>NC_133460.1:61848334-63086459 GCF_048565385.1 Saimiri boliviensis
ATTGACTGTGGCTCTACCCTGCTGGGTCTGGAAGGCAGCAGCCCGTTCCCACAGAATCACCAGGCAGTGCTCCAGTGGGGACTCTCTATAGGGTTTCCTAATCCATATTTCTCCTTGTCACTGCCCTAGTAGAGGCTCACTGGGTATCTAGGCTTTCCAGAACATGCCCTGAAGTTCATGTGGAAGCTGCCAAGCCTCCTTTATTCTTGCATTCTGCATACCTACAGACTTAATACCACACAGAAGCTCCCAAGGATTATGGTTTTGCTCTCTGAAGCAGCAGGCTGAGCTGCACCTGGGGCTGTTAGAACCCCTGCTGGAGCCAGAACAACCAAGATTCAGGGAATAGTGTCCAGAGGTGGCACTGGGGAGTTGTATCCTGGGCCCGGCCCCAGGAACAATTCTTTCCTCTTAGCCTTCTCAGCCTGTGATACAATAGGTTGCCATAAGGATTTCTGAAATGTCCTTAAGGCCTGTTTTCCATCATCCTGAATATTAGCTCTTGGCTCCCTTTTAGTCATGATAACTTCTTGAGCAAGTGGTTGCTCTGTAGGCCCCCTGAATTCTTCATCTGAAACTACTCTTTGTTTTTCTACCACATGACCAGGTTGTGGATTAATTAAATTTTTATGTTCTGCTTATCTTTTAATTATAAGTTCCAACTTTAAGTTATTTCTTAAATTTTTTCTGCCAGATACCCTATATTATTATTCTTAAGTTCAACCTTCTGCAAATCCTTAGGGCATGACCACAATGTAGGCAAGTACTTTACTAGGCCATAATAAGGGTGACCTTGCCCCAGTTTTCAATGACTTCCTCATTTTCACCTGTGACCTTATCAGTTTGGCCTTCACTGTTCATATTTCTATCAGCATTTGGTCACAGCCAACGAGTATTAAGAAATTTCAAAATTTCCTTCATTTTTCTCTCTTCTTCTGAGCCCTGCAAACTCTTGTGACATCTGCCAGTTCCAAAGCCACTTCTACAATTTCAGGTGTCTTCATAGCAACACCCTACTCCTGGTACTAATTTTTTGTATTAGTTAATTTTGTACTGCTATAAAGGAATATCTGAGACTAGGTAGTTTATAAAGAAAAGAGGCTTATTTGTCTTATTGTTCTACAGGCTGTACAAGTGTGGCACCAGCATCTCCTCAGCTTCTGGTGGAACTCAGAAAGTTTTCACTCATGGAAGGAGGTGAAAGGAGAAGAGGAAAGTCACATGGTTAGAGATAAAGCAAGGAGGTGCCAGGCTCTTTTTAACAACCAGATCTTGTGTGAACTCCTTACCAAAGGAAGGGCATCAAGCCATTCAAAAAGGATCCACCCCATGACCCAAACACCTTTAACTAGGCCCCTCCGTAAACATTGGAGATCACATTTCGAAATAAGATTTGGAGAAAACAAACATCTAACCTACACCACTGACCAATGGGTTCTTCTTGCCCACTGCACATAAAAAGCCAATACACTCAGATAGCAGATATTGTAGCAAAGAAAGTATTTAATAATTGGAAGGCAGCCAAGCAACAACGATGGGAGATATTTCTCAAATCTGTCTCTCCAAGAATTTGGAGGCTAGGATTTTTAAGGATTGTTTAAAAGAGAGGGAGCTAGGTAATGAACATCGCTTATTGCTTGGGTTGAGGATGAAATCACAGTAGTATCAAAATTGTCTTCATGTACTGAGTCAGTACCTGGATGGGGGTCAGAGGACAAGTTGAGTTAGTTTCTGGGTATGGGTCACTGGTCCAAGTAGTGTCACTTGGTCCACAAGAATATAAGGATATTTTAAAAAATATCTCAAACACCAGTCTTAAGTTTCACAACAGCAATGTTATCTATAAGAGCAAATGGGGAAGTTACAGATCTATGACCATTGGCTACATTACTCCTGGGTGATAAGCAATTTTAAATGAGCAATTTAGGGAACAACAGTTGTTTACTGCTTAACCATACCTATATTTCAGGAGAATTTAGGTTTATAGGGTTAGTTTTGGGAAGGGACTACTATTCCTCTTGCTGTAAGACTAAACTATAAACTAATTTCCTTCCATAGTTAGCCTAACCTAAGTACAAGAATAAGCAATGGCAGTTATCTTGTGACTTTAGAAGTAAGATGGAGTCAGTTATGTTAGGTTTCTCTCATTGTTATTAATTTACATGGGTGGTTTAACCAGCATCTGCTTCTGTGAGGACTTCAGAAAGCTTCCAATTATGATGGAAAGCAAAGGGTAGCAGGCTTCACATAATAAGAGAGAGAAAGCAAGAGTGAGGGACAGGCTCTTTCAAAGAATCAGTTTTCATGGGTTATGAGAGTGAGCACTCACTCACTTCTGCAAGAATGGTACCAAGCCATTCGTGAGGGATCCACTTCCATAATCCAAATATCTCTCACCAGGCCACACATCCAACATTGAAGATCACTTTTCTTTCTTTCTTTCTTCTTTCTTTCTTTCTTTCTTTCTTTCTTTCTTTCTTTCTTTCTCTTTCTTTCTTTCTCTTTCTCTTTCTTTCTTTCTTTTCTTTCTTTCTTTCTTCTTTCTTTTTATTTTTTTTGAGACAGAGTCTCACTCTATCACCCAGGCTGGAGTGCAGTGGCATGACCTAGGCTTACTGAAACCTCCGCCTCCTGAATTCAAGCGATTCTCTTGCCACAGCCTTCTGAGTATTTGGGAGTACAGGCATGCACCACCACACCTGGCTAACTCTTGTATTTTTAGTAGAGATGGGTTTCGTCATGTTGGCCAGGCTGGTTCTGAACCCCTGACCTCAGGTGATCCACCTGCCTTGGCCTCCCAAAGTGCTGGGATTGTCGGCGTGAGCCACTGCACCCTGTCGGGGATCACTTTTCAACATGAGATTTGGAGGAGACAAACATCCAAACAATATCAAAAGTTATGGTGGCAAATTAGGTTATAGTGGCAAATAGGTTGTGGGAGAGAGAGAACACTTGGCTACCAAAGATGCTCTTGATAGGTCAATGAAACCTTACAGGTAGCAGACCTCAGGAAGAATAAATGATGCATTTTTCTTTCAGTTGTTTAGAGATCTTAGACTCTTGGTTAATCTTTCCTAGAAACAGACAAGGGAAGGACTGGCCGCATCATGCAGATTCTCTATATAGAGAATATAGATGGATATAGATGCTAATCTATATAGGATATAGATGTTAATCTATAGAGGATATAGATGCTAATTTCCTCCACAAAAGACAGATTTTTCAGGGCTACATCTGTTGCTGTTTCTCTGACAGCCATCTCAAAATATGTCAAAGAAATATTCTTTGGGATAAAATAGTTTTATTTCTTTCTGGTTGCTGAGTAAGTCAAATAAGAAGAAAAAGAAAAGTAAAGAATGAAATAAAACTGGCAGAAAAACGAAAGAAGACAGGGTAAATCCTCCCCAACACACACACACACACACACACACACACGCACACACACACGCACACACACACACCCACACACAAACACATACACACTGAGCAGCCTGAAAAAGATCTTAAGAGTCAGTTAGCAAAGTGGTATTAATCGTCCTTTCCATTAGAACAACCTGGGGGGTGTTTGAAGAATTTGAACACTCAGGACTTTTCCACAGGCTTCTCACCAAATAGCTTGGAAGTGACCATGCAGTACCATTTTTTACAGACTTTTATAGTGATTGCAATATGCACCCAGAATGAATAGTCACTGTGTCAACCCAATTTTGGAAATCACAAGAGGTTAAGTAATTAAAAGAGCTTTGTGGTCCTGAGCCACACATTCAAAACTAAAACCAAGCTTTCTCTCTTTCATTTTTAATTTTTTTTGATTAGGAAATGCTTTTATTCTTTAACATGAAAATTCACTCCATAAATGTTGAAGGCCAATTCTGCCTTTTTACATTGATCAACATTTCCAGGGGTCCAAACCCAGCTATTGTTAAATGTTTATGTTTCATATCATTTTAACATCTTTAACCAAGTTTAAATGAGCTTCCAGCGAAGAAAATGAGAGCCCCCACTCCTTTTTTTCTCCTCTGCTATAATGGCTGGCATACCCTTTTAAAAAAATTTATTTATTAGACTTTAAGTTCTGGGGTACATGTACAGATTGTGTAGGTTTCTTACATAGATATACACGTGCCATGGTGGTGATTTGCTGCCTCCCTCACCCCGTCCTCTACTTTAGGTATTTCTCCTAATGTTATCCCTCCCGAATCCCCCCATCCCCTGCTATTCTTCTCCTAGTCACCAAACCCCCATGCCCTAGTGTGTGATGCTCCCCTCCCTGTGTCCATATATTCTCATTGTTCAACACCCACTTATGAGTGAGAACATGCAGTGTTTGGTTTTCTATTCTTGTGTCAGTTTGCTGAGAATGATGGTTTCCAGTTTCATCAATGTCCCTAAAAAAGATATGAACTCACCTTTTTTATGGCTGCATAGTATTCTATGGTGTATATGTGCCACATTTTCTTTATCCAGTCTATCACTGATGGGCATTTGGGTTGGTTCCAAGTCTTTGCTATTGTGAACAGTGCCACAATAAACATACATGTGCATGTGTCTTTATAAGAGAATGATTTATAATCCTTTGGGTATATAACCGGTAATGGGATTGCTGGGTCAAATGGTATTTCTAGTTCTAGATCCTTGAGGAATCACCACACTGTCTTCCACAATGGTTGAATTAATTTAAACTCCCACCAACAGTGTAAAAGTGTTTCTATTTCTCCACAACCTCTCCAGCATCTGTTGTCTCCAGATTTTTTTTTTTTTTTTTTTTTTTTTTGAGACGGAGTTTCGCTCTTGTTACCCAGGCTGGAGTGCAATGGCACGATCTCGGCTCACCACAACCTCCGCCTCCTGGGTTCAGGAAATTCTCCTGCCTCAGCCTCCTGAGTAGCTGGGATTATAGGCACGTGCCACCATGCCCAGCTAATTTTTTGTATTTTTAGTAGAGACGGGGTTTCACCATGTTGACCAAGTTGGTCTCGATCTCTCGACCTTGTGATCCACCCGCCTCGGCCTCCCAAAGTGCTGAGATTACAGGCTTGAGCCACCGCGCCCGGCCATCTCCAGATTTTTTAATGATCACCATTCTAACTGGCATGAGATGGTATCTTAATGTGGTTTTGATTTGCATTTCTCTAATGACCAGTGATGAGCTTTTTTTCATATATTCATTGGCTGCATAAATGTCTTATTTTGAAAAGTGTCTGTTCATATCCTTTGCCCACTTTATGATGGGGCTGTTTTTTCTTGTAAATCTGTTCAAGTTCTCCATAGATTCTGGATATTAGTCCTTTGTCAGATGGGTAGATTGCAAAATTATTTTCCCATTCTGATGGTTGCCAGTTCACTCTACTGATAGTTTCTTTTGCTGTGAAGAAGCTGTTAAGGTTAATTAGATTCCATTTGTCTATTTTGGCTTTTGTTGCCATTTCTTTTGGTGTTTTAGTCATGAAGTCCTTGCCCATGCCTATGTCCTGAATGGTATTGCCTAGGTTTTCTTCTAGAGTTTTTATGGTATTAGGCCTCATGTTTAAATCTTTAATCCATATAGAGTTAATTTTTGTGTAAGGTGTAAGGAAGGGATCCAGTTTCAGCTTTCTGCATATGGCTAGCCAGTTTTCCCAGCACCATTTATTACATAGGGAATCATTTCCCTATTGCTTGTTTTTGTCAGGTTTGTCAAATATCAGATGGTTGCAGTTGTGTGGCATTCTTTCCGAGGCCTCTTTTCTGTTCCATTGGCCTATATCTCTGTTTTGGTACTAGTACCATGCTGTTTTGATTATAGTAGTCTTGTAATATAGTTTGGAGTCAGATAGTGTGATGCCTCCAGCTTTGGTTTTTTTTTTTTTTTTTTTTTTTCTTTTTTTTTTTTTGCTTAAGATTGTCTTGGCTATACAGGCTCTTTTTGGTTCCATATGAAGTTTAAGGTGTTGTTTTTTTTTTCCCAATTCTGTGAAGAAAGTCATTGGTAGCTTGATGGAGATGGCATTGAATCTATAAATTATGTTGTGCAGTATGGCCATTTTCATGATGTTGATTCTTCCTAACCATGAGCATGGAATGGTAAAATCAAGCTTTCTTCTCTTAATTTATGATTCTTTCTCTCTATTCAATGACACTATCTCTGGGTCTGTCTTGAAAGCTTGATTATAATTACATGGCCAAAATTAGGATACTATGACATTACAGTATCTTCTGAAATTTGAAAGAAAGCTCTGAAGAAACTATTTCTGGGTGCATCATTTAATTATTAGGAGCATCCTTCTTAAGTTGGCAAACTGTACTAGTTCAACATATAAAGATAAACCAATAAAAATTGTATTCTTAAGAACTGAGGCTACATTCCAATAATCACAATATAGTGCCAGCCATGTTTTCCTCTCACTCTCCACCATGCCAGGAATCTGTGCATGGTACTGATCGTAACTCAGTGGCCAACTGACATAGGGAATGATCCCAGTAGAGGACGGGTACTTTCTGTGATGGCTCTGGACTGTTGCTGTCATGACCTGGGGCCTAACTGAAAGGAATTGTCAGTCTTCATTGGTATGCATCTGCACACTCCAGAACTAGTTGGAAAGGCAGATGATCCATGTCACAGTCAATCTTAAAATGTTAACTCAGAAACAGAAATGTGCTGGAAGTGAATTTGATCTTGCAAACACACAAACATAAGATATGGCTGGAAGATCCATCATGAGAGGAAAGAGGCAGCTTCCCCTCATGACTTCATTTATCTTTCATCACTAAATATAAATTTACTCTTTTACCAAAGTAACAGAATTTTCTTTCTTCCACAGCCATAGTAATAGGAGGTTATTGTTATGTCATTTTCCCTTTTACAAATGCAGTCAATTTCCATGGTCTATCTATTTACACTTACATGTATTTATATTCATGACAATTTAGAGTATAAGGAAATATTGTGTTTTCATATTAACAAATACATAAGATGCTCACAGGAAATTTTAATGGGAGATTTGATGTAAGTTTTTCTCTGGAGGAATAAATATTGAAGCCAGCTAAAGTGTTACTCATTTGTCTTCTTTAAATATTTCACAAGATTTTTTTAGCCTCCCTTTACAAATGCTGACTCCACCATTACTTTATGAATGTGTTTCTGAACTTCAAAAGAGCTGCAATGATTAGCTTACTGTGTTTATAGATGCTAAAGAAATGTGCATTAAGCCCAAGACTTATAAGCAAATGAAAATATCAGACTACTAAATTTAGTTAAAAGTTGTCAGGGGTCCAAATCATGTGATTTGTAGCTCAGTAGCACTTTATCAAGTATATTCTCTGTGCAAAAAGGGTAAGTGATTTTGCAGGTATTATTCTACATAATGTAAGATTAGTAGTACAGAAGCCAGTGTCCTCGTTTTGTAGGTGAGAAAACCAAATAGAGATTCTACGACTTCAATGTTTTCCACCTAATAATTAACTGAGCTTATCGTTTTGATTTTATGAAGTCATAGGTTTAACTTTTTTTTTTTTTTTTTTTTTTTTTGAGACGGAGTTTCGCTCTTGTTACCCAGGCTGGAGTGCAATGGCGCAATCTCGGCTCACCGCAACCTCCGCCTCCTGGGTTCAGGCAATTTTCCTGCCTCAGCCTCCTGAGTAGCTGGGATTACAGGCACGTGCCACCATGCCCAGCTAATTTTTTGTATTTTTAGTAGAGACGGGGTTTCACCATGTTGACCAGGATGGTCTCGATCTCTTGACCTTGTGATCCACCCTCCTCGGCCTCCGAAAGTGCTGGGATTACAGGCTTGAGCCACCGCGCCCGGCCAGGTTTAACTTTTGACCATATATTAATGAAGTAAAAAATACTGCAATACTATCAGTGTGCCTAGTAAGATGTATCAAATAAAATTAAAAGTAGAGCTCCTCTCCAGAGTTGTCCACCTGCCAAGCACTGAAAGTTAAAGCTAGAAAATAAATGAAATTCTTCGCTTTATATTGATGGAACAGAGAACATTTTTATCTACCCAATGTTGCACAATTATCTAGTCCTAAATTAATGCTGAGGACTAGCCAATGTAATGTTATGCTTAGCTAATATTTTTCTTAGATTAAATATACTTTCTAAGATGTCTCATGGTTTCCTTAAATAGATACTTTCAAGCTGCACTTTGGGCATTTCACTAAGAAGCTGAATGAGAAAGAATTAGGTGCTTATTATTTTCATTAATATGTTTTGTAAATTACAACGCTTAGAAAGGACACCATCAATTGTTTTATTTTCTTTGTATGGCCCACTGTCATCTCCTTTTTTGTTCTCTACATAAGTGAATGAAGAAATCTGTTCAGGAAACCAATGATACAGCTGTTTTCATTATATGTAAAAGTTGAAGAATACTTCCCCTGTATTAATTATGCACAATGAAAGGTACAAAGGGGAAATACGGTAACACAAAGAAAAAGAAGGGGAGGAGTGCACAGTCATTAAGATCACAGATGTGATTTTCAAATCCCAGTGCCCAACTAACCTACTCCCAACACACCACTGTCAGCTGTGTCATTTTGGGTTAATCTCTAGCTATCCGGGTGCCATCGTTGAAAACATAAATTACTCATATCATAGACTATATGGATATTTAAATGAAATAATGCATATGAAACAATTATCAAAATATCTACCAGGTATACAGTGCTGAGAATAAATATTTATTGTGTATATATTATATGTCAAATATTATTACATGTTTTTATTTATTGTTCCCTTTAACCTCAGAAGCCAAAACTCATATTATTTACTACTGTGCTCTACTGTCCCTAATTGCTACTAAATGCAGCTCTAGAGCTGATAGAGCAATGTCTTTATCACTACTCTCTTTTGTTTTTTTGAGACAGTCTCCCTCTGTCACCAGGCGCCACGCTGGAGTGCAGTGGCACGACCTTGGCTCACTGCAACCTCCGCCTCCTGGGTTCAAGCAATTTTCCTGCCTCAGCCTCCCGAGTAGCTGGGACTACAGGCACGTGCCACCATGCCCAACTAATTTTTTTTGTATTTTTAGTAGAGATGGGGTTTCATCATGTTGGTCCGGATGGTCTCAATCTCTTGACCTCATGATCTGCCTGCCTCCACCTCCCAAAGTGCTGGGATTACAGGCGTGAGCCACTGTGCCCGGCCTCATTACTCTGTCTCTTAAAAGCTGCGTGAAAGAACAGGCTCTTGTTTATACACAGAGATTCAGTGGTGGTGGAGCTCTGAGCCTCGGTTTTATCTGCAAAATACAATTATTTCTACCTCCAACAGTACTTTTGAAACTGCCTTCTCTCACAGGGCAAGTATACAATAAGCATTTAATGTGTTTCATTAAATATGCACATCATCAAGAATAAGAGACACCATTACTTCTTGTTCTACTGAAATTTTTTAATAGGTCAGTTAAAACATAATACAATACTTTCTTATCACATTGATCTTAAGATGTCAGAGATGTAAGAATTTGAAAAAGAAATATGCATCTTGGAGTAAATAAAATGCAGTATTCACCACTCATTTCCTTTCTAGAAAATATAGGCCACATCTACTTCCTAGGAAAAATTTGTCCACATTATTATCACTGTTATATCAGATCAAGTCATTTGTCCGATTCTTCACTTTCTGGAGGCTGTGTTATACATTTATGTCCTTACCCTAACCTCTTGGTCAGTATTTCCCCACCCCTTAACATTTTACTTGTATATCTGGCTTGATAAGGTTAATAAATTTTTCTCAATCTCAGCACTAAGCTGAATTTTGCGTCAGATGATTATTCGCTGTGGAGGACTGATGTTTACCATCACCTCTAGCCTCTACCCATTAGTTACCAGTAGCACCCCTGCCTCCCTCCAAGTTGTAACAATCCAAAAATGTCTCCAGGCATTGCCAAATATCCTCTAGGGCAGGGGATACAATTTACCTTGTTCTGAACCACTGGTCTAATGGTATGTTATGGACTTGTCATAATTAGAGGCTTGAAACTTGTTTGCATGATCAGGCTATTTCTCTTACACTATGGTACCGAAGCACGAAAAGACCTTCCCTGGTAGTCTCCTCCTTCACCCTGAGCTTCAGAGTGAACACACAAAGGTCAAACCTGAGACCAGTCCATAGCTTGCAGCAGAGTTAGCCTGCTGAGCCCAGCCTACATCAGCCAATTCCATCAGATTCCTTTTCTTGGGCTATTCTTTCCATTGGCAAGAGCCTATCATCTGGTAGTTTTTTGAGAAAGACTATATTCATTTTGGGGGTCAGTTTTTTAAAAATTTGAATTCTAGCTTGGAAATCATTTTCTCCTGGAATTTTGAAGGTGTTGCTTTATCATCCTTATACTTCCAGTGTTCCAGAAAATCTAGTACAGAGATGTTCAGTGACACGAACCTCGACACTGATCTAGGAAACCTGCCTTTTCTTTCCCTCTCTGGGACTTGAATAGATGTGCATTCCTAGGATATCACGATAATATATCTTGAAATATCATGAAAATGTATCTTGATGTGCTATTTTTACACTTAATTATTTAATGAGCTAGACAATTTTTGAGTCATTTCACAATAATCTCAGGGTTTTTTTTTATTAATGGGAAATTATCCTGTATTATTTATTTAAAATCCCCACCCTACCCCTTTTTTTCTTATCTTCGTGGACCTCTTGCTAACTACAGGACATATTTTGTCTTTTTGTTCTACTTTTTAGGTACGTATTTTTTTTAACTTTCAAACTTTCTACTGCAATTTAAAATTTTGTGTCTCTATATATGAGTGTGTGTATATACATATTTATATATTTATATTATATTTTATATATATATATATATATATATATATATCTGTGTGTGTGTTTGTGTTGGCAAGAACTCTTTCTTGTTTCTAACATCCTGTATTTTCTTGTTTTATGGGTTCACTGTATCATCATTATAGATAATATAGATATGTAATAAATAAAATATACTTAAAATGCTATTATTGTATTTTCTGTTTTCTTTGTGTTACATTTATTTCTTTTCAAAGCTTTTATTGATCCTTGTCTTTCATGCCATCATTTTCTGCACACACTTTGTTCTAGACTGTTAATTCATATCAAAGTGAGGCACTGGGAAGCACTGTGGGTACTTTATGTTTCTGGGTCTCTAAATCTTTTTCTTTTGTGGTAGTTAGTACTCTGTAGAAAATTCTCCTAATTTTCTGCTTAGAGAGAAATCTCACTTCAACATTTTAAACCTGAGGGAAAAAATGATGACTGGGTGGTGGTTGGGGGATACTTTAATCATTTAGTTTAATAATTTTAACAGTATCTTTCTGCTGTCAGTATGGCACCCTACCTTCACCCTTAATTGCCCATACTATTTCCAAATTCAGGACCACTTCGATTCTGTGTCTTCAAAAGTAAGTGTTCTTTGAAACGCTTATTGGACTTGGAACTGGAGTTTTCTGGGTCATGTACTTTGATATGTTACTGATGCAGTGGAGTTTTATGGAGAAAGAGAAGTTGCTTCAACAAGCGATGGATGGTGGAGAGATAATCACCAGGATAGATGATAGAAGGAGGAAGATCTGAAAGTCACACTGACCCTTATGTGGAATTAAAACCATACTGCTGACTGGGCGTGGTGGCTCACTCCTGGAATCCCAGCACTTTGGAGGACCAGGAGGGTGGATGACCTGAGGTTATGAGTTCGAGACCAGTCTGACCAATATGGTGAAATCCATCTCTACTAAAAATACAAAAATTAGGCAGGTATGGTGGTGCGTGCCTGTAGTATCACTTACATAGGAGGCTGAGACAGGAGAATCCCTTGAATTGGGAGGCAGAGTTTGCAGTGAGATGAGATTGCACCACTGCATTCCAGCCTGGGTGACAGAGCGAGACTCTGTCTCAAAAAACAAACAAACAAACAAACAAAAAAAAAAAAAAAAAAAAAAAAAAAAAACTCGTTGTATTCTAGCCCATAACCTGCCCACAGCCTTCCAGATTATCTGATGTCTCCAGTTCCAGAGCTTTTCTGAGGTTCTGCAGCAGGTATAAATTTGTTTCTCGTAAGCAACCATCTCTTAAAACAGTTCGGTTTTTGCTTTCTTCCCTTTGAGTCAGCTACCATTCTTCCATTCTTCCATCCACTGTTTAGCTTCCAAAAATTTGCTGACATCTTTCCTCTTTCATTCTGTTTACACTATGGATTAATATATTTTCTTCATCAACTGACATTATAGCAGATTTTTACAAAGGAGCTGAGATAAATAATCTTATTTAATTCATCAGATTTAACCAGGAATAGGAAATAACATTTTTATAAATGGCATAAGACAAATGCATGATATGTTTGTAACATCCGAAGGCAACACAAAGGTGGGAGAAGCATACAATACTGAATAATCAAACCAGAGAGTCAAAAGTTATCAGCATTGAAATTATGGAGCTGAGTCTACTTAATTTAACAAATGCAATTTAACCAACGTGAGTATAAATTCAGCTTGTAAATTCAAAAAACTGGTTGCACAAATGCAAGATATACAGGAGCGTAAACAACTCCAGAAGGTTAGATGAGTTAAAACTGACTTTGCATCATTAGTGTGCCAAGAGTACTGAAAAAGCCAATATGCTCTGAGAAGTTTGGTTGAACTTTGTGTTTATAAGCACAGTTGTAGTATTCTGAGCAATACCCTCTAGTAAGTTACTGGTAAACCACAGTGTAATATGAAGGAGAACAACAGGGTTTCAAAATTTGACATTTTTCCTTTGATATTGCTGGGCCAATTTACCCAGAAGGGTGAAAACTCAAGAGGGAAGGACAGTTACCTTTAGATTTTTAAAATGCCAATCTGAAAGAGCATAAACCCTTATATACCATAGAAACTGAGGACAGAATTCATGGATAAACTTAATGAAAGGCTATATTTGGTCCATTATAAGAAGGAAATGCTGACCAAATCTGGATTACTGATGGATCAGTAATGGTTAAAATGGAGGTACATCATCACAGGGCTTGACTTTTTTTTTTTTTTTTTGAGACGGAGTTTCGCTCTTGTTACCCAGGCTGGAGTGCAACGGCGCGATCTCGGCTCACCGCAACCTCCGCCTCCTGAGTTCAGGCAATTCTCCTGCCTCAACCTCCTGAGTAGCTGGGATTACAGGCATGTGCCACCACGCCCAGCTAATTTTTTGTATTTTTAGTAGAGATGAGGTTTCACCATGTTGACCAGGATGGTCTCGATCTCTTGACTTCGTGATCCACCTGCCTTGGCTTCCCAAAGTGCTGGGATTACAGGCTTGAGCCACGGTGCCCGACTAGGGCTTGACTTTTGAAAGCTATTATGTCAAGCTTTCAGAGGGTGCTTACTTTGTACTAATAACGAGGCTCAGTCCTCCCTAATTAGGCTATCAGGCAGGAACTTGAATTCTTCTCATTTCCCTTTGGAAAAAAATGAGATAAAGACCTTGTTAATTAGGATTAAAGCCAAGACTTTTGACTCAGTGGTCTCTGCTGTTAATCCCTCAGGATGCAGAAGTCTCTGATTAGTATAAAGCTTCCCTGACTATTCTCTGCCCAGCCAAGTCTCCTTGCCACATCCCACCACGATTTCCTCTTCTCGTAAATACCCGTAAGCACTGTGCACTCAATAGTCCTTTGTTGGAAACTATCCCTAAGTAGTTTCTTATGAAAACAATACCTGAAAAGATGAAGAACAAACAACTCTTCTGCTGGCCAGAGAGGCTGGAGTGTATCAGCAGCCCAAAGGGGAGCAGCCAGCATCCTAGAACTCGGGGGTTGTACATCTAGCAGAGCTACAGAGTGGGCAAAGCCTCAGGCCACAGGGAAGCAAAGAGATCCCCACCCATAGTGGATTTAAGGATGTGTGAGAGCCCTAAAAAGATAATCATCAGTTCCCCTCACCACCGCATACTACCCTAAAGGGAGAGATGAAAGAGCAGGATACAAGGAAGAACCGGATTCCTTTTTCTTTTCTTTTTATTTAGCTTTAGAAATTGAAATATAATAATTATACATATTTACGGGGTATATAGTGATGATGTTTCAGTACATATAATGTATAGTGACCAAATCCATGTAATTAGCATATACATCATCACAAACATTTGTCATTTATTTGTTAAAAATTCAATACCCTGCTTCTGTAACATATTAGAAACTATAGTCATACTATAGTGATATAAAACACTAAAACTTATCCCTTCTATCTAGATAAAATTTTGTGTCCTTTAGCAAATCTCTCTCTACCCCTCACTTCTCCTACCCTTCCCAGGCTCTAGTATCCTCTGTTCTACTTTTTATTTCTGTGAAATCAACTTTTCTCTTTAGCTTCCCCATATGAATGAGAACATGCGGTGTTTTACTTTCTGTTCCTGGCTTATTTCACTTAACATAATGTCCTCCAGTTCCATCCATGTTGCCTCAGAAGACAGGATTTCATTTTTTTAAAAAAATGGCTGAGTAGTATATCACATTTTCTTTATTCATTCATCTGTTTTTTAATCCATTCAGCATCAAATCAACCTAGATTGATTTCTTATCTTGGCTATTGTGTATAGTGCTGCAGTAAACATAGGGATGCACATTTTTCTTCAGTATAATGATTTCTTCTCCTTTGGATGAATTCCCAGTAGTGGAATTGTTAGATCATCTGGGCACTCTGTAGTTTCTTGAACTTCCATACTGTTCCACAGTGGCTGTACTAGTTTACATTAACAACAGTGTGTAAGAATTTCCCTTTCTCTACATTCTCACCGGCATTTGCTATTTTTTTCTTTAATAGCCTTTCTAACCAGGGTGAGAACATACATCACTATGGCTTTGATTTTCACTTCTCTGATGATTAGTAATGTTGAACATTTTCTCATATATTATTTATTGGCATTTGTGTCTTCTTCTGAGAAATGTCTGTTCAGATTATTTGCCCATTTTTAAATCAGATTGTTTATTTGAGTTCCTTGTATATTCTGGATATAAATTCCCTGTCAGAGGAGTAGTTTGAAAATATTTTCTCCCATTCTGTAGGTTGTCTTTACACTGCAGTTTGTTTCCTTTACTGCACAGAAGCTTTTAGTTTGATATAAACCCGGTAGTTTATGTTTTATATTGCCTGTGCTTTTGAGGTCTTACTCATAAAATCTTTTCCCAGACTAGTGTTCTGAAGCATTTACTCCCATGTTTTCTTCTAGGAGTTTTATAGTTTCAGATCTTACATTTAGGTCTTTGATACATAGTAACTTGGTTTTTATGGGTGAGAGGCGGGGGTCTAGTTTTATTCTTTGGCATATGGATATCCAGTTTTCCCAGCACCATTTATTGAAGAGACTGTCTTTTTCCCAATAGTTTTTCTTGGCAGCTTTGTCAAAAATCAGTTAGCTATAGATTTTGTTAAGAATACCACTGAATCTGTAGATTGCTTTGAGTACTATGGTCATTTTAACAACATTGATTCTTACATTCCATGGTATGGGATTTCTTTCCATTTGTTTGCATTCTCTTCAATTTCTAAGTGTTTTGTAGTTTTCCTTGTAAGTGAATTTAATGTGACCCTAGGTATTTTATTTTTGTAACTATTTTAAACGAGATTGTACTCTTGATTTGTTTTTCAGCTAGTGTGTTGTTCACGTACAGAAAAGCTAGTGATTTTTGTATGTTAGTTTTGTATCCTGCAACTTTGCTGACATTATCAATTCTGTTTTTTTGGTAGTCTTTAGGTTTTTCTCTATGTAAGAGCTTGTTGTGTGGAAATGAACAATTTCCCTTCCTCCTTTCAATTTGGATGGGCTTTATTTATTTCCCTTGTCTAATAGCTCTGGTTAGAACTTTCAGTATTATGTTGGATAACAGTGAGAAGAGTGGGCATTCTTCTCTTGTTTCAGTATTTAGGGGGAAAGCTTTTAGCTTCTTTTTGTTCTATATGATGTTAGCTGTGGGTTTGCCATATATGGCCTTTACTGTGTTGAGGTACTTTCCTTCTATACCTAATTTATTGAGATTTTTTGTTGTAAAGAAACATTGAATGTTATCAAATGCTTTTTGTGCATATATTGAGATGATAAGATAGTTCTTGTTCTCCATTCTGTTGATGTAATGTACCACTTGGATTGATTTGCCTATGGTGCACCATCCTGGCATTCCTAGGACAAATTCCACTTGGTTGTGGTAGATTATCTTTTTGAGGTATTGTTAAATTTGGTTTACAAGTATTTTGTTAAGGATATTTAATCTCTGTTTATCAAGGATATTAGCCTGTATATTTTTGTTGTTGTTGTTGTTGTTGTATGCTTGTCTGGTTTTAGTATCAGAGTTGTGCTGGTCTCATAGAAGGAGCTAGAAAGAGTTTCCTCTGCTTTAATATTTTTGGAATAGTGTGAGAAAAAAATTGGTACTAATTATTCTTTAATGTTTTGTGAAATTATTTGCTATAGCTGTCTACTCCCAGACTTTTATTTATGGGAGACTTTTTATTTACTGATTTAATCTTGTTACTTTTCATTGGCCTGTTTAAATTTCCTGCATCTTCTTGGTTCCACTTTAGTCACTTGTATGTTGTGTTCAAGAATTTATCAGTTTCCTCCAGGTTTTCAAATTTATTGGCATATAAATGCTGCTAGCAGTTGAGTAATCTTTGTGTTTCTAAAGTATCTGAAGTGATATCTTTTGTCCGCTTCAAATTTTGTCTTTTTTCTTAGTGTAATTAATAGCTTGTCAATTTTATTTATCTTTAAAAAAACTTTTTTTTTTACCTTTTGTATTCTTTTAGTCTTAATTTCATTCATTTGATACACGTTGATTTTTATTATTTATTTTCTTCTACTAATTTGGAGTTTGGTTTGTTGTTGCTTTTTCAGTTCTTCAAGATCATTGTTATTTTGTTTATTTAAAATCTATTTTTGATGTAGACATATATTGCTATACATTTTCCTTTAAATACTACTTTTGCTATGTCCCATAAGTTTTGACACATTGTGTTTAATTTTTATTTGTTTCAAGAAATTTCTAACTTTTTTCCTTAATTCCTTTTCTTTTCTTATTGTTTGTTCAGGAGCATGTTGCTGAATTTCCATGTATTTTTTATAGTTTTGAATGTTCCTCTTGTTATTTAGTTCTAGGTTTATTCTATTATTGTCAGGTAGGATATTTGATGTGATTTCAAATTTAAAAATTTTTTGAGACTTGTCTTGTGTTCTAATATATGGATGATCCCAGAGAATTTTCCATGTATTGTTGAAAAAAAAATGTGTACCTTCCACAGCTCTTTGACCAATTGTGCTGTACATGTCTGTTAGTTCTGTTTGGTCTATGATGTAGTTGAAATCCAATGTTTCATTATTGATTTTCTGTCTTCATGACATTTCCAATGCTGAAAGTGGAGTGCTGAAGTATCACAATATTATTGTATTGAGGTCTATCTCTTCCATCATATTTAATAATATTTGCTTTATAGATCTAGCTACTGTGGTGTTCAGTGCATATATATATTTACAATTGCTATATTCTCTTTCAGAATTGATTCATTTGTTATTACATAATATTCTTCTTTGTCTCCTCATATTGTTTTTGACTTGGAGTCCACTTTATCTGATATAAGTATAGCTACTCTTGCTTGCTTTTGTTTCTGTTTGAATGCCATCACTTTCAGTCTACATACTTTTATGGAAGAGGTGAGTTTCTTGTAGGCAGCATATAGTTGGGTTTTTTGTTTTTTAATCTGTTTAGCCAGTCCATATATTTTTAATGGGGAATTTAATCATTTACATTCAAGGTTATTATTGATAGGTGAAGGCTTACTCTTGTCATTTTATTGATTGTTTTCTGGTTCTTTTGTATGTCCTTTGTTCTTCACTTCTTCTCTCATCATTTATTTTCCACAGTTGGGTAGTTTTAAGAATGGATTTCTTGCTAATCAATCAGAAAGCAATTGAACCGTATAAACGTACAGCTTTGAGTAAATTTTGGCATATTTATTCGCATCAGTGTAAGGCCCACCAAATATATTTTATAAGCCTCAGCTTCAACTATACATTGATTTAAATCTTCTTTTAGAGAGAAATAATTTGAAACAAACACAAGGATGTGGTATGAAAACTGCTAACACAGGCATTATATTCCATAAAATAATAAAATGCTTATATATTCTAGATTTAGAATTGATCTTCCCAGGACATCAGTAGCCCTATGAGGCAAATGCTGCTAATCCCATACTTCAGTTAGGAATACATATCTACCCTGGACTAACATATCTCTATTAAAAAATGTAAGATGACCACAGTCTAAGCAACAATCTTTTCCACAACCATTTCTGAATTTACTGAGTTATTTCCATTGATAATTAAATACATTTATTTATTTCACAAAATGCTGCTTTTATGTATAGTATTCACTGCTGTTTTTTCATCACTGGGAACAAAAATTTCAGTGAGTCTACAGTGAATTAATACAGTTTTCAAATGTATGGCATCCTTCAAACATTAACCAAACATTTATGTTTTTCTGAATCATACCCTGCCACTCTTGTAGCCTTTCACATTTTACAAATGACTACCTGGCTCGGTTTGGTATGAAATGGTTTATCCCTGGCTTTTGCTGCATAGTGATAGTTAAAATTATGGCATAAGAAAGGATCATGAAGTCAATGACAACTGCCTGATGGAGAGTTATTTTCCACTGAAAGCTAGAAGAGCCCAAATGACCTTGGTGACAGCCACATGGCAAAAGCAAATCAAAATAGGTGCTCAATCTAATCTTAATGCTCTTAAGAGATTGTTTTTTTTCACATTGAACAGAATATACAGCCCTCACAGTTTCCGCCATCAGCACTTAGTCAATTTCTACTGGGAAATATAGTTTTAGAGATACTAAAATACAGGCTATGTGTCACACACACAAAAACCAGTCTCTTTTCCTCACATCACTTAGACTGTGAGGAGCACTGAAATAAATGTGTAGCAGACAGAGTGAAGGTGTGTAGAAACAAAGGCATGAAAGGATAGAGAATAAAGCCAAATAAAAAGGGTGTGGATATCATTCAGTAGAATCATGGGGTGTCACTTCAAGTGCAGAACAGATAAATAGCATGCTTAGTACTTGGGTTGTAGAAGCACCATTCTGACTTTCCACTATCCTATGTTGCAGACTGTCAAGCCTGCATGTGATAAATTCTAAAATGGTTACTTAAAATTCTCAAGAGCTCCATTGGTTTAACTCCATGCCAAATAAGAATCCCATCTGACGGATACACAGGGTATTTATTCTTGATTCTGGCATCATTATGAGTAACAGCTCTGTCACAGTCTTAAAATGCAGAGGGATGAGCAGGTGTTTTTACTGCAGTCATCTCAATACTTGTCTTCCATTAGCAATTGAGAGGTGATTTTACTTAGGTCATTCAAATATTACTGGAAAATAAGAGTGATGGAAAACAAAACAAAACAAAACAAAACAAAACAAAACAAAGAGCACATGAATGTTTAATTGTGTGTTTTAACTTCCCATTTCTCCCTCAAAGAAGAAGCACTTTGACATTTATCTTGTCGGGGCTATTTTTTCCTGAAGACAATAGCAATGAACTCTCTGGAAATTTTTCTTGAGTTGATTCGATTCTAAAGTGTAATATTTGAAAAAAATGCTTTGTGTTTTATTTTACATACATTATCTAATTTTAAAGTTAAACCAACTATTTGTTATGTGTTATTATTAATCCTATTTTATGAAAGGTAGATGTGTAAGCTCAGAAGGATAAATTGTTTTATCTTAGAGAAAAATAATCAGTCAACAGAAAATAAACAAAATTATCTACTGACCATAGGCCCCCACTTTTTCTTTAAAAAAAGAAAAAATGAGTAGTCAAAAAATGCAGGTTAAATACAGGGTGTTTATATTCATATGCAGAGTAATGACGGTCCATGTTAATTGACCATGTTTTCTGAGACACCAAGGCCTGTCTTGTTTTCATTGGCTTAGATATTTTTAATCTGATGGGGTTTTGTTAATAGAGTGGTGTGAAGACATTGAGGTGCCCAAAGGTATGACACAAACAGATACTTTTCCAAGGACAGGTTGCCTTTCTGTGATAAGATGAGTATACAGGAACAGAGTGAGGCATTCCATGGCCCTGCCAGGCCCCTGGTGTGTTTATCCAATTCTCTCTGCTGTCTCTGAACTGAAAGTGTGGATATAAATATATCACCCTCCCCAAAGTAGAAGCAGGAGGCAAATCCACAAATAAGAACAAAGTAAGAATTTGAAATTTAAAATTACACGGATATAATTTTATAACAAAGAACGATTTTAGGAAGTGAAGAAGAGAATTTTTATCTTTAAATGTGAGCCATTCTGAGCACAGAGGGGCCTGTCACACATAGTATATTGTGATGCAGTCTCCGAACACTTAATGTGTTCATTTTATTACCATTTTACTCTGGAGTAGAATGACATACTAAACTGATCGATAGAAGGCTTTGGCTTCCTCAAGATGTTTACAGAGATTGTTGAAACTGAGTAACATGAAATGTTCTTTTATTTTTCTGTTGACTGTTACATTGTCTGACTTCTGCAGGTATTTTAAAACTTTACCATGGCTTACTTCCCAGTTCCGAACAGCTAGTCAAGAGGAGCAGGTTAATCAGTTGCAGATCTGTTAAATCCCTGGACATGTGTCATTCATGTTATCACAGACATTAAGAAAAATCGTGTAGTTGTTCAGAGACAGGAAAATGTAAGGATTCTAGGGCAAGGAAAATCGTCAGAAATAGTTGCTTTTAGATTTTTCTTCAGTGGTGTAGGAGCTTGATTCAAGTCAAACTATATTGAATCCCCAAACAGAACATACACACCAGACCCTTTCATAAAGGATTAAAAGTAAGGAGAGACACTTTTATTAATGTCTCTGGGATCTCATTTTGCTGTTGGTGAGTGGAGAGAAATGGACAGAAAAAGAAAAATAACACATTTTTTGTGCTACTCTATTCAGTTATTATATGCCAGATACCAAGACAGGAATTTTCTCTCTCTTTTTCTTTTCTTTTCTTTTCTTTTTTTTTTTTTTAATGTTGTGGTATTGTTACTGTCATTTCATAGGCATGCCTATAAATTCTCTGGATCAGAGCCAAATCTCAAA
Organism: Saimiri boliviensis; assembly: GCF_048565385.1. Taxonomy (NCBI): domain Eukaryota; kingdom Metazoa; phylum Chordata; class Mammalia; order Primates; family Cebidae; genus Saimiri; species Saimiri boliviensis. The sequence continues at coordinate 61,869,431 of NC_133460.1, forward strand.
TCTTCTGATTAAGATTTCATGCTGTTATTAATGAGGATGCTGGTTTGGAAATGACAAAAACCCAACTCAAACCATTTTACTTAAAAGGGGAATTTATTGGTTTTAATTAGGGAAGATGGAAGTTAAGATTTGACTGAATGACTGGGCCTCAAAAGCGTGAACGTACCCAGGATGTTCTCTGAGTTCTATTCCTTCTCACTTGGCTTGAGAGCATCAGTCAGTTTGTCTAAAGGATTCATCTACACGCCAAGCAGTAAGATCACTGATATCTCATGTGTCTCGGGTTTCCAAGCTTCATCACTGGAGAGACTAGGATTAAGGCTCTGCCTCTCTGTTAATATCCTGGGGAGATTTCTGATTGTTCCAGCTCAGATCAGGTTCTTGTCCACATACCATTGAACTGTGCTTATCAAATAAATGATTATTGTTGTCCTTGCTTGCTTAGCCATATGCTCTTTGATGGTAGGAAGGGCAGTGGTAGCTACATGAAATAACTTGGGCCACACAGATGGCAGTAGGTGGGAGTGGAAGTTCTATCTCTTACACTGTACATGTATATGATGAGTTGGCAGCTCCCCTGATCTTAGAACAGTATATTCTCTCAGGATGACCCAAGACCATTGACTTTATTGGCAAAATACCATGCCCTAGGAGAGTACTCTGACCACCCAATATGATTCATCAAAAGTTACTAATCACATTTTTTACAGAATGTAAAATAACGGCCACAATTATTTCACAATTCCTACGTCACCATTGAAATGAACAATATAAAGGTGAAAAAAGGAATCTTCATTGTATTATTGAGAAAATCTTGGCAGCCATGTACCAAAACAATTATATTGACTAGAAAATTATGATCAGATTAAATTTGAAAGAAGATCTGCAACCTTACCCAAAACTGTAAGTGAAATCTCTATGAGCTTCTATAAAACAATCCCAAATAAACATTTGAACCTGGTAATAACAGCATGCTTTCTATGTACAGAAAGACACAGAAAGGGGCCTCTGAAATGGTATGGCTACCTTAAACTTCTTCAAAAACAAAAGGTTGGAAACACTTCTGCCTTAAATGATCAAAGAATCAGTGGACATGAACCTGGCAAAACTCTTCTACTCTGCAGTCTATGAGAGCTGTCTCATAATAATGAGGTGCAGAGAGAGAGAGAGGAGATGGTGGGCTTGAGGAGGGAAAAAGTTTGGAATCTCTTTAGTTTCTGGGTCAACTCGTGTGGTACAGCAGTGGCACTAGGAATCCTCTAGTCCCTTTGTACTCAGGATGGCAGCACTGAGCAATGAACTAGGAGTACAGGGACAGCCTGGAAGACAAAGTGGTAGCAAATGAGCACCTGGTCATCTCACAAAGAACTGAGAACATGCAATGTCCTCCTTCTAAATAAAGCACAAGACTAAGATGTGCTTCAGAAGAGGAACAGAACACCCACTGGGACTATACTGTGCATTTATATACATCATTTTTTTCTTAGGGAAAACATTCAAACAAGGAAATACTAAAGTCCAATCGAATCCATCTGAACTCCTCCCTGATGTTTGCTATGGTTCTCAGTTTCAGCTGCACATTAAAACCTCTTGGGAAACTTCAAAATTCCCAGTGACCAGGCCATACCCCATATCAACTAAATCAGAATTGCTGGAAGTTGGACCCAGATCTCCCTACTGTCTTTAAAGCATCCTGGATTTTATGGTGCAGTGATGGTTGTGAACCACTGCTATAAATAAATGCTGGGTAAGTAATTGTCTCATTCTGCAAGAATAAGCAGAGCAGGAAAAATCACCAGAATTGAGCTACTGCAGTTCAAAACTACAGGGACACCTGGAGGAAGCAGAGAAAATGGCTAGCAGACAGTTCTTAATTACTTTTTAAAAACATTGTGTGTGTGTGTGTGTGTGTGTGTGTGTGTGTGTGTGTGTGTCTGTGTGTGTGCATGGAATTCTTCAGAAAATTCATACATCTTTCTCCACTCAATTATGGCTTTCATTTTTCATCTGATGAATAAAGACATTGAAGTATTTCAGGATAAAATTGCCTGTTTGCCAAATGTACATTTTAGCAACAGCACTGTTGCCTTTATCTGAACAGTTTTTTCCAGTTTAGCAACAGCACTGTTGCCTTTATCTGAACAGTTTTTTCCAGTTATTTGAAAACTTAATTTCATTTTGACCTGATTTATGGAAACAGTGGGAAGAGAGAAAAAAAATATAACTGAAGTTATCAGTAAAGGCAGCACAAATATAATCTCAGACAAGTATGGAAACTACTCTGTGTCTAATGAGATGAGTCTTTAAAATCAATCAGTCATTTGGACAAACATGGCCAGCTCATGTGAAAAATTGTGAAAAGCATAAGTTCAAAAATTAATAATTGGGTATAATATGTTTAACATGTGTCTTTGAAATTTGTGACTAAAGGCTAATGTCACAAGAAATTTTAAATCATATATTTGGCTCTCTGAGAATGTATAAAATATAAGGCCTTCTTTTCAAATGATACATATTTAACTAGTACATGTTTTCAGGAATGCATTATGTGTGAAACTAAGGACCGCTGTCAAATTCAAGGCAGCAGAAAAAAATAGAAAATATTCCTTTTAGGCAAGGATTGAGTGTAAATAGTGTATTTGGGACAGAATAGCAGGAAACACTGAGAGTAGGACAGGGGAAGCCATAAAGTATGTGCTATCAAGTACATGACTGCTGCAGTCAGCTGGGGCTTGATTACATTGGTGAACTCTACAAGCCAGTGTACAGGTGCCTCAGGTATCTTCCACGTGAGAAGCAGGAGCTGGATACGTACCCTCTAATCAAACTATACAGCCATTGCTTGAGAACTGCTGCCAGGAGGCATTCGTTCCTTGGCACTGACAGCCTGCTCTAGCCATGGAAGGTGGCAAATAGAACCCCACTCTCTAAGTCAAGGAGTCACATATACCAGCAATTGGATAAGAGAGAGAATCTGCCAAAAAGGTGTTTTGAAATAAAACAGAGCAGGGGTCAGTAAACTTTTTTTTTTGTAAAGGGCCAGATGGTAGATATTTTAAGCTTTGTGTGCTACATATGGTCTTTGTCACGTATTTTTCTTTTTCTTCTTCTTCCTTTTTTTGGGGGGATAACTCTTTAAAAATGTAAAAACATTTTTAGCTCACAAAAAAACAGGTGCTGCACCAAATTTGGTCTACAGATTTTAGAGTGTAGATGCCTGAAATAGGAGAATTTTTTAAGAGGCTAAAATCCAAACTTATTAGTTAAGTTGATAAATCAAAATGAAATATCCTAGAAAAAGGCAAGCTTTGAATGAAAAACAGTTATTGCTATTGTTTATATATGACACCTAAATTAAATGATTACTGTATAAAAGCAATTGTGGTAACATAACAGATGACCAAAAACAGCTATAGTTCAGGCAAGAAAAAACAAGGTAAAGTTTAACGCATTAAAGAATGAAAGTTATTTTGTACTAGCAAAAATAGCAATGTCATACAAATGTACAAAAATGTGAAATACATAGAGAAGATATTGTAATGATACTTTTTCTTTTAACGAGATAACAAGACAAGAAAAAAAGTGTTGAAAATAAAGGAGAGATGGACAGACACACCATCAAAGTGGTAGACTTAACCCACGACAAAATCTTTAGCATATCAAGTATTAACACAAATTAAAAGTAAAATATATGGAGAAACAATCTTATTAGATAAAAATGGTTAGAAATTTTAGTGCATCGTTGCAAATTTTAAGAAATAGTAACTTATTTTCAGAGAATTAACTAATTCTGATTCTTAGCTCTAGTCTGTATGGTAAGTTAATCATTTAACCTCTGACTCCTACAGGACTTCTAGCACTCAGGGTGTGATATTCTGAGAACTTACCTGTTCTCAATAAATTTGGAAGGCTTCACTGGTCCTCAGGTATCAGTCAGCATAACAACCATCAGATGAAAAATTTTCCCCGCTCTAACTTTTTATTCAAGCCGATGGGCTTTCTGCTTGAGACAAGAGGATATATAGGTAAAACCAGAAAATGCACTGCTATCCTTTCCTTATGTCTCTTCATCTTCTGCAGCATTAGACAGCAGGATGCATTCCCTTGTGTTTCAGGAATCATGGACCTCTCCTTCCCCTTCTTCTAGGCTCCAATTATCTCTTTAATCCACAAGAATTTCTCTCTATGTCTCTCCTGGTCTCCTTACAGACAATTACTCTGTCCTAAATCATACCTGGATGTTCAACACAACCTCCTCACAGGTTTAGAATTTTGAAGTAAAAGCAGAAAAGAAAGCAGCATTCTTGCAGGCAACATCTGTCTTTCCAACATCGTTCTTGCTATTACACCATCTTTCTGGACAGAATTAGAAGTAAATACAAAAATAAACATAAACAAAATCAAAGCTCTCAGGCCCTTGGAAATAAGAAATTATTTTCATAATTCTCCTGAATTAAGAATCCAATGTGAATTTTTTTATTATTTCCAAATTAATGACTGTAAGAAAACTACATATCAAAACATAAAGGGTATATCCAATGAGGTACTTTGAGAAAAAAATTTAGGAACTTTTTCTAAGGTTTAGACATGGAAAAAAATTTAGGAATTTTTCTAAGGTTTTGGAATTCTTTTTGATGTTGTATGGATTATAATGGACCCAGAAAAACACCTTATTCTATTAATAGTATCTACTGTTAAGTAATATAAAAACTGAAAAAAATGGCAAATTTAATACTTGAAATATTTTTCAAATAAAAATAATTTAATTTCTTAAAAAATCTTTCTCTACCATGGAATATGATGTAAGAAATATTACATAAAAATAGGAAAGCACAAAAATTTTCATAAATCAGGTATCTGAGAAATTGCAGAATTTACCATGCTAAAAATTATTCTCTTAAAGACTACTGCTAATTTTAATTATAAAAATAGCAACTAATGAAGTGTGAAATATATAGATGGCAGACAAAACATACTTATCCAAACTAGCTAACTGTCTATTACAAATTCGCAAGAATACGACTGATAAGCCCAATGTAAATATTCAAACTAAGAGTTGAAATTGGTAATAAAATAATATTAAAATGAGTAAATTCCTTGGAATTACATTTAAACAAATTCAAATACCAGCAATATATCATTTTCTTCAAGTCAGTACAAAAATATTTAAACCACTGAGCATTTGTGAGGATATGGACCAGTGAGGATATTGACATCATACATTTTTAGTGGTAATGTATAAGATGCTAAACTTCTTCTGGGGGCCAAATGGCAAGATATATGGATATCCTTTAAATTATTTGACCTAATACTTTTAATTAGGATTATACCTTGTCCGTAGGAAATAATCAGTATTTTGAACAAAGACATGTGAACTATTTTCCATTATTTTGTTGAAAAGGAGGAAATAAATAAAAATTCTGAGAAGTGAATAATAATAAAATAAATTGTAGGCAACTGAAGATCACATATAGAGGCTAAAAAAAAATCTCGAGTATTGTGCTAATTAATTTTATGTGCCAACTTTGCTAGGCTGTAGTGCCCAGTTGTTTGTTCAAATACCAGCCTAGATGTTGCTATGAAGGAACTTTTTAAATGTGATTAACATTTAAGTCATTATACTTCAGGTAAAACAGATTACCTTCCATAATGTTGGTGAGCTTCATCCAATCAGTTGAAGGCCTTAATGAGAGAAAACGGAAGTGTCCTGGAAAAGAAAGAATCTGGAGTCAAGACTGCAACACAGCAACCTTGCTTGAGTTTCTATCCTGCCTGGTCTGCTTTGCAGATTTCTGAGTCAAGACTGACATGCACCATCAGCTCTTTGTTGAATTTCCACCCTGTAGACTTGTCCTACATATCTTGCCCCTGCCAACCCCAATAATCTTGTAAGCCCATTCAGTCTCTCCGTTCCCTCCCCTCCCCTCCCTTTTCCTTCCTTCCTTCTTCCTTCTAGCTCGCTCTCTCTTTCCCTTTCTTTCTTTCTCCTTTCTTTCCTTTATTTTCTTTCTTTCTTTCTTTTTCTTTTTTTTCTTTCCTTCCTTCTTTCTTATTGGTGCTGTTTCTCTGGAGAATACTAACACAGGTCTAATAATGTGTTTGTGTTCCAAATAAAATATTATGACTTTTGCTTCAAGCTGTGATGAAATAACTAGTACCAGAGCTAAAGAAAAACTTTTCACAGATGGAAATACAAATCATCAGAAACATGTAGTAATCTTAAATCTGGGTATACCTAATAAGACTATGTTTTCTGACCATAATCAAACTTCATTAGAAACCATTAATAATAATACATATATAAAATCACAAAATATTTTAAAATTTTTTCTATAAATTAAAAACAAATGCATTATAAAATAAATAACAAAAGCAATTAGAAAACAGTCTTTAAAAGATAATGGAAGTGTATCATATCCAAATTAATTTGTTGCAGTAAAAGCAAATCTTAAGATCTTAAATCTACATCTTAAAGATGTAGATTGAATTTTTAGATTGAAAATTAACACTGTAGGTATACCTGTTAAGAATCTGAGGAGAAAAAAAGGCAAATTAAATCAAAGGTAAGAAGAAGAAAATAATTAATACTGGGTAGAGCATGAATTAATGAAATAGAAAATGGACAAGCAAAAGAAAAAAATTATAAAAGTCCTAATTTTTAAAAAAGGTTAATAAAATTTATTAGAATTTAGAAGAATGATCAAGAAAAAGCATACAAATTACCAATTCCACAAACAAGCAAAAAAAAAAAAAAATCACTCCAGTCTACACCTATTAAGAGAATAAGGGACATCGTATTCAAATATGAAAACCTTATGAAATAAAAATTCTTTAAAAATTCCCACTTACAAAAGGTAACACAAGCAGCAATAGAAAATTAAAATAGCTCCACATCTATTGAAGAATTTATAATCAAATTTTTTTTGACACATACGTACTTGCATACACACACGAACACAACAAAACTTGCCCAATCACTTTATAAAGCCAGCACAACCTTAATATCAAAAACTGAGAGACATTATGGCATTTTAATTATAGGCCACTATTAGTCATGATCATAGACTTAAAAATTCACATCAAACATCATAGTAGCAAATGAATATATACTTATACAAAAAGCATACTTCAAAATGAACACATAAGGTAACCTTAATAATGCAAGGTTGGTTCAACATTTGAAAACCAAGCAATATGATTTGCCACCTTAACATGTAAAAGGAGAAAAATTATGTAATTCTTTAATTGAGGCAGAAATGTAAAAATCCAACATGATTTGAAGAACTTTCAGCAGGCCAGGCGCAGCAACTCACACCTGTAATCCCAGCACTTTGGGACACAGAGGCAGGTGGTTCACCTGAGGTCAGGAGTTTTAGACCAGTGGGGTCAACATGGTAAAACCCCATCTCTACTAAAAATACAAAAATTAGCAGGGCATGGTGGCAGAGACCCCTGTAATCCCAGCTACTCAGGACAGGGGGCTGAGGCAGGAGAATAGATTGAACCCAGAGGGGAGGAGGTTGCAGTAAGCCAAGACTGTGCCATTGCACTCCAGACTAACCCACAGAGACAGACTCCATCTAAAAAAAAAAAAAAAAAAAAAAAAAAAAAATACTTTCAGCAAATTAGGAATAGAAGACATCTTTGTTTCTCAATAGTGGCATTTACAAAACACATATTATGGAATGCTTTATTCATGACAGGTCTAAATTAACCATCTACAGGTGAATAAATAATGAAATGGTGATACATCCATACAGCAATATAAGTCAGAATAAAATAATGCATGTGTATGTTTCACATACACATACAAGCACCATACATAGTTGAATATCAAAAACAGCATGCAGAGCAAAATAAATCATGTAAAAATACATACAGTATGGTTTGATTTATATGAAATGGTAGAATTTGCAAAACTAATGTACTAATATATGACTCATGTATACTTAAAGCATAAATATACATAATATATTCATAGATAATTCAGTAGTTGTCTAAGGCAGAAATTAGGGATGAGTCCATTCAAAAGCCATAAAGTAACTTTCTGCGGTACTGAAATGCTCTGTATCTTGAAGAAGCTATGTTTAACAAATTTAAATGTGTTAAATTTTACCTAAATTAGTTAAAAATCAATAATTGATGTTAATGAAATTAACTAAAAATTAACATTTTTCAGTACTCAGACTATGAGTTTGAATGGATCTCTCATTACATAAATTTTACCTTGATAATAGTAATTAAAATGTATAATGTTAAATAAGACATAAGACATGAAATAACATTCTTTCTTGTTAAATTCTGTAAGATAGATGTTAGAGATGATAAATGTTGAAGAGTGAGTAAAAGGGAATACAACATTATATTAACTATGGTATGACAGGGATTTCTGGTAATTTTTATGGCTTTGTAATTGACAAACATTGTAATCAACAAACTTACTAACAATGAGTATATAATACATTTGTTCTAAGTTTTTAAAAAATGATATAAAAAGGAAAAAAATACATGTGTATGATACAGAAAAGATTTTCAAGATACGTTTTTAAAATTTTTATTATCTCTTTTTTTCTCTTGTATACTCCCTTTTACCAGCTCTCTCTCTATTTCTAGTCTCTTGTTCATTTACTTCTGTTTTTCCTTTTTCCCACTGTATTACACATCAATTCCTCTATATCTAGATATGACAATATGTAATAAAAGTCTTTTCCTCAATGTAATTCAAGGCAGCACAACAGATCTCCAAGGAACTAATTATCAAGTTTGCATAATATTGAAGCTAACACAGCCATACACAAACACAAGTTGATAAAAACAAAATAGAATGTGTCTCCTATTTATTTGTTGTTTTTTTTTTCTCCTGATCTTAGCTGAGCCAGGACTCCAGTTTTTATGTGCCTCATAGGATATAAACTTCTGTCCATCTTGAGAGACACTTTGGCTATGGACCACATGGCAAAGGAATGCTTGAGGGAGCTTCTCAGAAGCAGGCACCATTGGCACAAACTTAACAGTCACTGGCCAAATCCTTCTGTTGTGTTCTCTTTGGAGGCCAGCTGGGAAGGCTCCCCTTTCCTCAGCTGGCTTCTAGGAAAGAAAGACCTTTGTGATCTTTCCTTTGAGAGTCCAGGAACTCACCCCATCCATCCTGGCAGAGATCTTGTTTCGTGAGAAGAAAAATGACAATAATGAGTGCACTGGTTTGTGGCAGGTTCACTGCTGGTTTATATTCAGAGGTAACCAACAGGGGAAAGCAATGACAAAAATACTTCCCCTTTATAAAGTATTTTCTCACTTCAGTTTGTATAACTGTCCCCTCAGAAAGGTGTTACTAAATTAACACAGAAATACAATATATAAAGACTAGAAAGGATGTCATTTTCATTTGCCAGCAACTTCAAAGTTGAGGTATAGAATTTATCAAAAAGGAATAAAATCTATTACCAGAATTCAAAATAAAAGTTATGATGTCAATGTAAGATTAATTGCACTTCTATGTACAAACAATAAGCAATTAGAAAAAAGTGATAAAATTAGTACCTTTTTAATGGTATAAGAAAACTAAATCTCTTGCTTAGGAATACATTTAGCAAAAATAGGTGAAATATCTATACACTAAACCATGAAAGCATTGTCAAGAGAAATTAAGGATTTAATAATGGGAAGAGATAGCAAGCTAATGGAGCAGAAGACTGAATATTGTTGAGATTTTTCCCAGATTGATCTAATGCCTGTGTTCTCAACAGTAACAATACCAACTCCCAAAGGAGAAAATTGGTTCTCAGGGGGCAAAAAAACTTAGATATTATAATGGCTTGCCACCTTCCAAAACTCATCCCTGCCTGATAAAGTTGTTTCCTTATTTTTTAATTTATCTGGTTAAAGATAATTTAAGCAGAATTTATTTTTCCTCATGGGACAAGGTGATAATAATAACAACAAAGTTGAAAAACAGCAATTGAAAAATATAATATGCTCTCAGTCAAAATTCTGGCAGCCTTTTGATAAATAAAAAAAAAAGTCATAAAAGAAGAAATCTGGAGGTCTCAAGACAGCTGTATTGAACTAAGGGTTAAAAAATGGAATACTAGAACAGATTAGAGAAATACAGTCATATGTTTAAATCAATTGTTTTTGACTGGGTTTCCAAGGTAATTCAGTAAGGAAAGGATAGTAGTCTCTGAAAAATATGGCACTGAAACCATCAGATATCTACATATATGAAAAAACAACCAAACTTGACTTGTAATTATATCATATAAAATAATCAACTTGAGACTAGCAATATAAATAAACATAAAAACCAAAACAATCAATTTCAGATGAAACCATAGGTGAATGTTTTTGTGACCTAAGAATATGCAATGATACTTTGAATGAACAAAAATAAATAAACATCAAAGAAGAAGTAAAATGAATTAGATATCTCTAAAATATAGCAGTTTATTCTTTTTTAATAAAACAAAAAGACATGCCATGGACTTGGAGAAAATATTCCCAACACATGCATCAGACACATACCCACCATCACATCCACACACATGGGAGGGTACGTTTGTAAGACATGACATGTGTGTTATGTGTGAAGCACTCCTACAACATAAAAATAGACAAAGTATCCAATATCTAACTAAAATAAGGAAGACTTAAGATACTTTACAAATAAGATTCTCTAAAGGATGTGATAAAATGTTCAACCTAATTAGTCATCAAGAAAATACAAAATAAGCCACAATGTGATACCACCACATATTCCCTAGACTGACTATTATGAATAATCCCAATTGTTGGCAAAGATGGGAATCAATTTACAGGCTCATGAATTACTGTTTGGAAAGGTGGTACAAATGTTTTGGAAAACAGTTGGTGGTTTCTTAGAAAGTTTAACATATGCTTACTACACAATTCAGTAATTCCAGACTTATGGATTTTCCCAAGAGAAATGAAAACATATTCACAAAAATATCTGTAAAAGAATGTCCACATTCTATTGATATTTTCCCAAAGCTGTGATAAATGCATGTGTCCATGAACAAGGAAATGGATTTTAAAATGCTATAATATATTCATATAGTGGAATCCTATAGAGCAGTAAATGAAATTAAATTAATAGTACATGAATCGGCATTATGCTGAATGAAAGAACCTTTAAACAAAAGATTTCCCTTATGTGACACTGAATCAATCCCTTTATATAGCATTCCACGACGACAACAACAACAACAACAACAACAACAAAATCCAAAATTAGCCAGGCCTGGTGACACATGCCTATAATCCCAGCTACTTGGGAAGCTGAGACAGGAGACTTGCTTGAACCCGGGAGGCAGAGGTTGCAGTGAGCCAAGATTGCACCACTCCACTCCAGTCTGGGCAGCAGAGTGAGACTATGTCTCAAACAAACAAACAAACAAACAAACAAACAAACAAACAAATAAAATCTATGGTATAATAAAGAGTAGACAGTGGTTGCCTCTGGGGAATGGGATTGATAGGAAAAAGGATGAAAGAAGTTTTTGAGCTGATTACCTAGTAGTTACGAAGATGCATATATTTGGAGCAACTTACTGATATGTACACTTAAAATCTGTGTCTTTTATTTTACTTAAATTAATTCAACTTCAAACATTAAAACATATAAAAAAAGAGTAGAATTAGAATCTAAAAATTAAAATGCACAAAAAAATATTTATGTATATAAACAGTAACAAAACGACAGGGCTAAAGCATAGGTTTTTGTGATGCATACATATGTGATAAAACAAAAGCAATGCAAAGGAAATGATTCCTAAAAGTGAAGTGAATATTTGCTTAAGGAGAATGGAGAGCTTTACAAGGAATTTTGCAGAGATTCTGGAGTGGCTAGCAATAGTTCTTTACTTAACTGGTCAATTGTTAAGAAAGATGTGTTAAGAAAATATTTAAGTGGGAGGTCATTAGGCTAAGACAACTCCAGTGTTTTGGGTTCCCAAGTGAGAAAACCGAAGCCCAATGTAAGCAGTATAATGAAACTTAAGCTTAATCAATCATAAACTGACAACTAACCTCCAATTAGGCACCATATTATATTCCAATAAGGCAAATGCTCAAAGAAGGCAAATTATAGACAATTAATGCTCTAATAAGGCAAACTATAGCCAATCAAGTAATTTCTTTGCTTCCGTGTTTAGTGTGTCAAAACTCATTGCTCGTGCTGCTAAAGCAGAGCTCTCTGAACCTCTTGTGGTTGTAAGTGCTGCCCAATTCATGAATCATTTTTACTCAGATAAACTCTGCTACATTTAATTTGTCTGAAGTTTGTTTTTTTTTTTTTTTAACATTTGTTAGCCTCTTAATAATTAAGCTGTGAAGGCAACTGATAGACATTTTTGTATCTATATTTTACTTTAAAATAAGGATAAAAAACAAATTTAAAAATTAAAAACAGAGAAACTTCCTTACATATCATGTTTGATCACATCTCAGAAAGTATCACATTTCAGATGAGATTTGAAGGATGAGAGTGAGCCATCCCTATGAAGAATATGACAGGACAAGAATAAATGTATGAAAGTGGGTCACTATTGCTGCAGCAGAATGAAGTTGGGAGATAATACCATGAAATTAAGTTGGTAATAAATATATGAGCCACATCCTGCAGAGAGTTACAGGTTCAAGTAAGGCATTTGAATTTTATTTTGCAAGAATTAAGAAACCATTAAAGAATCAAAGAGGTAGCTAAGCAGTTTTCTATTAGCATTTTTAGGAGATTATTATGAGTATTGTGTTAGAAATTTATTTAAAGGAAAATAAGAATGGAAATAGGGAGACAAGTTAGGATGACAGCAAAGTAGTCCAGGTTAGAGAAAAAATGCTCAGACCTGAATGATGACAGTGGAGGTACAGAGAAGTGAATGTCTTTAAGGCATCTGGCTAAGTAGTTAAGAAAAAGTGAGATATTGGTGATCCTGATTGGGATCCATCAAGACTAAGTAGATTATGGTGTCACACATTATGATGGAGGCAGACTGATGTAGGAAAAAGTTCTGGAAAGTTTTTTTCCTTCCTAGGAAGAAAAATTCATAGCTAATTTTAGGAGATTAGAAATCAACACTCCTACCAAAAATCTGGAGACTTATCTCCACTCCCTACTCTTGCATTCCACATTGTGACAAGATTTTTCTCTGCTCTGCCATTAACACTCACTACCCAGACTAACTTGTTCCAGCCTCAATGTTCTTGTTCCACCTCCTTACCACCCACACTAATGTCTGTCCTTTTTGAAATATACTATTTTTTCCTGTATGAAGTATTCTTCACTACTACATTTCTCATCTGGCTGCCAAGGCTCACCTTATATTTTATCATCTTCTTGAAAGCTTCCTGAAAGAGCTCCCCTGTGTAATCAGCACCTGTCCTTTGGCTCTATATTTTCTATTATACTTTTTTCATACTTTATTTTTTCTACATTTGTTAAAAGGAAAGCCCACTGAAAACAAGAACTCTAGCACTGGCTTATCTTTCTTATCCTCAGTCTTAGCACAATCCCCAACAAAGAGCAAACATTAATATTTATTTATTTATTTTATGTTTTTTTATTTTTTTGAGATGGAGTCTTGGTTTTGTCACCAGGCTGTAGGTAGTGGCACATTCTTAGCTCTCTGCAACCTCTGCCTCCTGGGTTCAAGTGATTCTCCTGCATCAGCCTCCCAGGTATCTGGGACTATAGGCGTGGGTCAGCACACTGAGCTAATTTTTGTATTTTTAGTAGAGATGGGGTTTCACCATGTTGACCAGGATGGTCTCAATCTCCTGACCTCATGATCCGCCCACATCAGCCTCCCAACGTGCTGGAATTACAGGCATGAGCCACCACTCCTGGCCCATTAATATTTATTAATTGGTTCTTTTGGAAGAAACTCAACCAATCCATGCGTTTGCAAAATCTAAGAAAATATATATATATATGCTTAAAGTTGCCTATTATCATGATATGTAACAATTCAGTTCACCAAATATATATTAATCACCTACTATGTGTCAGAGTTAAATATTAGGACTAGAAAAACTAATTTAAAAAATGGTGCCCTGTTTAATATATTCCCAGTATAGTTAGAGGGTGACATTTGAACAGATAATTAAAATAAATGTGGTAAATGTCATAATATGGTTATGAACAAAGTGATATAGAAATGCAAATGAAGGATAAAATTATTCTGCTCAGCAGGGCTTCCCTTAAGAAATCACCTTTGATCTGGCTCAAGCATGAAGAGTAGTCACTTACTGAATACTTAAAAAAAATACATGATATTCATCAACTGAATTCCTCTGAGTGTCTTCAGATTTTGCAACATGTGGTCACTGCTTTTGCCTTGAGCACATTCTGATTTATGCAGAGTGCCTAAGCTTGTTGGAGCCACTATCTCACCTGCTCTATTCACTCTCCTCCCACTTGTCTCAGATAATGTGACCTGAACGGAAGAATCCTAAGTGAGCTTTAGGCTTGCAGTTGTCATTAGCTGCGAGGTCTTGTGCTGGTCACTGCTCTGTAAGGTTCCCAGGTGTATCTGTTCTCACGCTGACATGAAGAAATACCCAAGACTGAGTAATTTATAAAGACAAGAGGTTTAATTGATTCACAGTACCGCATAGCAGGGGAGGCCTCTGGAAACTTAACGGCAGAAGTCACCTCTTCACAGGGCAGCAGAAGAGAGAATGAGTGCGGAGGGAAGGCGGAAGTCCCTTTTACGATCATCAGCTCTTGTGCGAACTCATTCACTATCATGAGAACAGCGTCGGGATAAGTGCCGCCATAATTCAATTATCTCCACCTGGTCCCGCCTTTGACATGTGGGGATCATTACAATTCAAAGTGAGGTTTGGGCGGGGACAGAGCCAAACCGTATCACCAAGCTTCTTCATTTATCAAAGAAGCGGGGTGGACTAAGGCTCCACTGCCCCGTTTTTTAGCATTCACATCTATTAAAATAATGGCTGTGAAGATGTCGTCTTATGAAATAAAGATAAATATTTGTTAGCAAAAATTTGCTTAAAAGGGGGTACAACTTTACATATAAATTATGCTTTTTCGATTAAGACAATCAGTAGAGAATAGCCGTAAGATAAAATTCCCCAAGATGTAAGAAAAGTCAGCTATGGGTGGTAGAGTAGCAACAATTATTTCTTCCTATTTGCAATTACCAAATTTACTTGGATCGTGTTATGTATCACAAAATTACTTGTAAAGTGTTATATATTATAAAACAAGTTTTCTAAAAAAGTTTTCATTCTGCTCTAATATTCTATAAATAAATTTCTTCTTACTGGTTTATTTTAGTGACATTGTAAAAGATGATATTCCAAACTGCCTCTAGCCCTCCTTCCCCGCCCCAATTTGTTAAGGAGGAATTGCTGCTGCAATTCTTCCCTGCCCTGCTGATGTGTAACAAGGTAAACTTGGTCTGTAACTGCTCCCCTTCAGTCTGAAATCTCTTCCTAATGGGAAAGCCTTCCTACCAATTTGAATGTATCTTCACTTTTTGAATGGGGCTCCACAGGGTCAGCCAGAGTGTGATACTGACAAACTTGCAGGTTTTAATCCTCAGAGCCTGCCTTAGCTTGCTCTTGCCTTCACCCTAGAGGATTTCCTCTGCAAAATTCTTAGATGTGTACCACAATACCCTGGACTCTAATGTGTTGCAAATGCTACTATACATTCATTTATGCACAGTTTGCTTGGAGGAAAAACGTGCAGAGACATTTTGAAATGGAAACAGAGATGAGGAAAACAAGCAGGGGATTTCCCTTCAAATGTAGACTCTGAAGGCTAAAGGAGATTGTATCTCCATTTACAAAGTAGAAAAAAATTGGCCAGCTCTATACAAGCATAACAGTTGTTTTCCCAGGCTAGAGGAGAGAGGAGATACAGTGGGTTGAGAAAAGCCAGTAAATGTTAGCACTTCGACACATCACTCCTTCAGCCAGGTTGATAAAGTATTGGCTTTCTCTTGTTGCCCCTCTTCAGTTAGCACGGAGGTCTAAGGTGAACTCACAGTTGCACACCGACATAATCACTGTCAGTAGCGATCACATGACCACGGGTTTCTGGGTCACTGCGATGGACTCCATGGGCAGTATCCTCCCCTGCTACTTTTGTGTGGCCACCATCAGGACTACCAGGAATGGATACAAGATTTTATAGTCTGGTAGGACACCTCCAGGATTGGTTCTGGGCAGTGTCTTCAAACTGTAATGCTGTATGTCAGTGAGCAGCTTCTTTGTGGCCTTCCCTGCAAGACCTGCTTTTCTGTCTTTGATCTAAAGAAAGAAAATGAGGCTGAGAGAGCTGAAATGGCCCTTCCCACAGACCAGGACTTCAACACACCTCTTCTGGCTCACTCACTAGCCCCTCAACTTTTGTCCAATCTTTGCACCATCCCCAGTTCTCAGCATACTATGGTGCCATGCAAGACACCAAGTAGGTTATCCATCCCCTGCACTTCCATGTATTGAGTGAGTACATACTGTGCCTGACATTATTCCAGGAGCAAGAACTAGAAATATGAAATAGATAAACGAAGCCCCTATCCTTAAGGCAGAAGATAAGCAAGTGTAAAGGCATAAGAAGTGAGAGAGGCACCAACCCCAGCTTTACTCTAACTTCATGGGCTCAGTATATGCAAAGGCCCATGCCAGCTGTTTGTTCTTGAAATTGGATCTTTATAAATAGTAGTATATCAAGCTCAATCCACTGAGTATAAGATCAAGACTGTAGTTCCAATGCCTATAAGGTCAGTTACTTTTCTACATTCAATGATCGTCATCATCACTTTAACAACATTAAGGCTCTGAGATACAAATTTTTTAGTCTACTATAATTTTTATAAAATAAGACAAAAAAGCAAGTAAATTATTTTAACTACTGTGCAAATAATATTGTACAAAAGTGTTGATACTGATAGACTTGATAAAAACACTACAAAGAATACCTCTATACAATCAATCATAATGTTATTTATAGGGAAGAGTGGATTCGGCCACTGAGTCACAGTTTAAGGGTGACAGTGTGTGTGGAATCATTGTGTTCAAAGTACACAAATTAGAGAAACCCAACATGACTTAATATCTGTGAGAACAGGTCCTACCTCATTATTCTATGACTATTTTGAAATCTGATTATTCTAGAAACTTCATTTTTCAAAATGATTTTCTCAAACAACTAATAACAGGATAAATATAATAAAAGTTACTTTGGTGTACATAGTAGCATTAAGAGTTAAAAGATGTGAATAATGAGGTATAATAAATGAAGAGAATTATTAACATTAGGGCAAATATGAGAAGCTGAGGCCACAATGGCTCACAGGCTTATATATTTTGAAGTTGCGGTAGCTTTTAACAGGGATTTGAAAAGTAAAGTTAAATAGACGATTAACAATCCTAAAGAATAAGCTTCTTTTAAAAAACATATAACACTTTAAGAAATGACCACAGTGTAGTCTGTAAGTGAAGCTTCAACCAATTTCAAAGAATCAGCACTATCCTGACTACATATTTTATCAGAGTAAAATAAATATCAACAATTAAATTATAATTTAAACTCTATATATTGGATAACTGAAATTATCCCATAGTTTAAAGAAGAAAATATGATACACATTATAAAATATTTAGTTTAAAAAGCAGCACAAGTAATGTCAAAACGTGTGACTTGCAGCTAAAGCAATACAGGAATTCCAGCATTAAATTCAGTTAAATATAAGAAAAAAGAAATCATGTACCATTTGAAACAATCAACTCAGAAAGATTGAAAGAGTGACTTCCATCAATCATCTTAACTAAACTTCAAAAACTAAAAAAAAAAAAAGAAAGAAAGAAAGAAGTAGGACTTAATGTAATACAAAATAACAAAAATCAATAATAGAAATAATAGACAAAACTGAGAGCTGGATCTTGAGAAAAACTGAAATATACAAACATCTGAAGACTGAAGATAGAATTAAAATTTAAAAATATTTAAAACTATGTTGAATGAACATCATCTAGAATAATAAATACTCATGTGTTTCAATAAATTTGAAAATATATTAAATTGAATAGTTTTAGGAAAACATAACAAAAATAAATTAATGGAATAAAAATTTGAATTATAATTTTAATAGTTATTTTATTTAAAAAAAAATTCAGCCCCTCCATCTCCCCTCCAAACACACACACACACACACACACACACACACACACACGAAGAAAAATTACTTCATTCGACTAACATTTTATTGAATATCAATTAATAAAATTGCTTTACCATAGAAAAATAAGAAAATTGCCCACCTTATTTAATGAGTTCTTATAATTGATGTCTGATGAAGATTAGTACTATAAATACAATGGATAGTTTCATTATAACAAAATGATTTTACTTATAAACATGGATGAAAATATTAACAAATGTCATAAATACAATATTAACAAATGAAATTCACTAGTGTGTTAAAGAATTATGACCAAATTGGATTTATAACAGAAGTAGAAGGATGGTACAATACCAGAAAACATCAATATTATTCAGTCCATTAAGATTTAAAGGAAATAAATATGATGATCACAGACGCATAGGCAAGATATGAAAAAACAAGTTGATGAGATAAATGGATATCCATATAAAAAAGAATAAATTTGGTCTTTTATCTCACACATACATAAAAGTTAATGTGTATCATAGACTTAAATGTATTAGCTAAAACTATACACGTTTGGAAGAATATTCAGGAGTAAATCATAATCTTGAATTAGACAGTCATACCTTAGTTATGATACCAAAAGCAAGAATGATAAAAGAAAATATTAAGTTGAACTTAATAAACACATTTACACTTCAGAAAGCACTATCAAGAAAGTGAAAAGACAACCCACGGAATGGGAGAACTATTTGCAAATTACGATCTGATGATAATTGCATTCAGAATGTATTTGTTTTTAAAACCCTTACAACTGAAGAAAAAATAAAAGACAAATAATCATATTTAAAGATGGGCAAAGGATGTGAGTACACTGTTCTCCACAGAAGATTAGAAATTCAAAGAAGCACATGGAAAGATATTCAATACCGTCAGTCATCAGGGAAGTATAAATCAAAGCCAAAATGAGATACCGCTTCACAAACACTCAGATGGCTACAACTAAAATGACAGTAACAAATAAATGACAGTAACAACTGTTGACAAGAATATCAAGAAATTTGAGCCCTTATAAACTGCTGGTGAGAATTCAAAATGGTACAGCCATTTGGGAAACAGTTTGGTTTTTCCTCAGAAAGTTAAACATAGAATTACATATGACCCAACATTTCCACCCCTAGTTCTCTACTTGAGAAAAATCAAAACATACATCCACACAAAACCTTATATACAAATGTTCCTAGTATCCCTAATCAAAACACTCAAAAAGTGAAGATAATACAAGTGTCCATTCATGAATCCATGACTATACAACATATAGCATGTCTCCACAATGAAATTCATTTGGAAATAATAGAGAAGGAAGGACTAATATAACATGGATGAATTTGAAGATATAAAATAATATACTAAATGAAAGAAGCCAGAGGTAAAATATCACACATTATATGAAATTCGTATTAATATGAAATGTCTAGAATCGGCAAATCTATAGATACTAAAAGTAGATTAGTGGTTTCCTAAGGCTGGGTGGGAACTGAGTGGGTGCAAAAGGAAGTATAGGGGGTGGGAAGTATTTCTTAAAAACCACAATATTACTTTGGGGATGATAAAAATAATTTAAAATTAGATTTGATGGTGGTTATACTCCTTTACAAATATATCAAAAAACATTAAAAACCACTTTAAATTTGTGAACTTCAAAGTATGTAAATTTTCTCAATAAAGTTGTTAATTAAAAAGAGTATTATCTATTTGGAGAAATTGGTTGCACAAAAGATAATGTATATATTTATTACTTTTGCTGTATGATACTGAAAATGACCATCAGTGACAGTTGTATTTGATGAAACTGCTGGTAAATTAACACAATTAGAGAAGCCCAAGTTACATATGTAAAATTTAATAGCCATTTATTTTTAAATATTCTCTGCAAAATAGGATTAAAAGAAAAATTTTCCAACCTGTTAAATTATATCTTGCAAAACATTGAAAACCTCATTTCAATGGGCAAAAAGCATCCATAGAAGAATAGATAAATCAACATGCTGTATTCATAAAACAAAAAAAATGAAATAATTGAAATAGAACTATTATCTCAACTTTATCTGAAAACACAATATTACATAAAAAAGGGAAGTTAAAATTACATAAATAAAACAGAAATAGGTTATTTATGAATACAAATATACAACATTTCAAAACATGTACCAAAATTATGCAAAACAAGTACACAGCAATATTTGCTCTTGAGAAAAAGAAGGAAGTTAATGCAGCTGGAGAGAATAAAAAAGAGGCATTCAGTGTATAGATCCAATATCGCATGTCTTGTTCCAAAGGATCTTATTTTGTGAACTATATATATCAGTAGTGTATATTACCATACAATGTATAAAGATCTACATATAAACAATACAACCAACTATCCAAGTGTTACACCAACTAAAACCCCCAATAAACCTTGAACAGTGAAAAAAAAAAAAAAAAAGAGGCTTCAGATTTATCTGTGATATTTTGTTTATTTAATTTAAAATTTATATGATACAAAGATTAATAAGTCAACAAATATAAATTTTTGCAATGAATACATGGGTGACTATTGTTATTTGTAATTTATTGTGATTTAAGATTTATAAATTAATTCCAGGCTGATTTCAACGTATTTTAAATGTCCTTGTACTTGCTAAATTATATTTTTTAAAGAATAATGTTACATGAATTGTCAAATTGCTATATTAAGGGTTTGTTAAGCAATACCTTAATTTAAGCGTCTGTATCACTCTATTTCCTCCTATAAGCATAAAATACATTTTTATTTTACTTTATCACAAAAAAGTCACAAAGATATTCAGATATCTTAGGATATTTTACCACCAGACATTCTGATGACATGATTTTGTTAACTGTCTGAAATGAAGTACGTAGTGTTCATTAAAGTTAATTTTTGTACTTTTTTTTTGAGACGGAATCTCACTCTGTCACCCACGCTGGAGTGCAATGGTGCGGTCTTGGCTCGCTACAACCTCCACCTCCCAGGTTCAAGTGATTCTCCTACCTCAGCCTCCTGAGTAGCTGGGATTACAGGCATCTGCCATCACGTATGGTTTATTAAAGTTAATTCTTTATGGCTATTCCTTTGTTCATGTTTTCCACATTTGCTTAAAAAATATTTGATATATTATACATTTCAAATTTAGATAGTGATTATTTTATCTATATATTATTTTCATTCAATAATAATCTCGTTACCAAAATGCATCTTCCATATAAGTAATATTTTCTTATTTCAACTCTATCCAAAGAATCCATAAAACACCTTAAATGGGTGTGATGTTCAGAAGCCAAAATAAATAATTATTGAATTAATTCATGGAGTTCTAGAAGAAATATCTTTTTAACATTATGCATTTTACTTTATTTTATTGTTTTGAGATGGAGTCTCATTCTGTTGCCCAGGCTGGAGTGCAGTGACTGATCCTGGCTCACTGCAACCTCTGCCTCCCCTGGTTCAAATGATTTTTCCTGCCTTGGCCTCTTGAGGAGCTGGGAATACGGGTGGGTGCAACAGCACACCTGGCTAATTTTTGTATTTTTAGTAGAGACAGGGTTTCACTATATTGGCCAGGCTGGTCTTGAACCACTGACTTCAAACGGTCCTACCAAAGTGCTGGGATTAGGGGTGTGAGCCATTGCACTTGACCTTATTTTCACTTTTACACAATGGAATTGGGCCACTTAATGCATTTTCCCTATCTGCTATACTTGGGTCATGCTTGTCTTTGTGCCTTACCTCTCTAAATAAGGCATTGCTTGAGAAAATCGTTTTTTAAGGATGTTCTTTATCTACTTTCTTCAGTATCTATTACTTTGAACAGGGGGGAAATGAAATGATCCCAGGTCTATATCATCATATTGCCCCAACAACACTACTTCAGGCAAAAGCAATTTGATGCTTGTGGCATGTGCAGACTTTAAAAAATAATATATTACAACACTTATAATAAGCAATCAATGAGCGCTTATTGCTACTACTTTACTTATTGGTTGAGTAGAGATCAGGGAGAGGAAAATATATTTCATGTAGTACAGGTTCCTTTTAACAGGGTAATCAATATATCACTTTAAAGTAACATTCCTATGGTATTGGTTATGTGTGCATGTTTAAATTGGACATCTCTGTAATTTATTTATTTTTAAAATGTGGGTAATGTCAACTCATTTGAAATAATTGATCAAAGTTTAAGTACATGTAGAAACAGTTCAAATACAAAATTTCCCATTGTATTGGGAGGAAAACCTACATCCTACACTTACGTTTTATTATTTGTAGGCTAGAAGTGATTTCTAAATATCTTCAGATTTATGAATAATATTAATTAGTATTTTTACAGAAAGGTAGTTCTTAAACAATACCTACATGTATTCAATCTCGGGTCAAATATATAAAATGTAGATGAACAAACGAACTTCTGACACCTTCCATTACATCTCACTGGCTTTGAATGTAATTTTGTTTGTCCTATTGTTCTTACTGCATTGTCATTGCCTTCAAAAGAAGTATATTTTGAATACGTATTAAATGTATTAATTAATTACTAAATAAAAATTTTCAACTATTTTTTTTTTGCTAGATTTAGAGTTTAGGTGGGTCCTTTTAAAACTGCAACTCAGTTGAAAAATTTTGCTGAAATCTCAGCACTGGCTAGAAGTTCCAAGGTACGAGCTTCTACAAAAAAAAAAAAAAAAAAAAAAAAAAAAAAAAAACAGAAATGTGCAATCATATCCAATTCTAATGCTGTTCAACAGCTTCGAGTTGAATATAAAATGCCACTGTGTTATTAATATGTCTTCGGAAATAAAACTATTTCATATATGTTGAATATATTTGCATCTAAACTCAAGTCATCTAAGAAAAGTCCCAGTTATTGGTGAGTCTGACGGTTGAGATATCTCAGTGTCCGAAGTAAAGATGCACACAAATAGAACTAAATTACATGTCAAGAAAGGAAAGAGGATTGACTGTTCATTTTTAGGACTCGCCTACCCGGAGTCCTACCCTGTTACTTCTTAGGTTGCTTCACATCTTTTTTTATCTTCAAACCCAAGATATATTCAGAGAAAGTTTGTGATCCAGAATAAATCAAAAGGTGATTGAAAGTTCTATTAGACCTGAGTTCCTGCATAAAATTATGTAAGGGCAGGAGGTGGGGAGGGACAGAAGCATTGAAGGAAAGTCAGGCTAAATCTGACAGGGAAAGAGAAGTCTTGTGTTCCCTTACATAGCAGGCACTATTTGTGGTCCACAAATGGCAAGTAGGTGTACACACACCTGGAAGGGTCAAGGAGGAGTATGGCTACAGGTGTGCCTAGGGAGATAACCACCAGGGCAATGCAGGATCTGCAAGTATACCACTCTCGACCATTCTTCTTGGTAATAATTGAAGTGTATTTTCAAGGAGATTTAAAAAAATCACTCATATGTGTTAAATTGATCCTAACAACTGTTGAGAATAGCTATAAAAATTAAATTTAGAGTTGGAGTATGGGTCAGGAAAAAAAATAAGTGGATAGTGTCAGAGAAATAGAGACTGGGGAATGCATTCATGAAAAAGATTCAAAAAAATTCGGCAGTGGCGACCTGAGCTCAGGTATGTGTGAAGACTGAACCAGGTGGGCAGCATATTTGTTAAGAGGTCAAACGGGCCATGTTATAATGTGCTGATGGCCAAGGAGATGCTATTCAACTAAATATGAGCTGCGCTAAAAAATTTAATGAAATCTGCCCAAACTTGTTTTACATGTCAGACTTTCAGTGTATTTTTCATTTTTGAACCATAGAGGGCCTAGTTGAAAAATTTTAAAAATCATTAATTCAATACAATAAAATATTAAAAATATGCGGTCAGAAGAGCCTTTCAAAGAATTGTCCCCATATTCTCATATAAACTCCCCTGCCAAGTTAGTCATATTTTCAACTTGTTGAAAGCCTGCTCTGAATCTCTGGGAGGTCAAGCTTTTCTTGACCTCCTCCTGCCTCATTTGATGAGGAAGGTGGTCATGGTATGCAACTTAAGAGGACAAATAAGCTCTGAAAGCATTTTCACTTCAGCTCTAAAAATACTCTCCATTAAACTTGTGCATTTCCCCAAATCTTATTGCCTTCCTCTCTTCTTCCCCATCAAGCTACTCTCTATCATAGAATCACTTGCTTGGTGACTGGCAGTTGAAACTAGAAATCCAATACATTCTTAGCTCTGTTAGCTAGAGCAGCCAGACGTTTAATAAATATCTGTCATTTTAACTTTGTTCTGTGGTTCTCAATATGTCAAAATTAAGGGAAAAAATGGTGGGATAGAATTTTAACACAGACAAGTATGACGTGCAGTACAGATACTGAGGAATTATAGTACACCTGGTTTGGTATCTTCTGTGAAACTTTAATCGACTTTGTCAAGTCTGACCTAAAACAGCCGAAGTATCAAGAATGCATCGTTTCACATTTACATTGAAACCATAAAAACTTTAACTGATTTTTCAGTTTTATTTGTACTGCATAGTCATTAATAAGAAAATGACATCATTTAACTGTGAATTTTAAAAAGTTTGACGAGAGTAAAATAAAAACAAACCTAAGAAATATATAGAGAGCAATCTGTGGATAGCCTAAGAAAACAGTGTGAATGTTTCAAATGACTATTTAAAATATCACTACATGTATAAATTATGAAACTTAAAAATCATTGTATATTTTTATATTTAAGAAATTTGCATACAATACATGCCACAATATATCCTTGATAAAATGTGTGTTCCACCTACTAAGCTGTGTAGGAACACTTAGTAACCAAAAAATGTTTGCACTCATTAATCCACTATCTTCAGTATAAAAAATCTTTGATAAGAAAATAACCAGAGATTTTCAGAGATACAACTTTTAATAATAATATTTATAATAGTAAAACATTCATAAGCATTTTTTAAAACCCAAGTTAAAATATTATATTTGGTAAATGCATAAACGTGCCACATACAATAAATATTGAACATGCACAAAAGGTTAAGGATAATCATGGCTAGGCGGTAATATTTGACATTGCTCATTTTATTCTTGATATTTTTTAGTGTTTTAAAGATCACTTTTAATGAGTCTAAACAAAATCAATAACCAAAAACAAAACAGAACAGAAAATGCAGCATATAGGTGATGAAACGTCATTTGAAATAGCTTCAAAAATAATATTCTACTTCTTAATTGTGTGTTTGGTATTTAGTGAGTGTTTTCATGATGATGATGACAATTTTTGTGATTTATATACAATTCTTGGCATGTTTGAAAAAATTTTATAACATTTTTGGGAAAAAGTCATTTCATGAAAATCATTCTTTTCTTAGTAAAACAAAACTGTTTGCAGAAACAAAAAAAGCATATGTTTTTTAAAGTATTGTTAAAATTATTATAGTATTATTTTTCAAATATAAAATATTATTTTAAAATATAGATGGTACAATTGCTCAAAAAATCTCCCTTAACTATCTTCTCAGTAGCTAAGAGAAGAACAAACAAGAATGGTTATTGTCTCCGCTAACATTTCACATGAATCAGAAATCAATCACCATCTCAAGCAGAGAAATGTGTAAAATGGAATATGTAAATACTGAAAAAGTTAAGAAAACTATTTTATTACTGCAGTTGTCAGTAATATGTGTCTTAGAAATTCAGGAGAATCAACTAAAACATTCTTATGAAAGAAAACCATGCCTGGTCAACAGAGTGAGACCCTGTCTCTATGAAAAAAAAAAAAAAAAAAAAAAAAAATACTGGCCGGGTGGAATGATACACAATTACAGTCCCGTTTACTTGGGAGATTGAGGCGGAATGATACTTGAGCCTGGGAGGCTGAGGCTGCAGTGAGCAATTATTGTGCCACTGCACTGCACTCCAACTTGAGAAACAGAGGGAGACCCTGTCTCAAAAAAAAAAAAAAAAGAAAAAAGAAAGAAAAGTAAACCAGAGAAAACCACTGAAAAACTTCAATTTTGCTTAGAACATTGATGCCCTTCATGTATATCAACTAACCAGTTAGAAATTAGGATGCAAAGAGGCAGAAATCTTGATATTTGAGCTTGGTCGTCATAAATCCTGTAATAAGTTTTCTGAGATTCTTCATTTGTCTAGCCTTCTGATAGGGAAATGAGGAAAAGCAAATGCAATTGAAGTTTTGGATGCTGAAAATTACAGAGCCGGAAGAAGGGGAATTTTTTAAAAACATGTTGATAACAAAGTAGCAAGTTTTGTTCATTTTGAGGAAACATGAAGTGTTTTTCCTTCTTTGTTGCATCTACTGAATTGGAGTTCCACATTTTATTTACCTTATACGTTTGCTATTTGCTTGTTTTTATGTTTTAATATAGAAAATTTAAATCATATATCAAATTAGATAAACTAGTATAATTAACCTTAATGTACCTATCACCTAGATACTAAAATTATCAATGAATGGCTGGTTGTGTTTCTTATAAACCCTTACCTACTTCTTTGTCACCAAAATTATTTTGAAGCAAATTCCAGCTATCATTTTATATGTACTTATTTCAATAAAAAATTTAAAAATCATATCATAGTACAAATTTTGATTACTCTGCTACATAACATTTATTCAATGTTAGGATCTCAGTTCTGATTTCTCTTCTTTCTAGAAATGTCTAGAAGCACTCAGGATGGTAATGTGCATATTATTGTTACTATATAGTTTTAGGCACCAAAGAAATTGTTGCTCTTCCTAGAGCTGCAGGGTTGAATTGGAGATTTTCTCACATTAACTCCTCCTCAGTGATTGTTACTACAAGAAGTGCTTTAGTTTTGTAACTTTTGCTGTAGCAAACGAAAAGTCTCAAGTTGGTTCCAAGAAGGAGAAAGGATATCATAAGTGCCCACTTGAAAGATGGTGCTCTCACAGAAATGTAAGAACAGAAACATCACAGGAACAATCTGAACACTTGGAACTAAAAGGAGAATCTAGACATCTGATTGTTCCAAGTACCTTAGTGGCAAAAGGAGCCATGGGGTTTCCATTCCAGTAATTGGTCACGAATATGAATAGTTATCACCTGTATGTCTGTTTCTTTCTCTGCCAACAACTCATGTGTTTTTCATGTATCTTGCTCAAATTCTCAAGAGAGTCAGACCTGCTGGTCTAGAGTCATACTTCTCAAAACTTAATGTGATTATGAATCATCTAGGAATCTCGGTAAAATGCAGACAGATTCAGGAGGTTTTAGATAGTCTGAGATTTTGCATTTCTGACAAACTACCTGGGAATGACTAAAATGCTTGTCCACGTATCACAATTTGGGTGGTAATAGGTGTACTAGGCCAATTTAGTGGCTTCATTATCTTAGGTCATGTGTCTCTCATTGTTCTGATTATCTGGGCCAGGGTTTGGGGATAGCTCCTTATTGTATCAAATATAGATCTTTCCACAGAAGCTGCATACGTGAACGTTCACCAAAGAATGGATTAGGATTGGGCCAGCATTCTGGTTATGCCTCCTATAGATAGCTACTTCCCACTGAGTATTGGTTTTAGTTCAGCCTCTTTCTCTACTGGTGAGTTTCATCATTGAGGATCAAAAGAGAGTCAGACATTCAGAGCTTTCCTACTCACCACATTACCTTCTGCTTCAATTTCAAGATATGTGGAAATAAACCCATTTTCCTATAGCCTATTGGTTAGTGAGGAGACTTCTACTTACCAGCAATTTCACTAAAAATGTGTCTTTCTTTTAAAAGCAATAGTCTTGGCAGTTGAGATGTATGTACAAAAACTTTGATCTTAAACTTTTTTTCTATTTTCTACATATTGTGGGAAAATATAGAAACTGGAATTCTCAATGTAAGTTTTTCCTCACCTGGAACTGCAGTGATCACCCTAGAACACATGCCTCATCTGATGGTGATCCTTGAAAATTCACCTCCACAATAACAACCACACTCTTCAGCTCTTCAGGGTTCTTCAGAATCTGATCCCAATTTATCTTTCTTTATCATCTCCCACCATTCCTGCCACGTTTCCTACAACTGATTTTTGCCATTACCTAACTTAAAGAACCTTCCAAGACTCTGTAATTTTGTCCAGCTCTCTCTTCCTAGAATGTACTTCCGTATGTTTTTGCAGCTCATATTTCTGTCATCTGTTGATAATTCCACCTACAATTAATCGCACCATTATCTTGGTTCCAACAGCTCTCAGGAGATACCCTGAAATAGTACTTAGCAAAATGTCTTTGTCTGTGCATTTGCCTACTGTCAATGACTTTAATTATTGTATTTTCATGGATGAGCATACTACTTGTTACATGATAGCCACTCAGTAAGTATTTGTTAAATGAGTGAAGGAATAGAAAGAACAATTTGGTCTGTAGGGGCAGAGTTGGAAAGGCAATGGTTAAGGGGATCCTAGAGAATGTGAGGGAAGAAACAAGCAGAAAAGAAGAGGCAATCCAATAACCAGCCAAATATTCGTACCCAAGGACTGGACTCACAGAGCTATTTTTGCCATTTTTCTCACTTGACTCTGTGCTGGGGCTGTTTGCTTTCAGCAAGTTAGAATGATTTTTAAATCCCAGGTTCATAACCACTGGAATATTTACTTCTTATAAATAAAGCCGCCCTTTTATTTTCATCACTCAGGATTCTGGTGCTACAAAAGCAGCTGAATTGAAAACCAACACCAAATGGTGACTTATTGAAATGGCAGGGAAAGTAAATTGAATAACAAATAAAGCCAATTCCTTCATCCTCCCTATCTGACTGTTGTTGCTTAGAGGATAAAATACTTAATCCATCCTAGAGCTACAGAATCCAGTGCCTTTTACCACCGAACGGCTTTAGTGCAACAGGTTATATACGCTCATCTTGCCATTTACAGTGTTTGCCTGGAAAACATTTATGTACATGAGGTCATTTGGTTAAGTCTTATTGTCTTATTCCAGAGAAAAGAAATTTATTTTCTCTGAAGCAGTAGCTCAGTGCTTTCCTGTCTTCTCATGTCATCCCCAATTTTCAGTGATGATAGTTTAAACCATCTGACCCAGAGATTTTAAATCTATATGCTTCCCTCTTGGACCAGATGCCACGGCAAAAATACCGTTACCATGCAATATGCAGTCTGCTATAAAGACTGCCTTACTTTAGTCAGCTTGAAAAAAATGCCAATAGATACTATTAGCTAAAAGTAGGATGCAAGGCTATATATGGTGCATATTCCTGCCTTTATCAGCTGCCTTAATTTCTGTAGAACTGTCTTCCTTCTTACAAAAAGAGAAAAAAAAAATACACAGAAGGTCAGGGGATGAGAGAAGTGGCCCAGGGGAACTTCATCAGTCCAGTCTCTGCAGTTGCACTCAGATGAGGGCAAAGTGGTCAGCCAGGCAGCTAGTTCCAGCAGGTATCTCCTCTTGCATCCTTGGGCAATGCTGGCAGCCTTTTAAAGTTTAAGTTGCAACTACTTTGGAGACAAGTCAGAATTGCCTTTTGAAGAATACAGAAATGCTTTCTTAAATGGAACCCCATTGAGAGATCTTGTGATGGTTAATTTTAGATACCATCTTGCTTGGATTAAGGGAAACCTAGACGGCCAGTAAAACATTATATCAGGATGTGTCTGTGAGGATGTTTCTGGAGGAGATCGGCATGTGAGTAGGTAGACTGAGTGGAGATGATCCATCCTCAATGTGAGTGAGCACCAATCAATTGGCTGGGAGGCTTGGATAGAGCTAACAGGCAGAGGAAAGAATTCACTCTTTCATTCTTAAAGCAGGGATACCCTTCTTCTGTTCTTGGGACATCAGAACCCCAGGCTTTCCAGCCTTTGGACTCTGGGACTTGCACCAACCACCTCTGCCCCTCAATTCCCCTTTGCACTGCAATCCTGCACCTAGTTCTTACTCCTTTGGGCTTGAACTGAGAGTTACATCATCAGCTTCCCTGGTTCTGATGCTTTTGGCCTTAGACTGAGCTATGCTACTGGCATCTCAGGGTCTTCAGCTTACAAATAGCCTGTTGTGGGGCTTCTCGGCAACTATAATCATGTGAACTGATCTCATCTCCATCTATCTGTCTATCTACCTATCATCTATATCTCTATCTATCGTTCTATCATCTATCTTCTATCTATCTAATCTATCCTATTTATTCCATTGCTTCTGTCTGTCTAGAGAATGCTGACTAATATAGAGCTTCTTGGCACCTTGCAGAACTCTGTTTCCCACACGTGAAATGGTGGGTGTGCAGTGCAGGCACGGGAGCACGTGCTTTTTGTTTAGCTCACACTGGCAGCCATTCGTGTCCAGTACCTTGGTGATTTTGCAGTAGGCTCCACAGAGGTTGTGAACTTCATATTCCATGTAAAGTGCAGTGAGTAAAAAAATCACTCAGTCTCATTTTTTCTCTTTTATTATTGTCTCTGCTGCTCATGATGTGTGGCTTGAAAATCTTTACTAGGTTTTTGCTTTCAGGTTCATTTAGGTACCTCTGGCAACCTGAAACACAGATGTTTCCATGTAACTTGAACGCTGACTTGCTGAAGAAGCTCTTTCAATTCCCCCCTGCTAGGCCTGGCTATTTCCAGAAAGAAAGCCTGGGGTCTCCGCATAGGGCACATTCTGCTGCTTGCACACCTGTCGAAGCTGCTTAGCGTGAAAAAACAAGTTTTGGATGCCAAGCAGATGGAAATGTGTTCAGTCTGGAGCTTTACCACTGCTGCTGATGTGGTAGGCTGGGGAGGTGGCATCAGGGACATGCTGAAGAGGCTGTATGGAAACATCTCAGTTTGCAGGACCAAGCCCAGAGGCCTGGCTGGGTTGTACCAAGCAGTTCTAGTACAGGTGGGGTTAGGCCAGGTGGACTGCAGCAGAAGCCCTGGAAGCTCCAGATCCTAGCACAGTTAGGCTTTTTGTTGTCTGGATGGAGCACTGGTCAAAGATGGTCCTCTCTAAAAGCAGGGAATTTATACTCTGATATTTACTAGTGGAAAGGCCACTATTCATGGAGGAGACAGGTATTAACCTCTTCCTCTGCAAGACAGGTAAAGAGGGGCAAGTATGTGGGCCATGCTGCTGACCTTCTGTTCTGATTTCTAGATCTTCTGCAGCTGCTGATTTTCTGCATTGCTGCTCTTAGTATTCCGGGAATTTGAGTGGAAATGGCAGGACTAGCATGTTCATTGAAAAATAACAGTTCTTAGGGTTGGTAGGGACACTATACTGTCCCTTATCAGACAGGGAAGGAGTGCTGCTATTGGTCAGATGAGTAGAATGCTGGGGACTCAGGGTGACGGGGAAGCCCTCCAACTTGGGTCTCGCATCCCAGGAGCAGACAGGTGGCTGTCGCCTCATTGTACTTCTGGTCCATCATTGAGCCCTTAATTTCTTCCAGTTATAATCCAACAACACTGTCAGCTTAGTCCCCTGAACGTTCTTGTGGTTAGGGAGTGGCTCACATAAGGCCTGCATCCTTTTGGCCCATATTCACCCATGACTCTTTCATAATGTGTTACAAAATGCCCTTTTAGGTGAAATTGAGAATGAAAAATTTCTTGAGCAGGGTTTTCTCACCCTCTGTGGACAAAGAGAAGAGAATATGGTATATTCCACCAAGGACTGTCTACTGTGGCTCCTTGAATTTCCGTGCATCAAAAGGCAGGACTCAGATTAACAGTACATATAGTGTGACTCCCAATCTTCATAAATCTTATTCGAGTCCATTGTAAGTTTTTCCCTGGAAGAGTTCTGGGGCAAACTCCCAGAGGGTTGCCACAGATGGTATTTAACTTGTTGCCAAAGGCGAATTCATTGCTGAAGCCCAAATCTGTCGAACTTGATGTTCATGTCAGTCTCTAAGAGTAGAGTTTCTGCCTTTAGGTATTTATGAACAATCCATTTTTAGTCACAGCACTGCACAGTAGATCGTAACCAGGAGAATTGGACTCAGTTTTCTCCTCCTTTTAGACTGTCATGAACCACTAGGTAATCAATCATCTCTCTTACACTGATGTACTCCTCGGCAACACAGTGTTTATTCAGTCTTGGCCAGCTCAAATAATTTAACTATGTTGGGATGATTCAAAGCCTTCATGGTTCCCACTTCATGGGATAGTTTCTAGGGGCTGATAGTCAAGGGTCCCTCTTTTCCAGTCAGGATGTGCTGGGCCAACTTTACCTTAGACAAGTTCCCCTTGGTGATGATCATTAAGGAGTAACAGTTGTCAATATAGTCTCTTCCTCAGCATAGATGAGCAGGTCCTGCAGTATGCTAGACTTGCTACTAGGCTTGTGGTCAAGGTGTCCCAGGATAGGCTTAAAATTAGGAAAAGCTGGTGAGATGTTGGGTCCAAATTATCTGAAATGAAAATTATTTCCCAGCCTACCAAACAGATCTTTCTGATGAAGTCAAAACACAATTCCAGAAAAAATTCAAATTAAAAAACAATTAAATGAAAATTGAAAAACAGAAAAAATAAAGAACAAAGAAAAAGAAAAAATTGGAAAAATTACAGGGTAAGAAAAAAAGTAAAATAAAACATGAAAATATTACCATGTCAGTGGGATTTATTTGAAGAAAGAGACAAGCTAATGTTGTTGGAAGTTTTTCAGGTCACTGGAGATCAGCTTCTTGAGCTAGAAAGACTACAAACTTAGATAGCAAATAACTTCATGAGGCCCAGCTGTGGAGTAAATAGGAACACAGAATTGCAAAACAAGGACTACTTTCGAGGTCAGACCATGAAATTAACCTATGTAGGCTAGAGATGATCAACAGTGGTTTTCTCACTTTTGAAAATAGCTTTAATGAGATATAATTCACATGCAATGTAATTCATATGCTTACAGTGTATAATGCAATCATTTTAAGTATGTTTACAAATATGTGCACCCATCACCAGTTAAGTTTACATTTTTATCACCTCAAAAAACAAATTCAGACTCATACGTATTATCTCCCTACCAATCCCACCACATCCCTACATCACATTCCCAGTCCTAAACTACCACTAAACTACTTTTTGTTTCTGTAAGTTAAACTGACCTGTACATATTATATGAATGAAACAATATATTACGTGGCTTTTTGTGTCTGGCTCCTTTCATTTAGGACAAGTTTTTAGAGGTTTATTCATGTTGTAGCATGTATCAGCACTTAATTACTTTTATGAATGAATAATATTCCACTGTATGGATATAGCACTTTAAAAAAACCTCAATAGCTTTAGAAATACAAGTGATTTTTGGTTATATGAATAAATCATATAATTGTGAATTCTGGGTTTTTACTGTACCCATCACCCAAAGAGTGTACATTGTACTCAACAAGTAAATTTTTATCCCTCAGCCCCACTTCCACTCTTCCCCACATCTGAATTCTCAATGTCCATTATAACACTCTGTATGCCCCTGCACATATGGGTACATAGTTTAGCTCCCAAATATAAGTGAGAACATGCAGCATTTGGTTTTCCACTTCTGATTTACTTTACTTATGATAAAAGCCTCCAGTTCCATCAAAGTTGCTAAAACATACATTGTTTTGTTATTTTTAATGGCTATGTAATATTCTATAGTATAAGTATACACACACATCACCTCACATCACCTCACGTCACCTCACATCACATCACAACACATCACATCATCACATGACATTTTCTCTCTTATTGGTTGATGGGCACTCAGGTTGATTCCACACCTTTGCCATTGTAAATTGTGTTGCAATAAATATATGAGTGCAGGTGTCTTTTTGATGAAACAACTTCTTTTTATTTGGCAAGATACAGAGTAGTGGGATTACTGGATTGAATAGCAAACCTACTTTTAGTTCTTTGAGAAATCTCCATACCGTTTTCCATAGAGATTATAGTAATTTAAATTCCCACTAATAGCATATAAGTGTTCACTTCTCACTGCATCTACAGCCAGATCTGTTTTTTTTTTTTTTTTTTTACTTTTTAATAATGGCCATTCTGACTGGGGTAAGATAATAACTCATTGTGGTTTTAATTTGCATTTCCTAATGATTAATGATATTAAATAATTTTTCATGTGTTTGTTAGCCATATCTTTTGGAAAATGTCTGTTCATGTTGTTTGCCCACTGAAATACAGTGGTTTACTATTACCCTGAAATATAGTGGTTTTGTTAGGGCTCTATTCCTCTTTCCTGACCACACCTAGTTTTTAAACTCCAATCAATTGTCAGATCATTCCTACTGCTGTTTTCCACACTTCTCTGGAAAATAAACCCCTCTGCAAACTAATCCAATCAAATTAAGGCCACTTTGAAGAAATATGTTCTGAGGTCAATGGTCAGTATGTTTTTCTGACCTCAGAAGGATTCTTCCCAGTGATATTACTCTCCAGTATTCTCTTGAAAACTAGCCATTTCACAGTTGAGCCTGTATCTTGATTCTCACCTCAGTTGCCTTTTACTATAGCCTCTGTGGGATACACTTGGAGAGTGCACTTCTCTATATTCTATTGCAAATGAAGTCAATTATTGTGGAAGAGATCCGGAGCTATCTGTTTGAAGGTCTGATTCTCTCCACACCTCCATATCAAAATTTCTGGCCAGCTCTGAAGTTAAAGTGGGGACAATGGCCAACTTTTCTCTGATGCCCCTACTCCAGGACCTAAGGGTTTGGGAAGGAATGGGGGTGAAGCTGCCTGAAGTCTTCTTGGCTTGCCTCTGCTAGCATGGAACCATCACCTTACATACTGCATCAAGAGTGATCAGGAATCCTACATCTCAGCATCTTGCATTCAAGATGCAGGCTCCATTTCACAAGTTGAGAAGCTGGTGGAAAAAGGGAGCCCCCACCTCTTAACTGCAATCACCCAGATTTAGCCTCAGAAAGAGATTAACTGGGAGAAAAGTAAGAAATGCTGACATTCTGCTCCTCCTAAGAAAAATGTCTGATTGGTCTGATTGGGAGCTTGGGACAGTGTTCTGTGTTCTTGGCTACAGTATTCTAGAGTGTGATCTCCATCTCAAATGAGCCAGGAGGAAAGAAGGAATCTTGTTTCAGTAATTACAGACTTCCACTTTTCTTATTAAACTTAGAAATATTTTCTTTAATACATGATTCTTCCTTTGCTGTTTGCTCCTGGCACCACATCCAAAGGCTTTAACATTCCTGCTAGACTTTTTTTCTGGGGAGTGGGTCAGCAGAAATCCTAACAATGCCTTGAGAAGTGAATTCCACAAGTACATTTTAATATAATGTCTCGTGGCCCCAGATTTCTCATGTAAATTAAAGACACAATAATATATTTTTTCATATGCTGGAGAAAAGACCCATACTATTATCTTTAGAGTGATAATCTCTATTCCATTTTTAAAGCAATCAGGCTGAAGGTATTCAAATCAGAAAATAGAGTCTTACCATTTCTTAACACTATATCTATTCCTTCTATCTACACAAATATTCAAGTACTTAGAGTCCACCTGAACTGCATAGATAATTTTACCAGTCTTCAAATGTCTTCTATTTCCTCCAATTTCTTTATGTTTCAGTAATGGTATTATTTTATAAGCCCAAATAAGTTTATACTACTTCTCCTTAAAATCCTTCAGTAGTTATCCTCTGTCAACAGAAAAAAATATTGCAAGCTCTTTGATATGTCATTCAAGAATCTTTATGATAAATCCCACCCCAGTCTTATCTTCTCTTGGTTCTACTTTGACATTCTACATTTAAGACTTGCCAAATTACATACAATCTCTAGAACATAGAATAATTTTTATTTTTCCAAGACATTGAATATAACATCCTCTTTTCACCCTAGACTATTCTTCCTATTTCTATCTGCTTCATATGACCAAGCACATTTTTTTCATAATTTTTTAAAATTTTCACTATTTTTTGAGATTCTACTATGTCTTAGACATCATAATTGACAGAGGTTATCCTGTGGTAAGTGAAAAGAACATTATCTTCTCATCAAAGAGCCTTGGATTTGGTGATAAAGAGACTTTTTGAACAAATAATTCATCTAATCACATGATAGATGTTCCTAAAAGAAGGTGAATTACCTTATTTGGGTAGACTGAAGAAGTTATTGAGGAAGAACTTCTAAGCACTAATGTAACAGATAGATCGATGGACGGATGGATAGATATAGAGGTGGAGATATTAAGTAAAGAATGTAAGGCATAGAACAAGCTGTTCAGGCAATGGCAACATGTAGTGCAAAATCAGTGAATTATTAGTACACTGAATGAAAACTAATACAGCTAGGATGTAAGAAGCAGAGCATGGGGATTGAAGTGGGAGAGCCAGATCCTGGAAGGTCACATTAGTTAATTTTTCTTAACAGCATTAAATGGCCCTAAGGAAGAACATTCCCTGACTACATATAATGTGTTTCCACTATTAAAAGAACGTACTGGAGGTCTCCCCTCAAATCTGGAGGAACATTAGCTCTTTCGTGGCCCCACCAAGCTTTGCAGATGCCTCTGCTGTAACATCATCATGTCCTGTTAATTTGTTTCCATCTTGGTCTCTTCAACTAGCTTACGAGCTCCTAGGACAAATGACTCATTTTTATACACACAGCAGTCACCTCTTTGCAGTGGAACATACATTCCAAGAACCCCAGTGGATACCTACAGCTGTAGATAGTACCGAACTCTATGTGTATTAACTTTATTCTTGTATTGTAGGACTGCATACATTCCTACAATGAACTTCAATTTGTAAATTAAGCATGCAAAGAGATTTTAAAAACTAATAATAAAATATAAAAATTTAAAATATATACTGTAATGAAATTATGTGAATGTGTTTTTTCTCTCATTCTCTCAGAATATCTTCTTGTACTGCACTTGCCCCCTTTCTTCCTGTGATCTATCTAATAACAGAGAATGCGACTAAGTGACTAAGGAATTAAGGAAGTGACTAAGTAACTAAGTGACTAAGGAAAAGGTAATGTGTATACAGAATGGATATGCGGGACAAACAGATGATTCACCTCCCTTGTGAACCGAAGTGGCAGGGCATGAGATTTCATCAGGCTACTCAGAGAGGCACACAATTTAAAACTACTTTTTATTTATGAAATTTTCCATTTTATGTTTTCAGACTATGGTGGACCAGGTAACTGAAACTATGGCAAGCAAAACCACAAATAAATAAACACAAACTACTATATTCTTATGGTTCCACATCTAAAATAACACCTGAAAGATAGGAGTTTTAAAACATGTTTGTTGATAAAATAAATGAATAAGCATGGAAATAAATTACAGAGAGTAAAGAACATTCGTTTTATTTTTTTGACTATAAAGACCTGAACAAGAGCTACTCACAGATAAAAACAAATCTCTCTACATGTCAATGCTCCTGGACAACTTGGAACTTTAAGCACCAAATGAGTGCATATACTTGAAGCCATGAGAAATGAGGAGAAGGAAAGCCTTGGTACTCATCCTTCTTGATGCCATTTACTTAACTGTAAATTGAATACATAAACAGGTCATTAAATAAATTAATTAGCAATTTATTTAACTTTTTTATTGCTGTTATTCTTGGAGGCAGGATTCAGAGTTGAGGAAGAATCATTCAAGATAATTAATATAAGGAAGAAATATAAAACACAAGATAATCAATACACTTTGTTGTCTTGTAAAGATTATTTAATGCCATGATGGAGACAAACAGATACATGAACACCAAGAAGAACCTTTTAAGCAGAGCAGATCTGTAGATGCTGAGTAGAAGCTAGGATATTTGCAATGGTACTTCTCCTTAGGCTGCTGTTAAATGCTCCAGGATAGGGTACCTGAAAAAAGGTGTGCCAGTCATGATATTATAGGCTCCTACATATGTTTGATTGATACAGAGATGAATGCCTAACCTTAATTGAATGAATTCAAGTCATATCTTGGATTTTTTGAAGTGTAACTGAGAAAGAATGATTGGCTCTCTTCAGTGCCCTACCTGGGAATTGCTGGTAGCCATATTTTTCAGCTTGTAATCTACTTTGCATTAAAGAGACCAATCAAACTGACAATCTTCGAGAATTTGAGAGTAGAGTGGAATGTTCAAGATATTGGATCCAGGAGATATTGAGGCCCAGCTCCATCTCCTTTTCTTATCACTCAGTTATTCAATCTTTCCTCGGAATATATGAACCAGTAATTTCCATTATCTGAAATGCATCCAACTGAGTTTCTGTTTCAATACTATATTGGCGAGTAGAAAGACAAGTTTCATAAAAATATAAATAGTTTGATACAATTTTAATAAAACTTAAGATTTATATGTATTTGAATATAAAAGTCATCATAGAAGATAAACAGAAAAATGTTAACATTGAGTTACCTTTGGAATAGTGAAGAAGGGGAGAAGGAATATCTCTCATGTTTATGTTGCATATTTCTATATTGTGCAAAATTTTTGCAATGAGACAAGCCTGGCCAACATGGTGAAATCCTATCTCTACTAAAAATACAAATATTAGCTGGATGTGGTGGCACATGCCTATAGTCCCAGCTACCCAGGAGGCTAAGCCAGGAGAATTGCTTGGATCCAGGAGACAGAGGTTGCAGTGGACAGAAATCACAGCACTGCACTCCAGTCTGAGCTACAGAGGGAGAGCCAATCTCAAAAAAAAAAAGCTATTAATTTTATAATTAGACAATAATTGTATTGTCTATTAATCTATTAATTGTATAATCTAAGGATTACATTCCCGACATCAGGTGATCAGTCTGCCTCAGCCTCCCAAAATTAATCTATTAATTTTATAATTAAACAATAATTCTAAAAGGCCATAAAAAAATTCTAGGCAAAACATATAAAGAAAAACAAACAGGTCCTTTGTATCCACTCTCAATTATTCCAATACCAAGTGCACCTGCATTGACTGATTCCACAGCAAAACCAGTAGAGAGTTGTGATGCTTTCTAATATAAAGCCAAAGTTAGAGCTACTTCCCAACTCACAAATGCCTAATTAATGAACACCTGGCTCATAAAGAGAAAGGCTACTGGCCCAAGCTAACTTGCCTGGGGACTGTATCAAAGAGTAGAAAATACTCTTGAGCTTTGCCATCAGACTGCTTAATTTTGAATTCTGCATTTCTATTTACTAGCTTTGGAATATCAGGCAAGTTATTTACCTTTTCTGTGTCTCAGCTCCTCACCAATAAGATATACTAAAAAGGCTCTTAACTCATAAGATTGCTATGAAGTTTAAAAGAAACACTGCATGAGAGACCTTGCCTAAGCAAGTGTTAGCTATCCGTGTTTCCAGGAAGCAGCTTGCCCTCTCAGCTCTCAAGATTTCACTACACCACCGTTTTCGCTCTACAATGGCAAGCTTAGTAACTGTTACCAGGTACAGACAGCAAATCCCTTGGGGGTAATGATTTTCCTGTCTTGGTGACAAATTTCTAAATGCTGGAATCAATTTCCTCAGCATTAATTCTTGTCCCACATATCTGTACATTATTTGACTGGAGCAAAGCTACCTTTAAGTTTATGAAGTTCATTCCAATCAAAGCAGAGAGCTTGTTCTATTACATGAATACTATTTCAAAAATTCCAAGATGGACATTATTTTTACATAATACCAAATTATGAAATCTGATAATCCTTAGAGTTGATGGAGTATTTCAATCCACATCAGCCAAGCAGCAGGCAAGAAGTTACTTGTGGGGTAGGTTTTTACTACTTGATGTGGGCAACTTGGTCATAGCTATTCACAATATCGTCACTTTGACTTTGCATTATGCACATTGTTGGTACTAGATGTGGTGAGCTTAGTTGCCATTTAAAATGTCTGTGAAAAGAATACACAATGACTAAGGCTTAAAACAAAGACATTGTATATTCAGAAAGTTATAGAATTGAGCAGCATGATGTATATTAGGACTCTATGTCTAAATAGATTTAAAATAAAATGTCTACATAAAAAAGCACAGTGTCAGAATTTAACTGTATTTTTTTCTTCAGTAATACACAAAATAATGGTGCTATAATAGATGGTAGCTTAAATTCTTTTTTTTTTTTTTTTTTTTTTTTTGAGACAGAGTCTCACACTCCATCACCCAAAGTGAAGTGCAGTGGCACAGTCTCGACTCACTGCAACCTTCACCTCCTGGGTTCAAGCAATTCTCATGTCTCAAGCTCCCGAGTAGCTGGGATTACAGATGTGAGCCACTATGCCCAGATAATTTTTTTGAATTTTTTTTTTTAGTAGAGATGAGGTTTTGCCATGTTGACCAGGCTGTTCTCAAATTCCTAACATCAGGTGATCAGCCTGCCTCAGCCTCCCAAAGGGATTACAGGTGAGTCACCACACCCGACCTAACTTAAATTCAAATAAAATAGTAGTTCACATAAGAAATATGTGGGCCTCTTTTCTCCCAGGGTTTCCTGTTTCATGCAAGCCGATGGTCCTTCAATGCAGTATGTACTAACCACAAAGCATGTGTCAGATCTACTTGTGCGTAGTGTTTTTCTTCCATCAGAAACCAAAACTTTTTATTTAATCCAAAATAAAGACCTCTCAGTATTATTTACAGTGGCTATACTTTTGCTTATAGTTCCTAGACTTTTTCTGCTATTATGAGCAAAAGAATTCAGTGATTAAACTGGAGTCTATCTTCATACAGAAGTCTTTACAAGTGGACCCTGCCACCTAGTAGAAATAATTCCTGAAGAAGAATGCATTTTCTTATAGAAAAGATGCTACTCCTTATGGGTTAAAAACTTCATCTAGTCCTCAAAGATCTATCAAAGTCATCTTGTAGATGCAGTAATAATATAAAAACTCTAGTACTAAAATAATATCAATTTGTACCTACGTGGTTTAAAAAAAAATTCTAAAATAAACTCAAGGACAGTCCTACCTCTGGCTGCTGTCACTGACGGGGGGAGCACAGCAGGGCCACCCAGAGATTTGCAGCAGAATCCTGGTTGTATTAAGAATCCAGAGACAAGGATCAGGAAAGTTGGGTCATCTAGGAGCAAAGTGGGAGTTTTAAGGGAGAAATAGAGAGGTGTTCTCATTGGAAAACCCGCTATATTACAGAAGAAACCAATTTTTCCAAAAGACAAATCTTAAAGACTGAAGCAGTTCTAGGAGATGGGATAGTGACTCTGACTTCTGTACACCGGAGAACTCCCTTCACACTTCTGTCTTAAAAAGCTTCCCTTAAATCTTTACCTGAGCAATCATTTTTTTTCATTTTTTATTTTATTTTATTTTATTTTTTTATTGCATTTTGTGTTTTGGGGTACATGTGAAAAACATGCAAGATTGTTGCATAGGTACACACATGGCAGTGTGATCTGCTTGCCTTCCTTCCCTTCACCGATATCTGTCATTTCTCCCCATGCTATCTCTCCCCACCTCCCCACCCCCCGTCCCTCCCCCAATGCCCATCGATGATAGACTGGACAGGGAAAATGTGGTACATATACACCATGGAATATTATGCAGCCATCAAAAACGGTGAGTTCGTGTCCTTTGTAGGGACATGGATGAACCTGGAAACCATCATTCTCAGCAAACTGACACAAGAGCAGAAAATCAAACACCGCATGTTCTCACTCATAGGCAGGTGTTGAGCAATCACTTTTAACAGTAGAAGTACTGTCGTTCATTCCATGAACCACAGATACTTGGGGATAAGACCCCTGAGGGTACTACAGTCTCATGCCTTCATCTCATGCTCATTCTTGGACATAATCTCCTCCAGTAAAATGTCAGATGGGCTCAATGCTAGCTGTTCAAGATTTTTCTTTCTCTTTCGGCTCCAATCTTTAACTTTTTCCTGTGGGTTGTTCAGTTGAATTTCCACAGTTAAATGCCACTTCACCGTAACCCAATTAAGGCAGTATTTCTAGACTAGAGCCCTGGGGACATCACAGGAAGATGCACTGAAAACTTGCAGAACCACTAATAGTTTTGTTTCCTGACACATAGGGGATGAATGAGGTACTTACAGAGAAAACATTGAAATGATCTACCATTCATGGCATTGTATTTTTGTGGAAATATTAGTTAAATCTCAAAACACATATAACCAAGCTTTATAATTTATCCTTTTTAAGGTCTACCTGTGTGGGAACTGTGCACTTGGGGAAACTCATTGTGTCTCCTGACTTCACATTCAGTATATCTGAAAACATATTTAATTTTTTGAATTCCTTACATTTGTGTCCAGCCCCTTCTCTCACATTAAAATTTTGTTCTTCTTCCTTCCTTTTTAAAATATTATCCAATCCCTAAAGAAAAGTTTTGGAATATCTTTGATCTTCCATAAAGTATATTTTCAGCTTTTAATTATTGATCAAATAAATTAATGAATCAGTAAATGAAGGAATGAATGAATGAACAATGACCAGAAAAGTTGCTTTTTCTTAAACCAAATTTAAAACTTACTCTTTTAGCTCCAAACAGTGAGAGGCAGCATTGTTAACAAATCACTCTTGTGGTTTGTAGGTAACATTTCTTCTCTCTCTGTTTCTTGGAGATGCAGTCACCGCCCTCTTCCCAGCCCCCAAGATCTCTAAACCTCTCCTTTCTTAAAGTTGTGTTCCCAGAAAATTGAAAAGCCAGGCCCCCGTCCTGATTAACCCACTTCCCTGGCCTTTGGATAAACATAATGTTGCATCTCTCTCTGGAAAAACAGACTGCATGCATGCCTAAATCCGTCTAAATCAGTCTCTGTTTCTCTCTCTCTCTCTGCCCTCTCTGCCTTTTGTTTTCCTTCTAATTAGTCAGTAATATATCTAATCCTTCTTTACTTCTCAATTGAGGCTCATTATATCTTAATGATGAAACTCCATTCCTCTTTAGCAACTT
The DNA here is from genome assembly GCF_048565385.1 of Saimiri boliviensis. Lineage (NCBI taxonomy): Eukaryota > Metazoa > Chordata > Mammalia > Primates > Cebidae > Saimiri > Saimiri boliviensis. Next base: position 61,912,453 of record NC_133460.1, read on the forward strand.
CAACTGGAATTCTGCATATCCTCTAAATCTCTTTGCAACATTTCAAATTTTATTTACATATTTTAGAACTTGCTTTTCTTCTATTAGAGCATGGCAAACCTCTGCCATTCATTTGATGGCTTCTTTCAATTCAGCTATTTTCTTTTGCCTGTGAGATGCCAAACTCTCAAGAACAGGTCACTGCCAGGGGACAGCTGGCTGTTGTATGGTTATCAAGAAACACATACAACTCAACCTTTAGGATTTAGGGGCAGAGGCCAGTGGTTGAAATAAACTGATATATATTAAATGCCTATTTTGTAGTAAATACATACATACACACAATTTGATTTTATCATTATAACAAACCTATACTTTTGATACTATTCCTTTTAGAGAAGATAAAATGAAGCCTTGAGAGGTGCCTCACAAACAGGGCCAGATCCCAATCTGGAAGGGCAAACTTTGATCTCTAATCTCTCCACTCTGAAGGCCGTAAATTTTCACTTTACTTTGCTTCTTGTTAAAATAAAACTTTACCTAAAATACTTATACCACTATCTAGTTTCAGAACTTTATTTTGGCGGAGCAGGGGGAAGGCCAAATGGAAACTCTCTACCCATTTAGCAGTAACTTCTCATAATGGTGATAGTTGTACAATGTTAAGAATATACTTAACCACACATTAAATTGGTTAAAAAAGTAAATTTTATGTTGTTTATATTTTATCACAATAAAAACACACATATATAAACAAATTTCAAGTCTTCCTTTTCCCACTTTTTCTCATAACTTCCTTTCTTTAAAGGTTGTCAATAATTAGAGAAACTAGGATGAAATACTTAAGCTGGTTTTATTAAGTTAAAATATTGTGTACTGGTTTCTCTTTATTTTCTGCATTATGACTTTACTTGGTTAAATAAAGATTTTTATGTTACAGGCACAGAGATAATATTATCACTTATCAAAAGCTACACCTCACAAGGGGACTGCAATGGATTTTAAAACCCGAAAGTTTCCCACTATTAGAATGTCCTTCCTCAGAGAGAAATGCACTGTTTGCAGAAAGAATTTCCTGGTGTTTTATATAGTCTGTTGGATACGCAATGAATCTTGGGGCCTTCGCTTGATTTTCTGTTTGACAAGCCCTTGACATAATGTTGACAATATCCAAATCTCTTTTCCAGCCCACAGCCCCCTCCTGAGCCCTTGATCATATATCCAACTGCCTACTGGACATCACCATGATATCCCTCAGACACCTAAAATTTAACTTGTCCAAAGCTTTATTCATTTTTTCATACTCTCAGACCTGCTGCCACTTCTCTATTTCTGATTTCACTAAAAGATATAACTATTGACTCTGCTGTTTGAACAAGAAATCTGGCATCATTCTGTAATTTTCCTTCTCCACCCACATCTTATCCATCAGTACATTCTTTAGAGTCTTATCAGAGTATCCCTCAAGGCCTATTTCAACGGATTGGCTTACACACACCCCCACACGCAGGCATAGCAAAGCCTTCCATTTTGATTGCCTAATATGATGCATTCAGCTAGCTATTTGCTCTGGTAAATTGGTATCTGTGGCCACAGAACTGGCCTTGGATCTCAACCAAAAGAAGATATATCAACAAAATTTAAGAAGATAAATAAAAAAAAGATAAGAATGATGCATCATTTCCTGGGGCCTTTACTACAATATTTTAAGTATCTGATTCTCCCCACCACCCGCCACCCGAGACGGAGTTTCGCTCTTGTTACCCAGGCTGGAGTGCAATGGCGTCATCTCGGCTCACTGCAACCTCCACCTCCTGGGTTCAGGCAATTCTCCTGCCTCAGCCTCCTGAGTAGCTGGGATTACAGGCACGCGCCACCATGCCCAGCTAATTTTTTGTATTTTTAGTAGAGATGGGGTTTCACCATGTTGAGCCGGATGGTCTCGATCTCTTGACCTCGTGATCCACCCGCCTCAGCCTCCCAAAGTGCCGGGATTACAGGCGTGAGCCACTGCACCCGGCCAGTATCTGATTTTTTTATTGTTGTTCTTGTGATATCAACACATGTTGGAATCTGATATTCCTTATTCCCGAGCTCGAGCCTAGAGAGACAGCTTCCCCTTAGCTCTCTTGCACGTCACTTCTTGGAAAAGTAAAAGTATGGCAGGTGGGGGAGGAAGAGCATCAGGAAGAATAGCTAATAAGCGCTAGACTTCATACCTAGGTGATGAGTTGGTCTGTACAGCAAATCACTATGGCACAGGTGTACCTGTGTAACAAACCTGCACATCTTGCACATGTACCCTGGAACTTAGAATAAAAGTTGAAGGAAAAAAGGAAAGGGATTGTAGACTAAGTGAGAAATTATTTTAAAAGACAAGCAAGTAGGTTTACCTGATATCACACATTCTCCTGTCTATAGGCCAGTGAGACATTCCCTCTTTCTTTTGGAAGGATACTCAGAACATTTAGAATGCCATAACAGCAAAACTGTATTTCTTATGTTGCAAAATCTGTGGTCTAGTTGTAAGAACAGAACATTTATAAGAACACAGGATAATATTCCCCAAACTTGTAAATGTATTCTTGTGAACTTCTAATTTGAAGTTGAATATATACAATAGCCTTTTCTTTATTGTCTAACAGAAACCATTCAGAAACAATAAAGTTAATGAGAATAATAATACAATACCATCTTCCAAAATTGTTGACAGTTGTGGAAAGGATGTCAAAAGAAATGAAGAAACAAGAAAAAGTTTCTGGTTAGTCCTTCGGCCTTCTACCTGTTTCCATCTACTGGCTACACACAAAAGACAAAAGTAGCCACGTGAAATGTCTTGATTTTCAAAGAACATGTCTGTTAATATGAGGCACAGATCTAGCCTTTCATTCAATAAACTTGGTAAAAACAATGGCTTCAGAAAATAAATTGCTTGCTTCAGAAATATGTATTCAAAAAAGAACAATCATGGGATGAAAGATGTCACAAGAAACAATAAGTAAAGCTAAAGTGTGTAGGAAGGATAGTCACCATAACAATATTAATAACAACACAGAGAGCCCTAAACAAGTACTTCACCGTGCAATTTAATTTAAGTCAATAAAATCAAGCAGATATAGGCAGACACAAAAACTTAGGACAAGATGACAAAACTAGAATATAATAAAACATGAGAAAAGAAAGGAAAAGAAACAGAAGAACAAGAACAATTACAGATATGAAGGCAAAATTATTAATAGCAATAGGAGAATATGCATTGCTAAATAGAAGTGTTATAAAGGACAGGATTTTAAAAGGCAACCAAATGAAATGGATATAAATAACTATTCTTTTTCTTTTTTTTTTTTGAGACGGAGTTTCGCTCTTGTTACACAAGCTGGAGTGCAATGGCGCCATCTCGGCTCACAGCAACCTCCGCCTCCTGGGTTCAGGCAATTCTCCTGCCTCAGCCTCCTGAGTGGCTGGGATTACAGGCACGCACCACCATGCCCAGCTAATTTTTTGTATTTTTAATAGAGACGGGGTTTCACCATGTTGACCAGGATGGTCTCCATCTCTTGACCTCGTGATCCATCCGCCTCGGTCTCCCAAAGTGCTGGAATTACAGGCTTGAGCCACCGTGCCTGGCAATAACTATTCTTTAAAGGATTATTTAAAAATGAAAACAGGCAAGAAATATACCAAAAATGCATGAGTCGGATAACTGAAAAATTTTTTTTAAAAATTGAATCTATCTTGAACTGTATCATTTAAGAAAACTTTCCAGACGGAGATGGAGCAAGGTGGTGGAATAGAAAGCTCCATTGATCGTCTCCTCTGCAAGGACACCAAGTTAACAACTATTTACACAGACTAAAACACCTTCATTAAGAACCAAAAATCAGGTGAGTGCTCACAGCACCTGGTTTTAACTTTAAATCGCTGCAAGAGGCAGTCCTGAATCTCTGATGTCACCTCTCCCTCCTGCCGTGTTCTCCATGGTGGTTGGCATGGTACAGAGAGCCTCTCTGGGCCCTGGGGGAGGGAGAACACAGCAATTGTGAGACAATGAACTCACTGCATCCTAATAGAGCAGGAAGGAAAACGAGACCGACTCAGCTGATGCCTGTCCATGGAGGTAGCATTAAAACCAGCCCTAGCCAGAGGGGAATTGCTGATACCAGTGGCCAGAACAATAGCACCTGCAAACCCTTGACACCGATGGCTACAGCACTGTGTCTCCAAGTAAACTTGAAAGGCAGTCTTGGCCATAAGGACTGCAACTCTTAAGTGAGGTCTGGTTCTGAACTAGGCCCAGAGACAGTAGACTGATGGGGCACATGACATACTGAGACACCAGTTGGGGCAGCCAAGGGAGTGCTGGCATTGCCCCTCCCCTACCCCAGGCTGCAAAGCTCATGGCTCCAAAAGATACCCCATCTTTCTGCTTGAGGATAGAAGATGGAAGAGAGGAAAGGATTTTGTCTTGCATCTTGGATACCAGCTCAGCCACAGCAAGATAGGGCACTGGTCAGAGTCGTGAGGCCCCTGTTTCAGGCCCTAGCTCCCAGACATTTCTAGAAGGGAACCCACTGCCTTGAAGGAAAGAACCCAGTGTTGGCACCATTCACCACTTGAAAACTGAAGACCCTCTGGGCCCTGAATAACCAGCAGCAAGACCCAAGTCCAACGTGGAGGGTCTTGGGTGAGCTTCTGAAACTTGCTGGCTTCAGGTGAGAATCAGCACCGTTATTTCCAGTCTAGCTGGTGGGAATAGGCATTAGTCTTTGCTCTCTTAGTGTAACAAGTACAGCTCGCTCTAAATTTTTTCAGGCAATTCTTTCCACAGTGTTGGATCATTTTCTCATATAGATGTATTATATTACCCAGTACTTTGTTGAATATAAAAATTCTCTGCAGAACCTTGTGCAGTTCTATGGAGCCTTGCTCTGTGTCACCTTTTTATACTGTGTCCAGTCAGCTTTAGCCGTCATAGTTTTCTTAGACGGAATTTCATCACTGCTTAATGATTCTTCCTGGTATACCTGGCTTCACAGTCCCTCACTATGGCATGAAAATACTCTCAAAGCATTAAGTCTGGGCAATAAGAGAACTCATTCGTTCATTTATTTTCCATCTCCTAGTGACCACTGGTCTTCATTTTCTGATGTCTAGTGTCTGAAAAGGCATTTTCACTTATGTAAATTGTCCCTAACATGAGTTTTGAAGAAAAGGATAATTGAGTTTGAAAGGCAGTATAAATATACTTAGGACTCACAAATACACTTAGGACTCAAAACATATTTAAATCTGATAAAATAATTGATTATGAGTAAATTTAAGAACAAAAAGAACATTAAGAACATTGATTAAATTAATATGGTGAAGGTGATTGATAAAATTAAAGGTAAAAATAAACAGGAAGAAAGGGAAAACATTAATTTATATTTATTTATATTTATTTGCAGATGATATACTCTAAAAAGTAGGGTTTGAGCTCTATATAAAAATATAATAATATACCAGAACATTATGCCAACTGCAGTCATTGGAGGAGAGTTGGCACTTGAAAGAAGAAAATGAAATTTAATGAAATTTCATGATTTATTTTTTACAGAGTGTTGGTTGAGAGTAGGCCACAGTCAATTCTTTGTAGGGTGATTCAAACTGTGATAGAAAATGTGTAGTCTTACTGACTTGAAATACCAGGGTTTGAGGCAAAATTGCCAATAGAAAACAAAGAGTAGGTCCTAGTCAACAGAGAGTAAGAGTTACAGAGCCATGCATTCTGTGATAAGGTCTTCCCTGCAAGAAACCCACTAGGATCAAGTAAACAGCAGAATGATGATGACAGAAGAAATGGTAAGAAAATTTGAAGATTTTAAATAAAAATTATCTAACTTGAAGAACAGAATAAAACATAAAAGTCTAGATAACTAGAAAGACAGCTTCATGTAATGGTTAAACAATATAAAAGGATGTAACATATTGGTAATTGGACTCCCAGAAAAGAGGAAAGAGAAAACATGGCAAGAAAAAATGGCCAAAAAGTTTACGTATTTGGTGAAAAACATAAATTTACAAATTTAAAAAACTTTAATGAATACAAAGTAGGATTAATAAAATGAATAACTATACCTAGGCATAGGCAATAATACTAACATTGTAATGTAAGTATTTTATTTACGTAAACATAAGACATACGACAATTTTAGTGCAAAGTTTTTGTAGGGAGATAAATGGTCATGCATGGTTACAAGGTTTCCCTGTTTACTTGAAGTGGTTCACTATTAGGTCTAAATCAGCTGTAAAAGGCTAACACATATTAACGTTTATGTCAAGAATTAAAAAAATAATGTGAAAAGGTATGGTTAAAATACAATAAATAATTTAAAATGAAATTTCAAGAGTCAAACAATTCAAAATGCAGTTAAGGGTAAGCAGAAAAAGGGTAAGCAGAAAAAGAAAAATCTGAGAAAACAAAGAATAAAATGAATATTGCTCATTTATTTTAAATGTTTTGTTATTGCTTATTTCACTATTAACATAAAATAATTAAAATAATATAAATATTACAATGTATGTAAACCATGAAATAATCAAAAATTATTATTGATGTTGAATTATTTTAAATGTTATTTACAACATTTAAATTTTATTTAAATGTCACAGAATTTAAATGCAAGATCGTCAAATGGTCAATAAAAGCATTATCTGCCTGAATACTGTGTGCAAAAATATCTGAAATATAAAAAGAAATATAGGTAGAAAATAAACGATAAAAGGAAGACATATCGTGTGGACAATCAGCATAAAAAGGCTGAAATAATTATATTAAAATCAGATCAAATAGACCTTAAGGCAAAGTTAGCTGACAGAGATCGAAAAAGAATACTTTATAATGATAAAGAAAAATCAATTCAAGTGCTACTGCAGCGGCAGCTTCAACGTGGTGTCCACGCGCGGCAGCCTTCGCACCCAGGACAGTGTGCTACCCCTGCACAGGCAGGTCCTGGTGATCCTGTCCCAGCTGGAGGGCAATGCTGGCTTCTCCATCACCCACCGCCTGGCACATCGCAAAGCAGCCCAGGACTTCCTCAGCGACTGGATGGCCTCGAAGGGCACCCACAGCCCTCCGCTCACGCCAGAGATTGCCGGTCTGCATGGACCCCGGCCGCTGTAAACACCATGCCTGGGCAGGGGCTGTGCGCAGATGGACCCCCACCCCCCACACGCACTTTATGAGGGAGACCCCGACAGAAGACGCTTGAATCAGAATCTCAGGACCCTGCCCAGGGAGCTGCCAAGCCCAGGGCGCAGCTTCCCATGGGCACCCTGCCCCCTTCCCTCCCCTCCCTGAGCACCCACAGTCCGCCTGGCCAGGCCTCCCAGCCGCCACGCAGAATACCTTGAACCAGGTGAGCTGTGAGCCAGCCCAGCTGACCTGCCAGCCTTGAGCCCAGCATCTTGCAGGGTCGGGGGGGCCAAGGTCAGGCCGCCCCTCCTTGTGGGCTTAGGGTCTCCTGCCAGGGAGGCGGCCAGCAGCTCTGTCCACACCAAATCTGGGTGTCAGAGGCCAAGGCCCTGGGGTGGGATCAGGGACCACCCCTGACGGGCATGAGGTCAGCTTTCCCCCAGAGCCTGGGTCCCTGTCCCCCGCAGGCAGGCGGGGTCCCTGGAGCCCTGGCGTGGAGCAGCAAATCCCGGGGGCTGTGCCTGTCTCAGAAGGGGGGGCCCTTGGCCAGCCACTCCCCGCCAGCGACACTATGCAACTCCTGGAGCGCACGCCAGGATCGAAGCCATGACAGGTGCAGCTGGCGCCAGGCCTGCTGTGGGTATGCCAGTCCTCAGCACGGCTCTCCGCTGCCCAGCAGGCCGGGGACCAGCAGGCTCCTCAGTCAGTCCCATCCCTCGGCCTGGCCCATCGAGGGCATCAGCAGGGCTCAGCTGCTCCCACCGGCCCCCGCAGCCCTGTGAGTGTAGACGCGCAGACCTCTCGAGCCCTCCTAGCCCCCCGGCAGCAGGCCAGTCCTGCCCTCACTCCCCCGCCCTGCCCCCTCAGGGGCTTCTGGGGCTTTGACACCTGAAGAAACATTCCCCTCTCCCCTTTGGCCTCCCTGTACTCCGAGCTGTGAATATTTTGAGCCCTGTAAATATGGCCAGCTCTTGTGACACAGAGACTATTTTATCAACTGTCAGCCGGTTCCTTTACGGTAGGATTCTCCACAGTGGCTTCCGACTCAGGCTCCAATGGACCAAATAAAAGCGTTTTGTTTTGTAAAAAAAAAAAAAAAAAATCAATTCAAGACGTACAAATTATATTTGTAAAACCACATGAAGCAAAATTGATAGAATTAAAGATAGAAATAGCCAATTCTAAAGTCACTTCTGAAAATATCAACATTTAGAAATTTCTACCCTAAAAATTTCTAAAACAATGACTTTAAGTAATAAGTCACTTTAACAGTGTCACAGAACACAAGGTTAATATACAAAAATAAATACCCGTATTTACATACTCAAAGCAAATAAGTCAAATATGAAACAAAAACACTCATTCTCTTAAAATATCGTCAACAAGCTAAATTAAGAGATACATTTAATGAAACATATCTAAAAATCATATACTGCAAACTACAAAAATAGTACTCAGAAAGATTAGCAAACAGGAAAGTAATGAAATGACATATTGTTTAGAGACTCCGAATCGATAAGATGTTGATTACTCCAAAATTGATCTGTAAGCCTCATGGAATTCCAAGCAATATTTATAACAAGGTTTTATTGTAGTAATTGGTTATCTAAGTCTAAAATTAATATTTATATAAAAATGGCCCCAGGTATTAAAATAATCTTAAGAAAAAAACGAAGTTGGAGGACTTGCATTACCTGACTTCAAGATTTACAATAAATCTACAATAATCAGAAGAGAGTCATAGTTATATAGGGTAAAAATTAAATTCATATCTCATATGTTATGAGGAAAATAAATGACAGTTAGATAAAATATTTAAATGGAAAACACCGTAACAGAGGTGGAAAATAAAACAGTAAAACAACGAGGACTTACAAAAATATCCTTGAGTGGGAAAGATACCCAAAGTATGGCACAAAAAATTATAGTTTTTGTCTATTAAGTAAACACAACTAAATTTTAATATAATGTGGTGAAAATATGGTAAAAAACTAGAAAGTATGGTCCCAAATCTAGAAGCCATAAAAGATTAAACAAACATGTCTTTAGGGAAAGAAATACAATATATAAAGCCAAAACCACATTTTTTTAAATGTGCAGAATATTTGCAATAAAGGTCACAAAGTTCTAATTGCTCTTATTTGTAAAGAATAACATGTCAATAAAATCAATAAAAGAAATGAATGGTAAAAGCATGTCAATGACCCTTAAAATGTAAAACACTGTTTAGTCTCTAATAACAAGAAGATAAATTTTAAAGTCTCTAAGATATCACTTTCTTTTAAAAATGTTCAGATTGTTGGAGAACACAGCATCTAATAACCAGTATGTTGGGAATTTTATCATTAATGGACACTCCCACAAATACCAAAAATGGTATGCATATCACAGCATATTTACAATAATGTGTTAAAATCTAATTAGCCAAAATCTAAACATGTATCACCAGATGTCTTATTTAATGGCTCCATGTGAAATAATATGCCAGAAAATGAGGACATTCATTGTATGCTAATAGAAAACATTCCTCAAGATAAATGTTAAGTTTAAAAAAAAAAAAAGCAAAGAACTATATGCACGCATGTTAGAACAGCAGGGGATAAAAGACGCATTCCGTGTATTTCTGTGTATAAAGGATTCCCTGTATATACACACTGTATCCTACAAAGGGTGCACTAGAAACTCTCATTGTTTGACTCTGAGAGTCTTCCCTCCCATATTATCCAGATCAAAGAATATATGCTGCTTAGATTTAGGACAGAAATTGGTTTTTCATTGTCACTCTGAGGACTCCCAGTAATCTTTACAGCTACCACACTGCCTTTAGATCATCCAGAAGATTGAGAGCTTAAAAATATTTCATCATTGTTCAGTTCCCATCTGTTCCTTTGGTGAACAAATCCTCCTTCAGCTTTAAACAGCATTGTCACAATCTTGGAGTAGGGGATCTTGTCCTAGACATCTAGAGGCAGGTATGAAAGGAGTGTTCTTCATCCCTGGTTAAACTGATACTGGACAGATCCAGCCTCCTATTCCAATAAGCGTGAACAATTCTGAAGAAAACACTTCTATTTTTCATGCTCAGAGTTGTCCTTGAGTGAGTCGTCAGAGACCATCTTGGTGAAAGTTGTTCATTTGTGTAGACCAAAGTTCAGACAAATAATGATGGGTGAAATTCAGAATCAGGGACAATGAATCTGCATATCACCTGGTCAGGTTCTAAATTCCCTTTCCTAGCTGTAGTCTGAAGGAGAGGCATCCACGGTGAGCAGCAATAGCAAAATAGGTACGGTGCATGACTATTTCATGACAGTGTTTTGAAACCATCACATTCAGGAATTCATTTCTGCTTAATGCTATAAATGATCTATTATATAAATGAAATACATGTTTTTCTCTCTTGGTAATAAGTTATGTTTTCTTTACGCTTGGTAAATCTAAGAAGAATAAAAGAAAAACTCCATGGAGTAGAAAGGAGGGAATGATCAGATACTAAACATTATCTGTAAATAATTACAGGCAATGAGACCTGGGCTGTAAAGGGGCTATGAACACCCACAGTTATATTATGCCATGAGTCCTGCTCTCCACAGTAAAGATGGATTTAACCCATTATTATCTCCTGCCTGGAACAGTGCCAACATCCTCTGTTCTCCCTCCCGTCTGCTTGCCTCCTGCCATTGAATGTTTAACATTGTGTCAGGAAACCGTTTTCTGAAAAACAAGTCTGATTATGTTACTTCCCTTCTCTATATCTAGTCACGTTTTCCCCCAAAGGAGAGTAACATGGTGTCTTAGCATGACAGAAAAAACTTTAGATTACCTGGTCCATCACAGAACTATCTACAGAGTTAGTGCTTATTAAAGACAGACTTACTCAATGGGCAATCGGTGGTTCGACGGAGGAAAAGAAAAGGCAGCACAGTGATGGGAGTCAGCGCTTTTATTTCACCCATATTTTCTGAGCACTGTCTTTGTGCAGGAGATGGGGGTAGGGGGAAGGAAAGATTTTCAAACCAAAAGTATGTACTTTATCTACCACATTTCTTGCTCTAACTTTTAGGAACCAGAGACTCTTAACGGCGAGTACAAGGATTGTATGAAACTGCTATGTGGGGCCGGGCGCGGTGGCTCAAGCCTGTAATCCCAGCACTTTGGGAGGCCAAGGCGGGTGGATCACAAGGTCAAGAGATCGAGACCATCCTGGTCAACATGGTGAAACCCCGTCTCTACTAAAAATACAAAAAATTAGCTGGGCGTGTGGCGCGTGCCTGTAATCCCAGCTACTCAGGAGGCTGAGGCAGGAGAATTGCCTGAACCCAGCAGGCGGAGGTTGTGGTGAGCCGAGATCGCGCCATTGCACTCCAGCCTGGGTAACAAGAGCGAAACTCTGTCTCAAAAAAAAAAAAAAAAAAGAAAGAAACTGCTATGTGGTTATTACTTGATAAACGTAATGTGTGTTTAAGGGACTTCAGCCAGAGATTCACTCTCAACTGAGGGACTCAGAGGTTATAGACACTTGCTCTGGGCTTTGATGAAGCAATAGGTGTATGAGAAGAGGCAAATCTGCAGAGCCTATGGAGAGCCCTCTGGTACGGCAAGTTCAGTAAAGAGACACACTTCTTCATGCTCTTTGCCTATAATGTGAGGCACGTTAGGCTTAGCAATGAGTAGTAAAACTGGAACCCCAACATGACTGAGGTCCTTGGAGGGCGTTGATAGTAAATTGTAAGTTGAGCCTTCTCTGTAAGGATCCTTGAGGCCCCAGGTAATGATCTGCGAAGCTAGAACTCTGGCTGCTTCCCCTCCCAGCCTGCCCTCCCTACTTGTCATTCATTCAGACTCACTAGCTGTTCCTGCCTCACACCCTGTAATATCAGGCTGCAGTCAGCTTCTTGCTACCGGAGGGAATTTATTCCCCCAAATTATTCTTCATGTTGCTTTATACTTCACTAAGCCTCCACTTTCTTCCCCAGCAGACTAAGAAACAAGAAAGAACACAGACAGACCTGCATGCTAATCATAACTCTTGCACTTGTAGGTGTGTGACCTAGGGCAAATTGCTTAACCTTTCTGAGCCATCTGTAAAGTGGTGATAATAATTTGTATCTTAGAGAGATGATATAAGGGTAATAACATGTTCCAGCATCTAGTTCTTAGATGTTTTCACATCTAAGCATGGCATGTTAGTTGTCTTTCCATGCCAGACTCCAGGCCCAATCAGGTCAAATTTGGGGACCTAACCACCTCGCCTGCATCTCCAGACTTCCATTAGAGCAGCTTAATGAATTCTCTACTGTGATCATTATTAACTCTCCTGGTTGCTTGCTCAGAGGCTAGAAGACAGCGTTACTCAGCAAGCCTTAAAGGCTCCTGTTAAACTAGGCTCACTAGGGAGGTTAAACCCTTAAAGATTTGACCTATTCTGGCATTTTAGCTGATTTACATTAGAATGGCCTATGTAACACCTGGAGGGGAAAAAAATGCCCTAATCAGTTTAAGCTGAAAGGAAAGGTAACTGCAAATTTATGGAAACAAAAACAGGTATGTGACACGGTGTGCAACTGAGCTTGCTACCCTTTCCCAGGACCTTTTTCCTGGTTAAGAACCCTCATGCTATAAAAGAATTAGGAGCATCTCAGCAAGCTTGAGTCATAGGAAGTACAATATTTATTCAACACACCGATAAGCAGGGATGCACCAACAATTGCAATCCAGATTTCATTGTGACTGGAATGCTGTTTAGAGACTTAATCACATAATGCACAGTGGCATGAGGTAACCATGTGTATCTGACTGAAGTCTTTGCCTCTGCTAGTTTCAGAGTGTAGATAACTAAAGGTGGTCAGCAGAAGAGAATCTGCTCACCTGAAAGCCTTACTTGAATTGGGAAAAGTTTTCAGCTTTCGGCTTCTGAGATCCATACAAATATCCCTGCAATCAGGCATGGAAAAGTTACTGGCCCCTGCACGTCTCATCATCTTTTGTAGCAAATGGACATGGATCTGCCTGATCCTGGGAAAACACTCCTCTCTCCTGCCAAGGTTTGTTTAGGTACTTTGAATCCACACTACTTCGTAGTCTCACAAAGTATTAAAGTGAAAGGAATTAGTCTAATTACTTCATTTCTGAAATTAGAAAATGGAGATACAATGACAGTGTAGTTTATTAGTATCACAGAGATAGTTATAAAAAGGTCTGTATGAGAACATAGCTCTTCTAATTCTCAGTGTTACTTTTTTATAGTATTTGCTAAAATATAGTAGACAATAATGCTAAATTAATTTTTTTCTGCCACTGAAACAGACAGACAGTAAGTGTATTTGCCTGTTTTCTTCAGAGAGGTAAGCTATGTACGGATAAAGGCATATTGTCAATTTCTAAATTTTGCCTCTATTTAAAAATTTTAGTCCTTTAATGGTCAACTGGTAATATGTAATTTCTAAGTTAACGTTATAGAGTTGATAAGAAATAAAAAGCATGAAAAGCTTTGATATTTATTAGGGAAATAAGCACATAGAACTCTGTCATAGACAAAATTTAATTCAGAAAATGGTTATGAGGAGATTCTGAAATATAACTAAAATCTCAGCACAATAAAATATTAAAAATCAATTTTAATTATCTTTCAAATAATTAGAATTTAAAGTCTTTGGTTAAATCCTTAATCTACTTCCATGCTATATTCAAGCTTTCAAAAATTGAGGGGCTCCATGGGTCATTTTATTTATTTATTTATTTATTTATTTATTTATTTATTTACTTACTGAAATGGAGTTTTGCTCTTGTTGCTCAGGCTGGAGTACAATTGCACTGTCTTGGCTCATTGCAACCTCCACCTGCTGGTTTCAAGAGATTCTCCTGCCTTAGCCTCCTGAGTAGCTGGGATTACAGATATGTACCACCAGGCCTGGCTAATTTTGTATTTTAAGTAGATACAGGGTTTCACCATGTTGGCCACGCTGGTCTTGAATTCCTGACCTCAGGTGAGGCCTCAGCCTCCCAAAGTGCCGGGATTAAAGGCGTGAGCTACCACATCCAGACTTTCTGGGTCTATTTTGATAAAAAGACATATTGTTCCTAATGATTCTTGGACTAGGTAACTTCTTATTTTACATTCATTCAGATTCTTCTGATTCATCTAAGCTTATCTGTACTTTGATTAGTTTTAGAATGATCAATGAAAAATCTAATAGTTTTGAATATGCTTAGGTATAAAAGAAAATCAGATATTAAAATCCCCAAAGGTGGGAAGATGACTGGGAATAGGGCAAGGGGGTAAAGGGCAGCAGCCTTATTCCAAGCCTCCTCCATCCTTGCCTCCTGCACATTAAGTAGATGTCTGTGTCTTTGCTTAGCTACCTGTCTACCTATCATCTATTTCTTTAGCTATTTATATCTCTATCTAACAAGAAACTATAGCCAGAGAAGGGAGAAATGACCAACTTCCTGAAGTCATATCCTCCTATGGTCCTGGCGAAGGATACTCCCAAATACAGGCACCTGCCTTTGGTAGAATGCAATATTGCAGCTACTTTTAGACCGTTGTTTGGCTTCTGCTGTGCTTCTGGCTCCATTACTTTCACAAGTTATGCTATGGAGGCAAATATTAATGCACATTTCAAGCTTGCTAAACATAAAAAGCAAAATTTATATCCTCTCAGCAGTCTGCCAAACAGAGTTCTCCCACTTCTACCTTCCCCTTCTCATTATTAGAAGCAGAGCTACTCCATACTCATGCAGCTTTTCCAAAGATGTAATATCATACTTGCTTATGTATCCCTTCCTAATGTTGCAACATGGAAACTGGAAGTTTATTTTTTCTGGCTTTTAGGAGATTGTCATTAGAAATCAACACACTTTGGAGCTCAGTTAGACTTAATTTTGCTTAAAAAAAAATAATAACTTGCAGAGCCGGGTGCGGTGGCTCAAGTCAAGCCTGTAACCCCCAGCACTTTGGGAGGCCGAGGTGGGCGGATCACAAGGTCAAGAGATAGAGACCATCCTGGCAAACATGGTGAAACCCCGTCTCTACTAAAAATACAAAAATTAGCTGGGCGTGGTGGTGTGCACCTGTAGTCCCAGCTACTCAGGAGGCTGAGGCAGGAGAATTGCTTGAACCCGGGACGCGGAGGTTGCAGTGAACCGAGATTGCGCCACTGCACTCCCGCCTAGCTCCTGGCGACAGAGTGAGACTCTGTCTCAAAAATAAATACATAAATAAAAATAACTTGCATAACTTTTGTATAAATCTGCCCTATTCTCTTTTTTTGTTGCCTGACAAGCAGTAAATAGTCATTCATTGAAGGAAGGCCTGATAATGTGCTCACATTTTCCCATTTGCTAAATTGAAACCATTGTAGCAGAATTAAATAGCCTCCCTCTAAGGAAGTCATATCATCTTGTAACTTCTAATTAAATGCCATCATTTTTCTGCCCATTCCATATGTTCTTTCTACATCTTTGTACACATGACATGGCTTTCATTTTCATTTTCATTGCATGATTTTGTCATTGTCATTATCTCCAGCAAAACCTTGGTCTTCATCTTCATGAGTGTGATCACATTATCTCTTGCACATCTCTGCCTAAAGGGCCCAAAAGTCCATCAAAATTAACACGTCCAAAGGTGAACCCATTATCTTACACCATCTCCATTCTCCCTCTCTAATATATACACCAACACACACACAATCCACACACACACAACTGTTCCACTTCCTGTTCTTCCCATCTCAGAGTGTGTCACCAAAATCCATCTAGCTGAATAGGTTAGAGATCAGGAAGTTCGCCTAGCTTTTTTTTATGTCTCTCAAAATCCAACAAAAACCTTTCTCTCAGTGTTCCCAAACCACTCCAGAACAGAGTTTGAAATTCTAAGCACTATTTCTTCTTGATACCTAGCCCTTTCTCCAAGTATTTCTTCCCATAAATGAATTTCATTTTTGAGCATGTTATGTTCTAACATGCCTCTCTCCTTTTCTGTAAGTGTTGCCTTCCATCTCCCAAGGGTTGCCTTATGAACTTGTCCTGTTAAGATTCAACTCAAATGTCATTTTTTCTTAAGACTTTCCATCCTCAATTTTCTTGTTTCTTGCACATCTCTCTTGTAGCATTTTACATGTTGTATTGTAATCACCCATTTTTTTTCTTTTTCTTGTATGAATTGCAAGATGAGAAATCATGTTCTTATCTTTTCCATTTTATTTCCCTAGAACCTAGGATGTTTGTAGTAGGTGTTTCGTAAATGTTTATTGATAAACAAATGAATAAATGATGTAAGGTAAGAACAAAGTCTTTGGAAGCAAAGGTCCAGTGGTTTGCTACTGGGGCTGGGAGTAGGAAATCATCTTCTTGAGATGACAGCTCAGATAGACTCAAGGGTAAAGTTAGGGAGAAGATAATACACTCCAGAGGACCATTTGATCCTGCAGTCATTTAACAAATGGTAGATTGGCCCTACTTAAATGAAAGATGGCTCTGCAATTTCAGTAAAATAAGAAAAAAGGAGTTGGCACCAAAATGTGGACTAAAATACCAGACACTGGTAGGTAATATTTTTTTTTTTTTTTGAGACGGAGTTTCGCTCTCATTACCCAGGCTGGAGTGCAATGGCGCGATCTTGGCTCACCGCAACCTCCACCTCCTGGGTTCAGGCAATTCTTTTGCCTCAGCCTCCAGAGTAGCTGGGATTACAGGCACGCACCACCATGCCCAGCTAATTTTTTGTATTTGTTAGTAGAGATGGGGTTTCACCATGTTGACCAGGATGGTCTCGATCTTTTGACCTCGTGATCCACCCGCCTCAGCCTCCCAAAGTGCTGGGATTACAGGCGTGAGCCACCGTGCCCAGCACGGTAGGTAATACATTAACTTGCTGCATCAAATATATGTTGAATCTATGACATGAACAGATGGTTTTGTGACAAACCTGTCTTTACTCCCAAGCATCTGATTAAGAAACTAAATGATAGATTCCCCATTGCCTAATTCCCCTTATTGTACCACCATACTATTATCCATGAGTTTATACAAAATCTCTAAAATGTATCTTTATTTTTAACTTCTTATTTTATTTTCCTTAAGTGTGATGTATAATGCTTTCAAGTTTCAAAGCTATGGGTTGGGGATGGTGTCTACCAGATCTGTTATTCTGGGGTTTGGTAAACCAGTCACTATTCACCTCATCCATACAAGTATGACTTTATGACTTACAACATATGGCCTTTCCAATTAAATGTTGGGCCTAGTAGTTTTTCAGTTTCATCCCTGAGTACCTTCCTACTTATTAAATGGATCTTAGCTCTTTTTCCCCAGTAATCTTCTTATCATTTCTTTCTTTCTGAGATCCAGAATACCAGAATGTTAACATCCCGTAAACTAGTATTATTTTTAAAATAAAATGAGAGTGAAATTCTTACCATATAACACCTGCTTATTCTTGTATTATCCTTGAGTAGTTTTTATTTATTTTTGTTTATATTATGGCTTCATGTGTTCTTTCAATTTTATTTTTACCTAAGAAATTGTTTCTTTAAATGTCTTGCCATTTTTGGTGGAAGAAATTGGGGAATAAATAAATAATGATGCTTAATAAGAATGAAAAAGTTCAGCCTTTGGCTTTGCTATTTAATACATCTCTACTTTCTGCAAAAAGCTGTGTAATGGTAAACAGACATGAACCCTTCCTCCATGAAAACACACACAATAGTAAATATGCACATACCTCCGTTACTACCAACTATATTAAGTACAATTCAGGAGCAAGGCATGGAGCCAAAGAGGTAAGTGTATCCTATCTGAAATTAGGTAGTCCAGGAAAGGCTTTCTGAAGAAACGACATTAATTCTGAGATGTGCATTGGAATAACAAAAGAGTAGGAAAGAAAGCATTCCAGTCAGAGAACCTCATGGGAAAACCCATAGACTGAGAAGATTCTTGGTTTAGCCGTCACAGAGAGAATTTTAATGTGGTTGAAGTATGATGACAGAAAAAGGAAGGGGCATGAGATTATATGAAATTACAAAGGTAGATCATGGCCAGAAAGGAGGTTAACTTTCATTCTAAGTGCAATTAAAATCTCAGAAACGATTTAAGCATGAGAATGTCATGGTTACATTTGTGTCTTAAAAGATCAGTCCAAGTGCTTTGTAGAGTGATATATTGGTAATTAAGAGTAGAAAAAGAGCAGTAAAAAGACTATTACAGTAAATAGCAAATAAATGATGATAGTATGGACAAAAAAATGCTGCAGATGAGATAAAGAGGAGGGCTTTAACAATTTACTTGGCTATATATCATGGGTAGTATCTACCTCATAAGGTCAAAAACCATATGTGAATTTATGCCTTTAAAGCACTAAACACAGTTCAGGTACACAGAAAGCAGATACATATTCATTTTTATTATAGTTACTATGACTAATTCTGTTTTTTGGGAGTTGTTTGGCTTGATTTTAAGGTGTGGTGTTTGAATGTCAGTGAGAGACAGAACATTTATTTGATGTGTTGTAGTTTACTGGTTTTGAAATAAAGTTTGACAGAATTGTATTATGGTGTACTGTGTTGTGGAGTGGTATTTAGAACGAGGCTAGGTGATGTTTAATAGGTGTTAAAAAGGAAAGTGAAACAATTAAATTTTTAAATATCCAACAGTTAACTTGCCTGGGGACCAGTAGAGCCTTACTGTCCTTTTTCTCACCTCCTCTCTTTTCTCCAAGAAGCTGTATCAATATTTCTAAGCCATGAATCCTCATTCTATAAGGATGATACAAATATTCTGATTGCAGCGGTAATTCTACAATGATGTCAGAACCAGTTCTTTCATGAAAGTCATCCTAGGGCATCCTGGAATGTCAAAGCTGGAAAGCAGTTAGGAGGTAATTGGGCCTCATTGTCTTTGTTGCAGATATAGAGGCTGAGAATGAGAAGGGAAGGTGCTCTGACCCTGGAGGGGTACCAGATTGTGGGTTGCAAATGCCCTGGACTGGGCATCAGAGTGGACATAGTCAAGCCCCATATCTATCATCAACTCACAATGCATTATTGGACAACTTGCATAATCTCCTGAGGCTCAATTTCCTCATAGTAAAATGAAGATCCTAATATCTGCCCTGCCTAGCTAAAAAGTTGAAGAAAAATAATACAGTGAAAAGCATTTTATTAACTATAAAATGTACTTGCTATCATTTCTGTGCCATGTTTACAATTATTAAAACAGCAGATGGTATTCCTGCTTCCATTGTTTGCATAGAGGTAGTTGGTATAACTCATGGTATGGTGCTCAGAAATTCCTGAAGTAAATTTACTGGGGGGCTGTGTTCTGAATATATGTGTAACCTGAAAATCTTCAAGTACATATGTCGTGAATTATTAAGATTATTAAACCTCAATAGGGCCTTGAGATATAATATTATTTATATTTTACTATAAGAAAACAGATGCACTTTAAGTAACCAAATAATTTTAAAAATCAGTAGAAGGTCACACAACCACTAGACACCAGAGCCTGATTTCAAACCTTGATCTGCCTTGTTCAAAAAGCCAAACAATTTTGGCTGTTAACAGGAAAGCTCTACTACTGTCAAAGAGATAAACTAACATCATTTCTGAGAAAATAATAATAATTCTTAAATTCACCCATCTTGATTATGAAGCCAAAGGCACATTTGTGTTCTCTAGGATGTGTTGAAACGCAGCTGATATGATATTGCAATTAAGCAATTGGGTGTAAAAATCACTGATAAAAACATGCTGCAGATGACAATTCATTACCACACAGGCCTTGCTCCGTTACACAGTGAAAGACTGAGGAAGAAACTGCCACAAGACTGAACCAGGAAGTGCCAACATCTACAGGAACCTGCCCTCTGCTGGTCAACCCGGTGTCCAGTCCTTGTTAAACCAGGACATTATTCAAAGATGCAAATGAAGTATTTTGAGCACTTTTGTATTTATGACTTTATTACTCTGAGACGGTTGGGATTTCAATTTTGTGGTTAGCCCACCTGCTGTTTCTTTATTAAAATCTTAGTTCTGATTAATCAAAAATGCTCTTTGTAGTCAGGTCACATAGATTCTACCAACTAGGATGCACGAATTCACTCTGAATTTGGTGTGAGATTTATCTTGTAAAGATGCACACTGATTTATATGTGTGCTCACAGGTGTGGCAGTGAATTAAAATATGATAGCAAGTGGGAAAGGTTCATGGCTTTCTGAATGTGATTGTAAAGGATTTCATGACAAAGTTGTTCTGTATAATCCATGTTACTCCTCACCTATGGGCATATTGTAGCCACTCTGTCGGGGGCAACCATGCTAAACAGCATTGGGTTTGCGTAGCCTCATAAAATCGGCATCAAAAATCCACAATTCAATTAACTGCCAGAGTTTTTTATACACACCACATTAAAGTATGTAAATTATTTGAAGAAATTAAAATGATTATTTTTCCATCATTACCCAGATTTTTGTCCACCAGCAATGGCTAAGAGAGCCAGTTTTGGATGTTCTCCTGTGGAGCTCTAAAAAGCAACAAATTCTGAATATGAAATTAGGAGAAAAGGTAGCACAAAAAAGCTGCTCAATAGAGAGAAGTAGGTAGACTATCAAAAGGGAATATAAATGGTGTTCTGAAAATATTACATATACATATACCCAAAGTCCCCTTGAATTCTATTTTACCTGCAAATATTACTTATTAAATATTCACAAAGAAATGATTGTCTTATCGATTTGACATACCAATTTAATACACAGGTCTCTTTTGTGGTAACTTCTAATATTCCACCCAGAAAACTAATATTATTTTAGATATATACATAATGAAATATAATTTAATATGTAGAACTATGAAACAGATGAGACAGCTAAGATCATAAAAGTGATGCTATTTACTTTGAGTACAAGCATTTCTTTATGAGATAACCTTCACTGCCAAGGTGCCCGGAGACCCTTCTTAAGCAAGATATTTTTGGTAATTACAGAAAGCAGCAACGCAGAAGAGACTAGCATTGCTCTGGGACCGTATCTCTGTCTACCATGTATCTTTGAACAAATTTCTGGCCTAAATGAGCCTCAGAATGTCAGAGATGTAACACCTATTTCACTGGATGTTTTCAGAATTAAACTTCAAATATAAAATGCCAAGAACATGGTAGACATCACAAAAAGTCTGAGACTCCTCTTTTCTGAGCAAACTTAACTAGCACTACTACTGTCTATGGTAATACTCTACCCTGCTGACTTCATTTGTTTACTCTCCCTATCCCAAACATGTACAGGCTTATATACCTCTGGAAATAAAACATTAGATCCTAAAGCCACTCCATGACAGACTGAAAACTACTGAGAAGTGATTGTAAATGTTCTCTGGCTTCTGGTCTCTTGTATAACCTGTTTCCTGAAAGTCCAGATCCCTGCAAGAATTAGCATTGCCCCAGAGTAGTACAGGGAAGTCCCTGGAACGTTTCCCAAGTGCTTCTGTTTCTTTCGATGTAGTTGCCTTTACTGCCCTCTAGGGACTAGGGTTGGACTACTCGTCACTGTTGTCTCTCATGGGCCCCACTGCCATTGTCTTTCTCCATCTGTTCCCGTAGATCTACTAGAACATTCATTTACCAAAACTGCAAAGACTCTGTGATAGAAGAAACTAGAGAGATCTGATAGTAACTTGCTCTCTCATCTTGAATTAGTACTGTGTAAGGGAGTTTCCAAAACATGGCTTCTTTTGTTCCTGTCTTGCAGAGTCTCCTGAAAATCTCAGATTGGGTGTAAAATCTTTTTCTTTCTCTGGAACAGATGAGAACTAGGTGTATCAGGCTTCACACTGTATTCCTGTAACACATGTATTAACAATCTGTGATCTGAATTCTACCAGAGGTACTAAAAAGAGCTGGTACCATTCCTATTTAAACTATTCCAAAAAATTGAAAAGGAGGGACTCCTTCCTAACACATTCTATGAGGCCAGCATCAACCTGATACCAAAACCTGGTAAAGATACAACAAAAAAGAAAACTTCAGCCCAATATCCTTGACAAACATTGATGCAAAAAAAAATCTTCAACAAAATACTAGCAAACCAAATCCATCAGTACATCAAAAAGCTTACCCACTACTATAAAGTAGGCTTCATCCCAAGAATACAAGGTTGGTTCAACTTATGGAAATCCATAAATATGATCCATCAAAGAAACAGAACAAAAGACAAAAAGCACATGATTATCTCCATAGTTGCAGAAAGGGCCTTTGATAAAATTCAACATCCCTGTATGTTAAAAACTCTCAATAAACTAGGTACTGAAGGAAAATAACTCTAAGTAATAACAATCATATAAGAGAAACCCATAGCCAATATGATACTAAATGGGCAATAGCTGGAATTACTCTCCTTTTGACCAGCATAAGACAATGCTGCCCCCTCTCACCAATCCTATTCAACATAGTATTGGAACTTCTAGCCAGAGTAATGAGGCAAGAGAGAAAAATGGAGTATTCAAATAGGAAGAGAGAAAGTCAAAATATCTTTGTTTGCAGATGACATAATCCTATATCTAGAAAATCCCACCAACTCAGCCCAAAAGCTTCTTAAGCTGATAAGCAACTTCAGTAATGTCTCAGGATGCAGTCATTGTGCAAAGATAGCTAGTATATCTATAACATAAAACAGGTAAGCCAAGAGCCAAATCATGAATGAACTCTGATTCACAACTGCCACAAAAAGAATAAAATACCTAAAAGTACAGTTAACAAGTCAAGTGAAGGACCTCTTCAAGGAAAACTACAAACCACTCCTCAAGGAAATCAGAGATAACAAAAACAAATGGAAAAACATTCCATGCTCATGGATAGGAAGAATCAATATCATGAAAATGGTCATATTGCCCAAAGCAATTTATAGATTCAATGCTATCCCCATTAACTACGATTGACATTCTTCATAACATTAGAAAAAACTACTTAAAAATTCATGTGGAATCAAAAAAGAGTCCGGATAGCCAATGTAACCCTAAGCAAAAAGAGCAAAGCTGCAGGTATCACACTACTTGACTTCACACTACACTGCAAGGCTACAGTAACCAAAGCAGCATGGTACTGGTAAAACAAACGCATAAATGAATGGAACAGAAGGGAGAACCAGAAATAAGACTGCACACCTACAACTATCTGATGCACAGCAAAACTGACAGAAACAAGCAATGGGGAAAGGATTCCCTATTTAATAAATGGTGCTGAGACAAGTGGCTAGCCACATGCAGAAAATTGAAACTGGACCTTTTCCTCGCATCATATACAAAAATCAACTCAAGATAGATTAAAGACTTAAATTTAAAAGTCAAAACTGTAAAAATCCTAGAAGGAAGCCTAGGCAATACCATTCAAGGCATAGACAGAGGCAAAGATTTTATGACAAAGGCACCAAAAGCAAATTGCAACAAAAGTAAAAATTTATAAATGAGATCTAATTAAACTGAAGAACGTCTGCACAGCAAAAGAAACTATCAACAGAGTAAATAGACAACCTACAGAATGGGAGAAAATTTTGCAATCTATGGATCTGACAAAGGTCTAAAATCCAACATCTATAAGGAATTCAAACAAATTTATAGGAAGAAAACAACCCCATTAAAAAGTAGGCAAAAGAAATGAACAGACACTTCTCAAAAGAAGACATACAACCCCATTGAAAAGTAGACAAAGGAAATGAACAGACACTTCTCAAAAGAAGACATACATGTGGTCAAAAAACATTAAAAAATCTCAACATCACTGATCATTAGAGAAATTCAAATCAAAACCACAATGAGACACCATCTCACACCAGTCATAGTGGCTATTATTAAAAAGTCAAAAAACAAACAACAACAACAACAACAACAACAACAACAACAACAAAACAGATGCTGGTGAGGTTGTGGAGAAATAGTAATGGTTTTTCACCATTGGTGAGTGTGTAAATTAATTCAACCATTGTGGAAGACAGTGTGATGATTCTTCAAAGACCTAGAGGCAGAAATGCCATTCGACCCAGAAATATCATTACTGAGTATATACCCAAAGGAATATAAATAGTTCTATTATAAAGACACATGCTTACATATGTTCATTGCAGTACTATTCATAATAGCAAAGACCACGTAATCAACCTAAATGCCCATCAGTGACAGACTGGATAAAGAAAATGTGGTACAGAGACACAATGGAATACTATGCAGGCATAAAAAGGAACAGGCTCATGTTTTTTGCAGGGACATGGATGGAACTGGAGGCCATTATCTTTAACAAACTAACACAGGATCAGAAAACCAAATACCACATATTCTTATTTATAAGTGGGAACTAAACAATGAGAACACATGGACATATGGTGGGGAACAACACACACTGGGACCTGTTGGACGATGGGAGGAGGGAGAGGATCAGGAAGAATAGCCAGTGGATTTGGGGCTTCATACCTGGGTGATGGGATGATCTGTACAGTAAACCACCAGGGCATGTATTTACCTATTAACAATCCTGTACATATTGCATATGTACACCTGAAATTAAAATAATTTTGGAAAAATAAAGCAACAATTTGTGATCTTTCAACAACAGCTTTCTCACTGGCTTAGCTCATTGTGTCTACTTGATGAGCTGTTTCTTTGGAGGTTTCTCAAGTCACTATTGTCCTTACAACCTGGTAAGAGGGCCTCTACCTTCACCTGAATGCATCAGATGTCCTTGCTCTGGTCCTCTGTTGGGCAGCCACACTCTTTAGCCATGTGGTCAAGGGAGACTGCACACTGAAAGTCCAAGTTGACCCTCTAAATCAGCTTTCGGGTTCCTGGCATTTGAGAACTCCCTGCCAAAATAGTCCAAGCCTGCCTCATGGGGCTGTTTGTGCCTCTTTTCCATATCTGCCCTCCTTTAATCATACCAAGCTTTGATCTTGTGTACTATCAGGCCCTAGGAGACACCAGGGAGCATTGTTGTAAACATGGCAGATGGATATGCTGGCTATGGTGACCCTTGTCATATGGAAGAGTGCTGCTGTTGAGAATAAAACAGAGCAAGCCATCAGCTGGTTTTATTGTTGTTTGTTTTCTCCATTTTGACAATTCTCCCAGAATTCTACGGAGTCTAAAAATATTAAATTGAAACCTGGCCTTTCAGGTCATTATGAAGGAATATTTGTTAAAGCAGGGGATATATCACATTTTATTTAGTATGTTAGTTGGATTTATAACATAGATATTTAGACTTGGGGTCTGTGGATTTCTGTCTGTACTTTAGCCTCTAGGACCTGAAAGTATAAGGGGTAATCCTACCTCATGCCCATTACAAATAGAGTTTAGTCTAACTTTTCCTAGCATTTTTCTGGACAGACTAAAAGATGGTAATTCTAAATTTTTGGTGACTAAGAATCTCTTTGGTTTTGTAATTTTTTTCTTTATCAAAGCAAAGCTGTTCTGACATAAGTAGAGGAAAGGTGGGTGATGAGAAAGAACTCAGGACTTTCAGGAAAGTAACAGTGATGGTGGGCCATGGAACCGAAGCTCTCTGGGTTAATCTAAAAGAGGCCCTGCAGAAAGTGAAACAGTGAACGGAGAGGTAGTCATGAACTTAAATGCAGTTGCACCAGGGACACTTCAGCAAGAGAGCAGGAAAGTGAAAGTCTGTGGACAGAGAGAAGATGCTATTTGTTTATAGCTTTGGAGATTGTGACCGTAGAAACTCTATGGTCATTTAATTTTACATTAATTAATGCTCAGTTAATTTTACATTAACACACGTTTTGAGGCCGAAGAAAATCTGGCCGATTTTCAGTATGAAAATAAAATATAAAAACTGTTCTTGGAGTTATTTCTAAACAGCACTAATGTTAGAATCATCTGAATCATCAGAATCATCTATTTCAGAAAAATTGGATTCATCAAATGAATCTTTGACTAACAACTGTTGGAGAACAATATTAACATCACATGTAGTAATGCTATATTTTCTAGGATTTGACACTTTCAGCAATCAAGAATTACTGTATTTTGTAAATGGAAATACCACTACTAAAAACAGAATGTTTATAAATAGAAAAATGTCTTTTGTTTCCAAAGTCAAGATACTAGAGTGATGCAAAAATAGTATTAAAAGAAAGTTATTTCTTGGCAGAGTTATCTCACAGTAAATACTGCAGCCACCAGTGCTACTGGCGAGTATTCTTGAAGCAAATAAGAAAAGAGTTAACTGTGCAACAGTATGTTGAATTCACTCTGAATGAGGATGAAGGTTAGGACTGAGAGGAATTTCAGGAGCCAGGGATAACATGTTAAAAGACAAAAGAAAGGAGTGATCGGAAACTTGGTAAGTGAGTTATCCAAAAGACGAAAGTGATACAAAGTGTGAATCACAAAGAAATGAAGGTATTTATGAAATAATAGGAAGAATGGTTTAGGAGCAGTGTAGAAGAGTCATACCAACTTGCTTTTTTTTCCAAGTATTTTTGAGATTCTCTTGCCATATGTCAACATCTACTCTTTCTTTAAGCCTATGTCAAATCCTCATTTCTCATAGAGTATTTCTACTCTTTTTCAGCCTATTCTGGTTTCATTTTCCTGATACCCTAAAATGTTTATTTTATGTAATATGTGATTCAGCATTTGGAGGTATAAAGCTTATCTTATCTCCTGCCTGGTTATTTAATTTTGTCTTTCCAAATAGGCTGCCAGCTCCATGAAAATAGCAATCTTAGCTTTTTTATCCATTTATGTCTCACAGGTTTTAGTAAAATTTAAAGCATATGTGTGGCATCATAAATTCAATACCATTACAATTGCCATATTTTCTTTTCTTAGGAAAAAACCACCCCTGATTTTGAATGACCCATACCATTAGTTTGCACTATAAAGATGATTATGTAGGATTTCTCAAGGGAGTGTTGAATGACTCAAGACAAATAACTACACTGGCATATTTAAAACAAGTCTACCTTTATTTAACATAGAGGCAGAAACAGTCCCAAAGCAGAGCATTCACCAAGAGCAGCAGCCTGCTTTCCTCCAGATTTCTCTTCTTTCTAAATATTATTCCCATTTCTCTTTGTTTCTGATTTTTTTTTGTCCGCAGAAATGCACATAACAATGTCTTGACTACAAATGTTACATTGAGCATATGTAAGTAAACTAAAAAACATGTATTAATTAACGTTTGAAAATCAATGAATGTAATCTATCACATCAATAGGCTAAAGGTAAAAATTGTTATTAAATTACTAAATGCAGAAAAAGCATTTGAGAAAATCTAACCATTCATGTGAAAATTCTCAGTAAACCAGGAATAGAGTTAGACTTCCTCAACTTAATGAAGAACATGTATCAAAAACTTAAGCTGACATACTTAGTTGTGAGATATTAGATGCTATACTCCTAAGATCAGGAAAAAGGCAAAGATGTTCTTTTCTTCACCAATTCTATTAAACATTGTACTTGAAGTCCTAACTAATAAATAACAAAAGGAAATTAAAGGTATACAATTATGAAACAGGAAATTATTATTTTTCACAGATGACATGATTATGTGTGTGTGTATATATATATATATATATATATATATATATATATATAAAACTCAAAAATAAAAATAAAAATATTCATCTACAAGTGGCCATAGCAAGTTTGCAGGGTGAAACTCTATATACATAAGTAAATTACTTTCTAATATGTCAGCAGTTAGCAGTTGGGTTTTGAAACTTAAAATACACCACCACTTATGTTAGCATAAAAAAATGAAATAGTTATAACTCTAAGAAAATATAATATTGATAAGGGGAAAGCACAAAACTCTGAGAAGAAAATCAAGAAAGATCTAAACAGATGTTGAGATATTCCATGTTCATGGATAGGAAGACTCAATATTATCAAGATGCCAATTCTTCTCAACTTGATCTACAGATAAAAAACAATCTCAAAATCCCAGCAAATTATTTTGTAGCTATCAACAAACAGAATCTAAATTTATATGGAACCGCAAAAGATCAAGGATAGATAATGCAATACTGAAAAAGAACAAAGTTGGAAGACTGACATTATTTAACTTCAAGACATACTATAAAGCTATAGCAATCAAAGTCATATACTATGGGTGAAAGAATATACAAATAGATAAAGGGAATAGAATAGCATACCCAGAAATAAATTCACACAAATGTACTCAATTGATCTTCAGCAAAAGAATAAAGGCAACTAAACAGAGAAAAAATAGTCTTTTTAGCAAATAGTGCTCTAACAACTGGACATCCACATGTAAAAAAATGAACCTATAAATAAACTTTACAGTTTTCACAAATATTAAGTTCAAATGGATCATAGATTTTAATGTATATCACAAAATATAAAATTCAAAATAACATAGGAGAATGTCTAAGTGACCTTGGATTTGACAATGAGATTTTAAATGCAACACCAAAAGAATTTTTTCTTTCCATGAAGGAAAAGAATGGTAATTTGGAATTCTTTAAAATTAAACTTCTGCCCTGTGAAGGATATGCTTAAGGGAAATAAAAACAAGCCAGAGAGTGGGAGAAAATATTTTCAAAACAACTATCTAATAAGAGACTGACATTTAAACTCAACATAAGGAAAAAAAAAAAAACTACTTACAAAATGGAGAAAATAACAGAGAACTTCAAAGAAGAGAAACAGATAAAACACAACTACATGAAAAGATGCTTCATGAAATATATTATTGTGAAATTCAAATTAAAATAGCAATAACATACCACTAAACAACGATTAATTCACTATTAATTTTAGAATGGCTAAAATTCAAAACACTGACAATAAGAAATGCCGACAAGGGTGCAGAGCAACGGGAACTCTCATTTATTGCTTGCGGGAATGCAGAACATTACAGTCATTTTGGAAAACAATTTGGCAGTTTTCACAGAGCTAAACATAGGCTTATTAAATGATCCAGGAATCACATTCCTAGATATTTTCCTCTATGAGCTGAAAACATGCTCACCCAAAAATCTGCACAGGAATATTTGTAACAGTTTTATTCACAGTTGCCAAAACTGGAAACAATGAAATTATCCTTTGCTAATTAAATTCAGAAGTAGGCTGGGCACAGTAGCTCATGCTTGTAATCCCAGCACTTTGGGAGACTAAGGTGGGCAGATTGATTGCTTGAGCCCAGGAGTTCAAGACCAAATTGGGCAATACAACAGAACCCCATCTATACAAAAAATAAATTATCTGGGTGTGGTGGCACATGCCTGTACTCCCAGCTACTTGGGAGGCTGTGTGTACATTTTCTTCGACTTCAGCAGTTGCTGGATCTATGGACACATCCTATTTTTATTACACACATTTGAGCCCATGGCTCACTGCCTGGCCCACCGGTTTATGGCAATGATCAAGCAGAACTGCAGGTTATGACATAACTGCTTGACCAAGCCACCCAATCACATCAATTTTCCCACCAAAATTGGAGAAAATTAACTAAACAATTTCAACTTACCCAAAGATCAGCTAAACAAATTATTTTAAAATGCCCAGATTGCCAGCTCAAAGGCAGGTTCTCTCCTTCAACAGGTATTAACCCTGGAGGGCTGGAACCTAATCAGTTATGGCAAACAGATGTTACAGATGTCCCTGAGTGGAAATGTGTCTTCTCTGATTGTGTGTTTTTAAATAGCCTCTGTTCAAGGTCACTAATACTTTCTTCTGCTTGATTAATTCTGCTGTTAAAGGACTCTGACACATTGTTCAGTATGCGAATTGCATTTTTCAGCTCCAAAATTTTCACTTGACTCTTTTTAATTATATCAGCCTCTTGGTTAAATTTACATGTTAGAATTCTGAATTTTTTCTTTGTGTTATCTTGAATGTCTTTGATTTTGCACACACACACACACACACACACACACACACAAACCCTATTTTGAATTCTCCATCTGAAGGGTTACATATCTCTGTTTCCCCAGGATTAGAACCTGATGCTTTATTTGGTTCATCTGCTGAGGTCGTATTTTCCTGGAATGTATTGAGACTTGTAAATGCTTGTCTGTGTATCAGCATTAAAGAGTTACGTAGTTATTGCAGTCTTTATAGTCTGGACTTGTTGATACCTATCCTTCTTGGGAAAGCTAGATATTTGAAAAGACTTGGGTGTTGTGATATAAGTGCCACTTGCACCACAAGACACAATCTTTCTCACTCTTTCCTCTCCTTTCCAAATGCAGAAGATCCTTAGCTCATGACCATCACCACCACACAGCTACGGGGATTATTGGCAGACTACTGCCAATGTTCTTTTAAGGACCAAGAGCAATTTAGTCCAATTGTGGTAAATGCTGTCTGGCCTAGAACTCTCCTTCAGGGCAATGGGCTCCCCTATATCCCAAGGAAGATTCATAAATGTCATTCAGGAGCCAATTCCTGGAATGGGAACCTCAAGAGCCTACTGAGTTTTTCATGCTCTTGGGGCCAACCTGCCACCTAAGGTATAAGACAAAGTCCCTTACTTTTCTCTCCACTTTTATGAAGCAGAAACAGTCTTGCCCTATAGTCACTACAGCTGGTAATGTACTGAGTCTCACCTGCAGCCCGCAAGTCTCAGAATTTCACCCAAGGCCCTGTAGTATCTGTGTATTGCTGCTGGCTATTCAGGGGCCAAGGGCTCTTTAGTTAGCAAGTGATGAATCCGGCCCATGATTGGATTCTTTCCTTCAAGGCACTGGGTTCTCTTCTGGCCGAGGGTATGTCTTGAGATGTCATCCAGGAGCTTGGGCCTGGTAGGGGGACCTTACTACTCCAGCCAGTGCCCCATCCTGCTGTAACTCAGCTGGTATCTGAGAAGCAAGAGAAGTTCTCCCCTCTCTTCCCTCTGCTTTCCTCAACTGGAAAAAATGGATCTTTTTTGGAGCTGAGTTATACACCCTGGGGCTAGGAGAGGGGTGATTCCAGCATGCCTTTAGCCACCCAACTCGTGTCTCAGGAGGTGCAGTCATTGCGGCTTAGACTGACTTTCAAGTTTATGTAGGGCCCCAGAGCACTTTAGCACAAAGTGGTGAGGCGTGCATGAATTCAAGTTCCCACCACTGCTCTGGCTAGAGTTGGTTTGGCTAGGCTCCCTCTGTAGGTGGGCCTCAGCTGATTTGGTTACGTTTTCTTTTCTGTTATAACAGGGAAGCACTGAGTTCAATACCTTACAATTGCTGCACCCCCCCTCTCTTCCCAGTGCACAGAAACACTCTCCACACCATGCTGCCAGGGGATGGAGGAGCGGTAGCACAGCCAACTCAAGACAGGGCCTAACTCTTCAGTGCCTCTTTCAGTGACAATAAGTTAAAACCAGGCATTATGAGTTCTCACTTGATTTTTGGTTCTTTTAAAGGTGCTTTTCTGTGAAGATAGTTATTAAATTGGTGTTGTGGGAGGGGATGATGGGTGGAGACTTCCATTTTGCCATCTTGCTCCCTCGTGTATTTCGGCACAGGGGTTTTTAGAGCAGTGACACTATTCTGTGTGATGTTCTTCCTAGCGGATACATGACATTTATTTGTCAAATCCCACGGTAATGTAGAACACAGAAAGTCAACCCTAAACCGTAAACTTTAGTGAATAATAATGTATTATTATTGTTTCATTAATTGTTAACAAATATATCAGAGTCATGGAATATATTAATAATAGGGAAACTGGCAGTGGGGGAAGCAAAGAAGATGGGGGAGGACATATATGATAATTCTCTGTACTTTCTTCAATTATTCTGTCAACCTGAAACAGCTCTAAAAATAAATTCTATTTTAAAAAGAAAATGCCTTATCTTAAACAGTCCTCTGACAATCTTTAGCAAATACGGTTTAATATATTATATTACAGATGACAATACTGAACTGAATCTCACATGTTAGTAATAGAAGAAAAATGGGAACTTCTGATTTGCACTGTGGTACCCATTTGAGCTATTACAGCTCAGCATTTAGTAAAGTATAAAAGCCTAATTGCATATGGACAGGTATGTCCATAGACTCTACAGCTGTTTTGTCCAGTACGATACTGACTAGACACATCTTTCTTGCCTGCTGTAAGATGGTATCAGAATGTGGGTGTCAGACAAGTCCCTTAGGAACATAACTGAGAGGAAGAATCTTATCTTAGGAGACAAAAGCATAGAGAGAGGACACTAGCTACAAAATTCTTAAAATTAAGAGCATTTGTAACTTTCCCACTATGCTGTTTCTAGTACCCTTTTAACTGCAATATTTCTTAGGTCTGAAAATAACTTGAATTAAATTTTTCTATAATACGTGTTAAAGATACATATTCCTGGGTTCCCAATAAAGTGCCAACATAGTTTCATTCTCTGTGGACAGATTCTAGGAATTTGTAATCTTAACATGCTCCTTATGTAATTCTTTCATATAACTTTAAAATTTTCTCTTTTAGCTTGAAAAAAATCCTTAAAATAAAAAGTGCACATTTTTAAAAGTCATTTTGGTGATGCGGAAGGTGACCAGGACACCAATGACTCTAGTAGATGATGGAATAATTAATAAAAAGGAAAAGTCCTGGGTCCTTAAAACCTGCCAAAATAAGTGAAAGATTCTTTGTGTGGTTGTGGGGATGAGTGGGGATATATAAACAAGACTGAGACAAAAGGGAGAAGGTTTTGGAGCTGCATAATGACACATTAATCAAAAATATATTGAGTATTAATGCAGGGTATGTAGAATAATACATTCCATTGCATTACCCAAAAGCATCTATTTATCTGGGTGACATTTTTCATGTTGACTTCTCGATGCATCATAATGTCAGAGAAAAAAAAAACAGAAAGAGATGATTTTTTTTTTATTACTACTGTGTCTCTTCAAATTCAGGTGATAATGGCCCAATCATCTGACCTCACTAAATGTCAACTTCTTCAAATGTAAAATGAGTATGAGAAGAGCTTCCCTACCTCACTAGGTTAGGGCTTCCCTACCTCTAAATTTAGATGAGATAATTGGTGGGTAGCCCATTAACAAATGTAAAGTGATACCTGAATATAAGCTATTATGATAATGTCAGGGGTAAAATAATGCCTTGGGGTAGGAAATGGCAGACAGCAGCAGGATTTTAAAAAAGGGTAGAGAATGAATTCTTAGCATTTTCCCTCTTCTTTGATACTGGCATCTTGGGCTTTGTTGATGACTTTATACTTATAGCCATATTAGAGGGAATCAAATTATGTCTCTAATTGCCTTAAACTTAATAATAAAATCAAATCATCTGCCTCCATTTTGAATTACCATTTATTTCCAAAATGACTCTGGTGTCACAATGCCTTCAGTACAGTGGGGTAAATGAGGCCCGGAGAAGGCATCCTAAGATGTTGCTTTTCCTTCTATGGGTCTGGAACTTTCTAAGAAGAATTAAATAGAAAGCATCTATTCAGCACTTCTCAGTCACAAAAATGGGGATTTCATCTAAATGGCCCATGAAGCTGTTTCACATTAAATGCTCTCTTGTGTAGAATCTTTGTTAAAGGAAACATTATGGGACCATTTACACAGCAATTATTTCTACTCAGCTGTAAACAGTAACCTCACCTACTTTGGGAAAGTGTTATAAAGTTCACTTAGTCTCCCATCTTCTTTCACATGTCACCATAGTTCAACATGCATGTTGTCTGGCAGAGTCAATATCTTGATACCTTGTATTGATAAACTTTTAGTGGATCAAAACTGTCTTGGAGGGGAAAAGATATAGGATTTCCAAAAAAGCCTGCTAGAAATTGAGGGAATTTGCTCACTGTGAGTCAGGTAGCATTCTCAAATATTTTACATAAGTACCGACATTCATCCTCTTTTGGGTTCCTGGAAGACATTGACTATTTTTACGGAATTCTTTCTCACTGAATGAAGCAAGTCCTCAGAGTCCTTTTCAAGCCTAGACTCTACTTATACATTAGTAGTTAGTCGGATTTGGCATAAGAGCTGAAACTGCTTTATAATTTTGTATATGGATATCTCACAGTCTTTAAAATCCAAGCAAATCTTTGTAAATAATGGCTTTGAATACTTAGATAATGATTCTTATTTCTAAAATGGGGTAATAATATCTAGAAAATAAGGTTTTTGTGAGGAATGAGTGCACATGTACACATGTACACACATGCCCACACATAATCACACTTAGATGTACAACCAAGTGCAACAGTAGGCACTCAGATGTTATTTCACATGTCATGCGTATCAGCAGATCATCACTTGGAAAGAGGAGGCCAAGCCAATAGCCTGACTTATCCTCTAAAAGTTCCCAGCATACTCAAAAAAATTGGGTCCTGGCATCAGTAACTGTGGTAGTTTCTAAAGACAATTTTAGGTATTATGATACTATCCATCCTATTTAAGAATAAAAAATTGCTGGTCATGGTGACTTGTACTTGTAGCCCCAGCTATTTGGGAAGCTGAGGTGAGAGGATTGCCTGAGCCTGGGAGTTTGAGGCCAGCCTGGGTAACATAAAGAAGGCTTTCTCCCTCTCTCTGTTTCTTTCTCTCTTTCCATCTCCTACCCCAAAGCATTATTTTTACACCTGTAATTATTGTAATAGCTTAAATTCAGCTGCAATAGCTTATATTCATCTGTTAACATAATATTGCACCAATTATCTGACCTAAACTTTGTATTCGTCTAACCCTGTGAGAGAGAAAGAGGCAAATAACTTAATTACCAGACCCCAAAGGAAAGGAAAAATAACATAGTAGAATAGTAGCTAAAATCCAATATTTATAGAAGCATTTATATAACACCATGAGAAGATTTGAGACAAATCCAGAATGTAGGAAATTCAACAAGACAGCTGTCTTGAATGCTTCCAAAAGTCAATATTGTGAGTCAAAAAAAAAAAAAAAAAAAAAAGTGGGAGTTGGTCTTCAAAAGAGATTAAGGAGATCTCTAGCTGGAATGGAATGTGTGAAACCTAATTGAATCTTGATTCAAAACAGCTATTACAATATATTTTCAAAAGGAACTGGGAAAAAATTGGAGATAAACTGTAGGTTAGTAAGTCTTCGTTTCCTTAGGTTTAATACTAGTGTTATAATTGTGTGTGGGAGAAAATCCCTAGTATTTAGAGGTGAAATGTCATTATACCTGAAACTTATTTTCAAATTATTCAGCAGAAATACACAAAACAACTTCCTGAAAAACAAAACAAAGAAACACAAAGAAGTACTACATTCTATTGAAAAATCAAATATAGAAAACTGTTAATAGTAGTTGATAATTGGTAGATATATGGATGTTCATTGTATTACTCTTTCAACTCCTCTGTATGTTCAAAATGTCTCATAATAATAAACTTTAAAAAAAAATTGAAGTCACA
The DNA here is from genome assembly GCF_048565385.1 of Saimiri boliviensis. Classification (NCBI taxonomy): domain Eukaryota; kingdom Metazoa; phylum Chordata; class Mammalia; order Primates; family Cebidae; genus Saimiri; species Saimiri boliviensis. The sequence goes on from NC_133460.1 coordinate 61,947,960, forward strand.
TTGTCCCAGTTTGAATGCTGGCTTTACTTCTTATGTTCATGGCCCTTGGCTTGGGACTTCACTATTTTGTACATCTTACTTGTCATCTGGGAATGGAAATAATAGTGTCTTCCTCAGTCATTATTATAAAAGCTAATGATCTAAAATATGTGTAGTTCTTTTAGAACAGTGCCTGAAATGTTTTTCACTACGGTGTAGAGAAAGGATGAAGGAAGTACTGATCTAGAGTAGAAAAGTGGACAGAGAACATTGCAAATATCACAGCTCTCCTTCCTCTCCATCCTGTCCATCCCAAGTCTCAAGCAATTATGATACCCAAAACAGACCATCTCTGTTCTTCAAAATGTATATGTTATGCCTTAGTTACATTCAGTTCCAATTATCTACTTTGTGAATGGTTCTTCCCTATCTACAGGAGTCTGTGGGAATCACAGCATCATTGTTACTGATATCAGTAACCCTCTCTTTAGCCCCACACTGCCAGCTGCACTGCCTGCTCCTCAACTGCTCTGGATTTCTGTATTCTCTTTTTTGACTGCCAGAGTTGTTCATTTTGTTAAAAATTTAAATATGTATTTAAAATTTTGTTATTGTAGATACAACTTTTCAATCTGTTTTTAAAGGGAAAAATTTCAGGATATCTCATGTCACATTGCCAGTAATAAAGTCTAAATGAGGATAAAAGGGCAGAAAATGATCTTGTGTCTCCTTACTTGGGTCTGCAAAATTAAAGTGGGGGCTCATTATATGTACATAAACTAAGTTATTTTGGGTTCACTAACAGAACAAACCAAAGAGCTTTTGCTTCCACAGAAATATAAATATAAAGGAAAATGTCGCTGACATTTGGAAAATATATATTAACTTAAAAGAAGTCTTGTGTTACAGATTGAGAAATTATCAGATTATAAAACATAGGTAAAATCACGAGGTTGAATAAAATCATCCAGAGCAGAAGATGAAAGTATGGGAAGAATTTGGAAAATATCAAATTTAAGTGGGAGAAATAGCAGCCACCCCAAAGATTGAAAAGAAATATAACATATACACACACACACACACACACATATATCTGTGCACATACATGTAGACACACACATATACATACATGTATACATTATATTCACACAGAGTAAACTTTAATAGAAATAGGTAGTTTTGTAAGTCAAAAGAGTACTGTGTTTTATATAGCAGGGAGACCTTAAAATTTACAAACAAAAGAGATGGTAATTAAGATAAAAATTGAGAAACAGTCATTGGATTTCATCAACAGAGAATAAATTGATAACCCTGACAAGATGAGTTTTAGTAGAATAATGGATGGGACTGAGAATGTAGTGCATTGATATAAGCAGAAATACAAAGTAAATTGTGGAGTTCATACTTCTTGTTTCCTGTAATCCAGAAACAAGCATACAAATCTTACTGTGCATCACCTTTAGATTTCACATAAGCTTCTCAAAAATTTATACATCCCAAACTAAATTTGCTCTGTCTCTATCTTTCCTTTTTCTTCCAACCCCTGAAATTGCCCTTCTCCAGTACTCCATATCTCAATTAATGTCACTACTGTGTTCCATTTTAATATAAAACTGTTCAATATAAAAACTGTTCAGTTGAAGATGAGAGTAGCTGTCGAGGCTTTAACAGCTTCTAAAGCACTCACTCATGCAAGCAGGGATAGTTCTTCAGTTTTCTGGTTCATATAAGCCCTCAGTTTCTGGGGATGAAACAACTTGTGGAGGCAGAAAGGAGGGATAAAACCATTTTTACAAAAATTTTAACCTGCCATTTTTGTTACACACGGTTTGTTGAAGGGATTGATTACAATCCTTACCTCAGTTTCATAGCTGTAGAGTCAATAATCTTCCCAGATCTACACAAGCAGTTGGGTCTTACTCCTGGGGGCTGTTTAATTTTTATCTTTCTCAGATGCTTCATAAACATCAGAGTAGAATATATATCTATGGTCAGCTAGCTAAATGTTATTTTGCCCTAGAAGTTACTCCTCTGACTTATTTCTTTTCCCTAAATACAGTTTATATATATATATATATATATATATATATATATATATATATATATTTCCAAATTAATTAAGGTATTAATTGGGATTGCACTATTCTGTAATTTAATTTTCGAATTTGTGTACCAAATAGACTGATGATGTCATTAAAGAAAGTATCAGTTTGATCAACTTGTTCAAAGCTAAGATGTGATGTAATTCTTTTAGTGGTAATAGGATAAGCAAATGTATGTAGTCAATTGCATAAAGGGGAAAAATGTACAACGTAATCAAAAAAAGGATGTAGTTTTCAGGTCCCTGTAAGTGTGTACAGTTGTGGCTGATACCCCTCTGGCAAAGAGGTAATTCTGCCAGTTTTCCACTCCTGAACACTTTTCACTTTACTTGTGACTCTTCTGGTGAGTACCTGCTTTTCTGCTCAGCAGGTATAACAAACAGGTTCACAGCAACCCCAGCTCATCCCTCAAGGTTCCCTGGGAGATAGGGCAGGGAAGGTCAGTTTTTTAGAAGCACCCTTAGCAGCCCAAGTTCCAGTTGTTGAGAGATCCATTTAAAAAAAACAAAAACAAACAAACAAAAAAAAACAGGCTGAGTAAAGTGCCTTATGCCTGCAATCCCAGTGCTTTAGAAGGCCTACATAGGAGGATCCCTTGAGGCCAGCAGTTCAGCCAGGAGTTCAAGACCAGCCCGGACAACAGTGCAAGATCCTTATTGAGACAGTGAAACAGAGAGAGAGAGAGAGATTGAGAGAGAAAGAGAGAAAGAGAGAGAGACAGAGAGTGACAGAAGGAGAGAGATCCAGTTAAAAATGTTTCTTTTCAGAAAATATCTTTGTTTGTTCATATCTTTTTTTAACTCTTTCTTTAAAAGTGGTTTGTTTCTGCAATCTCATAGACTGTTTATATTTCTTACTATAACTATGGAATTTATGATTCTGTAGCAAGTTCAAAGAGACTGTTTATATTTCTTACTATAACTATGGAATTTATGATTCTGTAGCAAGTTCAAAGAGATTCTTTCTTTTCTATATATGTTGTAATGGAATATTGATTTTGTTTATAAATGCTTATTAAATATAAATGCCCCTTTTCCTATCACTATGTAACCTATAAAACTATTTAACAACCTGCTGCCCTCAGTCAAAAATCTTCCCTCTACCTGCTTTTACGGCCTCTCCTCCCTTGCAACATTGGAGGTAGATAGGAAATAGAATAAGCAGCAAAAATCAGACATGTTACTTGATTAAAAAGGGGATCCAGACGGTTTCAATAATTGGATGGAAATGGCAGTGAGTTGCTTAAAAAAAAAAATAAGAAAAAAAAAGCTTGGGTGCTATTCGAATTTATTATGTATTTTTTCCTTAAACTAAATTTGCCCTCACATATTTTTCTCCTGATAAAGACAGGAACCTTCACAAAGGTTTTATAAGATCAAAAACTATAATTATGCTTGTGTGTGTGTGTATATGTATATATACACATATATATATGTAAATATGGAGTATCTCAGAGAAATAACACAAGGAACTTTTAACCATGATTTTATATTTTACTTTTAAAATATATACAAATTTTATTATATTTGTTAATTATATCTCAATAAACCTGGAAATTTTTTTCACTTTATTTGTTTTATTATTTATTTTATTTTTTAGAGACAGAGTCTCACTCTGTTGCCCAAGCTGGAGTGTAATGGTGCAATCTCAGCTCACTGCAACTTCTGCCTTCTGGGCTCAAGTGATTCTCCTGCCTCAGCCTTCCAAGTAGCTGGGAATACAGGCATGTGTCACTGTACCCAGCTAATTGTTGTATTTTTAGTAGAGATGGGGTTTCACTATGTTGCCCAGGCTGGTCTTGAACTCCTGACCTCAGGTGATCCACCTGCCTCGGCCTGTGCTGGGATTATAGGTGTGAGCTACCACACCCAGCCGATTTTTTAACTTTAATTTTAGATTTAGGGGTAGATGTGCAGGTTTATTATACAGGTAAATTGCATGTTGCAGAGGTTTGATGTACAGATTCTTTCACCACCGAGGTAATAAGCATAGTACTTGATTGATAGATTTTTATTCCTGAAGTTCCTCCTTCTCTCCTCCATCAAGTGTCCCCTTCTATCTATTGTTTCCTTCTTTGTGTCACTGTGTACTCAATATTTAGCTTCCACTTATAAGCCAGAATATGTAGCTTTTGGCTTTCTGTTTCCATGTTAGTTCACGTAGGATAATGGCCTCCAGCTCCATCCATGTTGCTGCAAAGGACATGAAATTATTCTTTTTATGCCTACATAGCATTCCATGGTGTATATGTACCACATCTTTTTTATCCAGTTTACCATTGATGGACATCTAGGTTGATTCCATGTCTTTGCCAATGTGAATAGTGCTGCGATAAACATACATATTCAGGTGTCTCTGTGGTAGAATGATTTATATTCCTTTCCCAGTAATGGAATTGCTAGATCAAATGGTAATTCTATTTTAAGTTCTTTGAACAATTGCCAAATGCTTTCCACAGTGGCTGAACTACCTTGCATTCTTACTAGCAGTGTATAAGTGTTCCCTTTTCTCCTCATCCTCACCCACCAGTATCTGATTCTTTATTTATTTATTATTTTTTTATTTTTTACCTTTTAATAATAGCCATTATGACTGGTGTAAGATGGTATCTCACTGTGGATTTTATTTCCGTTTCTCTAGTGATTAGTAGTCTTGAGCTTTCTTTCCTATGCTTGTTGGCCACATGTATGTCATCTTTTGAAAAGTCTCTGTTTATGTCCTTTGCCCACTTTTTAATGGGGTTGTTTGTTTTTTACTTGTCAATTTGTTTAAGTTCCTTACAGATTCTAGATATTAGAGTTTGTCAGATACAGAGTTCGAAAATATTTTTTCCCTTTCTGTGGGTTATCAGTTTATTGATAGTGCCTTTTGCTGTACAGAAGCTCTTTAATTTAATTATATTTCATTTGTCAACTTTTGTTTTTGTTGTTATTGCTTTTGGTATTTTCTTATTTTGTTGTTTGTTTTTAGTTTTTGGCATTTTGTTTATGAACTTGTTGCCAGGGCTCACATCCAGAACAGTATTTTATAGGTTTTCTTCCAGATTTTTTATAGTCTTAGGTTTCACATTTAAGTCTTCAATCCATCTTGAGCTGATTTTTGTATATGGTATAAAGAAGAGGTTCAGTTTCAGTCTTCTGTATATTGCTACCTAGTTATCCCAGCATGATTTATTGAATAAGGAGTCTTTTCCCCATTGCTTGTTTTCATCAATTTTGTCAAATAACAGTTGGTTGTAGGTGTATGGCTTTATTCCTGGGCTCTCTATTCTGTTCCATTGGTTTATGTGTCTGTTTTTGGACTGGGTACCATGATGTTTTGGTTATTAAAGCCTTTAAGTATAGTTTGAAGTCAGGTAACGTGATGCCTCCAGCTTTGTTCTTTTTGCTTAGGGTTGACATGTCTATTCAGGCTCTTTTTTAGATGCATTTGAATTTCAGAATACCTTTTTAGAATTCTGTGAAAATGTTGCTGGTAGTTTGACAGAAATAGCATTGAATCTAAATTGTTTTGGGCAGCATGGCCATTTAAACAATATTGATTTGTCCTATCCAGAAGCATGAAATGTTTTTCAATTTGTTTGTGTCACCTCTGATTTCTTTCAGCAGTGCTCTTACATATTTTTAATGTTGAAGCACACTAATTTTTTAACACAGATATTCAGTCATTTCGAGAATTTTGAATACTAGGAATTCTCTCTCATATAAAGTCTATCTCTGGAAATAGTCTAAACCCACCTTAAGAACAGTTATTTAAAACATTTAGCTTCTCTTTACATTGCCACCATGTCTTCCATCCAATCTTTTAGGCTCTGCCCTCTCAAACTATTAAGATAAAATTTTTACTAACATTTATATATTCAGAGACAAAGGTTATGGTGTCTAAGATTTCACATCTTCTAGTGACACCTTTGCAGGCCATTTTAAATTGCCCAAACAGTACTCTGGCTTGAGTTTCTGCCTTGCAAGTGTCTATGGATGGTAAATGTGAAATAAAAAGGATGAAAGAGCCTAAAATGAGAGTCAAGGAGTCTGCTTTTTGTGATTATATACAAACAGACCTGATTTGAAATACCTGCTAAACATTAAAAACCAAATTATAGATTTCAATGTTTAATTATGAATATATTATAGTTTTTAAAACAGAGAGATGCTATCTCATCCTTACAAGCCACCTCCCCCAGTCCTCTGTCAAGGCTACTGCCTGTTCTGGAAAAAAAAAAAATAAATAAATAATGAGAAAAGTATTGTTGAAAATTCACTCTAAGAAGAAGCTGCTTTCTAAATTTAAATAGATAATTATAATTACATAGATATATGTTACCATATTAGTCTATTCTCACACTGCTATGAAGAAATACCTGAGGCACGGTAATTTATAAAGGAAAGAGATTTGATCTGTTCACAGTTCTGCATTGCTGGGAAGACCTCATGAAACTTACCATCATGGTGGAAAGCAAAGGAAAAGCAGGCACCTTCTTCACAGGGTGGCAGGACAGCATGAATGTAACCAGGGAAAATGCCAGACACTTATAAAACCATTAGATCTCCTGAGAACTCACTCACTATCATAAGAACAGCATGGGGGAAATCACCCTATAATCTAGTTACCTCAACCTTGTCCTACCCTTAACATGTGAAGATTATGGGGATTATAATTTAAGGTGAGATTTGGGTGGGGATACAGAGCCAAACCATATCAGTTAAATATATTAGTTTTATATATATATAATATATATATATATATATATATATATGTGTGTGTGTGTGTGTGTGTGTGTGTGTGTATAACATACATATATGCTACAATTCAGATGAAATCACTACTGCTAATCCAAATACCTTACCACTTGCTGAGAAGTAACAAAACAGAATATCACGGATTTTGGAGTAAAGCAGAGCTAAGCTGGATGCTTAGCTTTTCCCTATTTTTAATTTTTCTGGGTATATAATAGGTGTATATATTTATGAGGTATATGAAATGTTTTGATACAGACAAGCAATGCCTAATAATCACATCATGGAAAATAGGCATTCATCCCCCCAAGTATTTATTCTTTGTGTTACAAACAATCCAATTACATTCTTTTAGTTACTTTAAAATATACAATTATTATTGACTATAATCACACTGTTGTGTTATCAAAATGTAGGTCTTACGCATTCTTCTCATTTTTTTGTACCCAGTAACCAACCTCACATCCTCCTTGCTCCCTAGTATCCTTCCCAGCCTCTGGTAACCATCCTTATATTCTCTGTGTTCATGAGTTTAATTGTTCTGAATTTTATATCCCAAAAATAAGTGAGAAAATACAATGTTTGTTGCTGTGCTGACTTATTTTACTTAATATAATGATCTCCGGTTCCATCCATGATGTTCCAAATGATAGGATTTCATTCTTTTTTATGGCTGAATAGTATACAACTATTGCTGTATGAATTTGGAAAGTTACTTAGCCTTTCTGAGTCACAGTTTCTTCTGTTGAAAGACAATCATTATATAGGTTTCAGATTTTTTATAGGTTGATGAAATTAAAAGAAATAATGCACAGAAAGTGCCTAGCATAGTGCCTGATACAGAGGAGGGGGGCAATAACAGTTAGTGTTACTTACAGTTACTTACATTAGCTACTAGATGAATTACAGAATAATGATTAAGAGTACGGTTTTTGCAGTAAGAATTCCTGGATGCAAATCCCAGCTTCACTGCTTGGTGTTTATGGGATAAGGTACCAGTTACTTAAGTTCTCCATTTCTTTGTTTCCTCATTTGTAAAATAGGAATGATAATAATAGTTTTTAATCTCATAAAACTGCTTTCAGAATTACTTAATTGATACTTGAGAAAGTTGGAGCACTTCATAGAAGATTATGTAATAATTGTTAACTACTACTGTGCCAATAACAGATATGAAGTGGATGCTAATATTTTCACCAATCTTTATAAGTAGAAGCAATAGAAATAAGCATGTTCTGTACAGATGAGATGAATATACTCACACAAAAGATGGGTTTCTGATCTTGAATCTGCTACTTAAAAATCATGAGATGTTCAAAATACTTCTCATCTTTGGACTGGTTTCTTTAGCTGTAAAATGAAACAGTTGGACTTACAGCTCCAGTTATTAACGACTTTAGAAACTTCCATAGTACGGGTACTCAATACATGTTTAATTATGTTTTAAAATAGTGACTAAAATAGGAAAGGTGCTAAATATGCAAAGGTAATAGACATTGTTTTTTCTTATTCACTTTGTGGCAGATAGTATTGAAGGCATTTTGCATACATTTTCAAAACCTAATCAAAAAAATCTGAAATATTGGAGATGATCATTCCTAGCTTTTCAAACTGTGGAATTAAAACTCATGAAATTAATAATTTTTTCCCAAAGTAATAGATAATAAACAACAGATGCAGTATGTTTTCTGTCTTAATCCAAAGATCACATTCCTATGATATCTCCTGGTAAAATGCACATTGTTATGCTGTGGAAAAAGTTGATATAATTTATGAAGTATATTAATTTTTTTCTTGCTGCTATAACAAATTACCACAAAGCTAGTGGTTTTATACAGCATAAATATATTATCTCACTGTTCTGTAACTCAGAAGTTCCAAGTTCTGTAACTTTCCAATACAGGTTTCACTGAGCTAAAATGAAGGCACTGGCAGTGCTGCATTTCCTTGTGGAGGCTTTAGGGAAGAGTCAGTTTCCTTGCCTCTTGTAGCTTCTAGAGGCTACCTGCATTCTTTGACACATGACACTTTCCTCCATTTTTAAAATCTGAAACATTGCATCTCTGTGACCATTCTTCCATACTAAAAGGTCCTTCTGGACATCATAGCAAGAAAAAGTTACTTAATTTTTAAAGACCCTTGTAATTAGATTGGACTCTGTAGGTAGCTCGTGATAGTCTCCCATCTGAGGAACCTCACCCTACTCACATCTTTCAGGTACCTTTTGCCATTCAAAGTAACATACACAGGTTTCAGGGATTAAAACATGGACGTCTTTTGGTTTCACATTCTGTCTCTCACAAGTAAAGTTGACATCAAAAGCACATTCAATAAAAAAAAAAAAAAAAAAACTTTGAAAGAAAATTAAATCTTTTGCTCTGTCAAAGACATTAGCAAGAGGATAAAAATTAGTAAAAGGACAAAACATTTTTGGGAGAAAAAGTTGGCAAATGGCACATCCCATCAAGAACTTATAGTTTGAATATTTAAAGAATTCTCAAAATTAAATCACAAGAAAACAAGTACATTACAATATGGGCAAATATCTGAATAAATACTTTATAAAAGGAGATACACAGTGGCCAGGCACAGTAGCTCATGCCTGTAATCCCAGGACTATGGGAGGCTGAGGTGTGTAGATCACCTGAGGTTAAGAGTTTGAGAGCAGCATGGCCAACATGGTGAAATCCCATCTTTACTAAAAATACAAAAACTAGCATGGTGTGGTGCTGCATGCCTGTAATCTCAGCTACTTGGGAGGCTAAGGTACAAGAATTGCATGAACCCAGTAGGCAGAGGATGCAGTGAACCATGATCATACCACTGCACTCCAACCTGAGTGACAGAATGAGACTCTGTCCCAAAATAAATAAACAAACAAACAAATAAATAAATACATGGATGGAACGTAGCCTGTGAAAAGACACTAGACATAACTAATCATTAGGGAAATGTAAATTTGATCCACACTAATATGTCATTACACACATATGAGAATAGTTATTTAAGGAACAATAGCATCAATGATAGGTAATTATATATTATAATAATAATTATAAACACAGGCAATACCAACTACTAGTGATGATGTCAAGTGTCTGGAAATCTCATTTATTGCTGCTGGGAATGAAAAATGGCACATCCAGTACAGAAAACAGTTTGGAAGTTTCTTAGAAAGTTAAACATACTGTATGATCCATAACTTCCACTTCTAGTTGTTTATTTACCTTGGAAAAATAGAAGGCAAAATTTCTAACTGTGAGGCTGAGTGTTGATGACATGCCCCAATTTGCACACCAAGTTTCAGCAAACATAGGACTGACTAGTTTCGGAGTTTTAAGGAAATCTCTTTCTAATTATTAGTTGACCACTAAGCTAACCAAACAGATTTTAGGGCCTATACATTACACATACAGGCTTTTGAAGAATTACTTTTTAAAAGGTGCTAAATTTAAAACAAACTATAGTAGCAAACATGACAAAACTGGGAGGTGTATTTGATTTCCAGACTTGCAATTATATGGTTGAAAATTTCCATTTGCTTTGTCTTTCAACAACAACAAAATGAGACACATGGAAAAATAATGAAGTATGACCCATAAATTAAACAAAAAGCAATCAGCAGATACCGTCACTTAAGGAGACTCTGACATGGCACTTACTAGGCAAAGATCTACTGGGTTATTTTAATATGTTCAAATAATTAAAGGAAATTCAGGAATTTGACAGCAGCCTGGACAACATAATAAGACCATATTTCTACAAATAAATAGTGTTTAATTTATCCTTGTGGAATGGCATGCACCTATAGTCCTAGGGGCTCAGAAAGCTGAGGCAGGAGGATCACTTGAGCTCAGAAGTTCAAGGTTACAGTGAAGTGTAATTATGTCAGTGCACTCCAGCATGAATGATGGAGAAGAAAAAAAAAAAAGGGAAGGAAGGAAGGAAGGAAAGAAGGAAGGAAGAAAGGAAGGAAGGAGGGAAGGAAAGACAAATGTGAATAGAGCTCAGGGTCCTCTAGGATTCCAAAACTATACAAACATCACATAATAGGAATTTCAGAAACAGTAGAGAAAGAGTCTGAAGACAGTATATAAAGAGAAATAATAGCCAACATCACCTTAAATTTGATAAAAAACTTAATCTACACATGGAAGAAATCTCAATAAATTCTAGGTAGGATAAACTCAAAAAGATACACATCTAAACATGTTGTAATTAACCTGTCAAGTGACAAAGACAAAGAGGGAATCTTAAAAACAACATTTTTGAAAGAGAAGCAACTGATCCTGTATAAGGAAACTACAATAAGAATAACAGCTGATTTCTTATCAGAAATTATGGAAGACATAAAGCAGTAGGGATAAAAAAGAAAGAATAAAGGATTGGAGGAGAAAAGAAAGGAATAAAACAAAGAACACTATATGCAGCAAAATTCTTATTCAAAAATGAATGAGAAATTAATATATTTTTACATTTTTTGAAAACTGACACAATTCATTGCTTGCTTTAGAAAATGTTAAGTATAGTCCTCCAGAGTCTTTCAGAACACCATTACATAACATTAGAAAATTCAGAAGAAACAAATTCCTAAAACATATTTCTATGAAAATGAATGCAAAAAGAAATGTAAAACCAAAATAGAGTCATATGAGTAAAGAAACTGAAATAGAAATGTAAAAATTCCCACAAAACAAACACTTTTTACAATGAAAAGCCTACTCCAAAATGGCCTCCTCCATGAATTCTCTCAAATATTTAAAGAAAATTAACACGAATTCCTCATAAGCTCTTACAAAATGCAGAAGAGAAGGGAACACTTCCCAACTCATTTTCTGAAGTCAGTATTTAGAAATAAAAGATTTCAAAGCCAGATAATGACATAACAAGAAGAAAAAAAAAATACAGCCAACCCTTACAGCTCTGAAAATTCTCAAAAAAAAATAAATAAATAAATAAAAAATAAAACAAATCCAACAACATATAAAAAAGAATTGTACTCTATATGCAAGTGAAATTTATTCCAAGTATGTTATGTATGGTTCAACACATCAAATCAATATGATAAATAATAGAAAAAAGAGGGAAAACAAATGGTCATCTTAAAGGGTGAAGAAACATTTGAAAAAACCCAATACTGTCTCAGGATATCAAAGCAACAACAACAAAAACAAACGTGGAATAAAAAAATATTTCTTTAGTCTAACAAAGGGCATTCATGAAAAACCCACCAATAACATCATACTTAGTAAGAGAAGACTGAAATATTTCCCCCTAAGTTTAGGAACAATACAAAAATGTTCACTTCCACCACTTCTAATGAACATTTCACTAAACATGCTATCCAAGGCAATTAAGCAATGAAAAATAGTGGTCTAAATTTGAAAGAAGAAAGCAAAATTATCTCTCTTTACAGATGACATAACCTTACACATAGAAACTCATAAAGAATATCCAAGAACAACTATTGGAGGACAAAATTAGTCTAGCAAAGTTGCAGTACACTGAATCTGCAAACAAAAATCATCAGTTGTATTTCTAGATGACAGCAATTAATTATCTAAAAATGAAATTTAAAAAACCATTCTATTTACAATAGCATCAAAAATAATAAAATACTTAAGAATAAATTTAACAAAGGAAGTGAATGACTTGTGCAATGAAAACAACAAAATACTGGTTTTAAGAAAGAAACCCTAAATAAATGAAAGATATTCCATGTTCATGAATTAGAAAATATTGTTAAGATTAACAATACTCTCAAGATTGAGCTACAGTTCACTGCTCTACCTTTCAAAAATTTAATTGCCTTTTTCAAAAGAAATTGACAATCATTTTAAAGAATTTTGTGAAAATACAAGAAACAAAGAATAGCCAAAACAATCTCGATCTAGAAGAACAAAGTTGGAGGACTCACACTTTCCAAGTTAAAAACATCTTACAAAGATACAGTAATCAAGTCAGTGTGATAATTAAATAAAGATACAAATATGTATCAAAAAAAAGAGTTCAGAATTAAATCTATACAATTATACCAATCAATTTTAACAAGGTTCTCAAGATCATTACACAGAAAAAATATATAGTCTTTTCAACAAATGCTGCTGCAACAACTGGAAATCCACATGCAAAATAATAAAGATGGATGCCCACTTCATCCAATATTCAAAATTAACTCAAAACGGATCAAAGATCAATTTACATCTTAGAATCATCTAAGTATAGCATTATGCCAACTGATCTTTGATTTCTTCCTGTCCAATGTGGATGTCTTTTTTTCATTTCCCTTGCTTTTTTGCTCTGGCGGAGGTACCCAGTGCTATACTAAATACATTGACCTTTCCACTTTCTGTTGCTATGAAATTGACATTATACTAAATGGAATAAGCCAGGCACAGAAAGACAAATACTGTTTAATATCACTGATATGTGGAATCTAAATAGAATTTATATCTCATAGAAACACAAAGTGGAAAGGTCAATATATAATATTAAATTTGCTATTGTGTTGTTTGAGCTCCTTTTATATTCTGGTTATTAATCCCTTGTTAGATGGGTAATTTACAAATATTTCCTCCCAAGTTTTGGATTGTCTCTACACTTTTTTGATTATTTCCTTTGCTATGCAGTTTTTTTAGCCTGCTGTAATCCCATTTATTTATTTTTGCTTTGGAGATCTTACACAAAAAAATCTTTGCCCAATCCAATGTCCTGGAGCATTTCCTCATTTTTTTCTCTTGTAGTTTTATCATTCAGATCTTAGGTTTAAATATTTAATCTATTTTGATTTAATATTTGTGTATGTATTTAATCTATTTTGATTTAATATTTGTATACGGTTAGTTTTATTATTTTACATATAGTTGTCCAGTTTTACTAGCACCATTTATTGAAGGCTATTCTTTCCCCCATTGCATGTTCCTGGCACCTTTATCAAAGATTAGTTGGCTGTAAATGTATGGATTTAATTTTGGGTTCTCTAATGTGTTCTATTAGTATATGAATCTGTTTTTACAACAGTACCATGTCAGTTTGGTTACTATAGCTTTGCAATAAATTTTGAAGTCAGGTAGTTTGCTCTTTTTGCCCAACTTTGTTCTTTTTGCTCAGGATTGCAGAAATTATTCAGGATTTTTTGTGGTCCCACATAAATGTTAACTTCTTTTTTCTATTTCTGTTAAGTATGTAATTAATATTTTGATAAGAATTGCATTCAATCTGTATATTTCTTTGAGTTGGGTTGTTATTTTCATAATATTGCTTATTATTATTCCAAATCATGAAGATGGAATACCTTTTTGTTTTTTATGTCCTCTTCAATTGTTTTAATCCATGTTTTATAGCTTTTCTTGTATAGGTTTTAACTTCTTCCATTAAATTTATTGATAGATATTTTATATTGTCTATAACAATTGCAAATGGGATTGTTTTCCTAATTTCTTTTTCAGATTGTTCACTGTTGGCATATATAAATGCTACTAATTTTTGTAAATTAAATTAGTATTACAGAACGTTAATAAATTTGTCATTATTTCTAACAGCTTTTTGGTAGAGTTTTTAGAATCATCTAAGTATAGCATTATGCCAACTGATCTTTGATTTCTTCCTGTCCAATGTGGATGTCTTTTTTCATTTCCCTCGCTTTGTGGCTCTAGCCGAGGTACCCAGTGCTATACTAAATACAAGCAGTGGAAGCAGGCATTTTTGTCATTTTTGTCTTCTTCCGGATCTTAGAAAAAATTGTGTTCATTTTTTTTTTTGCCATTCAGTATGGCGTTAGCTATGAATCTGTCATATATGGCCTGTATTATTTTGAGATCTCTTTATTCTATACCCTGTTCCACAGGATTATTATCATAAAGGGATATTAAATTTTATCAAATACTTTTTCAGCATCTCGTGAAATAATCTTACAGTTTTTCTTCTTGGTTCTGTTAATGTAATATGTCACATTTATTGACTTTTGTATGTTGAATTATTCTTGCATCTCTGGAGAATGACTCTCACTTAATTATGGTACATAATATTTTTAATGTGTTACTGAATTTGATATGCTCATATTTCCTTGAGGATTTTTGCGTCTATGTTCACCTGTATTATTGGCCTATAGTTTTCATTTTCTTTGTGGTATCCTCATCTGGTTTAGTATCAGGATAATGCTGGCTTCATAAAATGAGTTTGAAAGTATCTTCCTCTCTTCAATTTATTTGAATAGCTTGAGTAAAATTAGTATTAGTTGGTCTTTAAATGTTTGTTAGAATTCAGCAGTGAAACAATCAGGTTCTTGTCTTGTCTTTGATCTAATACCTTGCTATTGGTATACTGAAGTTTTCTACTTTTTCATGGTTCAGTCCCGGTAAGTTGCATGTGTCTACAAATTTATTAATTTCTTCTATGTTTTCTAATTTGTTGGTGCAAAGTAGTTTGTAGTAGTCGCTAAACATTCTTTGTATTTCTGTGGTCTCAGTTATATCTTCTTTTATATTTCTGATGTTATCTACTTGGGCCCTCTCTCTTTTTTCCTTAATCTAGCCAAAGTTTAGTCAATTTTGTTTATCCTTTCCAAAAAACTGACTTTTCATTTCACTGTTCTTTTGTATTTTTTTAAGTTTTAATTTCATTTGTTTTGGCTCTGATCGCTACTATTTTTTTCTTGTAATAATGTTAAGTTTGGTTTCTTCTTGCTTTTCTAGTTTCTTCAGGTGTATTATTACCTAGTTTATTTGAAGTTCTACTTTTTTGATATAATTGTTTATAAATGTCCTTTAAAATGACTTTTAAATGTCTTTAAAATGACCATAAATGTCCCTCTTAGTACTGCTTTTGCAGTATCCCACAGATTTTGGTATGTTTTATTTCCATTTTTTACTTTTCTTATTAGTTTTTTAAATGGTCCATTGGTTGTTCAGGAACATGTTGTTTAATTTCCCATGTGTTACATGTTTTTCTGAGGTTCCGCTGATTGATTTCTAGTTTCATTTTATTACAGTCAGAAAAGACACTTGATATGATTTTAATTTGTAAATTTGGTAAGACTTGCTTTTTGGCCTAAAATATGGTTTGTTCTGGAGAATGTTCCACGTGTTGATGAAAAGAATGTGTACTCTGAAGCCGTTTGGGAAAATATTCTATAAATATCAATTAGGCCTATTATGTCCACTGTGTAGTTTAATTCCTGTGTTCTTCTGTTGACTTTCTGTCTAGATGATTCAATTACTGGGAGTGGGTGTTAAAGTCCCTACTGTAATTATATTGAGCTTTATCTCTCTCTAAGTCTATTAATGTTTACTTTATATAATTTGGAGCCCTGCTATTACATATTGATACATAAAAATGTACCATTACTATATCCTTTTTCAAATTGACTCCTTTATCATTACATAGTGATCTTCTCTAGCTCTTTAAAGTGTTTGATTTGTAGTTTATTTTATCTAATATAAGTATAGCTACTCCTCATTTTTGATTTATAGTTGCATGGAATATCATTTTTTACTCCTTCACTTTCAGTATATATGGGTGACATGAATTTCTCATAGGCAACATACAGTTAGGTCTTATTCCATTATTCATTCAGCTACTCTATTCCTTTTAATTGAAGGCTATTTATATTCAGTTTTGTTACTAATAAGTAGGGGCCTACTACTGCCATTTTGTCGCTGTTTTCTGTTTGTTTTGTAACTCTTCTTTTTATTTCTTTGTTACTGTCTTCCTTTGTGGATAACTAATTTTATCTGGTAGTATGTTTTAATTAATTGCTGTTTGTTTTCAGTGAGTCTATTACAGGTTTTTGTATTGTGGTTACTATGAAGCTTACGAGAAACCTATTAATATATAATGTTATTTTAAAGAGATGAAAACTTATCTTAGGTCACAAAGAATAGAAACAAAAGAAGAAAATTTCTATTTCCATATTTTATGTTACCTATCTCTTAACAGGTGGTTGTAGCTGTTACTATTTTTGACAGATTTCTGTTTTATACTAAGTCTATAAGTGAATTGCACACCACGACTATAGTATTAGAGTAGTCTGGATTTGTCCATATACTTAATTTTACTGGTAGATTTTATACCTTCAACATTTTCTTTTTGCACACAAGTGTTTTCTTCTTTCAGATTGAAGAACTCCCTTTAGCATTTCTAGTTATACCAATCCGGTGGCGGTGAACTCCATCAGCCTTTGTTTTTCTGGGAAATACTTTGTCTCTCTTTCATATTTAAAGAATAACTTGGCTGGATACAGTATTCTTGAATGACAGGTATTTTGGTGTTTTGTTTTGTTTTTCCTTTAAGTATTTTGAAAATGTCATTCTATTTCCTCCAGTATGGTTTCCATTGAGAAGTTTGTTATTTGCTTATTTTATCTTGCTGCTTTTATGATTCTCTCTTTATCTTTGAGCTACAAGTTTTGATTATTATATGCCTCGGGGTTGTCTTATTTGGATAAAATTTGACATGTGTTCTCTGATCTTTCTGTACCTGGATATTTATTATCTTTCCCAATTTTTGAAAAGTTACCTGTTATCATTCATTTGAGTAAACTTTCTGTCCTTTGCCCTTGCTCAATTTCCTCTTGAATATGAGTAATTCTTAAATATGGTCTTTTGAGGTAATTTTTTTGTATCTCATAAACAATTTTCATTGCTTGTCATTTTTTTTTTTTCTCCTCTGTGTATTTTCAAGCAGAGTGTCCTTGCGGTCAATGATTCCTTTCTCTGTTTGATTCATTCTTCTGTTGAGAGGCACTAAGAATTTTTCACTTCAGCAAACATATTTCTCAGTTCTAAGATATCTGTTCGATTTTGCTTATTATGTCAATCTCTTTGCTAAATTTCTATGATGAATTTCTGAATTGCTTTTCTGAGTTATCTTGAAGATCACTGAATTTTCTTAAAATTACTATTATGAATTGTTGGTTAGAGAGCTCACTTATTGTCTTGTTCAGGTCAATTATTGTTTCTTGCTTTGTGTATTTGGGGAAATCATGGTTGCCCGTTTACTATTTTTTTCTTATGGATGTGCTTCTGTCTTTGCATCAGAGGATTGGTTATTTTTTCTAGTCTTCTCTCTCTGGCTGAGAGTTTGGAGTTCTTTCCTGATTGAAAGGCTCTGTACTCAGTATGGCATTAGTACATGAATGAATCCATTTTTGCTACCCGTTTTGATGTGGATATGTTCTCAGTCAAGTGTGTAGGAGTCTTCAACTACATTGACTTTCCCTTGGAGATAACTGATCCAAGTGTAGATGTCAGGAGCTTTATGTTCTGCCATGTTCCTCTTGCCAGCTTCAGAAATACACCATTTTTGTGGTGGGAAAGTTGAATATTGTAAAGGTCTCAGTTTTCAACTTTATTTATAAATCCAACATAATTAGAATAAAATCTTAGCATATTTTTAAAGTCAAAATTGACCATTGATTTTTTTTTAAATGCTAGGTTCTAAAATAGTCTAAACAATCAAATTAAAAGAATTAGTTCAGAAAATGTACATTACTACTAATATCAAGATACTTATAAACCTAGAGTAACAAAGACAGCATGAAAATGGACAAGAAAAGACAAACAGACCAATGGAAAAGAATAGAATTCATTTATTGCTACCTGAAACTTAGCTGTAATGAGGCAAGGCTATACTTTTCAAAAATTGGTGTTTAGTTAACTGCCATTCTTATGAGAAAGAAAAAACATTTTTTATCCCTACCTTACACCATAAGCACAAATAAACTGTGGTGGGATTACAGAGCTAAGCATAAAAGGTAATCTAATAGTGCTTTTAAGAAAAAAAAATTGGAGAACTTTATTACTTAAAAATTACTTTAAAAGTTCAAAAATGGAATGGCCGGGTGTGGTGGCTCAAGCCTGTAATCCCAGCACTTTGGGAGGCTGAGGCGGGTGGATCACGAGGTCAAGAGATCAAGACCATCCTGGTCAACATGGTGAAACCCCGTCTCTACTAAAATACAAAAAAAAATTAGCTGGGCATGGTGGCGTGTGCCTGTAATCCCAGCTACTCAGGAGGCTGAGGCAGGAGAATTGCCTGAACCCAGGAGGCGGAGGTTGCGGTGAGCCGAGATCACGCCATTGCACTCCAGCCTGGGTAACAAAAGCAAAACTCCGTCTCAAAAAAAAAAAAAAAAAAAAGTTCAAAAATGTTAATTCGGCAAAAGCATCACTAAGAAAATGAAAAGGCAGGTTGCAAAGTGGATGTAGACATTTAAAGTACAAAGGGATCATATCCATGATTTATTTTTAAAATTTCTATGTCAGTAGAAAAAAAGACAAAAAAGGTAATAGAAATATTGGCAAAAAAAAACTTTAAAAAGCTTGTGATTGAAAGGTAGCTATCAAGAAGACTTTAGGAGTGCTATTTTTTGAATTTGGGGCTGGTTGCATGTGTGTCCACTTTGTAATTATTAAAAGCTGTATACTTATGGTCTGCACTATTTTTATGTATATTTCATTTCAACATCATAATGCATGTATAAATATATAAAAATAAATAAGTTTTGCTCCTGCCTAAAGAAAAAATCAAGAATGCTGGCAACCCCATTTGTTTTTTATTTGTTACTATCTTCAGATGACAAAGAATATATTTTCAAAGTTTTATTAGGAATATGTGTTTCTTATTTTAGAACTTGAATAAGCATATCCTTTGCAATTGTGCATTGGATTAATTATCCTCATGATACGTATTTTAAAAGGTCATTTTATGTATTTCTAGAGGTATAGATGGCTATGTATGGTTTTTATGTGTATATATATGTAATTATATATATTTTTAAGTGTTAAAATTAGAAGTCACTGGAAGGTGTGTTGAATGACATAATATTTAATTTTATTTACACTTTCTTCTTCTTCCAAAACATATCATACATAAATTTATAAATAAAATTGTAGACATCTTTAAAAGATAAGCTTGTAAGAATAAAAGCAGATATTAACAAAATTTACATTTAAATAAGAAGAGCTAGTAATTTATTCATTTATGTTTTTATGTTTATCATTTTATATTTACTATAACTAAAAATGGGTATATGCACAGATTTAATAAAACCAATGCTATTATTTTTATGTATATTAAAAAAGAGTATAATTCATCTCTCCAAATTTACTGTTATGTTATTATTCCAAGCAAAAAATACTACTTGATGAAACTAGACAAACTAATTAAAAAGCCTACCTGAAGGTAAATAGTGTTTTAGTTTTGCCATGAAACAAAAATTAAACACATATAAATAAGAGAAGATTTTCCATATTATATATCAGAACTTACTACACAACTTGAAAATACAAAAAGGGAAATCCAATTGATCAATGGAACAGAATGCAGAATACAGAAATAGACCCATATATGAGGACTCAATACAAGACAGAGGAGGATTTTCAATAAAGAATTGAACAGATTTTTCAATAAATGCTTGAGAACAACTGGATAAACATTTGGAAAAAATAAAGTGGGATAATTCATAAAATTAAAACATAACTTTCAGAAATATTAAAAATAGTTTTATAATAAACCCAAACATACAATTACTATGACACAAAGGGCCATCTGAATTGAGAAACAAAATCCGGAAGCCACAAAAAAGTCTGATACATTTATCATACTTGAATTTTAATTTCAAAATTTTTCAGAAAAAAGATATTTCAACAAAATTAATAAAATTAAGCAGTCAGCTGGAAAAAAATATGCACAACCTGTTAAAGGCAATCCAGCACTTCTATGCCATAAAGAAAAATATAAAGACAAAACCAATAGAAATAAAAAGCAAATTACATGAATGTTCTATACAGGGAACAAAACAAATTGCTAATATGATAAAAGACGCTCAACCTATTTGCAATCAAGTAAATGAAAATTAAAATAAGACAATATCAGCCTGACCAAAATTAAAGTAATTGATAATATTCATATTGAAAATAAATATTGGTGTGTAATTATACATAAAATTTTCTAGTAAAATTGCTACTTGAACTTTAATCTGAGTCACTGGGATCTCTTATTAAACTATAGATTCTGAAAGAGAAGGTCTGAAGTGGGGCATGGAACTTATTTCCGAAAATTAGATCCATTATTAATTTTGACATGTACACAAAGATATATTTACTAAGATACCTACTGTGGAATTATTTTTAATTGTGAAGAATTGAAATCACTCAAATTCTTTATTGGAAAGAGAATATCTCTATAAACTCAAGTACAGCCATGCTACTAGGATATCATACAATAGTGTAAAAGGATGAAAAAGAGTTACCTATACTGATATGCAGAGAAATTTTCACTAAGAAACCAGATTAAATTGAAAAATAAAGTATGTTGTATAATCTCACTTATATGTTTTCCTGGTTGTGAGGGAAAAGTGTGAAGGTATCCATGTCAGGTAGGATACCTGTCATGAGGGGGTATTAAGGAGTACATTGGGTAAGTGTTGAGATAGATTTCTCTGACCACCACTGTCAAGTTTCAAGTCAGAGGACACATTTATTGGTATAACAAAGCGTACACTCAACTTGAAATAACACAAAAAAATTACAAAATCACTTGAGTGACATACCCTTTCTATGTCCCCCTCCTTTATATCTTCTGTCTCTTTCCCTAATCTTCCACTTTTTTGTTGTTGTTGTTGTTGGTATATCTAGGATGTTTTGTTTTTGTTAATAAGACATTTGAATACCTGGTCTTTAATAATGGAAATATGAATCATCAGATTATACATATATAAAGTGTTCACAAGAAAATGATAATACCCATGCAAACATTATTAATGATGTATATGGTAAAAATAGATTAGAATGCCTTAAAATTGCAAGATTAAAGAGTTATTCTGAGAGTTATATTAATATAAACTAATGGCTTACATCCATCCTGCTAAAGAAGCAAATGTAATGTTACATTTAGGGTAAAGTTGAATCTGTAATGTGAATACTTAAGTTAGGGCTCTCTGATGTTCTTCAATGATCTGTTTACTGGATTTTAATAAGAAAAACAACACACGAATGAGGCGTGGGAAAGGCCATGATGTTAGAAAATATCTCTGAAACAGTAGACTACACAAAGTGCTTAATAGTACTTTAAGGAATGGTAATCTAGTTTATATTCAATTTATTTCATTTCCCTACAAAGCCCTGAGGAACATACTCCATTTGTTGCACAAAAGGCAATTACAGTAATGGGCTGTTCATAAGAGTTTCTAGCTTTCAAAATCAGTTCTTACTATTTAACAGTGCTTTTTCTGATGGCTGTGAGGCTAATCATTTCTAATTCTTTAGTAACTATGTTTATAGGATTGTCATAAAAACCACAGCATTCTGTTAGTATTTGGTGTTTACCAATATAAACAAACCAACAAATAAAAGAATTAAAATAACCTTGGCTTGTTGTGAAAACAGAATCACAAAGAATAATTTCATGGTTAAAAGATCCCCTTGTGGGGGTGTAAACTGTCAAAATATTTTGATAACATTCCCATTGGAAAAACAACTCTACTTCAAAGCTAGTTCACATAGTCAAGTAAACATGGTTCAGTAGGTTTTTAGCTTTGGAGATCCTTTTTTAGTTCTTTAAATGAAACTGATGTAGACATGCAGTAGGTTAAGTGGGCTTCCCTGGGTGATAAGGGTTGGAAGGAGCCTAGAATTCTGCTATGTTTTCAGAATTCAGGCTGTGTGTTCAGATTATGTTTTCTCATCACCCTGGGATGTGCTACTTACTAGTTCTGTGCCCTTGGGTAAGTTATTCTCTTTTCTGGATTCAATTTTCTTGTGTGTAAAAATGGGTGAACTCCCCTTGCTCAAAATTGTTGAAGCGGTAAAACTATGCAATGTTGAGAAGGCACCCAACATATGTCCAGTGGATATTGATTAGATGTTCTTCCTTTCCCTCAACATAGGGTCTTAAAGCCCTACATAAAAAAGCTATTTTACCTTTTCAATCCAATAATTTTCCATTTGGGTCTTTGGGCTATAATCTATTATGATCTAATCAAAAAGAGCATTTCAGGAACTTCTTTGGCTTGTGAACTTTTCTTAAATCTCCCAGTATTTCTCAGTAGAGCACCATTGATATTTAGGTGGTAAAATTAATTATGTAGCGCTGTCTTGAACATATAGAAGACTTATTCTCTAAAAGCTGCCCATTAAATGCCAATAATAAATCAGTCATTGTAACAGTCCAAAACAGACAAACAAAAAAACAGCAAAAGCCCATGCCTGGTGGCTCATGCCTGTAATCCCAGCACTTTGAGAGGCCAAGGCAGGCAAATTGCTTGAGGTCAGGGTTTGAGACCAACCTGGCCAACATGGTGAAACCCAGTCTCTACTAAAAAAAAAAACCAAAAATTAGATGGGTGTGGTGGCACATGCCTGTAATCCCAGCTACTCAGGATGCTCAGGAGAATCACTTGAACCCGGGAGTGATTTTCCCTGAGTTGCAGTGAGCCAAGCTCACTCTATTGCACTCCAGCCTGGACAGCAGAGCAAGACTCTGTCTCAAACAACAACAACAACAAAAACCAAACCAAAATAAACAAACAAACAAAAAACAGCAAATACCCTTACACATTTACAGTCGCCCTCTTTTCCATAACAAAAACCAATGAAGCATTCAAAATGGAACACTCAATAGGTCCTTCCTTCTCCCTGCACAGACAAAGCAATTCACTGAGACCTCAGCATGATAAAGAAGAAGTTTAACTGATGAGAGGCTAGCCATGTAGGAGAGTTATTACTCAAATCAATTTCCCTGAAAGCTTGGAGGTTAGAGTTTTCAAAAATAGTTTGATGGACACAGGGGACTAGAAAATGGGTGCTGCTGATTGGCTGGGGATGCAGTCATAGGGATAAGGAAATGGTCTGTGAATGCTTAGTTGGCCTCCAGGTGGGGCCACAGGACTAGTTGAATCATGAGTCAGAAGTCCAGGTGGAGCTAGCCACTCCTCAGAAATGCAATAGTCTGAAAAGATATCCCAAAAGGCCAATCTTAGGTTCTATAATACTGATGTTACCTACAGGAGTAATTTTAAGTGATGTTACAAATCCTGTGGCCTCCAGAACAACAGCAGGATTTGGTCCTTCTCATAATCCTAACCTTGTAGCCTTTCTTTCGTTTTACAAAGGTGGCTTTGGGAATAACTAATATTATTTAGAGCTGGGCAGAGTGGCTCATGCCTATAATCCCAGCACTTTGGGAGGCCAAGGCAGGCAGATCAATGGAGGTCGGGAGTTTGAGGTCGGGAGTTTGACATCAGCCTGGTCAACATGGTGAAACCATGTCTTTATTAAAACTACAAAAAAAAAAAAAAGCCAGGCATGGTTGCGCTCATGCCTATAATCCCAGCACTTTGGGAGGCCAAGGCAGGCAGATCAATGGAGGTCGGGAGTTTGAGGTCGGGAGTTTGACATCAGCCTGGTCAACATGGTGAAACCATGTCTTTATTAAAACTACAAAAAAAAAAAAAAAAAAAAAAAAAAAAAAAAAAAAAAAAGCCAGGCATGGTTGCAGGTGCCTGTAATTGCAGGTACTCGGGAGGTTGAGGCAGGAGAATCACTTGAACTCAAAAGGCAGATTTTGCAGTGAGCTGAGATCACACACACCACTGCACTCCAGCCTGGGTAATAGAGCAAGATTCCATCTCAAAACAAAACAAAACAAAAATCCTATTATCATCCTTGCTTTAAGTTAAACTATAAATTAAATTTCTCCCAAAGTTAGCTTGATTTACCTGGGAATGACCAAGGACAGCTTGGAGGCTAAAAGCAAGATGGAGTCAACTGTCAGATTTCTCTTACTGTCATAATTTTGCAAAGGCAGTTTCAAAAATTCTACAACAACCCTTTCCACTTTATTCATGATTTCACACAGTTTAATGAAACAAATTTATTAAATAGTTTTAATAAGGTAGATAAACCTCCTTTTCTTTACCTATTATTATAAACAAGATTTGGTCCAGGTCAACTAGAAGGTGCATGAACATGTAAGCACCATCAACCCTTCCAGCTATAGATATTTAATTAGCTTCGAAAAAAAAATCACACCACCTGCACCTGGGAGAAAGCTGTAACTCCTACTATCTCTTGCAATAAATATGCTATCTATCTGTATACTAACAGCAGAAAAAGCAGAAACTGAATCCTTACCATCCACAAGCCCCATTTTGATAAACTATCAGAGTCACCCAATTCACTTTTCTAATGATAAAAGAACTAGAACCTTTTTTTTTTTCATTACATAGAATCTAAATTTCACTCTCCCCGATATCACAAACAATCCTTCATTTTATTTAAGGGTTGACTGCAATTTGTTACACTAGGTTTTTCAATTCTTACAGCTACGAGTTGGAATTCAGCATTTGACACTTTAGATCGAGTAATTTGCAATTCTCTCTAACAGCGTTGTCCTCCACCATAAAGCTGATTCCTGTGTCTTCCTATTTCAAAGTCCATGTGGCCTATTTTACTGTTTTCTAATTTTTCTACTGTTTTTTTTTTAAGTTACATTTTTTTTTTTTTTTTAGACGTGGGGTTTCACCATGTTGGTCAGGCTGGTCTTGAACTCCCAACCTCAGGTGATCCGCCCGCCTTGGCCTCCAAAGTGCTTGGATTAGAGGTGTGAGTCACCACGCCCAGCCTCATTTCTGTTTTTAAGCCACCTTTAGTTCTTAGAAATTTGTGGAGTGGAATGCTGGGAAGATGGCCGCCTAAGAACAGCTCAGGACTTCAGCTCCCAGTGAAAGTGCAGAGGGTGAGTGGACGCCGCATTTCCAGACGAACTCTTATTGCCCACAGACCAGGAGATACCTAGGCAGAGGGGTCACCAGCGTCGCAGTCCCAGCCAGTGCGGCTGTTTTGGCCCCCTCGGGGCTGATTCCGCCCGCGAGGCTGCTGTGACCACGCCCTGTTGCTGCGGTTCCCGTACAAAAGCCACTGGTCTGGGAGCCCTCTTAGCTGGCGAGCAGAGCCCTGAGACGGCAGAGTTGCCCATTCATCTGAAATAGCGAGTCAGGCCAGGAGATTCCTAGGCAAAAAATCCGCCAGGAGCCGGCGCCGCAGTTCGAGCCGACTCCGTGAGTCGCAGCACGGGAGATCCCGGCGCCTTTTCAACAAGCGACCGGAACGCGGGGTCGTTCAACTTAAAAGAAAAGACTCTGAGTCAGGGAGCCAGGTGATCAGGCTCGGTTGGTCCCACCCCTCCACCCCCAACAACAACGAAAACAAAAACAGTAATTGGAAACCCTCTGGGTTGAGCCCTTCAAACCAAGCACAGCTGAACCCGGACGGTCCGGCTCGGTGGGGGAGGGGCTTCCACCATTACTGAGACTCTCCACCGCTATGGAGGCAGGCTGCTGTTGCCGAGGCAACCCGCCATTGCCGAGGCAACCTGCCACAACAGAGAGAGTCCACCATAACAGAGGCGGGGCCACCATTGCCGAGACAGTTCTAACTAAGCCCTTATAAAAAGGACTACAGGGAAGAGCTCAGGGCAGCTGGGCGGAGCCCACAGCAGCTCAGCAAAGCCCCTGCGGGCAGGCAGTGGCTAGGCGTGCTGCTAGCTGGGCGGGTCCGACCTGAAAGAAAAATCAAAAAAGGCAGTAGTGCAACGGAAACACATAAAGCTCCAACTCCCTGGGACAGAGACAGAAAACAGGTGGATAAACTCACAAAAATGGGAAGAACCCAGCGCAAAAAGGATGAAAACTCCCGAAACCAGAACACCTCTCCTCCTAAAAGGGATCACAACTCCTCACCAGCAAGGGAACCAGACCGGATGGAGAAGGAGGGTGATGAAATGACAGAATCAGACTTCAGAAGGTGGGTAGTAAGAAACTACAATGAGCTAAAAGAACATGTTCTAACCCATCGCAAAGAAAATAGGAACCTTGAGAAAAGATTGGACGAACTGCTGACGAGAATGGACAGCATAGAGAGGAGTATAAGTGAATTGATGGAGCTGAAAAACGCAACACGAGAACTTCGTGAAGCATGCACAAGCTTCAACAGCCGAATTGACCAAGCAGAAGAAAGGATATCAGAGGTCGAAGATCAACTCAATGAAATAAAAAGAGAAGGCAAGAACAGAGAAAAAAGCACAAAAAGGAATGAACAACTTTCAACCCAGAATCTCCTATCCAGCCAAACTAAGCTTCATAAGTGAAGGAAAAATAAAATCCTTTGTGAACAAGCAAGCACTCAGAGATTTCATCACCACCAAACCTGCTCTACAAGAACTCCTGAAAGAGGCTCTACACATGTAAAGGAACAACCAGTACCAGCCACTCCAAAAACACACCAAATGGTAAAAAAGCATCAACACAATCAAGAATCTGCATCAACTAACCAACAAAACAGCCAGGTAGCATCAAAATGACAGCATCAAATTCACACATAACAATACTATCCCTAAATGTCAATGGACTAAATGCCCCAACCAAAAGACACAGACTGGCAAATTGGATAAAAAGCCAAAACCCATCAGTGTGCTGTATCCAGGAAACCCATCTTACATGCAAGGATACACAAAGGCTCAAAATAAAGGGATGGAGGAAGATCTACCAAGCAAATGGAGAGCAAAAAAAGGCAGGAGTTGCAATTCTCATCTCTGATAAAATAGACTTTAAAGCAACAAAGATCAAAAGAGACAAAGAAGGACATTACATAATGGTAAAAGGATCAATGCAACAAGAAGAGCTAACGATCCTAAATATATACGCACCCAATACAGGAGCACCCAGATACATAAGGCAAGTTCTTAATGACTTACAAAGAGACTTAGACTCCCACACAATAATAGTGGGAGACTTTAACACCCCATTGTCAATATTAGACAGATCAACCAGACAGAAAATCAACAAGGATATCCAGGACCTGAATACAGACCTGGAACAAGCAAACCTAATAGACATTTACAGAACTCTCCACCCCAAATCCATAGAATATACATTCTTCTCAGCACCACATCACACCTACTCTAAAATTGACCACATAATTGGCAATAAATCACTCCTCAGCAAATGCAAAAGAACAGAAATCATAACAAACAGTCTCTCAGACCACAGTGCAATCGAGTTAGAACTCAGAATGCAGAAACTAACTCAGAACCGCACAGCTTCATGGAAACTGAACAACTTGCTCTTGAATGTTGACTGGATAAACAATGAAATGAAGGCAGAAATAAAGATGTTCTTCGAAACCAATGAGAACGAAGACACAACATACCAGAATCTCTGGGACACATTTAAAGCAGTCTCCAGAGGAAAATATATAGCAATGAGTGCCCACATGAGAAGAAAGGAGAGATCTAAAATTGACACCCTATCATCAAAATTGAAAGAGCTAGAGGAACAAGATCAAAAAAACTCAAAACCTAGCAGAAGACAGGAAATAACTAAGATCAGAGCAGAACTGAAGGAAATAGAGACACAAAAAACTCTTCAAAAAATCAATAAATCCAGGAGCTTGTTTTTTGAAAAGATCAACAAAATAGACAGACCACTAGTCAGATTAATAAAAAAGAAAAGAGAGAATAACCAAATTGATGCAATAAAAAACGATAAAGGGGATATCACCACAGATTCCACAGAAATCCAAACCATCATCAGAGATTATTACAAACAACTCTATGCACATAAACTAGTAAACCTGGAAGAAATGGATAAATTCCTGGACACCTGCAACCTCCCAAGCCTAAACCTGGAAGAAGCCGAAACCCTGAATAGACCAATAACATGGTCTGAAGTCGAGGCAGCAATAAAGAGCCTACCACCCAAAAAAAGCCCAGGTCCAGATGGGTTCACAGCTGAATTCTACCAGACATACAAGGAGGAGCTGATACCATTCCTTCTGAAACTATTCCAGACAATCCAAAAAGAGGGATCCTTCCCAAATCATTTTACGAGACAAACATCATCCTGATACCAAAACCCGGCAGAGACTCAACAAGAAAAGAAAATTTCAGGCCAATATCCATGATGAACATAGATGCAAAAATCTTCAATAAAATACTGGCAAACCGATTGCAACAGCATATCAAAAAGCTCATCCACCACGATCAAGTAGGATTCATCCCGGGGATGCAAGGCTGGTTCAACATACGCAAGTCCATAAACGTAATCCACCACATAAACAGAACCAAAGACAAAAACCACATGATTATCTCGATTGATGCAGAGAAGCCTTTTAACAAAATTCAACAACCTGTATGCTAAAAACCCTCAATAAACTAGGTATTGACGGAACGTATCTCAAAACAATAAAAGCTATTTACGACAAACCAACAGCCAATATCATACTGAATGGGAAAAACTGGAAGCATTCCCTTTGAAATCTGGCACTAGACAAGGATGCCCTCTCTCACCACTCCTATTCAATATAGTACTGGAAGTTCTAGCCAGAGCAATCAGGCAAGAAAAAGAAATAAAGGGTATCCAAATTGGAAAGGAGGAAATCAAATTGTCTCTATTTGCAGATGACATGATTGTATATCTGGAAGACCCCATCATCTCAGCACAAAATCTCCTGAAACTGATCAACAACTTCAGCAAAGTCTCAGGATACAAAATCAACGTGCAAAAATCACAAGCATTCCTATACACCAGTAATAGACTTCAAGAGAGCCAAATCAAGAACGAACTGCCATTCACAATTGCTACAAAGAGAATAAAGTACCTAGGAATACAACTAACAAGGAACGTAAAGGACCTCTTCAAGGAGAACTACAAGCCATTGCTCAACGAAATAAGAGAGGATACAAACAGATGGAGAAACATTCCATGTTCATGGTTAGAAAGAATCAACATCGTGAAAATGGCCATACTGCCCAAAGTAATTTACTGATTCAACGCTATTCCCATCAAGCTACCAATGACCTTCTTCACAGAACTGGAAAAAAACATCTTAAACTTCATATGGAACCGAAAGAGAGCCCGCATAGCCAAGTCAATTCTAAGCAAAAAGAACAAAGCAGGAGGCATCACACTACCGGACTTCAAACTATACTACAAGGCTACAGCAATCAAAACAGCATGGTACTGGTACCAAAACAGAGATACAGACCAATGGAACAGAACAGAGGCCTCAGAGGAAATACAACATACCCACAACCATCTGATCTTTGACAAACCTGACAAAAACAAGCAATGGGGAAAGGATTCCCTGTTTAATAAATGGTGTTGGGAAAACTGGCTAGCCATGTGCAGAAAGCAGAAACAGGACCCCTTCCTGACACCTTACACCAAAATTAACTCCAGATGGATTAAAGACTTAAACATCAGACCTAATACCATAAAAACCTTAGAAGAAAATCTAGGCAAAACCATTCAGGACATAGGTGTAGGCAAGGACTTCATGACCAAAACGCCAAAAGCAATGGCAACAAAAGACAAAATAGACAAATGGGACCTAATCAAACTCCACAGCTTCTGCACGGCAAAGGAAACAGTCAGTAGAGTGAATCGGCAACCAACAGAATGGGAAAAAATTTTTGCAGTCTACCCATCTGACAAGGGGCTGATATCCAGAATTTACAAAGAACTAAAGCAGATCTACAAGAAAAAAAGCAAACAAGCCCATTCAAAAATGGGCAAAAGATATGAACAGATACTTTACAAAAGAAGACATACGGGAGGCCAACAAACATATGAAAAAATGCTCATCATCACTGGTCATCAGAGAAATGCAAATCAAAACCACATTGAGATACCATCTCACACCAGTTAGAATGGCGATCATTAAAAAATCGGGAAACAATAGATGCTGGAGAGGATGTGGAGAAATAGGAACACTTTTACACTGTTGGTGGGAATGTAAATTAATTCAACCATTGTGGAAGACAGTGTGGTGATTCCTCAAGGACCTAAAAATAGAAATCCCATTTGACCCAGCAATTCCATTACTGGGTATATATCCAAAGGATTATAAATCATTCTACTACAAGGACACATGCACACGAATGTTCATTGCAGCACTGTTTACAATAGCAAAGACCTGGAACCAACCCAAATGCCCAACGATGATAGACTGGATAGGGAAAATGTGGTACATATACACCATGGAATATTATGCAGCCATCAAAAACGATGAGTTCATGTCCTTTGTAGGGACATGGATGAACCTGGAAACCATTATTCTCAGCAAACTGACACAAGAGCAGAAAATCAAACACCGTATATTCTCGCTCATAGGCGGGTGTTGAACAATGAGAACACAAGGACACAGGGAGGGGAGCACTACACACTGGGATCCGTTGGGGGGAAATGGGGGAGGGGTGGGGGGGTGGGGAGGTGGGAAAAGATAGCATGGGGAGAAATGACAGATACAGGTGAGGGGACGGAAGGAAGCAAAGCACACTGCCATGTGTGTACCTATGCAACAATCTTGCATGTTCATCACATGTACCCCAAAACCTAAAATGCAATAAAAAAAAATAAAAAAAAAATAAAATTAAAAAAAAAAAAAGAAATTTGTGGAGTAGAGGACTGATAAGCTTCTCTGTAAACAATAAATAAACAGAACTTCCTGATTCAGTTTATCAACACTGTCATAAACACATGTTAGCCCTATCCCCCAGGCACTTGGCATTTCTAGATTGAACTTTTCACATTAGAATAACCACATCTTCACATACCTTTGTTATCACAACTGAAATTTTTACCCAGGAAATATGTGTAGTTGGTGTGTGGAAACTTAATTGTGCCTGGACTTGACAAAGGATTCTGCCCCCTCCCTAGTTACCTCAAATCAGAAGCTTTTGCAGTCCACCTTCGGAGAAATGCACAGCCACAGCCCCGCTGCCTGAGGCAACCACTCAGCAGCTGTCAGAGGAAATCACAAAGTGTTTTCTGTCTGTTATTTTCACGGCAATTGCTGATCTCTAACTTAGCTCCTAGTAACAGAGCCACTGAGAGCTTTCCAACATTGCAGCCTCCAATAGGATGAACTCCTCCAGTCCCTATACCAGGAAGACAGAAAATGATGAAGCCACAACACAGATGACACGCTAAGCCTTAAGTTCCACTGACCCAAAGAATTACCTCTCCATCCTCATCATCTGGCTTCCTACATTTCAAAAAAGAGGAAAAGCATGACTAAGAAAAAGGAATGAGAACAGGAAAAAAAAAAAATGAAGCACATAGAACATAGTGCTAAATAATCGTTAGCATGGGCTATGAAAGACACTGATGCATTTCTCTCGCCACCTTGATTCCTGAATGAATACTCTTGACAACTGTGTTCACAAAGAGAAAGTTTGTAAACTTTTGTCCCAAATTAACATCCACATGCACCTTTTCAGGTTGTTCATGTTGTATAAGCCTAAGTGAATTTCCGATTTGCTTCAGTTTTCTTTTTTCTTGAAGAAAAGCTTTTATTTTTTCAACCTGAAGGATTTGCTATTGTGGGAGCCAAGGCATTTGGCACACTGGAGATTCACTGAAAATCTGACATAAGGCAGATTGATTAATAGAAAAAAAGCATACAAATTTATTTAATTTGTATACCCAGGAGCCATTAGAATGGAGACCCAGCATCCCAATGGGTACATAAGCTTGTATCCACCTTGAAGTGGTTACAAGAATGAATGCGGGCTTGGATTCCAGTAGAACAGAATATGAGATGGGGAAGGAGAGGAATTCTGTTGAGGAGCAATAAATGATTACTAGCGAGACTGATTGGATTAGGGAACAGAGATTAATTTGTAAATTGTTGTCTTTGGAATTTAAATGATCCTTGGAGACAGTCATTATTCTTGTAAGGAGGTCTATTCAGATATGGTTACATCCTTGGTCTTCTTTTCTGCAGTAAATAATGAGATAACAAGGAGGGCGAGAAAAAAAAATTGTTTTCTTTGGTGGGTCTGGATCTTAGGCAGATAAAGGAACTCAACTACTATAGGAGAAGATGGGTGAGGGGGAGGTTAGAGAAACCTTGAGGCTTATTCCATTTAGCATGTTAAAATGCTATATTTTGGGTATTGGTTTCTGAGACCAACAGTGTTGATCTATTTGAAGGTAGCAGATAAAACAAATGTGGTTGTGATATATGGGGAAAATGTAGCTCAGATGGTCCTTTCAGCTATTTAAATAACTAATTCTCTTATAAAGTGAACCTGCCCTACAAAATTTAGGTGTTGCCTCACAACAGCAGCTCCTTGCCTTATAATGGAGGCTGGCCGGGTATTACTGACACCAGCCTAAGGATGAGAGAGACAGGAAGTGAAATGGCCCATCACTTCCACTACACCAACGCCTTCAATTGCTCTGAACTGGGCAGACAATCCTGTAGAGATGAAAGATGAGTTTCTTCTCCACTCGTCATGAGATTTTAGCTGGGACTGTTAGAGTATATAGATAGACACGAGCAGGGCGGGATAGGGCCCCAAAGAATGTCAGGCAACTGTCAGGTAACTGTCAGGCATTTGTCTGGTGGTCTCCACGCGAACGATAAGTAGTTGTGGCTGATGACAGGGAGAAATGTTGTGAGCTTGTAAGCAACAACTTTCCAATAAGGATGTGCAGTAAGGGACAAAATGGTGGGGTTTGACTGGTCTATGACCTTCCTCTAGAAGCACTAGGCTGGTAAGGAAAAATCGTCCTAAGAGAGCATGTGTGTAACTTCAACCACCAGAAAGCACACGTGGCCCTTCTCAGACATTGGCAAGTCACTGTGCATGTGGTGATTAGTTAGCAGCCACTCAAGCGGTAGACGAGAGGAAGAGACCAGGGAAAAAACAGGAAATAGTGAATCTGTAAGAACCCTGAGCTGAGGATCAGGTGGGGCACTTGATCCTTCAAGTTGCCCATTGGCCCTTTCCAAGTGTACTTTGCTTCGTTCAATAAACTTTATGTCTGTTTCAAAATCTACTTTTGTCTCGTAGCTGAATTGTTTCTTCCAAGAAGAATCAAGGACCAAGGACCCCATTTAAACTCACCACTGGTAACAGGACTCCTGCAACAAAAGGCAGATTAACAACAGAAAAGCACACATAGGTGTAATAACAGTTATACCTCTGGTATACATGAGCAAGAACTCAGAGAAGTGAGTAAGCCACTAAAGTGATCTCAAATGTCTTCAGACTTCTGGCTTGAATACAGTCATTCTCTAAATCAAAGAAAGAGGGATGTGGGGACAGGCCCTTTAACTATAAGACAAAGATAAGGTCTGTTATGTAGATTTAAGTATATATCCTTTCCTTTGACTAAGAGTCTCCAGTAATTTAATAGGTGTTCTCTTTCTGCTGCAAAGTGGCAAACACTTTTACAAAAGGAGATCTCTTTATACATGTCCATTTTTCTTTTTTTTTCTTGAGATGGAATCTCACTTTGTAGCCCAGGCTGGAGTGTAGTGGTGAGATCTTGGCACATTGCAGCCTCTGCCTCCCAGGTTCAAGCAATTCTACTGCCTCAGCCTCCTGAGTAGCTAGGATTACAGGTGTGTGCCACCATGACCGGCTAATTTTTGTACTTTTACTAGAGAAGAGGTTTCACCATGTTGGCCAGGCTGGGTTCAAACCCCTGACCTTGTGATCTGCCCGCCTCGGCCTCCCAAAGTGCTGGGATTACAGGCGTGAGCCACCACTCCGAGCTTCATGTCAATTTTCCTTATAAAAGGATAAGCTTTCAGTGATGCTTCTGTGTCTGAGGTTTGTCAAAATAACCAACACAAAATAGTCCTGTCATAGAGGTGACTTGGGGGTGCATATACTGGTCTCCTATAGTCATATTTAGAGGAACATTTTCTGAACCTCATCAGTAGCAATACAGACTATGCTTATGACCCTTGTAAAGTGACTATTCAGAATGCAACAAGGGTTGATGGAATAAGCGTCTGACCAATGTAAATCAAAGAAAATGACCTCAGCAAGTCTCAGTTATGTTAGAGGTTTACTTGCCAAGGTTAAGCATGAGCGCAGAATAAAAAGAACACAGACTGCAGAAAACATCTGTTTTTTCTGGTGCTTCAATATTTAAAGGGAGAAAAATGGGTGCTAAGGGAAAGAGAAGAAAAAAGGGAGAGTAAATAGAAGAGGCAAGTGGTTGCATTTCTGAGTCTGCTCAGCCTTCACTGAATATACATTTTACATGTGAAAGGGAGTAGAGGTATTCCTCTACTTAGGTATTTGTCTCTTGCTCAGTGAATCTGCATTTTTATGTAAGATAAAATAAACATAGTTAGAGGAAGCAGTTAGATATGCATTTGTCTCAGGTGAGAGGAGGAAAGACTTTTAGTTCTCTCTTCTGCCCTACAGCTATGAAGACAATTTGTCAATTTACATTGTCAGAGTGAAATTTAACAGAACCAGTTGACGGTAAAGATCTTGGGACTTACAAGGAATTTCCTTGTGGGCAAATTGTGAGGGAGGTATGCAGCTTTTTTTTTTTTTTTTTTTAAATCTTTGTAGCTATTTTATTAGGAACAAAACTTAATGCAGGTTTGGGTGACCCAGTTCCCAACTTAACCTTGGCTGCAGGCGTCCCCAAACTTTTTACACAGGGGGCCAGTTCACTGTCCCTCAGACCGTTGGAGGGCCGCCACATACTGTGCTCCTCTCACTGACCACCAATGAAAGAGGTGCCCCTTCCTGAAGTGTGGTAGGCTGGATAAATGGCCTCAGGGGGCCGCATGTGGCCCACGGGCAGGCCGTAGTTTGGGGACGCCTGGCTTAGGGAGTTTGGGGTCCTGAGATTTATTTTTCTTTCACATCATCTAGACCTTATTTGATCTCAAGCCTTCCCAGTGTGGCTCACTCTCCAGTGCTCACTTAGAACGGAATGAATATCTTCCCAGCAAGGATATCACACACTCCTAACTTTTAATGTATTGTCTTCATTTGTTCAATCATTGTTTTTCCCCCTCCTTTTCAGGTGCTATCCATTGTGAAATTAATAAACAAATAATATGGCCTTGTCTCTGTACCTGTTAAATCTGTAGCGTCCTCAAGGGCAGCCCTGATGGACATATTCCAGCCATTCAACCTAATTTCAAACAGTTCTTGTACCTAGAGGCATGTGATACCTAGAGGCATGTGATAGCTCTCATATGGACATAAAGCTACTGAACTTTCATTTAGAGAGATTCTGAATAACTCTGCTAACAGGAGGAAGGATTTTCAGTAAATCATTATACATACTTTTTGTTACCAAGAGATTAAATATGGAAAATGGAAAGGAAAAAAAGAGAAATTAGATATATTTACCTGTATGTATACAATCCTTTAGTATACTTGAGTTTTTCTACCTTTATTTCTATTCTAAGGGTTGGCACTAAGTTTCAACAGTACATAAAGGAGGGCTCTTTCTAAAATAAACTGCCCTAGGTTTCAAATAGGCCCTACCCATTCCTATGTGAAGATCAATCTACCACATTATGTTGCCTTTGGTTTGAGGTTTAGCCCTGGAATATTGATGAAAATACTATTTAATGTTCCAATGCATTAGACATAGTGTAATTTTTGTTACATTATTCCTGGAGAATTTTATTTTATAATTGACCAAAATATAAATACTTGTAATTTTAACTTAATATAAAATTATGGGCCAGGTGCAGTGGCTCACGCGCATAATCCCAGCACTTTGGGAGGCTGAGATCATGAGGTCAGGTGGATCATGAGGTCAGGAGATCGAGACCATTCCAGTCAACATGGTGAAACCCCGTCTCTACGAAAAATACAAAAATTAGATGGGCATGGTGGTGCATGCCTGTAGTCCCAGCTACTTGGGAGGCTGAGGCAGGAGAATTGCTTGAACCCAGGAGGCAGAGGTTGCGGTGAGCCGAGATAGCGCCATTGCACTTCAGCCTGGGTAACAAGAACGAAACTCCATCTCAAAAAAAAAAAGAAAAAAGAAAAGAAAAAGAAAATTGTCAGCGTTTGAAACAAAATGGCTTTGAAACAGAAAAGTTACAATTATTAGAGAATGCTGGGGCTTAGCAAGTGATACTCCATAAGTATGGTTCTTTAGCATGGTCAGCGCTTTGATCTAAGATAGGAAGGCCTTAGAAGCTGTCTCTGAATCAAGGATTTCCTGACCTCTCCTGTCTTCCCCGTCTCATGCATACCCAGCACTTGATAAAATTTTACTGATATTCTCTTATCTGTTTTAACACTGGATCTGCCAAAGAGAATATATGTGCCTTCCATTCCCTTTCTGAAATTTCGTTATCTTTTTCTCCCCATCATTTCTTCTCTCATCTGATGAAATTTCATTTCTGTTGAAGAAAGAAGACTGAGGAATGTGAATACACCTGCACAGACTTTGTTACAAGATATTGTCTATATCTAGGGCTCAGTCAGCTTATAAAGAGATAAATACAAGATAATGTCTGCCTTCTGTTTCCATTCAATTTCCCTGAAAATCATTTACTACCCCTAAAAATTGCCACATTTCCTTTTCCCCTCTGAAGACCCGTATATAAGCATTTGGACCTCAGTAAGTTATTGCATAAGGATTCTCTTGTGACTCCCCTGTGCTTATAGATATTAAATAAATTTGTATGCCTTTTTCTTCTATTAATCTGCTGATTGTCAGTTCATTTTCAGCAAACCTTCAGAGGGTGACAGGGAAGCCTTCGCTTCTCCTCTACAGATTGGGCACAGTTAGCAAGATATTCCAGAAGCCACAGTCCAGTGAACTCAGTAACATCAGTGGGCTGGGAAAGGTCCCTGAACTCCATTAGGATCTCAACCCTAACCAGTATCAAGGCTCTTGACACCATCATGAGAAAGAATTCAAGAATGAGTCAGAAAATAGCATAAGCATGGAGATTTATTGCAAAGGATAAAGTACACACTCAAGGGAGAGCAGGCATACTCAAGACAGGAGAGAGTGGGTGTACTCAGGAGAGGGAAGAGTGGGTATACTCAAGAGAGAGGAGAGTGCGTGTACTCAAGAGCAAGTCATGCAAGGGGGTTTGTGGCTACTACTGTGGCAGGCCAGGTCTCACTAATGCAGGCCTCCGTAACAACTGTTCTAGCACTGACTGAGTGGTTAAGTTAAATATTAAAAGCTGATGGAGCCAGTGCACTTCTACAATGTCTGGAATGTAACAAAAGCCCATCAAGAGTTTTGCCTAGGCCTTTCCTGGGCCTTGAAGCATGACGAGATAATTAAAGAAATTCTTAGTGGGACCCGTTTAGGATTAAACAAGTTTTATTGAGATAATATATCAAGATAATTTCCTGTGCTTCACATTTTCTTTAGTGGGTCTTACTAAGGAAAACTAAATACTTAAAAAGCTAAGGTTAGCTTCCTATATTAGTTTTCAAAGTCTTTTAATCATGACTCGAGTTAAATTAGTGACTATGATTTTATAATCTATTATTTTATTTTTGATCATATGTTTTAAAACTATTTTGACAAACTTTTCAAAATCAAAATTAAATGTTTTAAATTTCAAGCAAAATTTCGGACATTTCTAGACCAAAAGAAAGATATTAAACTGATTAGGCTTACTTGCTATGTTAAAATTATATGACAAACATTGTCAAAATAGAAATTACTTTTAACTTTCTTTGAGTTATATTTGTATGGATATGTTATTGGCATATATGTTCCAAAATTATGTGAGAGTCCTATAAATCTAATATATCTTGGTATATGTTATCAGTCATAATTTTAATTATTATGCTTTATTGTTGTAGACCACAGAAATAATCAAATTTCCTTGTGAGCTGCACTATTATTATAATGAACTCCCATCAGATCTCTAATCATGGCCATTGTAAGTCTTTTTGACCACAGTCCATTGCTTTATTCTAATGCTTTTTTATTTCCCTGAAAGTTCTTTGCAAATCCTAAGTGTTGTGTCCTCAAGCAGATACATGAAAAAATAAAAAGAGCGCTAACAAATACAGGTGTCTAATAACTTTGAGTCTCTACCATTGGATCCGATTTCCTAAACTCTAAAACTGCCAACATCAAGCAGAACAATAACATTGTACTGAACTGGTGAAGTATTATCATTTATGACTCTGAAACATTGCTAATTCTTGTTATGTTTTGTTTTCCAGATTTTACTTTTTCTCTTAAGCTATGTATAGTTTACATCAATTCGGTAAAGATTACTTGTGTAAATATAAATGAAAGATTTACTTTTTTCTTTTTGACTGATCTCTCTAAAGTTTTTAAACTATTGATGAGTATTTGCATATTATGGCAATATAGATACTCGAATAAGTTTAATAAAATCTGTTCTACTTAAGAGGAAAATTGGAAATACTTGTTATATTACCAGAGTTTTGTCTGGAATAGCCTATCATCATACATGACCAGACAATTTTAAGAAAGTGAGGTTGATTTTATAAAGAAACGAGAAGCTTTTCAGTCACTAGAAGCTTGACTACATGGTTCCCTTACAGGATTACTACTAGCCTTGTGAGTAAAGAATGTCACTTTTTTATAGGGCCAGGAATCTCAAAACATTTTAAGGGTTTTAAGAAGAGAAAAATTCACCCAATTTGTGCAGGTCTGACAGACATAGTCTGAGGATGGGTTCTTAAGCTTGGCTTCTAAGCCTCAAAAGGCTTTCTAAAAGGCTAATCTGAGGTTTCTCATGAAAAAGTTCAAGTGAAAGCAATGTTAAAAGACCCTATATAGTAAATCACTATTCATGCCAAACTTATGTAAATTATTAGGCCAATCTTAATGGGACTAAACATATTTTACAAGCTAGTCTTCCCATGGTTATTTTTGATAGAAAAGGGGAGGACTGGATAGAGAAAAATTATGTTACAGGAAAAAAAAACCTATAAGGCAATCATTAATAGATGCCAGCTCATTGTTTTTAGATTTTATTGTTTAACTGCAATTTGAACCAAATCCTGAATTGCTTTCTGGCTGCAAGTCTCTGAACTAACATTTTCAAACTTTTATCCTATTTTTCCTTCTTGGTCTCACTGCAGTTAAAACTACTTTTCCTAGAATCCCGGAATTTAAAAGTGATTGACTGGATTAGACTTCAGAATTGCCTCACATTTAAACAGCAATCCAAAAATTCTTCCAGATGGCCACCTCCTGTTTCTGCTCCAACTAAAGATCCTTCAAACCCAAATCTGGGAATCTTCTCAACTGACCACCTTCCAAACTCTGGAAAACTAGTTTTTAGACTACTTTAGACAATCAGCTTTGTTTTCTTCTGCTTTCACACAACTGCTTCTTAATAAACATGTTTGCCTGCATCATATACAGCTAGTGCTCGACTTACGACCACGACTGGGTCCGACAGACCGGTCGTAATATGATTTGGTCGTTAAGTTGAGTAGGCTATGTGTACAGTTGAAATGGTGCACGCAGAGATGGTAGTGCTGCCAGAAGCTGGTCCGCACTGTCGTACGCCCAGCTGGGCAACGTTTGCACTGCCAGACAGGGAGCAGTCGTGGCTAGTGATTGTGGTCGTAAAGTCGAATGGTCATAAGTTACATAGGTCGTAAGTCGATCAATACCTGTATTGAGGCTAACTTTGAAAGCCCATTACCATCTTATAGAATTAGCTATACCTTCTTAATTAAACTGGTCTATTCCCAGTGATGGGAGACTGGTTTAGTAGGATAACTTGCCACGCAGCTACTAACTTGTTTATTTTTTTCTCAATAGCTACCAGCTGTGTGAGTTTTTGTGTGTGAAACTATAAGGGATGTTTCAGACAGAAGAATATTGGGGCTCAGTAAACAACACCGCGAAAGTACGATGCTTTGGCATACCGAACACTTTGAGCTAAAATAGGAAGGCCGTAGAAGCTGCCCCCAATCAAGGACATTTTTGTTTTAACCTCTCCTGTGTTCTCACCAAAAACAGGATGGAGTTTAACACTAATATTCTCCTATATGCCTTAAGACCAGATCCTCCAAGGAGAATACAGTTGCCTTCAACCCCCTCCCTGAAATTTCATTCTCAATCACAGATTGAAGGATGACACCTGAATGGACTTTGCCACAGGACATTGTCTATCTCTCAGGATCATTCAAGTTACAAAGAGAATCATTTATGAAATAATGCCTGCCTCTTGGGTCCTTTTAATTCCCCTAAAAAATATTTACTGCCTCTCAAAAATTTCACATTTACCCCTTCTTTTCCTCTATGAAGAAGAGTATATAAGCATGAAGACCTTACTGGGTTATAAGGTAATAATTCTGCAATTTCCCTCTGCTATGAGTGTTAAATAATTGTTATGCTTTTTTTTTTTAATCTGTGTATTGCCAGTTACAAGGCAACTGGTAAACCTTCAGAGAATAAGGGGTATCTTTTTCTCTCCTACAAGTAACCCTGAAGAACCAGTTCGTAAAGTTCACATAATTTTTTTTATTATCTTTTAAATGGTTTACAGATGATTCTAAGAAAATATTTTAATGTATCTCCGTGACATTTTATAATACAGCACAAAAAAGAAAAATGCTGTTTATGTATACTATAAAGTTTTACCATCATTTCTAAATTAAAAAGTATTAAATTGAGATGGAAACTGCCTTTGCAAAATGATGACAGTGAAGCAGCTTCATTGTCTGGGGTAAATAGCTGGGGTTTGTCATCTTGTGTTAAGGAAATTAAGGACACAGACACACATGAGGAGTTTAGGAGCGGAGATTTAATAGGCAGAAGAAAGAGAAAGGAGAACAGCTGTCTCTAGTGAGAGAGAGGGGCTTTGGAAAGGGAAGACCAGCTGATGTAGGATATGCTGGATTTTATAGGCAGGCTGGAGGAGGTGGTGTCTCACTTATGTAAGGCCCTCAGATTGGTTTGATCAGGTGAGACATTTACATAGTGAACAGGGAAGGCTGGCCACCCCACCCTAATCTTATTATGCAAATGAACTTTCCACTTTACCTGTGCTCCTTAGTATACACATGGCTGACAAAAATAAGAGAAGATAGATGAAGCCACCATTTTGAACATATCTAGTACCAGGTAGTATTTATATGCTGGCATTCACCTGTTCAAGTTTTCAGCTTGCTTGTCTATGTCTGCAGCTTTTAATTTTTTAAATCGTTAAGTTCTACTTTCAGTTGATTCTTAGGCAACCATTCATTCTAATGATGCCAAGCATTATTCATAAGTCATTTCCTGCAAAATTGGCTAATGCTTTGTTGTTTTTAACACATGGACTCTCTTAAATGTTAAAGGAGGCACTTTCTTCTTCTTTTTTTTAACCTCAGTATTAGCTTCCTTATCCATAAAATAAAATAATAGTTTCTTTTTGTTTTTTTTTTCTTGAGATAGAGTCTCTTTTGGTTGCCCAGGCTGGAGTGCAGTGGCACAATCTTGGCTCATTACAACCTCTACCTCCCAGCTTCCAAGTGCTTCTCCTGCCTCAGCCTCCCAAGCAGCTGGGATAATAGGCAAGCAGCACCACACCTGGATAATTTTTGTATTTTTTAGTAGAGAAGGGGTTTCACCATGTTGGCCAGGCTGGTCTCGAACTCCTGACCTCGGATGATCTGCCTGTCTTGCTCTACCAAAGTGCTGGGATTATAGGAATCAGTTACCACACCTGGCCCAGGAACAATAGTTTCTATCTTACAGTCTTTCATGTTGCCATTAAAGCTGATAAAAACATATCTAAAAAAACTTGTAAACTAAATACCACCACGACAGTCTAAAATATTGTTCTCCTTCTTCTTTTTGTTGCTTCTGATATAAATTTTAAAAATTTAAAATGTATGATTTATTGAATGTTAAAAACTTTTATCAAGCTCTAAACTTAGTGTAAGCCATTCCTGTGAGGCTATCCAAAGACCTAATGATAGAGAATCATGCTGGAAAAATTAACACAAAGCTATTTCGACCTGAACCTTTGGCCCAAACTTCAATGCCATCTCCTTTCTGTTGCTCATTATTTGTTAAAATTGAGAAAGTAGTTTCTCCCTTGCAGACAAAAGCCTGGGCTAAAAGCACACTTAAGCATTTAGTCTAGTACTCTTTTACACTGATTGGGTTATTAAATTTAATTTAATTTTTGAGACAAAAACAGCACGGTACTGGTACTAGAACAGATATATAGACCAGTGGAACAGGACAGAGGCCTCAGAAATAACACCATACATCGACAACCATCTAATCTTTAACAAACCTGACAAAAACAAGCAATAGGGAAAGGATTCCTACTGGGAAAACTAGCTAGCCATATGCAGAACACAGAAACTGGGTTCCTTCCTTATACAAAAATTAACTTAAGATGGATTAAAGACTTAAATGTAAAACCTAAAACCATAAAAACCCTAGAAGAAAATCTAGGCAATACCATTCAGGTCATAGGCATGGGCAAAGACTTCATAACACCAAAACAAATGCGACAAAAGCCAAAATTGACTAATGGGATCTAATTAAACTAAAGAACTTCTGCTCAGCAAAAGAAACTATCATCAGAATGAGCAGGCAACCTACTGAATGGGAGAAAATTTTTGCAATCTATCTATCTGACAAAGGTTTAATATCCAGAATCTACAAGGAACTTAAACAAATTTTAAAAAAATCAAACAACTCATCAAAAAGTGGGTGAAGGAGGGCTGGGCGCAGTGGCTCACGCCTGTAATCCCAGCACTTT
Organism: Saimiri boliviensis; assembly: GCF_048565385.1. NCBI lineage: Eukaryota > Metazoa > Chordata > Mammalia > Primates > Cebidae > Saimiri > Saimiri boliviensis. The sequence goes on from NC_133460.1 coordinate 61,991,292, forward strand.
GGGAAGCCGAGGCCGGTGGATCACGAGGTCAAGAGATTGAGACCATCGTGGTCAAAATGGTGAAACCCTGTCTCTACTAAAAATACAAAAAATTAGCTGGGCATGGTGGCGCGTGCTTGTAATCCCAGCTACTCAGGAGGCTGAGGCAGGAGAATTGCCTGAACCCAGGAGGCGGAGGCTGCGGTGAGCCGAGATCGCGCCATTGCACTCCAGCCTGGGTAACAAGAGCGAAACTCCATCTCAAAAAAAAAAAAAAAAAAGTAGGTGAAGGATATGAACAGACACTTCTCAAAAGAGGACTTTTATGCAGCCAACAAACATACGAAAAAAAAAACCAGCTAAAGCCAAATGTGATGTCATTTCACACCTATTAGAATGGCTGAAATGGGAAGAAAAAAAAATGCTGGCAGTCTCAAATGCTGAGAATGTGCAACAATTTGTATCACATATTGCCGATGTTAATGTAAAACAGTACAGCATTTTGGAAAATATCTCATGTTGTGTTTTATATATACATAATACTAAGAGGTTAGATCTCATGTTGTGCTATATATATATAAAATGCAACATGAGATCTAACCTCTTAAATTTTTATGTGTGCAATAGTGTTAACCATAGACACAATGGTATGCAGCAGATATCTAGAACTTACTCATTTTATATATTCTTGAAGTAGTGTATACAAGATGTATATGCACATTATATTTTGTGTTTAGTATTTTTTTCTAACAATAAATACATGAGAATATTTCTCTTAGGCACAAAATATTAATCTTCTAAGAGTGGTGATGTAAATTTTACTGATTTGATAATTCCAGAATGTTATCATGGTGTTTGGGTTTTTGTCGTTGTATTTTTACTTGTTTGGTTGGTTGTTTGGAGTAAAAATTGTCCATTCTGCATTAAAACTCACACAGTGTGTCTGGATACTTGGTATGCAATTAGTATCATGTGACTTACCTAAACTAAATGATCTTCATGAAACTCAATGATTTTTCTAAATATAAAGATGTTATACAGTCAGATCTTCACCATTATGGCTGCAAAGGACATAACCCATTGCCTAGCTAAAGTAATGGATCCTGGCAATAAATAAGGATTTTATTTTCCTTGTTGGTCTTAGGTCACTTCTGTTCTCTATTTTGGCTTATATTATCAGGCAGAGCTCTGAGGGCTTTAATTTTTTTTTTTTTAAGAGACAAGGTCCTGCTCTGTTTCCCAGGCTGGAGTGCATTGGCATGATCATTGCTCACTGCAGTCTCGAACTCCCCAGCTTTCACTCCTTCCTCCTCAGCCTCCCGAGTAGCTAGGACTACAGGTGCATGCCACCATGCCCAGATAATTTTTTATTTTTATTTATTTTTTCTAGAGAATTGGTCCCTTTATATTGCCCAGACAAATCTCCAACTCCTAGCATCAAGTACTCCTCCTGTCTTGGACTTCAAAAGTGCTAGGATTACAGGCGTGAAACCACTGTGCCCTGCCTTTAAAATATTTTTAATCTTCCACAAATGAGTTCTCTCAGACTAAGCAAGAAGGGTATATGGATGCCCTAGTCTTAAAGACTGGATGCAGGTAATACCAGTGTAAATTTTCTGCTTTGGGAAGTCAAAATACATTTTAGAAAATGGTTCAGTATTTTAACAATATCTCAAAACACTGTATGAAAAGAAGGTTTAAATTCTTGAAATATAATGAAAGATAAGTGAATCCTGAGAAATGGCAAGAAACAAAATTGTTCAAGGAAGTAAAACCTGTATCAAGTCCAGTAAGTTATATAAATGGCATAATGGAAACTTGAATAAATGATGTGAAAGGCATTCTGGAGATGTTCTTCAATAATATAAAGGAAAATCACAAAACTTTACAGAAGGAGAAAACGAGTTAAGAAGGGTGACAATTCAATCTACAAATTATATGGGACACTCTGGAAGGAACCACAGCAACTAGAAAATAAATGATAAAATAAGCTAAAATAAAAGACATAATAAACAGATTCTAGTAGAATAAATAATCCAAATATAACATTACTGGTAATATCGTTAGATCAAATTGACATAGAAAAACTATGTATGACCAGGAAGAGTGGCTCGCACTTGCAGTCCCTACACTTTAGGAGGCCAAGATTGGTGGATTACCTGAGGTCAGAAGTTCGCCACCAGCCTGGCCAACATGGCAAAACCCCATCTCTACTAAAAAATATAAAAAATATTGGCTTGGTGTGGTGGTGTGCCTGTAATCCCAGCTATTTGAGAGGCTGGGGCCTGAGAATTACCTGAACCCAGGAGGTGAAGGTTGCAGTAAGCCATGATGGTGCTATTGCACTGCAGCCAGGAAGACAAAGTGAGACTCCATCTCTAATACACACACACACACACACACACACACACACACACACACGTGATATAGCTGACCTAGAGTTAGAACCTGGGCAACACCATTTTATACAAGACAAAGCTATTTTCCAAAAATAAGTTGTAACGGCTGCCCCATTCTCCTCGAAATAACTGCTGACCTTGGCTTCTGTAAGTTGCCCACTATGGAAAGCTGCTTGCCTTTGCTTATCAGTAACTGCCAGAAGTGCTTGCCTTTGCTTATCAGAAAGTGCTGAAAAGTTGCTTGCCCTGCATCCCCTCACCTTCTCGGTCCTAAATCCAGGATGCGGTTTTCAGCTTAAAAACCCCCGCTCTCCCTGAACTCGGGGCCACAGGTTGGAGAGACACGAGTCCTCCGTGGCCGCCGGCATAATAAACCCTGTAATTTGGCATACTTTTGTCTTGGTGTTAACTTTCTACGCTTGGTCTGGTACAACACACATACATACATACATATACATCCATCCATCTAACAGTGAGGTTAGGTTCTTCATAAAGTACTAAAACTCAAACTCAGCATAAACTTCCTGTGTGTAGTGCTCAAATACTGAATAAGCATTTTGAAATTAAAATCTAATTTCTTCTGGTAATATTGGGATGAGATCTTACCAGTCTGACTGCTATACAGGAAATTGTATAGGAGTCACAAATCTGAATGTAATACAAACAACAGGTGCCTGAAGGTGCTGGAGAGTGTACATAATTAGACAAACCTTGTGGGGTGCACACACTGAGAAGAAAGGGACTTTATAATTTGATTTCATATTGTCATTTACTTTTAGGTTTGAGCCAAGAGCATTCATTCACCGTGGGGAGGGAGACGAAGAGGGTACCATTGGAAAAACCGCTGTCTTTTGGACCTGACTACCCATGGCCTCTAAAGAAAGTAGAGGAATCCCATAAGAGAAAGGGGCAAAGGGGATTACCTAATTCTCTGACTAAACACACGCAGGAGACTAAAAGCTACTTAGTTATATATACTCACAGACATTTACCTTTTCAAAAATGTTATAAACTATACATGTTTTAAAGTATATTTAAAAGCAGTGAATACTTGCTAAAAAATGTAAAATTACAGAAATAGATACTAAAGATAATTTCCTTATAATCTGATTTATTCCAACTGTCTGAAAAATTAATTAAAATTAATAATTCAAGGTATGGAAATCATGGTATAAGCTTCCTTTCATTGAAAATCCCAAGAAACTGGAAAAAGTGTTGTTTGTAGCTTGGCTTTCATTCATCCAGTTAAATGCATTTACTGCTTAGCTCATGATCAGTTAAGACAATCACTTAAGCATCAATTGTGCTTCTCTCTTTAGCACTTGTTAACAGAAAATTTAAACTTTTTATATACTCAGTAGATTGGGCCTATAGAATTAATAATCCCCAGGAAATGTTTTCTTGAGCAGAAGTAGCTATGCAGAGCAACATAATTGACATAGTCATGGACAAGAGATTTGAAAAAAGGTTTTCTGAACATTCAAACTATCTTTTAATTTTAATTTTAATTTTTTGTAGGAACAGGGTCTTGTTTTGTTGCTTGGGCTGGTCTCAAACTCCTGGTTTCCAGCAATCCTCCTACCTTGGCCTCCCAAAGTGCTGAGATTACAGTCATGAGCCACTATGCCTAGCTTAATTTTATTTTTATATTGGTACACTTTTTATGTATTAGCAGAACTTCTTTTCTAACATTTTTTCTAAGGACCACAGTTAAGCATCACAATCTAGTGGCTTAACTATGAATATAAGAATACAGTATGTATAGTATATTTCCAACTATTATATAAATTTAAGCAAAATGATTACATGAAAAACATCCAAGTGATGAATTATTGATTGTGATGGTTGGCACACTAGTGTTACAGAAGTATGAATTAACTCTATTAAACGATAACGTGTGTCAGTTAATTCTGAATTCTTAAGGAGCTCTTTAAAATTTATCTGTTTCTAAGTTCTATTATGGTGTTTCTGGTGAAGTCTATGAGAAACCAAAATATATTTTTCATCCATGGCAGGAATTGTCCATATCAATAATTCCGTTTGATCTTTTAAAAGAGAGCATTGTTTGAGGTGGCTGTTTGTTGGCTCTCTGACAAATGGCCCTTGTCCATACGGAGCAATAAACGGCAAAGTATCTGCCTGCTCACTCTCCTCTCAAAAATCTCCCTGACGGATAGCAACAAAACAGCATTGGAGGCCACACAGGGATAGACACGGCTTTAATAAGCTGAGGGAGAATGCCATGATTCACATCCAAGGTCTTTTTTCAGCTTGCCTCTTTCTCTAACAAGGTCCAGGACTTGCGCTACTCCCCTGGAATAACAAATGCATGTGGATGGAAAGCCCACAGCACCTTTCATCTGTGTACCTAGATTATAGCTGATCTCAGCTGTCCTGATGAATCTACACAGGATGGCCAGCTGCAAGACAGCCTATCTGGTAGAGGTCAAATAACAGGTGCCTTTAAACATCTCTTCCAAAGGAAGAAAAATCCCCTATGATGCTAATCATTTAAGAAAAAAATAGTATCTCTATAAAACTGCTGTTTAAATAAGGATGTTTCTAGTGCCTGGGGGTCACTTTGTGGCTAAAATAAAACCTAGAAAAAAATCAGTGTGCTAAAATCTGGGCCTTAAGAACCTATCTAAAATTTGATGTTTGGCTAATCGAATGAGGTAAAAAATTTTAGTTTTTAGGTTTTTTTTTTTCAAGACTGAGCTTTCCATTGGATTAGGGACTCTTGCCTGCTGTAGCTTTATATCCATCCAGCACTGTGTGGAAATTGTGAGCTGTTTAGGTGGTTGCAGTGGGGAGTCATTCTATTACTGGGTTAGAAAAGTGAGCTGAAGATGAGATTAAACTTCTAAACCTCTAACCTGGTAGTCTTCTGTGATTCAAATTTCTCCATCTTCAGATTTGGGGTGTTAATTTTGAACCTTTATATTTGTTGTGGAGGGTTGTTGGAGTATTTAAATGAAATATTAATGTTCTATGTGATAAAAACATTATACAACAAATTAATTAATTACAATTTGTATAATGTTCTTACCACATAGAAGAACCCCAACATTGTGTCAGTTTCCTTTTCTTTTCCTTTTTCTCAGGAGAATGAACTCTAAGCCCACATAATTAAGTTAGAATTCATCTTCTTTAATTTAATAATTTGATCTCACTTTATGTTTCTTCCTCATCCACTTGATCTTCTTAATTCTTTATATTCAATTCCTAATACTTATTCCTGTCCACACCCACAAACACCCCCCTATACACACCAACACACACATCTGGCTAAGGTATTTGACTTAGAAGAGAAGTTAGTTTTGTTTTCTAGGCTAAATCCTACCTTAGAAAGCATTTAAAGAGTCCAGTCCTGACTAGTTCCCATGACTCATTTTATGACTCATGATACGAGACGGGGGCAGAGAAGTGGTGGGTAGTGGAGGACATGGTCTCTGATGAGGGCTCCACCCCAGGGTCTGTGTCCACAGATATAGGCGAGGACAGGCTTTTCTGTTTTTATGCCTAGGTGTTGCATTTCCCAAGACTACCCTGGCCTGCCATGCTCCCATCCTGTGCCGAGACCCTAGCGGGCACACACACACGTGACTGGATGTCGAGGGAACACACCAGCATAAGAGCACACTCAGGCCATCAACCAGTGGAATTACATGGAGTTTGACAGGGGCAGTTGGAGGAGAGCCTGGCCACTGAGCAGCCCTTCTCCCACGGAAAACCACCTTCCCACTCCATTTCCCTTCTGGCTCCCACATCTGCTGAGAGCTACTTTCATTCAATAAAACCTTGTACTCATTCTCCAAGCCCACGTGTGATCCGATCCTTCTGGTGCACCATGGCCAGAAACCTTGGGATGCAGAAAGCCTCCTGTCCTTGCCATCAGACAAGCTGCATATGGATGGCTAAACTCAAAGAGCACATGGTAACACATGCCCACTGAGGAGCCGTTCACCCCTAGATGCTGCTGTGGGGTCAGAGCTCATGCTCCCCGCTACTGGCCTACCTGTGTGCCTGGTCCCCCTAGGGGTTTTGAGCAGCAGGGCACCAAAGAAGCGAGCCAAAACCCCATCGCCCGCCCTAGGAGGGGGACAAGGGAACATTTTCCATTTCGTAATCAAGGCACATTATGACCAGTTGCAGCTGACTAAGTTTTCACCTCTCCAGTTTTACTTCCTGGATGTTAATTACACTTCCTCCACCCTGTTAAACTCAGGCCTGGCATATGATATGCTTTGATTAATAAAATTTGAGGAGAAATAACATATTTCACTTCTGGGGAGATGTTTTAAAAGCCAGTGCCTATGCCAGGCATTTTTTTCCCCTTTCCCCTTGTCACTAAAATGTTTGAGAAAGTGACTGCTCTGTTAGTCCAGGTTCCAAAAAGAGGGCATTGATAATACAGATGAGGGTTCCCAGCCTACTTTTGATCAACTACATCATCACTGGAAATAAGCATTTCTAAGTTACTGAGATCTGGGAGGTTCTCTGTTACTAGAGCTTAACCTACCCTCTCATGACTAGTATATTACTCCAGCCTAGAGTAAGCACTTCATTTAGAGTAAGCTTCAGTCTTTTTCTTTTATTATTGAATATGCTTTTCATAAATCTTCCTAATACCATAGTCATTTGATTTACCTAGGTCAGTTTTATACATTTCAACTTCACATTAAGAGAGTATAGCTGGGTCAAGCCCAGTGGTTCATGCCTTATCCCAACAGTTTGGGAGGCCAAGGCAAGAGGATTGCTTGAGACCAGGAGTTCAAGTCCAGCCTGGGCAACATAATGAAATCTTGTCTCTACAAAAAAATTAAAAAGTAAAATATCGGCCAGGTGTGGTGGCTCATGCCTGTAATCCCAGCATTTTCGGAGGTCAGGGTAGGTTGATCACCTGAGCTCAGGAGTTCGAGACCAGCCCAGCCTACATGGTGAAACCCTGTTTCTACTAAAACATAAAAATAAAAAATAATAGCCAGAAGTGGTGGTGCACACCTGTAATCCCAGCTACTTGGGAGGCTGAGGGCTGAGGCACAAGAATCGCTTGAACCCAGGAGGCTTAGGTTGCAGTGAGCAGAGATTGTGCCATGGCACTCCAGCCTGGGTGACGGGAGAGACTCTGTCTAAAAATAAATTAATAAAAATAAAAAATAACTTAGCTGGGAATGATAGTGTGTGCCTATAGCTACGCAGGTAACTGAGGCAGGAGGATTGATTGAGCCCAGGAATTTGAAATTACAGTGCGCTACGATCAAATCATCGTATTCCAGCCTAAACTACAGAGTAAGTCTCTGTCTCTTAAAAATATTTAACCAAAAAAAAAGTATGGCTATGTCCTTGAGTCTCTATACTTACTTGCATTACTTGATAATTTCTTAGAGTTACATGTAGCCCTTGCCTTGGGGTTTCCATCAACTTAAATCTCCCATCTGTTGCAAAACTCATTTATTCATTTTGAGCACCTTAATGACCACTGTTTTCATGAACTGTGTGGGATCTGATATAACCATCTCTTCTTGTGCACACTTTATAGCCTTAGACTTAGTGCCTTTCCTAAGCACCAACACCTTGATACTGTTCTCTTGATGCCTATTCAACCACTATTTCTGTGGAAAGATTCAGTTTCTATGTCACTCACAGTCTATCAAATGTGTGAATTCTATCAAAACTAATCTTTTACCAATAACAGAATGCTCATTCTGTGAGTTTCTCACTGTGTGATGCTGTCATATTAATTCTGACATAATATTTGTGAGAATTTAATAAAGCATGTCATCAAAGATAGTTTGACTAATTGTGTGGGACAAATTAATTTACCTAAGAGATGAGAACAATGATTCAGAAAAGGAAATGTAAATTTTCTACCACTCCTATGCATGCTTATGTGCACACACACATACATGCACAAACATTCATTAGGGCTAAGTTAATTTCTTTTCTTTTACGTATTTTTTATAGATGCTATAGTTAGTAAGAAGTGAACTATTGTATTTTGAGGGAAAATTCATTGTTTCCCAGATAATTTTTAGAACTTTACAATCTACTCAAAGAATTAAATGTCTATACAATTTATGAATGCCACTAGACTACATTACTCTTGAGGCTGACATTCAGAATATTTTTTAAGTTTATATTATTAGGATGCCATACTGATGTTCCAATATAGTAACCATGTGCTTCCTACTCCGATATAAACTATGCAAGAAGCCATCAACCTTCTATATGTAAGCACAGATCTCTGAGAAGCCTGAATTAATGTTTTATCAGACTCTTGACTCTTCAGCTTGTCATACCTATCAGTCATACTTCTCAGTCTAATTCTGTCTATTCTTTCACAGAATGCCTTGTCTTTGATTTTCCCACAGCATCTAGTCCAGTCCTCTTAACAGTAAAAATTATCCACCCTCAGGTGTCCTCTAGAGAGGGACTAGCCTTCCAGACTCATTCAGCCACATCAATTCTAGGGGTAGCTCTTCAGGCTTTAGCACACCAGTCACAGAAGTCACACTACCCTCTAGCACTTTCTCTTTGCATGAAGTGGGAGAAAAACACTTTTGTGGTAAAATAAACCTGAAGTCCAGAAAAATGTTAAGTAATTTTCTTCATAACCACATAATCAGTAGGCCCAGAGTTCAATTTAGGTCTATATCTTCTTATAGAAAGTCACTGAGGAGAAATTGAAAAAGTCACAATGCCTTCAGTATTGATAAAAGAATTGTGTTTGTTTTATCAGGGATGAAAATGTATGAGACAGAGGAATGGATTCTGAGAGTTTCCTACTTCGTGTAATAAACTGCCTGCAGATGAATGGGAGAGAGAAAATGGTAGCAGAGCCTAGGAGATAAAGAATGATATGCAAAGTGTTTAGGGCAATGAATAAATGTTAAGAAGTATTAATGAATGAGCTTTACAAGATCCACTGGTAGCCTAGTTGGAACAGGATAAGACTTCTAGATTCAAGGCCAACAGTTTTCCACTTTCCATCCTCATCTACTTCTTCACTGCCTGAATCATTATTTCTTAATTGCTTTTACCTGTTGCAGAAATGTTACTGTGGGATAATGACTGATAGCAACATACCAATAGAAACTGAGGACAGAGCTTTCTGACAAAGACGTTTTGATTTTGTGCATTCAGCATGCATTTCATTTCTCTCAAAATTACCATAGGGATTATATTGTTTCTTGTAGAACCACCATTAGAAAGTAAGGGTTTGACAAGCCTGAAAAACATCATCTCTGTTCTACTCTTAAAAATGTTAGAGCCTCCTCACATCTGATTATTATTGAAGGCTCTAGCAAGAAGCCCAGCCCATTCCTGAGGGTTTTACTATGAGGCCTAGAGCCTGAGAAATCATGTCCCAAGTCGTGAGCATTTCTGGACTTTGGGGCCAAAAATAACTAGCCTCTAGCTGTCCCTGAAGGCCCATTCTATCAGTCCACCACACTAGTGTTCTTTAATGCAGGGTGGGAAGAGGGACAGGATTAGGAAAAATAATTAATAGATTCTAGGTTTAATACCTGGGTGATGAAATATTCTGTACAACAAATCACCATGACAAAAGTTTACCTGTGTAACCAACCTGCACTTGTACCCCTGAACTTAAAGTAAAAGTGAAGAAAAAGGTAAGGATATTGCTATTGTTCTAAGAATAACCAGCCAACAATTTATGTCTTCATTTTCTTGTCCTAAAAAAATATCATGATTGATTTAGTGTTATCTGTAATTTTAACATGAATTAAATGTAATGTCAACATGAGTTAAATGTCATAATAGAAAAGAAAAAAAGTAAAAGCAGCAGTGATTTTAGAGTAAAACTTACCTGAGTAGACACAGGGTCTGAACAAGCTTCTCAAAAGCGGCGAGCAAAGGACTGGGTTAGAAATTTTTCTCCATGAGTGTCAGCGTTTGTACGTTTATGTGTGTGTATGTGTTTTATGACACAGATAAACTCACAGAGATACAAAGGGTATGATTTCTAAAAGAACTTGTAAAGATTTCTATACTCATAGAAACAGTCATACTTTGGATCAGTGTCTCATGTGGAGAGCACAAAGCCTTGAGTAGCCCAGAAAAGGCCCACCTTAATGTTTTCCCAGATTTCTTTGGCATCCCTTCACTTGATCTCTTTATTTTTTAAAAAGCTATCATATTTTTCCAGAATAAGACAGATCACAATAGCAAAATATAAGTAATAGTATTTTTGTTTTTGCATTGCTATTATGGGGGGTAAAATTTTCAGGCTCAGATAATTTAAAAAATGAATAAAATACTTCTGGTTTTTGCTCCCATGTGTGACTGTAGACATTGTTACTCCTGTTTTAACAAGAGATAGCCAGGCAAAGTGAAAATCTATTTTTTTTTTTAACTGTAAAGAGACTAGATGTCACAGGGGAAACCATCACCCAGATTTCTGGAGAGTTAGGCACACCCAGAAAGATAAAGTATCCAAGTTTTGTTTATTTGGAACAGATGCCACCTGATGCCTAAGGCAATAGGAATACTTTATTCTTCGTAACTCTAATGCAGTGGTAGAGGCTGAGTGAGAATTAGCATGTGAGTGAGAAGCTCCTAAAGACTGCTGTCATAGAAGGATCTTCACACATTCACATGTTTGCCTCAGAATCCCTGCCATGTTCTCACAGGTAGGATCTAAGAAAGTACCCCCCTGACCCCCCAGCCATGGCTCTGGCAGGGGATGAGAAGGGTAAATACTGTGACACCCTCCCAAACACTTTTTCCTAATGAAAGCCTCATATTCAGGGGGATGGATTGGAACCAGAGGGCAATTTGGAAATTTTTTCCCAGCTGGAGGAAAGGAGCTCTGCCCTACTTTATCTATCTCCACCCTCCCTGTTTCACTTAAGAAAAAATAAATAAATAAAAAGATATAGTCAACAGGAAAGAGGGCTTCCAGAAAATAGATGGAGAATGTAGTACCTAGAGGAAGGACTGAGGAAAAGAAAAGAAAAAAGCTCTACCCCTGCAAAGGACCAAAAATATATCCGAAGGCCACACCCCAAGACACACGTCCACAAAAAGGCAGCCTAAATCAGAAGGTTATAGAACACTATGAGTATAATTCAGAAAAACTATATACAGACACACACCCACATTACTATATATATATATATATATATATATATACACACACACACTATATTGTCTATATATAAATAAATGCATACATACATTATTTTATGTGTGTATGTGTATGTATATACATATGTGTGTGTGTGTGTGTGTGTGTGTGTGTGTGTGTATGGAGAGAGAGAGAGAGAGAGAGACAGAGAGAGAGAGAGAATGGGATTTGTAATCATACCTCTTCTCTCTCATATGCTACCACCGTGCTGTTAAGCTCACAGGAAAAATATGGAGAATTATGGGTGAAAGTGCTAAAGAGCTGAAAGACACAGACTGTCCTTGAGGAGAAGTACAAAGGGAAGCCCCCAAAGCCAATAAGAGATGAAATAAATAAACCCATCACTTGGAATTAAAAAATCCTGTGCTAAAAGTTACCAAAACAAAACACAAACAAAAAAAAAAATTAGACCCAGCCCAATTTCTGGTCAAATTAACATAAATCTTTACATTAAAAGCCTTATACCTCAGTTCCTATTACCCCATAAGACAGGTCCAGCTCTCAATAAAAATATTATGAGACACAACCAAAGGTAAGAAAAAACACAGTCTAAAGAGTGAAAGCAGTAATCAAAACTATACGCAGTTATGACACCAATGGAGTAATTATCAGAAGAGGATTTAAAGTAACTACAATTAAAGTGAAAAAGTAGATGACATGCAAGACCAGATGAATAATGTCAGCAGAGAGATGGGAACTACAAGAAAAATCATAAGTACATGCTAGAGATCAAGAACAAGATAACAGAAATAAATAAAATATTAAAAGAAATAGGAAAGGGGGTACGTTTAGCTACAAAGGAGCAAGAAATTATGCAAAGAATTTCAAAGAAAATATAATTATAATGAATTACAATAGAGTCAAGCAAGAAGAGAATGTAGTGAAATGTTTAAACCATTGAAAGAAAATACACAAACTCTGCCAACCTAGAATTCTACATCCAGCAAAAGCATCCCTAAATTGTGAAGGAAAAATAAAAAGTGTCTCAAGAAACAAAAACTGAGAAATTTATTGCCAGTAGAGCTTCCTTGCAAGAAATGTTAAAAGACCATTCAAACTGTTCTGAAAAACAGAGGAAGAGGCTATACATTGAAACTCATTATATGAGACCAGTATTACCCTGACATTAAAATTAAAGACATGTCAGGAAAAAAGCTACAAGCCAATATCACTGATGAATATTGATGCTAAAATCTTCAACAAAGTACTAGCTAACAGGATTCAACAATACATTAGAAATATCATCCAACATGACCAACTGAGATTTATCCCTGAGATATAAGGATGGTTCAATAGCTGCAAATCTATCAACATGATACATTATATCAGCAAAATAAAGGATAAAAACCATACAATCATTTCAGTTGATGCTGAAAAAGCATTTGATAAAATTTAACATCACTTCATTATAAAAACATCCCTTAAAAAACTGGATGTAGAAGGAACATACCTCAACATAATAAAAGTCATATATGACAGACCCATAGCTAGTATCATATTGAATGGGGAAAAGCTGAAAGCCATTCCTCTAAGATCTGAAACATGGCAAGAATGACATAATACTGGAAGTCCTAGCTAGAGCAATAAGACAAGAGAAGACAGACCTAAATTAATTAAAAATATACAGTAAAAATATAGGCCACTACTAAAAATAGTTCTAAAGAAGTACAATCGATAGGCTGATGGAGTGCATAAAATGAGATTACAAGAAAATGCTCAACACCAGAAAAAAAAATAGAGGGGCAATAAAGAAGCAAAAAACAAATGTAGCAAAGGGTTAAGAATATGGTAGATATAAATCCAAGTATACAATTAAGCACCTTAAATGTGAATGGTCCAATTACACCAATGGAAAGAAAAAGACTGTCAGAGTATACGAAAAAAATCTAACTATGTTTTTTATAAGAAACTCACTTTAAGTATTAAGACTCTAATAGTTTAAATGTAAAGAAATCGACATACTATGCTAATATTAATGATAAAATCTCAGTAGCTACATGAATTTCAGACACAAAGACTGCAGAACATATAAAACAACCAGCAATCATCAGAAAACATTATGCAATGATAAGAGCCCATGGTAGAAGACAGAACAATCCTAAACCTTTATGCATACAGTATCAAATTAGAACAGACGAAAATGACAGAAATGGTTTTTAAAAACAGACAAATCCATGACGGTAGTTAGTGACATCAACACCTGTATCTCAGTAAATCATAGATAAAGTAGGCAGAAAATCAGTAAGGATATAGATGGCCTGAACAACTCCATAAATCAACTTGATAAAACTGACATTTACACAATACACCACCCAACAAAAATAGCATCTACATGCTTCTCAAGCATTCTTGAGCCATTAAACACACTGTGACTAATTTAAAGAAATATAAATTATTCACATATGCTCTTAGTCTGCAATGGCATTAAACTAGCAATGAATAACAGAATGAGAGCTGGACAATTTTTAAATATTGGAAACTAAATGACACAATTCTAAATCCAGAGTAAAAGAAGATGTTTCAGCAGAAATTTTAACATATTTAGTTAAAGGAAAATTACAATATAATTTGTCAAATTTTGTGGGATGCAGCTAAAGCAGTGCTCAGATAGATGTTATAGTATTAAATGCATATGTGAGAAAAGAGGAAATAACTAAAATCAATAACCTAAACTTCCACCTGTGAAACCATGGAAACAAAAGCAAACTGAATCTAAAGTAAGCACAAGGAAAGAATAATAAAATTAGAGCAGAAATTAATAAATTTAACACATGAAGGCAATAGAGAAAATAAATGAAACTAAAGGCTGATTTCTTGAAAAGATCAATAAAATTATAAATCTCTAGCAAGCCTAACCATGAAAAAGAGAGAAGACACAAATTACCAATATCATTATTGAAAGAGAAATAATCACTACTAACTATTAAAAGGACAAGGGAATACAACAAATAGCCCTATTCCCGTATATTTGATTACATATTGATAAATGTCTTGAAGGATACAAGTTACCAAACCTATTCAAGAAGAAACTTATATCCTGGATACCATTATATCTATATTAAAAATTATATTTATAACCAAAAACTACTAAAAAAAATGATTTCAATAATGAATTTTATTGTACATCTGAGAAAGATATAAAGCCAATTGTACACAATATCTTCCAAAACATTGAAAAGAAGAAAACACATTCTAACTCATTTTGTGAGGATAACATTATCCTAAAAACAACTTAAAATAAAAACAAGAAAAGATATCACTAGAAAAGGAAACCACAGATGAGTGTTATTCCTTGACATTGATGGAAAAATCCTTTACAAAACTGAATCCAGCAACATATTATACAGGATAATATACAATCAAGTGTTCTTCATTCTACTATGCAAGGTTGATTCCACCTGTATAAATAAGTTAATGCAATTCATCATATTAACAGATTAAATTATAAAAAACTTGTTATCCCATTAATAAAGAAAAAGCATCCAACCATGTTTAACATACATTTATAATTTTTAAAAACTCTGAAATAATCTAAAAATAGAAATCCTTATTTAACTGAATAAAGGGTATACATGAAAAAAAAAAAAAAAAAAAAACCACAAAACTATGGCTAACATACTACTTGATAGAGAGAGACTCAGCACTCTCTCCCTAAGATTCAAATAGGGCAAAGATGTCCTTACCACTTCTATTCAACAACGTACTGGAAATCCCAGCTATGGCAATCATACAAGAAAGGAAAAAAAAAATCTGTCTTTACTTACAGATGACATGACTTTCTTTGTAGACAATCCCAAGAAAATTCCTAGAACTAATAAGTGACTTACGCAAAGTCACAAGATACAAAGTCAGTATACAAAAGAGGATGTTTTTCTATATAACAGCAATGAACAGCTAGGATATAAATCCTACAAATATAAAATGCAACATTTTATAAATTTTATAAAATGTAATTATAAATATTTAATAAAATTCTTATTCGCAATTATAAGCATGTATAAAATTCTATGCAAAATCTTATAAATATGAAATAAAATTTTATAAATAAAAATATATTTACAAATATAATATAATTTACAATAGCATCTCAAAATTAAGCACCTAGGTATAACTCTAACAAAATATGTATAAAATCTAGCTACATGTAAAAGCAACAAAATAGAGATGAGACAATCAAATAAAATCTAAATGGAGAGATAATTACAGGTTTATGGGTTAGAATCATCAGTACTATTGAGATGTCAATTCTTCACAGTTTGATATATAGATTTAATGCAATCACAGTCAAAATCCCAGCAATCCTTTTGTAGATATTGACAAACTGATTCTAAAATTTATAAGGAGAGACAAAGTACCTAGAATAGCAATATAATTCTGAAAAAGAAGACATTTATAAGATTCACATTACTCAAATTTAATACTTATTGTAAAGCTGCAGTAATCAAGATAGCATATTGGTGAAAAATATACATGTATCAATGGAACAGAACAGAGAGCCTAGAAATAAACCTATACAATATTGTCAAATGGTTTTGTACAGCGGTGAAATGGAAATTGAAATATGACAATATTTTCAACAAGTAGTTCTGGAAAAATCAGATGTTCATATTTTTTAAAAGTCCTTTATACTGATCTCATAGCTTACAAAACATTGACTCAAAATGAAGCATAGACCTAAATGTAAAATGAAAAATGATGAACCTTTTTTAAGAAAACATACATAAAAATCTGTGTGGTATTGGGTTGGTTGTGAGTTCTTAGATATCTTACCAAAATGTCAATTCATAGAAGAGGAAATAAGTTGAACATTATTAAAATTAAATATTTCTGTGAAATACATTGCTAAGAGAATTAACAAACTGGGAAAGAAACATCTACAAATCATATACTTGATAAAGAACTGACTCTCAAAATATATACAGAACATTTAAGACCCAATTAAAAAAAAAAAACATTTAAAAATGAGCAAAAATCTGTACATACATTTTACTAAATGAGATGTACAGACCGTAAATAAGCACATGAAAAGTGTTCAGCATTGTTTGTCACCAGGGAAATGCAAATTTAAAACCACTACAAACCTACTAGAATGTCTAAAGTCCAAAAATATGACAAAAGCAAGTCTAGGTGAGAATGTGGAAAACAGAACACTCATGCATTGCATATTGAAGTGCAACATGGTACAGCTACTTTGAAAATAGTTTGACAAAACAAAACATGGTCTTAACATATGTTCCATCAATTATGCTTCTAGATATTTACCTAACCAGTTTGAAAACTCACAAAAAAAAACTGTATGTGAATACTTGTAACAGTTTTTTTGCATAATTGTCAAAACTTGAAAGCAACCAACATGTCCTTTAAGAGGTGAATAGATAACATATCATGGTATGGTTATACCATGATAATCTACACTTTGAAAACTCTTCAGTGATGGAGAGCCATCAAGCCACTCAAAGACACAGATGAATCTTAAATGCATGTAAAGTCAAAGAAGTCTGTGTAAGGTAACCTGCTGTATGCTTCCATTTATATGACATTCTGGGAAAGATAAAACTATGGAAATACAAAACATAGCGCTTGTCAGAGGTTTAGGGAGAGGGAAGGGTTGACTGGGTTAAACCCAGGAGATTTTTTTAGGGCCATGAAATAAACCCTGGGGTTCTTCAAGGCTTTACGAATAGCACAGAGAATCACAATTATCTTTTGAATGGGAGTTGTCTTCCAACTGAACTTAAGTACATGTTATGCACTTTGAAAACCAAGTACTAATCGACTAGATATCCTAATTATACGGAAACCAAGTACTGTAGTGGTAGATACATAAAAGTATCTGTTTTTAAAAATCTATAGAACTTTACAACATAAAGAATGATTCTTGATGTATTTAAGCTTTTAATGGAAATAGGAAACATAGGGTTTGAGGAATTTTAGGATGTAATGTAGATCGTGTCCCATTAAATGGAACTGTGATACAAATGTATGCCATCACCTCGGTGGAGGTTGTAGAAAAAAAAAAATAATAAGGCATTGTCCTAAGTAATTTTGGAAATAACTTGAAATCGTAAGACGAAAGAAAATATTAATTGTGCATAAGTGCTGTACTCTAATTGGTAATATTGTTTCTAATAGGCACAGGGGTTAACAGTTCCAAAACTGCTGCCCATCTATCCTGGCACTGAACAAATAAGTAGATGAATGAAGAATGGTGAGAGCCAGGTTTCTCACTTTTGCAGTGAGAGATTATAGATAGGCTAGGGGAGAAAGGTACAATGAAACACACTATAATCAGAGTATATATCTATATCTATGTTATCTGTGAATCTATTTATCTGTCTGTGTACACACTGGCTAATATAACTACATTTATTCTCTCAGAGGGTGTGGAAGCAATGATATCCCTGTGAGGGGTAAGTGCAAGCACATTCATCACCTGAACCTTAGTTTATAATACCATTCTTTAAAACAAGGAATCATGGTTCTTTAAAGAAATGGTAGGGCTGGGGCAGGAGCCGTACAATAGAAATCTGAAATATCTTGTAGTGCCAGAAAGTAAGGAAGTACTCAAAAAGTAAAACGATAATAAAGGGACACAGGATACAACTGAAAGATCTTCCATTGGCCAATGTGGACAGATTTTAGCTGCACGATAAATAAAATAGTTTTGGATTATAACCCGTATAAGATAAATGTCTACGATTCCATACTGATATAAGTAAATAATTGAATAAATAAATAGAAGAGATACTTCTCCCATACAGAAGAATTTCAAATAATATATACAAGTATTTTATCCTTCAAAGAAATGGAGTATAACTATCTGTTAAATATGAATTATATGGCGTGGCTTGGTCCCTGACAGTACAGTGTAGGAAGGAGGTATAAGAAAATGTAACAATATAACAGTGAATCCTGGCAAATGCTATGTTAGCCAGGAGATCAAATTTAACATCATCAGTAATAAGTCAAGTTGATAGCATTTACTCTGGATATGTTGCACTCAGAATGACACTTCACAGTTGTGTTCCCTGCTGAAACCAAAAATCCCAGTCTGACCATGAGAAGAACACTACACACATCCAAATTGAGAGACATTCTATAAAACACCTGGCCAATTGTTTACAAAACTGTTAAGGTCTACAAAAACAAGGTAAGTCTGAGAAACTTTCACAGTGCAGTGGACCCTAAGGATACATGATAATTAAAGGTAATGTAGTATCCTGAAGGGGATCTTAGAACAGACAAATGACATTAAGAGAAAAGTAGTGACGTTTAAATTAAGTATGAAGATTAGTAAATATATTTTTTAAAGGTTTTATGAGGGAATAAAAAATTGACATCACGGCTTCTAACTGGGCCATTAACTAACAAGTAAATTTTTTTTTTTTTTTTTTTGGGAGATGGAGTTTCACTCTCGTTACCCAGGCTGGAGTGCAATGGCGCGATCTGGCTCACCGCAACCTCCGCCTCCTGGGTTCAAGCAATTCTCCTTCCTCAGCCTCCTGAGTAGCTGGGATTACAGGCACACGCCACCATGCCCAGCTAATTTTTTGTATTTTTAGTAGAGATGGGGTTTCACCATGTTGACCAGGATGGTCTCGATCTCTTGACCTCGTGATCCACCCGCCTCGGCCTCCCAAAGTGCTGGGATAACAGGCTTGAGCCACCGTGCCCAGCCCTAACAAGTAAATTTTAAAAGAGCTAAGAGCAATTGCTTGTTCGTAAACGATTTTATTTCTTTTGCTTATGAAGCTCAGTTGAGCTGGATATGAAATTCTAGGTTAAAAATTCTTTTCTTTAAAGATGTTGAATGTTGGCCCGCACTATTCTGGATTGTAGGGTTTCTGCCGAGAGATCCACTGTGAGTCTGATGGGCTTCCCTTTGTGGGTAACCCGACCTTTTTTTCTGGCTGCCGTTAGCATTTTTTCCTTCATTTCAACCCCCGTGAATCTGACGATTCTGTGCCTTGGGGTTGCTCTTCTTGAGGAATGTCTTTGTGGTGTTCTCTGTATTTCCTGGACTTGAATGGTGGCCTGCCTTGCTAGATTGGGGAAGTTCTCCTGGATAACATCCTGAAAAGTGTTTTCCAGCTTGGATTCATTCTCTCCATCACATTCAGGTATACCTATCAAATGTAGATTAGGTCTTTTCACATAATCCCATATTTCTTGGAGGCTTTGTTCATTACTTTTTACTCTTCTTTCTCTAATCTTGCCTTCTCGTTTTACTTCATTGAGTTGAATTTCAATCTTTGATATCCTTTCTTCTGCTTGGTTGATTCTGCTATTGAAATTTGTGTACACTTCATGAAATTCTCATTGTGTTTTTCAGCTCCATCAAGTTGTTTATATTTTTCTCTAAGCTGTTTATTCTGGTTAGCATTTTGTCTAACCTTTTTTCAAGGTTCTTAGTAGGTCTGCCTTTCAAGAGCTCCTGAAAGAAGCACTAAACACGGAAAGAAACAACCAGTACCAGCCAACCCAAAAACGTACCAAATGGTAAAGAGCATCGACACAATGAAGAAAATTCATCAACTAATGGGCAAAACATCCAGCCAGCATCAAAATGGCAGGATCAAATTCACACATAACAATATTAGCCCTAAATATAAATGGGCTAAATGCCCTGATCAAAAGACACAGAATGGCAAATTGAACAAAAAGTCAAGACCCATTGGCGTGCTGTATTCAGGAAACCCATCTCATGTACAAGAACACACATAGGCTAAAAACAAAGGGATAGAGGAAGATTTACCAAGGAACGGAGAGGGAAAAAAAAAGCAAAGCAGGAGTTGCAATCCTAGTCTCTGATAAAATGGATTTTAAACGAACAAAGCACAAAAGAGACAAAGAAGAGCATTACATAATGGTAAAAGAATCAATGCAACAAGAAGAGCCAACGATCCTAAATACATATGCACCCAATACAGGAGCACCTAGATACATAAAGCAAGTTCTTAATGACCTACAAAGAGACTTAGACTCCCACACAATAATAGTGGGAGATTTTAACACTCCATTGTCAATATTAGACAGATGAATGAGACAGAAAATTAACAAGGATATCCAGGACTTGAACTCAGACCTGGAACAAGCAAACCTAATAGACATTTACAGAACTCTCCACCCCAAATCCACAGAATATATATTCTTCTCAGCACCACACCACGCCTACTCTAAAATTGACCACGTAATTGGAAGTAAATCACTCCTCAGCAAATGCAAAAGAATAGAAATCATAACAAACAGTCTCTCAGACCACAGTGCAATCAAATTAGAACTCAGGATTCAGAAACTAACTGAGTACCGCACAACTTCATGGAAACTGAAAAACTGGCTCCTGAATGTCAACTGGATAAACAATGAAATGAAGGCAGAAATAAAGATGTTCTTTGAAACCAATGAGAATGAAGACACAACATACCAGAATCTCTGGGACATATTTAAAGCAGTCTAGAGGGAAATATACAGCAATAAATGCCCACATGAGAAGCAACGGAAGATCTAAAATTGACACCCTATCATCAAAATTGAAAGAGGTAGAAGAGCAAGATCAAAAAATCTCAAAAGGTAGCAGAAAATATGAAATAGCTAAGATCAGAGCAGAACTGAAGGAGATAGAGACACAAAAAAAAAACCCTTCAAAAAAGCAATAAATCCAGGAGCTGATTTTTTGAAAAGATCAACAAAATAGACAGACTATTAGTCAGATTAATGAAAAAGAAAAGGGAGAAGAATCAAATAGATGCAATAAAAAGCGATAAAGGGGATATCACCACTGACTCCACAGAAACACAAACTACTATCAGAGATTACTACAAACAACTCAATGCACATAAACCAGTAAACCTGGAAGGAATGGATAAATACCTGGACACTTGCACCCTCCCAAGCCTAAATCAGGAAGAAGTTGAAACCTTAAACAGACCAATAACAAGGGCTGAAGTTAAGGCAGCAACTAATAGACTACCAATCAAAATAAGTCCAGGTCCAGATGGGTTCACAGCCAAATTCTGCCAGACATACAAAGAGGAGCTGGTACCATTTCTTCTGAAACTATTCCAAACAAACCAAAAAGAGGAAATCCTTCCCAAATGATTTAATGAGAACAACATCATCCTGATACCAAAACCCAGCAGAGACTCAACAAGAAAGAAAACTTCAGGCCAATATCCATGATGAACATACATGCAAAAATCCTCAATAAGATACTGGCAAACCGATTGCAATAGCACATCAAAAGCTTATGTATTGCCGGGCGCGGTGGCTCAAGCCTGTAATCCCAGCACTTAGGGAGGCTGAGGTGGGTGGATCACGAGGTCAAGAGATTGAGACCATCCTGGTCAACATGGTGAAACCCCGTCTCTACTAAAAATACAAAAAAATTAGCTGGGCATGGTGGCGTGTGCCTGTAATCCCAGCTACTCAGGAGGCTGAGGCAGGAGAATTGCCTGAACCCAGGAGGCAGAGGTTGCGGTGAGCCTGAGATCACGCCATTGCACTCCAGCCTGGGTAATAAGAGCAAAACTCCGTCTCAAAAAAAAAAAAAAAAAAAAAAAAAAAAAAAAAAAAAAAAAAAAGCTTATGTATTATGATCAACTAGGCTTCATCCTGGGGCTGCAAGGCTGGTTCAACTACACAAGTTTGTAAATGTAATCTACCACATAAACAGAACCAAAGACAAAAACCACATGATTAACTCAATAGAGGCACAGAAGGCTTTTGACAAAATTCAACAGCCCATTATGCTAAAAAAATCAATAAACTATGTATTGAATGAACATATCTCAAAATAATAAAAGCTATTCATGACAAACTCACAGCCAATATCATACTGAATGGGCAAAAACTGGAAGCATTCCCTTTGAAATCTGGCACTAGACGAGGATGCTCTCTCTCACCACTCCAATTCAATATAGTATTGGAAGTTCCAGAAAGAGCAATTAGGTAAGAAAAATAAATACGAGAGGACACAAAAAGATGGAGAAGCATTCCATGCTCATGGTTAGGAAGAATCAATATCATGAAAATGGCCATATTGCCCAAAGTAATTTATAGATACTGTGCTATCCCCATCAATCTACCAATGACCTTCTTCACAGAACTGGAAAAAAACACTTTAAACTTCATATGGAATCAAAAGAGAACCCACATAGCCAAAATAATCCTAAGCAAAAAGAACAAAGCTGGAGGCATCACACTACCTGACTTCAAACTATACTACAAGGCCACAGTAATCAAAACAGCATGGTATTGGAACCAAAACAGAGACATAGACCACTGGAACAGAACAGAGGCCTCAGAGGCAATGCCACACATCTATAAGCATCTGATCTTTGACAAACCTGACAAAAGCAAACAATGGGGAAAGGATTCCCTGTTTAGTAAATGGTGTTGTAAAACTGGCTAGCCATGTGCAGAAAGCAGAAACTGGACCCCTTTCTGACACCTTACAGTAAAATTAACTCCAGGTGGATTAAAGACTTAAACCTAAGACCTAATACCATAAAAACCCTAGAAGAAAACCTAGGCAAAACCATTCAGGACAGAGGCATAGGCAAGGACTTCATGACCAAAACACCAAAAGCACTGGCAACAAAAGTCAAAATAGACAAATGGGATCTAACTAAACTCCAGAGCTTCTGTACAGCAAAAGAAACAATCATTAGAGTGAACTGGCAACCAACAGAATGGGAAAAAATTTATGCAATCTATGCATCTGACAAAGGGCTAATATCCAGAATCTACAAAGAACTAAAACAGATTTACAAGAAACAAACAAACCCACTCAAATTTGGGCAACGGATGTGAACACACTTTTGAAAGAAGACATATATGAGGTTAACAAACATATTTAAAAAATGCTCATCATCACTGGTCATTAGAGAAATGCAAATCAAAACCACTTTGAGATACCATCTCTTGCCAGTTAGAATGGTGATCATTAAAGAATCTTGAGAGGTCGGGCGCGGTGGCTCAAGCCTGTAATCCCAGCACTTTGGGAGGCCGAGGCGGGTGGATCACGAGGTCAAGAGATCGAGACCAACCTGGTCAACATGGTGAAACCCCGTCTCTACTAAAAATACAAAAAAAAAATTAGCTGGGCATGGTGGTGCGTGCCTATAATCCCAGCTACTCAGGAGGCTGAGGCAGGAGAATTGCCTGAACCCAGGAGGCGGAGGTTGCGGTGAGCCGAGATCGCGCCATTGCACTCCAGCCTGGGTAACAAGAGCGAAACTCCGTCTCAAAAAAAAAAAAAAAAAAAAAAAAAGAATCTTGAGACAACAAATGCTGGAGAGGATGTGTAGAAATAGGAACACTTTTACACTGTTGGAGTGTAAATTAATTCAACCATTGTGGAAGACAGTGTGGCAATTCCTCAAGGACCTAGATATAGAAATTCCATTTGACCCTGCAATCTCATTACTGGGTATACACCCAAAGGATTATAAATCATTCTATTATAAAGACACATGCACACGTATATTCATTGCACCATTGTTTACAATAGCAAAGACCTGGAACCAACCCAAATACCCACTGATGATAGAATGGACAAGGAAAATGTGGTACATATACACCATGGAATACTATGCAGCCATAAACAACAATGAGTTCGTGTCCTTTATAGGAACATGGACGAATCTGGAAACCATCATTCTCAGCAAACTGACACAAGAACAGAAAATCAAACACTGCATGTTCTCACTCACAGGCAGGTGTTGAACAATGAGAACACATGGACACAGGGAGGGGAGCATCACACATGGGTCTGTTGCGGGGGATAGGGAAGGAGTAGTGGGGAGTGGAGAGGTTGGGGAGGGATAACATGGGGAGAAATGCCAGATATAGGTGATGGAGGGATGGAGGCAGCAAACCACATCATCATGTACGTACCTATGCAACAATCCTGCATGATCCGCACATGTACCCCAGAACCTAAAGTACAATAAAAAATAAAATAAAACAATAAATAAATAAATAAAGAGCTGAGCGCATATCCACAGAGTGATGAAAGTTCTGGGGTTCTTCAAGGCTTTATGAAGATTACACAGTATCACAGCTACTGTTTGGCTGCGCATTTTCTTCCAATGGAGTTTAAGTACATGCTACAACTTTGAAAAACAAGTACGAATAGACTAAACATCCTTACGATGTGGAAATCAAGAAAAATGTTCTTCATTCTTTCTCTCTAATTCTTTCACTCAGGTAATGTTTCTGCCTGGAAATAATAGTGCATATTTAGATTACAAACTGTAATAAGTTCTAATAACATTATCATGCTAAAGATGAACTGCTTACAGGCTAAGAAATTATTTACATTCTTAAATTTTGTAGCTATGACCCAAATGCATTTATGTTATTATTTGGAGTACTAATTTTTAAAAATTTGAAATTGGAACACGTGAGTAGTTTCGGGTTTGATTATTCTAATGTTGGAAGCTTTATAATATTTACCATAGATGCAAGAAATGACGCCTCCAGACTGAATCTGCTGACGGGGACTAGCTTCCACCAGAAATCTCAGTACTCCTTCTAGCTGAGAAATGGTTGAGAAAAAAAAAATTGTGGAGGAGGTTTCTGGAGCTTTTGAATTATTTAATTTTATGAGTAAGAAATGGGCTTTAGTTTCAGGCTTTAATTTCGGTGGGAATTTGTTAACGGTTACCGATATTGCTCTAATTTGTGCCATTTTTGTGGTGCATGATATTTGTGTTATGCTATCACGTGTCACTCACCATACAGGTCTTCAGCGAGCAGGATTGGTTAGGAGCCTAACCACAAATCTGAAGTGAACAATAGAATACTCAGTAAATATTTGGCTAGGCTTGCAGTGCAGTCTTGAAATTAATTTAAATATTGGCTGTCTGACATATTTTACATCTTTCCATCTCATTAGTTCCTGAAGATAGAAATGAGCAAGTGTGAAACACTGGGGGAAAACAGCCTGGCTTCCTATCTCTTCCCTTCCATAGTTAGCTGTTTCTCTGGCTGATTTTAGACTTAAATACTGAAGCAGTGAGCCAAGAGAGAACACATCCACAAAACCGGGTAACATAAGAAGGATAATTTTTGGGCGAACACCTGTGTTCAAATCTTTTTCTCCTATTTATCAGTTGTGTGACCTTGGGTAAATCATTTGTAATTCTTGATAAATCCTATTTCATCGTCTTTAAAATGGTGAGATATAGTGGCACATACTTCAAAGGATTGCTATAAGCATAAAATGGGATACTATGTAAGAAAACTGTTTATTCTAGTGCTAACACTAGAATAGTCTCAAGAAAATTAATGTTATTTTCGTTGTATTTTAAAGAACAGCAGACAAGCATGTGTTTACTACTCATGTCTTACGCTATTTTTCTTACAACAAAATTATCCCAGTGAACATTTTGGATGGCATGCTTATGACTTCCTGTTTCTCCATCCCTTAAAGCTGATAAGCTCTGTATGTCTGTGTTTTCGTGTGAAGAGAGACCCTTCTCTTATTTAAACTCCTCCCCTCTTCCCTCCTCCATGTGTGTTTTCCCTCACCATATGGCTCATCCCCTGCAGGAGGCAGCAGGTCATTAATTACTCAGTAAGGGACTGCCATGCTAACCTACCTCTCAGAAAGTTATAATAAAATATTAATGCCAAAACTACTAAAAAATTAAACTCTGCATGATCATCCTTAGAGTTATGCAGTAACAATTCTGACAATAAACTGTTCTTACCTGAACCAACTGTTAAAAGTAAACTATGCTGCGGCTCTGAGAGGTGGATGAGGCAAAAGCACAGGCCCTTGTCACCCATCAGTTTTTGTTATTTGGGAAGCAATCCATTTGCCACCTAGATTTGGCTGATGAATAAAAAAAGTGGCATGTACTTATTTAATGAGTTTTTAATGAGTTTTTTCTCCCTGTGTATCATGAGGACTGAGTCTGAGTAATCTCAGTTTTAAGACTGAATGAATCATCTGATATTCCCATCTCTTCACTTGCCCTTTGATTTTACGGATAGAAAACCGAGTTTCAGAGACATGCAATGAATTGCCCAACATCTTGTGATGAATAGTGATGGCCACTTTTCAAATCCATTCACTTTTCTCCTATTCTCCTGTTTCTCCAGAAGTGGGTTTTTTTGTTGTTTTTTGTTTGTTTGTTTGTTTTTGTTTTTGGCAAGAGACGAGGCTCTTACACTTATAGCTTGCTTTTATATTTCTAACAAATAGCTGCTCTAAACATATGAAATGCACATTCTTCCTTTGTCTTTCTTATGTTATTCTCTATTGCATGCTTTCTCCTTTATTCCTTGTAAAAACAGAATGTCAGAATCACAGTGAAATCTTCCCTTGAACACACTAAACCCAAATGCCTTTATCAACAGCACTAAAACATATGTGAACATAATTGTTGGTTTCTATGCCTTTATTTCTAAATCTATCATACAATCTTTGATATAAAAAAACATGTATGTCTTAACATGTTTTAATTAGGCTTTATTTTGTAGAGTACTCTTAGGTTCACAACCAAATTGAGTGGAAAGTATAGACAGTTTCCACACGCCTCCAGCCTGTACACACAGCCTTTCCATAATCAACATACTCCCTGCCCCCACGAAGAGTGGTACATTTGTTACAACTGATGAACCTTCACTGACACATCATTGCCATCTCAAATGCATAATTTACATTAGGTCTCACTCTTGGTGGTGTACATTCTATGGGTTTCAACAAATGTATAATAAATTATGTTTTACAGTATAATATTATGAAGAACAGGCTGGGTGTGGTGGCTCAGGCCTGAAATCTCAGCACTTTGGTAAGCCAAAGTGGGTGGATCACCTTAGGTCAGGAGTTTGAGACCAGCCTGACCAACATGGAAAACTCCATCTCTGCTAAATACAAAAAATTAGCCAGGCCTGGTGGTGCATGCCTGTAATCCCAGCTACTTGCAAGGCTGAGGCAGGAGAATCTCTTGAACACAGGAGATGGAAGTTGCCATGAGCAGAGATTGTGCCATTGCACTCCATCCCAGGCAACAAGAACAAAACTCTGCCTCAAAAAAAAAAAATATAAAGAATAGTTTCACTGCCCTAAAATTTCTCTATATTCTGCGTATTCATTCTTCTTTCCCCCTAGACCCCTGGCAACAACTGATCTTTTTGCTGCCTTCACAGTTTTGCCTTTCACAAAATGCCATATACAGACACGCCTAGAGTTTTATTGCATTTGCTTTATTGCACTTTACAGATGGCATTTTTTATAAATTCAAGGTTTGTGTCAACCCTGCACTAACTAAGCAACTTTATCAGGATCGTTTTCCCAACATTATGGCTCATTTCATGTTTCTGTGTCACGGGTTGGTAATTCTTACAATATTTCAGATATTTTTGTATTATTATATTTGTTATGGTAATTTATGATCTTTGATCTTTGATGTTACTATTGTGATTGTTTGGGAGCACCATGAATTGTGCCCATACAAAATAGCAAGCTTATTCTACATGTATTGTTTGTGTTCTGACTGCTCTACCAACTGGCCGCTCCTCCATCTCTCTCCTTCTCCTGGGTCCTGCCTATTCCCTGAGACACAATATTGAAATTCATTTAATTGGTAACCTTATAGGTCTCTAAGTGTTCAAGTAAAAAAGTCATATATCTTTCTCATTTTAAACCAAAATCTAGAAATTTTTAAGCTTAGAGAGGAAAAAATGTTGAAACCTGAGATGAGCCAAAAACTAGGTCTTTTATATCAAACAGCCATATTACAATTGCAAAGAAAAGAAAAAATTCTTGAAAAAAATTAAAAGTGCTACTCCAGTGAACACTGAGTGTTAAAATAAAACAGTCTTATTGCTGATATGGAGAAAGTTTGAGTGGTCTGAATAGAAGATCAAACTAGCCACAATATTACTTTAAGCTAAAGCCTAATGTGGATCAAGGTCCTAACTCCTTTCAATTCTGTGAAGACTGAGAGAGGTGAGGAAGCTATAGAGGAAAAGTTGGAAGCTAGCAGAGGTTGATTCATGAGGTTAGAGAAGAGAAATCTATAACATGAAAGTGCAAAGTGAAGCAGCAAGTGCTGATATAGAAGCTGCAGCAAATTATCCAAAAGGTCTAGCTAAGATAAATGATAAAGGTGGCTATACTAAACAACAAATTTGTAATGTGGACCTGACAGGCTTCTATTGGAAGCAGATGTCATCAAGGATTTCTTGGATAGACAGAAGTCAATACCTAGCTTCAAACCTTCAAAGGGCAGGCTAACTCTCTTGTTAGGGGCTAATGTAGCTGGTGACTTTAGGTTGAAGTCAATGCTCACTGATCTTTCCAAATCTCCTAGGGACTTTAAAAACTATGCACATTTGTTTATGGCGATGTTTACTGAATATTTTAAGACAAGTGCTAAGACCTGCTGCTCAGCAAAAGATTCTTTTCAAAGTATTACTGCTCACTAACAAGGTACCTCGTTACCCTAGAACTCTGACAGAGATGTACAAAGAGATTAATGTTGTTTTCATGCCTGATAATACAATCTCTATTTTGCTAAATTAAGAAGCAATTTTGGCTTTCAAGTTTTATAACTTAAGAAATACATTTTGTAAGGTTGTAGCTGTCATAGAGATTCCTCTGATGGAGCTGAGAAAAACACACTGAAAACTTTTCTGGAAAGGATTCACCATTCTAAATGCCATTTGGAACATTTGTAATTAATGGAAGAAGGATTAATAAAGTTGGAAGAAGTTCACTGGAACACTCAAGAGATGAGTTTGAGGAGTTGAATAATTCAGTGGAGAAAGTAACTGCAGATTTGATAGAAATAGCAAAAGAACTAAAATTGGAAGTGGAGCCTGAAGATGAGACTGAATTGCTGCAACCTCATGATAAAAATTGAAGTGATGAGAAGTTGCTTCTCATTGATGAGCAAAGAAAATGGTTTCTTGAGATGGACTCTACTCCTGGTGAAGATGCTGTGAACATTGTTGAAATGACAACAAAGGATTTAGAAAATTATATAGATTTTAGTTGATAAAGCAGAGGGAGAGTTTGAGAGAACCAACTTCAATTCTCAATGATTTCACGGCTAGAGAAATCAATCCTGGCTTCAAAGCTTCAAAGGGCAGACTGACTCTCATAAAGCTTAAAAGAAGTTCTACTCAAACAGTATGGCATGCTACAGAGAAGTCTTTTGTAAAAGAAAGTGTCAATCAATGTGGCAAATGTCATTGTTTTCTTATTTTAAAAAATGGCCACAGCCCCCTGTTGCTTTAGCTACCACTACCCTGATCAATCAGTAGCCATCAATATGTACCAAATATTTTCTCTCAGTTTCCTGTTTATGTTTTCTTTCTCTTATCAAAGTAAGACCTTCTATCAGAAAAAAAAAAAAATTGCTATTTGCTGATGGCCTAGATGATTGATAGCTAAAGGTTTTTCAATAAGGTATGTATATATATTTTTAGACAAAATTATATTGCACACCAATAGACTACAGTATAGTATAAACATAACTTTTATATCTACCATAAAACTAAAAATCTATGACTCTCTTTATTGAGATGGAACTAAACCCACAATATCTTCAAGATATGCCTGTAGCTGGAATCATATAGTATGTGGCCTTTCTAGATTGGCTTCTTTTACTTAATATAAGTTTCCTCTATATCTTTTAATGGTTGGCTAGCTCACTTATTGTTAGTGTTCAGTAATATTACATTGCAGGGATGTATCACAGTTTGTTTATTCATTCACCAGTTGGGCATGCTGGTTGTTTCCAAGTTGTGGCAATTATGAATAAAGTTGCTATAAACAACCATGTGCAGGTTTACGTGTTGACATAAGTTTTCAACTCACTTGAGTAAATGTCAAGAAGCATAATTGCTGAATTATGTGTTAAGAGTATATTTAGCTTTGTAAAAAAACTGCCAAACTGTCTCTCAAAGTAATTGTAGCATTTTAAATTTCACCACCAATGAATGGGAGTTTCTGTTCCTCCACATACTCTGTATCCATACCAGAATTGGTATTGTCAGTGTTTGAATTATCATCATTCTAATCGAAGTGCAGTAGTATCTCATTGCTGTTTTAATTTTCAGTTTCCTAATGGTATGTTAAGTGTATTTTCATATACTTATTTACCATCTGTATATCTTCTTTGGTGAAGTATCTCTTCATTTTTTGCCCAGGTTTTATTTAGTTTATTATTATTATTATTGAGTGTTAACAGTTGTTTATATATTTTGGATAACAATTCTTTATCAAATATCCTTTTGCAAATATTTTCTCCTAGTCTCTTGATTGTGTTCTAATTCTCTCAACAGTATGTTTCACAGAGCAGAAGTTGTAAATATATTATTATGGTAAAAGAGAAAACACGTTACATAAAATTAACCATCTTAACCATTTTTAATTATATAGGTCAGGAGTGTCAAGTATATTCACATTGTTGTGAAACAGATTTTTGGAACTGTTTCATCTTGCAACTCTGAACCTCTGTATCCGTTAAACAACTCTCCTTTCTTTTTCCTTCATTTCTTGCTAATCAACATTTTGCTTTCTAAGAATACGACTACTTTGTATACCTCATATTAGTGGAATTGTTCAGTATATTTCTTTATGGATTGGCTTATTTCTCTTAGCATAATGTTCTCAAGGTTTGCCTATGTTTTAGCATATGACAGAATTTCCTTTAAGGGTTGAATAATATTCCATTGTATGCATAGACCACATTTTGTTAATCTAGTCATTCATCAATAAACATTTGGGTTGCTTCCACCTCTTGGCTGTAATGAATAGTGCTACTGTAAACAAGAATGTGTAGATATCTCTACGAGACCATGTTTTTAATTCTTTTGTATATATACTTAGAAGTAAGAGTGCTGGATCATGTGCTTATCTATTTTTAATTTTTTAAGGGAATTTCATATCATTTTTCATAGGAGTTGAATCATTTTTCAATCTCATCAGCAGTGTACAGCGTTCTAATTTCTTCATATCCTTACCAACACTTGTTTTCTGTCTGTGGGTTTTGTTTTGCTTTGTTTTTTGTTTTGTTGGTTCTATTCATTTTTTGCTTTTAAGTTTTTATTGTTGTTGTTTGTGGTAGTTATTATAATGGTTGTGAGATGACTTTCTCATTTTGGTTTTGATTTGCTTTTCTTAATTAGTGATGTTGAACATCTTTTCATATGTGTTTTGGCCACTAAATATATCATCTTGGAAAAATGTTTATTCAAGTCATTTGTCCATTTTAAAACTGAGTTATTTGACATTTTGTTTTTGAGTTGTGAGAGTATTTATATATTCTGAATGTTACTCTCCTATCAAACACATGATTTGTAAATTTTTCTTTCATTCTATAGGTTGCCTTTTCAGTCTTTTGAGTTCTTTATGAACGAAACATTTTTATTTAACTTTGATGTAGTCCTATTTGTCTATTTTCACATTTGCTGCCTGTGCTTTTGGTATTATATTAAAGAATTTATGCCAAAGTTAATGTCATGAAGTTTTTCTGCTGTATTATCTACCAGGAGTTCTATAATTTTATGTCTTACATGAAGGACTTTAATTCATTTTGAGTTAGTTTTGCGTATTGTGTAATATAAGGGTCTAAATTCATGCGTTTACATGTTGACATCCTATTTTCCCAGCACCGTTTATTAAAGAGACTGTCTTTTTCCCATTAAGTGGTTTTGACTCACTTGTCAAACATCACTTGACCATTGTATTAGTCCATTCTCACACTGCTATAAAGAAAATACCTGAGACTGGGTAATTCATAAGAAATGGGAGAAATAAATAAAGAAATATCTAAGGCTGGGTAATTCATTTAAAAAACAGATTAATTGGCTCACAGTTCCACAAGCTGTATAGGAAGCATGATGCTAGCATCTGTTTGGCCTCTGAGGAGTCCTCAGGAAACTCAATCATGGCAGAAAGTGAAAAGAAAGCAGGCATGTCTTACATTGCTTGAGCAGGAAAAAGAAAGTGGGGAGGTGCTACACACTTTTAAACAACCAGATCACAGAAGAACTCACTCACTATGATGATAACAGAACCAATGGGGAAATCCACCCCGACAATTCAATCACCACCCACCAGACCTCACCTACAATATTGGAGATTACAACTGACAAGAGATTTGGGCAGGAACACAGTTCCAAACCATATCAACCATATTCCTAGGCTTTCCATTTTCTTTCACTGGTATTTTTCTGCCTTATGTCAGTACCATGCTGTTTTAATTGTGTGGCTTTGTAATACATTTTTAAAAAGGAAGTATGACGCCTCCAACTTTGTTCTTTTTTTTTTACAAAATTGTTTTGGGTTTTTGCAACAGAATTAACAATAGCACAAGCTACCATTTTTGTCCTTATACTTACCTTTTTGGCTAATAAATATATTTATTATATTTTGTATGTAGCTTTCTATTGCTGTCTGACACCCATTTATTTCAACTTAAAGGACCTCCTTTAGCATTCTTTTAAAGAGATCTACTTGTAATGTAGTTGTGCAGTTTTGGTTCATCTAGGGGAGTCTTTATTTATTTTTCATTTTCAAAAACAAAGTTTTGCTGCATACAGTATTTCAACATGCTGAATATGTTATCCCACTCCTTTAATCTATACAGCTTCTGTTGAGAAATATGCTGATATCTATGGAAGCTCCCTTACAGATTATAAATTTGCTTTTCTTCTGCTTCTATCAAGATTCTTCTTTGTCTTTGACTTTAGACAGTTTGATTGTGATGTGTCTGTGTGTAGTTCAATGCAGATTTGTTCTAGTTGGAGTTCTTTCAGAATCTTGAAACTGTATCACCACTTCTTTCCTCAAATTTGGGAAGTTTTGACCATTATTTTCTTAAATAAGCTGTCCTCCTCTTTTTCTATTCTTCTTCTGGGATTTTTATAATGTGCATATTAGTCTTCTTGAATGTCTGAAAGTCCCTTGGATTCTCCTTGCTTTTCTTCCTTCTTTTTTTATTTTTGACCCTTTTACTCAATGATTTCAAACAGGCTGTTATCAAGTTTTGCTTATTCTTTCTTCAGCCTTATTAAGTCTGCTGTTGAGATCTCTAATAATTTTTTTCAGTTTACTTATGATATTTTCAACTGTGGAATTTCTATTTTATTCTTTTTTATGCTTCCCATTTCTTTGCTGATATTCTCATTTTATTCATGCATTTTTTTTTCTGATTTCATGTAGTTGGTTATGTCCTCTAGTTCACTAATATCTTTATGAGTTATTTTAGATTCTTTTTCAGACAGCTCACAGGTTGCATTTATTTAGTCTTAATTTTTGGTTTCTTTGATTTGACCATGTTTTCTAGTTTTTTAACATGCTTTGTAACTTTTGCCAGAATTTGGGCACTTAACAAAAATGACTGCCTCTCACAATATTTATGTAACTGGCTTTGTGCACAGGAAAGCCTTTGTCAATCAGCCAGGCTCGAGGTTCTTGGACCTCTCAAACTTTTTTAAATTGCTTGCTCTCACTAATATCAGTCTTTAGAACTGCAGATCTAACATGCAGTGGTGCTTGCCTGTTACTCAGCAGCTTCTGAACTCCATTGATCTGTTCGTGCTTTAAGTCAAGGAAGACACCAATCAGTCCCTAACATATCCTTCAGATAAGCCGAAATGTTGGACACACAGTCTACTTTTTTATCTCCATTCCAAGAGATGATCTCTGTGTGGCGGGCTTCCTCCCAGTTGCTCTATACTACACTACATCGGGAGAGTGTAGCAAGCACCATAATTTTTTACCCCTTTCTCTGGGAACCATTCTTGGTTTTACAACGGCCAAGGTACTCTCACAGAGCTGCTCTAGTTTATATACTGTTGTAACTGAATGTCTCTGTGGCAGAAAGAGGGTCTGTAACTTCTTAGTCTGCTGTCTTGCGGATACCACTTAAGTTTTTTTTGTTTTTTGGTTTTGTCTTTTAGAGACAGAGTCTCACTCTGTTTCCCAGGCTGGGGTGCAGTGGTGCAATCACGGCTCACTGCAGCCTCAAGCTCCTAAGCTCAAGTGATCCTCCTGCCTCAACCTCTCAAGTAGCTAGAACTGCAAGTGAGAACCACCAAGCCCATCTAATTGTTTAACTTATCTTTTGTAGAGACAGCAAGCATCTCACCATGTTGTCCAAACTGGTTCACACTATGGGGCTCAAGCAGTTCTGCTACCTTGGCCTTCCAAAGTGTTGGGATTATAGTTGTGAGCCACCACTCCCATTCTTAGAAGTTTTTAATTGTAATCAAGTCCAACTTCTTATTTGTTTCTTTCATGTATTGTGCCTTTTGTCTTGTATCTTAAAAGTCATCATCAGACCCAAAGTCATCTGGATTTTCTTCTTTATGTTATTTTCTAGGAGTTTTATAGTTTTTTATTTTACATTTAGGTCTATGATCTACTTCAAGTTAAATTTTGTGAAGGACGTAGGTTCTGGGTCTAGATTCTTTTTGTTTTTCTTTTGTTTTGTTTTTTTTCCATGTGAATATCAAAGTGTTTTAGCACTCTCTGTTAAAAGATCTATATTTTTTCCATTGTATTGTTTTTGTTTGTCAGGGAACAAAGTCACAAAATATATTTATTTATTTTTAAAAATTTATTTATTTATATTTTTGAAACAGAGTTTTGCTCTGTCACACAGGCTGGAGTGCAATGGTATGATCTCAGCTCACTGAGACCTTTGGCTCCTAGGTTCAAACAATTCTCCTGCCTGAGCCTCCCAGGTAGCTGGGATTACTGGCACCCATCACCACGCCAGGCTGATTTTTTGTATTTTTAGTAGAGATGGGGTTTCACTATGTTGGCCATATTAGTTCTGAACTCCTGACCTCAGGTGATCCACTTGCCTTAACCTCCCAAAGTGCTGGGATTACAGGCATGAGCCACCATGCCTGGCCCACAAAATATATTTATTTAGTTCTATTTCTAGACTCTATGCTATTCCATTGTTCTGTTTGTCTATTGTCTGTTTTTGCAGGACAATTTTCAAAATTTCTGAAATATTTCTTACATCTAAATAAAGGTATGCAGCTCTTATATAGCTCTACAATATCTGCAGTATATGAAGGTGAACACTCAGTCAGCATTAATGTAAGAAATAGAACATTATCAATATATTAAAGCTTACACACACTCCTTACTGAAAGAATCTACTACCTCACTTCCAAGCTTAATTCCAATATTATATTTGTTATTCTCTTGCTTTTATTGTAGCTTACTACAAATGTATATCTAACATTAAATGTTAAATTGTTGATTTTAATGGTATCATTCAGAAAAGACCCATTACGTTTTCATTGTTTTACTGTTAGAATCCAGCACAAAGACTGAGAAAGTGGAAATAACATGGGTTTGATTTGTTTGTTGTTTTATTTTTACTATTAACTTGAAATAATGCAAAAGAATGTGTTATCATACTGAAATACACAGCTGCTCTCTAAGGCACCTATAAAGGATTTTCCATTTGACAAATTAGGGCTGTAGGCTCTGAAAAGCTCATCTGATGCAGTTGTACCCCTGGGACAGTAGACTGAGGATAGGGGTCATTCTATTCCTGACTCTTCCACTGTCATGGCCAGCACAATAGACAACCTTACATTGCTGCTTTGGTTTCACTTCAGGGAGAACTATTTTTGAGATTTCTTGAAACTTTCCACTTCCAGAATGTTTACATTTTTTATGTCCAACAATCACTGACATGCTGAATTAATGTTTTAGATAAAACAAAGAAGTTAGCTACTGATAAAGATCATGTCTCTTCCCTGTTCAAATGGCAATTCTTTAATTACTCTTGCTGTAAAATAGAAAACTTGTGGTATGGGGTATAGGAGAGAGGCCAGCAGCATAAGAGCAATAAGATGTCACCAAACATTATCCACATATTGAAATTTGTCCCTATAAATTTCAGCATATACCTGATAAAGTTTGTCTTCATCTTTATGACCTGGCAGAGTTATCTCCAATTTTTCCCTGTCTTTGATCTTCATTGGAATCCTCTAACTACCAGGATTTTGTTTTACTGATTTTTTTTTCCATTCTGCTCCATACCACGGGTTTTTGCTGCTGTTTAGCTGCACTTCCTGCAAGATCTAGTCTAGACTTGTCTCCCTGCTGAAGGTGTTATTTTTTTTTTTTTTTAAATCCACTTTTCTCGGAGCTGGCTGCTCTCAGCTTACCAAAGGATTATAAGGTTAACCAAAATACTAGGCAATGTAGGACAGATAAAGTAAAATCTTTCCTCATCCATCACAAAGTTCATGGCCAACAGTCCTGTGACAAAAAAACAAATTAACAAGAGAAAAGCATAGCAAATTTAATTAACCAAAGTTTGACATAACATAAAAGCCTTTAGAAATGAGGACCCAGAGAAAATTGTGTATTTTTAAGTGCAGTCTGATGAAAGAAGTAA
Organism: Saimiri boliviensis; assembly: GCF_048565385.1. Taxonomy (NCBI): domain Eukaryota; kingdom Metazoa; phylum Chordata; class Mammalia; order Primates; family Cebidae; genus Saimiri; species Saimiri boliviensis. Next base: position 62,028,221 of record NC_133460.1, read on the forward strand.
ATGGTTGTAAAGAAACATGAATGTACAAAAAGGGGTATGATCTAATGACAATAAGCTAGGGGAGAACACGGCAAGCCTTATGTGTTAGATTCTCTTCTGTGTGACTGTGTGACATTCCTTCCTCCTGGGTACGGAGCACGACACTGGTCCCATGAGGGTGTTTTGACCTACTTAACAAAGGACAGCCCTCACACTGAAAGGTCAAAAAAGTCAGCGAATGACCCCCAAGTTGCCTTATTTCAGGGTAGCATAGCCCACAAGCTGTCGGTGATAATAAATAAAATAAATCAAAGAAGAAAAGTGGGCAATTTGAAGGGCAATAGTCTGGTTTAAAAATTATTATTTTAGAATTCACAAAATTAGCTTTAACATATAGTTGCTATTAGTTATGAGCTCTGTCTTCTTAATCAAATGATTTGCTTTATTTGCACAGTGGCATAGATAATATTTTCTTCACATGATTATTGTGAGTTTATTTTTTTAAGATGATATGATTGAATTCACTGTCTAACCTCCAAACGCTTAAGTGACTACAAGTTTTTAAAAACAGTTCTTGGGACCTGACAGGGTTTGGAACGTGTGTGGTTAAACTGCAACTACTGTGAGTTTTTTAACACTACTTTTAAAAGTAGTCATTTTCTTGTAAAACTAAATGCACATGAAATGAACAACGTATGCTAAATAGGAGGAACAAAATATATTAAAAGAAGCAGAGACGTAGTTGTTAAAAAAACAGAATAGATACATTATGGTAAAATTTTCCTTTAGTTTTCAGACAGGCCAGTGACATAGGAAATATTTGGATTCTTTATCTTGTCATTCGTGATTAGAAAAAAGAATTAATGTTACAAGTATGTCTGAAGAGATCTGGTATACCAATAAATACCCCCAATTCTAGTGAATATAATATATCTTTTATGTTAATGTTATAATTATGCTCCATATAAAGCTGCATAGTTTCCACTAAACTCCTTGTTAAGCTTTGGGTAAATTTCCACTCATTTAAAAATATACGGTAATATGTGAATATACAAAAGTGTCTTCCACTTCAAGATCAACTATCTCTTATTCTACAATGGCAGATTTCAATGGTGAAGAAACCCAAATGTCAAATCCCGAGTTTCTTCAGCTAGGATTTTGACTATTCCAGTGCCTCTAGAAACAAATTTACTAAGTCATTTCTTTTCAGACTCAGAGAAAACTTTTGTTTCTCTCACCATAATGGTATCTGTGTGATTGACTTTGTGTTTTGTCAAAATACTTGGTGAGAGTTGCTAAAACATGACCTCCGCTAATAAAGTAACTTATTTTCATGAAAAGCTTGCTCCTCGTGACTTCTTAGTCTCTGCCTTCTGTTCCTTGGAAATCTTATCTTTCACTGGATTTGTTTCATTTCCTTTCTTTCCTTTTTGTCTTGAGACAGGGTCTCATTCTATTGCTCAGGCTGAAGTGCAGTGGTGCAATTACTACTCACTGAAATCTCAACCTGCCAGGGTCATTCGCTGACTTTTCCCACTTCAGCCTCCTAAGTAGTTGGGACTACAGGCTTGTGCCACCAGGTGAGCAATTTTTTTTTTTTTTTTTTTTAATTTTTGTAGAGATGGAGTCTCTCTCTGTTGGCCAGGATGGTCTCGAATACCTGGTGATTCCTCTCACCTTGACCTCCCAAAGTGCTGAGACTACAGGCAGGAGCTACCACACTCAGCCTAGATATGTTTCTTTTTAAATTTATGCATGTAAAAATAATTTACAATATGCTTAATTTAAATATATTCTTGGGACTGCTGTTTTGAAGTAGATTTAATCGAATTTATTATTTCTCTTGAGAAATTTTATTCTCCTACCAAGTGCTTCATGTATCTGTACACACACACACACACACACACACACACACACACAACATATATATATATATACAAATACACACTATTTATTTGCTTCATATTTCCAGAGAACTAAAGTATTTTTATACAGGAAAAACAAAATGATAAAGGGAAACATGCAACTGGATAGTAATTTCTGATGCAGCCTTTCCCTACTTTATGTATGATGACTGTGAGTAAAAAACAGAAACATGTGAAGTTATCAGCCTACTGCTAGAAGCTGAGTAACATTTTCAATAACTGAAAGATAATAAATTGCTCCTAAGAAACTCAACTTGTGCAGCATAGGAAAGAGCATGGCCTGCTCTGCAAAAGCCGAGATGTTGTTGTAAGACGTGTCCCTTCTGCAATCTTTTCCCTATGATCAGAAATGCAAGATGCTTCTGAGCAGAAACACAGTGTGTGTATCTCTCCTTCAAGGATGTTCCTCTGCGAGGTGGACAAAGTGCTTTTCTCCTCAAGTATCCTTGAGTACTCTCTATTCAAATTCATATGGAGACCATGGAATCCAAAAGCAAATCAATCAGAGCAGTGAGAGCTGGTGGAGCATACTGAATGCTGGGAAACACAGTCCACATCATTAAAACGTGGCAAAGTCGTGTAGATAGAGTGAGATTTAGATGCTGCAAACTAAGAGTTTCTGCTTTTTATATGTTTAAAATGAATTTAGAAAGCCCAAGAACTAAGCGCAAGAGGTAAAAGAGATTCACAAACAGATAGGTGTATTATAAAAATTTAAAATCCGCTGAGACACAGAAGAAAAAAAAGGTTCATTAATTGGCAAATTGATCAATCTTCTCTAGATACGTAAAGGGAATTAATCTGGCCATCTCTTAAGTGAACTGTATAGGCAAGGGCAATTCATTCGTGTGTCAGACAGATCATGTCCAGGTTTATATTAAATCTTTCAACAATGAGTGATGAGTACAGCAAAACATTTGACTTATATAAAATTTATCTATTTACCAAATATTCATTGTGCTAATATTTGTTTTTTATCCTAGGATGCCTTTAGGGAAAGAATAGGCAAAAATTTAAAGATAAGAAGATAAGATCAAAAGACAACAATCAGAGATAGAGTAAATTAAGAAAAGATGACTAAAATAAAAAATTTTAAAACAGAAATAGAAATAGGATGGTTAGAGAAATAGAACCTTCATTAAAGACAGTAAGTAAAAGCTACAGTGTGACCCTCTTCTCAACTGTTTCTTCCAGGTGTCTTTGTGCTTCACTCATTGCTATCATTCTTCCAGATAATTTGTTCATGTGGGCAACTGCACCCCACCTTTCATTTTTAGGGCAAACAGTACCACCGATGGCACTTTCTCAAGACCACCAACTCTGGTACTTATCTCCAAACAAAATCAGTAGGAAAATGCTTCTGCTCTTGTGATCAGTGTATTTTGTTTGGTTGGTTGGTTTTGTTTTGTTTAAGACAGGGTTTGGCTGTGTTGCCCAGGCTGGGTGTCATGATGTGACCTCAGCTCATTGCAACCTCTGCCTCCTGGGTTCAAGGAATCCTCCTACCTCAGCTTCCCAAGTAGCTGGGACTAAAGGCTTCTACCACACTGTCTAATGTTTGTGTTTTGTAAAGACAACATGTTGCCCAGGCTGGTTTCAACTTCTGGGCTCAAACGATCCTCTTAACTCGGCCTCCCAAAGTGTTGAGATTACAGGTGTGACCATCATGTCCAGCCAACTGATCAGTGTTTTAAGAGGATTTTATTTTCTCTTTTTTTTGGCAGAATTTTCAGGGCCTTGGCCATGTAAGGAAAGCTTTCATTTTATACTATAGTTCCTTCTCTAGAGTACAAATACTCTCTGGGAAGGAAATATTTGTGTGTTGAATTGTGATAGTGTTCTCTCTTTAAAAAAAGTTGAAATCCTGCTACCCCAGAACTTAGAAGTTGACATTATTTGGAAAAGGGTTGCAGATGTAATTAGTTAAGATGAGTTCATATTGGAGTAGGATAGGCAGCTCTTAATCAATGTGACTGGTATTCTTATTAGAAGAGGAGAGAGAACTCAGAAGGAAGATGGTCATATGAAGACACAAGGAGGATACCACATGAAGATAGAGATAGAAATTGAAGTTATGCATCTACAAGCCAAAGACACGATGGATTGCCAGCTGTCATCAGAAACTAGAAGACAGACCTGGAATAGATTCTCCCTCAGAACTCTCCAAAGGAGCCAACCTTGCTGATATCTCAATTTCAGACTTATGATCTCCAGAAGTATAAAAGAAGGTCTGTTGTCTCATACTACCTGCTTTGTGGTACTTTGTTATAGGAGCCATAGCCAACTAATATAGGATCTAAGCTTGCAACAGTAGCTCCTGGATACCTACAGTCCCAGGTGCTCAGTCTGCAGCTTTCTTTCAGTTTTTTTTTTCATAGTTATCTTTTTCTAAGGGCTCCAATGTCTTTTCTTCTAGTCTGTCTCCATCCAGGCACTCTTAACTATGAATAAGATTCAAGTTCAACCCCATGAAAACAGAGATCAAGGATTCAAGTTCAATCCCATAAAAACACTGAAAATCAAGGATTATTTGAGCAATAGTGTCAGTATTCTTAAATATTCCATGACAAACGCTACAATTCCAGGAACACACCCATTTCTTCTGTAAAAATACTAAAGAATAAATTATTCAAGAATACTTGTTAAAGCCTCGTAAGGTAGACATTATTCAGGATCATTGTGATAGGTATAAGGACCACCGCAATGATATTTTGCAGTGGGGAAGAGAGATTGAGCTCACCTGCAAATAAAACAAGGGCAAGTGGAAATTTATAGCTCACAAGGGTCAGGCTGGGGGTCAGTGAATAAAAAATCAAAGGCAAGAAGGAATTCTAACTGACTTATCAGGATTTTTGCTTAAGACAGGCCAGGGTGACAAGATACCATCTGGGAGACAGTGGAAACTGAGAAAGCTAATCACATATTGAGGGTAATGACATATCAAAGGAAGGGGTATATTCTTGACAAAGTGACTTAGCAGGGTTCTTGCTAAAACTGGATTTTATAAGAAAGTGTACAGATGGGTCTAGAAAACCATTCAGGAACCTGACTAAAGTTTGGTCAAGCAAATAATTTTTGCCAAAACATGCTTAACCTCACACAGCAGTTTAACAGACACACATCTCTGAAACAGCCCTAAGACTTATATGCATTATTATTATTATTTTTTTTTTTTTTGAGACAGGGTCTTCCTCTGGGAGATCCCAGCTAATTGAAGCCTTGACCTCCCTGGCTCAAGTGATTCTCCCACTCTGGTTATAACAATAACCAAACATCTCAGAAACATGAGAACAGTTCCTGGTTTAACCTCCCAGGTAGCTGGGACTACAGGTGTGTGCCACCATGCCTGGATAATTTTTTGATTTTTTTGTAGAGACAATGTTTCACTATGTTGCCCACGCTGATATAGAATTCCTGGGCTTCAAGCAATCCTCCTGCTTAATCTCCTACACTACTGGGACTATTATAGGCATGAGCTGCCACAACTGGCCAGACTTACATGTATTTTTAAATTATGCATGCATATAATATGCATATTTTTTATTTTTGTATATTTTCACTATAAAAAGACTTTTAAAAAATCTTTTCACTATAAAAAAGATTTTTTTATCTTTATGTTTTCTATCATGCTTAGAAAAAAAAAATCTCCGAAATGTTGAAATCGTTCCTGTTTTAATCTCTGAGGTTTTAACTATTTTTTTCTTTACTTCTAAATTTAGTTTTGAATCAGCATTCAGTTTGCTTAAGAACCCCAAAGACTGGGGCAGATAACCCTGTACTTTTTCTCCCAAAATGATGTCCAAACTTGAGATAATTTTTTAAAACTTATGAGTGATTTCTCAAAGAATTTATCTCATTTGAATTTAGAGAAATCATCCTGACCCTATAAGCCATTAGATTTAGCGGAGAAATGTTAGCTATAGGACTGCAATTACCAGACTGGATCAGATGAAATAAATTTTTCTTTTTTTTTTTTTTTTTTTTTTTTTTTTACTAGGTCAGTAACCTAACAGGTTTCATTTCTATCCCTGTCTCTTTTTCTACCTCATATCATCCATTCTACAGAAGCTAATATTACTCATCATTTTCATCCCAAGTTCATGCACTCAGGCATGTAAACCCAATAGTATATTCTGGTACCTATGTATAATCTACATAATAAAATGCAGTATTATACTTAAAAATAAGTCTTCTGTTTCAAAAATTGCTGTGTGCGTGTTGAAAATCTTGTTTACCATGTTAAAGAGTTCAAATTTTGTCCTGAAAGTGCTGAATAGTTATTAAAGCATTTTGTGATAGAAAATTAAAAATACCAGAATTCTAGTTTTGAAAGCCTTAGGTTCATGGTGACAAGTAGAGAGCATGAATTAGAGATGATTCTAGCTCCTAAATATAAATAATCATGATGACTTTCAAAGTAACAACTGTACTAGATAAAGTTTAACAGGTAAGAAAGTCTTTATTCAAGAGTACTGCAATAGGGAGAGATGCTAAGGTCAACGAAGTTTAAACAAAAGGTGAGAAGGTTTTGAAGCACTGGGTGGATCCAGTGAAAAAGTACTGGTAGAAGTTATGGTGATGATTAATCACGGGATATATTGAGCATATGGAGTCATTCCTTAGTTTGCAAATGCTTTTCCTTGTGATTAGGCTATCTGTGTTAGCAAATCAGCAAATATAAACTAGGCTACTACTCTCCTATAGAGAATGGGGATAGAAGTGCTATCTTCTTGTTTACATTTCAAAAAGATGGTTTCAGGCCTTTGAGAAAGACATTTTCTGGGTTGTAAACTGGCAAGAGGCAATTTACAGCCATTTCAAAGGAACAGAAAAAGAGTGTACAATTGGCAAATTTTCTAGAGTAAATTCTCTAAGGAAGAGAGATCAGGAGCCTAGAGGTAGAACAAGCCTGTTTAAAGTGTGTCAAGCTGAGGAAATCGTGGATTCCATACTAGTTAGTAGTCATTAATCTTTAATATATTATTGGAATTGTGTTATTTGTTTAATAATCTCATTAAATTCTTAGAAAAATTTTGTTTAAAAAAGATACTTATCTCCATTTTACAGAAAAATAAACAAAATCTTGTAAGGGTAAAGTCATTTACACAAGGTCATCCAACTGGTAAAAAGCAGTTGTGATTTTATTTTATTTTATTTTATTATTTTTGCAACAGGGTCTTGCTCTCTCACTCAGGCTGGAGTGCAGTGGTGCAATCATAGCTTGCTGCAGCCTTGCCCTCCTGAGTTCAAGCAATCCTCCCACCCCAGCCTCTTGAGTAGCTAGGATGAGAGATGCGCACCACCATGACCATCTAATTTTTAAAACAATTTGTTGTAGAGCTGGGGTCTCACTATGTTGCCCAGGCTGGTCTTGAACTACTGGATTCAAGTGATCCTTCTGCCTCAGCTTCCCAAAGTTAGGAATTACAGGTGTGAGCCACCGTGCCCAATCACAGTTGTGATTTCTATCGAGGTTCAACTGTCCATCTGAAGCTCATACTCTCATCACTAAATTACCACTGTGTAGTCTATTGCTGTATGCAAGTTGAGAAAAAAATAAATTCTGAGGTTGCAGCAGTGAGAATGAAGAGGTAAGAACATATTTCAGGGCTGTTTAGTAGTTAGTCTTTGTGATTATCTATGTGTACCAGATGAAAGCTACATTAAATATTAGATTTCTGGATTTAAAAAATAAATTAAATTATGGTAACGTTCAAAAAGATGGAAAAGACAGAAGGAGTTTTCTGTAAAACTAAGATAAATTTGGTTTGGGAAAAGTGAATTCAGCTGTGATAATCAGGTTAAAAAAAAGAATAAGGGATGAAAAGGTAGTTAGTATAGATTGTATAGTCAGTCACTGACATACAAGTTGAAGCCATTGGGGTAGAAGCAACTGCTCAGGAATAGTGAGTTGTGAGAAGAGGAAAGAATAGAAAAGAGTGTTTTAGTAAGGAACAAGAAATGGTTGAATTAGTCAGGTTAGCTATGATGAGCTGTATTGTCAGTTACAGCAACTGCCATTGGTTTCAGAAAATGAGATATAATCACATTTCCCATTGCGCTAAATGCAAAGTCTTCTAACATCAAAGTGTCTTATCAAATTACAAAGCACACCTAAGATTTCTTATTCCTTATCTTATTTGATGAGAATTAAGACCCAAAGGCTCAAGGGAAAACTGTCTATTTTTATGTTTGGATTCAATGAAGAGTGAACAATTATCTAAAAATAAAATTGGTAAAAGACCGAGGGGAAACTCACCAAGGTTGATCTGTTTAAATTTTTCTTGGCCTCTCTCTGTACAGCATTTTCTCCTTCTGGGGATGATGCAGAACCTTTTCTGGAATGGGAGTCTTATGACCTACTATCGATCAAGGTAGGCAGAGGACTTCTGTGAGGCCAGCTCTTACACCGAAAGTCAGGGAAAGGTACAGTAATATTTTCATGGTTTTTTTTTTTTTTTTTTTTTTAAAGAAGAGGAAGAAAGAGAAAGAGGAAGGAGGAGAGAGGATGGGGGTATTGCTTTATTGCCCGGGCTAGAATGCAGTCTAAATATGGGTATGCCTATAATTGTCCTTAATAATGGAGACATGAAAGAAAATGAGGGAAGAGAATAGCAAACAAGGAGCCAACCAAGATTTCTTTTAAACTTCTAAGTTGATATGATGTGGTACTGATAAGAGTGTATATTTTCTATATTTAAAGCGCAGAGTTCTATAAATGTTAATTACATTTACTTGTTCCAGATCTGAGTTCAAGTCCTGAATATCGTTGTTAATTTTCTGTCTCATTGATCTGTCTAATATTAATGTTGAAGTCTCCCACTATTATTATGTGGGAGTCTAAGTCTCTTTATAAGTCTTGTATGTCTGCGTATTCCTGTATTGGGTGCGTATATATTTAGGATCTTTAGCTCTTCTTGTTGTTGCATTGATCCTTTTATCATTATATAATGTCCTTCTTTGCTTCTTTTGATCTTTGTTGCTTAACTGTAACTTCTGCTTTTTATTTATTTATTTTAGCTCTCTGTTTGGTTGGTAAATCTTTCTCCATCCCTTGTTTGGAGTCTTTGTGTATCCTCGAATGTGAGATGGATCTGGATGCAGCATACTGATGGGTTTTAGTTTTTTATTCAAATTGCCTGTCTTTGGATTGGGGGATTTAGTCAATTTAAATTTAGAATGAATAATAATATATGTGAGTTTAATACTGCCATTAGCTGGCTATTTTGTCATTAGTTGATGTAAATTCTTCATTATATTGATGCTCTTTTTGATAATTTTTTTAGAAAGGCTGATACTGTTTGTTCCTTTCATATGTGTAGTGGTTCTTTCAGAAGCTCTTGTAAAGCAGGCCTGGTGGTGATGAAATCTCTGAGTGCTTGCTTATTCACAAAAAACTTTATTTTTCCTTCACATGTGAAGCTTAGTTTGGCTGGATGTGAAATTCTGGGTTGAAAGTTCTTTTCTTTACGGATGTTGAATATTGGCCCCCACTCTCTTCTGGCTTGTAGGGTTTCTGCTGAGAGATCTGCTGTAAGTCTGATAGGCTTCCCTTTGTGGGTAACCTGACCTTTCTCTCTGGCTGCCCTTAGTATTTTCTCCTTCATTTCAACCCTGGTGAATCTGACGATTATGTGCCTTGGAGTTGCTCTTCTTGAGAAATATCTCTGTGGTGTTCTCTGTATTACCTGGAGTTGAATATTATCCTGCCTTACTAGGCTGGGAAAATTTTCCTGAATAATGTCCTGAAGCGTATTTTCCAGCTTGGATTCATTCTCTTCGTCACATTCAGGTACACCTATCAAGCGTAGATTAGGTCTTTTCACATAGTCCCATATTTCTTGGAGACTTTGCTCGTTCCTTTGTATCCTTTTTTCTCTAATCTTGTCTTCTTGTTTTATTTCATTGAGTTGGTCTTCGACCTCTGATATCCTTTCTTCTGCTTGATCAATTCGGCTGTTAAAACTTGTGCATACTTCACGAAGTTCTCCTATTGTGTTTTTCAGCTCCATCAATTCACTTATATTCCTCTCTAAATTGTGTATTCTTGTTAACATTTCGTCAAATCTTTTTTCAAAGTTCTTAGTTGCTTTAGATTGGGTTAAAACAAGTTCTTTTAATTCACAGAAGTTTCTCATTATCCACATTTTGAAGCCTGCTTCTGTAATTGGAACACACTCGTTCTCCATCAAGCCTTGTTCCGTTGCTGATGAGGAACTGTGATCCCCCGCTGAGGGAGAGGCGTTCTGATCTTGGGCATTCTCAGCCTTTTTTGGCCGTTTTCCTCCCTTCGTTATAAATTTATCCATCTGTGATCTTTGAATTCACCGTCTTTGTAATTAGGTTTCTGAGTGGACGTCCAACTTACTGATTCTCAGCGCCGAAATCTGAGCAACCCACTGCACCGACCAAATCAGCGGCGTTAAGATTAATGGTGCTTTTCCGACTCTGCACCAAGAACCCTCGCTCCAAGGCGCCGGCACAACCACCTCGCCGGTCACGAGAGTCGCGCTGGCGACCCGTGGGGCTCCTCCGCTGGGAATCTCCTGGTACGTGAGCAACAAGAATTCATGTGAAGGTATGGCGTCCTCTCATTCTTTGCGCTTTCAGTGGGAGCTACAATCCCGAGCTGTTAGTGATCAGCCATCTTGGATTTCTCTATTTTCATGTTTTATGGCTGATTTTGGAGGGAAACGAGTTCTAATTTCTATGGCCCGTCTTAGGGAAGAAGAATTCTCATTTCAAAAATAGGATTGAAAGAGACATGAAAATGTTAATAATTTAGAAATATTAATTTTGCTCTTTGTAATTTTTTCTAGTACAATAGTATAATAGACAAAAGAATGCACAGAGATAGCTACCGTGTAATTGTGTGAAACAAAAAATAATTATATTTAGAGTCAGATAGATATAGTTATTTGTTTAGATATAATAAATATAATTATTTTTTGTGTGTACACACACACATATATATTTCCAAAGAATAATTTGGTAAATAATGACTCATATATGTTATAGAACATTGTGTCATCAAGAAATTTTTATACTTGTAAAGCAAAAATAAAATCCTAAGACCTTCCAACAGCCTGATGGGACACCCTCTGGGTCAAGGAGACTTCAGAGAAACCAGAAAAACTAAATTCCCAGCCACAATGGGAGGGAAGCTAGATATACTTTATTATACCCTCTCTCTTTTGGAGTTTAGGTTAGGCACAGCTGACCAAAGTTAACATTAAATTAAGAATAATAACAGACGGACAAAACAGACTCTGTGGCAGTAAGATACAAAATTCCAACCCGATTCTGATATAGTGGGACATGACAGATAGTAGGTCCTGAAAGAAATCAAAATGTTTTACCCCAAAATATTTTTCTTTGACACATTTTAAAATGGTCCCGCAAAGCCATCTTTTGTGGGGGAAATCTGTATCTGCAGAGAACCTGCATTAATGCAATCAGGCCTCTTCTGGGTCTAGGCTAGATTAACTAGACCTTAAAAGGTCCCAAAAGAGACATTTGAGACCTTAAATGTCTATCCTGTCTGAAAGCTGTCACCTGGAAACTTCATCTAAATAAAAAGAACCTTGGTTTCTCAACTCCCCTAATCTTAACTCAAACTTTTTTTTTCTACTAAATTCATTCAGCAAAGCTTAATTCTTTCAACCAATTGCCAAAAGAAATTCTTTGACTCCACCTGTAACCTGTAAGCCAGCCACTGCTCCTGCCAGCACCATTTCAAGGTATTTTGCTCTTTAGGCTGAGCCAAAGTGCACCTTTCATGTATTGATGTGTGATTTTAACTGAAATTACTATCTCCTTAAAATATATAAAACCAGCCTGTAACCTGACCGCCTCTGACACTCTTTCTCAGGATTTTTTAAGACTATTTTCTTTCTGAACCATGGTCACTCATATTGGCTCAGAATAAGCCTCTTTAAATATTTTATATAATTTATTTTTTCATCAACATAATAGTATATATTACCTATTCTTCCCACCAAAAAAATCAAAAGATGAGTCACTGGACTAATAGAAAACTGCCAAACAAATGCAGCAAGCAAGAGGTGAGGATTCAAAATGTACGAAAGACGTTTTTAAAAAAATTTTAACAAGACAAATCCAAGAGAGAAAGAGTAGATAAAATAATAGGCAAATTCCGTACACACACACACACACACACAAACAAATACAAAGAAACTTTAGTGGCGAAACAAACAAAAACCCTCAATCTTCTTAGTAGAAAAGGAAATAGAAAAAAAAAATTAGCAAAGATTTGGAAGTATCAAAGTTTTGGTGAGAATGTCAGAAATTAAAATGGTCTTAGTGGGAATAAATAAAATTAAATTGTTTGGAAAGTTATCTGATGATGCCTAGTAAATTTAAAGATGTATATTCCGTAAGAAATGTCAGTTCCGATAGCATTTTATCTGCTGTAATAACAATGGCAATCAACTCTTAGTGGCTTTAATAATTATGTAAGTTGTATTCATTTTATAGCGCCAGGAGAATTGGAAGGGATTTGGGAGCTTTGCTCTATGTATCATTCATAGGGACAAGGATCCTTTCATCCAGTAGTTCTATCATCCCTGAGTCATCCATGTAACTACCTACATTTGACTGGTAAATGAAAAATGAAAATGAGAACATCGATGATCACTTGAGATGTTTTAGGGTCCTGCTAGGAAGGGAATCTATCACTTCCACTGAGATGCTATTGGTCACAAGTAAATGACCTGATTCCACATAAGGGAAGACTATATGATGTGGCCTAGTTTTACTCTAGGAGAAAAACGAAATGAGTTACTGTGTACTTCTAGAGAAACCCAAACACATGTACCAAAGACATATAAGAATTCTACTACAGCACTATTTATAATTTTAAAAAATAAAAGAAGAAAAAGAACTATGTCCATGAACAGAAGGATTAAAAAATTTGTGTTTTAGTCACTAATAAAATATTATACAAATTTTCAAATAAATAAACTAAAAATGTATAAACCAATTTGTCTTCCAAAAGCATAAGGGAAGTAAGAAAATAATATTACAAAAGCATAAGTAGAGTCTTGTAACATTTATATAAATCAAAAAAGCACAATTAAGCTGCATGTGTATGTCCTAAATAGATGTTCAAAAAGCATAAAAGTATGGATTGGGAAAATATACATATAAGTTGATTGTGAGATGGGAAGATAATGATTGGGAAAGTTTAAAAAGAACATGTGTGCTGATATTTTACTGATGATAATGAGAAATTCTATTAATTCAGACCAAACATGAGTCTAAAGATGATCATAAAAAACAATCAGGAGGAAATACATAAAGAAACTTTCCCAAGCATCACGCAGCCACCAAGATAATGAGGAACAACTAGACCAAGCTCTGAAATGATAAAAATGAAACAGATGATGAAAACGGAGAGAACTGAGGCCACTACTCAGAGCCACTGTTGCTTCTAAGAAAGAAGTGGTAGAGAGCTGAGCTGCACTTCTGGCAATGTGGGAGGCTAAAGATGCAAAAAGCCAGAACCCAGAGCCTGCCAAGCAAGGAACGCTGGTGAACTCCTACTGCAATGCGCTGCACACTAGGAGTGAGGGTGAACTCGGTAAACTCTTCATGAAATACAGTTGTGTGTTAGGTTATCTATAGCATATCAACTATAAATTCTTACAATTCAGTGATCTCAGATTGCAAGCATACCTGGACACCTGGCAGAAATAAACACTTTCACTGGAGGAAGACGTAATTATCAGAGAGTTCAAATTATTTCTGCAAATAATATTTCACAGTAATGGCCACTGAAAATTAAAGTTTCTCTAGGCACATGTGGAGACAAGCCATTATGAAAAAGAAAAGAATCTAAACAACAGACCATTCATACTGAGTCAATTTATCAAACTTATGAGACAGACTAACATTACTAGGTTTATTTTCTTCAAGGAAATTAGGGCCAACACTGAAAATTTTAGGAGAGAAAAGGAGACAGAGATATGTCTTTGAAAAAGAACGAAATACAACTTTCAGAACTAAACAGTATACAATACAGTTAAGAGCTCAAGAGCTGGGTGGGTTAAATCAGAAGTTAGAAAATGATGACATCTGAGCTAAATCAAGTCAAAATTCTGTGATTTTTAGAATTGCATGTAAGCTAAGAATGGTTTTTACATTTTAAAATGTTTACATCTTAAATGGCTATATGAGTATCTAAACAGTATCTTTTATTTTACCCCTTGGCTTGCAAAATCTAAAATATACGCTACCTGGACTCAAGACAAAGTTTGTCAGTTCCTGGATTAAACAATGAATTTTCTCTAGATGTGTCTAATTAAGGTTAGGCTTAGAAATTTAAAAGATATTTTATAGGCCTAAAGTTCAAAGTAACACTCTGAAATTAATACAGGAGGAATGAAAAAATAGAGTATAAAGGATAAAGATCAGAAATACAAATGACACTTTGGGTGAGTGGTAGGGGCTGGAAATGACTGGTAAATATTTCACTGACGCTCCAGAAGAATAGGAGAGAATAGATATTGAAAAAAATTATGGCTGAAAATGTAACACAGCTCAAGTGACAGCAATCTTCAAATCCAAAAAGAGCCCACCCAGCAAATTCAAATTCAGATAAATGAAAAAGATACCCACACCTACACGATGTAGTAGAACTTCATTAAAAACTCCATAAAGTTAAAGAGAAAAGAAAGTCTACACTGTTGGGAAAAAGAAAAATTAATAATTTCCCTTCAAAATATGTGTAATAAATGGCAACTGACTTTGAAATGCAAAAGGTAATGTTATGGACTGAATTGTGTTCACTGCCCTCACATTTATATGTTGAAACCCTGAGCGCCAATGTCACTGTTTTGAAATAGATCCTTTAAAAAGACAATTAAGGTTAAATGGGGTTATAAAAACAAGGCCATAATTCAACAGGACTGGTGTTCTTCTAGGAAGAGAAAATGACACCAGAGATTCGCTCCACTCTCCTAGTACCATGCACACACAGAGGAAAGACCATTAAAGGAAACGCCATAAAGGTGGCCATCCAGAAGCCAGGGAGAAAGGTCTTCCCAGAAACCAGCCCTGATGGCTTAGACAACCTTGATCTTGGCCATCTATCATCCAGAACTGTGAGAAAATTAATTCTCACAGTTGTTCAAACTACCCAGTCTATGACATTTCGTATTGGCAACCCTAAGAGACTAATATAGTGACCCAAAGAGTAGAAAAATTAGTCAAGAAATTGAGGAAAAAAATCCCAAGCTATACATCTATCACTGGAAAAACGATCCATTAAAGGTAAAGACAGAAATATAGATTTTTTTCATTAGATCTATACTAAAGGGAATTTTAAATAGTTATATAGGAGAGAAAATGAGCCAACCAACAAAAAAACATGTTCCCCTCTATAGAAAGAGCTATGGCTAGGATGCACCCTCCAAATCAGAGGCTGCATTCCTCAGTCCTCCATTTAGACAGGATGAAATGACAAACGTAAATAATATGAAATGTGAACAGAAATTATGCATATCAAGATCACTAAGAATATGAATGATTTCTGAAATCTTTATTTCTCTTCTTTGGTGATTTTTAGGGTATATTTTGGAGATGCAATTCCGACTATTTGAAAGGAGTCTGGATCCCCGAGTTAACTGTAAGAATCTTGATTAATATATCCTAACGTTTGGAGTCTCTCAGGACAGTCATGAAAGCATGAAAATGTTCATATGTACATGAACAAAAAGTAAAATTACATTCTGTCAAGAAAAGAATTTGGGATTACTTGCCACATCATTAAACCTATGCAGCCTAATTAAGTTTTCGATTGAGCAAAAAGAAATAATTTTTTTTTTTTTTTTTTTTTTTTTTTAGACGGAGTTTCGCCCTTGTTACCCAGGCTGGAGTGCAATGGCGTGATCTCGGCTCACCGCAACCTCTGCCTCCTGGGGTCAGGCAATTCTCCTGCCTCAGCCTCCTGAGTAGCTGGGATTACAGGCACGTGCCACCATGCCCAGCTAATTTTTTTGCACTTTTAGTAGAGACAGGGTTTCACCATGTTGACCAGGATGGTCTCGATCTCTCAACCTTGTGATCCACCCGCCTCGGCCTCCCAAAGTGCTGGGATTACAGGCTTGAGCCACCGCGCCCGGCCAAAAAGAAATAATTTTTAATGGAAGATTAAAAAATACAGGAAGGAAGGTTAAAAATGGAGGTAATGAGAATAAAGAAACAGAATCCAATATAAATAAAGAAAAGAAACAATAAGAACTTTTAAAAAAAAGGTTTTTTCAAAACACATTTAAAATTGAAAAATTCTGAAAAAGATAAGAAAAAAAAGAGAGAAAACACCAATTATAAATGCCAAGAAGGAAAATATGACTATCTCTTTTGGATATTTGACTCTGCAAACCTCATGTTGCAATTCGATTTCCTATGTTGGAGGTGGCACTTAATGGGAAGTGTTTGGGTCATGAGGGTGATCCCTCATGAATGGATTGGTACCCTCCTTACAGATATGCTCTTTTAATTCCTTACAGAGCTGGTTGTTGAAAAGATGCTGCCACCTCCCCACAACCCTGCTTCCACTCTCACTACGTGATCTGTGATCTCTGCACACCAGCTCCCCTTCTTACACCATCAATGGAAGCAGCGGGAAGCCCTTACCAGAAGCTGAGCAGAAAGCAGTGCCATGTTTCTTGTATAGCCTGCAGAACTATAAGCCAAATAAACTATTCTAAAAAATAAATTACTCAATCTCAGTTACTTCTTTATAGCAACAGATGAAGACAATTAATAAAGATCTACAGACGTTAAAAGAGATTAGAGAATTGGGTTATGAATTTCCAAGTTTCAAAGAATCCATCCAAAATTACTGAACTAATATTAATAAGAATTTGGCAAGATGAAAGAAGACAATGTCAAAATAAAAAATAATTTTAATTTATGTGTAGCAATAAAAAATCGCAAAGTAAAGTTTAAAAATACTATGTATGATAGCTTGAAAGACATCAGATAACCAGAAATAAATTTAGCAAAACCTTGTGCAAAATATCTACACTAAAATCTACGAAACATAGCTTTCAGAAATTAAGTAAGACTTAACCAATATTACTGAAAAGTTTTTTAAAAGACCTTAAAGGCTAAAGACCTTAAAGGCTCAAGGGTTTATAGATTAGATGACTCAAAAATTTTTAAATGTCCATATTTCCTTGTTTCATCTAAAGAATCAATGCAATGTGAACAAGAACTCAATTAGAATATTTTGTAGAAATTGAAAAGCTCATTCTAAAATTTGTTTAAAAGTACAAAGGACCTATAAGAGTCAAAAAATCTTTAATTAAATAACAAGGTGAAGGTTTATTTACTACTCAATTTCAAAAATTACTATAAAGCTATAATAACCAACAGTATGTGATATTGATAAAGATCAACAAGTATATCAATCAGAAAAGAGAGTGCAGAAAACGACCCAAACATATATGTTCACTTGATTTCTGACCATTCTCTTTTAATTTAAAAGAGAATGTTAAAGCAGCTGATATCTATATGAAAGAGTATGAACTTTAATTCACCAAAAGTAATTCAAATTATACATAAAATCAATATAATACTATCCAGAATCCTAAATGTGAAAGCTAAATTTTAAGCATCTTGAAGAAAAATCATACAGATAAATCCATGACTTTTATCCAAAATTTCTTAAAACTAAGAAGACTATTTTTTAAACAAAGATAAATTAGATTTTATCAAAATTAAAATGTTCTGATCAAAACTAGATTTAAGAAAGTAAAAAGTCATGTCACACAAATGGAGAAAATAATAGCAATACATAATCCCACACAGGATTTATTTCCATAATATATGAAGAAACACTTTCAATTTAATGTTAAAAAGACCATCAACCCAATAATTCAAACACTTTACAAGCAAATATAGGAATGACTTTTAATCATATGAAAGTTATTAGTTGTTAGGGTAATGCAAATTAGAAGCACAGTTGACTAGTACTATATATCACCAGAATAGCTATAATAAGCAGACTGACAGAATAAGGTATTGGAAAGAATACAGAGCCAAGGGCATTCTTGTACATCACCAGTGGGAGTACAAAATACACAATCAATTTAGAAAACTATTTGACGGTTTCAAAGCGAGTTAAATACACATTACTCTGTGATCCAAAAATTCCGCTTTTCAATAACCAACAAAAACTCTAGGAGATAGGTCTCAACACTATATTATAGAGTAAAATCAATGGGAGAAAACCTCCAAGATTTATATGACATAATTAAAAAGAAAAATCTAACATATTAATTGGAGTCATCAAAGAGAATAGAAAGAGAATGAAAAAGAAGCAATATTGACAGATATAATAAAAGATAATTTTCCAAATCTGAGAATGAGTTATTAAAACACAAATTCAGTAAGTACTTTTAACCTATAATAGAATACACTGAAACATTTACCAGATGCACATCATGGTAAAATTGCTTCAAACAACCCAGTGAGAATAATCCTACTTTTAAACAAGTCAAAATGAAAGACATCATTGACTTATCAACAGGAGATTAATAAATGGCATCCTTAGATTTCCAAAATAAAATAATTTTCAACCTAGATCCTGTACCTAACCAAATATCTCTCCCCAAAAAATGGCTTCTGAACAAACCTCAAGGGGATCAAATAGATTTGCAAATAACTACACTGTCTTCTAGAACAACGTTTAATATTTTTTATTTATTTAGTTTTTACTTTTATTATTATTATTATTATTTTCTTTTCTTCTTTTTTTATTGCATTTTAGGTTTTTAAGCAAAGCACTAATCAATGTAAAATTTACAATATTTGGCATCTAATCAATCATCACTAATTATACAAGAAGGAAAAAGTTTTGGCTTACAATGTGGAAAAAAAAGTAGAAATAGGATCCAGAAATAAAAGGTAAAATAAAATTTGCAGACAATAATATTAAACATTTTTTATAAATATGTGCAATATGCGACTTAAAGAAAAACATGAACACAATTTAAAATGGAAGATATAAAAAAGAGTCAAACAGAATTTCTAGAGATTAAAAAATCCAATTAAAATTTTTATTGGATGAGAATAAAGCAGATTAGAGACCTCAGATGAAAATAAAAGTGTACTTAAAGGCATGGCAATGTAAATTTTTCAAAATGAAGACAGAGAGGACAAAGAGGCCTGAAAAAGAATTCAGTAGGGCCTTGGAAATCTGTAGGAATATAACAGGCAGTCTAATGTGTGTGACTGAAATCCCAGTACAAGAGGGATAAGAATACAGAAAAGCTACACATACAATGTAGAACCTTACAACAGTATACTTCCTTTTGAAAAAAAAAAAAAAAGGCACAAAATTTTCCAAATTTGATAGAAACTGTAATGTAACAGATCTTAGAAGCTCAACGAACTCCAATCAGAATAGTAACATGTACAGATACACTAAGAGTCTACATCCTAACACTGCATGCACAAGTGCCTGAACACTAACTCCAGAGAGACAATCATAAAAGAAAAAAAAATGCATAATATGTACGGAGAAATAAAAAAAAAACTTAAACAGATTTTTGCATCAAAAAAGTCATTGTTTAATGGAATGACATGTTTGAAGTGCTAAAAAGCCAAAAATATGTATGCACCCTACGAAAATGTCCTTCAAGAAAGGTAATGCAAAGACCTTTTGGGACAAGAAAAAGCTGAAAGAATTCATCACAAGCATGTCTGCGTTACAAGAAATGTTAAAGGGCATTCATGAGGAAAAAGGGAAATAATTCCAGTCAGAAACTTGGATAAAACACCCCCAAAAGAAAAAGACCCAGAAACAGTAAATAAATGGATAAATATATCAGCTATATTAAAATTTCTTTAAAAAGTAACTTATAGAGCAAAAATCATTATAATGTGTTACATGAATTAAAACATGAAAGAAAAATAAATGATAGCAGCACAAAGAATATGAAGGTAGCAAAATGAATATGGTATCATAAGGTTCTTACACGATAGTTTTTGAAGCTTATTTGAAGATAAACTGTGCTAAGTACAGATACATGTTTTAAACACTACACAAATATTGAGATACCTAATAAGTCAACAATGGGGATAAAATAAAACCCTAAAAATAATTTACCAAAATAAACCATGAAGAAAAACAAAATCACGTTTAAAAAGATGCAATAAAGAAATTTTATAACTGATTTAAACTCAGATATTAATTTTTATATTTAATGTAAATGGTAAAAAAC
The DNA here is from genome assembly GCF_048565385.1 of Saimiri boliviensis. NCBI lineage: Eukaryota > Metazoa > Chordata > Mammalia > Primates > Cebidae > Saimiri > Saimiri boliviensis. The sequence goes on from NC_133460.1 coordinate 62,048,379, forward strand.
CCTAATTAAATGACAAATATTGACAAACTGACCAAAACACAAAAACTAACCATATGCTATATATAAAAAATTGGCTTTAAATATCAAGAGTCAGATAGGCTAAAAGTCAATGGATGGAAGAATGAATAACATGCACATACTCATCATAAGAAAGTTGAGTTACTATATTACTATCAGTCAAAGTAAACTACAGAATAAGAATTACTATCAGGGATAAAAAGAGTTATTTCATAATGACAATGGATCAAGACATGAAATTGCTAAATGCCCATTTTAAAACGCAAAAAGGAGCTTTAAAACACAGGAGGCAAATACCTGATTTAAGTAGAAGGAGAAATAGACAAATCCACAATTATAGCTGAAGATTTCAACCCTCCTTCCTCAGTAATTGATAGAAGTAGTAAGAAAAATAATAGAAAAATAGAAGATTCCAGCACGTTGATATTAATATGTGCAACAAAAATAGAATATACATTCTTTTCAGTTGTATGTGAAACATTCACCAAGGTAGGCCATATGCTAAGATCTAAAATTAGTCTTAATTAATTTCAAAAAATTTAATTTACAGGAAATATTTTTTGACCACTACAGAATTAATTAGAAGCAAATTACAGAGATATCTGAAAAAGACCCAAATAATTAGAAATTAAGCAAAACACACCTATGTAATCATGGTTCAAGTAAGAAATCACACCTTTGAACTGAACAAAAATCAAAGTATAATGTAACAATATTTGTGTAACTTACAGTAAGTACTTGAGAAAATGTCTTATCGGCAAAATGGCAATAGAATGATGTTATAGAAAACAGTCTAGTTTATAGACTATATAGTTATAGTTGCATAATTCTTGAAAAAGTTGTCATGGAAATCCAATGAGGAAGAGCTAATACTTTTCTAGAAGTAGTATTACAACATCTGAGCCTACACATGAAAAAAAATGACCTTTATCTTATGGTATACACAACATTTAATTCTAAATTGATCAAAAGTCAAAATGTAAAAGCTTTTAAAGATGAAAATTCTAAAACTTCCTAAAGAAAATAAGGAGGAAAATTCCTGTGACTTTGGAGTAGACAAAAGATTTCTTGGGGCACAAAAGCATGGCACGTGAAAGAGAAATACTAATAAATTGCACTTTATCAAAGTTAAAACATCTGATCTTCAAAAGACTCCTTAGAAAATGTCCAGTTTTTAATAATTTGTTAAGTTTTATGCTTATGTTTTATGTACTCTTCTATATGTATTATATGTATCTAAAAACTGAAGTTTAATAATAATTTAATAAAACTAAAGTTTAAAAGTTTATTGTATATATCTAAAAACTAAAGTTTAATAATATTGATCTTCAATAGTTATTTAATATTCATCTGAAGCAAATGTGATAAAAATATTCATATGTGTTAATTCCACATCTTGGGCATGTTTATGTTTACATTATCACTCATCTGTCTGTTATTCTTTAAGTTTTCCACTATCAAAATATACATAAATATCATGTAGCAAGATGAATTCCTTGGAATAGTATTCATTAAGAAACATAGTATTTAAAATTATATCTATATTGTTATTAGTAGCTGCATAAAAAAGTCATAAAAAGATCTAAAAATGAAAATGCTATCAGTATATGTTTTTCATGTTGGTATAAAACTGGATTTTTTTTTCCATGAAAAGTTGTGTTTTTTTTTTCAACTGTTGTTCATGTTACTAGTATACATTACATTTGATATTATTCAGAAAAATAATCTAATGAACATCATAATTATAATATTTCTACTTTATTTAGAGTAGTGGCCCACCTTTAAGGGAAGGAGCCCCTTTAGATTTTAAAGAAAGTTGTCTTAGTATTTGGAAATAATAGCCTTTCTCTGAGGTCTAGGCAGACAACAAACTCCAGTTTGCATAGAAAGACTCAAGCTAAGAAATCACTCTCATCAGCAGATTTGTATGTTGCTAACAGTTGATTAATTCTATGTTTGCTGGTGGCACAGTGTGGGTGTCATTAAACTATTTTTATGCTTCATGCAGATGGTTTTAAATCAACAGCTAGTGGGCCTCATATTTATATTTGAGTGGCAGGTTGTCAATTGCTTTTAATACTATTCTCATAATCATTTTTATTAAAGAAGAGTCAACTCATTAAATACAAAGATGAATAAAATCTACTTAAAATTTTCATTAATAGAGTCACAAATAATTCCAGAGTTAAAGAAAACATCAATTAAAAAGAAAGGCTGTAATGAAACAAAAATAAGGATGCCCATACATTCAAATATGAATATATTAATTGCTACAAAGCACAGTTGTTGGTTACAGAATGATACCTAAAAACTGGTCTAATGGAAATTTCATCTAATGTAATACAGGATTTTTCACATACCAGCTATTGAGCAGCCCTCAAGGCAGGAGTTGTATGGGGTTATGTGAACTTTCAGAGAGGGAAGAGACATGGGCCTTCCCTCAACACAGCGACTGGTACACCTGTGTTCTCTGTAATCTCTGATGGGTTCCCACTGAAAATGCCAAATGCAAGATCAAGTAGGTTGTGACTCCTTTCCAAAATGAAATGAAACTCAGCCCAACTTAGCTTCGGGAGTACACGGATGTGAGCTGTGTTTAGCTTTCTGGGCTCATACAGACAGAACCCCAAAGTCATGTGTCTTTGCTTGAAATCAACAGGCTCTCAGAGGAACAACCAGGGCTGACACCTGTTACCAAAACCAGTTTACTGTATTTATTGAAAAATTCCATAACCTTTGAGACAACGGGGCTTTCTAAAAAGAAGGGTGGTAAAAGATGAAATCAGAGTCCTTTGCATTAAGCTATAAATTAAAAATAAACGAGGACGTTGCCCTACTGGGAAGATGGAGTAGACATACCTTTCCCTGTTCCTTCCACTAAATAACAAACAAAATAAACATAAAGAAGACTCAGAAAGATGAAGAAAAGAGGCAGACTGGCTAGGGCAGAGTCTCGGAATCTAAGGAACAATATGATGATTAGCTATCTGGGAATTTTTCCTTTCCTTTCTTCTTCTTTTTTTATTTTATTTTTTTATTTTTTTGAGACAGTCTGGCTCTGTCACCCAGGCTGGAATACAGTGGTGCAATCACAGTTCACTACAGCCTCAACCTCCTGGGCTCAGGCAATTCTTCTGTCTCAGTTCCCCGAGTAGCTGGAATTACAGGTATGTACCACCATGTCTAGCTAATGTTTTTATTTTTTGGAAGGGCGAGGGTCTCACTATGTTGCACAGGCTGGTCTCAAACTCCTGAGTCCAAAGGATCCTCCTGCCTCAACCTACCAGAGTTCTGGGATTATAGATGTGAGCCGTCATACCTGGCCTGGGATTTTCTTCTTGCCTTACATATTCCAAATTGGAGCTAAAGAAGCCAGCAGCCAGAATATGGCAACAGGCTCAATCTAATAAAAAAAAAGAAACTGAAAAAACAAACCAACCCACAGAAAAAGCCTGCCTTATCCAGCTTCCAAGTGCAGCATAACAAGACAGAAAACTTTGAGGCAATAACCAACTAAACACTGTGGAAAAAAATGTGGCCCCACTCCACCTTCACCAGCAAAGTCCAAGTTGGGAGCGCAGACTTCTGCCCTCTGGAAACTGTAAAGAGGAGTCACTATCCTTCCTCCCTCACCAGAGTGGTATCAGACAAAGATAGTAAGAGACTACTTTTGTGCCTAATGAGTGGTAATGAGCCACCAGTTCCCACTGACCTGTCATTGGTGACCACATGGAAAACCTAGACTTTCACCCCCACCTCCAGGAATCAAGAGGCACCCCTTAACTTCTTTACTGGAGTGGGGTTGAAAAGGCCAAATGGAGAGCCGGGGCTTTTGCTATGATCCAGTTATAAGATGAAGCCATCCGTCACACCCCCACCATACCTCATCTCAGAAGGAGACCAAGATAGAATCATTAGCAAGGCACCCATAGCCAGGGATGTGTCAGTGGATAACTAGTGGGAACCTAGCATTTCCACTCCCACACAGCTTCAGTAGGGCTCTCCCATGTGGTTGTCAACAGAAGAAAATGGGGAACCCAGACTTCTCACCTGGTGGTAACAAAGTAGGACCCTTCCTTTTTCAATTGAGCGGTTTTATAGGTAGTTGCCTAAAACAGGTTTAAATAAGACCCAAAGTCTTCTAACATGGTATCCCAATTTTCAGATTTCAAAAAACAAAAACAACATTCATCATATCATACCAATAACCAGCAAACTCTGAAACTGGACTTAAAAAAAAACATAATCAGCAAATTCTAACACTGAGATAAAACAGATGTTAAAATTATCTGATAAAGATTTTATCACCATTGCAAAACTACTTCAATGAGCAATTACAAATACATAATTGAAAAAAATTTAAAAGAGAAATCTCAGCAAAGAAATAGAAGCTATAAAGAAGAAACAAACACAAAATTTTAGAATGGATAAAACTAAAAGAAAAAATTTAAAAATTTATAATTAGAAATGGAGATGATAACTCCCCTTTCTCAAAAATCAATAGAACTAAATAGGAAACTCCTAACAATATAAAATAATTCAATCCCACCAACCACCAGCATCTAAATATGATTTGTAGATCACTACACCAACAATAGCAGAATATACATTATTCTCAATTTCCCATGTAACATGTACCAAGATACACCACATCCTAAAACATCATAAAAGGTCATAAAACAAACTTCAACACGTATAAAAGAATTGAAATCATGCAGAGTATAATCTCTAATGACAACAGAATCAAATTAGAAATCAGCAACAAAAACAAACAAAAAATATGCAAATACTTGACAACTAAACAGCATACTTTTTAATAATGCATGGGTTAATGCAGAAATATCAAGAGAAAACAAAAAATACACGGAACTTGATGAAAATTAAAATGCAAAATATGCTGAGAGGGAAACTTACAGTACTAAGAGCATTCATTCAAAAAGAGGAAGAGTCTCACATTAAGAATCTATGATCTCAGGTCAAGAAGTTAGAATAAAATTAAACCAAGTCAAGGAGAAGAAAACAGTAAACAAAGGAATAGAAATAATATAAACTGATAATGGAAAAACTAGGGAAAATATATCAATGGACTGGTTTATTTAAATAAATCAATACATCCAACTGGTTTTTTAACGAAGAGGACAAAAAGACAAACTAAAGATTGAAAGAGAATGTCACCAAATAGCATATACAAAATGTTACCCAGAACAGGTAAAAAGTTCTCAAATTAAAATAGTAAAAGAAAAAAAATCAAGTTAGAAAATGGAAAAAAAATCATTAACAGACATTCCATAAAAGATACAGAGATAACAAATAAGGACATACAAAAATATTCATCATTATTAACAATTAAGAAAATGCTAATTAAAACCACAATGAATTATCACTCAACAGCTATCAGAATGGCTAACATAATAAATAACAACACCAAATGCTGAGGAGGATGTGAAAAATTGGATCACTCATACATTGCTGGTGAGAATGAAAAATACTACAGCCATTGTGAAAAACAGTTCGGCAGTCTCTTACATTAAATATGCAACTACCGTATGACCCAGCAATCGCACTCCTTGACATTTACTCCAGAGAAATGAAAACTTTATTTATGCAAAAACTGTATGTTAATATAGCAATTGTATTCATAACAGCCCCCAAATGGAAAGAACTTAGATATCCTTCAGTGAGTGAATGAGTAAAATGGAAAAATTTCTGAGAAATTATGCTCAGTGAAAAAAAAATTAAAACCACAAGAACAGGTAAGAAAATGATACAGAGTGTGAATGCACTAATATAGTATTCTTGAAATGACAATATTACCAACCTGGAGAACAGATGAGTGGTTGCCAGAGTTAAGGAGGAGTGAAAGGTAAGAAGTAAGTGACTGAGGCTACAGAAGGGCAGCATAAGTTATCCTTGCAGTAATAGAAATATTTTGCATCTTGACTGTACCTATTTCAGTATCTTGATTATATTGTACAGGTTGTACATCCCTAATCTGAAAATTTGATCTCCAAAATGCTCCAACAAATTTGGAACAACAAATGTTTCAAAAATATTCAAAACATGTTGATTGCTGACAAGATATCACAAGTAGGAATTTCTGTACCTGATTTCATGTGACAGATCACAGTTAAAATGCATGTGCACAGCATACCATTTATTCAGTGTCCCCAAGAAAAAACGCCCTTTTCCCCCCCACCTCAGCTGTGATACGTCTTTTCTGGACATACCCAGACTCCCCAACACAGGCAGGGCCACAGGGGTAATAAAATGACACATGTGTAGTCCTGATACACCAATGGCATGTTCCTCACAATGCCCCACATGGGGCCAAGACCTATGTCCATTACTTACCATGTGTCATTGCTTATTCTCTGCTCTCTAGTGTAAAAATATTGTTGAAAGTGTCAAAAAGGTCTATAGATACCCATGTAGCTACCAGTAACGAAAAAAAAAGAGGAAGCATTTTTGTTTATCTAAGGCACAGAAAGCCAAACTGTTGGGAGAAACTGGGCAGCAATCTAAGTGTGAAACATCTTACAGAAAAGTACGGTGTTGGAATGATTATCATATATGACTTGAAGAAACAGAAGAATAAACTTAGACTTTCTGTGCTAAAAATGATGATGAGCAGTTAGTGGAAAATCAAAAAACACTGCACAAAGCTAAAAGTGAAGGTTTTGATTGTGCATTGAAAATGCAGATGCATTAGTATTTCAGTAAACACATGCCTTTCAATGGTGCGATGATCATGATACAAACCAAGGTCGGCCAGAAGCAGTGGCTCATGCTTGCAATCCCATCACTTTGGGAGGCCAAGGCAGGCAGATCACTTGAGGTCAGGAGTTTGGGACCAGCCTGGCCAACATGGTGAAACCCCGTCTTTACTAAAAGTACAAATATTAGCCAGGCATAATGGCTTGCACCTGCAATCCCAGCTACTTGGGAGGCTGAGGCATGAGAATCCCTTGAACCCTGGAGGCAGAGGTTGCAGTAAGCCAAGATAGTGCCACTGCACTCCAGCCTGGGCAACAGAGCAAAACTGAAACAAAACAAAACAAAAGAAACAAACAAAAAACCTGAAGACCTATTATAATGAATTAAAAATAAAAGAGAACTGTGAACATTAAACATGCTGATTACAGAAATTTAAGAAAAGACACAGCATTATTTTATTTTAAATTTGTAGTGATAAACTATTTGTTGATTATGAAGCAGTGGAGAAATTCATTGGCGAGGTTGCCAAGGTCATTGTTGACGAAAATCTGACACAAGAGTCAGTCTATTATGTTGATGAAACATCACTCCTTTGGAGTTACTGCCCCCAGAAAGGCACTGTCTTTAGCTGATGAGAGAGCCCCTACAAAAATTAAGGTTTCTAAGAACAGAGTAACTGCTAGGCTGTGCTAATGCAGCAGGCAGTCACAAGTGTTACCTCTCTGTGATAGCCAAAACCATGCATCCTCACTGTTTTCAAGGAGTGCATTTCTTACCAGTTTATTACTATGCTAAGAAAAAGGTATGGATAATAAGGGACGTCTCTTCTGAATGGTTTCACAAACATTTTGTACCAAGTGCACTCACTGCAGGGAAACTGAACTAGATGATGACTACAATATTTTGTTATTCCTTGACAAATGTTCTGCTCATCATTCAGTGAAAATTTTCATCAAAAATAATGTTCATGACATGTACTTTTCTGCAAGTGTGACGTTATTAATCCAGCTATGTGACCAGGCTATCTTTAGCTCAATGAAGAATAAATTATTTAAAAACACACACTTTCTTGAACAGCATGCTAGCAGTAGTGAACAGAGGCTAGGTGTGGAAGATTTACGAAAGAAGTTTAGCATGAAGAATGCAATATATGCTGTTGCCAACACTTGTCACATAGTGACTAAAGACACAGATACTGTCTATGACCTCTGCCTTGTGACTATGATCAGTGATGTTGATGAACAAAGTGGTGACTTTGGAGAATTTTATGTCAATTTAGAAATGAATAATACCTGACTTCCTTACATATGTAAAAAATACATCTTCAGAGTCCTTTAGTAAGTGAAAAAGAGTGACTATTTAAGAGGTTTTTAACATTTATAATGACACTCTAGTGGTTCATTTATGGACCAATGGTGAAATAATAGCGAAAATGATTCTGAATCAAGAACACTGTGATACTTGCAATAATAATGACGACATTAACGCTGCAGAAAATGTGCCTATAGATGACATGGTGAAATGTACGATGTGCTCACTGAAGGACTAGAACAGCATGCATTCAGAGCAGAACAAGAAAGCATGTTGGTTTATATATCAAAGAGAGATTTTTAAGACAAAAAAAAATATGTATTTTGTTCTCTTAAAAAAGTGCACAGGTCACAAAGATTTTAAAAAATGTTAATAAGGCAGATGACTCTGGAGGAAATATTTTTAAAAGCCATCCGGTAGGTCAGGCGCAGTGGCTCCCATCTGTAACCCCAGCATTTTGGGAGCCTGAGGCGAGCAGATCATTTGAGGTCAGGAGTTTGAGACCAGTCTGACCAAAATAGTGAAACCCTGTCTCTATTAAAAATACAAATAAATTAGCCAGGCATGGTGGCTTTTGCCTGTAGTCCTAGCTACTCTGGAGGCTGAGGCAGGAGAACTGCTTGAAGCTGGGGGCAGAGGTTGCAGTGAGCCAACTTTGCACCACTGCACTCTAGCATGGGCAACAGAGCGAGACTCCAGCCCTACAAAAAAGAAAAAGCTACCCAGTAGAACGCTTCATCATGCCTCATCACTTTCTGGTCCCTCAACTGCTTCTTATCTAAGAAAAATAGAACAGTTTACAGTATTCTTTTAATCACGACCCAGCATTGTATGTGGATACTGAAGATCTGCCATTGTTGGTTGTTACTGCTGTTTAACAGCAGAACAGGTGTTCTAGAAATGCTACTGTGATGCTTAGTTACTCTGGACACATTACTTTTTCACTGTATTAATGGTATGTCACTTTTTTTACTTTAATATTAAATATGTGTGAATAAGTATAAGAAAATAATTATTTATTGGTAGCATATAAATTCAGAGTCAGAAATGAGGGTGATGCCAAACAACCATGGATTGTCAACATGGGTTACTGAGAAAGTGACACTTTTGTTTTCTGATGGTTCAGTGTACATAAAGTTTGTTTCAAGCAAACAGTTATTAGAGTATTATATGTAAGTACCTTAAAACTATGTGTATAAATTGTATACGAAACATTAATTTAGTGTTTAGACTTGGGTCCCATTCCCAAGAAATATCAGTATGTACATGCAAATATTCCAAAATCAGAAAATTTATAAAATCTAAAACACTCTGGTCCCAAGCTTTGGAGATTGAATCTTGCTCTGTCACCCAGGCTGGAGTTCAGTGGTGCGATCTCAGCTCACTGCAACCTCTGCTTCCCGGCTTCAAGTCATTCTCCTGCTTCAGCCTCCCGAGTATCTGAGACTACAGATGTGGACCACCACACGTGGCTAATTTTTGTATTTTTAGTAGAGATGGGGTTTTACTATGCTGGCCAAGCTGGTCTTGAACTCCTGACCTCAAGTGATCCGCCCACCTCAGCCTCCCAAAGTGCTGGGATTATAGGCGTGAGCCACCACACCCAGCCTTCTGGTCCCAAGCATTTGGATAAGGGATACTGAATCCGTACTACAGTTTTGGAAGACTTTACTATTGAAGAAAACAGAGTAAAGAATACGTCGGAATTCTACGCATTATTCCTTACAACAGTATGGAAATCTACAATTGTTTAAAAATAAAAATTTTAATTAAATAAATAGAAGAGACTACAGATTTAACAAATCAGAAGATAGTGTATGGTGTGAAACATTAACCATATAGGTAAAACTTTATGGAACTGAGGAATCTAATGAAACTTAATTGACAAGGTTTAGAGAAGGCATCACGGAAGACTTGGCTTAGAACTAGATCTGAAGAACTAATGGGATCCTGAAAAGCAGAGGTTGATGGCCAGGTGAAACCAAAAACAGCATCAGAGGAACATGAGGACGGGTGGAGCAATTAAAAGCAGGGATTTACTAAGGGTGCCGTAGAGGCAGTATGGTGTGGAGGAGGAATGGCAAAGGGATTTCTGTGAGGCAGCATCCACAGGGTTAGAAGAGACACAAAAACTGGAAATATCATAGGTTTAGAAGAATGTGTTCAGTGCTGAAAGGTCGCAGGCGTCCCCAAACTTTTTACACAGGGGGCCAGTTCACTGTCCCTCAGACCGTTGGAGGTCCGCCACATACTGTGCTCCTTTCACTGACCACCAATGAAAGAGGTGCCCCTTCCTGAAGTGCGGCAGGGGGCCGGATAAATGGCCTCAGGGGGCCGCATGCGGCCCGCGGGCCGGGCCGTAGTTTGGGGACGCCTGGATCAGAACTATGATTTGTGACTGCCTTGAGAATAAAGACATTTCTTATTCAATATTGTGTCACCAAATTGCAGTCTAATGTCTGATACGTAACAAACGATTCATTAAATGCTGTTGCTGATTTCACTGAAAACAATTTTAGTGCAGTGATGGGCAGTAGAGATTTCAGCGGGTCAAGGAGTAAAAGAGAAGTGAGAAAATAAATGACTCTTTTGAAAAGGCTTTGTTCTTAAGAGACAAAAAAAAATATATTAACAAAAGGCAAGAACACACTTTATATTATGTTCTTTTTGTCATTTTAAGATGTGAGAAACTTGCATATACATCTTTGTTAGAAAAGGAGACTGAAAATCAAGGAGAAAAGATAAAGGTACATATGGAAATGAACCTTAAGGAGGTAAATGGATGCAGATGTTTGTAGGTGGAGTGGTGGGAGTGCATGCCAGATGGCCTCTATTTTTCAATTAAGTGGGAGGTGGTTCGTGCTCTGCTAAGAGAGAGGAAAAAGAATGGGGGCCAGAAGTCAGTCTCAAGTCTGGCATAGATGGAAAATGGGAATTGAAACTGAGCTATCAGCAAAAGCCCATTCCTCTTAGATATCTGTCACCATGTGGGCAACACCTTTATTCATTGAAGTGTTCTTCCTTACTTTAATGCTGGTATTTTCAACCTCAAATTATGCACTTTTCTTCTGAGCCAGTCTTTCTGCTAACAATAACTAAAAACTATTTATAAATGTGTCCATATTCCAAATCATATTTAATCAGCATAGTATATTTTTGAACTTATATACACATGTTAATTTTTTTAGAGACATTTAAGCGTTACGCCTTCGTCATGGGCACAATAAATGAAAGAGCCTAGAGATGTATTTTCTCATTTACCTTTTGCATGCACTCTATTGAACACAGAATATCGTGTAAGTCATAGGAGGGCGTTACCTATTTTTAGACAAGTGCTTTTGTAAAGTTCATACACAACGGTAGAAGAATATTTTAAACCCTAATTGGACTAAACCATCTCATTACCTGGTTCTACTGACCAAAGAGCGTTGCCATGGTGATGAGGGAATCAAGTCAGCAGGTCCTACTGTGAGAATTTTCCAGTCCAGATGCTTCATCGGTTCCATCTTGCTCATCTCCAAACAAGTTGTTATCAATTTAATGGCACAGAAACAGGCTCCATGAAGGGGAACAAAAGGAGTGTTTTTAACAAACCTTATGCCAAAATATGTTGACATATAATTTACAAAATAATCACTTTCTAAATGCAATAACACTTTAGGTTTTTCAAGAACAAACGAAAACCTTTAAAGATCTATGCATTAATTTAACAGTTTATGAATTTTTACACATATCCAGGTAAAGATCAAAGCCCAAGCAATAAAATATTTCACTGTCTGCATAACTGATCTTAAATACAATAAAATGTGTTTTTCATAAAAGGTTTGGAGCCCAAATAAGACTTACAGATTGGTGGAATTAAGGTTTTGGCTAAGAATAGGTAATTTTTATACTGAAAGATAAAATCTAAGAGCAAAAATTCAAAGTAGTTTCCATTTACGTCTTGAAATGGAACAAAGCAATGTTTTAGACTATAAAAAATGTTAAAATTTTGTTACTTCTACATGTTCGCTATTATTGCTGTTTGCTTAGCCTATGTGGCATTACAAAGTCTTGAATCTTAAGGCATTATGAAATTGTGTTTGCGAGCAGAAAGAAGGGACAGAACTAGAAAAACTGCCTCCCCTCCCCCCCCCCCTTTTTTTAAAATTATTTGCAGTAGGGAAGGGAAACCGCATGGAACAAAATGCTTGTGACAGGATTTAAGAAGAAAAATTCTGGATAAAGATGGCAAGAGGCTAACCAAACCAATACGTGTCCTTCAAATTTCTTATAAAAATGTTCATGAAGATATACTGAAACATGATACAAAGATGAACCATATTCTAAACCAAAAATAACACAGAACAGTATCACAGAATCTGGAATTAATTTATGCTTGCTGGATTTTATCTGTCATAGAGTTAGATGTCTTCTCTGTTTTATTTTACTAGTCTGTGGCATTTCTTGGCACTTATCAGGTGCTCAGAAACATTTGCTATCCTCACTGTTAACTGTAAAATTTGGGGAAATTGAGAAGAACCTTTTTGGACTACATACCATGTTTGGCCTTTCAGAAAATAACATTATAATGTGACAGTGGGTAGCTAGTCAGACACGAATAGGGCAGGAGAGGGCCCCCACACCCCACCAGGAAAGTCAGGCGACCATCAAGTCAGGCAGTTGCCACACTGTCTCTCTAAAATAACTGGCCACACCAGTGCCAGTAAAAGCGGTTTCCCTATGAAGAGAAAATACCTGAAAATGGCGATCAGCAGTTTCCTGTGAGATCTCGGGAGCTGGGCGAGGGGGCACACACATGGGAACGAAGAGGCGAAATGGCAGAACTTAACTCATCTATGACCGTCCAGGGGCATTCTGTCAGAAAAGGGGAAAAAAACCTCAGGTGAGCATGCGCACAACTGCAGTACACACACTGCGCATGCTCCCCGCCCAAGCACTAGCAGCTACCGCGCATGCGGACAGCCCACCCCGGCGGAAGAATCTGGGAAAAGGACGCCAACATATAAAACCCCACGTCAAAATGTCAAACCTGGTGTACGTTCCTTCCTCTTGTCCTTGCTCTAAAGCATTTTTTTTTTTTTTTTTTTTTTTTTTTTTTTTTTTTTTTGAGACGGAGTTTCGCTCTTGTTACCCAGGCTGGAGTGCAATGGCACGATCTCGGCTCACCGAAACCGCCGCCTCCTGGGTTCAGGCAATTCTCCTGCCTCAGCCTCCTGAGTAGCTGGGATTACAGGCACGCGCCACCACGCCCAGCTGATTTTTTGAATTTTTAGTAGAGACGGGGTTTCACCATGTTGACCAGGATGGTCTCCATCTCTTGACCTCGTGATCCACCCGCCTCGGCCTCCCAAAGTGCTGGGATTACAGGCTTGAGCCACCGCGCCCGGCACGCTCTAAAGCTTTTTAATAAACTTTCACTCCTGCTCTACAACTTGCCTCTGTCTCCTCTTCTGACTTCGGATGCCCCTCAGCTGAATTCTTTCTTCTGAGGAGGTAAGAACGGAGGTTGCTGCAGACCCAGATGGATTCACTGCTGCTAACAATGAGCTTCCAAAGAAAGTAGGCAAATACAGTGCCTCATCTCAGGGTACGCTTGTGACACAGGGACACTAAGGAAAACCTACCACATTAGTGCCATCATCTGGGCTAGTCAGGACAAGAATCATCTCCCTATTTCCTTTTCATGTTTTTTCTCATGTATATTTGTCTCCACAACTGCCAAGATTCCACGCAGCAGGAATGAGAGAGAGGTAAGGCAGTATATTGTTGCAACTTGCTAAGCAGAAGCAAAGTTTGAGGTAAAATTTAGGAGCAATCTATAATGGGTTATTTAGATTTTCATATCCTGCGTGATACAAAGGGGATTATAAACAACATTTGCTTCTTTGGATTACTCATGGAATATGACTATTAAAGCAAAATAAGCTCAACTAAAATTAATTCAACATGTGAACTCAAAAAATAATATCCACTGATACGCAAACTAAAATGGGGTGAAATACTCATACAGATAATCTAAAAACCAGGAGCTAAGCAGGAAAAGGCGACCGCATCTATGAGCACAGTAAGCACTGAAACTAGGGTCACTCTTTAAACGCTTTCTAAGGGCCAACATCCGAATCAAAAAGCATGATGGAAACAGAATAGTGCCAGGCATGGGGGCTCATGCCTGTAATCTCAGCATTTTGGGAGGCTGAGGCAGGAGAATCGCTTAAGCCCAGAAGTTCCATACCAAGTCTGAGAACAAGAATGAGACATTGTCTCAAAAAAAAGAAAAAAAAACAAAAAAGACAGAATACTGACCTAAACAATGCTAAATGAAACTCGTGAAATACTACCTTAAAACAAAAAAAGGGCTCATATACAAAAAACAATTGAAAATTTTTTTCTAAAAGAAAAGATATATCTGTGTACGTGTATATACACACATATGATGTCTTACCAATGAAATGTATTATTTCCTCTAGTTACTTTCACCCAGTAAACGTAAGTCTATGAGTTTATTCAATAATAATTACGATGTAACCTGCACTATAAAATTTAAACTCCCTTAAAATATCATTTTACAAAAATTATATATGTCCAGAGCACTGGTTCTTTGATCATTGATAAAACTCATCATCACTGTCTAATTAACAATGCTGTTTCATGGACATTTTGGCAACTTTATATAGCTTTTTACCATCTTATAGATGTATTTTCCTCATTTCACCGAATCACCCTTAGCAAAATGTAGCATATCATGAACAAAGAGAAGGAAAGATCTCAGTCAGAAATTGAAGGTCGTAGAGGCATTTGCATTACTGATCGATTTTAGCGCCTCCTGGCCTATGTCCATGAGAGGTACACTTTTATCCCCTGGGTCCAACCAATTTTCCACTCCTTTTCTCTGTGACAGCGACTGTCGAATGTTCTTTCCTTTCTCCCTTTCTCACTTCATTGTCTGTCTCACCGAGAAAGCCAAGAGGAACACCTGTTTGTAGTTTGGATTAGGAAATATTCATATAACTCATGTAAGGAAGAATACAATGTTAATTAACCAAGTGAACCACCTGATTCTTTGTTTTCTTATCTCCTTACTTTTCTATCTGGGCTCACGCTTTCCCCCATCTTTCAACTCACACCCTCTCCAAATTGTTATATGTTAATTTATTATTAACCTAGTCATTCTTACTTTCTAATTTTCTCTATCACTTCATAAATCTCCATAATTTGGGTTTTCTCTTAGGCTTGTTTGCATACTTATTTGCAGGACTACTTTAACACATGAAGTAATCTCTTCCAAAAATTTCTGTAACAGTAAGACAATTTACTAGATTTCCTAGGATATGGGATAAAATTCTCTCTCTCTCTCTCTCTCTCTCTCTCTGTGTGTGTGTGTGTGTGTGTGTGTGTGTGTGTGTGTGTACATCTTTTTTCTCTTTTTAAGATAAAGTTTCGCTCTTATTGAGCAGGCTGGAGTGCAATGGCATGATTTCAGCTCACTGCATTCTCTGCCTCCCAGGTTCAAGTGATTCTCCTGCCTTAGCCTCCCACGTAGCTGGGATTACAGGCACCCACCACCACGCCCGGCTAAGTGTTTATATTTTAAATAGACACAGGGTTTCACCATGTTGGCTAAGCTGGTCTCAAACGTCTGATCTCAGGTGATCCACCCATCTTGACCTCCCAAAATGTTTTAAAATTTTTATTTTTCTGTCTCCACTCTGCTAAGCATCAAAAATATTCCTAAAAAATTCCGAGCAACAGCTTGATTATAAAACCTACCATTTTTTAACATTTTCTTATTCTTTTCCTCTGAATACAACAATCTATTAGGCTGAATAGTTCTTACAAGTGACAATAATCTTGCAGTAAATAAAATTTGAAAAAATCTCAGGAATTAGTTTTTTGAGACATAAAATTCAGGACTAAGCACTCCTTCAGAATCACCCAGGCCAAGTGGTGGTGGGCGCCTGTAATCCCAACTACTTGGGAGGCTGAGGCAGAAGAATTAATTGAACCTGGCAGGCGGAGGTTGC
This sequence comes from Saimiri boliviensis, assembly GCF_048565385.1. Classification (NCBI taxonomy): domain Eukaryota; kingdom Metazoa; phylum Chordata; class Mammalia; order Primates; family Cebidae; genus Saimiri; species Saimiri boliviensis. The sequence continues at coordinate 62,064,446 of NC_133460.1, forward strand.
AGTGAACTGAGATCACACCACTGCACTCCAGGCTGGGCGACAGAGCGAGACTCTGTCTCAAAAGAAAAAAAGAAGAATTATCCAGGCTAGTCAATCTTTCTGATTTGGGAAAGTAAGCTCCCATCTGATTTCATGATTTAAAGTACTACTTTGTGGTAAGAGCCAACAAATACTTAATTAGCTTACTTGTCGTAAATGTGCCCTGTGGACAATTAAGCATGTCAAGTTTATACAGTAGGGGTGACTTACAGAGATAGAAAATGTGACTTTAACGAATGTGAATCCATGGGGAAATTCTTTATGAGATGGCCTACTGCATCAGAAAAATGCAAACAAATTTTGCTAACGGCCCAATAAAATCTGTGGAGCCATATTTCTGACTTGCAGTGAAAATCTTTAAGTCTCAAATTTCCTGTCCTCCTATGCACACCCTTGTTCCATTCTTTATGTTAGCAACTTTTCACGACACTGGAGTGCTGGCTTGTGCCAGGCACAGCTTTTTCAAGGCTGCCTCCCTGCTGATTCGTCTCTCCTGACAAGATCCAGTTGGCTTGATAAAATGCTGCCTGCATAGTTTTGAACTTGATCGATTTCTTTGAGACATGAGCTCACATAAGAAATGTGTCTTCCCAGATGCTGAGGCACATGCTTTCTCTTTCTGGATCCCTGTGAGGCATGAACTCTGGCGACCCAGCCTGACAATTGGAGTTTCTGTAGCAATATATTTTCAGCTTTCTTCAAATCACTGCAGCATCCAAATGCTCCAGAATTTGCCTACCAAAGTAAGAGACATGTCCTTAAACCCATTGATACACCCTGACATCACTCACCAGCTGTGTCTTTTCTGTGAGGTCAGAGAAAACAGTGTCCCAGGCTGAGCTTCTGGTTGTCACAGAACCATGCATAATCATAGCAAGTTTATTTCATCACCCACAACCAGATGTTAGCCTCAGGATTTCCATTGTTTACTAAATGTAGTATGTTCTTAGTAAAAGAAAACTATTTTTAGAGCACATATTATGTATTAGGCACAGGATATAAGCAATGTGCTTATGTTAATACATTAATATCAAAGACTTTCTGTTTTAGTCTGTGTTTGTGTTGCTAAAAAGACCTGACGCTGAATAATTTACAAAGAAAGCAGGTTCATTTAGCTCACAGTTCTGCAGGCTGTATAGAAATCTTGGTGCCTGAGTCTGCTTCTGGAGAGGGACTCAGGCTGCTTCCACTCATGGCAGAAGGTGAAGGAGAACCAGTGTGTGCAGAGATCAACTGAAGAGAAAACAGGCAAGAGAAAGCTGAGACAGTGTCAGGCTCTTTTCAACAACCGGTTCTTGTGGAAATTAAGAGTGAGAACTGGCTCATTCCCATAAGAATAATACCAAAACATTCTTGAGTGATCTGCCCCCAAGATCCAAACATTACCCCACAGGCCCCACCTCCCACAGTGAGGATCAGATTTTAACCTGAGACTTGGTGGAGTCAGACAAATGCTATTCAAACTGTAATACATTTGCAAGAAAATATGATTACAATTTTACAGATGAAAAAAATCAAAGCTTAGTGGTACTACTAGCTGACTTAGCCGTACCACTCGCTATTTTGAATATAGTTTCACCAGGTGTTACCATTTTTAAGGCTCCATCATCCTCTCCAAATTTCCTAGAAGCTTCAAAATCCCGTTAACTATTTTTACTTTAACCTCAACCGCTGCAATCATCTTGAGCCATTTCAATGCTTAGAATGACTTATTCCGATCTCAATCATTATATCCCCTTAAACTCCTCAACTCTTGAAACCTTTATATTCACTCCTTAGAAATTCACTAATTATATTGGCATCGGGATGTGCTCCACTTCAGAATTTCACACTATTGTTTTCATTTTGGCCATGACCTTTCACCCTGCTCAGTCTCTTCTTCTTCACTCACATCCACGTGCACATAACCGCATCATGCCCTCCAGGACTTCAGCTCTTCTATTGCTGTCTAGTCTTCCAAGATCGATAAATGATCTCACTGCTTCAGCCTTCTCTCCAGAGTCCTACCTTTGTAACTGCCCTTTGTTGACCTCTGTCACCTTCTTTATGTATTAACACGGTTGCTGTTCCTGCTACAAAACCCTGACCCTGTTTACCCTACATACTCATCACTTCTGGAGAACAGAGACATCCTGGTGAAAGCGACTAAACTGAGCAGCCAGGCTCCAACACAAACACATGTTTCCACATCTCTTGAAACTCAAAATTACATTATCTTGTTCTTCATTTTGTAAATCTATCTTCTCTCTCAATATATCCTTCTAATTGGCATAGGCATGCTCATGTTTCCTCCTTAAGAAAACACCCGCAAAACTATTGGAATTCCAGTTTTTTTCGTCTCTGCTATTTCTCTCCTTAGCTTTGCATCCAAATTTCTCAACTATTCATACATATTTGATGTACTCATATATATTCTGGATTTCTCTCCCACTCTTATTAAAACAGCTGATAATGTGACCTATTGTTGAATCTAGCAGGCGTTTTTAATCTTCATCTTACGGCATCTATGGCATTTTGTACCATGTACTCCTTTGGTCACCCATGAGACAGCACTCTACTGAATGTCTGTCTACCTTTCACTCCTCTCCTCTGCCTCCTTTTTACGATCCTTCTATTCCTCACAGTTATTAAGTGTTGGAGTTCCTCACTATACGGCCCTATTGTAACTATTTACTTTCTCCTATCAAGCACATCAATGCCTATCTTTTCAATTTCCCTTATGTACAATTGACTGGCAAATGAAACCTCCATACAGAGCTTCTCAATAAAACTATTTGGAATGTTGAAAAGTTCTATATTTGCCACCTAATATGGCATACATACTATGAAATATATGTGTACGGAAGGTTTATGGAAACCTTTCCATTTCTCCAGCTGCTCAAGATAATCATGTCAGCATACATTCAAGATCCTGTGGGGTCATGTCTCATTATGCTCCATCGTCCTTTAGCAGCTTATGCTAACTTTTTTTTACAGAAACATCACAACCAATTTTCCTCCCACTGAAAACCTTTGAACACTTCCTTGAAGTAACCTTTCTGAACTCCTAGTATCAATTCTCTCAATTAACTTCTGGAAATGTGTATGAATTTTTGTGATTCTTTGATTAATATCTGACTCTTTATAAGGAGAGCAGAGGTCTTTGCTTTTTATAGATGTTTTGTTCACCATTGGATTCCCAGGGCCTAGTTAAGTTGCTGGAATATAACAGATGTACATTAAATATGTGTTGAGTAGCCTTTTCCTAAGTTCGAGATTTGTAGATAGCTCCAACTTCTTTTTAGATATTTTTATGTGTTCCAAAGCCATCTCAAAATGATTTTACTATACCACATACCTGTTACTATCACTACACACACACACACACACACACACACACACACACACACACAACCTTATACAGTCATACTTAAGATATATGGCACATTCAGTTCCAAGCCAGAGGAATAAAATAAACATTGCAATAAAGCTAATCACACAAAATTTTCTGTTTGCCGATGCATAAGAAATTTGTTTCAGGGGGATTTGAGATGGCTGACTAGAGGCACCTGGAACTCACCTCCTCCACAAAGCAAACCCCAAAATAGTGAGTAGATAATCACACTTCACATAGATCACTTAAGACAGGCAGTGAAATTTATTAGAAAAGTGACAGTAAACACCTAAGGCATCGAAGGAGACAGAAGCAAGGCAGCCAGCTGGGCCAGTATTGGGTGGGAGACTGGAGAGACTCCTCAGGGCAAGGAAAGGGTGAGTGAAAGACTCACAATTGATTCAAATTCCTGCCACGGACTCACGCAATCCTAGGTCTGGGAGCCCCCCTCCACGCTATCCTCATTTGTCCTGAGACTCAGGCGGGAACTGCCTGGAGTTTGGGAGATGGCATTGCTCTGAAGAGGGAGCTCATGCTAGGGGGAGCTCATGCTAGGTCCCTTATCCCCACTAAACCCAAGCAGCTGCACAGCACCACCTTGACAGTCCAGACCCCACCACATTGCATCCTGCCCTGGGGTCTAACAGCCCCTGAATTTCCATATCCCTGCATCCTCACTGATATGCCCCCTGCATCCACCTGGAGGACTATGGCAGTGTCATTGCCCATTGGACCCAGTAGTGTGGCAGGGACTTCAACACTCCAGCCCATAAAATTGTCCTACCCTCCGGGGAACAGGTAGTGTAGCTCACCAGGAAGGTGGCCCCAGACAAAGTGAGTCTAAGTGCACTCCGCAGAGCCTGAAAACCACTTGCCTGGGGCTGTTGCCACTGATGGCAATTCTGTCTCCCACCAGCAGCAGAGCCACTGTGCACTTGCACATACCCTGAGTAGAGGCTCTCCCTGCTCATTACTGTTGTTGCTGCTGCTGCTGCTGCTGCTACCTGAACACACCACTGGGCCCTGTGGATTACATCAGCAAGGAGAGTGAGAACAGACCCACCCAGCCTGGCACAATCCCCTCAGCACCACCCACTAGGAGCCTGGGATTGCCTTGCTCTGTCAGTGGCCTTGGGTATGCATGCAGAACACTGGGAAGCTAACAACAAGCCCAGAAAACCAGATGCCAGTGCCCAAACACACTGTCTGAAAGTCTGGGGATCAAATTGCCCCATCCTCCACCATGGGCATCTGCTCACTCCTTCCAAAAGATTGAGGATGGGCACCCACTCTGCTGCCACCACAACTGCCAGCACCCACCTGCACAGGCCACCTGAGGCCTTTCTGAGGGCTTGCAGACTGGCCTGCTCAGCCAGTCGCAGCCACTGCTAACACAATACAGGCCACATGGGAGCCTGAGAGTTGCCTTGCTACTTCTGTTGCCATCACACACACCACATATGCTACCTCGGGGCCTGAAGATCCACCTACCAGTCCAGCTCACTGAAGCCATTGCTGGCACCTGAGCAAGCCACATACAGGCCCAAGGATTGGCCTGCCTGGACCCACTAACACCAGCATCTCCACACGCCACCTGGGGGCTCAAAGATAGGCACACTTTACACACCACTGCCACAGATGGGGTCCAAGAATTGGCCCACTTGCCGTTCTTATCCCCAGCACCCAGCCTCATGACAATCTCCACTGACAACTGCAGTTCAAACCACTGAGGAAATCACAGACATCAGTGACATTGTTTGCAGCTGAAGAAATCATCAGGGGACTACACCATTACATGCATCCAGAATCAAGGCCAAAGTGCCATACCCAGCCAATACCATAATGTATCTATAGAGAAAAATCTTCTCCTAGTAAAGCCAATCCAAAAAATTCAAAGAAGAAATTGTTACATTAGATATCAACATAAAGACACAAGAAAAACAAAAAAGCAAGAAAATATGACCCCTTTAAAAGAACCATAACTTCTCCAGCAACAGATTGCAATGAAAAAGAAATTACGAAATGTCTGAAAAATAATTTAAAATATTTATATTAAACAAGCCCAGGCAGATGTAAGAGAACACAGATAAGCATTACAAATAAATCAGAAAAACAATTCAGAATATGAATAGGAAGTTAATCAGAGAGAGATATTATAAAGAAATAAACAAATTCTGGAACTGAATAATTCAATGAATAAAATACAAAGTACAGTTGAAAGATTCAACAATACAGTAGACTAAGTAGAGAAAAGAATTTCAGAATTTGAAAACAGATATTTTGAAATAACTCAGTCAGAAAAAAGCAATAAAAAATTTAAAACAATGAATAAAGACTGCATGCCATGTAAGAGACCATAAAGCAATGAAATATTCAAATGTTGGGTATTCTAGAAGGAGAAAAGAATAGCAAAAGCTTAAAAATCCATTTAATGGAATAATATTGCATGTTTTCACTCATACATGGGGGCTAAAATAGTTGATTTCACGGAGGCAGAATATAGAATGATAGTTGCCAGAAGCTGAAAAGGTGAAGTATGTATGAAAAAGGGGGGAAGTGAGGTCAATTAACTGGCACAAACATGCAGTTAGAGAGACGGAATAAATTTTACTATTCAATAGCAGAGAAGAATGACTATAGATAGCAACAATATATTGTTTATTTCAAAATAGCTAGAAGAGAGCACTTGAAATGTTCCCAACACATAGAAATAATAAATACTTGAGGTAATGAATACCCTAAATGCCCTGACTTTATCATTACACATTCAATGAATTCAATGAAATATTATCTGTACCTTATAAATACTATGTATACATTTAAAATATACAAAAATTATGTTTACATTATAGTGTACTAAGTATGAGATAGTATTATGTCTAAAACAAAAATGTACATACCTTAATTAAATATACTTTATTGATGAATAAATGCTAACAACCATCTGAGGCTTCAGTAAGTCATATTCTTTGCTGGTGGAGGGTGTTGCCCTGATGTCGATGGCTGCTGATTGGTCAAGTTGTTGGTTGCTGAAGGTTTCAGGGGTTGTGGAAAGTTCTTAAGATGAAACAACAATAACATTTACCACACAGAAATTTTTTCTTTTCATAAAAATTTGTCTGCGGCATATGATGTTGCTTGATAACATTTTGCTGCAATAGAAATTCTTTCAGAATTGGAATCAATAATCTTAAACATTGCTGTTGACTTATCAAATTATGTAGTAGTCATCTTAACAACGTTAACAGTATCTTAACCAGAACTAGATTTCATCTCAAGAAACCACTTTCCTTGCTTATCAATAAGAAGCAACTCTTCATCTCTTCAAGTTTTATTATAAAATTGCATCAGTGCAGTCATATCTTCAGGCTACACTCCTAATTCTAGTTGTCCTGTTATTTCTTCCACATCTGAAGTTACTTCCTCCACTGAAAACTTCAGTCCCACAAAGTCATCCATGAGGGTTGAAAAATTCTTCTAAACTGCTGTTAATGTTTATAGTTTGGCCTTGTTACATAAATCACAAATGTTTTGAATGACATCTAGAATGATGAATCTTTTCCAGAAGATTTTCAATTTACTTTGCCCATATCCATCAGAGGAATTACTATATGAAAACAAGAGCCTTGCAAAATGTAGTTCTTAAATAAGAGATCTACAAGTCAAAATTACTCCTTGATTCATGGGCTGAAGAATGAATGGTGTGTTAGTATACATGAAAACAATATTAATCTCTTTGTAGATCTCATCAGAGCTTGAGGGTAACCAGATGTGTTGTCAAAGAGCAGTAATCTTTTTTAAAAGATTTTTTTTTTCAGAGCAGTAGGTCTTAACAGTAGGCATAAAATATTCAGTAAACCAGGCTATAAACAGATGTGCTGTCATCTAGGCTTTGTAGTTTCATTTACAGATCTCATGCAGAGTACGTTTCACATAACTCTTAAGGGCCCTTGGATCATCAGAATGGTAGATGAGCATTGATTCAGCTTGAAGTCTCCAGCTGCATTAACCCGTAACAAGGAAGTCAGATAGTCCTTTGAAGCTTTGAAACTAGTAATTGATTCTCTTCTCTGGCCATGAAAGTCCTACATGGCATCTTCTTCCAATAGAAGTCTGTTTTGTGTACATTGAAAATCTGCTATTTTGTGTAGGCACCTTCACCCATTATCTTAGCCAGATTTTCTGGATAATTTACTGCAGCTTCTAGAGCAGCACTTACTGCTTCACCACCTTGCACTTTTATTGAAATGGCTTCTCTCCTCAAACCTCGTAAGCCAAACTCTGTTAGCTTCCAGCTTTTCTTCGGCAGCTTCCTCACCTCTCTAAAGTTTCACAGAGTTGAAGAGAGTTAGGGCCTTGCTAATTCTCTAGAGAACTAGGCACTACGGTGTCTATCCAGACCACTCAAACTTTCCCCATACCAGCAATAAGGCTGTTTTACTTTCTTATCGCTCTCGTATTCAGTGGAATAGGACATTTAATTTCCTTCAAGAACTTTCTTTGCATTTACAACTTGGCTAAGTGTTTGGTGCAAAAGGCTCAGCTTTCAGCCTATCTCAGCATTCAATATGCTTTCCTCAATAATCTTAATTATTTCTAGTTTTTCTTCTAAAATGAGAGATGCATGACACTTTCTTTCACTTGAACATTTAGAGGTTATTTTGGGGTTATGCATTGACCTGATTTCAATATTGTTGTTTCTCAGGAAATAGGGAGGCCTGAGAAGAGCAAGAGTGATGGGAACAGCCAGTTGATGGAGCTGTCAGAACAAACTGAACATAAAATAAATCAACATTTATGATTAAGTGTGCAGTTTTTATGAATATTTTTGTGCTACCCCCAATCAATTACAATGGTAACAAAAAATATCACTGATCACAGATGACCAAAACAGATATAATAACTACAAAAGAGTTTAAAATATTTTGAGAATTACCAAAATGTGACACAGAGACACAAAGTGAGCACATACTGTGGAAAAATGGCACTGATAGACTTGCTGAAACAGGACTGCCACAAACCTTCAATTTATAATAAAACATAATATTTGCAAAGTGCAATGAAACCAGATATGACTATAGAGCAGCATCATGGACCTTGTCATTCAAAACCAAAATTTGCAAGTTTTCTTTAAATTTACTTTCTCTTTAGCCATCTACAAAATAGATTACAAACCATGATTGAAAAGTATTAAACAAAGAATGTAGGAATATACTATGTACATAATTTAGAAAACTCAGTACTGTGAATAATGCTACATAATTTACCACTCTATGATCTATGGATTCAATGCAATCTCAAACATTATACTAGCAGTTCTGTTGTTACTGTTGGGTAGGAGTTGACACTCTGATATACAAATTGCCATTGAAATACAAAGGCCAGGAAATAGTCAGAATAAAACCTTGAAGAAGAACAAGTTTAGAGTAATTACAATAGTAAATATTAAGCTATGGGCCAGGTATGGCTCATGGCTGTAATTCCAGCACTTTGGGAGACTGAGGTGAAAGGATCGTTTGAGACCAGGAGTTGAAGACCAGCCATGTCAACATAGCAGACCCTGTCTCTACCAAAAAAAAAAAAAAAAAAAAAAAAAAAAAAAAAAGGAAAGACATCAACTTCTAACAGTTAAAACAGTCATATTAACACAGGGATAGACATTATTTAATGAAAGAATAGAGTACAGAAATATACCAACATATAGACAGACCACACTCCATTTATGAAAAAGATGTATTGCACAGTGATCTTTTATGGTATGGTCGTTTAAAAATACGGGTCTAAGTCAGATGGTTATGCATATTAAAAAGTCTGTACCTCTATATATACAAGTCAACTCAAGGGATAAACTTGAAACAATTTTTTTCTAGAAGAAAACATAGAAAAAGTGCTAAGTCATAAAGACTTAGAAGATAGGAAAAGATGGTACAAACAGGGCACAGAAAGCACTAACTTCAATGATAATAATTGATAGATTAGTCAACATAAAATTCTGCTTATCAAACATATCAGCAAGAGCATAAAGGAGCAACCCAAAAAATGAGAGAGAATAGGAGAAATGTAACTGACCAAGGGATCTCATACAGAATATATAGAAAGAAATATGAAAAAGAGAGACACACGATAGATAAATGAGCCAAACATGTAGGCATTTTAGCAAAAATGACATTCAACTGGCAAATAAACATATGAAAGTTGTTGAATTTTAATACAAACTGGAAATATGATAAGATAACCACTACATCTCCACAAGAATGGCTAAAATGAAAAAGACTGATAATACTAATCGTGGTGGAAATGTGAGGCAACCAGACTCTCACAGGGCTAAAGAGTGGGGGTATATTTTATAAAATTTTTTGAAGAGTTTTCACTGTATATACTAAAGCACATGCATGACCTAAAAATTCCATTTGTTGCTATTTTACAGAATTGCATGCATTTAACAAATGATAAATAAAAAAATATTTATAACATCAGAGTCATTTTATATATATATATGAAAATATTCATATCATCAGATTATTATATATATGTAAATATATATAATATGGAATATATATAAGCATATATATATTATAGATCTATAATATAAAATATACCTCTACTCTTTAGCACTATGAGAGTTTGGTTGCTGATATACATATCTAGGCAACAGAGAGTGATCCTGACTAGAATATATATACTCTGGATATATATTATATGTATATTTTGTATTATAGATCTATAATATAGATCTAGAATATGATATATATTCTTTATATTATAGATCTATTCTAGATATATATTATAGAATATATAAAATATATTCTAGATATGTATTATATATACATATATATTCTAGTCAGGATCTCTGTTGCCCAGATATATATAAATATTTTCTATATCATATGTATTACAGAGTATATATATATATATATTCTAGTTTTGTATGTATATTCTAGTCAGGCTTGCTCTCTGTTGCCCAGGCTGGAGCACAGTGGAACAATTATAGCTCACTGTAACCTCAAAATTCTGGTTTCAAGCAATCCTCCTGTCTCCTTAGTAACTGGGATGACAGGTGCACACATCAAACCCACTTAATTTTTCATTTTTAAATTTGTGTAAAGATGGGGAATCATTATGTTGTTTTGCAGGCCGATCTTAAGCTCCTGGCATCAAGTGATTCTCCTGCCTCAGCCTCCCAAAGTGCTGGGATTACAGAAATGAGGCACCACCCAGCCCATATCATCAGGTTTTACAAGAGTTCCCAACTGAAAGCTACCAAAATGTCCATACACAACAGAATAGATAAACATGTTTTATGGCATTTACACAATAATAAAAATTATGAGAAGAAACTGTCTATCACAAGTTATAACAAAATCCTTGAATTTGTCAGACATAATTTTGAGCCAAAGAAGTCTTTTTTTTTTTTTTTTTTTTTTAGACGGAGTTTCGCTCTTGTTACCCAGGCTGGAGTGCAATGGCGCTATCTTGGCTCACCGCAACCTTCGCCTCCTGGGTTCAGGCAATTCTCCTGCCTCAGCCTCCTGAGTAGCTGGGATTACAGGCATGCGCCACCATGCCCAGCTAATTTTTTGTATTTTTAGTAGAGACGGGGTTTCACCATGTTGGCCAGGATGGTCTCGATCTCTTGACCTTGTGATCCGCCCACCTCAGTCTCCCAAAGTCCTGGGATTACAGGCGTGAGCCACCGCGCCCGGCCGCCAAAGAAGTCTTATACAAAAGAGTGTGTATTATATGATTATGTTCATGTAGGTGTAAAACCAGATAAAACTAATCTATTATTTTAGAGGCTCAATTGGTGGATAGTGACTAGGAGAGGACACAAAAAACACTGCTGAGGGCTGGAATCTTCTAGTTCTTCGTTTTAGTGTTAGTTACATGACTATGTTCACTTTGTGAAAATTCATCAAACTATACACTCCTGATTTGTGTATTTTTTGGTATATATAATACTAAAATGGTATAGTTTATTAAAATTTTTTTAAATCAAACTCATTTTTCTCTATTTACCACATGCACATTAGTTGAATTCATGCTTTTCTATTCTACTGTTTGTCTTAAGTCTCTCATCACCTCTCACCTTCAAAATAGTAGTAGCTTGAACTGGTCTCCCTCTACTCAAAGCTATCCTTACGCAAACCCTTGTGGAAGCCATCTAATGACAAACATAACCCCTTTCATGGCCTGTTTGAAACACCTAAGTGACTTGTCTACTTAGAAATTCTAGCATTCAAGCTCCTTGCTGATGAATAATCCATTGTTTCAACTTGCCTCAAACTGCCTATACAGCCAGTAAGTACTCATTTTCCTGTTTATATACTCGGTGTATATTAGGAATTGACATGTGCTATTTTATAATAATCAATAGCTAATAATAACCAAGCTGGCATCTGAAACCACATCTGTATAAATCCATAACCCATGTTCTTTCCATAACATTACAATGCCCACTACTGTACACGTGGGGAACGATTAGCTTATTATAGCATCTGTGTTCTTTAGCTTAACAGCATCTAACTTGCAAGAGCTGGATGAAAAGGAAAGAAAGGAAATTACATGCTATCATTATGTGCTAATGCGCATTGCATACAATCATAAATGGGTATTGTTCCTTCTTAAGGTAATAGGAAAATGCAATTTCAAGGATGTTAACTTTTTAATGCAAAAGTAACCATACTTAATATAATTAATATCTGTGATATTCATGTTACTGAAGAAAAAAAGTATGAAAAATTTGTTTTACATAGAACGATCTAGGAAAGAAGAGCAATAAAGCATAAAAATGTGAAGTATATAATAAAAGGACGGAAGTACAATAAAACCACCAGTTATCGGAGTTGTTGTAAAATAATTAAATTCCTCTTCTATTGGTAAAAGAACCTAAACTAATTACATAATGTTAATAACAGACACAATAAAATGAAATGAAAAAGAAAAGCAGAACATTGAAAGAGGGACAATTGTATATCAGGCAATAACAAAGGCAAAGAAAACAGCCTTGGCAATATGAGCATTATAGAATCCAAGACAGCATCAAATAAGAAAATCAATATGCTTTACATGAATACCAAATGAATGAATACATACTTATGGCAATTATTAACATTTATGTGTTAAACATGTTAAAATATTTAAAGGAAAACTTAGAAACAAGGTACAGTTGACAAAATTAGAGCCATGGGGAGAACTTGAATATGTCTTCATATTTAATACAGAAAAAAGAAAATATCAATAGGCATAGATGACTTGAATAACATAATACAATGAAAAATAACACCTATAGTGTTTACCATGTGTCAGGCATTGCTGTATTTATTATATATATCATTATATTTAATACTCACTTACTGCTCACAATAACTCTATAGAGTGACGTTATTAGATACTGCTACAATCTCATTTACAGATGAGAGAGTTAATTCAAAGAAGCTTTAGTAGCTGAACTAATGTTACATGGTTTGAGATTGATGGAGCCAAATATTGAACATAGGCAAAATGCTTCCAGAGCTTTAGCTCTTAATCACTTTTCAATGCTCTCTTAATTAGTAAGTCAGACTGAAGAGGTATGCATAGGATTTGTGCCTAGATACAGATTATACATTTTCTTTTAAATGTCTGTAATACATTTACATAAGTAATCAAAGAATTCAAAACATGAAAAACATGCAAACTTTTGACTGAAAGCAATAAAACAAAAATATAAACAAAACTAAAAACATGAAATAGATTAAAATATGCTTTGATAAATAAGTGTTGGGGAAAAGAGGAAATTAAAACTGGTATTACAGACCTTTTACAATGTGAAAGCAACATAATTTTGGGTGCTAGTCAAAAAAATACTCAGAGAAAAAAATGAATAAACAAATAAATGTGACATTGGATAAGACAAAATATAGGAGAAAAGAGAGAGGGGGATGGAGAAAAGAATATAAACAAATAATATACTGTGTAAAAAATAATCAAAATAACATATATATATCAGTATAGAAAAATAACTACTGAAAAAAAGAATAATAATTTGGAAAATACAATGTGATATTAAGTAAGAAGAATGTATGTCTAAATGTATGATTCCCAACTGTAATTTTATAAATAAACAATGTATACAGATTTTTAAAAACTGCAACAGGAAAACACTAAATTTACTGTGGTAATATTGCTAATGAAATTATCAGTAATTATATATACATATATTTTTTGCTTTAAAATACTTTCCTTTGTTTTGTTTTTTGTTTTTTTTGAGGCACAGTCTCACTCTGTCATCCAGGCTGGAGTACAGTGGTGTGATCCCCACTCACCGCAACCTCTGCCTCCTGGACTGAGGCAGCTCTCCTGCCTCAACCTCCTGAGTAGGTGCAACTATTGGCGTGCACTACCAGGCCTGGCTAATTATTTTACACCTTTAGTAGAGACAGGGTTTCGCCATGTTGGCCAGGCTGGTCTTGAACTACTGATCTCAAGTGATCTGCCAGCCTCGGCCTCCCAAAGTGCTAGAATTACAGGCGTGAGCCACTGTACCTGGCCTAAAACACATTTTAAATGCTCTATGATGAATATTCTGTCTCGTTCAATTTGCACATAAAGTAATTACTACTTGTACAATGCTGGGATCAGCATGGGTACACAGTGATGAGTGAAAAGAAGAATAAAAACTAGAATATGAAGAGAAAATTAAAAAGAAAACCAATAAACTTATTTTAAAAAGTATGCATGTAATAGTATGGATTACTCTGAAACACAGGATATTAAAGAAAAGAGAGAGAAATGAATTTTTGATTTTGTGTATTCGAAAATATACCAACACTTATAGTGTTAGTAATCACAAGGTGGTCTCCTGAAGAAATAGGAGGTGGTGAGAAAAGAAATCAACAGATAAAGAACACAGGAGAAATTTCTGGGTTGATGAAAATGTTTTACACATAGTTTGGAAGGCAATGACCAGGTGTTTCCAGTTTTCAGCAGAATACTTAAGAGAGATCTATTTTTCCAGTCCTTGAATTTAGGCTGGCCTTGTTACTTGCTTTAGCCAACAGAATTAGGCTGAAATGACGCTGTGCCAGTTGTAAGGCACAAAAAGCACTTTTTTTTTTTTTCTCAGAGCCCTGCTGCTGTCATCTGAACAAGCTCAAATTAATCTTTTCGGCAGGGAAAGATCATGGGAAGGAGAGCCTAGTTTTCTCAACCTTCCTAAGAGTAACTATCCTAGACTAGATTGCTCAGTCAGCTCCCAGCTGGCCATAGATACCTGATTCCTTCCGAGACTAGAACTATGCAGCAAACCAATAGACTAGTGAGCAGTCATAAATGCTTATTAGCTTACGTCACTGAGTTCTGGCCTGGCTTGTTGTAGAGCAATCACCAGCAGATGCTTATTAGAGCAAAATTTACTGTCTTTCAGTTTTGTTGTAAAGAATAAATGGACTAAAAGACCTAAAGGAGCATTGAAAATTGCAAAGTACTAAAAATATAAGCAATTGATCAGACATATGTCTCTTTTACAATTTTCCCTGTGCCAAAAAAGGTACTAAGGAAAATAATGATAAAATGTCAGGGCTATATTTGAGATCTGCTGTTGAGAAATGACACACAGATTTTATACCTTATGCAAAATCTCATTGAATAGTGATAGCTTCCTGAGTGCTGAGCTATGAAAGATTGTTCAGTTACATCTAACAGTCAGGAGAAAAGATGAATTAGTAATGCTTGCATTAAGCATAGAATACACAACTTGCTTCTGTTCTGGTGTTGTCCAGTCTTCTCATTCCTGGATTAGAAGCTCAGACTTTGAGAGAGATGATGTTTTTAAAAAGTCATTCAGGAAATTAGTGGCAGATGTGAATTTTTAACCAATGTGTTTTGAGTACACTAATCCAAATTTTACCATGCCCGTCTGTAGTTTTAGGACATTGAAGCCAAGGCAATGGTTCATATCTAATACTTTTTGAAAATAATTAATTCTTGAATATTAGAAATGTTATTGCTAAGAAACTTGAAGTTTTATCAAGTGATCAAACAGCTCCCCATGCCCTCCCACCTCCACGATTTAAGCCTATTATAGAAAAAAGTATAAGCAGAGATATGAAAGAACAGCTCACCCTAAAACCCCCAAGTAGAGTGTGTTGAGACTATGGTCTGTTTCTGAGGACAATTGATCCAACATTTACCATGATCCATACATTTGTTAACAAGCAGAAGACCATTTTTACCCCTGACAGATTTATCTGTAGAAGATGCTGTGCCATTCCAATGTCCTGGCCACTGGTCAATTCAAGTTTTCACCCTATAACTAATAGAGCCCAAGGCAAGCAGTAAGGAGAAGAACTTCTAGAAAATTATTGACTTTGAGGGCAGGAGGAAAGTGGGGAGAGGCCTGAAGGAAAATTGAGACTGAAAAGTCAAACAGATTTTAGGTGAGCAAATTTTAAATTTGGAGAGAGATGCCAATTTACAGGCAATCTTTGTGGTGTCCTCAAAAAATATGCCACAGAAATTGGCCAAGTTTGGGTTTTTAAAAAGAAAGAAAACAAAATCTGTGATAGGTTCTAGGGTGACAGTGGTTAACAGAATGTATTATTGTATTCAACAAATTGGACCCCAGAACCTATCATCTCATTTCCCCTGAATATAAATAAATTTTCACATAAAGTGTGATGAAAGGAAACCATAAACAGGGATTCATCCTGTTTAAGGTCTCTTCATCTCGGAGAATAGCAAGATGTCCTATCAGGATTCACAATCTGGATGGGATGAATACTGAAGTAAAACTAATAAGCATATTATTCTCAGCTGCCTGTTTAATCATAGGTGAGAAAGATCAGGCCTTCCTGCCTTGTCATACAGACTCACAGTGGGATAGCCTCATTCATCAATGTTATAGATTTCAGATATGAAGATGTCAAAGACAATTTGCAGGCCCCTTGGCAGAAGCCATTCATGTATTCCATCTAGTCTGCCAATAGGTGACAGATGTATTCAGTGTCTAGCCCTGGCATCTATTCTTGTTCTTGCATGGGTTCTGGCAGATGTCATGTACTTCTCCAAACTGATGAAGTAGAAACACTGTTGACTTGAGATCAAACAGACCTGAATTTAATACTAGCTCTGACATCAACTATATGGCTTTGCTCTTGGAACTTCATTTGTACAATGTGGAAAATCCATCATAAGGCTACTTTAAATGTTAATAAATTAATGTAAGTTATGCAAGTCAGCAATGTATATGCATATAAAAAAATCTAACTTACATTATATGCACAATAATGTCAGTGCTTTTCCACCTAGAAGGCCAAAAGTATGCCTCTTCCATCATTTTTCTCACTGGTTGATAGAATGAAATATATCCAATATTTAACTAATAACAAAACAGCTGTCTCTATTTCAAATGTTTATATTTTCAGTTGAACAGGGGAGGTTCTTAATTTTCATTTTCCTGAATCCCTTAACTATAAAATCATTTGGATGGAGTTTCACCTTAAACTCTAATTGAATAAGCATCTAGACCTCAATCATGTTATATGTGGCCAGTATGCTTGTTGTTATTATAAATTAGAGTTGCTAATTTGTGAAAACAATGAATATGTTTGGGGGCTTAATCAAGAAATGACTTTTTAGTTTTCAGAGCAGTCAAGTAACAGCATAAAAAGATGGTTTACAAAAATAACGGGAAGAAAATTGTTTTCATTAGCCATCTCCAGTATGCTTTCCTAAATAAAGACCAAAATTCACCCTATCATATAGTTTCATATTATGATAGCCTCATTCATCATTTATAGATATTCTATCTGAAGATATCAAAGAGAATATGTAGGATCCTCAGAAGAAGCTGTTTGTGTGTTGTTAGTCATAGGTACACTGTGGTAAGAAGAACACCCAAGTCCAGCTGAAGAGCCATTGGGTTAGCATCCTGGCAAACCCTGGCTTAGCTGTAACACAGAATCTTTGCATCCCTTCCACCCAGCTTGCCAAATTCCTGTCCTATCCTTAACTCAATAGAACCTCAGGGTAAAGTTGCCCCTTTTTGATAACCATGGACCATTGGCATTTCTTTCTTATTAACCTCCCATTATTATAATATTTTCAGAGATAAGGAAAGGTGATTTTGACCACAAAAATCAGGCTAGATTTAAGATTCATTTCTTCCTCTTTTTCTTACAATTTTTGGAGTCTTAATTAGCAAATCAATTAGCTGATCTAAATTACTTTACTTTTCTGAGCCTCAGTTTTCCCAAATGTAAAGACAGTGAAAAGACTAAACTCTTTGGTGTTGAACCAACTCTGAGGCCTTTTATGATTCATCCTGATCTCTCTTTGTAGCTCTACCTTCTTCAGATGGAACCAGTTCATTTTTTGACAAGAGCAGCCACAGCTTCAAGCCATGCGCAGCTGGGGGCAGTCATAGAACAGCCATTGTAAGATGGTTTCCTCTTGGCATCAGTTACTCAGTCATCTATTAAGAAATCTTCGCCACCAAATTTCCAAACCCAGGTTTTCCCTTTGGTACTTTAGTACCTCTCTTTCAGTCTCCACTCTGAAATTCTGGGTTTTGATCATACTTCATTTTCACATAGATTGTCATGCATTTTTTTTTCCCAAGCTCTTTACTCCAGGTTGTGCTTATAAGCTGTTTTGAAAGGTCTTAGTACACTTTTCAGAAACAGCTGTTCTGAGTCAAGGTTGTTTCTGTTCCACAGCAGTGATTTAGCTCAGACTAAGTTTTCTCCTCACAATTATGGGCTCATTGCAGTCATCCTGTGGGACCGTATCTGGCAAGGGAAAGTATGTTGGAAGAGCAAGAAGAGGATATGGAACAAGCCTGCAGCCCCTAGATGACAGGTCTCCCCAGAGATCCTTCCCCCAGCTGGAGCCAGCCAAGCCTAGCCTTCCTGCTGACAGTCGTTCCCGGTTCTGCTTCACCCATGTGGCTCCTGACATGCTGTTTGAAAAGATCTGTAAGGTAGCTGTGTGGCCTCATTTCTCTAAGGATCTCCAGGGAAGCCAGCTTTCTTGGTGACTGAATAATTTATGTCATTTCCCCGCTTAAAATCTCTCAGAGGCTCCCTATCACTGAAAGAATAATATGTAAATCTTTTTGCATGACTCACAAGACCAGCTTTCTCATCTGGAAAATGGAGTTAAAAACACTTGATTTCTGGGGTTATTCTGAGAAGTAAACAATCTACTAATGCGCCTAGGTTTCTGCGTGGTAAATAGGGGTACAAAACAATTACCAGTTTTCTTCCCGTTCCTGATCTGGTCCTTATCTACGTGATAGGCTTATCTCTTATTACTCTCATTCTTCATTTTAGTTATCCAAACTACTGTCATTCTTCAAATATTTTTCAATATTTTTATTCAGACTCTATGTGTTTTTTCATATACAGTCTATCTTGAAACTGATGCTCCCCTTTTCTTCTCAAAAAAAAAAAATTCATACCATAGCACTAATTTTTACTCTTTTTCAAAGTTTAGGTACACTCTGTCCTTTACTCGAGTGTTCCACTGTCCTGATACAGTTCTGTGACTACACTTGGTATTTTGTCATTAATGTAATGATAATAATAGCTATCTTTCCTCACATGCTTATTATATACCCAAAACTGCATTTTCCCTTTACAAACATTACCTTTACTTTTCAAAGCAATCTTACAATTGTTGATAGTTAGCCTCCATTTTAGATGAGAAAAATGCAGCTGAAAGGGGACGATGTTGCCCAAATATACAGCCTAGTTTGACATGTGTTGTGTTGATTAGGCAGTACTTCTTAAAGAACTATATAAGTGATCTGGCCCTCAACAAAGAACTGCTAAGACATGAATGACTCAGAAAAGTCTCCCGTTTGATTCTTGATTCTCTTCTCACCAGCATCATGCACTTCTGTTTTCCTTAAGGGACACATCTGTTCAACCCAGTTGTGTTTCCGTACGTGTTGTCAAAGAATTACAGAGGAATGTGATAGATCATTCAAATAAAACTCGTTTTGTATTACAGATGCAGAAACAGCCTTGGAGACATTCAAACTTTTCCTGAGATCAAAAGTGAAGCAGTAAGGGAACTGGAATTCCAATGACATGCACTTTGTTCTCAAGCTGGTATTCTTTGCACAGCTCTGTTTAGCAGGTTGGGGAAATGACTGACTCTTTTACAAATCTATAAAAGCTGGAGCACAACCAGAGAGGCTTCAAAACACAACACAAGCATCACTTCCTCCAGAAAGTTGTATGATGAGAGCTGATCTAAGTCAATACGGCCATTTACATTTAGAATCTTTGGTAAATATTGGTATCTTCCACAAACTTAGAAGATAGAAACTATATGTCTGCTCTTTCCACAAGCTCAATTGAGTGGTATACAATGAAAGCAGGTATACCATTTGCTATCAGACCAAATACTGACACCCAAAGAGACGTTTATTAGCTAAGCAAACATGTAACAACCTTACAACTAGTTCTTGTAGGCTTGTTGAATTCTCGACTCTGTCAAGTACGGAGGCATAACACGAAGCCTCTGCATAAAAGACTGACCCAAGACAAATTAAACAAACATTTTGATAGCAAGATCAACTTTTATTCTTGTAATGTTTAGTGGAAAAATTTGTTTTAATTGAAAGAAAACAAAACCAAATGAAATTCTAGTTCTATAGCACTAGTGTGAAGGATTCAAGTGCCTGGTTCATCAAATTCTTATTCACCAATTAAACAAAAGTGGATGCAAGGGCGCAATTATTCTAGTCAAATAGCCTTGCACATATCTTAAACATTGTAAGTTTCATTCATAAAAATGTCATTTCTAAGCTATATTATGTAATTAGCAATCCCCTTTGCACATATTCTGATATCAGTATTTGAAATGCATGCCTCTAGAGTACAAAACTCTCTGGGTAGAGGTAACTCATTATACCTAGAACCTAGATTCTTTATTAGAAGACTTTGGGAATTCTTCCAAAGAACACCTGATCTTCGCAGAGTACAAATTAAATAGATATACATACACATGCATTACCTTGTCTACAGACAAGTAAATCACAAATAATATACCACCACCTCCTTGTGGTCCTGCTGCAAGGTTCATACTTCTTAGAACCATCAGTGCAGGGAGTAATTGTTCGAGGTCATGGATCTGCTTCTGCCACCAAACACTAGTTATTTCCATCCTACTAAGCACCACTTCAGCGCGGTGACTGGCAGAAAGTGCACATGTAATAAATGTATGTGATCTTTTAATAAATAACTAGATCAATTAATAAATTAGAATAAGCAGATGTTGGAATTACCACTCCAGCCTGTTGCCTCCATGATTATCATTCTGACTAAAGACAAGCAAAAATGGTAGGAAAGAAACTCTTCACTGTTATAGCACAGCTCATAACACAGAACTAGATGGGAAAAACAACTAGAGTTTTATGTAAAGAACTAGGTTGTTTATATAGGTTGTTTATATTAGGTTGTACCTGCATCGGACTTTCTCTTCCATCAGGCAAGACAATAAACCCCTTAGAGAGCTGGTCCTCTAAGGCAGGCTGACCTCACTAGAGAAGGCAGAATCTTTGTGGTCAGCTGTGCCCTGCAGCTGGGGTATATGCTAGGAAAAAAAGAGGGCCTAGGTTAGTAGACAGCCTCCCCAACCAATAAGCAACTTTGCACATTCTCGCTGTGTTTGCTTTACTTCAAAGGCTGTTTCTACTGTCATCCAGGCATAGAAACTAGCCTTCAGGGTTTACTCCACATCCTGACATGAAGGGTTCTCACTGTCTCATTTGCATTCTAAATAGGTGCACAATTGATTCATGAAACCTCTGTGCTGCTTAACAGGACAAATGAATCATTTGCTTTCCAAATTACAGGAAGCTTTGAGGTCAGTCGGTCTGGGAAGCCACAGAGCCTCTCCCTCAGAGACATAGAGGAATACAAACAAGCAGACTCCAGCTTTGGGAACCATCTCCATTTGAGTGGTCCGTGCCATCATCCTCTTACAACACTCAGGAGACCCAGGGTATTAGCACGCTCAAGCCAGCATATGGAACACATCTTATTAACGTAATCGCAGGACTCCAGCAAGCTGTTTTCCAGATAATTTGGGCCCCTGTGAATAGCCATCCTTATTCTCCGCCTCTGCTCATCTCTGGAAGAGATAATGCATACACATTCCTTTTGCCCAGTGGACTCCAAAGAAATCTTTCCAGTGTTTATAATACCTGCAAAATCCCTCTGTAAATAACACTCAGGCCACACTGAGCAGATTGAAGCCAAGGAGCTCAGTTCTGCCTGACAGCTTTTCCCCAATTGGTTATTTTTGCAGTTAGAAAAGAAAAACGGCTCCTGAACAGAAGATTCACACTAACCTTAACGTAGACTTTTTTCAAAATAGCTTTTTAATGAAAAGCTATTTTTTACTTTTTTGAAAGATTAAGTGAATTCAGCCTCTCCATCTAAAAGCCTCTTTCTTTTTATGCTGGCTAGTGACAAGTGTAAATTTAAAAACAAAGAATAAGAATAATGACAAAAGTGGGCCTTAATTAGAAAAACTACATGCAGTTTGTTCTCTGTTCAGCCAAGGACCTCCCTCCCTCACCCCAATGTCTGTCTCTTCCTTCAATTCTTCCAACCATGAATGCCAGTAATTGCAAAAGATTCTTTAGCTAACAGTGACCTGGGAAACATCTGATCTGGAAATTAAGAAATACATTGGGGTCATATCTTTAATATGAAACGAGAGGCTTCATTCAGCTTTCAGAAGAATTTTATTTTTGACTCATTCATAAAAGTGAGAGAGAAGATCAACAAGGATGTTTTAGTACCCACCAGCAGGGAGAAATGGAAATGCAGAAGAAGAAACTAATATTTATCAAATACTTACTTATGGAAATAAACAAAGACTACCCAAGTGAGAATAAGCACAGCTTTTTGCAAGCTTTATTCAGAGCTTGCAAAAGCAAGGGAGCCAGCCATCACTGCATTTGACTCAAAGACAAAGCAGCAGGGTGGGAAAGCTTTATAATGGAAAAAAGAGAAGGCTTCAGATGTGCCCTGATTGGAAGTTGTTGGCCTGGGGAGGCTGAAGGAAAGCTAACTAGATGTGAGGCATCTTCTGTGATTGGTTTGGAAAAAAATATTTGGCTTTCTCTGGTTGGTCCTGATTTGGAAGCAGAGGCAAAATTAGAGAAGCTGGCAATCATTGAGCAAGGCTGTATTGTGGAGTGATTGCTGCAGAGGCTACAACCTGGCTTCTTAGACAAGCTGCTGAAGAGATTGTGGGTCAGAGTTGGTTCTAGAATCATATATTTTGTCCTTTTATCATGCCATATCCATATATTCATTCCCTATTTGGATTAATTTTTTTCTTTATTGCATTATATTTGAATGTAGTTATTCATCAAATCATAATTAAGACTGATATACAGACCTAATTCATTACCATAGCAGTTACTGGAACTCAACATGTGACTTGTTAATATTTGTTCTCATTGAAGGGCAAACAGAATTATTCCATTTCAGATATTAAAAGCTGTTTTAGCCGGGCGCGGTGGCTCAAGCCTGTAATCCCAGCACTTTGGGAGGCCGAGGCGGGTGGATCACGAGGTCGACAGATCGAGACCATCCTGGTCAACATGGTGAAACCCCGTCTCTACTAAAAATACAAAAAAAAAAATTAGCTGGGCATGGTGGCACGTGCCTGTAATCCCAGCTACTCAGGAGGCTGAGGCAGGAGGATTGCTTGAACCCAGGAGGCGGAGGTTGCAGTGAGCCGAGATCATGCCATTGCACTCCAGCCTGGGTAACAAGAGTGAAACTCCATCTCAAAAAAAAAAAAAAAAAAAAAAAAAAGCTGTTTTAAATACTTAAACAAGTTGAGATTGCTCTATTTTGCCTTAAATTTATTTTCCTTCAGCTAAATATCCATAGAAGGTTAATCTAATATGATTCACACACGATAATATCAATTTGGCTTTTTTTGGTCTATATGAAATTTCAATGAAAATTTGTGATGTATATTTTATTATTGTTACAGAAGAGGAAAACAACACATTTTAACCCTAGGCCAATAGTTTTATCTATCTATCTGTGTTTAATATATACACATATAATATATATTAGTTTAATTTACATATATATATTTCAATAGCTTTGGGAGTACAAGTGGTTTTTGGTTACATGGATAAGTTCTTTAGTGGTGATTTTTGAGATTTCGGTACATCCAACACCTCAGCAGTGCACACTGTAAATTGTTCCCAATACGCGTCTTTTATCCCTCACTCTGCAACCTTCCTCCCTCGAGGAGAGTTCCCAACATCTATTATACCATTTTTACGCCTTTGCACCCTCACAGCTTATAAATGAGAACATAGGATTTTTGGTTTTCTATTCCTCAGTTACTTCACTTAGAATAATGGCCTCAGCACCATCCAACTTGCTGCCAAAGACATGATTTTGTTCCTTTTTGTGGCTGAGTAGTATTTCATGGTGTATGTGTACCACATTTTCTTTATCCAGTCACTGTTGATGGGCACTTTGATTGGTTCCATATTTTTGCAATTGCAAATGTGCTGCTATAAACTTATACCAAATACCAGGTACCGTAATTTCATTTAATCCTCACAGATATTCTATGGGGGGGTTGGGGGGAAGACATTGTTTTATTTTCTCAAAAGGTTAAAACCTGAAATAAGTTGCTCAATATATTGAACTAGTGTTGCAGTCTTGCTACTAGTGTAGCAGTTTCTCTTGTGAGGTAACACTTCGAGTTCTTTGTCTCACCTCCAAGTGGTTGAGGAGTGCTCACACAGGGCTGAGGTTGGAGCAAAAGTTTTATAAGTGAAAGGAGAAAGCTCTCAGCAGAAGAGTCTGAGTGGATGGCCGGGTCACAGCTGAATGTAAAAAGCTTTTATAAGAGACTGCTCTCCTCCCTGTAACTGTTTGAGTATCTTTTCTTATCAGTAAAGCTGTCTGTGCAACTCCTTTTATCTAGCTGTGGGATGTTTCTAAGTAAGGACAAAGCACTGCCTCTCTTGTTTGTGTAACTGTGGGTTTGTTTTAGGTAAGCCCCACTCCTCCCTGTGCAAGTTCCCACAGAGCCACTGTGTATATGCCTGAAAAGGGGAGGAAAGCCTTTCCTGGGAGCTCGCTAATTATACAAAGACCAAAAATGCTTCTACGCTTTTACTGGTTCCTTATGTGTCCCCAAGCTTATGTGTGCAGCTGCAGCAGCTGTGATTTTTCAGGCAGGCATTTCTCCGGGGCCCAGCCTTAATTATTTACCTACCTGGTTTTTCCTTTTCTTCTCCTTCACTAGTAAGTGGCAGGACTAAGTTTTGCATATTAGGAAAGGCTGATTCAGAAGCTCACATACTTTCCCACAGGTCCAACAAGCCTCATTAGCTGAGGTAGAGATGATGTTTACTCCTGGAGGTCAGTGTTGTGAGTGTCTGCAGAGCACAGAGATTTAGGGTCTAGACAATTTTTTTGTTTCTGTAATGTTCAGTCTAGCCTTGGCTTCAACATGGCTTTTGCTTCCATGAGCTGATGACTGGAGACTAGGCTCCAAAGTTTACATGGAGGTATCTGGTTGAAAAATACAATGAATACCTAGCCAAGTATGGAATACTTATTCTTGATGTTATTTTCACAAATATCATGCCATTAAGCTCTTTTTTAAAAATTGAACTTTTATAAACTGGATTACGCTTTAAGTTGCATTAGGAGAAAGAAATATCTTAAAAATAATATTCCTTAAGGGAATGAACAGGAGACTAAAAGATATACCCAATTATATGCCCAGGGGACTGAAAAATATGCCCAACCTTATCACTTTCAACATATGTTTTCACAGCTGCCTTGAGGGCCTACACTACAATATTTCGTGTCCTTGTTACTATTTTTTTCTTTTGAGGGAGAGTGTTGCTCTATCGCCCAGACTGGAGTACAATGGTGTCATCTAGGCTCACTGCAACCTCCACCTCCTGGATTCAAGAGAGTCTCCCTCTGCCTTAGCCTCCCCAGTAGCTGGGATTACAGGCCCCCGCCACCACACTCAGCTAATTTTTGTATTTTTAGTAGAGACGGGGTTTCACCCTGTTAGCCAGGCTGGTCTGGAACTCCTGACCTCGTGATCCGCCCACCTTGGCCTCCCAAAGTGCTGGGATTACAGGTGTGAGACACCACGCCTGGCCCTTGAGGTTATATAGGAGACAGGAATTTATCTTTAATATTTTTAAAGACTATTAAAAAGCATTCTTTGTAGTACTTCTCAGCTTTCTTTTCATCTCTTCTTTTTTTGATAGCTTTATTGAGATATAATTCAAATGCCATACAATTCACCCATTTAAAGTATATGATTGGAAGGTTTTCAGTATATTTGCAGATATGTGCAACAATTACTACACTTAATTTTAGAACATTTTTGTCACCTCAAAAGAACCTTGTACTCTTTAAATACAAACCCCCATCCTTCACTCCAACTTCTAGCCGTATGCAACCAATTTAATTTTAATCCGCTTAACATCTCTGTAGATTGCCTATTTTTGACATTATGTGAATAGAATCATATAATATGTGGCCTTTTGTGACTTTTTCCTTTCACATCATATAATGTTTTTACAGTTGATTCATGTTGTAGCATGCATCATTAGTAGATTTCATTTTTATGGCCAAATAATCCCATTATGTAACTATACAATATTTTGTTTATCCGTTTATTAGTTGATAAACATTTGGGTTGTTTCCGTCTTTCGGCAATTATAAACAATATTGCTTTGAACATTTGGGTACGTGTTTGTGTGCCAGTGTATGTTTTCATTTATCTTAGGCACATACGTAGGAGCAAAATTGATAGATCATATGATAACACTATGTTTGCTAAATTGACTTTTTAATAGCTAGATTGTTTTCCAAAGAGGTTGAACCATTTTACATTCTGACCAGCAGGTTATGAAGGTTCTGGTTCCTCCACATCCTCACCAACACTTTTTGTAATCTGACTTGTTCATTCCTAATGGTTGTGAAGGAGTATCTCATTGTGATTTGGATTTGCTTTTCCTGGATGATGGATAATTAAAATGGGCATCTTTTTATGTGCTTATTGATTATTCTTATAATTTTTTGGAGAAATAGCTTTCTATTCAGATGCTTTGCCCATTTCTAGTTGGGTTATTTGCTTTTTTATTGATTTGTAAGAGTTAATTGTATATTTTGGATACAAGTCCATCATTAGATATCTGATTTGAAAAAAAAATTCTCCCATTCTATAGGCTTTATTTTTCAGTTTCTTGACAATATCCTTTGAAGCACCAAGTTTTTAATATTGATGAAGTTCAATTATCTGTTTTTTATGCCCATGTTTTTGGTGTTGTATCTAAGAATCATTTATCAAATTCAATGTCATGGGTATTTATCTCTATTTTCTACTAATAGTCCTAGAGTTTTAGATCTCACATTTAGTTCTTGAGTGATTTTAATTTTTGTGTAGCATGCAAGATAAGGGTCAATCTTCATTCATTTTCCTTTGCATGTGACTATCCAGTTTTCCCATTACTATGTTGAAAAGACTACCTCTTTTCCCATTAATAGCCTTGGTGCCCTTTTTGAAAATCAATTGACCATTCATATATGAATTTATTTTTGGACTCTCAATTCTATTCCACATATCTACATGTCTATCTTCACATCAGTTCCATACTTTCTTATCATTGCTTAGTAGTAAGTTTTGAAATCAAAAAGTCTGAGTTCTTCAACATCATTCTTTTATAGAATTGTTTTAGCTATTCCAGGTCCCTTGCCAAGTTCATTTGAATTTTAGAATCACCTTTTAAATTTCTATAAAGAAGTTAACTGGGATTCTGGTCATGATTACGTCAAATTTATAGAGTGTTTAGAAAAGTATTGCCATCTTAACAAGGTTAATTCTTCTAATCCAAGGGCATGTTTACTTTCATTTAAATTTTCATAAAGTTTTAAATAATGTTTTATATTATTTAGATTATAAGCTTTGGACGTTTTTGGTTAAATTTAATCTTAAATATTTTATTCATTTTGATACTATTGTGAATTAAATTGTTTTTCTAATTTCATTTTCAGTTTGTGTTTTGCAGATGTATAGAAATACAATTAATAAATGATTCTGTTAGCCTTTTATGCTTCAACCTTGCTGAACACATTTTTAATTCTATTAGTTTTTCAGTAGATTCTTGAAGTTTTTTACATAGAGATTATGTATTTTTGGTTTCTCTGTTCCTCCTTTACTGCTTTATTTGCATTAAGAAAATATTTTCTGATGTGCTATTTTAATTAATGATATTTCCCCTACAGTTTTTGATTTCTTTTTTTAGTGTTGCTCTAGGGTTTACCACATACATCTTAACAGAATCACTCTCAGATTTGTAATAGTTCAATTCAAGTGTTATCTCATGCTACTCCCTTTTCTACCTTTCTATGCTATTACTTTTATGTATATTACAGCTATTAATGTTGCAAACTCAACAATACATTGCTATAACTATTATTTTAGCATCTGCAGTCATTTCTTAGCTTACTGAAGTTTTGCTTTCACTTGTCCTTTCTGTGGTATTACTGGCAAATACATTCACATAGATTACATTTTTATGTTTTGGAGGCTAAACAATAATTTATATACATATTTTATACAATCAGTTTTAAATCAGTAAAGGGAAGAGAAAAGAAACATATTTTACTGTCTTTTATAATTACATAATAACTTTTATCATTTGCTCTGTGTTTGGATTATAATTACTATCTGGGCTCCTTTGCTTTCAGTCTGAAGAACTTCCTCTAGTTTTTCTTGTAAGGTCTGCTAGAAATAAATTATCTCAGCTTTTGTTTATCTGGAAATTTTTTTTTTTGCTTTCATTTCTGAAAGAGAGCTTTGCTGAATAGAGGATTATTCATGCATGGAATATTTCTTTGAACATTTTGAATATGTTATCCCACTGCTTTCTATTGTTTCTGCAGAGATGTTAGCTGTTAATCTTGTTGAAGTTCCTCAGTAAGTGATGCATTGTTTTTCTCTTGCTGCTTTTCAAATATTCACCACAGCATTGACTTCCAGCATTTTAAATACAATACGTGTATTTGTGGGTCTCGTCCCATTGTTCTACTTGGATTTTATTGAGCTTCTTGAATGTATAGGTTATTGTTTTGTAATAAATTTGGGAAGTTTTCAGCCATTATTTCTTTGAATATTTTTCTTTTCTTTTCTCTCTCTTCTCTCCTGATACTCTCATTATGTATTTGTTGGTGCACTTAATTTTGTCCCACATTTCTCTGAGGCTCTCTTTATTTCATTTTTCTTCACATTTTTGCTTAATTGCCTTGGCTTACATAGTATCTACTGACCTATCTTTAAATCAGTTAATTCTTTCTTCTTCCAGGCTAACTCTATTGTTGGGACTCTTGGGTATTTTTTTAAAATTTGTTATACTTTTAAAGACAAAATTTTTCACTTTTTAAAATATTTTTTCTTTACTAATATTGTATTCATTCATTCTTGCATTGTTATAAAAGACTACCTGAGACTAAGTAATTTATAAAGAAAAGAGGTTTAATTGGCTCATGGTTTCACAGGCTGTGAAAGAAGCATGACTAGGGACACCTCAGGAAACTTACAATCACGGCAGAAGATGAAGAAGAAGCAGTCATGTTCTACATGACTCGAGCAGGAGAAAGGGGTAAGGAGGTGCCACACACTTTTAAACAACCAGATCTCATGAGACCTCACTCAATATCATGAGAACAGCAAGGGGGAAATCTACCTGCCTGAGCCAGTCATCTCTCACCTGGCCCCATCTCCAACATTAGGGATTGTAACTTGATATAAGATTTGCATGAGGACACAAATACAAACCATATCAGATCTCTTCTCTTTGATGTGATGTTGTAATCCTCTTTCCTTATTTTTTATTACGCTTTCTTTTAGTTCTCTGAATATATTATAATGGTTACTTTGAAATCCAATCTTATTGCTTTCACAGGCAGTTTGTATTACTTACATTTTTCTTGTGTCTAGGTCACAATGTCTTGTCTTATTTTATGCCTCATAATTTATTTTTTATAGAATAAAACCATGGTCAAGGCTTACGTAGCTGGAGTCTACAAGATTTGCAACCTCCCCTGTTGCTCCTATAGATAGCATCACTATTGTTAAACTTATGGTTGATGTTTGAGATGTTTTTCAGACTCTGAATTCTGATGGACAAGCTGGTGCCACTTAAAGCAGTAAACCATATCAAGAAACTGACTCACCTGATCTTGTGATGCCCTCAACCCAGGAACTGACTTGGCAGAAGATGAGAGTTTTGACCCCTTGTTATTTTATCCCTGACCTAACCTATTAGCATTCCCCATTCCCTAGCACCCTGCTTGCCAAAAACCTTCACCTCAGAATTCCTCAGGAGGCATATTTGACAAATATTTTCTGTCCCTCTGCTTGGCTGACCTGCAGTTATTAAACTCTTTCTTTGCTACAAACCCTGCTGCTCTTAGTGCATTGACTTTCTAGGCAATGGACAAGAAGAGTCTATTGGGTTGTTACAAACCTATGGCTTTAGTTACTGCTTTTGTGCTGATGAATCAACATATTTGTATTTCCAGATCAGACCTTTCATTTGATTTCCAGACCCATAGATTTAACTCTGTTTGTCTCACCACTTCCAATTCAACATGATCAAATCCTAACTTGTGACCTCGCTTCTACTCCCCCCAGTAAATATCCAGACCTTGGAAAGTCTTCCTACTGCAGTGAATAGTAGGAAATAGTGTATGTATGAAATTTCTACCTCCTATTCTCTCAGTCCTTCGCTATGTTTAAAATCAAATTCTACTTATTTTATCTCAGCTGTAAATATCTCAACTGTGATCACTTCTCTATATTTTTCTCCTACCACTCTGTATGTTATATCTTCCCTGTATGATAGCCATTGTGTTAGTTTGCTAAGGCTGCTATAGCAAAACACTACCGACTAGATGGCCTAAATAATAGAGATTTATTTTCTCACAATTCTGAGGACTAGAAATCCAGCATCAAGGTATTGGTACACTTACTTTCTTCTGAAGCTTCTCTCCTCAGCTTGCAGGTGGCCCCCTTCTCTCTGTAACCTCACGTGGTCTTCCCTAGTGTGTCACATGCATTCCTAATGTCTTGTCTTGCTTCCAAATTTGCCATTCTTATAAATATCCAAGTCAAATTGAGTTAGAGCCCACCCTAACAGGCTCTTTTTAATTTACTGCTTTAGAAGTACTGTCTCCAAATAGTCACATTCTGAAGTACTAGGGGTTAGGGCTTCAACATGTCGATTTTGAGGGGACATGATTCAGCCCATAAGCCCATGAGCCAATTAGCTCATGTCCCACTCTACTCCACCTCTCAACCACCTCTACCAGTCTGTACTCCAAATTGTAGTTAGGGTGATCTTTAAGAAAATGGAAGTTTAATGCACAATGGATGCACGTAGAGCCTTCCCATGTTTTTTGTTTAGGATTAAAATATAACCCTCATCGAGACTTTCAAATGTGCTAGTATAGCAGTATCGTTCTGAATATAATCAACTCTGGAGTGTGACTGCTAGATTAAAATCCTGGTTTTCCTACTGACCAGTCCTTAACTTGATAAGTTAGTTACTTGCCTTTGCCTAAATTTTTCATGTGAAAAACAAAGGATTTATTTTATTATATGTTAGTAATATTTTTGAAAATTTCTTGGCATGGGTTAAATAACATAATCCATGCAAAGTGATTAGCACAGAGTGAAAGTTTAAAAATAGTCATTTATTATTATTTAGTACTATATTTGCTTGCTTGTATTTTTTATCTTGTATCTCTTTCCTCTTTATTTCTGCCATTCTACCATACTCACCTTATTTTAATTCTCGGAAAGATGTGTCAGAATACATTATTTTTGCTTATTTCAGAATATTATGTAAATGGAATTATATGGCATATAACCTTTTGAGACTGAGTTCTTTCATTTAGCATAGCACATTTAGGACTCGGCCAAGTTGTCACATGTATAAATAGTTTGTTCGTTTGCATATCTGGGTAGTGTGTCATTGTCATTTGTACCGCAGCTCATTTATTCGTTTACCCACTGAAGGGCATTTGGTGTGTTTTCGGTTTCTGGTGATTATATATAACACTACTAAAAGCATCTGTGTACAGGTTTTTGTGTGAGCGTATGTTTTTATTGCTCGAGTATAATTACCTAGAAGTAGGACTGCTGGGTCATATGGTAGATATAGGTGTAACTATGTAGGAAACTGCCAAACTTTTCTGAACTGACTGCTGTGCAGTTTTTTACTCCCACCAGCAAGGTATTTTTTAAAAGTCATTCTAATATGTGTAATGGTATCTCACTGTGGTTTAAATTTGAATTTCCCTAATGACTAATGATGTTGAGCATCTTTTAATGTGTTCATTTGCCACCTATGACATTTTTGGTGAATCGTCTATCCAAATATTTTGCCATTTTTTATTGGACCCTTTTTATTGTGGAGATTTTATAGTTCTTTACATATTTTGATACGTGTTGCAAGTATTTTTTTTCCAATTTGTGGCTTATTTTCTAACAGGGTCTTTAAAAGAGCAAAAGTTTTTAGTTTTGATGATTTTGATTCCATTTTATCATTTTAAAAAAATCAATCAACGTTTTGGTGTTGTCTCTAAGAGCTCTTTGCCTACCCAAGGTCATGAGGCTTTCCTGCTATGTTTTCCTCTAAGGGTCCAATTATGTTTTAATCTTAATTATTCATTACTCTTCAGGTCATATGTCACTTTCTCAAGGAAGCCCTATCTGATTACACAGACAAGATGAGATTTCTGTGTTATACATCTTCAGAGTGTTTTTTACATTTCTTCCACATTTATCCTAGTCTATAATTATACATGTTCTGTGATTATTTGATAAATGTCTGCCAACACTATTGACTATAGCTTCTTGAGGTCTGTTTCTGCTATTATATCCTTAAGTATAGTACGGCTTATTTCACAGGAGCTGAATGAATGCATGAAAATAAGGATAAGTACATGTGTAGGTTTCACTATAAACCATAGAGGACCGTACAAAAAGAGAGTGTTGCTGTCTCAAGTTCCTTGGCTACTCGAGCCCAACAATTAATCAGAAAGGAATGAAGTCAAACTGAAGTTTTTATCACATTTTTGCTCCAGGGTCCAATCTAGAGGATAAAACATGACAAAAACACAGAGGAAAAGGGAGAAGGCTCACTTTTTTAGGGCCTAATATGTCTCAGTCACTTGGTGTTGGAAAAAAATAAAAGCTGAGGCTCAAGGGCATTAGCCTTGACATTGACCAAGGTCACTATTCTAATCAATTGAGAAACTGGAAAACAGCCTGAAGCATAAATCTAATCCAAACTCAGTACTTTCTTCTTATTCCATCCTACCCCCTACTCTACCCAAGCTAATAAAGACACTTGGTTAATATATGCTTAAATTTTATCTTTCAAAAGCCTATGTTATCAGAATATACCAATGTAAAAGCCTAGTAGATCCATCTGAAGTGGGCTATGGATCATTTTTTCCCCCTTTTAGATGTTCCTTGAAAAGATAAAATATCTTAATAGGAAGTGTTTAATTTTCTATTGACCTACCTTCTAGGCTGTATGCTTCCATCATCACTCTGAGTTATCTAATGATGGAAATATCTTCAAGCCATGGCAGAAGATGAGAGATTGTGGAAAAGCTGCTTCAAATGATGAGAACATATACAAACTCTTAAACCTTTTATAAACTATTGAATCTTATATAAATTAGTTAATATGTAATGCCCACTGCCTAGGATGGTTGTGTGGAATAAGGTTATGAGGCACATTAAAAAAAAGCTTTAATGCATCATGCAGACAGAGCTAAGCAAATGAAAGCTTTCTTTACCCTTTCCTCAGGACAGAAGGGACTAATTTTACTGATCAAAGGGCTGTAAAAAAGGCTCACAGGATGGAAAAATGAAGGACTGACTTGCTAGTCCCTCAGCCAATTCCTAACACATTGTTGAGAATTTCTGCTAAGAAGTCTCACTTGCTACCATGAGGCTATTAGCAAGTCCAGCAGTGAGAAGGAGGCTTCCTTCTAAGGTTGAAAAGACATTATTGCTCATGAGTCTTCAGGCCATTTCAGTGTTATGTTCCAAGCCCAAGTCTTATTTATATCCCAGGGTGGGGTGGAGACCACATGTCTTTCTAGGTATGGTTTTTCAGGCAGGAAGTTCAAACACCAACTTGGCCACAGGTCAGTTCTGTTCAAGGCCAAGACCTCCTCAGATGGAAAGATACGCAAGTTCTCCATGTTATCTGCCTTGCAAACACTTAATGGTTAGGTTACTATCTACAGTCTGGCATACGTATTCTAAGCCTGTGCTTGTCAAACATTAGGTACACAAGAATCATCTGTGAATATTGTTAACAAGCAGATTCTTATTCAGACCAAGTGTGAATTTTTAACAAGCTCCTTGGATCACCTTTTGAGTATCAAATCTCTAAGCCACTGTTTCTCAGATTTTAGTGAGCACCACAATCACTTGAAGATTGTTAAAACAGATTGCTGGGCCCCATTCTCTGAGTATGTAATTCAATTTCTTTAAGATACAGCCCCCAGATTTTCATTTCTAATGAGTTCTCCATTAATGCTGATATCGTAATTTTAGAACCACTTCACTAAACCAGACACAAAAAGGCCATTATGATGCAGAATTTATTCTTGTGATTCACCTGATTATGCCTATACTTGTGTGTTTTTTCTGTCTTCCTGTGGCCACTCTGCTTCTAATTCTATACTTTTTCTTGCATTACCCTTGTCTTCTCTCTCTTCTACTTTAGTGCTTCAAATTTCTGACTACTTCAGCTTCTAACTGAGATCTTAGACTCCCTTGCCCAAAACCCGCAATGTGGGAGAACATGCATACTAAATCATGTGTTTCACTGGAAGACCATCTTTGCAAACTAGCTACCATGTCACTCCTCTGTCCTAACAAACTAGACTATATAGTATTATTCAGTGAAGACACATCTCAAGAGTAAGTACCATCCTACTGTCCTGAAGTAAAAGGTAGAAAGAACACCTACAAAAAGAGAGAGTCAGCCAATTCCATCCTACCACCCACCAAGGGTTCTGTCTTTTGTTCCACCCCCATTTTTTTACCATTGTTTTCTTCATTTTGTCAGTGATCACTGAGAAAGAAGATGGGGTAGGGAAAGACAACATATGCCCATTTATTGAATGAAAGTTAAAGTTCTTTTTTACCTTTAACTGATCCCCCGTCTGCTGACCCCAGAGGGCTCCTTGAGTATAGCCTACAACTTGCTCTGAAATTCCCAGACCTGTCACTGAAGCACCATATGGCTACTAGGAACTATGGAGGGAAGTGACAGACATTTCTACTTTAAGCCTTTAATGAGGAATCCCTCTGTTCTGTCAAATGTCTGTCTGCCCTTAACCTTTCAGTGAAAAGCACGTAGCTCTGTTAACAAGCCCCTTCTGTAGAAGAAAAACTAAATTACTTCCTCTGTTCCAACCTCTACACCGTGGGTGCCCCATCCCTGAGGCCTCCCTCAGGATACCAAACTGGGAGCCATTTCAGGCATATATGCAGGTAGGTTTCTCTAAAACTTTCCAACTCAACCGGAGGTGAAATTCTTCATAGTAGAGAAGTATTTCAAAGTGCGATAATATTTAGCTCCCTGACACGTCTTAACAATCTTAATTATTCTGCTCCCTGGAGAGTCAAATAGAGTTGGTAATTATAGAATAGAAAGTGATAAAGATCAGCAATTTATTTCCCCCCAAAACATTCCCAGACTAGCTGATTAAATCTTTACTAGGGTCTCAGGCTTACAGTACTAGAATATCAATCTTGAAGGGATTATATATTAATAAAACATATGTTAGTAATTCTATGAATAATTAACATTTTGAAATAAATGACAAACCCCTATATTTCAGCTTCTGTGTACCAAGCAGTGTTTTAAATGTCTAATGTATTATAATTATTTTAATTCTCACAACTTAATAAATTTGTCACTAGTATTAGTCCTATTTGTAGAAAGATTAAGTACCTCACCAGGATCACACGACTATTGAGTACTAGAGGCTAAATTAAACCCAACCCCTCTGGTTTATTATTTTGAGTATTCTACATCTCCCAAATCACTTGCATAACATCTACCTGCTTTAGATGGCAGGGAGTGTTTTTACATTTTGCAGGTAAAGAAGGAAATATTGGGAGAAGTTATATGATATCTTAGAGTTGTGTGGAGGACATTTCTGGAGTCAATTCAAGGCCTCTACTTATATAACAATTTTAAGCACACTTGGAGTTTTAAATGCATGCCACCATCTCCTCTCAGGCACAGAACAGAAGCCATTTCCCAAACCTAGTTTTGTATCCTTCTTACCTCCTCCTGTAACCCTAGTATTTGCCTTTCCAGTTGTAATTTTTGGTTTATTCATCCATCTCCCCCACTAGCTTGTAAATTCCTCTGGGGTAAGAGATAATTTTCTCTTCCCCCCATCTTAAAATGGTTTTCCTGGGTTGTAAACTGCATTAGAAAAGATTGCATTTTCAGCAACTAAGTCTAGTGGAGACAGCAGCACTCTAGGGTCAGCTAAATCTGAGAGAAATTGTAACTTCGGCAATTTGGTATTTTAGTGGTTTGGACTCAAGTCAGTCAGGTTACTTTCCCCAAATAAGCCATGTCCAGGTATTTCTTGATATCTTAATTATCATGATGACAATGTCAAGTAATAGGTTACATCCTAGACTTAAAAATCTCAATAATTGCAGAGCAGGTGTGAACTTTTTCTTTCTTCATACCTCCAGGTTGAAGAGTGTGGATGCCAAATCTGTACTCTGTGGTTGAGATGGAAATGTGTAGGCATTGGCCTGAGTTTAATGAATGAAAACAGCACATGTTTCATTCAAAAAAGAACATGTAAACATTTACAACAACTAAAATTGGAAAGTGTGGTTTCCTAGTCCACACTGGGGATAGGCTGGCCTTCAGTGAAGTCAGATGGTGGAAGAGAAGCCCAGAGAGGAGAGACAAAGGCCACTTACACCGTCTCTTCTTCCTCTAGATTTTCCTTCCTCTTGGGTCACCATCTTTTTACTCGAAACACAGAGACTGCAGAAGTCACCATGTGCAGTGATTAAGCATGATTAAATCCATATCTTATTCACTGGTCCACAGAAAATGTTGCATATTTAAGTCTGGCTCAACACATCACTACTTAATACAAGTCAATTCTTCCTTTATAGTTGAGTCATAGAGTAAAAGATTGGTGAGCAGAGGACAAATTAACAGGAACAGAGCTTTATGATTTTTAGTGGTGGAAAGAGAGATAAGAGCTCATTGAGGCAAGTGGGAAAGAGATAGCTGTAGGGAGCTGTGGGCATCCTGCCAGTTCTAAGACCAGAGATAAAGTGTTCCAGAGCTGGAATGGTGAAAGCCAGGGATGGCACCATTGACAATGTATGCAGATCACTCTTCTACTCTCCATGGTTGTACTCCTTAAGTTCAGTATATTAACATTTGACCAGCCTCAGCTGTCTTACATCTCTAACACACACACACACA
This sequence comes from Saimiri boliviensis, assembly GCF_048565385.1. Taxonomy (NCBI): domain Eukaryota; kingdom Metazoa; phylum Chordata; class Mammalia; order Primates; family Cebidae; genus Saimiri; species Saimiri boliviensis. The sequence continues at coordinate 62,101,447 of NC_133460.1, forward strand.
CACACACACACACACACACACACACACACACACGGGCCTTCAGCTTGAAGGAAGAAGACACAGAGCAAGTGAAGTTTGTTTGACACAAGTAGAAGAGATTGAGCCTCTCCCCAGCAGAGTAAGGTCCATTTATGGGGAACTGTGGTGACCTGCTATTTGTAGAAGTTTTCCTTTAATTGCTGAGATCCTGGGTCTTGTGCTGGAAGACAAAGGGTTTGCGGCCCTACCTTCGTCTCCAATTAAGCCTTGGGTAGGTGAAAAGAGTAACCTAAAAGCAAGGTTGATGCTTGCTGTGTGTACACAGGAAGCACAGTTTCTCTAACAAAGGTAGTGGCAAAAGTGCCTCCACACACAGGTATTTTTCTCACTGCTGCTGACTCCTCCAAAGTCAAGGGGCTACCTTGAGTGGGTGAGGTCATGATGCTCTGAGTTAGGTGAGACTAGAAGCATCTCCCTAAAACTGTAGAGCATTTTCTCCTATGACTGCAACTAATGTGCTCTGGCCATAAGCTCTCCACATGCTCTGAATGTTGGTGGGAACAGTAGTGTCTCCTAGAACAGGTGTGGCGCTGACTGTTCCTATTTACTACCTGGGATCGAGATAAGAGATGCCAAAGGTGAAATATTGGGAGGAAAAACCGTCAGATGGAGTTGTATGACCAGTGGATGACTGTGCTGCAAGGAGGTTACATCTGAAGCTTTTGTTGAGAAAGACATGTCACGGCTGGTGGCTTCAGGCTGAAACTCACTAGGGGACCCAACGGTGGGCTGAGAGGTAGCTCCTGGAGCAAAGGAAAAGCTGGAACTTGCAGCTGGGCCACTGACTGACTGTGTAGGCAGCTGGTGGGTTCTAAGGCTGAAGTAATGCTGATACTGGGTGGCATGTTCTCAGAACAAGGAAGCACCATGGAAAATGGAAAGAAGACCATGGAAGATATGATGGGAAGAGGAGAATCTGAGGAGAGGGCATGGTATGTATATCAATTCCATCAGCATCAAAGGCAGGCTTGGATGTGGAATCTACAGAGGTGCTGACTACTGGAGTGGAGGCTTCTGGAAAGCTGTGCTATAGGAAGGCCAGTACAGCTAGGGTCACTGGGGAGAGTGGCTCCTGACTAGCTCCCATGAGGGAGCCCAAATATGGGCTGACGGGTGACTCCTGTGCCAAAGTAAAGGCTAAAAGCGGGGTGAGGGAGGATGCTGTTGATGATGAATGCATGTAGGCTGGGGATACTGCTCCACATTACAAACGACCTGGTCAGATGGGAGGGAGCTCAAGTTTATCCCAGAGCCTGAGGGAGACCCGAGGAAGCAGCTTGGGAAGGGGGGATGGTGTTCATGCCAGCCACACCAATATCCAAAGCTGGCTGGTGAGTCAAGTCTGCAGATGTGCTGGCTGCAGGGGCAGAAGTAACTGGGAAAGCAGAGATGGAATAGCTGGTGAAGCAGGGGATACTGGCAGAAGTCTGTTGGAGGGGTCTGCATGAGTAAGGGGGAGAATCCACACACATAGATGTAGGTGACTCCCTGCTGTTGAAGACTTGAAGGAAGGGTTGAGGTGCTAGAAGATGGAAGTCAAAATCAGAAGACTCAGCAGCTGTAACTAGAGAAATAGAATGCAAAGGGCTTCCATGTTTCTTCCTAAGTGAAGTTCCCAAATATGGGCTTGAACTTAAAGAGATCCACAGGGAAAACAAAAGAAGGAAAGTTAGGAATTGTGCGTTTTATTTCACCATCGATATCTGGTGTGGCGAAGGTACAGAGGCAGACAGGATGGGGGCCTGGCAGGCAGGTGGGGCAAGTCAGTAATCGAGATTGTGCCTGCAGCTGGAATCTGCAAATGAAAGTGGCTGAGGGCAGGGAGTCTGCAGTCTCCTCTGAAGGCAGAGAGAAAGCACAGGTGGTCTGAGTGGCACTGTAGTCCAAAGTGGGCTTAGTTTTATCCTCCAAGAGGTTAAGTTTTCATTGGCACTCAGTTTTCTTCTCTAAGCTCAGGTCCCAGCAACAACTATGCAAGAACTTATGGCACAGGAGCAGTGGTAGGGACAGTGGCAGCCCAGGCAGCATCAACAACCTTGACATTTTCCAACTACAAGGCCTTCGATTGCAAGATGTGGGTGGAGAATCCTTCCTTGATGGAGTCTTTGTTTAGGGTTTCAATTTCTTCCTGGTTCAAACCTGGGAAGCTTTACATTTCCAGGAAGTTATCCATTTCTTCTAGGTTTTCTAGTTTGTGTGCATAGAGGTGTTCATAATCGCCTCTGAGGGTTTTGACCTTCACTGAGTCTTTGGAAGCTTTTTTCCCTGCATCTTCTTCCCTGCATCAGCAAGGCTGGGGAGCTGGACCCCTGGCCTGCATCTAGCACTTCCTGTGCCCATCTCTTGACGTCAGGGAGCATGATTCCATGGGCCGAGAACCCTGCGGCACCTGGATCGCTCTACAAATGAACAGGACACCTCCAGAAGGGCTGTATGTGCTGGTGACGGTGCCACCTTTGGTGAAGGACCTCCTGGGCCCACAGTCTTCACCCAGCACTCTTTTCTTACCAATGCTGTCTTCTGGGAATTTGGAATTGAGATTTCCCATCAGAGGCTCAGACTTACACTGAAAGAAAGTGAGAATTTCAATGGCTCGGCACGGTGGCTCACGCCTGTAATCCCAGCACTTTGGGAGGCCAAGGCGGGCAGATCATCTGAAGTCGGGAGTTTGAGCATGGAGAAACCCCGTCTCTAAATAAAAAATAAATAAATAAATAATTTTAAAAAAGGAAGTGAGAACTCCAGTTGTGTCCAGAGGCCTAGGTGATGATGGCGCGCACTCCCACTGTATGTGGGGCCGCTTCTCTTACCGTCCTCCTCTTTAGCTAGGTCTTCCCGGCACCCTCCTAGAGCCCTCAGCTCATTTTTGAATGGTCAAAGATACGGGGGTGGGGGATTTTGGATGACAGCTCACCAGGCAAAGACAGTCAGGTCCATTAGTGCTCCGGAGGAGAAATCTTTTCTTTTCTTTTCTTTTTTGGAGACAGAGTCTTGCTCTGTCGCACAGGCTGGAGGGCAAGGGCAAGTTCTCAGCTCATTGTAACGTTCGCCTCCCGGGTTCAAGCAATTCTCCTGCCTCAGCCTCCCCCCAGTAGCTGGGATTACAGGCACGTGCCACCACGCCCGGCTAATTTCCATATTTTCAGTAGAGACAGGGTTTCACCACGTCAGTGAGGTTGGTCTCGGATTCCTGACCTCGTGATCCAGCAGCCTCAGCCTCCCAAAGTGCTGTGATTAAAGGTGTGAGCCAGCGCACCCAGCCAATTTTGACTGTTTCTGAGTGGCAAATCATCTTGTTGCCAACAGAGAGGCGCCCGGATACCAAAGAAAGACTCCCCGGAGAGAAGCACTGAGCCCGCTGCATGGGCCACACTGCTCTCAAGGGTGAAGCCAAACCTAGAACGTTTAACGGTTGGTGAACGGGCAGAGGATAGGCTCTGCTCAGGGCAGCGGGCTGATGTGGGTGAGATCGCGGAACGGAACACAGCGAGCTGGGAGAAGGTGCGGCAGGGGCCCAGTTTGCTGGTGAAGGTCACCCACGAAGAGCGGTTGGCGCGTTCCGCGGCTCCTGGAGTGCTGAAGGCAACTCGCAGAGGTCTTCCGGCTACCGTCTCCTCCTCCCAGGCCAGCACGCACCGTCTGTCGCATGCTTGTGACGCACCATTGGTCTGTCGCATGCTTGTGACGCACCATTGGACAGGTGACGTAAAAGAGCGCGCCAGCAAAGGGCGCAAAGAAAATACGTCAAAGGGCAAGGGCAAGGGTGAGGCCCAGCCCCGGACTTGCGAATCCCTCATCAAGCCGGTCCCCTCATGCTTCTCCCTGCCGCTGCCACTCAGGTGACACCAGCCTTCCTTTTAGATGATGGAAACAGTTCTATCTTATTTAAGTCGAAGTCGGTGTCTGCGTTTGTCAAAACTTGCCGAACTGAGGATCGCTTGAGCCTGGGAATTTGAGGCTGCCATGAGATATGGACGCGCAGGTGAATTGCCATTGCACTCCAGCCTGGGCGGCATGGTGAGACCCTGTCTCAAAAAACAAATACAAAACATACCGACTGTATACAGCAAATGGGTGCCTTTGCTTTATGTAAAAACTTAACATTAAAGGGTTAATTTGGAAAACGTCTGATGCACGAGATGCAGCCTATCATTTCAAAGTCATTGTTTATGGGTAGGTTTGCTACACAGATGAAATTGACAAAAATCGCTGCAAAGATGGGTAAAGCCTGTTGATAACTGTCCTCAGTTTATAAGACATTTTAGAAGATTCAGTCAGAAAAGATTAATGCAAATGTAGTGGCATGGCAGACAATGGGAAGAAAGGAAAGCGAGGCAAGACAAAGAACACAGCAAGTGGAAGAGATTTTGTGAACATATACGTCAAGGTGGCTGGTTCTTCTCAGAGCATCCACTTCTACATCCGTGGGGAAGGCTATGGAGATGACATCCCAATTCCTGATACACGTGCCTAGACGGAGGGGCCCTAACTCAGGCTGGATTAGTCTGCTTTCTTTCTAGATTGAGCTAATCAGCACAGAGAGATAAACGTTCAGGTCTTAGAGAGAATCACTTATGGGTGGGGCTGTCCTGCTTTCTCTAAGCTAGTAAGTCCTTTGACACCAGTTTACCAATATACCCTCCTTACCACCACCAATACTGATAGATCAGGGCTCAGGACACTGTCTCCTCCAGATTGACAATTTGCTAAAACAAACCCAAATCAGTATTCTCCAGAAGAGTTTTTAAAGGACCCGAGGTCTTAAAGCATTTTATTCAAAATATCCAGGACATCCCAAATTACTCATTATACAATGAATAAGCAAAATCTAATATTCAGCAGATGCAAAATCTGAGATGACACGACTGTTAAATTTATGAAACGAAGTCTTTAAAGAAGCTATCCTATTTGATAAAGTTGGCTGGTTAAGAAATAAAAACAAGAGGACTTTCAAGATGGCCGCCTAAGAACAGCTCAGGACTTCAGCTCCCAGCGAAAGTGCAGAGGGTGAGTGGACGCCACATTTCCAGACGAACTCTTATTGCCCACAGACCAGGAGATACCCAGGCAGAGGGGTCGCCAGCGTCTCAGTCCCAGCCGGTGCGGCTGTTATGGCCCCCGTGGGGCTGATTCCGCCCGCGCGGCTGCTGTGACCACTCCCTGTTGCTGCGGTTCTCCGTAAAAAAGCCACTGGTCTGGGAGCCCTCTTAGCTGGCGAGCAGAGCCTTGAGACGGCAGAATAGCCCATTCATCTGAAATAGCGAGTCAGGCCAGGAGATTCCTAGGCAAAAAATCCGCCAGGAGCCGGCGCCGCGGTTCGAGCCGACTCCGTGAGTCGCAGCACGGGAGATCCCGGCGCCTTTTCAACAAGCGACCAGAACGCGGGGTTGTTCAACTTAAAAGAAAAGACTCTGAGTCAGGGAGCCAGGTGATCAGGCTCGGTTGGTCCCACCCCTCCACCCCCAACAACAACGAAAACAAAAACAGTAATTGGAAACCCTCTGGGTTGAGCCCTTCAAACCAAGCACAGCTGAACCGGGACGGTCCGGCTCCGTGGGGGAGGGGCTTCCGCCATTACTGAGACTCTCCACCGCTACGGAGGCAGGCTGCCGTTGCCGAGGCAACCCGCCGTTGCCGAGGCAACCTGCCACAACAGAGAGAGTCCAACATAACAGAGGCGGGGCCACCATTGCCGAGACAGTTCTAACTACGCCCATATAAAAAGGACTACAGGGAAGAGCTCAGGGCAACTGGGCGGAGCCCACAGCAGCTCAGCAAAGCCCCTGCAGGCAGGCAGAGGCTAGGCGTGCTGCTAGCTGGGCGGGTCCGACCTGAAAAAAAAAAATCAAAAAAGGCAGTAGTGCAACGGAAACTCATAAAGCTCCAACTCCCTGGGACAGAGACAGACAACAGGTGGATAAACCCACAAAAATGGGTAGAAACCAGCGTAAAAAGGATGAAAACTCCCGAAACCAGAACACCTCTCCTCCTAAAAGTGATCACAACTCCTCACCAGCAAGGGAACCAGACCGGATGGAGAAGGAGGGTGATGAAATGACAGAATCAGACTTCAGAAGATGGGTACTAAGAAACTACAATGAGCTAAAAGAACATGTTCTAACCCATCGCAAAGAAAATAGGAACCTTGAAAAAAGATTGGACGAACTGCTGACGAGAATGGACAGCATAGAGAGGAGAATAAGTGAATTGATGGAGCTGAAAAACGCAACACGAGAACTTCGTGAAGCATGCACAAGCTTCAACAGCCGAATTGACCAAGCAGAAGAAAGGATATCAGAGGTCGAAGACCAACTCAATGAAATAAAAAGAGAAGGCAAGAACAGAGAAAAAAGCGCAAAAAGGAATGAACAAAATCTTCAAGAAATGTGGGACTATGTGAAAAGACCTAATCTACGTCTGATAGGTGTACCTGAATGTGATGAAGAGAATGAATCCAAGCTGGAAAATACTCTTCAGGATATTATCCAGGAAAACTTCCCCAACCTAGCAAGGCAGACCAATATTCAAATCCAGGAAATACAGAGAACACCACAGAGATATTCCTCAAGAAGAGCAACCCCAAGGCACATAATCGTCAGATTCACCAGGGTTGAAATGAAAGAGAAAATTCTAAGGGCAGCCAGAGAGAAAGGTCGGGTTACCCACAAAGGGAAGCCCATTAGACTCACAGCAGATCTCTCAGCAGAAACCCTACAAGCCAGAAGAGACTGGGGGCCAATATTCAACATCCTTAAAGAAAAGAACTTTCAACCCAGAATCTCCTATCCAGCCAAACTCAGCTTCATAAGTGAAGGAAAAATAAAATCCTTTGTGAACAAGCAAGCACTCAGAGATTTCATCACCACCAAACCTGCTCTACAAGAACTCCTGAAAGAGGCTCTACACATATAAAGGAACAACCAGTACCAGCCACTCCAAAAACACACCAAATGGTAAAAAAGCAGCAACACAATCAAGAATCTGCATCAACTAACCAACAAAACAGCCAGGTAGCATCAAAATGACAGCATCAAATTCACACATAACAATACTATCCCTAAATGTCAATGGACTAAATGCCCCAATCAAAAGACACAGACTGGCAAATTGGATAAAAAGCCAAAACCCATCAGTGTGCTGTATCCAGGAAACCCATCTTACATGCAAGGATACACAAAGGCTCAAAATAAAGGGATGGAGGAAGATCTACCAAGCAAATGGAGAGCAAAAAAAGGCAGGAGTTGCAATTCTCATCTCTGATAAAATAGACTTTAAAGCAACAAAGATCAAAAGAGACAAAGAAGGACATTACATAATGGTAAAAGGATCACTGCAACAAGAAGAGCTAACGATCCTAAATATATATGCACCCAATACAGGAGCACCCAGATACATAAGGCAAGTTCTTAATGACTTACAAAGAGACTTAGACTCCCACACAATAATAGTGGGAGACTTTAACACCCCATTGTCAATATTAGACAGATCAACCAGACAGAAAATCAACAAGGATATCCAGGACCTGAACACAGACCTGGAACGAGCAAACCTAATAGACATTTACAGAACTCTCCACCCCAAATCCACAGAATATACATTCTTCTCAGCACCACATCACACCTACTCTAAAATTGACCACATAATTGGCAATAAATCACTCCTCAGCAAATGCAAAAGAACAGAAATCATAACAAACAGTCTCTCAGACCACAGTGCAATCGAGTTAGAACTCAGAATGCAGAAACTAACTCAGAACCGCACAGCTTCATGGAAACTGAACAACTTGCTCTTGAATGTTGACTGGATAAACAATGAAATGAAGGCAGAAATAAAGATGTTCTTTGAAACCAATGAGAATGAAGACACAACATACCAGAATCTCTGGGACACATTTAAAGCAGTCTCTAGAGGAAAATATATAGCAATGAGTGCCCACATGAGAAGAAAGGAGAGATCTAAAATTGACACCCTATCATCAAAATTGAAAGAGCTAGAGGAGCAAGATCAAAAAAACTCAAAACCTAGCAGAAGACAGGAAATAACTAAGATCAGAGCAGAACTGAAGGAAATAGAGACACAAAAAACTCTTCAAAAAATCAATAAATCCAGGAGCTGGTTTTTTGAAAAGATCAACAAAATAGACAGACCACTAGCCAGATTAATAAAAAAGAAAAGAGAGAATAACCAAATTGATGCAATAAAAAATGATAAAGGGGATATCACCACAGATTCCACAGAAATCCAAACCATCATCAGAGATTATTACAAACAACTCTATGCACATAAACTAGTAAACCTGGAAGAAATGGATAAATTCCTGGACACCTGCAACCTCCCAAGCCTAAACCTGGAAGAAACCGAAACCCTGAATAGACCAATAACATGGTCTGAAGTCGAGGCAGCAATAAAGAGCCTACCACCCAAAAAAAGCCCAGGTCCAGATGGGTTCACAGCTGAATTCTACCAGACATACAAGGAGGAGCTGATACCATTCCTTCTGAAACTATTCCAGACAATCCAAAAAGAGGGAGTCCTTCCCAAATCATTTTACGAGACAAACATCATCCTGATACCAAAACCCGGCAGAGACTCAACAAGAAAAGAAAATTTCAGGCTAATATCCATGATGAACATAGATGCAAAAATCTTCAATAAAATACTGGCAAACCGATTGCAACAGCATATCAAAAAGCTCATCCACCATGATCAAGTAGGATTCATCCCGGGGATGCAAGGCTGGTTCAACATATGCAAGTGCATAAACGTAATTCACCACATAAACAGAACCAAAGACAGAAACCACATGATTATCTCGATTGATGCAGAGAAGGCTTTTGACAAAATTCAACAACCCTTTATGCTAAAAACCCTCAATAAACTAGGTATTGACGGAATGTATCTCAAAACAATAAAAGCTATTTACGACAAACCAACAGCCAATATCATACTGAATGGGCAAAAACTGGAAGCATTCCCTTTGAAATCTGGCACTAGACAAGGATGCCCTCTCTCACCACTCCTATTAAATATAGTACTGGAAGTTCTAGCCAGAGCAATCAGGCAAGAAAAAGAAATAAAGGGTATCCAAATTGGAAAGGAGGAAATCAAATTGTCTCTATTTGCAGATGACATGATTGTATATCTGGAAGACCCCATCATCTCAGCACAAAATCTCCTGAAACTGATAAACAACTTCAGCAAAGTCTCAGGATACAAAATCAACGTGCAAAAATCACAAGCATTCCTATACACCAGTAATAGACTTCAAGAGAGCCAAATCAAGAACGAACTGCCATTCACAATTGCTACAAAGAGAATAAAGTACCTAGGAATACAACTAACAAGGAACGTAAAGGACCTCTTCAAGGAGAACTACAAGCCATTGCTCAACGAAATAAGAGAGGATACAAACAGATGGAGAAACATTCCATGTTCATGGTTAGGAAGAATCAACATCGTGAAAATGGCCATACTGCCCAAAGTAATTTACAGATTCAACGCTATTCCCATCAAGCTACCAATGACCTTCTTCACAGAACTGGAAAAAAACACCTTAAACTTCATATGGAACCAAAAGAGAGCCCGCATAGCCAAGTCAATTCTAAGCAAAAAGAACAAAGCGGGAGGCATCACACTACCGGACTTCAAACTATACTACAAGGCTACAGTAATCAAAACAGCATGGTACTGGTACCAAAACAGAGATATAGACCAATGGAACAGAACAGAGGCCTCACAGGAAATACAACACACCCACAACCATCTGATCTTCGACAAACCTGACAAAAACAAGCAATGGGGAAAGGACTCCCTGTTTAATAAATGGTGTTGGGAAAACTGGCGAGCCATGTGCAGAAAGCAGAAACAGGACCCATTCCTGACACCTTACACCAAAATTAACTCCAGATGGATTAAAGACTTAAACATCAGACCTAATACCATAAAAACCTTAGAAGAAAATCTAGGCAAAACCATTCAGGACATAGGTGTAGGCAAGGACTTCATGACCAAAACGCCAAAAGCAATGGCAACAAAAGCCAAAATTGACAAATGGGACCTAATCAAACTCCACAGCTTCTGCACGGCAAAAGAAACAGTCAGTAGAGTGAATCGGCAACCGACAGAATGGGAAAAAATTTTTGCAGTCTACCCATCTGACAAGGGGCTGATATCCAGAATTTACAAAGAACTAAAGCAGATCTACAAGAAAAAAACAAACAAGCCCATTCAAAAATGGGCAAAGGATATGAACAGATACTTTACAAAAGAAGACATACAGGAGGCCAACAAACATATGAAAAAATGCTCATCATCACTGGTCATCAGAGAAATGCAAATCAAAACCACATTGAGATACCATCTCACACCAGTTAGAATGGCGATCATTAAAAAATCGGGAAACAACAGATGCTGGAGAGGATGTGGAGAAATAGGAACACTTTTACACTGTTGGTGGGAATGTAAATTAATTCAACCATTGTGGAAGACAGTGTGGCGATTCCTCAAGGACCTAAAAATAGAAATCCCATTTGACCCAGCAATCCCATTACTGGGTATATATCCAAAGGATTATAAATCATTCTACTACAAGGACACGTGCACACGAATGTTCATTGCAGCACTGTTTACAATAGCAAAGACCTGGAACCAACCCAAATGCCCAACGATGATAGACTGGATAGGGAAAATGTGGTACATATACACCATGGAATATTATGCAGCCATCAAAAACGATGAGTTCACGTCCTTTGTAGGGACATGGATGAACCTGGAAACCATCATTCTCAGCAAACTGACACAAGAGCAGAAAATCAAACACCGTATATTCTCGCTCATAGGCGGGTGTTGAACAATGAGAACACATGGACACAGGGAGGGGAGCACTACACACTGGGGTCTGTTGGGGGGAAATGGGGGAGGGGCGGGTTGGTGGGGAGGTGGGAAGAGATAGCATGGGGAGAAATGACAGATACAGGTGAGGGGACGGAAGGCAGCAAAGCACACTGCCATGTGTGTACCTATGCAACAATCTTGCATGTTCATCACATGTACCCCAAAACCTAAAATGCAATAAAAAAAAAAAAGAAAAAAAAAAAAAAAAAGAAATAAAAACAAAGAAGCTACCATAACTACGTCCTAAGTTGTAAGAATGATCATTATTAGAAAGAATGGAAAAATAAAACTTTCCAACAAAGAAATAGTATTAACAGACATAATTCATAGTTCAGTTTCCCCTCCTTGATGGCACAGTTAGACTACATTTCCCAGCCTTCCTTACAGTTAGATGTGACTACGAGACTGAATTTAGCTGGTGACTTAAGAGTGGAAGTGACTTTACAGAAATAAATATGTGCCCTGCTTCCCCTTTTTCTACTTTTGCCATATGGTTGAAGACAATGATACCTCAATTGAGAGCCACAAAATGGAAGAGCCTAGGTTCTGAAGCCACCTCTTGGAGAACAAACAACTGCATCCCATTGGCCAGGACAACTACACAGATGAGAAATCTCATTCTGTTGTTATTGAGCCATTACATATCTTGGGATTTCTTTGTTACAACAATTTAACCTGCCCTAACTTGATAAACTGTTACTCTGAAGATAACATTAAAATTGACATTTGTAAATGTTTCCTCTGCATATGTAAATGTGATCAATATTGACATCTATTAGATATATAAAGCCTTAGTAAATTAGGACATTGACTTAAATCTCTCCTATAAAATAATACTTAAGTTTTCAAGCAATGCAAAATACTTTTTTTTCAAAGGACGGTGAAACTTATCCTTTACTTTGGATGCTCTCAGTTTTTATTTAGGTAGTTTTTGAAAATTGTCAAAAAAAAAAGAAATTATAGCTATAAAAAAACACAAAAGAACTGAAAATTGTAACAGTGAATTTTAAAATTCTGCATAGTTGCTCAATGGCGAAATAATAGTCAAGAAAAAAAAAGATATTAAAGAGACCCAGTAAAACAACAGGGAGATAAAACAGAAAAATTAACAGACTCAGGAACCTATGGGAAAATATCAAAAAGTCTAATATTCAAGCCATTAGTGTGCCAAAGGAGAGGAAAGGAGGGACTTACCAATATGGAAACGTGGAAAACTAAAGTGAATACTATGGCATTATATTAGAAATGGAGGGATCAGTAAAAATTTAGAATTTTAATATGGATGATTCATTCATGTCTTAGTTCAGGCTGCCATAGCAAAGTGACATAGACTAGGTGGCTTAAACAACAAAGCCTGTTTCTCACAGTTCTGGAAACTGGAAGTCTGAGACGAGGGTCCTGGCATGGCAAGTTGCTGGTGAGGGCTCCCTTCCTGGCTTATAGATAGCCAACTTCTCACTGTGTCTTCATATACGGGGTGGAGGGGAAGAGAGAGAGAGCTCTGTTTTTATAAAAGCACTAATTGTATCATGGGTTTCCTACCCTCATGACCTCAACTAAATCTAATTACCCTCCAAAGACCCAGTCTTTCAGTACCATTGAGGTGGGGGATAGGGCTTCAACAAATGAATTTTGGAGGTGATACAATTCAATATATAGCAGTTCATAAGCATAAAAAAATAGATGGGTTTGTGTGTGGGTATGTTTTGTGATTCAGTCTGTTAGAGGGTAACCAGCCATGAGGACACTCCAGTAGTAATGAGCACACCTAGCACCTAGTTCTTAGTTTCCTAAATACCATTCCATAATACAAGAAGCCTGGAATCTTTCCAAAAATTGCATACTTTAGACTGGATTGAAAACTTTCAGATGAATCTCAGATACCTTGTACCAAAAAATAAGAAAATGCTTAAAGAATAGTTGGTCAATGTCAGTACCACACAGAAGCCACATCAGAGGCCTTCCTGCTGGACAAATGAAGAAAAATTTGAGCATAAAATAATGATAATAGATTGCTATTTATTGAATACATTAAAAACCCATGAGATGGTTGTGATATAAATGAAGAAATACATATGTGAAGAAATAACCTAGATGTAAGGGGAATCTATTCCTTTCACTCAGTTAATAAATGTAGAAGGAATAATGAAATTAAAAACTCATCTTTTGATAACAATCATATAATTAATTTAGCAAAGCATGAATCACCAATAAGTTCTAAAGCGTGTGGGTAAAAGTGTGATGAGAATTAGAATATTTACATGGTCTTAAGTACTTACATGGTCTTTTTCCATTTGGAATTAATAAACTCTATAAAATAACACTCTAAGACATGAAGGAATAAATGTTTAAGTGTTATAAAATGTCCTAAAATTAAAAAAGAATAACTAAAGAAGGAGAGAGATTTACTATTTTCATGGATAGAAAGATTCAATATCCTTAAAAATCCAGTTCTTCCCAAACTAATCGCTGAAACCAATAGGATTCTAACAAACCTTTCAATGGTATTTCTGTAGAATTAGACAAACTGATTCTAAAGTTAATTTATATTAATAAGAAGCAAAAATAGATAATCTAAGAAAAAAAGGATCTTCCTTGATAAATATTATTATGGTAATTAAGATAGTGAGGCATTATGATAGCAAAGGAAAAAAATGATCCGTGCAAAAAAATAGGCTTAGAAATGGGCACATATATGTGGAAATTGGGTGATGGTGGCAAAGCCTCTCTTCTTGACCAAACTCTAGTAAGGTCCTTCTGAGTCCCCTTCCTTATTCAACTTCATTCTTGGCCAGCTGAGACTAATTTTAGCAAGGAATATTGCTATTCTAGTTTATTAAGAATTAGATATCATCCTTGATATCTAATCAGGTCCTTCTTCTTCCTCACCCTGCCCACTGGCTATAAATCTGCATTGATCCTTCTTATATTTATGTTAGATATAGTGAACTCCAAGTTTCTCTTCTAAGAATCAGTATGTCAGTATGTTCAGCTTTCTTATTCCTTAATTCTCCATTTTAAGGTTTAACTTCCTGGTTATCTGTGCCCCCTTGCCTCTTGTTTCAGTAAACAACTTTCCTGCCAGTTCTAATCAATAGTTCATATCTGTTCTCCTGGTAAAATACTTTGACCTGAGTCACCCCTAGTCACCTGCTTTACCTGAGTCACCCCTGGTCACCTGCTCTGACCTGCTCTGCAATTGTCCTTCCCACCAAACTACCACTCTGGCTAATACCCTTGCTCTCTTTAAAATAGCCACTTGGAATTAGTTTAGTGTGTGCTGTCCAACCCTATCCCAATAGGGGAACAACACAACAGTAGGAGCTACCTGTGTCAGTAATAAGAGCCCCTTCCCCTCCCTTGTCCGGGTGTGTGATCGCCATTGTTCCATCTGTGAGACACACCCTTCTATAGAAGTAAATTGCCTTCTGAGAAAATTTATATTCGAGTGCTACTTCTTTTGAGGCACCAAAAATTTACATATAACATTTGGAGTTGAGTTTATTCTTTCTACCCTACTGAAAATAGTTTCTCTCCTAGTGTGATAGTGTGGTATAAAACTTGTCTTGCTATTTTTGATAAAAATTAGGATATTTTTTCTTTAACAGTAGTAAAAGTAGACATTTAAATCTTTGGGGAAATGGAAGATTTTTTTTTTTTTAATTTTGGTGTCTGAGTTATATTCAGATAACTGGCTTTAGATATTTATGTCAAAAATAATGATGGTGATTAAAATCAAATGAGCCCCTATTTTATTTTATAAGTTAAGATGTCTGCCATTTTGTACCGTAGGTAAAAAAAATTCAAATGAAATAAAGATGTGAAAAACAGAAACTTCAGTATTTTAAATTTAGTACTAATTAAACCTTAGTTAACCAGAGAGCACAGAATTTGTTTTCAGGAAACTTGAGAGTCTGTACAAATTTAGTGAATATAAAGCCCTGGATTGACCATTAGTCTTTGCTTGAGTAAATAAGGAAGACTAGGCTGGGGTGGTGGTTCACGCCTGTTATCCCAGCACTGTGAGAGGATCATTGGAGACCAGGAGTTTGAGACAAGCCTGGGAAAAAAAGTAAAACCCCATCTCTACATAAAATAAAAATGAAAAGAGAAAAAGAAAAAAGACGAGTGATTATATATATTTTAGTTACCATAAAATATATTGGTTTTTGTTATTATAAAGTTCAGCTTCTGCCTGTGAAAGGAAAATAAACCCTGGGGACCCAAAATCACCAATCTAAAGGGAAAAGTCAAGCTGCAAACTGCTTGGGGCAAACTGCTTCCTACTGTATTCAAAGTTCCCCTCTGCTCACTGAAATAAATGCATATCTGATCACCTCCTTTGGAGAGGCTAATCAGAAACTCAGAAGAATGCAACCATTTGTCTCTTATCCACCTATAACCTGGAAGCCCCTTCCCCACTTTGAGTTGTCTGCCTTTTTAGATAAATGTCTTATGTCTCCCTAAAATGTATAAAACCAAACTGGGCTCTGACCACCTTGGGCACCTGTCATCAGGACCTCCTAAGGCTGCATCACATGCACATGCCCTCAACCTTGGCAAAATGAACTTTCTAAATTAACTGAGACCTGTATCAGATATTCAGGGTTCACATGCCTAAGCCTGTTTATTAAAAGAGGTGAATAACTCTCCTAACATCATAAAGTTTTTTTAAAAAATGCCAAGAACTGTTTCCTTCTAATTTTGTAATTATTAATATTTAATATAAAAATTATATTGCAGAATGTTTTAGAAAAATGTTTTTGTCCATATAGAGCTGTGAACTGTTTCCATGGAAGCTGACTCTTACTCTCACACATTTTGTGACATTGAGTCTGCTGATTACATACTCACTTATCTTGTCAAAAATATCTCAACCAAGATAAAAAATACTGTGTATTCTTTTAAAATTAGAAATGTAGATGATGAAACTTCTCCTTATAGACATCATTTTGTAAGTAAATTCCAAAAGAATAACTCCAAAATACAATGAAATATCTGGATTTCCCATGACATTATCAAATAAAAATAACTTTTGAAACTCTTAGAAAAATGTGTAAGAGAATATTTATTTTTGTGTTTTACAGGTGGAAAAGACACACACATACACACATGACAAGGAAAGAAAAATTGACAAAAACTTCCGTATAACAAAGGCAAAATAAAAAGTTAAGAAATATATTAGAAAAAGGTATTTGCAATATATATGTGTGTGTATATATATCAGTTATTAAAAATATATAAAGAATTTTTCAATTTAAATCTAAAAAGACTAATATTATATCGATCTTTGTATCACTTGGAGAAGCTGCATACGATATGAAAAGCAACCAGCAAAAGAATCAAGCAAATTACCAAACAATATGAAACTCAACTACACTGGAGAAGAAAATCAACCTTTTAAAGTTACTTTTTCTTTTAATCATTCTCAGATTAGAAAATAAAAAGTCGGCCGGGCGCGGTGGCTCAAGCCTGTAATCCCAGCACTTTGGGAGGCCGAGGCGGGTGGATCACGAGGTCAAGAGATCGAGACCATCCTGGTCAACATGGTGAAACCCCGTCTCTACTAAAAATACAAAAAATTAGCTGGGCATGGTGGCACATGCCTGTAATCCCAGCTACTCAGGAGGCTGAGGCAGGAAAATTGCCTGAACCCAGGAGGCGGAGGTTGTGGTGAGCCGAGATCGTGCCATTGCACTCCAGCCTGGGTAACAAGAGCGAAACTCGTCTCAAAAAAAAAAAGAAAAAAGAAAAGAAAAGAAAAAGTCTAGTGTACCTAATATGCGCTAGGATTTTAAGCACATAGAAAATCTTTCCTCCAACTCGTAAATATTTACACTGGTAAAAACACTGTGGAGAACATATGGACAGTAGTAAAGTTTAAAACTTCAGTATGTCTTCATAGTGACTCTTCAATCCCACTTTTGGTGTGTACTCTAGAGAAATTTTCACAGACAGACGACAGCCAAAATGTTACAGGAGGGTAACAAAAAATCAGTAGCAATTAAATGACCATCAATAAAATAGCAAACTTGCATATTCATATGTTGAACTAGGATACAGCATTTAAAGTCAGTGGACTTGATTTATATACAGCACTACGGAAAGACGTTGAAAATCTAATGTTGAACTAGAAATTCAGGTTGCATAAAGAATAATTTTCTTGAAGTTTGTAAACAGAAATACAGAAAGCTATGTATACATTGTTAACTCTTCCCAAATATAGCATGAAAATATACAGTATATGAGATGGTTTATTTTATGTGTCAGTTTTTCTAGGTTATAGTACTCAGGCAGTTATTTGGTCAAAGGTTATTCTAGACATTTCTAGGAAGATATTTTTCAAATAAGATTCACATTTAAATCAGTAGAGTTTTTTAGTAAAGCATTTTTTTCTAATTGGATTAGATTTGTTTTATCTAATCAGTTGAAAGTAGTAATAGAAAAAAGACTGACCTCCCCCGAGCTAACAGGAATTCTGCTGGTAGACTTCCATCAGCCTTGAACTAAACACCAACTCTTCATTAGGTCTCCAGCCTACCAGCCCACCCTGCAAATCTTTGACTTCCCAGCCTCCAGTAACACAAGCCAATTTCTTAAAATTAATCTCTCTGTATATAGACATAGATACAGATATAGAGATATAGAGATAGATAGGTTGATTGATCCATTGACTGATAATAGATAGATATCACCTATTGGTACTGTTTCTCTAAGGGACCCTGACTAATAGAGTAATCAAGTCTCAAAACACTCACAAGGTATGCCATAGGTTAAAATATCTGCTAAAACATGAAGTGAACTTCACATTAGTGGATGCTTCTGAAGAGGAAAAGAAGCAAATGGGTAGCGGTCAATAGTGGAATCTTTGTTTTTATCCTTGATGTTTTATTAAAACACATGTCATAAAATAAACAAATAAAAAGACACTGCATGGTGAGCAATTTTATCCTAATCGTTAAAGTGGTGTTATACATTGTATATGCAGTTCCTATTCAGAAGAGCTGAAAGTGGCCTCAGTGAAATAGCTCTTATACTTCCCTGAAACTGTACTTTGATTTCATGTTCATTCAGCAATATTCAGCCTCTAGTGCCATCACTAATAATGAGGAAAAAATGCCTTTGATTGAGAACACACGGTTTTGATGACTAAAATGAAAATACTCTATTGAAAATCTGTACCTTTAAATCTGGTTTATTCTTCTCTCTATAAATCTAATTAATGTAGATTTGTTTGCTAAGTCTGGCAACTTCAAATTTTCCAGGAGGAAAAAATAAGGTAGCTTTTAATATAGCAATTCCGAGACTGGAATGGGGCTAGGCTAACTTCCCTTCCTCACCCACAGTTTCAGACCCGTCACAAACCAGGTTTCCTTCCTCCCTGAGTACATGTATGCAGGATGTCTGGTAGAGCTTGTTTACTACTGAATTTAAATGTGTTAATTGTAAAAATGGAAACCAATATCAAATAAGTTTGGAAATTACTGAGTTGAACAAAATTAAGTGGATTAGCATCATGGCAGCATTGCACAGAGCCTTTTGCACATTGGTGTATAATATACTCCATGAATTTTCTAAAGAAGAATATGACATGTGACATGTCTTTCACTCATGTCATCTTTTTGTATAAAGCATCTCATGAGACTAGTGTCTAGTATGACATTATGGGAAATTCCACAATAAATACCATTGGTATCTCTGGGGGTTGAATGAATTGTAAAATAGAATTGTCTCTGCATATAAGAAGAAAGCATTTTAAACTTCTTCATTTTTCCTTGTCTCTTGTGAGAGAAATAAAGTATGTGTGCCTAATATGATGATAGATGGCAGTTGACCACCATTTTCTGTTTGACAAGCTGTCAAGAGCTTGAGGTCACTATTAAGTCACCTTTACTTTCTTCAATAGACCTTGCTAGGGGACAAATGAGCCAAAGACAAGAATGTACTGGAAATTCCTGCCTCAGAGAAAAACAAGTGTGACAGACAGTTTTAGAAACAGGCTTCTTTTTTGTCTTCGACACTTTAAGATAGCTTAGTTCTTCATATTTGTGGACACATCAAGCTGTCTTCTGCTCTATATCTAAAACACACACACACACACACACACACACACACATACACACACCCTCTTCACTCTGCCCCACCATAACATGCAATCAAGTTACGAGCTTCCGAAGAGTTATTATCTATTTTGTGAGGATAGCACCCTACCATTTATTCCCATATGCAGCTGATTTTCATGTTTTAACAGCATTACAGAAAATCCATTCCTCACTCTTGTTAATACAAGGTCATCTGAACATGGCACAGCTCTGCTGGTGGCTTCATCAGCCTGTCTTCATTTGAGTTAAGTCAGCATTTCCTCAGCTCAGTCCAGCTTCCAAGAGCTCTCTAATTTGACCCTCTGTATTTCAGTGCACAGAAGGCTGGTGAGCAGACAGAGCAGAGAAAGAAGGGGTAATAGAAATAAACATTCTTCCTAAAAAGTGTTATTCACAAGAGTTTGAATTTGAAGTGGTAGTGAAAAAGGAAAGCAAGGTTTCCTTTTTGTAAGGTTTTAGATTTGGTAAGGTTTTAATTTTATTTTATTTTTGTCTTCATTACCTAACATTCACAGGTGGTTTTCATTATCAACATCTAAGAAAATCAGAGGCAGCTATGATGTTGCAGTATGTTGAGTTTGAATTCAATTCCTGATTCCAAAACAGAGACTTGATTACTCTATTCGAATAGTCAGGGTTCTTTAGAAAAACTGTACCAATCGGTGTTATCTATCTATTTATCAAGCAATGAATCAGTCAACCTATCTATCTATATTTATATCTATATATCTGTATCTGTGTCTAAATTTCCTAGAAATTTAGGAAAGCCATCAATTCTATTAATTTAATTTCATCATTTTCAAAAGGGGCATGTAATAACTGTGGCAGATTCCATAAGTTTGGTTTACTCGATGCACATCCTAAATATCTCTGCTGAACCATTGTGTCAGTCTTGGTTCTCCAGAGAAAGAGAATAAAGAAATATATGGGAAGACAGAAAGAAAATGAATAAATGTAGAGAAAGAGAGAGAGAGTAAACACCACACACACACACCTACATACACACACACACACACACACACACACAGAGAGAGAGAGAGAGAGAGAGAGAGAGAGAGAGAGAAGAGAGAAAAAAAACAGGAAGGCCAGTGGTATAATTATAATTCTGTCTGAGTCCAAAGTCCTAAGAATCCGGGGACAGGTGGTGTAAGTTCCAGTCTGAGTTTGAAAGCCTGCACACCAGAAGTGCCAATATTAGAGGACAGGAGAAGACAGATGTCTCAGCTCAAACAGAGACAGTAGTGAATTTGCCTTTTCTCCATCTTTTTGTTTTATTCCAGCCTTTAGTGAATTGATGATGCTCACACACATTAGTGAGCATGATCTTTTTCTTTAATTTTTTTTTTCTTCTTTCTCTGATATAGGATCACATTCTGTTACTCAGGCTGGAATGTGGTGGAGCTATCACAGCTCACTATATCCTTGAAAAACTGGCCACAAGCAATTCTCCTGCCTCAGCTTCCCAAAATCCTGGGGTTATAGGAGTGAGCCATTATGCCTGGCCAAGAGTTATCTTCTTTACTCAGTCTACTGATTCAAATGCTAATCTCTTTCAGAGACACCCTCAAACACACCTGGAAATAATGTTTTACCAGCTACCTAGGGATTCCTTACCCCAATCAAGTTGACACATAAAATCAACCATTGCATTCATTTAATACTATATTTCCTAGAAAGCCAAAACTAAAACTAGACCTTTCAATAATGCACCTTTTAGGCAGAGTTCGCCATGTGTCATGATTCTGGGCAATGAGACAAAAGGAAAGGTCTTGGGAGTTTATGAGAAAGGTTATGTTTTTCTTACCCAACCACCACCTAATCCCCTATTCCCCACCTTCTTTGCCCTGCCTTGAAAATGGTAGAAATCATAAGCTAGAAAGATCAATCTAAGACCATGAAAAGAAGAGCAAAATAATCATCAAACCTCATCCCTGTTTTCCTTGAGCTATTATAACACTGGTCCTTATGTCCCAACCACATATATTTGCCATGCAAAAGACAGAATATGGATTGATCAGGAGAAAAGGAAAACAAGGCTTAATAACATTACCATTTGAGAGAAAAACAAGGTATAAAATGCTTCTGATGCTAGAAATAGGCTATGAGGAAGAAATGAAGGTGGAGGAAGGATATAAAGTTCTTAACACCTCCCTTCTATCAATACCGGGGAGTAAAGTAGGAAGTTGAGTAGTACAGACACCGGAGATGTATAACATCTTTTCTGTGGAGGCAGTTTTGCCCTTTGATTCCCAGGACATGATCTGTGAAACTTGCAAATGCTTTGGAATCCAGCTTCTTGAAATGTAATATACACAGGAATTTCCTAGGGGTTTTATTAAATTGCAGATTCTGACTTAACAAGTCTAGAGAGGAGCCTAATATTTCTCATGTCTGACAAACACCCAGGAGATACCAATGCTACCACACATTACACTTTGAGTAGAAAGGGTCTGGAAAGCCAGGAACGTGAGGACCTCAACTTTTGATGTGGTAGGACAAGTGAGACGTGGGACGGCGCAGGAGACGAATAAGGTATTGAATTGCCGTACATGTTAAATAAAATGACTTTCATTAGTGTTTTATTTGTTTTAGTTCCTTTAAAGGAGGTAAGAGAAAAGAAAGGAAGTGGACTGAGTCACTTGGCAGAAGGCTGGAATCCCAGTTTGTGAAAGCAATTTAAGGAATTTTTGAAAGGCCAGAAATGCCTAATACTCAGTTGTTGATTAGATGCTTCAAGTTTCCTCTTTAAACACTACTAAGATCTTCTATATATCAAAAGGTCTTTGGTTGGTAGGGAATTTTTGTTAGTTTTTTTAGTGTAACAAGTAGGACCACATGCACAGAGCTTTGAGTGGATTCGTAAAGTAACTGAATAGAGGAAGTAGAAAGCATGAGCTAGAGGCCATGGAACATTGAAAGGTTAAAAATCATTAGATGGACATTGGAATTTTCACAAATTGTAAAATGGGAGTTTGAATCAATGCAATTTTTATATTAAAAGGCAGAAAAGTTCCAGCTATCTCTTGGGTTATATTTGCATCTAAGAAACATGCAAGAAGAAGCAAATATCAGGACCAAATAAACAAAAGCATTATCAGTGTGATTTCCAGTCTGGCATGTATGGATCTTGGAAGTCTTTACTCTCATCCTCACAAGAAAAAATAAAAGCTAAATAAACTAAAAATTAACAATTCTTCTTAGATCCAACAGAAAATCTACATCACAGGACAAACCACTGCCTTCCAAAATTGGAGAGGCAGAGTTGAGAATCATAACTTACTAGAGCAGAACCACAGGAGCAGAAAACTCTGTGGGAACCAATCACTGAAAGAAAAAGTTAATCAGCAATTAACAAATTGCTGGGGGTTCAATGTGGACGAGTGTAAAAGTGAATAGTCTATATTCAAGAGAATATATTTTACCAGATCCTAATTGACTGGGGTTTTACCGGAGCAGAACCCACTTGGGGGAAGGGAAATACGCAATTCCAATGCCCTCTTGTTTTTCTGTTTTACCAAAGACTAACAAAATAAAACTGAGAAGCACTAACAAAGGTCACAGCCCAGGGGCATAAGCTCACTAAAAGACTAATAGCTAATCAAATAAGTATAAAAAATCCTCCTCTCCACCCACATCTTACCACCAGATCAATAGGACTCCTATATAATAACAGTGAAATCCAAATGAAAGAAGTACATGAATCAGCTTATTTAAGAATGGGACTCTTCCGGGCAAGGTGGCTCATGCCTGTAATCTCAGCACTTTGGGAAGCCGAGACGGGCAGATCACCTGAGGTCAGGAGTTGGAGACCAGCCTGGCCAAAATGGTGAAACCCATCTCTACTCAAAAAATACAAAAATTAGCCAGGCGTGGTGGTGAGTGCCTGTGGTTCCAGCTATTTGGGAGGCTGAGGCAGGAGAATCACTTGAACTCAGGAGACGGAGGTTGTGGTGAGCCGGGATCCTGCCACTGCACTCCAGCCTGGGTAACAGAGCAAGATTCTGTCTCAAAAGAAAAAAGGGGGTCTCTAACAAGCAAAATAACAATAGAAGAGAGAAAAACAAGGTCACAAGATGAAATCTGAGCCAATGACACCTACACCTACAGAAAATAGTAAACATGGGCTAAGTCTGAGATTAATACACATGAAACCTCACATAAAGTCAAATACTGCATGTTCTTACTTATAAGTGGCAGTTTAATAATGGGTAGATAATAGAGAGTGAAATAATGGGCATTGGAAGCTCCAAATGTGAGTGAAGGATAAGAAATTATTTAATGGGTACAATATACACTATTTGAGTGACGGAAACACTAAAAGCTCAGACTTTACCGTGATATAGTGTATTCATGTAACAAAACTGCACTGATACCCCTAAATCTATACAAGTAAAAAAATAAAATAAATGTCAAATTTAAGCATGCTTTCTTAAAAAAAAGGGGGGGGGATTTGAATGATACATGATACATTAGGTATGCTTGATTCAATAAATATTGATCCTTTTATTTTACAAAGAATATAATTTTTTAAAACTTGACTTATAGAAAAGAACTGACCATGCATTAGGCCTGATAATTTTCAAGTGAATATAATACAACTTACTGGAGAAAATGTTGTTCATTAAATAGGAAGTGAAAAAGAAGAGCCAAAACATCTATTGTCCCAGAAAAATTTTAAATCATTGTAAATAATTAAGTTAAATTAGAAATCAAATAAAAATTAAAGCTGGTTTTAAATTGACATAACTATGTTATATAGAAACAGCCCAAATGACATATTTATTAGAAAAAAATATGAAAAGTGAAGTAACTCTATTTTTTAGCTCAATAAGATAGAAAACCAGCAACAAAAAGAATCACAAATATTAGATGCAGGGAATTAGGGATAAAATGTTAGCAAAAAATAACAAAATGGAAAATAAAAAGTAGAATTGATCAATAATATCCAAAGTTCCTTTTCTGAAAAACAAAAACTTTAATAGAAAAAAGCTTTGATAGAACCAGTCAACATGTATAATGGACAAGAAAATAATATCTTG
This sequence comes from Saimiri boliviensis, assembly GCF_048565385.1. Taxonomy (NCBI): domain Eukaryota; kingdom Metazoa; phylum Chordata; class Mammalia; order Primates; family Cebidae; genus Saimiri; species Saimiri boliviensis. Next base: position 62,125,520 of record NC_133460.1, read on the forward strand.
AAACCAAATAATCTTGCAGAAAATAGGCAAAGGATATCAACAAAAAATCTATAAAAGAAAATTAAAAGGAGAGATATATTTATTCATTAGATTATCAAATATTTAAAAAAGCATTCATAATATAAAGAGATAGTATGGTAAAAAATAATACTCAGATCCAAATTTTAGATTTCAGTGTATTGTTAATTAAAAATGAAATTCACAGTTTAGTTCTTTCCAATCTACTGTATACTCCAAAAGAAACACTTGCACAGATCCACATGGAGGAGTGCAAAATCGTTTAGGGCAGCATTGCTTATAATCAAAACATTTTGAAATTTTTATAAAAATCCAATTACAACATTGAATAAACTATGATATATCTTTATTATGGAATGCTTTGCAATGGATATTAAAAAAAGTTGAAAACTCTGTATTAAGATACCCACATTTTAAATGAAATACTGCTACATGACATACCATCCCTTCCTTCAGAAAACTTTCTCTTATCTGCGAATATTGTGTTATATGTGGTTCCTATGTGCTACCTCCTTTTAGCTGTACGTTGAAATCTGTTACTTATCCAGTTATTTCAATGGACTGTTAATTTCATGGTTGTAAATACTCATCTATGCTGCTTATGAAGGCTTAGATTTTTTTTTCTTTGAGACGGAGTCTCACTCTGTCACCCAGACTAGCGTGGAGTGAGGTGGTCTCGGCTCACTGCAACCTCTGCCTTCCAGGTTCAAGTGATTCTTCTGTGAAGGCTTAGATTTTGATCCTCACTCAATCTTTCTGCTAGCTTCAGTTTGTTCTCTTCTGATCAGCCTTCTTCACAGTCCAGCCATCAGAGCACCACATGCCTCTGTGGGAGTCATGGAGAGATCATCAGAGGTCCCACCTGATGATCTCCCCTTTTTAATTAGGACAGTGGCCACAGAAACCCATAGATTTAGCATAATGGCCATTAGCTTTTAAGGACACACATGGAGTTGCTCCAAGAATGGGGTCACAGTTCTCCTTCTCAGAGGGAAACTACTTCTCTTGTGGGCAGCTCAACTTGTGTCTCGTATCACAGAATGTTACCTGACCCGAGTTCCTTATTAGGTCACTGAAACCGCAATTCAGTACAGCCTGGAGTTTATTATAATAAAGACTAAGGCTCTTCCCTTAAGGGAATCTTGGCACCAAATAAATACCAATTTATTTTTATTAAGCTACAGGTTTGAAAAGCACAGGAAATTTGCATTTTTGAGTCTCGACAGCATGACAGATGCTGAGCTATGCATTTTACCTACTTCACATAATTTAAGAATCCTATGAGACAGGTCATACTCAGTTTGCAGCACAGAGGTTAAATGGTTTGTTCATTGACACATTACTATTATTAATCAGATCCATAATTTAAACTCAGAGCTGTCTAATTTCAAAGCCTATGATTTCTTCACCAGCTACTAAGATCTATGTACAACTAAAAGACAAGGATATGTCTAGGACCTTGCTACTCAAAGTATAGTCCGAGGATCAGGCACCATGACGTCATCTGGAAGGCCATTAGAAATGAAAGCAACTAAGTCATAATTAACATTTTTAGAAGGATTCACACCCAAATTTTTATACACATTAAAGTTGAAAGAGCAAGTGTCAGTGATATGTGCCAGATTTGTAGATCAGGTCGCCAAGTAGATGAATGGGTGTAGTTTGGATGATCATCCAGTGAGCTAAGGCACAGAGGTACAAGAACATGCTGAGGAAAGGGAAAGAGTGGCCCACTTTTGAACACTTGGAACTTCATGCAGGAGACATTCAAGTGGAAGATTACAGAGGAGAATTGGATATAGTATGTTGGAGATCAGAAAGAGAGCCTGGCTGGAAATGTGGCTTGGTAGTCATCAATCTAGTGCGGATGTAGGACCATAAGTATGCATAGCCCTGGAGGGAAAGAACATGTGGAAAGAAAAGAGAGCCAAGAACAATAGTACCCCAGATGCTATTAAGCGATAGTTTGAAATTCCTCTGAACTGTTTGTCTCCAAGATGTAAAACCAGAAACCGTATGTTGAAAAATACTGTTTCAATGTGAGACAGCAACTTCTAACACTTGGAGTTCTGTGAATGAATGAGCTTCCTGAGGAAATAAATTGGAGCCCTCCTTCTATCTTATCCAGCACAATGTACTTGTCAGGGATACCACAGAAAGAACGTAAATACTGAAGCCCTGGGACTATTCCTACCCTGAAATTCCGCCGTAACTGAGGCTTAATGATTATGATAAGAGTAATTGTCCCAGTATGTTCAAACTCTAGCATGCTCAACTGCAATTGCAACAAAACAGCATCAAGTTTTGATGTTAAAAATATAGAGAGAATAAAAGTAGATATCTGCCTCAAGTTTTGTGTGGCACGAGGATTTGATTTGTTTCAGCCCTTACAAGTTGCTGTTGCAATTTTTCTGCCACTGTCGTGATGTAGACTTGAGTTGTGTTAGGAAAACATGAAGCAAAGAGCAGTAAATTAGAATTCTTAGAAAATTCTATGATCCCTTTCCTCCATAATCCCCAGTATATAACCTTTCCTCCACTCTATTGCTAAAACTGTCATTCTAAAACAAGATCTTATCATGCTAGGTCTTGGGTGAGACAGTGGAGAAAGAATTACTTTTGAGGAAACCCTGTTGTCTCCAGTCTAGACTCTAACTCATTGTATTATAAATGACATTTCACAGGCTGATCCACCTCCTTCTCTAGGCAATTATTGCTATGATTCTTTTTCTCTCCAAAATGGTGTTTATTTTTCACCTAGCAAACTCCTCATCCCTTAAGTTCCAATTTAAATGTCTTCTTAGTAGTGCCTTTTCAGGTTTCCAAATTAGATTTAATCATCCCCCAACAATCTGAACATACTTCTAAGAGAGCAGTTAAGACACTTTTCAGTTGTGATGGGGGTTAGCCGCCTTCCTGGTAGCACTGTGTTTAGGAGAAGATTCTGTCCTTTTCATCTTTTGTGATCAGCACATTGACTGCCTTTAGTAGTTCCTACAGCCTCCAGTGTTTACCAAAGCTGTGCCTCTGACAAGTGTGTGTGCATGTTTGCCTAACTGTGCATATGCATTTGTACAAACACACACACACACACACACATGCACACACACAATCTAAATCTACCTTTTTTTTTTTAATGTGTAGAATTGGAGTTCTAGTCTGGCTTTTGTCTTACTAAGTGGGCTCTTAAAAAGATACAAACAAAATGAAATAAAATATAAATCTGTTTTTCAACAATCTGAAATAGATTATAGTTAGTCATTCTGGAAGCTGAACAAAAGGGACTGCTGGTTTGTCTCAGCTCCTTTCTCACTAAATGACAGATGTTTTCTCTACTCTTTCTCTCATCACCTGGCTTATGTATTAATCAAGGATTCAGACACACACACACACATACACACACACACACACACACACACACACACACACACACACACGGTAGACAAAACCTATGATGGAAGACTAACCAGTAACTACATTTTCCCCTTTCATTATCTGTGTATAACTCAAAGTGGGGGTTGGGTGGTCAATTGCTAATATGCATAACATGACCAACGTCTAATTTGGGTGAAATATTTTGTCCCTAAGTCTCTGTCTCTTTGTCTGTAATATAAGTAGATTTATAACTACCATACAGTTACTTTGGAAATTAAATATTCTAACATAGGCCAGGTGCTGTGGCTTAGGCTCCTAATCCCAGCATTTTGGGAGGGCTAGGTGGTCGGATCTTTGGAGATCAGGAGCTCAAAACCAGCCTGAACAACATGGTGAAACACCACCTCTACTAAAAATACAAAAAAATGAACTGGACATGGTGGCACACTCCTGTAGTCCCAGCTACTCTGGAGGCTGAGGCAGGAGAAGTGCTTGAACTCAGGAGGTGGAGGTTGCGGTGAGCCCAGATCGCGCCATTGCACTCTAGCCTGGCTAACAAGAATGAAACTCTGTCTCAAAAAAAAAAAAAAAAAAAAAAAAAAAAAAAAAAAATTCTAGTGGGGCGCCGTGGATCAAGCCTGTAATTCCAGCACTTTGAGAGGCTGAGGCGGGCGGACTGCGAGGTCAAGAGATGCACACCATCCTGGCCAACACCGTGAAACCCCGTCTCTACTAAAAATACAAAAAAATTAGCCGGGTGTGGTGGCACGTGCCTGTGGTCCCAGCTACTCGGGAGGCTGAGGCCGAAGAATCGCTTGAACCCGGGAAGTGGAGGTTGCAGTGAGCTGAGATTGCAACACTGCACTCCAGCCTGGCGACAGAGCAAGACTCTGTCTCAAAAAAAAAAAAAAAAAATTCTGAAAAAAAATTCTGACACAAATAAAAATTCTGAATATGTAGAAATAGTAGTTAGCTTGTTCCCACAGAGTTGCTACAGAAGTCTGTCAACAAATGTTCTGCTGTGCTCTTCACCTGCTTTCTGTTCTTTAAAGATTCTCAGTTCCTACATCGGTGACATGCTCTGTACAGAGCACTGATCTGAGGAACTCCCAAGGACAATAGCTTATCCTATTTGATCAATTCACATCACCACGACTCTTGCAGGTTTGGTTCACTGGAAAACAAACTCCAAGAGAGAGATTAAAATATAGGAAGTTTGCTAGAATGTGTTCTTGGGATTGATACCTATGGAAGGGAAAGAAGCCAACTGGGAGAAGAGAGAAGTTTCGCTGCAGTGAAGTTTCATTCAAGGTCTCAGCTCGTTTCACTCAGACATCTAAAAATCACCTGGTGCTTCAGAATTGTCCTGCACTGGAACAAAAGGCTCAAACCCTTATACCTTTATATGAACAAGTTATTCCATGCCGGTTACCATGAGAAGAAGGTACAGCTAGAGGAGGCTACCCTCCTTAGGTATGTTTTCCCAGAAAGTGTGGATGTTGAGCACTGCCTATGAGAAGCTACCTTTCCTGCAGAGGGAAAAATAAGTCTTTCAGCCTTGAAAAGGGATATGGGTGGAATATCATACTGTCCACTACAATGACATCATTTACAAAACTCAATACTGTCAAAAGTACTTCGGGGGAAAAGTTGGGAAGAACTGATTTCTAAAAGTTAAAAAATTTCAAGAACAGTTACAGATTTGATTTTTTAAAAAATAATCGATTTTGAAAAATAAAGAAATGGTGGGTGGAGTAGGAAGGAGAGGGCAGAGGACTACTTGTGGGCTAACAGTTAATGTCGAGGGCAGTAAAATACAATCTATAGCCAAGGATTTGAATCTTGACTCTTGCTTAATAGCTATGTGGTTCTGAGAAGTCAAATAACCCTTTGGATTTTTACTTTCCTGTTTACAAGTGACAATAGCAACTATTTCACGTGATAGTTATGAATATGAGGAGATAGTGTATGTTTAACCCATCATGGCGTAAAGGAAAGATGGCATGGCTAAAATGGTATTAGTATTATTTTAGGATTGGCTCTTATACAGGTAACTAAGGGAGTCACTGTGTTAGGGTTCTCCAAATAAGACAGATAGACACATAGATGATAGATAACTACAAATATAGATATATCAATTGATAGACTACACACCAGACACACATACACACACACACACACACACACACACACACACACACACACACAGATTTCATTATGAGGAATGTGGCCAAGTGAATATGGTGGGCTAACAATTTTCAAGATTCTCAATTGGCAAGCTGGAGAACAAGAAGAGACGACGATGGCGTTTCAGTCTGAGTCCAAAGGCCTGAGAACCAAGAAAGCTGATGGTATAAGTCTCAGCCTAAAAGCTTTCGGGCTTGAGATCCAGGAAGGGCCAGTTTCAATCTGAGTCTCGAAGCAAGAAAAAAACGAATGGTCTACCTCAGGTAGTCAGGGAGGAGTTTTCCCTTACTTACAGGATCAGCCTTTTTGTTATGTTCAGACCCTCCATGGATTCAATAAGCTAACCCACATTATAGTGGGCAATCTCCTTATGCAGGCCACCAATTAAAATGTTAATCTCATTCAGAAATACCCTCACAAACACACCCAGAATAATGCTTGACTAAATGTCTGGATATCCTATGGTCCAGTCAAGTTGACACATAAAATTAATCATCACAAACTTTTCACTCCAGATTCAAGCATTGTGTTATAACTCTTCAGGAGTCTACATCATAGAAGAAATTCTGGAGTATAACTGTAACCAATTGATTGCGTCTCCATGAACTGTCTCTGGCAATCAGCCCCAAATTCATTTGACGACTACCCATCTCTAGTCATATCAGTGTATTCTTGAGGCCCTGTCATTAAGGACAGCTTCTTAATCTGTTATTATTCTTCTGGCTTTCTTTCCCAACATCCTGCTAAATGCAGAATTGTTGTCATTTATTTCTAGGCTCATGGGCATTTGGAGAGGAAAGACTTCTTCAATCTAAGGTTAAGTAAGAGGAGGAATGAAGGTCCTCGAAAAGAATATTAAAAATAAAACTAGATCTTTAAGAATTAATTGTCTCAAGCTTTTTTCCTATATTTCTATGAACTGGTAAAAAAAAAAAAAAAAAAAAAAAAAAAAAAAAAAAAAAAGGTGTCTTTCTCCTCCACAGCCAATAAAATAACAAAGTTGCCACTACCCTAGTGTCTCTAGAGATCAGGCTCCCAAGAGCCTTCTGATCACACAGGGACAAACCTGCAATTAGTATAGACTCTGGTTGTTGGTTATACGCCCAGTTTGATTGTTTGAGTGCAACTATTCACCTCTTGAAGACCTTGAGCTTTTGGCTTCATAGACTCTAAATAGTGTTAACACAATTTATTTGAAGAGGGTCATTGCCCAATAATGCTGATCTACTTTTTTTTCCACTCAGCAAATGGATTATTTGATTTTCTCCTCTTTCCAATTAGCATCAATGGTGGATTTTCTAACGGTGTGATCTGAGCTTGAAGGTTAAACATGGCATGCTTATGTATTGTTCAAATCAATGCTGTTATGACATTGCTATTCCTCACCTTAACTTCCATTGATGATTTGATTTAAACCAGCTGTTTTTGCTAATTCTGTAATTAGTGACTTGGCAAAGCACTAATCATGTTGAGAGGTAGAGAAAAATAACTCAGATTTACATATGTAATGAAATTTCAGCGTGAAAATGTTGCTCCAAAGAATGATAATATATAATATGAAACTCAAGTTTACAAAATACAAAAATGAGAAACTGACAAAATGCTCTAATACCTTAGATCCATTCAGTTGTATTTCTCCATTTTGTGAACATCTACTGCACACCAGCATTGTGCCAAGTGCTATACATACATTAGTATATTTTCCACAGTGACCCTAAAAGTTATTTATTATCAGTTGCATTTTAAAAATGAGAAACTAAGGTCCAGGGATGCTCAATATTTTTTCAATGTCTCATTGCCAAAACAGCAAACGGTGGAGATTCAAACTTAGATCCGTTTAATCTCAAATTTTATATTCTTTAAATTCTTTTCCACAACTCATAGGTATTTTCCTCCAGCCTTGATGAATAAAATTCTACTAAAGTCACACCTATCACAGTTCAAGAAAGTCGAATGCTTTGTCCTTTTCCTAGATGGCTGGAATGTTGTGTCTAGTGACCCTACAACATAAGTTGGGTATTTGGAACTTGGTCTCCACTTAAAGTTCAGAAATTATCTGTGCATTTGGACGTGTGTTATAAATTTTTTAACTATGTTGGAATTTCTGCTATTGTGTGCACCAACTTATGTAACAGGTCTAGAAGCGTCAATTCCACGTGCATGTCATTGCCATGGATGTGCATCTCTTTGTCCTCAGTCTTAATAGTATTCACTATATTTTTATTCCAAGAAAACTCTAATTATTAGAAAAATGTGACTTCTTTTTCTATTATTCTATGCTAGATTTGGAAACAAACATCTAAATGGTGGCTTGAGCTACAATATTTTACAATTGTTTCCCTTAGCTGTAGTTTTGTTTTTTTCTGGTTTCAGTTACCTGTGGTCATCAAGATCTGAAATAGATGAGTGCAGTACAATAGGTATTTTGAAAGAGACAGTGTGTGTATGAGTGAGACCACATTCACATAAATTTTACTACAGTATATTGTTATAATTGTCCTATTTTATTATTAGTTTTTTCCTAACACATTTTAATCTCTATTCATTAATAGACAAATTTAGACTTTGTTTTATTTAAAAATAGACAATCATGCAACTTAAAATGATACATAAATGACAAAGAAGAATAACAAAGTAGGATAAATATATTAATATACGTAAATTATGTTAAATAAATAAAATTAACAATAGTGAACTAAAACTGAAAAGAGAATTAATAAAAAATTCAAGTACTTTGTCTTTAAATAATTTACTAAAAAAAGAACTAGATTATCTAATCAAGTATAAAGAACACGAATGATAATAAATACATAGCAGGAATGATAAATGTGATTAAGCTACAGATATGGAGATTAGAAAAGTATGAGATATTTTATTATTTACTTCAAAATGTTAAATTTTAAAATGTTATTTTGTTTTATTTTTTAACCAATTATTTTGTTTTGGTTTTGTTTTTAACTTTTATTTTAGGTACAGTGAATAAATATGCAAGTTTGTTACATGAGCAGATTGCACCCAGGTAGTGAGAATAGTTCCCCAATAGGTAATACTTTGACCCATTTCCTTCTTCCTTCCTCGTAACCTCCAGGAGTTTGCAGTATCTATTGTTCCCATATTTATAGCCATGGATGCTCAATGTTTAGCTCCCACTTAGAAGTGAGAACATGCAGCATTTGGTTTTCCGTACCTGCAGTAATTTACTTGGGATTATGGTCTCCAGCTGCATCCATGTTGCTACAAAGAACAAGATTTCATTCTTTTTTACAGCTCTGTAGTATTCCATGATGTATATGTACTACATTTTCTTTATGCAACCGACAAAGTATGGGCATCTAAGATAATTCCATGTCTTTGCTATTGTGAACAGTGCAGCAATGAACTACAGGTGGGTGTGTCTTTTTGGTGTAATGATCTATTTGCATTTGGATATATACCTGGTGATAAGATTGCTGGGTCAAATAGTAGCTCTGCTTTAAATTCTTTGAGAAATCTCCAAACTGCTTTCCACAGTGGCTGAACTAATTTATATTCCCATCAACAGTGTATAAACATTTCCTTTTCTCTGCAGCCTAGCTGGCATCTGTTTTTTTTTTTTTTTTTCGTTGTTGTTGTTTTGTTTTGTCTTTTTAATAACAGGCATTCTGACTAGTGTGAGATGATATCTCATTGCGGTTTGATTTGCATTTCTCTGATGATTGGTGATATTGAGCATTTTTGCATATGTTTCTTGGTCACTTGTAAATATTCTTTTGAGAAGTATCTGTTCATATCCTTTGCCCATTGCCAATTTTATTTTATTTTATTTTGAGACAAAATCTTACTCCATCACCCAGGCTGGAGTGCATGATCTCAGCTCACTGCAACTTCCACCTCCTGGGTTCAAGAGATTCTCCTGCCTCAGCCTCCCAAGTAGCTGGGACTACAGGTGCATGCTACCATGCCTGGCTAATTTTTGTATTTTTAGTAGAGATAGGGTTTCACTTTGATGACCAGGCTGGTCTCGAACCCCTGACCACAGGTGATCCACCCACCTCGGCTTCCCAAAGTGCTGGGATTACAGGTGTGAGCCACTGCGCCTGGCTTCCTTTGCTCATTTTTAATGGGGCTATTTGTTTTTTCAGTTGTTATTTTAAGTCCTTTATAGATTCTAAATATTAGACATTTTTTAGATGCATGGCTTGTGAATATTTTCTTCCATTTGGTAGGTTGTCTATTTACTCTGTTGATCATTCCTTTTGCTGTGCAGAAGCATTTTCTCTCTCTCTCTCTCTCTCTCTCTCTCTCTCTCGCTCGCTCTCTCTCTCTCACTCACTTGAGATATATATATATATATATATATATATATATATATATATATATATATAATTGCATTTTAGGTTCTGGTGTACATGTGAAGAACATGCAAGATTGTTACACAGGTACATACATGGCAATGTGGTTTGCTGCCTCCATCCCCATCACCTATATCTGGCGTTTCTCTCCATGTTGTCCCTCCCCAACTCTCTACCCTGCCACTGTCCCTCCACTATTCCCCCTCAACAGACCTCAGTGCATGATGATTCCCTCCCTGTGTCCGTGTGTTCTCATTGTTCAACACCTGCCTATGAGTGAGAACATGCGGTGTTTGATTTTCAGTTTTTGTGTCAGTTTGCTGAGGATGATCATTTCCAGGTTCATCCATGTACCTACGAAGGACACAAACTCATCATTTTTTAAGGCTACATAGTATTCCATGGCATGTATTTGCCACATTTCCCCTGTCCAGTCTATCATCGATGGGCGTTCGGGTTGGTTCCAGGCATTTGCTATTGTAAACAGTGCTGCAATGAACATATGTGTGCATGTGTCCTTAAAATAGAACAATTTATAATCCTTTATATATAAATCCTTTGTATATAATCCTTGGTATATACCCAGTAATGGGATTGCTGGGTCAAATGGAATTTCTATTTCTAGGTCCTTATGGAATTGCCACACTGTCTTCCCCAATGGTTGAACTAATTTACACTCCCACCAACAGTGTAAAAGTGTTCCTATTTTTCCACATCGTCTCCAGCATCTGTTATCTCCTGATTTTTTAATGATCGCCATTCTAATTGGCGTGAGATGGTATCTCAATGTGGTTTTGATTTGCATTTCTCTAATAACCAGTGATGATGAGCATTTTTTCATATGTTTGTTGGCCTCATAAATGTCTTCTTTTGTAAAGTGTCTGTTCATATCCTTTGCCCACTTTTGAATGGGCTTGTTTGTTTTTTTCTTGTAGATCTGTTTTAGTTCTTTATAGATTTTGGATATAAGTCCTTTGTCAGATGGGTAGATTGCAAAAATTTTTGCCTGTTCCATTGGTTGCCAGTTCACTCTAATGATTGTTTCTTTTGCTTTTAGGCCTTAGCCAAAAATTGTTTGTCAAGGCTGATGTCACAAAGGGTATTTCCCAGGTTTTCTTCTAGGATTTTTATAGTTTGAGGTATTACATTTAAATTTTTAACCCATCTTGAGTTAATTTTTACATGATGAAAAAGTCCATTTTCATTCTTCTGCATATGGCTAGCCAGTTTATACCAACACTATTTATGAAATATAGATATTTTCTTCATTACTTGTTTTTTGTCAGCCTCATTGAAGATGAGATGGTTGTAAGTATGTGGCTGTATTTATGAGTTTTTTATTCTGTGCCATTGGACTATGTGTCTGTTTTTGTACCAGTAGCACCCTGTTTTGGTTACTATAGCCTTATAGTATGGTTTGAATTAAGTAGTGTGATGCCTCCAGATTTGTTCTTTTTGTTTAGGATTGCTTTGGCTATTTGGGTTCTTTTTTTGGTTCCATATGAATTTCAGATTAGATTTCTTCCTCAGTGATCTGTCTAACGCTATCAATGGGGTGTTGAAGTCTCTCGCTATTATTATGTGGTTGTCTAAGCCTTTTCACAGCCCAAAAACAACTTGTTTTTATGAATCTGCATGCTCCAATGTTGGGTACATATTTATTTAGGATAGTTGAGGCTTCTTGTTGGATTGTACCCTTTATTATTATGTAATGTCTTTCCATGTTCTTCTTATATTTTATTGGTTTAAAATCTGTTTTATGTAAGAATAGAGACTCCTGCTCTTTTTGTTTCCCATTTACATCATAGATCTTACATCATCCTTTTATTTTGAGCTTATGGGCATCATTACATGTTAAATGGGTCCCTTGAAGACAGCAGATGACTGGGTCTTGCCTTTTCATTCATTCTGCCATTCTTTGTCTTTTAGGTGGGGAAGTTAACCCATTTACATTCAGGATTATTTTGATATCTGAAATTTTGATCCTGTGATTATGTTGCTAGCTGGTTGTTATATAGACTTGATTATGTGATTGCTTTATAGTGCCTATGGGCTATGTCATTAAATGTGTTTTTGTGGTATCTAAACCAGTTCCATGTTTAGCACTCTCTTAAGGACCTCATATAACTGGTGTAATTGAAACATATTTCCTCAGTGTTTGCTTGTCATATAAGGATTTTATTTCTCTTTCACCTATGAAAATTAGTTTGGTGGGATATGAAATTTTTGGTTGGAATTTTGTTTTAAAGATGCTGAAAATAGGCCCCCAATCCCTTCTGCCTTGCAAGGTTTATTCTGAGAGTTCTGCCGCTAGCCTAATTGGGTTCCCTTTGTAAGTGACTTGACCCCTCTCGTTTCGTGCCTTTGAGATTGTGTGTGTGTGTGTGTGTGTGTGTGTGTGCGCGCGTGCGCGCACGCATGTATGTATTGATCTTGATGAATCTTATGACTGTGTATCTTGGGAATGGTCATCTTGTATAGTATCTCACTGGGTTGTCTATCATTCTTGGATTTCCATGCTAACCTCTCTTGTAAGATTAGAAAAACTTTCACAGACTAGATCCTCCAGCTTATTTTCCAAGTTGTTTATTCTCTCTCCTCTCTCAGGAATGCCAGTGAGTCATAGATTTAGTCTATTTACACAGTCCTATATTTCTCAGAGATTTTGATTATTTTGTTTATTTTTTTCTTTATTTTTGGCTGAGTTGATTTGAAGAACTGGTGGTTGAGCTCAGAGATTCTTTCCTTGGCTTGGTATATTCTATCGTTAATACTCTCAGTTGCATTATGAAATTCTTCTAATGAATTTGTTTAGCTCTAGCAGTTCAGCTTGGTTCTTTCTTAAAGTGTCTTCTTTAAAATCTTGAATCATTTGACTGGATTCCTTAAATTCCTTGGATTGAATTTCAACTCTCTCAATGAGTTTCTTTGCCATCTGGATTCTAATTTCTATGCCTGTCATTCTAGTAATTTCAAACTGGTCAAAAACCATTGCTGGGAGCTAGTGGATGCATTTGGAGGTAAGCAAACACTGGCTTTTTGAATCGTCAGAATTCTTATGCTGTTTTTTTTTCATCTGAAAGGATTAGTGTTCCTTTCGTGGTGGTATAATTTAAGTATAATCAGTTGGCTTCATAGATGTTTCAAGAGGGCCAAGTTCCTGTGCAGCATCTTTATATGTGGCTGAATTCTTGCCCTTGGTTTCACAGGGGCATATATATATATACATATATATATATATACATATATATATATATATGTATATATATATTTTTTTTTTTTTTTTTGAGACGGAGTTTCTCTCTTGTTACCCAGGCTGGAGTGCAATGGCATGATCTTGGCTCACCGCAACCTCTGCCTCCTGGGTTCAGGCAATTCTCCTGCCTCAGCCCCCTGAGTAGCTGGGATTACAGGCATGCACCACCATGCCCAGCTAATTTTTGTATTTTTAGTAGAGACGGGGTTTCACCATGTTGACCAGGATAGTCTCCATCTCTTGACCTCGTGATCCACCCGCCTCGGCCTCCCAAAGTGCTGGGATTACAGGCTTGAGCCACCACAGGGGCATATATCAACAGAGTATTTTTGGCGTTTTAGTTTGAGCGGAACTCCAGTACATAGCTCTTAAGAATAATGGCTGGTAAACAAGCTATTACTCAGCCACATGGCTCCATAGTATTTCCTCCTGTTTGCAGCCATATTCTGCAGTGAGATGGAGAGAGAGATGACTTCCTCACCAGATTCACACCTGTGCTTTGAGGGAGACCCCTCAGATCACTGGCACTCCACCCTTGTTTCTTTTGTTAGGTATTCTGGGCTGCAGGACTCTCTTTGGCAGAGGTCATGGCAGGGAGATAGGCCACACCTTTTCCTGGCCAGCCCTATGGAGGGAGGCAGACCTGTAGCAGCCTACAAACCACGTGACTAACCTCTCTCAGTGCTCTGGGAGCATATTAGTCTGTTCTCACACTGTTATAAAGATACTGCCTAAAACTGATGGAGGTTTAATTGATTCACAGTTTTACATGACTGAGGAAGCCTCAGGAAATTTACAATCATGGCAGAAGGTAAAGGAGAGGCAGGTACCTTCTTCACAAGGTGGCAGGAAAGAGAACAAGAGAGAAGAGGGAAGAGCCTTTTATAAAACCATCAGATCTTGTGAGAACTCAGTACCATGAGAACAGCATGAGGGAAACTGCCCCCATGATCCAATCACCTCCCACAAGCTTCCTCCCTAGATTATAATTTGGGATGAGATTTGGTTGGGGACACAGAGCCAAACCACATCAGAGAGTACCAGGCACGGATCTCAGCTTGGCACTCCTGAGCTCTGTGTTCACTGCAGCCCTGGGGAGAGCTCAGGCTTTTGGTTCCCTCCACAGCTTAGGGGCAGCAGGGGCACAGTCCTAGGCAGTGGCAATGGGAGAGGACCTGTCTCTTGTCTCTGGGAGATCCAACTTAGAGAAACACAGAGCTCCTGTCAATTGGAATGATCAGTGATGGGTAGAGCAGCTGCACTGGCCCTCTGTGCCAGAGTTGGGGAAGGGGACTGCCTAGTGAAGAGTGGGACTGGGATTCACTGAGAAGACAGTCACAGGGAAGACTGTCTGTTCTCCACTCTGTAATGTGACCATGGCATGCTGGAGGTAGGAGCAGAGCAATCAGATTATTCATTCCCTCCCTAACCCTGGGGATGGTGGCAGTGTCAGAGGAGCTGTCAGTTTCCTCTGGGAGGTCCACTCCAAAGAAATGCAGAGCCACTTCCAACCAGAACGTTCAGCTTGGAGTGGGGTGGCTGTGCCGAAGGCCCAAACCGAAGTGTATGGGGGCTTCTGGGGAAGAGCAGGGGTTTTGGGTCTCACAGGGAAGACAGCCTGGCCTCCTCTCCATAGCATGGCTGCTGTATGCTGTAGAAGCAGACAGTCAGATGCTTTGTTTCCTCCCTAGCCTGCGGGTACAGGGGTGGATACTGCTGTGGTGGTGATGGAAGAGAGCTTGCTGACAGTCTTCAGCAGCTCTATCCAAGAGAAACGCATTGCTGCCGCTCATTGAACTGATTAGGCAGGGATAGGGTAGCTGTGCAGGGAGACCAGGCCAACAAGTTCTGTCCAGTGAAAAGTAGAAGGGGCAGGAACCTGTGTAGAAAATGGTCTGGCTGCTTTTCCATATGGCAGCCACAGCATACTAGAGGCCCATGGCAGTTCTCAAGCTCTTCATTCCCTTCCCATCCTGAAGGCAGCAGGGGCAAGGATAATAGCACTGACAATTGTTGTGGGCCTGGGAATTACCTCTGGGAGCCCTGTGACCTGCCAGAGTGCTCAGGCAGAAGTGGGATGGCTGCACTGGGGTTCCAGGCCAGTGGGCTTTGCTTGGTAAGATGCAGCAGAGACAGGGCCTGCAATCCATCTGCTCCTCAGCACTGTGGACGCACCCCTATCCTGGGGGCTTATGAAAGAGCTTGGCCTCCCTTACTGGTGGAGCTACAGCAGCTGGCGACAAGGTGTTCAAAGATCTAAGACTCATGGGGCTCCCCATAGGCCCAAGTGGTGGCTCTTCCCAGACTCCAGGCAGCTCTCTGCGTCAGTCTGCAGGCCCAGAGGGTGGGGTCTAGGCATAGGAATTGCAAAAGTTTGTGGCAGAACTATGAGTCCCAGGGGCTCCTACTCACCTTTTTCCCATGGTAGGGAGCCTCCCCTCGCTCTGGGACAATTCCAGGTGGGCTGTTGTCCTGCCTTAGTCCTCTCTGATTTCCATGGGTTGCTGTTGCTTCCTTGATGAATTTCAATTTGCCTTCATAGAAAATTCACTTAAAGAACTAGTGTTTACCCTGCACTGGGTCTTTTTTCTATGAGACCAGTGCACACTGGCTGCTTTTGGCCAGCCATCTGGATGCCTCTTTCCATAGTTATTATTGTTAATCTTTACTGTGCCTAATCTATAAATAAAACTTTATCATACGTGTGTATGTAAAGGGCAAAACACCGTGTATGTACGAGTGAGTACCATTCAAGTTTCAGGCTTCCACTGGAGTCTTAAATGTATTCCTCATGGATAAAGGGCGACGATTTTATATATCAAATCACTTAAAAGTACATAAATAAGTCCAATGAAGGAAAAAGCATGCTTATTGAACAGTAATCAGCATGGTTTTACATTCATTATCTCATTTTATCTTTCCAGCAACTTTATAAGGTAAGTCTTTTTTGATGAAATTGGGGCTGAGGGAAGTCCCAAGTACTTGACCAAGTACTCAGTGAACTAATGACGATTAGTGCTTCTGATATCAGAGCCCTTGTACTTTGCATCCATAAAATATAGCTAATTAACCAATTGACCCTTGTGCCAAGACTGGAATGCTCTGAGAACCTCCTCTCCACATTGAGTGCCCAACACAAACATAGCTGTCTCAGTAGTCACCAATCAATTGATAGGAAGTGACACACAGTTTTAAAGCCATTTCTTACTTTACCACAAAGATATTGCTGTGGTTTGAATGTCCCCTCCAAAACTGTTGGAAGTTAATCCCCTATGTGGCTGTATTGAGAGGTGGGATCTTTAAGAGGTGATTGGGTCATGAAAGCTCTGTCTTCTTGAATGGATTAATCCACTCCTGAATTAATTGATTAAATGGTTAATGGATTAATGAGTTAGCACAGGAGCCGGACTGGTGGCTTTAAAAGAAAAGGAGGACAATCCTGAGCTAACAAGTTCAGATTTCTCACCAATAGGCCCTGTGCTGCCTCTGGACTCTTCAGAGAGTCCCCACCAACAAGGAGACTCTAACAAGATGCAGCCCCCTCAAAAAGCCTCTCTTTCTTCATAGCTGTAAAAAATAATTTTTTCAAAGAAATTATCCAATTTCAAGTATTCTGCTATAAGCAACAACAGACTAATACAGATACTAATATGCTGGCAGAGTCTTTTAGACAGTTAGAGAAGGAGGCAGACAGCCACATCACCCTGCTGCCTTGCCTTTCTTTGGCTGGTTAATACATCACATATGGTGGATGTGTGTGCCAGCCTCTCTGATAGGTTACCCTGCCTAGGGCATACAGGTGATTACTTGGGCCAAACTGCCTTCCCCAGAGACAAACCAACAAGCTCAAGGTCTTATCACCCTAGGGAGTTGAGCCACCACTGGTTATAGAACTCAAGTTTCATTTAACTAAGAACACACATTTTAAAATAGATTTTCTCTCGAAATGAACTTAGGTTTTGTAAATGAACACAGAAAATCGTTTTCTAAAGTTAAATAATTCCCTGGAGAGAGTTGGAGAGAAGCCTCTAAGTTAAACATATGCACATAAGCCACATTTCTTTCTACACCATTCAATGAGGTCTCTTTATAATTTAAATTAGATGAGATGAAGAAGGCCAAGGGCCTACACCACACTCAGAACTTTCCCTTTTTATTCGGACTCACTTTCTTCCTAAGAATCCCTTCACTCAGATGCTTCTGTGAATAACTGACAACGATTCTGAACCAGTTAAGTCCGATTTTAAAATTAAATTAAAAGTAATATAGTCAAAAACTTTTTAACAGAAGATAGTTCAAAATTGCAAAAATCATAATTTTAATTATTTCTGCCTAATCCTTTGTCTTTATTTTTTATAACACTCTTTGAATTTATTCTTTAATAGATAAAAAATTAAAGAGAAAATGTATGTCTCCTTTAAAAGAGAGAAATGTTCAAAGAGATGATGGGAAAAGTCAGAGAAGATAATGTTTATAAAAAGTCATTCTGTGTAATTATATTTGTAGAATAGTATTGGTAGAAAACTAAGGTTTTCTAATTAAGATTAAGAAACAGTAATGTAGACCAAATCATTGTGCTACAAGAGTAAATTATATTTGCTACATGATTTCCACTCAAAATATTTCTTTCTAAATACAATTATAAAAAAATATGAAAAAATAATTTAGAAAATAAATACATCCAAGTCTCACAGCCCTTAGGCCAGATTGCTGTTTGTAACACTATTGCTAATATTTTTACTATTTCCATCCAGTAACTTTTCTATATACATTTAAATACATTTATTTTTATAAGTTTAAAATTTTACATACTTTTGTATATGTTCCTGTGTGCATCTGGGTATATATGTGTGTAAAGATGTGTATGTGAGTATATTCAGACAGGTGTGTGCATCTGTGCATGTATGTGTGTCATATGTACATGTGTGCATGTGTATAGGTGTATGTTTCATATGTACATGTGTATAATCATTTCTAGATTTGCACATGCCCGATGTTAGCTCAGGACTCTCCTCTTCTTATAAAGCCACGTACATAAGGCATGCACAAATATAGAAGAGTTTCTGTGTTTATCAGTATGTATGCCTGTGTCTTTGTATATTCAAATATAGGCATATGTACACTTGTGTCTGGGTATGTATCTATGTGCTTTCATGTTTGCGTTTGTATGTCTGCATATGTGTGTGTGTGTTTTTACTAAAAACATAAATGGTGCTGTAATTGTCATTTAAGTCTAAAGAATTTTTAGCATTGGTTTTTTATTCTTTATTCTTTTTGATCTCATATATTTCTAGTCTATGTTCCATAATTTAAAGGATTAAATCATTTCACAAAGTTTATTATAGAAATCTTGCCATATTCCCCATTCCTTTTGAGTAACTAATTTAAAGTCAGTGAGCTACATCTTCTATTATTTGACTTAATGTATCTAAAGAATATACTTAGATTGTTAAAAACCTCTAGTCTTAAAAATTGTATATTGACTTTCCCAAATATAATATGGATCCTTAGTTGTTTTTTACTGATTCTTTGTAACACCGCTCCCACCCATCCTAACATCCCCCCACTTTTCCCAATATACTACAATTTTGGCTAGGTCAGTAGTCATGCCTACTTCAGTATATCCATAAATATTATCCACCACTGATTATTTTGTTGCCTGAACAATGCACTGTTTTCCTATAGCTTATTTTCTATGAGCTCATTATTACTTCACAACCAATCTTTTTCAATGGTGAAATTCTCTTTGCAAGAAGTTGAGACACATTAAGTATGTTGTCACTGTTATCTGCTTGAAGAGCCCCTGACAGAGTTTCTTAGATGCCTCAGGCTGGACAGATGGGGTTCCTGGCCTCCTGGGTAGCTGTCCTTTTAGGATCTTACCATCATGCTGAGGATTCCATTTGCTTCTGTTGTATTGAATCCTCTATTTCTTGGATTCCTTATCATCCTCCTTCTTGATTTACTTCACCAATTTGGTGGAACATATCCTTTAGTGGTTTCCCGTGAAAGAGAGAGTATAATAGGTAACGTTTTAAGGTATTTAGTTTTGATAATTTCTTAATTAACTCCCATAATTAATTTGACTGGGAATAGAATTCTCAGAAATAATTTTGAAGAAATTTCTACATTGTTTTCTAGTTTTCAAGGGTGTGATTGAGGTGTATAATGACTAGCGAACCTCTGAATCTTGATTCTCTCTGTGTTTGTGTGTGTGTGTGTGTGTGTGTGTGTGTGTGTGTGTGTGTGTGTTATACATACACATATCCATATCCATATCCATATCCATATCCATAATATGTCTATTCTGCCCCCCACAATCACAAAATGCCCAGATAGTAGTAAGGTGTAAGATATTTTCATGTAGGTCTCTTTCCACTCAATATATTAGATGAATAGAGCCTTCTCCCTTTTTAAACACCTGTTTTTTAAACTTCTGGGAAAATATTTTCCATTATTTCATCGATAATTTCCTTTCCTCTCTTTTCTTTCTTCTTTCAGGATCTCATTTCTAGGGTTAAATATTAGGTTACTGGATCTCCTAGACTGCTTCTGTAATTTGTCTTTTCTCTCACGTTCATTCTCATCTCATTTTCTATGTGTTGACTTGCAGGATATAGGATTCTAGTTTGACTTTTCTTCTTTCAAAAAAATAGACTTTAAATATGTTATTCCATTGTCTTATACTCTCCATTGCTATTTTCTGATGCGAAGTCAGCCATCATTCTTACTATTGTTCTTCCTCATTTAATATGTTTTGCTTTCTCTGGCTACTTTCAAGGGTTTCTCTTTTGGTTTTCGCATAAGACCCAGAGTACTGGAGGATTACTCTTTGTTCTCTATCTGATCTCCAGATTTAGGCAGTTAAATAGATTTCTCTCTGATGTCTTTCATCCAACAAAGGCTTATGTATTGCTTAGCTATTGCTGCACAACTCTTTCCAAAACGTAATGGCTTAAAGCACCGAAGATTCATTTTCTAACAATTTCTCTGAGTCAGAAATCTGGGAGCCACCCAGCTAGACCGTCTGGCTTTAGAGTCTCTCATGGGACTGCAATCCAAATGTGGCTGAGTCTGGAGATATCTCAGGATATGACTGAGGAAAGAGACTTCTAATCTCTCAGAAGAACTTCCAAGTTCATTTACGTGGGTCTCTCTACAGTGCAGTCTCATGAGCAACCTAGATAGAGTGAGAGAGAGAGAGATGACAAAGAAGGAAGCCACGGTCTTTCATATGTGCCCTTAGAAATGATGTCGCTCTTGCCACCTTCTATTCATTACAATCTAGTTAATATGCCCAGCCCAAACTCAAGGGGAGAATATCACTCAAAGGCAAGAATATCATGAGGCAAGGATCACTAAGAACATCTTAGAAGCTGCGTATGGCAAACTGGATCTGTCTCCTAATTTATATAAGTGCTAGAGCTCAAGTGGGTTTATCTTGGTTCTCCTCTGACCTCAGACAATAGCAGGCCCAGCATACCTGTATCTCAGGTAGGTGTCTCTACCTTCACTCTTTCATCATAGCAATTAATATGGTCTTTGAAAAGAGATAATAGGTAGTTATAGATTCCTATGTGTCTGCGGCCCCCTAAGGTACAAGTCAGTCCAGGCCACAATAAGCCTTTAAATTTTTATTAAAAATTCAGTTATAGCCATATTCACGTGTATCTACGGTGGCTTCCATCTTTTCGTGCTACTCTGCCAAAGATGAAAGCTGGATCCCAATTTGGCAAGAAAAGGCTGGTAAGTTCTGGATTTTATTTTATTAGGCTACTTTGTGATCTCAGCTCTCTCATGGACATAAAATAAGTGTCATTTTTTATATCATCTGGTTAGTTATAATTACTACAGAAAGAAAGGCATTCTATTATGGCTTTCTGCATTTTACGTGGAAGCAGTCCTGATTTGTTCACATGTTTTTCAATTTCCTCTTCTATCTCTGTGTGTTCTTTCTACTTATGTTTCTCCTGTGGCTTTATTTCTCAAATAATAAAATTAAAAGTCACCTTATTGTTATTTTGGTGAGGTTCTTCGAGAAAATGATGCCAAACATGTCATTCAGCTTTTCATCTCTTATATGTATCTGTGAAAAATAATTAGAGGCACTGGGCCTAGGTGGTCTATGGTTGGTTTTTTAATATTGAATTGTATAAATCTGAGTATAATACATTTTTTTTTTTTGAGACAGAGTCTCACTCTGTTGCCCAGGCTGGAGTGCAGTGGCACGATCTCAGCTCACTGCAACCTCTGCCTTCCAGATTCAAGAAATTCTCTTGTCTCAGCCTCCTTGGTAGCTGGGACTACAGGCGCCCACCACCATGTCTAGCTAATTTTTTTTTATTTTTTAGTAGAGATGCGGTTTTACCATATTGATCAGGCTGGTCTCAAACTCCTGACCTCAGGTGATCAGCCCGCTCGACCTCCCAAAGTGCTAGGATTACAGGTGTGAGCCATTGTGCCTGGCCCTAAGTGTAATATTTTTATAACTCTTAATCTTGTTGACTTTATGCAATAAATGCAGCTATCTATAACAATATTTTGTGGCCATATACAAACATAATTTTTAAAAATTATAGGACTTCCTTTGTGACCTACGATATGTTGAATTTTAGTAAATTTCTGAAATGTTTGGAAAAAGTTTATTCTCTATGTCTCAGTTATAAAAATACTATTTTATCTATTAGATAAATCTTAACATTATTCAAGTCCTCAATATTCTGCTTTATTTTTATCTATGTAACTTACTAATTTTGAGAGAAGTATGTTAAAAAATTTACTCTGATCGTTGACTTGTAAGCTTACTTTTACATTTCTAACAGATTTTGTAGTATATATATTATCATTATGATATTATAGTTATAATGTAACCTTGATGGGTTGTATATTTTGTCACCACAAAATGTGCCTCTTGGTTCTTTTATCTACCTGTAGTTAGTTTTGGAAATATCTCTATTTGTTCTTTTTCTATTTTTAGTTAGCTTTGTATTTATACATACTGTTCGATTTCTAAAGTCTTTAAAACATCTTTATTTTCTTGACAATATCCATTCAATGAAGAGAATGTCCTTTCCCCTTTGAACTGTGTTAGCAATTTTTAAAAAAAATCAATTGACCATAAATGTTAGGGCTTAGTTTTGAACTTTTAATACTGTTCCATTGATTGCATGTCTGTTCTTATGCCATGCCAGTGTCTTACTACTCTAGCTTTATAGCACATTTTGAAAGCTGGTACTGATCATAGTCTCAAAAGATTTGATTCCAAACAACATAATCTCAAATACTGAAATCTCAGAAGATCACAATCTCTAAAAATTAAACTCCATAAAGTCTAAAAATTTCTAACATCTAAAATCCCCAAAATGATAAATCTAAAAGATTAAAATCCCAAATGTTGAAATTCTAAAAGCCAAATTCTGGGGAAGGTTTTAGTACATTTTTGGTTGTGCAAGGATAGTTGCAGCATGTTAAGTGGAATTATTACTTCGTTATTGTCTTTATTCAGAAATAAAGTATAACAAGAAGATACGAATGGGTGACAGGTTGACAAGGGATAGATTTGTGGACTTAATTCTAGGTGTCAATCTGGTTAAGGGATATTTAGTATTATTTAAAGTATGTCTGTGATGGCGTTTCCAGAGAAGACTAGTGTATAAGTCTAAGAAGACTAGGCAGGGAAGATCTGCCCTCAATGTTGGTAGGGTCCATCTAATGGGCCAGGGGAGTGGAGAGAATAAATACATATGTCAGTTTGATGTCTCTCTGAGAGTTGGTACAGACTTTTCTTCTGCTGCCTTGGGCATCATAACTCCAGGTCTGCTGGCCTTTGGATTCCAGGACTTCTACCAGCTACCCCCCAGGTCCTGAGGATTTGGTGCTCAAACTGAGTTACATCATCAGCTTTCCTAGTTCTGAGGCCTTGGGAATTGGGCTGAGCCACTTAACTGGCATCCCAGAGTCTTCAGTTTGCAGACAGCCTGCTGTGGGACATCTCAGCCTCCATAACTGTGTAAGCCAATTCCCCTAATAAACCTCCTCTGATATATCTATATACATATCCTACTCACTCTGTAACTCTGAAGAATCCTGACTAATGCAGGTTTGGTACTGGGGATGCTGAATATCATTTCCTTTTATGGTATTCCTTGCAACACAGTGGCAGAGATCTGTGAAATTGTTCCCTTGAAAAACAGCTTTGATAAGTTAAGTGAACAAAGCTACTTAATGGTGAAAGATAAAAGTTTAAAAGCTAATTATTATTGGTTCTACAAAAGCAGAAAATTGCTTACTTGCAATGGCCCAGCAATAATTAAACTTGTAAAAGGTTGGCATATGCTTACACAATTTGTACATCACAACTACTCCCCAAATACAAGTGCAATGAGTGTTCCAAAGATCATCGAAGTGAAAACACAGGCAAAAAATACAAGATATTATCCCTACCAAACTGTTAAATCATGTACGACATCTGCCCCTTCACCCATAGCACCAATTTGCTATGCTATGCATTTTATCTTCACATAATTTTCAATACTGAAGATATAAAGTATGTAAAGACATTTAGAGAACTCTAATTCATTTTACGCCTTTTGCAAATTTGACTCAATGAAAACACACTACCACAACATGGACATTGTGTGTAAGCATTATGTATGCATGTAAAAATGTGGACACTTCCTCACTAAATAAGGAGGTGTTCTCTTTATACATCTGCGTAACATTAGTTAACGATAAAATTTCTTGAGATTTCAGTTTTTTGGGTGACTGCATACATGGTGATGACCCATTGTGTGTTTGATCCATTTCATCAAAAGACTTAGGGTGTTGGCTGATCGCAGTGGCTCACTCCCAGCACTTTGGGAGGCTGAGGCAGGCAGATCACTTGAGGTCAGGAGTTCAAAACCAGCCTGGCCAACATGGCGAAACACTGTCTCTACTAAAAATACCAAAATATGCTGGGCCTGGTGGTGCATGCCTATAATCCCAGCTACTCAGGAGGCTAAGGCAGGAGAATCCTTTGAACCCAGCATGGGGGAGGTTGCAGTGAGCCAGGATCATATCACTGCACTTTTGCCTGGGTGACAGAGCAAGACACTGTCTCAAAAACAAAACAAAACAAAACAAAACAAAACAAAACATAAAATGAGAAAAGACTTAGATTGTCCATCACAGTATTTCAAATAACTGCAGTTATAAAACTGCGTGCACACAGTTACCAACCATAGTTGTATGCATTTAAACATTTTGCTTGTTGACCTGTTTCTTCCTGAGTACAGTTTATTTGCCCATAACTGTGATATTCATGTAATTATCATTATTATAACTGTTTATATTTACAAAATATGTAACTATTGCCTATTTTATTGTGTAAAGTGGCCTATAAAGTATTCTATCATGTTTTTGTATGTTTCTCAAATTAATATCCCTTTAAAAATGTAAGTTTGTAAGTTTGTAACTTTAAAACTTTTAGAATTGTATTTTCAGGATTTTGATCTTTCAGGATTATGCTTTTCAGGATTTTAAACTTTAGAGATTTTGATCTTTTGGAATTTCAACACTTGGAATTATGGCATTAGGGATTTGTCTTTTATGATTATGGGTCAAACCCTTTAAAATAAAATAGTGTAAGTTCTATGACTTGGTGTATCTTTTTCAAACCTGTTTGGCTATTCTGGGTTTTTTGTATACTCACATACATTTTAATATCTCCTTGTTAATTTCTGCAAAAAAAAAAAAAAAAGCCTGAAGTGAATCCCTATAAGGGATTGCATTGAATTTAAATTTTTTAAATATTTTGATATTATTGATGCTATTGTAGTTAAAATTGCTTTTATAATTTCATCTTTGACTATTCATTGCATGTAGAAATACTACTGAATTTTGTATTTCAAGCCCACACTTTTGCTGAATACATTTATTAGTTCTAGTAAGTACGTAAAGAATTCTTTAGGATTTTCTACTTACAGTATCATGTTATCTATGAATAAAGACAGTTCTACTTCTTACCTTTCATTCTGAGTCCCATTTTTTCTCTTTATTGCATAGGCTACAACCTCTAGCATAAGGTTGAATCAAAATTGAAAGGATGGACATCCTTGCTTTTTTTCCAACCTTAGAGAAAATGCAACCTTTCACTACATTAGGTGTAGATTTTTCGTGGATGACTTTACAAAAGTACAGTTCTATCCTATCATTATTTGTTGTAAATTTCTATTATTAGTTTGGCTTTATCTCATTTTTAATCTGTTGAGGTAATTATGTAATATTGCCTTTTAGTTTATTAATATTGTGAATTATGTTAATAGCTATTTTAATATTAAATCAAACCTCTATTCCTGGGACAAACCTCATTTGCTCATGGTGTATAATCCCATTTATCTATCACTGGATTTGGTTGCTAATACTTTGTGGAGAATTTTTGTATTTATATTGCTGAATGGTATCCGTCTATAGTGTTCTTTACTTAAAATGTCTTTTTTTTTTTTCAACTTACACGTTTTGTGCATGAATTAGTGAAGGAGTACTATTATTTCTTCTCTACTTATTTGATATATTTTTCCAGTGAACACATCAAACATGAAATTTTGTGTCTGGGAAGATTTGTAATTATTAATTCAAATTATTTGCAATTTATGTCTATTCAGACTGTATATTTTATCAAGTCATTTTTGATAATTTCTGTATTTCTAAGAATTTGTCTGTTTCAACTAAGTTTCCTAATTTGTTGGCATAAAGCTAATAGTGTCCACTAATAATACTTGAAATTTTTATAGGATGAGTAGTGACGTTCTCTATTTTATGAATGATTTTTAAAACGTGTGTTTTCTTACTCTATTTTTTGGCCAATCTATCCAAAGATTTGTCATTTCTTTTCACACTTTTGGTCCTCATTTGCTACTTTCTCTTATGTTAAATAGATATTTTTTACTGTAACATTTTAATTTGTTTGTGGTTTCATTTTATTGCACACTTTTATTTATTTATTGTTTTCGAAAGTAACAGGTTGATAAAAATTTCTCATATCTTTTAGTTATTTTCTTAGTATTGCCCTAGGAATTGCAATTTACAGCATCTCTTATCACAATTAATTTCAGATTAGTACTTAACTTCATTAAAATACAAAAAAATTTTGCTCCAATATAATTAAATTTCCTATCCCTTCTTTGTGCTACATATACATGCATATATGACTTATGTTTTATAACATATGAAATTTTTATACAATTTCATCATTATTGTTACATGCAATCATCTATTAAATCAGTTAAGAAAAAGGGAATAATATGTATTTACACAGGCTTTTATATTTGCCTATATAATTATGTTTTCTAGTGGTCTTTATTCATATGAATTGTACATATCATATGTTTTTCATATTTCAAAACAGCAATATGAAACTATTATTTCATTGCTTCATGTATCAGTATTGTGGTATGTGAAATGATTTTGTGTCACTTAGAAGTTTATGCGTTTTTAAATTAAATTAAAAAAATTTTTTTTTTTTTGAGACAGAGTTTCACTCTTGTTACCCAGGCTGGAGTGCAATGGCGCGATCTCAGCTCACCGCAGCCTCCGCCTCCTGGGTTCAAGCAATACTCCTGCCTCAGCCTCCTGAGTAGCTGGGACTACAGGCACACGCCACCATGCCCAGCTAATTTTTTGTATTTTTTTTTTTTTTAGTTAAGACGGGGTTTCACCATGTTGACCAGGATGGTCTCGACCTCTTGACCTCGTGATCCACCCGCCTGGGCCTCCCAAAGTGCTTGAGCCACCACTCCCAGCCTAAATTTAATTTTTAATTTTTGTTTTCTGATAGTTCCTTCAGACTCATTCTGAAATCGTTTAAATTTCCCAGTATGAGGTTACATTTTTCTTTACCCTGCTTTTCATTCGATGAGGCCTGTCAACTTAAAGATCTTTTGTGGGGGGAAGAGCTATGAAATTATTTACTGATTATTTATTTCCTTCCTGTGTCTCTAGTCTTTCCCTCTGGAACTTCTAATAAACGGGTGATGGAATACCATGTTTTTCCATTTTTTTTTAAATTTAAGATTTCCAGATGTTTCTTTCTTTTATTCTTTAGAAGAATTTCATTATTCATACTTATGTTTTAACAATTTGCTCTTCAGTGGTCTCTTTGCTATATAGTCTATTAATAATTTTTTATGTATATAATTAATTTTTTAATAAACTGATTATTTGGTTATTAATAAGAGGTATATTTTATGATACAGTATCATTTCTTAAAGTTCTGTTATTGAAAGTCTCTTTATTATTGTAATAAATCTGCTTGTTAGGATTGATGATGCCTCTTTTTAATTGTATAAGTTTTTCTCGAGTGTTTTCTAGTCCTTTGCATGGGTTGTCATCTCTGTTTTTAGATCCCTATAAGCATGTGTGTGAGTGTTATAATTTAATATTGCCATCCTCCTTTGTACCACTATAGAGAAGCAGTAGAAGGCAGTAATCAGCAATGCACAGAAAGACTCATTTTCAGCAGATAATGATGACTATACCACCTGGAATTTCCAGCCTTCCAGGACAGTGCCCTGTCTTTCAGGCCTCACATCTTCATTTTCTCTCATTGTCTGGTGCGGATACTTCTGATACCCTGAGCTTTGCACAAAAGTCATGAAAGGCAAGAGATCAAGTAGCCTCAACAAGCAGATATGATATTGTAACCACCCAGCCCTGAGTAGTTCCATGATTCCTTTCTTGCCCCTGTGATCCCTCTATTTCTTTGCTTGAAAAACCTTGACTGCCCTGTATTCTTTTGAGCTAATCCTTTCCAAACTCTGTTACAGCCTATTTTTTCATTCAGTAAAATCTTACCTGCCTACTGTTTTTTTGAGAAATTCTTACAGTATCTGATCTATTAAAGTTGCACTTTCTGTTCCACTATACCCATCCAAAGACTGTCATAGATTTAATATTAAACACTTTTTTTTGTCAATTCTATCTGTGCTATCTGCCAATTTTAAGTGTGCTAATAAACCTCTTATTATTGCATAGGAATTTTTTTTTCACAACATTGCATAGTCTTGCTTTTTTCTGTCCATCTTGAAATCACCAAATCCTAGCACAATGGAAGTTAATAAATGTTGAATGAGTGAAGTATTTTTTGGAACAAGTAATTTTAGTGACTAAGTAGTCTTAATACACATACATATATATGTAGTATAATATTTTATAATTAGAAATTTGACACTGTTTAAAATATCATATGCTTCTTAAATTTTATAATAATAATATTTTTGTGTTGCCCTCTGAATAATTATTTAATAACTTTTTTCCAGTTCTATAATTTTGGTTTGGGTTATGCCTAATCTACTGTTATATTAATTTTCTGAGGGTTTGTTTTTCAGGAGTTGTATTGTTACTTTTAAAGTCTAATTTTTCATAGTCTTTGCTTTTTTATCCGTAGACTCCACCCCCTCCTTCAGTTATTTAGAAACATATTTGTTTCTAAGTACGTTTATTTCTGAAGTCTTGAGAGAATAGCTCTGCTCTGTTTTTTTTTTTAAGTGGGTTTTTAATTATAAGTTTATTTTCTTTGAAACTTTACTTGGGAGAATTCCTTGAGGTGTTGGATAAAGGTGAGTTACTTCTAGGAGTACTTAGATTTTGCCTCTTCCAATTTCTTAAGAACCGTATCAACTCAGAACAACTTTAACATAAATCCTAACCTATGGTTTTAGTTACTGCCCTGCCAACATAACTGGGGACTGTAAGCCCACATTAGTGTTGGCTTATGGTCTACTTATTCCAAAAGGAAATTATTTTCCTCTTTACTCAGCACCAAAGTCCTGGACATGAATTATTTCTTTAATTCATTAATTCAAACATAGTAAGAATATTTGTGTCTAACTATACCTATACCTGAAGTCTTTGAGTATACACAGAGAAGTAACTTACTTCTGGTCCACTGCAACAACATTATGTGGACTCCCCTACTATACTCTCATTTGAAGTTCAGAGTAGGTTTCTGTTTGTTTGTTTGTTTGTTTTCTTTTAAACCATGCATCCTAGACCATAAGGTCACAAAAAACAAATACGAGGTCACTAGGATCCAAAAGTTGTTTACTGTTCTGGGTTCCCACTTTTAAATAGTTTTTGGAATCTGAAGATCTTTAATTTTCTTCTCTACCCAAGAATACATTTTTTTGATCCAGCATTTTACATTGTTTTTATTAGAACAGTCTGTTAAGGTATCTATTTTATCACAGTGCTAGAAGTAGATGTCACTTTTTTCTCATCTGAAAACAACTCAAATTTTACTGAAATCCACCAAATTATATACTCCAGACATGAGGCACATTTCCCTAAAAACAGCATCATTGCACCAATTTGCATACTGTTATTTGTGTTTTTCACTTGTTAACTATCCACCTCATATCTTCATCTTAGTCATATTTCAAAGTCTTCACTGCTCAATTTCATCCTCCAACTTAAAGTCTGTCTGAATTTTCTAGCCAATAATAATTAAAATCTTTCTTATTCATCAATTGGATACATAAATAATATGTTACGGGGTTTCAAATAAAATACAATTATCATGTTGGGAAGTTGAACTTAAGACTGCATAAGTTAGCAAGGACTAAAATTGGTGTCGTCCTAAGTAAGCAGCTAAGAGTTGATGTCTGTAAATGACATAGAACATCAACTCTTACTTAGCCACTTACTTAGCTTTAGCCACTGGATTGTATTTACCAGTGGCCCCATCAAAAAAAGCCCTCCCAGAACAAGCAATCTAAGTAAAAAGTAGTCCTGCTTCATATCCTCCTTCAGCTGTGGAATGGAAGTAAGTGTTACCTGAGGTGTCATAATCAGCCCTTGGTGTTTTTTGGTTCTGAATAGCTTGTCCTCTATGGACTAAGGCTGATGCTTTCAACCATACCTGACCTTCAGAAGCAGTAACTACATCTGCAATAGTTAATTTTATGTGTCTATGTGGGTGACACAGCATACCCAGATTAAACATCCTTTCTCAGTGTGTCTATGATGGTGTTTCCCAAGGAGATGAGCATTTGAATTGGTAGACCCAGGAAAGCAGATTGCCCTCTCTAGTGTGGAATGGCATCATCCAATTCATTGAAGGCCTGCATAGAGCAAAAGGTAAAGGAAGGAGGAGTTTCCCTCTTTTCCTCTGCCTCTCTGCTTGAGCTGGAGCATCTCATATCATCTTCTCTTGCTCTCAGACTGTCTCCTTTGGTTCTTAAGCCTTGAGACTCAGACTGAATCATACCACCAGGTTTCCTGGGTATCCAGCTTGCAGATGGCAGATTGTGGGACTTCTTAGTCTTTAATTACATCAGCCAATTACTGTAATAAGTCTCCTCTTATATATAAATAATATATAATCATTATATACATATAAAATATGACATATAGTATATATGAGATATATATATATATATAATGCAGAGTGTTATATATAATTATATGTTATATATATATTTTTTTTTAATTGGTTCTGTTCCTCTGGAGAACTCTAATACACCATTATGGACACCAGGTTGACAAACACTCAGTGTGGGTTTGCCTTATGTCCCATATGGTCACCAGGGCCGTGGAGATAGAGGACGGGAGACAAACATGATTTCTTTTTTCATATTGCAAGCACACCTCAGAGTAACAGAAGAAACAGGACTATAAAAGGTAAAATCAAGATGGAATTCAAACACATGTATATATACATGAAGAAAAAAGGAAATGACATTGTGATAAGTGTTAAATCATAGGAAATTTCTGACACACTATCCTTAACTTATTCAGGATACAGAGCAGGTACAGAGAGGAAGAGACATGTGCTCAAAGAATTACGAGTTGGTACAGAACATTTCAGTAAAATGGCAGCATCATGTTTACCATAGGGAGATACTTGAAGTTATATAAGAATGTATTATGCTTTACACTATAGAGTAATTTAGACACTATAGTGTAAAAACTATAGCATATAATCTATAGTATAAAGACTATGATATGTAGTCTTCAAGAAGTTACTTGATTTTTAAAAGCAGAGTCAATGGTATTGACAGCAGGGGTGTGTGTGAGTGTGTGTGTGTGTGTGTGAAAATAAACTGGCTCACACAGTGGTGGAAACTAACAGGTCTCATAATCTGCAAGTGGCTGGCAAGGTGGAGACTCCAGAGAGTAGTTGCTATAGTTACAGTCTAGGTCTAAACGCTTGAGCACTGGACAGCCTATGGTGTGAGTTCTAATCTAAGGGCAGGAGAAGACTGACAGCCTTCCTCAATAACTTAGGCAGGGAAAAGGAGTAAATTCTCCCTTCTTCAGCCTTTTTGTTCTATTTGTGACCTGACCAAATTGGATGATCCTCACCCACACTGGGGAGCGCCCTCTGCTTTACTCAGGTCACCAATTCTAATGCTAAGCTCACTGAGGACACACTCACAGACACCCGGAAATAATGTTTAGTCAAATCTGGCTAGACATTGACACATAAAATTAATTATCACAGAGTGCCTAATTGATACATGAAATTAATCATCATGGGTACTTGCACTGTGAGCCATTGGTTCTTCAAGCTCCTCAACCCCATCACACACCAGAGCTCCTGGGGAGCCAGACCAGAAGGCTCTTCATTCACGTATGTCCCCACACTGCAACAGTGCTGACCTTACCTAGTACCCCACACCCACACTCACCTCACGGAATCCGCAACAACCAACACAACAACACAAAACCAATAAACACCCGCCACCCTTCCCTCTTTTACATACACCCACTCTGCTAACAGCGCTGTTTAAAACTAACAAGTACGTATGTCCTGTTATCACCTATAATTCAAGTTCACTTAATAACAATGCTGTGTATAAATAATATTGTTCTACATTTTCCAGATGAAGATTAGCATTCAGAGAAGATGAATAGATTCTCCAATGTCACACAGCAATATAATGACTGAGTCAGGTCTGGTGTCCCGTGAGTTTTCAATAGGAACGCATCATGCTGTAATGATGTATCAATGTTGCCTCAACAATTATCACAACTGAACTACTCTTCTGGTGAATGTTGATGATGGAGGAGGCTGTGTGTGTGTGGCACTGGGAATATATGAAAAATATCTGTACCTTCCAGTCAGTTATGCTTTGGATCTAAAACTACTCTAAAAAATAAAGTCTATTTAAAAGAATTACCCTCTGAAATATTAGGCAAATTCTAAGGTCTTGCTCAGGGTGCGGATCAAGAGCTGGTTCCCCACATCCTTCACCTTAGCAATCCCAGCACCAGTTTCTGTGATTTCTATGGGTGATCTGGGTTGGGCATCTTAACTTTCAGGTTTCTAGAGGAAACAGAAATTTATGAGACTGTGCTGAACTTCTGGCATGGTTTGAGGTATATTCACGGTTCAGTAAGCATGTTATAAATGATGTCTGTGACAGACGATTCCCAGTTCTACACCCTAGGATTTCATGGTGGGTCAGAGTTTGAATTCCCATTGGTCACTAGGTATTTTGCTTATGATTCAGTTGAGGCACTGCTGGAGTTCTCAACTCCAGAATTCTTCCCTCAATAATATTCCACACACATTCTCAATGTTTTTATCTTATATTAAGCCTTTGTCTCTCTGCAATCATCTCATCTGATCTCAAGAAATTCCTCTAAGTAATATTTGGAGTTAAAGGAATGTCTCAAACTGCTTCTTTCAAATTTTTTTTAGAATTGGAAGATGAAAATAATACAATGTTCTTAGATTTTAAAAAAATTTAATGACCTGTCTTACCTGAACAAACAAAAATGAAAATCAAAACAAAATATATTATGAAAACCAAAGATGCAATTGTTTAGTTGTTATTGCTATTGTTGAGAAAGGCAATTTAGTGGGATTAAGAACTAACTAGAAAATCACAAATGACAACACAGTTTTGTTTTCTGCATCTGTCTTACTACTTTCCCACACTCTGATTCTAAACTCCATTTGTCTTAGGGATGTTTTTTAAAGGTTATTTCCCATATCCCACTTACTAATAACCTTGACTTAGTTCATGAATATTTTTGTACATCTACAAGATGTATAGCATTGCATCAGGGGCTCAGGATTCAATTGCCTAATTTATTTGTTATCCCAGTTCCAATGAAGCAGGTATTTTTTTTTTTTCACTAGAATTCAAGGGCTCAGAAAGTCCAAGTGATTTGCCCAGGGTCATGGAGTTAGTAAATAACAGAACAGAATATAAATGTATGACCAACCTAAAAGCAGTGAACCAGACTGACTCTCCAATACATCAGGCTGCCATAGTTCTCAAAATCTACTCACTCCACTTTTCTCACAAACAAAATCTTAAGAAAATTAATAGTCAAGAATCCTGGTGTATTTCCTGTTTATTCTCATGATATTTACTGCTGATATATTTTTAAGTATCTCAGCTTTAAATATCAAGAGAATATTATGTCTTAATTTATCTGATTACAAGTTAAATCCTATCTATGACATACATACACACTAAGTACATTCAATAAGAATATACATTTGGTCATCACAGAATGTTCAAGATCACTTATCCACACTGAATGAGTTTAATAAAGCCAATAACCGGAATATATGAAGCATTTACTCTGAAATATGTCAAGTACTTTTGCATGTTTTGCCTCCATCAAGCCTTCCAACAATGTTAATTATTATATACATTTGTCAGATAAGAAAAGTGAACATTAAAAAAATTAAATCAATGACAGAGCAAGGCACAAACTATCCTGAATTTGAGTCCTAGGCCTGTGTCTTTAACCACAGCATTCATCTGCCCTTAAAAGAAGGAAATCAGGATTTGTAGAGCATGCACACATTTTATTATTGAGTGGGAATAAAAATGCATGCCTCTATATGCTCACTGCAAAGTGTATTCCGCCTTCAGATAGCTTAAGTTTCTAGGTATAGCCTTATGGGTAAGCTGTAGATTGCTAAGACCTAACCTATAGT
This sequence comes from Saimiri boliviensis, assembly GCF_048565385.1. Classification (NCBI taxonomy): domain Eukaryota; kingdom Metazoa; phylum Chordata; class Mammalia; order Primates; family Cebidae; genus Saimiri; species Saimiri boliviensis. The sequence goes on from NC_133460.1 coordinate 62,159,628, forward strand.
GCAGGTGGTTTGAACTGTGCATTTCAGAGTCCTGGCATTTCCACCTGCCTCCTAGACTGTTATCATTTTAGAATGAACCCTTTGCAGTGCTAATTCCTGGGCTAAATAACAATAGTAATGATGACAATAATAAAAATATTCAGTGGCAATGATGATGATGATGACATTAATGATGTTATCACTACAGGTTCCATCCCAAGTGGCCTTGTTTGTCAGAGAATTGAGCTGAAAGCAAATTGGAAATCTGAAATGAAAAGGTTTAGCTGGTAAATTGCCACGTGTGAATCTGCTTTGATTTTTGCATTTTCTGTAAGAAAATTTGAATTCTAAATGGCACTCCAACCCAGAGAGTGTGAAATCGGAAATCTGCACTGTGAAAGTCATATAACTGAGCTCTGATAAGTAACCTCAAGTAATTTGAGACTTAATGCACCATTAAGATCATTTCTGTTTCTGTTACCATCTACTTGTGTGGCCAATTTTAATTGATAGATTTCGTTTTGGAAAAGCTGGGACTCTCCTCTTGCCCTGAATGGCATGTCTGGACTGTGAGATGTCAATGCATACAGCCATAGTGGAAGAGTGACTATTCTTAAAAAGTTTCCATTAAGCTCCTCACTTGATCTTATTTGGCTGCCTTGTAAGTTGGTTAGATGGAGACTTCAAACTTTGTGAGCACATGGTGGGGGAAAGGTTTGTGTGCCTGCTTCTTCTTGCTCTCTGAACAAGAGCAAGGCTTTATTAGGCTCCTTCTCCATAGCAGATGAGTATTTACTCTCTGGGATACTTTATGAGCAAAACAGCCCTGCCTCAGAAAGAAAGAATTAATTTTCAGAAGAAAAAAATTGTCTCTAAGAAAGGAGATTGAAGATGAGCACCCCAAAGCTAAAGAGACTAAGGGGTATGATACCAGGCAGTGAATCAGACACCAAAATATGAACTACTGCCATAGCTGAAAATAAAAAAGGCAGAATGTCTTTTCATAAAGGGATAACCCTTATCTCCAACTTTATATCACTGCTCTAGAAAAATGGCAGTATGCATGTAATATGAAATGGTTCTTCTGCGAGCAGATTTTCAGAGGAGAAAATTTAGTTTGAATCAAGACCCAAAACTATGCCTTATAGCAGGAAGGTTTCACTTAGAAAATTAATACCAAATAATTAGTTTAGACTCTAGTACCTAGAAGTGTTATCATGAGTGATTCATTCTGTCCCATATAAGCCACCATTGACTTTCTGAGCCAACACATAGGGATCCTGTACCATCCATACATGAGAGCATAGCATGTGGCTGCTGTGGGCAGGGCACAGATGGACAGAAACCGGGATAGAAGTGCTCCTCAGAGTTTAAACTTTACAGGGGCTCTAAGCAAACAGAAAACATTCCCATCATGCATTTGTCAGCTTCTACTCATGTTCCTCGGGACTCTACATTTGCACCGAACATCCCAGATCCAGTACTGCCTCTTAAAGCCATACAGGCCAAGCCCAGTCCTTCTATATCTATGAAAGACACTATAAAGTTACTTGCACATTTGTCACCTGAGATAAATTTCAGTATTATAAGTTATTATGATTTAAAAACTCATAGGTGGAAAGTATCTTGCTGGATGCTTTTCCAATTTCATTCATTCCTTGGCAGCCGATAAATGAGATGGCTATTCAGCCTTTTCTCCGTGCTACTCACCTTGAGCCTTTAAATGGGACTATTTTCTAAATGAGCCTCTTTTAGTCATACTAGTATTGTAGGACATTTTAAAGTTTGACGTCGCATATCATAACCTTTTTTTTTTTTTTGAGCGGAGATTCACTCTTGTTGCTCAGGCTGGAGTGCAATGGCACGGTCCCAGCTCACTGCAACTTTTGTCTGCTGGGTTCAAGCGATTCTCCTACCTTGGCCTCCCAAGTAGCTCAGATTAGAGGCATTCACCACCATGCCTGGCTAATTTTTGTATTTTCAGTGAAGAAGGGGTTTCTCCAACTCCTGACTTCAGGTAATCTGCCCGCCTCAGCCTCTCAAAGTGCTGGGATTACAGGCATGAGCCACTGTGGCCAGCCTACAACCTTTGTATGATTTAATAACAACCCCATTAGTTATTACACTTCCCGTTTTACATATGAATAAATAATGTGTCACAGTTTAGTAACTTTACTCAGTTCACTTAATTGTTTAGCAGGGAGATAAGATCAAAAACATTTTGTCTGTTTCCAAAATTCAGAGTCTTAGCACTATACTACACTATCTCCACCTCTTTTCACAAGAGAGAAGCATAGTAAATATAAAGAATAAAACTAAGTAAAAGATAATAATAGTAACCCTTTCTCTCTCAGTCTTTGCTTTGATCTCTATTTTTGTCTGTCACATGCACACAGATACCCACCCCTAGGCACTTGGACAGTTCATAAAGAGTTATCTATGTGATATGATAAGAGAGATCAAGAAGCTTTCTTTATCCCAAAATATATTCTCAATAGTGCTGGTTTTTTGGTTCCTGCAAGTCCCATTACTTTCTCAGGTACTTTTGAATTAGGAATGGTCTCCAAAAGGTCCTTGTTCTTTTGCACATCTACTCAACAGTTCATTAATGTGAGGTCCATTAGAAGTGGGTTACTGTTTGCTCTGCACACTTGTCAGTGGGAGAAAAAAAAATGAGTCACCAAAGTAAGGATCAGTAAAACAAAGCCTAAGACAGGGAATGAGGAAATAAAAATGGACGACAGCAGTAGTCCTAAGGCATCATGGGTGCAAGAACATGTGGATCAAGGTACTCTGTCAGATACCATAAAATGAAATTTACAAATTTTAATCCATCATACAAAGAATAATTTTAGAACTTTAAAACACCTTCGTTTTTGCAGAAAAAAATTACAGCCACCAACACTGGTTTCTGCATTAGTCCCATATCAAAATACCATAAGCTGAGTAGCATGTGAAGAACAGAAATTTACTTCTCACAATTCTGGAGGCTGGGAAGTCCAAGATCAAAGAGCCAGAAGATTCAGTGTCTGTTGTGGATCTCTCTCTGGTTCTAGGTGGTGCCTTCTAGCTATGTTCTCACATAGTAGTAAAGGCATGGCAGCTCTCTGAATCTCTTTTATTAGGGCACAAATTTCATCAATGAGAACTCTACCCTGTAACCTAATCAAATCCCAAACCCCCCTATCCCCCTACCTCACCTTCTTACGACCATCATTTTGGTGACCACGTTTCAAAATTGGGTTTTGGAGAGATATAAACATTCAGACAGACCATAGCAGTGTACATTGAAATTCACTTGATGTTTTCCACTTATTTATTCATTCAAATATTTTTGACTATCCTGTCTGTATCAAGCATTGCACCAGAAGCTGTGGGGACAGTGATGAAAAGGAGTTATGGCACACACCCTTACGAAGCTGGTTTTCTTACTCAGCAACTATGTTAAAACATGGCAGGTGGTAGGAGAGGCTTCCATGGGAAAAACTGAAAGGCACCTAGGATAGTCCAAGAGGGTTGAATGGCTATTTTGGAGAAAAAGTTAAGCTTTTGTGGATCAGTAGGAGCTATCCAGATGAAGGTAAGGGGAACACATTTCAGGAACTATGACAAAGAGTAATGTGATTATAGCTCAGAAATTGGTAGGGAAAAGGTGGCACATGAAGCCAGAGAGGACAGCAGGAAACAGACTATGAAGTACTTCAATGACATCCAATCAACACAACAGAAACCACTCTAAATAATTCAAATAGGACCGAATGTAATAGAGGTAATTTATTTCACTGGAGATGAAGGTCTCTGAACCAAATAGTGGACAGAGAGGACCCTAGGGCTTAGCAATAGCAGGCAGCTTCTCTGCCTTTTAGGCTGTAGAAACAAATGGAAAAGGTGATGTTACCAGGTCCCCAGAGCTTGGATCAGGTGATAAAATTAGAAAGCACAGCAAAGCCATGTTTATCAAGAGCTAGAACCACACAACTGCTACTGGAAATGGCTCAACAGGCAGAAAGGAAAGGAGGTAAGTACCCTTCTTCTACTCTTTAGTCTTAACAGTATCTCCCATTGGTAAACCCCAGCTAGAAGCCCAGTGATGAAAGCCTGGGAAATGCAGTCCTTGTAATGGAGGGTGGGAAGAATAGTGATCTAAGAACAAAAGAGGATTTAGTCTTTACCCTGGTGCAAGGAGAACTCTTTAAATGTTTATTTCTCTTGCATACTACAAGTATTCCTAACAGAAAATTAGGGGCAAGAATCAATGTTTAAGGACACATATAGGTGGAAAAGTTTGATAATTGAGAAAATTCTATCCAATATCTGGTTTTCATTAACTTTGAAGATGATCTTCACTCAACTTTATCAGTGGAACTCTATGGCAAGAGCTGTAATAACTTGTGATTCCCTAGAAGGGAAAACTGAGATTAGTGGAGCAGGGTATGAGCCTCTAAGGCAGGATTCGGAGCAGGCAGTGGTGAATATCAGTACTTGAGGTACTCAGTAAGGAATGAGGATTAGAGAAGGAATCTGAAAGGAGAGGCAGGAATAATAAAAATAAAGCTTACTCACCTGAACCCTGGCTGATTCTTACTTCCTCAATCATGGAGCTTTTTCTGAACACCGTCATCAATCCTTTGTTATCTCTTTGGTCTATGAAACTCTCAGCTTTAGGTGCTGAACGAAGGGCTCCTCTGAGATGATGCACATGTCCAATATCTATGTAGTGAATAATGTAGTTACTAGCCATATGTCTGATAAACAGATTTTTAATTTTATTTGTAATAATATAAATTATAAAAACTACATGTGATCAATGGCTACTCCATTGGCTAACACAGCTGGAGCACCCACTGGTAATGGTGTGGTAACAGTTTGGACAGACTTAAAGTTAGAGAGAGCTTTCCATCTCCACTCTTCTTCATCTCACCTACTTATCTTAGGTAAATTACAGAGCATTGCTGAATCTGAGTTTCCTCATCTTTTAAGACTGGTATGACAATAGATTCTTCTCAAGAATTGGAAGGATAGAGTAGAAAAGTAAGTCAATTACTCAGCATACTGCAGAGCTGTAGGAAGTTTCCAATGAAAATGTATGTATCCTCCTTTCCAGAACAAACACTCCCCCTTTTTGCACATTACTTAGAGTTTTGTAAATGGCCGTTATAAAATAACAAGATGAATTTTTATGTCAAAACTATCAGAACTGCTGAGTGTAAATGACTGACTCTTTCACGGCAGTTACTTTGCTTAAATAGCACTGTCATTGCTTAAATAACTTTGGACAATTTCTTTCTCAAAATTATTGCACTAGGGATCAGTTGCATTTTCATTTTTGAATCATTTTTGTATTTTACTCATCTCTTTTTAAATTATATATTTTTATTTAAAACGCAAGAGAATATATGAAGAAAATAAACATTTTCTACAAACCCACCCACAAGGATTAAGAAGCATTAACCTTGTTTATAGTAATCATAGGCTTTTTTGATGTTCTCTTAGAAATAAAGACATACAATTTGATAGTTTAAATTTTTTACAACACTTTCACAGAAGCATGTTTTTTCTTTAAATATTTATTAAAATGTGCTTTTTAATGGTTTCCAAATATTATGTTATATGGATTTGTCAAATTGTATGTGCTTACTCGTACTATAGCTACTATTTGTTTTTGAAGTAAAAAGAAAATTTTTCTAATTTATCAGTCTTGACTTTAAATGCTTTTTCTTTCTCCAAAATATAACCTACTCTAAAAAAGAAGGATAAAAAGAAACAGCAGTCATCAAATATCTACTACAAACCAAGCCGATCACGTACCTTATTAAGTCCTAGAAATTCTGAGATATGTAATATTATGCCCCAATTTTTAGCATTTTAAGTGCAAAATTTTGAAAAGTCTAAATAAATAAAAGGGTGTTCTAAGCCATGTGTCTAGGAATCTTCACAGACAGATTTTTAACCCAGGAGTACTGCATTCCCAGTCCATATTTTACACTCTAGCAGGAAACAGCAACTGAATGGTTTCAACAGAAATAGAATAACAATTCCAAACTGTGTGTGCCATCTTTCATCACTTGTACAACTCAGAATATTTATATAGACTGTTTTGGCAGAAAAGAGACAAAGGGCTCAAAGTAATTTGGCTCATGCTAATTACAAAATATAATCCAAAATCTTTTTTTTAACCGCAACCACTTCAGAAGATTGTCCCTGTCAAATACGTCTCAGCACATCAGTCATTCCTACTGCAGTATTTCCCTCTCCTTGGCAACCAGGATCTTCCTGGAACTGCCCATAGTGACAGTTTGAGCAATTTTAATTAACAAGCACAATTAGACTGTAGAAAATTAGTTCCCTAAATGCCAGTCAGTCCTGCTTTCTCTTTCATCGTTTCCGTAGATTGCAGCTGATACTACTGCCCAGCAGTGTGTTATGGAGCCTGAGGGCCAGCAATGTTTGGCCAGGGATTCTGGCTCAGCCTGGCTGTGAACCAGATGGGGATCAGGAAAGAACTTGGGTAAAGGCCCTTTAAAACCCATCCAAGATACAATCACCACCAGCGCCTTCTCCAATTTCTGGGATTTTACTTCTGGGAGGAGAAAAGGTGTCAAGTTGCTATGTTCTTTTAGCAAAGGAAAGAAACTGGTTTTTCCAGGTTTCCAGCTGCAGGATCCCATCAACACACTCCTGAAATTGAGAGCGCTGTAAAACCATAATATTTGAGATGAATGGAAAGAGAGTAAGTGAGGGCAAGTGAGATTTTAAAGAGCTGATTTATAGCTTTGGGTAAAGATGAATTTATTTATTAAAATGAAGCGGCAAATTAAGACATCATTCAAGAATTTAATACATTACAACTAAGTGTAATACATGACAACTCTGGGAGTACCTGGCATATTTTGTTTCTTTCTCTTCCATGTAACATTAACTTAAAAGGGGCTGACTGTGTAAGAATGAAAAAATGAGTTTTAAGACACAGCTCACATAAAGGTCCAAACCTTGTGCCTTGTCCTAGTAAAACCTCAGATAACATATTGCAGCATTATTTTTACTTTACTAGTACACAACATAATGGGACTATAAAATCAGTCTGCTTAGGATGGAATTCTGGCTCTACATCTACTGGCTGTGTGACTTTGAGCCAGTTACTTATTCTATTTGTGCCTTAGCTTCTTCACCTATAAAATGGGGTTAACAGCAGTACCTGTTACCTAGAGTAGGTGTAAGTATTAAATGAGATACTATTTGTAAATTGCTTCAGTGTCCTAAATAAGAATGTATTACGTAACAAATATTTTTTGAATATAATCATTTTCTTGTCCTTCTTTCTCATCTTGTTATATCCAGGTGAGTTAGATGGAACAGCACCACGCTCTGAGTTTCAATCATGAGTACTTTATTAACTAGCTGGCGACCAAGAGATGGCTAAGGCTCAAAATTCTCTCAGCCCCGAGGAAGGGGCTTGATTATCTTTTATACCTTGATTTAGGTAGGGGAGGGGGAACCTAACTGGAGCAGAGTTTACAGAAGCAGAATAAGCAAGTTAGATAAGGAAGCTCATAACTAGGAGGCAGGAGGTTGTCATGATTTTTGATTTTTAAGGAGGTTATGCACAAGCGGTTCCCATGATTGCTGGTTACCAAGGAGGGTATTAGATACTTGTCATATAATCAATCAAGGGGGGGCATTCACAATGGCAAGTGGGCTTGCCAAGCAGGCTATGGTTACAAAGGTTATATGTTTCTATAGTTCTAAGTACAGCATGACCCAGCGCAGTAGCAAGACCCAGGTATGCACTTAAGGGAGAGTGGCAGGAAGGGTGAGGTGGAGGTCAAGATGGAGTCTATCTGGCTGTCAGCAAAGTGGAGTCTGTCTGGCTAACACAGGGTAGATTTGGACAACCTGGCCATTGAAAACTGAGCAACTCCAGGCAGGATGGGCATAAAAACATTTTGTTTTCCAAGACTTCCTCTGCCCCAATTTTCCTCTGAGAAAAGCAGGTCTATCCAGTTGAACAACTCCAGTTTCCTGCCCCTGCACACTTCCACTCATTTATACTGACAATCTTCTCCCCTTTCACTTTCAGGAAGTTAGCTCTCTCTCCTTTTGTTTAAGGTAGATCCCTTAATCTTTCCTTAGTTCACATCCTCCTTTGAAACCTTTCTAAATTCCAATCTTCCCTCTTAGCAACTTCTCTGCTTGTGTGTCCTTCAGTATATTGACATGTTCAAGTCATAATAGAACAAGACTCTCCTAATCACTTATCACTTGTTTCTTTCCTTTCTTTTTTTTCTGAAAAAAAAATTATTTTGTTGTTGTACTTTGTTCTTTTTCTGCAATGTTTTGCCCATTCTCTGATCCTCTATTAGGATATTAAAAAATACTAATATGCCTTTTATGAGAAGTTTTAAGTTTATAGAAAAATTGAGCTGAAAGTACAGTTTCCACATAACCCTCCTCATAGTTTTCTCTGTCATGAACATCTTTCATTAGTGTGGTCATGTTAGACTTAATGAGCCAATATTGGTACGTTATCATCTACCAAAGTTACATCATTTATGTTAGGTAGGGTTCACTCCTTGGGTTGTATGTTTTATGGGTTTTTGCAAATGCATACTGATGTGTATTCACCATTACAGAATCATACAGAATGTTTCACTGCCCTAAAAAATTTCTTATGCTGCATAGTTTTGCCTTTTCCAAGATGTCACATTTGGAATAATACAGCATGTGGCCTTTACAGGTTGGCCTCCTTCACTTAATAATAGGCATTTAAGATTCCCCTCTGTCTTTCTATGGTGTGATAGATCATTGCCTTTTAGTGCTGAATAATAGTCAGTTCTCTGGATATATCACTTTTATTTATCCATTCACCTACTGAAGAACATGTTTTCTTCCAAGTTTTGATAATCATGAATAAAGCTGTTCTAAATATTCATGCACAGGTTTTTGTATAAATATGTTTTGAATTCATTTGTGTAAATACCAAGGAGTGATTGTGGCTCATATGGTAAGAGTATGTTTAGTTCTGTAAGAAAGTCTTCGTTGTCCTCCAAAATGCTGTATCATGATGCATTCCCACCAGCAATGAATCAGAGTTCCTGTTGTTTGACATCCTTGCCAGCATTTGGCGGTGTTAGTGTTTTGGATTTTATCCATTCTAATAGGTATATCCTAGTATTTTTGTTTTAATTGTTCAATTTGCAATTATTTAATCACATATCATATTGATTATCTTTTCATATGCTTACTTTCCATCTATCTATCTATCATCTATCATGTTTTTGGAGGGGGTGAGATATCTGTTCAGATATCACTTTAAAATTGGGTTGTTGCTTTATTTTTGAATTTTAAGAGTTCTTAGTATATTTTGGTTACGAGTCATTTATCAGATAAGTGTTTTATAAATATTTTTTCCCAGTTGGTGGTTCGTCTTTTCATTCTCTTAGCAATGTCCTTCTCAGGATAGAAGTTTTAATTTTAATGAAGTCCAACTTAGTTTTTCTTCATAGATCCTGCTTTGGGGCATTGTGTACAAAAAGTCATCCCCAAACCCAGGGTCACCTAAATTTTCTCCTACATTATCTCCTAACAGTTTTATAATTTTGCATTTTACACATTTAGGTATGTGGTCTATTTGAGTACATTTTTTTGAAGGGTATAAGATCTGTGTCCAGATTCATTTTTGCATGCAAAGTTCCATGGTTTTGGCACCATTTGTTCAAAATACCACCAGCTCCCCCTAAAACCTAGGAAAATATTTTTTTAAAGAAGCTACAGTAATGAAGACAGTGAAGTATAGCAAAAGAACAGATAAATAAAACAAAGGGACAGAATAAAGAGCACAGAAATAGATTCTACAAATACAGTCAAATAATATTTGACAAAGGAACAAAGAGAATATTTTGAACACTTGTTTCTTTTTTCTACAGCTCTTTAATTTCCATCACAATCACTTCTCAGGTTGACAATTTTTCTGTATTTTTTTTTCCAACTAGGACTTTGGACTCCCAGCTGGCCCCCAAATGAAAAATCTTCTCTGTCTCAGCCTACCTAATTATGGGGAGATTTTAAAGATAAATAAGTAAGTGAACGTAAGCCAATTAACTACAGTGAATCACCCAATACTTGAAAAAATATTAGTCCTTCTCAAACAGTGTATTTCATGGAATAGGGTGAGAATTCCTAGCCTGAACCCAAACCATACACCTTTGTAAAAGCCAGAAAGTAAAATCCAGAGGGGGTCAAAAGACTCAGAGATAAAAACTCTTAAATAACTTAGATAAGTAGGGTGAGGCAGTGGTGGGAATGAAAGAATGGAGAAGGGATGGACCTGTTAATTCTCTATTTCAAATCAAACTACTTCTCAATCTTTGCTCCTATTGGCCAGTATGGCTATTAGAAGGAAGAAAAGAATAGTTACGTCGATGAGACTTATTTTAGAGAAGACTGAATGTTTGCTGTGGTAGCCAAATGCCCGGGAATTGAAGCTTTTATTTCTCCTCCAAAAACATTTTAACAAGGAGGGAAAAAACTGTTTTCTTGTTAAATCCAATATTCCTGAAAATTCTGTTACCCAAACTATGCTACTTACTAAAACCTTTTTGTTGACTGAAATTTTATCCTCATTTATAAAACCTACCAGTGTCTGGTGATGTTTTTTAATGAAAGAAAAAGCCAGCATAACACAGTTTGAAGGTCTCTTCATCAGAGAACCACTGATTTTATAGGTTGCTAAGGATTTATTCTTGAGTCATACATGATTCAAATGGAGAAGAGATGGGCATATGTGTCAGATGGATTGACCAATGTTACCACCGAGGGAGGATTAGCAACCAGTCAAAGTATCCGAAAGTCCTGTGCTCCTACAACAGAAGCCCAAGGGAACGAGCGAACAGAAGGCCATTTCCCTAATGTAATGAAAAACAGTTATTTAAGTTTATGTAAGAATAAATATAATGTTTCATGGATAGAATAAAAAATGATTCTCAGTGCTCATCTTAGCTCTTATGGAAGTCAAAGATGAGATGGAGTTTAGCAATGCTCATAATTCTAGGGTGAGTTAGAAGTAAAAAAATCAATTTTATATTATTTTAAAGTTTTTATTATATTTACCTAAACTTTATTGTGTCTTATTTACTTAGGAAGATTTATTTATCTTGCCTGCTCTTGCTACCCTTGTAGCAAGCCTCAACTTTGTGTTTACTTTCATGTGACACTACCTCCTTAGAGACCATGTTAACTTGAGCATATATTATAAATTCAGATAAGCTTTATTCTGAACATAGACTACAGAATAGTCTTTGGTAAAAGGATAGCTATCTTTGAGCCAATCATATTCTTCATACAGAATTTTTTTTTTCTGAGACCGAGTTTCACTCTTGTTGCCCAGGCTCAAGTGCAATGGCACAATCTTGGCTCACTGCAACCTCCGCCTCCAGGGTTCAAGTGATTCTCCTGACTCAGTCCCTGAGTAGTATACAGACACATACCAGCACACCCAGCTAATTTTTGTATTTTTAGTAGAGGTGGGGTTTCACCATGTTGGCCAGACTGGTCTCAAACTCCTGACCTCATAATTTTCCCGCCTCAGCCTCCCAAAGTTGCTGGGATTACAGGCTTGAGCCACTGCGCCTGACCTACAGAATTTTAACTGAGAAGTAAAAGAGCACATTAGAATTGGCTATAAAGTTGACATTTCTGGGAGACAGAAAGCAAGCAGGAGCAAGGAAACGAAATCACAACAGGTGCTCAGAGAAAAGCAAAGATGAGTCAGCGAGGCCCCTGAATGGGAGACAGAAATGAGGCAACTTCCCAACTGCTGTGTCTTATAAAGCCGTTCCTGTCTTTGGAATTTAGTAAAATGTCACTGACAACCCTCTAATAACCACTAAGGCAGTTATTTCATTAGTTGTCTGGAATAAGCTGCTGTTCTTTTGAACCAAAAGGGCCTTGTGCAGCCATTCTCATGACTGCCTGTCAAGATAAGCAGAGGTAATGTTATCACAGGAATAGAGAGACGGAGTGCCAGCAATGTGCTTGTCTTGTGTTCCATAGATTCAATTCATCAGAACCACCTGGGGAGCTTTTAAAAATAAAGATTCACAGACTCATTCTGGTTGAAGATAGGTTCAGGAAACCAATGTTTTCTAAAGATCCCCAAATGTTCCTCAGGATAGCTAGTTTGGGGGACCTAAACTAAGGGCTCTTAATCTTGGAATTACAGATAAGTTTGAAAATGGCATAATATTATGATCCTCTTTCATTATATGTCATTCATATGTACTTTTGTATAACTTCAGGACCCCTAACTCAGACCTAGCACAATGTCCCTTCTGGAAGTAGACAGAAAATGATCTATCCAGTAGCCAGCCAATGGGAAGCAGCCAATTCAAGTCTATTATCTGAGCTATTAGAGACAGTTTTCTAAGAACAAATAAGGAAAAGACACAAGATGCATTTGTTGGTGTACAAAAAGAAACCAAGGTAGGTGTTTCAACAGAGTGCAATAAATAAATACGAAATTGGTAGCACAGGTCTTGAGGAACTGAAAGAAATAATAATCAGGAAGCCATTTATGACCCAGAGAAGAGAGACAAAGTGTGAGGGCTAGGATTCACAGAAGCTCTTCCCCAGACTTGTGTTGGTACTTCAGGAGCATGATGGAGGAGTCCTGCAGACCCAGGCCTCTGATCACTATGGAGGGAATTTTAATCATTTGTTGCTGGTACAATTAAAGAGAAAAATAAAGCTGATTCTGAAAGTACTGAAAGTAGCTGGAGGCTGGAACCAACTTCTGCTCCTGGGACAATGCTAACAGGCATAGAAATCAAACAAGAAGCAAACAAAACCCTGTTCTTCCTCTGCCTTCCAATTGTCCTTCAGTGCTCCTTATTGGCGGAATAGAAAGAATAAGGGTAAATATATCCAGGATTGTAAATACATCCAGAAATCACTTCAAAAAGTGAAGGCTAATTCTCCTCTGTTTCACTAGAGACTGAGCTTAGTGACTCACTTCTAACAAATAAAACAAAATGAAAATGATGGTGTGCAACTTTGAACACTTTTCACAGAAAAGAAAGGCTGACTCATGAGGGCAGAAATAAAAGTCATAGAGTATTCTTGGGCAAGATCAGGTGAAGAAAATCTTTCATTATTAGCCCAGCTGAATTTCAGATTTTCTATAGATCAGGGACTCTTTTGCTCCTTGCCTTCTTCTTCTTCTTGAACAAGAATGTGTACAGCAGCTATTCCCTGCCTGCATCACTGTCGCATATCGACCATGTGAGGCAGAAAATCTGCCTATCTCAAAGGTCTTCAGTCTGGGAGAAAGTGCACCCACAGAGCTATATTTTAAAAATTACCTCTCAAGCAAAAAAAGAATCTCAAGAATATCTGGATTTGGTTTAGATAGTGAGATTATTATATTAGAATTCGGGGGACGTGAGAAGAGGGTGTGTGTATGTTGGGCATGAGGCAAATGTAAATAATTAGAGTGTACACTATGAAAGTTTTATTCTTGGATCTCAAGTTTTTTAAATAAACATTTCTTCATGAAGTGGAGTCTAAGATTACTCTCCTTGAGGTGGGCAAGATGTAGTGCTTATGCCTTACAAACAGGATAAACTATAAGAAACAATGTGCAGCCTCAAAGGCTAGGTCACAAAAGGTACTGTAGTTTTTTTCCTTGCTCTACCTCTTGAAGCAGACATTCTGGAGAAAGTTACCTCCCATGTCAGAAGACAATGCAAGCAGCCCGTAGGGAGGGTCATATCCAACAGCCCATGAAAAATTGCCAACAACCACGTAAGTGGGCTTGAAAGAGATCTTTCAGTCAAGCATTGAGATGAGATTGTGGCTTGGCCTAAATGTTGCTTACAACTTTGAAAGACCTTGAGGCAGAAGCACCTTGCAAAGCTGCACCCATATCCATGACCCAGATAATAAATCTGTTTTAAGCCATAAATTTGGGAGTAATTTATTAACCAGCAATAGATAACTAACACAGATGGCAAAAGAGAAACAGTTTCCAGAGTCGTAGATTCAACATCACAAAAGAAAATATATATGGGAAGATTTGGAACTGAGAGACGAATTAATCTCTGTTATCATCTAACAGTTTCCTACTCAGCATCCATTTATACCTCTGTAAATACATGTGAACATCCACACAAAAACACTAACACTTTTATGCTTAACAAGTTGCAAACATCATTCAAGCAAATAAAAACCACTCTCACCTTCTCTGCCAACATAGGCAATTCAAAGTCCCAAGAATCATGGTATCATCTCTTAGTGAAAACAATCCCAGAATCCTTTTCTGGGAAACTTCCTGTTGAATGGGAATTTCCTTTCTTTCAGTACTAAACAAACTAGCAGAAGCCAAAGTTGTGGTAAAAGAAAGCATCTGGGCCGGGCGCGGTGGCTCAAGCCTGTAATCCCAGCACTTTGGGAGGCTGAGACGGGTGGATCACGAGGTCAAGAGATCGAGACCATCCTGGTCAACATGGTGAAACCCCGTCTCTACTAAAAATACAAAAAAATTAGCTGGGCATGGTGGCGCGTGCCTGTAATCCCAGCTACTCAGGAGGCTGAGACAGGAGAATTGCCTGAACCCAGGAGGCGGAGGTTGCGGTGAGCCGAGATTGCGCCATTGCACTCCAGCCTGGGTAACAAGAGCGAAACTCCGTCTAAAAAAAAAAAAAAAAAAAAAAAAAAAAGAAAGCATCTGTAAGAGGATTCGTAAGTACAATGAAGGGAAGAGCTCGTTCAGCCTAGATCTTAATCTCTAGAACACAAATCAAGTTCCGAGTTCAACCCAAGTATAATAACTCAGCATTTGCTCTGACCTGAATGTCCTCCAAAATATATGTGTTGATTTAATTACCAATGTGATAGTATTAAGAGGAGGCGCCTTTAGGAGATGGTTAGACCATGAGGGCTCCACTTTCATAGATGAGATTAGTGACCTTAGAAAAGGGCTGGAGAAAACTAGCTAGGCGTCTTTGTTGCCCTTCGGTCTTTTCTGCCATATGAAGACACAGCTTTCATCCTCTCATGGCAGCAAGGAACCCTATCAGAAGCAGAGAAAGCAGCACTCACCAGACAATGAACCTGTCAGTGTCTTGACCTTGGGCTTCCCAGCCTCCAGAATTGTGAGAAAATAAATTTCTGTTCTTTACTAATTGCCCAGTTTCATATATCATGTTATGGCAGCACAAATGAACTAAGATATCATTAGTATGCCAATTATTTTAAATAATAAAACCAAGATAAAGAGAATAATGTTCTAATGTAAATATAATTAACAATACTGAAATGTACACTTAAAAATGGTTAAAATGTTAAATGTTATATCATGTACATTTTGTCACAATTGAAAATAGAAATAAATAACAGGAAAAAAGAATAAGTTACCTGAACATTGTTACATGGTTATTAAGCATCAGGGCTGGGATTTGAATTTAGGATTTAACAACAATTGGCCTTTTTTAAAAAAAATTTATTTTATTTTATTGCATTTTAGGTTTGGGGGTACATGTGAAGAACATGCAAGATTGTTGCATAGGTACACACATGGCAGTGTGATTTGCTGCCTTCCTCCCCATCACCTATATCCGGCATTTTCCCCCATGCTATCTCTCCCCAACTCCCCACCCCTGCTGTCCCTCCCTCCCCTATTTCCCCCCAACAGACCCCAGTGTGTAGTGCTCCCCTCCCTGTGTCCGCATGTTCTCATTGTTCAGCACCCACCTATGAGTGGGAACATGCAGTGTTTGATTTTCTGCTCTTGTGTCAGTTTGCTGAGAATTATGGTTTCCAGGTTCATCCATGTCCCTACAAAGGACAGGAACTCATCGTTTTTTCATGGCTGCATAATATTCCATGGTGTATATGTGCAGCATTTTCCCTGTCCAGTCTATCATCAATGGGCATTTGGGTTGGTTCCAGGTCTTTGCTATTGTAAACAGTGCTGCAATGAACATTCATGTGCACATGTCCTTATAGTAGAATGATTTATAATCCTTTGGATATATACCCAGTAATGGGATTGCTGGGTCAAATGGAATTTCTATTTCTAGGTCCTTGAGGAATCGCCACACTGTCTTCCACAATGGTTGAACTAATTTACACTCCCACCACAGTGTAAAAGTGTTCCTATTTTTCCACATCCTCTCCAGCATCTGTTGTCTCCAGATTTTTTAATGATCGCCATTCTAATTGACATGAGACGGTACCTCAATGTAGTTTTGATTTGCATTTCTCTGATGACCAGTGATGATGAGCATTTTTTCATATATTTTTTGGCCTCATGTATGTCTTCTTTTGTAAAGTGTCTATTCATGTCCTTTGCCCACTTTTGAATGGGCTTGTTTGTTTTTTTCTTGTAAATCTGTTTTAGTTCTTTGTGGATTCTGGATATCAACCCTTTGTCAGATGGGTAGATTGCAAACCTGACAAAAATAGATTTTTCCCATTCTGTTGGTTGCTGATTCACTCTAATGACTGCTTTTTTTGCTGTGCAGAAGCTGTGGAGTTCGATTAGGTCCCATTTGTCTATTTTGGCTTTTGTTGCCAATGCTTTTGGTGTTTTGGTCATGAAGTCCTTGCCCATGCCTATGTCCTGAATGGTGTTGCCTAGGTTTTCTTCTAGGGTTTTTATGGTGTTAGGTCTTATGTTTAAGTCTTTAATCCATCTGGAGTTAATTTTAGTGTAAGGTGTCAGGAAGGGGTCCAGTTTCTGCTTTCTGCACATGGCTAGCCAGTTTTCCCAACACCATTTATTAAACAGGGAATCTTTTCCCCATTGCTTCTTATTGTCAGGTTTGTCAAAGCTGAAAAACAACATGAGAACCTCACGAAGCATGTACAAGTTTCAACAGTCGAATTGACCAAGCAGAAGAAAGGATTTCAGAGGTCGAACAATTGGTCTTGTTACTTAGGACTTAGTGAAGTCTTCTTTGAGTTGAATGTTACTAGAGACTTTTAAGCTTAAGTGTTTTCGTGTCCACATCTCTTCCCAGATTTGGAGAGTTTTCATCCATTATTTATTTATGTAAGCTTTCTACCACTTTCTTTCCCTCTCCTGCTTCTGGAAAGTTAGCTCTTATGCTGGTGTCCAATAAATCTTGTAGGCATTTCTTCATGTGCTTTTTTTTTCTCTGCATATTTTCAAAAGCCCTGTCTTTGAGTTCACAGATTCTTTCTTTTGCTTGATCAAGTCTGCTGTTGAGTCTCTTTATATTGTACTTTTGCATTTCACTCATTGCATTATTTAGCTCCAGTAATACTTTTTTTATTCTGTCACTTTACTGAACATTTTATTTTCTTCATGTATTTTTTATTTGATCCTGTTGAGCCGTCTGTGTTCTCTTATAGCTCATGATTTTTGAAACAATCATTTTAAATTTCCTGTCAGGCTGTTCATAGATCTTCATTTATTTAGTATTAGTTCTTGAAATATTATTGTATTCCTTTTGTGGTGTCATGTTTCTTTGAACGTTTCAGTTTCTTGAAGTCTTGTGTTGCTGTCTCTATATTTGAAGAAGTAGTTTTCTCTAGTCTGTACTGACTGACTTCAGGAGAGAAACACCTTCACCAAATATCTCAGCTAGGAATTCTGAGGCTCTCAGAACTTTTCTATGGGTGTAACCACTCCACAACTCTTGTTCCCTCTTGGGGTATGGGGATTGTTAAGATCGTATGCCTTCTCTCCATCCTGCAAAGCCAGGTCAGGTGCTGAGAGCTTCCTGTGTGTTTTCCCTGGGGCAGTGCCCTGAAATGCTCAAGTTTGTGTGCCTTGTTCCAGTCCCACAGAGTTGAACCAGCTGTCTGTGCAAGAGCTGTCTTGCGCTCATCATCTGCAAAGGCATGCTTGGAAAGCTGGCCTAAGGAGAGTGGTGAGTTGCATGGAGCTCTCGAGTTGCCTATGGGCCAATTGCTGGGGAGTCCGCAGGTGAGATATTTTAAGCCACTAATGGATGAGCTGCCTGATTGAGTCCACTGAGCAGTTAGTCAGGCCCTGGCCTCTCTTTTCTGCTCCTAGCTTCTTCCAACCACTTTGCTATGTCCATCATTTCCGTACCCTGGGTGGAGCAAGAACCAAGTGAGCCTATTGGCAGCAACTTGCATGGACGACAAAATAGGACACTTACTCACCACAGTTTTATTATCCCCTGAGGGAGAAATCATGAGTCAAGGGGAGACTATCTTGGCACAGAGCTGTGCTATATTAGGAGAAAGGTGACATGGGCCAAGTGAAAATGTTATTTTTACCCCCTTCGATGAATCTATTCTTAGATTTTTTTACTTCAGTGTTGTACTAGAACTTCTCCACTGACTCACAGATTCCTGCCAAGGTACTCTTATTCCTGGGTGTTTGTCAAAATTGACACTTCTGCAAAAGGATAAGGTAGAAAACACCTTGCTGATGTTACCCTCCTTAGGAATTAAAATTTATTGCCAACACTCATTATAAATACAAAACTTATTTACCAATGCCTTTGTCATTTTACTGAGGTGAAGAATTAACAGTATGCATAACTAATGTAACATTTTTCATTATATGTTTGACAAAAAATAAACATCTGTTTTTCATTTTCAAAGCCAAAATATTTAAGATTATAAATAACTGATATTTCATCCTTATTTTTTCTAGTCTGCATATTTTCTGTGGAGCAACTAGAGCTTTTTAAATTTTTAATTTAAAATTAAATAAAAGAAAAAACTTTTAGTCAGATGAAGTCAATAGCTAGGGACCCAGAAAATAAGATGCACTTCTTATAAAGCTAGAAAATAAAATACCAAAGGTGAATTTAATAATCAATCTTCTTCTTCAGGGATAGGTCATCTCTATGGTCATAGTGATACATAAGATTTGGATCTAACCAAAGAAATAGAGCAAAGTTTTGCATTATTAACAAAATTAACATATATAAGAGAATAATAAATTCAGAGGTCCAGATAAAGGGATGTCCAGAGAGCAAAGATTTGCCACTATCTTCAGGAAAGTTCAAGGAAGAAAACACTCTCATCAACTGACGCAGAGATTTTACAGACCTTTTCTTAAAACGTTAATGAAATAAGCAAGGAGTCTTATTTCCTACTTTCATACTATAATTTTCTAGGAATAATACTAAAGTTAACAAGAATAACTATTATTATATAGTATAAAGTATTAATCACAATTATTATTATTATTAGTGTTATTAACAGCTAATTATCATGAATATGTATGCTACTATTATTTTGTGACAGAGATTGTAAGGAAGATACACCTTTCTTGTTTTCTTTAGGTGTTCCCCAAGCAGAAAATGAATGAATTGGTTTCACACGTAGTTTTCTACCAGACAAACATGGTAACATGGGCATAAGCTTTTCATATCATTCTATTTTTTCAGTGAAGTCAAAGTTTAGTAACCAATATATACAGAAGTCCTGCATGAGTTTGGTGAGTGTACCTCAAGTAATTAACAATGCTGATCTCGGTGTGCTGACAAAAAATGAATTTTGGAAGCAAAAGTTTAAGGCCCTGAACATAAACTACAGTTGTCTCATTTTGGCACCTCTCTGATAAGGACTTCAGCCAGTGCCTTTCTACTACTGCTACCCGGAATCTTGCTAAATTCAGCATCACAGATATGTTTTAAGTGTTTCTTTTTTCATTCATAGAACCAAAGAAAAACAATACCCATCCTTTCTTTCTTTATTTATTTCAACAGCATTCATGTGTGTTCTTAGGTGCTATATGCTGCTGTAGCAATATAGCATGCAAGAACAAAGAATGGAAGATGGTAATGGCTTATACCAGAAGAAGACTTCTGTAAAATCTACAGGGTGGAACTTGGAATTTACTTTGAATTACCCTTCCATCTGGCAGAATAAGCAGACCTCGTTTAACATTATGTGTATAAATTTTCTCATACTGTCTTTAAATGAAAGCCTGTATGAGCTTTGCTGCTATAGGTCCTGAAGATAGCTTCATGGTATAGGTCACACTTGCATCTCTTTCCTACTGTCTCCATATTTCAAGTCACTGGAATTTGTCTGTTGGACGGGTAGTGAGGAAGATGGTCTTATTTCTAAGTCAAAAGTCCTGACTCATGTACACACACAAAAAATCATGTGTTATATGTGAATCAAGTACTGTTGTTGAAATTAAAAATTCTCTCCTGGTGTGGCCATATTATACTTTTAAATTGTAGAAAAGGATAACTGAGTTATACAGGAATTGGTTTTTTAGAAAAATGTCAAGTACAGTTCTGCTTTGGCTGGGCTAAATAATCACAAAATTAGGCAGGAGACAGGGAAAGTGGGTGTATCCCTCAGGTGGCAGAGTTGGGAGAAAATGCCTCTCTGAAGGCTGACCTACGTCCTGTGTCTGAGCTCATGGCAAATTGCCAATCACAGTTAAGGTATAATCTCGGGCACAAAATGAAAACATAGAGTTTAGATTCTCTTCAGTGATTGTCTTTTATCTAATGCGTTTTGCTAAAATGGAAAAAGGGTTTTATAAGGAAATTGTATGGCTTTTCTGCATAATCTCTCTCTCTCTCTCCCTCCATCCAGCCTACACACACTCAACTTTTTTTTCTTCTCTCTCTTTATATGTTTTTCCTTTCACTGGAGTCTACTCCATGAATGATGACATGGCTTTTTTGCAGAATTCTAAGCAATCTTTGATTTCTTTCCAGAATGGCTTAGTAGCTTCTTTCATAATTATTATTTTTGTGTGTGTGTGAGATGGAGTTTTGCTCTTGTTACCCAGGCTGGAGTGCAATGGTGCGATCTTGGCTCACTGCAACCTCTGCCTCCTGGGTTCAGGCAATTCTCCTGCCTCAGCCTCCTGCTTCTTTTATAATTCTTAAGCTCCCAAACTCATTTCCTACTCCTCACTTTCAAAGAAGAGCAAATTGCCTGTTTTATCCATGTAACTAGAGAGCTGGAGTTTGGGAGAAACAGCCAGTGACTAGATAAGAGCTAAACATTATCAGTCTTTCAGGTTAGGTTTTCACTCCAAACCCCATTCAATTCATTGTGTCTTTTGACAACTGATTTCACCTGAATGTAGAAATGAATCTGTACACGCCATGCTGTGTTGCTGAAAGTTAAGCCATCCCATTTCTCCCCTCTCAATTTTGCAACAGAGAATTGAGGAAAGGAATGTTCAAGAGCCTACTTTTTTTATACCCTCCCTATTCAAAAGTGCATAACATCTGCTAATGCAATTTATAGTCAAATTTTTAGTCAAATTTTTATGGTTCAAATACTGGCTCTAGTACCTTCTACTTGTGGCATAATCTCTCTGGCCTCCAGTTCCTCATCTTTAAAACAGGAATTATAATTCACTTCAAAAGATAGTACATTCAGTCTATGCCTATTGAGCACTGGCTCTGTGTCATGCATTCCTTTAAGCCTCTTACCTGGTTTAACTCAATTTATCCACCAACGACCTTTGATATAGGTACAATATTCCTCCTTTATCCACAGGGGATATATGCCAAGACCCCTAGTGAGTACCTGAAACCAAGGATGCAAGATGTTTTTTTCTTCCTGTACATCCACACCTATAATAAAGCTTAATTTATAAATTAAGCACAGTAAGGCAAACAATAATAACTAATAGTAAAATACAACAATTACAAAAGTGTGCCAGTATCACTACTCTTGTACTTTGGTTTTTTTTTTTTTTTTTTCTTTTGAGACAGAGTTTTGCTCTGTCACCCAGACTCCCAGACTGGAGTGCAGTGGTGCAATCTTGGCTCACTGTAACCTCCATCTCCCAGATTCAAGCAATTCTCCTGCCTCAGTCTCAGGAGTAGCTGGGACTACAGGTGCACACCATCCTGCAGGTTCATTTTTTGTATTTTTAGTAGAGATGGGATTTCACTATGTTGGCTAGGCTGGTCTCAAACTCCTGACCTCGTGATCTGCCCATTTTGGCCTCTCAAAGTGCTGGGATTACAGGTGTGAGCCACCGCACCCTGCTGGGATAATTTTTAAGTAAAATAAAAGTTACTTGAGGTGCTACAACACTGTGATAGTCGATCTGATAACTAAGGAGGTTACTAAATGGCTCGGGTAGGTGGAATATGCCATGTGGATACACTGGATAAATGAAGGATTCAAGTACCTCTGGATGACATCAGAGTTCATCAGAAATCAGAATGGCATGCAATTTAAAACTTTTGGCCAGGCACCGTGGCTCACTCCTGTAATCCCGGCACTCTGGGAGGCCAAGGTGGGATGATCACAAGGTCAGGAGATGGAGACCATCCCGGCTAATACGGTGAAACTCCGTCGCTACTAAAAATACAAAAAATTAGCTGGGCCTGGTGGTGCACACCTGTAGTCCCAGCTACTTAGGAGCTGAGACAGGAGAATCGCTTGAATCTGAGAGGTGGAGATTGCAGTGAGCTGAGGTCATGCCACTGCACTCCAGCCTGGGTGACAGAGCAAGACTTTGTCAAAGGAAGGAAGGAAGGAAGGAAGGAAGGAAAGAAGGAAGGAAGGAAGGAAGGAAGGAAGGAAGGAAGGAAGGAAGGAAGGAAGGAAGGAAGGAAGGAAAAACTTTTAAATTGTTCATTTCTGAAATTTTATATTTAATATTTTTGAACCACAGGTGACTGCAGGTAACTGAAATTGTGGAAAGTAAAACTGCAGATAAAACTATTGTACTACTATTGTTATTCATATTTTGCAGATGGGAAAGTGAAAAAAAGCACCATATTATTAAAAGCTGGGAATGACGAATTCTCCAATGCAGGGCAATTTAGTGAATCTGGGTTGGAACCTGGGGTTTAGGTTCTGCGTCTAAGCCTCTGAGTCCCACCTCTCTGAATCTTGTGTCTGTATATTGGAATGGTACCATTCTCCAATGAGCTCTGTGCAGTGGCAAATATGCTGAAACATGCACTAGGGCATTTTAGTGCGCATTGAGTTCTTCCCGGCCCAATAATTATCTCACAAGCTAAGCAATCGTGTTTTTTGTTTGTTTGTTTGTTTGTTTGTTTGTTTTTGAGACGGAGTTTTTTCGCTCTTGTTACCCAGGCTGGAGTGCAATGGCGCGATCTCGGCTCACCGCAACCTCCGCCTCCTGGGTTCAGGCAATTCTCCTGCCTCAGCCTCCTGAGTAGCTGGGATTACAGGCACACGCCACCATGCCCAGCTAATTTTTTGTATTTTTAGTAGAGACGGGGTTTCACCATGTTGACCGGGATGGTCTCGATCCCTTGACCTTGTGATCCACCCGCCTCGGCCTCCCAAAGTGCTGGGATTACAGGCTTAAGCCACCGCGCCCGGCTAGCAATCATTTTATAAATGGCCATCTTCTTCCAAAGGGAATGAGGAAGGGATGGATGAGTGAAGAGGCAATGCTCCGGATTCCCATTTCCCTTCCAAGCAGCTTTGGATAGAGAAGGAACTCTCACAATAACTATGCTAGGAGGTTTTATTATCTTACATTTATAGGGGAAACACCCAAGACTTAAGTAAATTAAATTGTCCAAGATCATCCAACAAAATAAGTAGTGGTTACATTTCTAATTCTTTCTAACTGCAAAGTGAAAACTCTTCACTGAAAAAACCTTGCTTAGCTGTGATAGTTTTAAGGATGTTCACTGATTGTGTTTGACTCTTCATCGTATGGCACGTTGTAGGTCTGCCTCTGTACTTGGGTGGAGATATTTTTCACTTACTTATTTTCCTCCTCTTATTGGTCTCAGACTGTTATTATTATGTAAAGTTCTGAACACAGAGAAATTAACAGTGAGGAAAAGGAGGTATGCTAGTACATAAGTATCACTTAATTTTGTAATAAATGATTTAGCCTATGCAGATGACAATGTGCTCAGCACACGTGCAAATTAGTAAAAGTTGATTGTGAGTCAATTGATAAAGGAAGAGGCAAAGCAGCAGGAGCATTACAACATCCAGTCAATCCCTAGACTGAGGAGTGTCACTAAGAAATATTGCGATGTTAGGCAAATTGTATTCATTGAGTTTCTGATTCATCAACTATAAAATAAGGTTTTCAATGCCTTATGTAATAAATCAGTATAGAAAATAGAGAGTGGTCACTATTACATGAAAGGCCAGTATTAACAAATTTCCCTGTGTACTAGTTCGTTCACCATCAGAAGTTTTTGGACTGGCTCATGCTCCTGTGATTGTACCCAGTTTTCCAAACATATGTATAGAATACATAAATACTTTCTGGCTCATAAGCTCTGGGAGATGATAGGCCCATGCTATCAGTAATGAAGAGCCTGTGAGTCATTGATTTTCCATACTAGTTTTACTATGTTTATCAATACTTGTATTTGTTTTTAGGAATACAATTGATCTTTTCCGGAGCCTCATTTTCAATAACCACCTAACCCATTCAGTGCTAAATCACCATCAGGGTAAAACCTAAAACAACCAAACACAAAAATATCAATATAAAGATTAAACAATTCAAACTTCCACCTGGCCTTTTGTTCAGTGCAACTCAGTGTCCTGGTCTGCAACTTTGAATCAATGTAGGCAATGGTGTGAGCCCACAGAATCCTCAACGCTTCTGTACTCTGCACGTCTTACAGTGAATTCAAGGCAGAGAGAAATATATGTTCCCAAAGTTAAGAACCATGTTGTTCTAGCATCTAAGGTTAGGCAGCTTTCAAAGGCTAAGTCAAACATCCTGCACGTTTATTTAGAATACTAAATACAACTGAAGAGAACATAACTAATTTGTTATTGACCTAATTTTTATGTGTCTCACCATGTAGAAGAGAATTCCATAAGGGGGATGATTTTGAATGTCTTACATCCTCAGAGCCTACTAGAGTCTCTGGCATTGGGTAGGCCTCGAAAAATGTTTGTTGTGAATTTTAAAATGTGAAATATTTGTGACATAACAGCACATTTTTCATTCATTCAGTCAACAGATTTTGGGGTCTTGCGTAGCAGGCACAATGGGGAAGCAATGATAAAACAAATTAGATATGGAACTTACCCTCTGGTGGGTGAAATGGACATTAAATTATTATTTATATAATTAGATATTTAATTATAATTTTGAAAAGCACTACAAACAAGAAATATGGTCTAAGAGAGAAACATATTATTTGATCTAAGCTGTGTGAGGTAGTTTAGGGAAGGATTCCCTAATAAAGTGACACTTGAGGCAAGAGGTAAGTTATACTTGGTAGTTAATGTGACGTGTCTGAAAGAAGAAAAGACATTCCAGAGGAAAGAATATGGTTCAAGGTCCTGAGACTCAAAGGTTAAAGCTGCATTCAAAGGACTGAGAGAGTGCAGTGTGGCCAAGGCAGAAAGTGTCAACCGAGTCCTGGGGAATCAGTTTAATGAGGCAGGCAGGGACTGCCTATTCCAAGAATCTACAGGTTATGTTAATTTTTTTTTCATTATCCCAAGAAGAAGAGGAAGCATTTGTAGGGCTCTAGCTATAGATTTGTTTTTAGAAGATCATTGTGGCTACACTAATGATAATAACTTAGAGAAATATCACAGTGTATGTGGGGAAATCATTCATGGAGCAAGAGCCTGGAGGTAAACGTGAAGACAGAAACAAAAAAAAAAAAAAAGAAGATTTGGAATTGGGAAATTAAGTTGTAAATTTGATGAAAGGTGGTGATTAAGATGTGTGGTGGAGTGAAAAAATATTTACAGATAAATCTCTAATTTGTAGTTTCCTTGATTCAGACCCATTCAGGCCAATTCAGGGCCAACTTATTCATTAGGCTCAGTAGTAGGCACATTGCCCAACATCCACAAAATTTTTAGAGGTGTTGTCACGAAATGTTTTAACTTTAATCCAAAGAGCAAAAGGAGCTTTAGCCCAAAGACAATGTTTAAATATATAATATTACTATGTTCGTCTTTATACCAATGCAAAAAAATATAACTTTTAATATTCTTATGGAGAAAACAAAAGTGCCCAGGGCCCATGGAAGTTTTAATGCAACCCTGGAACAACTGTCACTGACAGAACAAAACTGGGTGAAGGCCAGGCGGGCGTGGCGCTGGAGGCTATGGCAGCACAGGGCAAGTCGACTCTGACATCAGTTGAGTTCAAGGTACCTGCGAAACATCCAGTGCAAGTGACAAAAAAATCCTCTAGATACACAACTTGAAAGTTACTATGGCATTCTCAATGTCAAAACCTATAGAGTCATCAAGTAGGGATTTCAGTTCCAACTTCACCATTGTGGTAAACTTTGATTACTCTTACTGCCTTAAACAACATCATCTTTCCTCTAAGAAATGCTTCAAAACACATGGTTTTGTGGATGGTGACCTTTGGCCCAGTTGTAGTGAGAGGTTACCTGTGGGCTTACCCAAAATGAACCAATTAGAGTCCTCCTGTGGGATTTCATTTATTTATTTATTTAATTTTTTTAAGGACAGGGTTTCACCATGTTGGTCAGGCTGGTCTTGAACTCCTGACCTCAGGTGATCTGCCCACCTTGACCACCTCCAAAGTACTTGGATTACAGGTGTGAGCCACCACGCCCGACCTTCCTGTGGGATTTTATATCCGATGGTGGTTTGAAAGACCCCTGTGACTTCCTAGTAGTAAATCTGCTGGAATGTGCCCCTGAAATTGCCAAGGAAAGCGTTCACTATCACATAGGGAAACTTGCTTGAGAAAATGAAGCCGACATTCATAAAGTGACAGATTTATCAGTGTAGAGGAAATTCCAATGCCATTGTCATCCCCGTTTCCAGTTCTCCCTACCTCCACACCGACCCTTGCACTCTCTAGATAATAGAACGATAATTGTCTAGTCTGTTTAG
The DNA here is from genome assembly GCF_048565385.1 of Saimiri boliviensis. Lineage (NCBI taxonomy): Eukaryota > Metazoa > Chordata > Mammalia > Primates > Cebidae > Saimiri > Saimiri boliviensis. The sequence goes on from NC_133460.1 coordinate 62,186,397, forward strand.
GGTAATTACAATTTTGATTTCGATGTTTTTCAAAAGCAAGAATGATGATAAATATAACTGCAAAACACCATGTGATCTTGGGCAAGTCATGATCTCCCCCAACTTCAGTTTTCTGGTCTGTAGGATGAATACTGAAAAACAACATCATAGGGTCATGAGGATTACATGAGAAAATCAGAAAATTGCTTTAAAGTTAGGTGTATATCATGCACATGTTGGTTATCATTTTCATGATGAAGAGAGAAAGCAGCAGGGATTTCTGGAGTTGTCAATATGGGCGCTGTTTGGTCCACACGGGGTCTGGCTCAGTCACTGGGATGCCATTACATGTGGTTTAAAGAGTTCCTTCTTAATGTGCACCGTTAGATCCAATAAAAGTCGTATTCTTTTTCTGTGGTGCTCTCCACTTCGTGTTTATCTTTTTCCCTTTTCTGTTTTGTTGTTGTTGTTGCAGCTCCCTCTTCACAGAACATGTTAATTTTCGAACATTTGCCAAAATCAGTGAGCTCACTCTGTAGGAAATTCACGTAGAACTAGGATGAGTTCCCATCCATCTCACTTAATACTCACAGTGAAAACCTTCTCTGTGCCCTTTAAGTGTCCTGCCCTAACTGTACTATTGGCCTTTCCTCATAGTGTGAATTTTTCATGATCTCACTGATTAGACTGTGAAGTCTTCAAGGGCGGTCAGATAGGCTCATTAATGTGTTTATATACCCCAGCACTGAGCACACACTAGGTACTCAACAAACATTAGTTCAACAAACAGATGAATTTAGATATATTATATCGCAAATTCGCAAAACACACAATAGCATCTCTAATGCCAGTAATATGTAATCCATTCTGCAGTAGAATCTGAAATAAAATCCAAACAGCTAGGTGGAGATTTGGTAGTGTATATATATATATATATATATATATATATATATATGGACAAACAGGTTGTGCTGGGCTCAAGGGTGGCCTGCATCCCCTTTGTGAGAACGAGGCCCCGTGAAGGTAGATGTGAACAGTCTTTAGCTCAGCCTGTGGCAAGAGACTGGTTCTCTTTAGGAGTACGTGAAAAAAATGCATTTACACAATAAGACAACTGGTTGTTCAAGACACTACCACCACACAGCTTTACTCTGTCTGGCTGTTACTTTATAGGTCTGTCCTTAGGGCATCTATATTTTGTTTCTGTAAAAACTGATACCGAGTCAGAAAGAGCCTTTTGTGGCACCACTATTTGTAAATTATACAGGCAAAAAAGAGCATCACAAAGACTAGAACTCATATTTTGCATACTCCAATAAGCATGCCATCAATTAAAAGCTCAAGGTCAAGGAGCTTAGCCAAGTTTCCATCCAGATGGAATTTATAATAAGTGTTATAAAACACTGAAAACAGGGGATTCCAGCCAAACCAAAGACAAGTCATAAAAGGTACAAACTTCCCTAATGAGGCAATAACACCACAAACGTGGATCTTAGTTTACCACAAATCTGCTTTTTCATTCTGTTTCTCAGCAAACATGTGTTCAGTAGCTACTATGTGCTGAAGAATGTGTAGAAGCTGTGGTCATGAGACAGTCCCCTAGAAAATGAGAAGAAACATATATACACAAACTCAGACCTGGATGTGCATAGACGCACACACCACATGCAGCTAGCGGTACAAAATCAGTCAGACTAAGGCAGGGGAATTGGCAATTGCATCTTCAAACCTGTGTTATGGGCTGAATGTGTACCTTCAAAATTCATATGTTTACGTTCTGACCCCAATACTCCAGAATTTGGAAAATTCATGTGTTTAAGTTCTGACCCCAATACCCCAGCCTTATTTGGAAATAGGTTTTCAGCAGACGTAATTAGTTAGGTAAGATGAGATTATACTGAGGTGGGGTGGGCCCCTAATCCAATATGACTAGGGTCCTTATAGCACAGGAAAATTTGGACACAGACACGCATACAGCAAAACACCATATGAATATAAGAGTCATGCTGCCACAGGCTAAGAAACTACCAGAAGCTAGGAGAGGGACCTCAAGTAAGTCTTTAATTCTTACTCCAGAGTGATTGTGTGATTGGAGTGTGGGATGGAATTTATGCTTTCAGCAGAAGCAAGGCTCTGCAAACATCTTGATCTTACACTTCTGACCTGCAGAACTATGAGACACTATATTGCTGTTGTTTAAGCAACTCAGTTTGTGGAAATATTTTACAGCAGCCCCAGGAAACTAACATACCTTAGTTGACAGATGATTAAATGACATAGTGTATATGAAAAAGCTTTTTGAACTTCAAAGTTTAGAAGCACAAAAATGTACATCATCCATAGAGGCCTTTTGGACAGCCCAAATTATATTGTGTTCCCAAGCAAATATGAACCGCAGATTTTAGATTTCAAGAGCAAAGCATGGAATCTGGATTTGTACCATACAATACAGGAAGCACCTGCCACATGAGAGCACCCGAAATGTGCTTAGTTCAAAGTGAGATGTGCCGTAAGTGTAAAACACACACCAGATTCCAAAGACTTATTCTGAAAAAAAAAACAAAATGTAAAATTTTTCATTAATAATTTGTATACCACCTACATGTTGAAATGATGAAATGTTAGATGTATTGAGTTAAATAAAATTTATTAAAGATAATTATTTCACCTGCTTTTTAAATTTTCATCTTTTTAATGTGGCTACTAGGAAATTTCCAATTACATATGTGGCACATATTCTATTTATGTTAGACAGCACATTTCCAAAGGTAAAAATGTGTCCCTAAATTTTCCTGAAATCATATAGATGTTATTTTCCATTGGTTTATGTGTCAGTTATAACAGAAGGTCTTCTTTCAGATCATCAAATCAGAGCACTTTGCAGTTAAGCACAAAGTGGTTTGCCTGCCATTGGTTTCATCAGCTGCTCCCATTTCACCAGGGAAGGTTTTAGAAGTTCAGGCCTTTGATTCCCTTCCTCTGCTTGTCTCCCACTCCACCCCCTAAGGACTCCAACTCATCCGGCTGATGGCGAGATTAGGTTAGAAAGCCATTGGCCTTTGCTGTTCGGTGAGGAGGCAAGTTTTGAAAAATGACCTCCCCTCGGCCAAACAGAAGAGTCTAAACATTCTACCTTTGAAATTATACAGACTATCATTAAAGTTACAGCCTGTCACTTACTACCCCTGGGACTTGTACTAGATACTTACTTAGGGCCAAGCATTAGCCAGGTGATAGAGATACTGATAATTACAAAATGGATTCAGCCATTAGGGGACTCAGAAGCAATTTGGAAAACTAGCATTTACCTCCAGGGTTACAATGATCATTGAATGACATCTAATATGAAAAGTGCAGTGTTTTATATGGACGTACTACCTATCAGCAGGATTATCACCCAAATTAAAAAGTCTTAGTACTATATCTGACGCAAAGAAGTTTTTTAGTAATATGGTCTCCTCCCTTTTTATTAACCTCATAATTCACTACACTTTTCAATGCCTATAAATGTCTTCCAAAATATTCACTTTAGATATATGAAAATTAAAGTCCAGGAAGATATATGGCACGCCAACTCCCAACCCCCAATTACACAGTCACTCTGGAGCAGGAAATAAAGATAGCAGACCACTTTGTGTGGCTACCCCCAGTCTTAAGGAACTTATCCATATTAGACAAGTTTCCGTCAACTGAAACTATGGGGACAAGGTCCAACCCTTGGTGATAAGCTGCCATGAAGTGGACAGGAGGCCCCACTAAGCAGGGATCAACATAGGACAAGAGTATAATCCTCACATTTAGGATACATGGCAAAATCAGGAGCAGCCAAACCCCAAAAAGTAAAGATTTAAGGACATATTCCTGATACATATCCAGACACATTCTGTGGGCATCTCCTTGCACAAGTCTTCCAAAGTATATGCTCTTCTTACCTTTCCAGGATGAAGAACGGGATTTAAGAAACAGAGAAAAGAAATCTAAGTTAACTGTAGTTTCATTCCTTGAAGAAACCAATATTAACATAACAAACATGTTTCAATTAAGTCTTTTTCTCTGCTTATATTTTTAAGATTGGCATAATACTTTATAAGTAGTTTTGTATTCTGACTTTTCACATATATAATGTGAATTAGCCCATGTTAGAAAATATTCTTCCAAGTATCACTTTTAATAGAGAAACAATATTGCATTATATGTATGCATGTATGCACTCATGATTTATTTAATATTTCTTATAGTAATTATTTTGTGATAATGAAAATACATGATATAGCATACAAATGACAGACATCAATATCTTTGGTCATTAGTCTTTGTTAAATTGCATCAATAAGCATAAACAGTTTAAAGACATGTACTGCAGATCGCCAAATTGCTTTAAAGAAAGTCTGGACCACTTCAATTATCCTAAGAGAGCAGGAAATGCACATTTTAGTGACACCTTGTTGAGTCAAAAATTGTTGGGTTTTAATTTGCTAATTACATATGCAAAAAAATACATCCCATTTCTACTGATATGCTTGCTTTGATATCAAGTAAAAAACAATTTTTAATTATTTATTAGTTATTTGACTTTCTTTGAGAAATGGTGATTCATACCCTTTGTCCATTTTATTACTATATAAGTGGCTCTCTACCACTAATTGCAACACATATGAATTATGTATACACTAAGAATGCCAACACTTTATACCAATACTTCTTCAGAATATTTTCTGAATACTCTGCTTGGGTTCTCTTTATTTTTAATTTTTCTGTGAATGTTTTGTTGTTACATTTTTAATGTAATCAAAGCCATCATTTATTGACTTTGCAATTGCCTTCACTGATTTTATGTATACCTCGAAAGTGTCTTTCCTACAAGATCCAGATAAATATAAAAAAAGCTTTTCTCTTTTAAAATAATATCTTTATTTTTAATACTTATTTAAATTAATATAGTTGGAAATCATTTTAGTGAATAATTTACTATTTCAAGAAACTATTTCTGATATCAAAACATTTGTAGATTATGTAGAGATCAAAGAATGTCATCAATGACCATATATAAGAGATTTGATGAAATAATTTTCCTTGTAGTGAAATTCTATGTTGTTTAATAATCTTGTTCTTGGAGAATATGTAAATCAGAAAAATGCTTATAAACTAGTATTAATTGTAAACAGCAACTAAAAGAACTTTTATAGTTCAATCTCTATAAATATAACTGCATTTAATGTTCTAACTGTATAACTCAATATAAATATAAAAATGAATATAGGTAGATTATAAAATGTTAAAATTGGTTGTTTCTAGATTGTAAGATTACTATTGATTTTTATTTTATACTCTAGCATTTTCCAATTTTCCTGCAATAGACATTTATGACTTTTAAGAGTAAAAAGTAAAGGAATATCTTTTAAATTGAAAATAAGTTATTGCTTTTTCCATTAATGCTTTAATAATAACACACTTTTTCATAGGCAGTTCTTTTTTTCAGAGTGCTTCATAGTTGTTTTCATTTCTTATTTCTTTCATGGATAAAAGAAAAAAGATGGAAAATAATTCCCTTGAAGCATGTTTCCAGGTCTGAGATTATCCAGACTCATTGGCTACCCACTCCTTCCAAACTACTCTCCCATTTGTGTTGTGCTTTTTGATTTCCTGTGAATACATTACACCTTTGCACCCAGTACATGCCTTGGCACATGGTAATCTCTTGTGTTACACTCATCCCCCTTCCTTCCCCTTCTCCACCAGTTTCTGACTGCCGACAATATTCCATCTCAAGATGTTTTCCTTGGCCTTCCTGCCCACGTCCTCTCTGCCTGCTCTCTTCTGCTTTCTCGTACCTTGTAATGTCAAGCTCTGTCTCCCCTTCTAAGCCACCAGCTTTCCGTTGGAAGCACTGTGTTTTATTCATCCTTTAAATAACATGAATAACATGATTCTTACTCATTTGTAACATCAATACAATGAGCCGATAGCTTCTTTACTTGGCTACATTACAGTAAACTCTAAAAACAAAAACCTGTATGCTTTCCGCATTAAAAAATATATATAGTAACTTTATTTCCTCAAATGTTAAGCATAGAGTTAACATATGATCTACAAATTCGACTCTTAGGTATATGCCCAATAGAAATAAAAACTATCTTTACAAAAACTTGCATATAAATGTTAGTTAGCAGCATTATTCATTATTATTCATATTCATAATAGACAAACACTAGGAAGAACCCAAATCATCCACTAACCAAGTAATGGATAATTGAATGTCATATATTTATAGAATGGGATATTATTTGCTAACAAAAAGAAATAACATATTTATATGTGCAGCAACATAGATAACCTTCAAAATCATTCTGCTAGGTGAAAAAAAGCCAGTTGAAAAAGATCACATTATATAAAATGTCCAGAATAGTGAAACCTATGGAGAAAGGAGATTACTGGCTAGCAAGGGATAGTTGCGTGTGTGTGTGTGTGTGTGTGTGTGTGTGTGTGTGTGTGTGTGTGTGGTGGGAGGGTTGGAGGTGTTTACTAATGGGTATAGTTATTTTTTGGAGTGACAAAAATGTTCTAAAATTATGATGATAAAATTATGGTAAAAACCTATGGTGTTGGCTTTACACCTTTGTAAATATATTAAATACAACTGAGTTGAACACTTTTAGTGGGTGAACTTTATGGTACATGAATTATTTCTTAAAAAACTGAGTATATATAAATAGAGTACATATATATTATATTTATACATATATATAAATGTATATGGCTTGAAGTATATATAATATGTATATAACATACACACACACACACACACACACATATGTATATATATATATGGCTTGAAATATAAAAATCATTACTCTCAATGGGGCTGGCAGCCCATCCTCAAACTCTACTCCTGAAAAATTTGCCTCTATCCACCACTGAAGGAGGAATGTGAGGATATGGTCATGGATAGGCTCAAGAAATGAGACATTTAGGGACATCTATTGTAACTACTCTTGGTAATATTTTAATAATATTTTATATTTTGAAGCACCAGGCTGGTCAATCAAATAATTGCAAGGTTAAAACAACCCCATTAATTCAACTATATCAAAGTGGCTGTATAGAAATGTGCTACTTTTTCACCTCTTCCTAATCCCCAAGGGCTTAGCGGTCGATGGTTTACTTCTCTGACCTTCCACAGATCCCTGTTTATGACTCTCTTATATTGTGGTATTATTGGATTTTGTGTATATTTCTCCCAAAAGTTTAGACTAGCTAAACTATGAACCCACAGACCATACGGATTTATTACAGAACTCTGTCTTTTAAGTATAAAGTGGAAAATGGTAATGTTTTAGGTTTACTAAATAGAATTTTTTTTTTAAGCCAAAAAGTAAGAGATGGCATCACTGCTAACTTTAAAATTGTATGCTTTCTACCTCTATTCCCAGGAAGATGTTAAGCAATTTATTTGATGTCCTTCAAAAAGTATCTTTATAATGAAACAAGAGAAACTATGACTAAATATCAAATTGAACTTCCTGCATAGCATAACAAAAATGGGGTAGAATAAAGAATGAAGGCGAATTTTGACTCATGTGAGTAGCAGAAAACCAAATATCCTAGATGATTTAATTTTACCTGAATAAAATGGAGGGTAGGCAAGTTGATCTCAAAGATCTTTTTCCAGATTTATGAGCAAGGTTGCTTCTGTACCCCTACACAGACTCGGCGCTGTGCCTCCACAACAGCTGCCGGAAAGGTGACAAACGACAGTCAAAGAAATCACCAGGAGACAATGGCCCCTATGAGGCCCACAAGCTTATTTGTTCTGAATTAAAATGCTCAAACTTCAGATTCACTCTCATCCTCTGTATTTATGGTTCCTTCTGCCTTGAAGCAAGCATACTGAATGCCATGATAAATTGTTGAAAATCTGTCTCATTTCCAGGCAGACCCTGTAAATTTCTGAGCTGTGCTTTGCAACCCTTCATTCTGATTTGTAACGTTCAACCACACTGTCAATGACACACAAAGGGTCTGCAAGGCCCTTTTCCTTTGGCTGAGCAGTGGCTGTGAGGTCCTGGCCTTTCATTATCCCTAGAATGTCGCAAAGCTGTACTTTATCAGAGCATCCAGCCCTTTTCAATGAGGATGATGTGCTTGTCCTCCCAGTCAAGACTTTTGTCTAAGATGTGGCAGGTGCTGAGAGGGGCACAACCTTGTTAGGATGTGTTGATTTTGGAATAGATACAGTGGAGAGAGTAAAGTCCTTTACAGAAGGTTCTCCCAGTACTTAGAATGAAACCTAAAAATATCAATCCTCTGGGGCAAGTATTCTTTTCTTAATCACATATTTATAACATGCCCCTACTCATGGGAGACATGATAAAACAAAGAGGAGCAAGTCCTTGATCTCTTGGAGCTTAGATTATGTTCCTTTCATTGAATGAACAAATGGGTGAGTGAGTGAATGTGCATGATCTTTGTGTTCAAAAGAAGTTGCTAATCCCATTGCTGTCTAAATCATATCTGGCCCTCTAAGCCAGGCTTACAGCACAATCCAGGCAACTAGTGAAAGCAAGCTAAAGGATAAAATAAGTTTTTGAGGTCAAATCTCCATGCCTTTTCATACATGAAATATTAATATCTGAACCCTAAATTCTCGTTTGCTTTACCAACTTCAAGACGTTTCTCTGAACCTGTATAATTCTGTTCAATCTCTCAACCTCTGGCTTGGTGGGCCTTAACGTTCGCACATAATTTTCAGCTTCATATTCTCCTTCCTTATTTGTGTTCTTTCATAATTAAGTATACGTCAATAGCCTAGCTCAGGGTAGCACAGAAATTCACCTAATCAGAGGATAGATTCAGATCCCTGTGAAATAACTGTCTCCATGGAACCTAAAAAACTAAACAGAGTGGGAAATTAAGACTTCATCCTTTCCCATTTGCCAGATGAGGGTGCACGTTGATGCTAGGCATTTACTAACAAAGACTGGACAATAAAACTGAGACCTTAGTAATGCCAGGGGTGAAGGAAGGCAGACAAGTTGGATTTGTATCTGAGGGGTCTCTGTCTCAGCAGTGCTGACTGTCCACAAAGAGAGCCTAACATCCGGGTGGCTGGGAGGCTGAGCTTTCTTCGATCCCCACAACCAGAAGGAGCTAGAAAAGTAACAGAGAATCTAACCAGAAGCCAAATACTCCAAAGCAGATTCTAAATAGGAAACACAATCATAGGTGTAGGTACATTAAAATAGGAAACACCAGGCAATGAAAAAGGAATAAGATGAGGAGAGGATGGGGAAAAGAAAGGCTCAACGCTGTGTAGTCTCACATGAGGTGCTGAGCACTTTCACATACTTCATTTAATATCCACAACAATTTTTGTGAAATAGATATTATTAAAACTCATTTTGAGAAAGAACCACGAATTGCTGAAAATCTGAGAAGTGAAAGAGCCTACATAACCAGGTGATAATCACAGGCAAGTGATAACCACAGAACGAGGATTAGAACCTTGTTTCTCTGGTACCAGGAGATTCATGGTTTATTTTTGTTAGCTTTATCATCATAGCAGAACAATGTTGAACTTTACGTATAAAACCTTCCATTTTTTTACCTTTTATTTTAGGTTCAGGGATATATGTGAAGGTATATTACATAGGTAAACTCATGTCACAGGGGTCTGTTGTACAGATTATTTTATCCCACAGGAATTAAGCCTGGTACTCAATAGTGATTTTTTGGGTGCTCCTCTTTCCTCCCACCCTCCAATAATCCCTAGTATATATTATTTCCTTCTTCATGTTCATAAGTTCTCATCATTTACCTCCTGCTTATAAGGGGGAATATGTGGTATTTGGTTTTCTGTTCCTGCATTAATTTGCTGAGAATAATAGCCTCCAGCTCCATCCATATTCCTGAAAAAGACATGATCTTAAAAACCTTCTATTTTACTTGGCTGGACTAAATGTTCTGATTTTTTTCCCCTAATTTGATGAGACACTAAGTGATTTGATCTCGTACTAGACCATAAGGAAAGGAGGGCATAAATTGCTATTTAATATTCATAATTACATACCTGTATCAGAATCAGCTTTTGAAAACATTGTAAACTAAATAGCAAATTGTTTCCAGAGTTTATCTCCACTGTATTGTGAAGCATTGTAAGAACAGCACCGAGCTCCAGAGATTTAAGATGCCTTGGAAGATGAGCGTGCAAGTGAGGCATGTATTTGCAGCCTTTAACTGGCCTGATACTCTCAACTTAGAACTCCTCATGCTAAGATATCATAAATATTGTTTCCTACAGACTATTTACTTTAATCTTCCTAACCTCTAACAGATTTGGTATCACTGTTATTGCCCTTTTATAATAATACTGAGAAAGTAGAAGCTCGGAATAGTTAAAGTGTTATCCAAATTCTCTTCCAACGGTGAACTTGCTTGTGCTAGTTTATCACCAGATCAAATGTGGCTTCAAAGATAAACTTTTTCCTGGGCATGACTCACTGCTCATGAAGTGTACTGTGAGACTTTATTTGAACTATGAATATGGGTGGGAATCCATGCATTGCGTGTGTGTGTGTTTCCCAGTAGGTGACTTATTACTAATATCACCTGCATATTCACACACTGGATCCACCTACTCTTAGACCAAACTGTGCATCAGGATTGTGGTAGACAATTGTGGTAGCTACTCAAACCAAAGCTCTGATAGTCATTTAGCTACGTCTTGATAATAGCCAAAGGATAAATGCACACATCAGTACCTGAAATCTTCACTGCTTTAGAACTGGTAAAATATGGTTTTGAGCCTATAATATTGATACGTTTGTATTTTTCTTTTATTTTTCTTGGGCCTGGCTTTTTTCTCCTTCTACTTTATGAGTTCACTCAGTAATTTATTTAGTATATATACATATATATATATATTTTATATATCATACATACATATGTAAATAATTTGACCCATTGAAAGAGCGTAAGGAAAGGAAGGTGTAAATTACATGTAATTTTTATATATATACATGTACATTGATGTGTATGTATGTGTGTGTGTGAATACCATTGACTCCTGAACAACATGGGGTACTGTTGACCAGAAGTCTTACTGATAACATAAGTAGTTGATTGACACATATTTTATGTTATATGTATTATATACTGTGTTTCTACAAGAAAGCAAATTAGCAAAGAGAAAATATAATGATTAAAATCATAAGGAGAAAAAACATATTTACTGTTAATTATGTAGATCATAAGTATGGCCTTCAACCTAGCCATCTTCACTTCGAGTAGGCTGAGAGGAGGAAGAAGCATGCTTGGTCTTGCTGTCTCAGCGATGGCAGGGGCACAAGAAAATCGACATGTAAGTGGACTTGCCCAGCTCAAACTTGTGTTGTTTAAGGGCCAGCTGTATATCTCACTACTATATGCCAGACACTATTCTAGGCATTTGGAGTATGTTAGTGGACAAAACAGACGTAATTTTCTGCCCCCTTGCTTTTTTGCAGAGGGCATTAGAGAATAAATAATAAAAATAATAAATTATAGGGTATGTTAGGAATTGAAAAATTATATATATATATATGTGTGTGTGTGTGTGTGTGTGTGTGTGTGTGTGTGACATTATTTATATATGTAGTACAGCATGCAGCCTACTATGTGCAAGATACCTTGTGGGGATGCAGGTTTCACTGTTAATTAGGATCACTGGGTAGGCCTCTTTGAGAAGATGAAATTTGAGAGAATAAGGAAGAGAGAGAAAATCATTTGGATTTGGAGGAGAGTTCCAGGAAGAGTGAACAGTCAGTGCAAAGACCAAAAGGCATGAGCATGCTTGACATATTCAATAAATAGCATGGAAACACGTGTCTGTGGCTAAACAGAGTCAGAAGGAGAGAATAATGATAAGTTCAGGGAAGTATGAGGATTTCAGACCTACGGGGTTATTGCAAAGACTTTGTCACATACTCTGAGTAAGACAGAAAAATGTCAGGAGAATTTGAGCAGGGAATGACTTTATTGGACTGACTTTTTACAAGAATCGCTCCAGTTGCTATGTTTAGAATAGATCTCATGATGGAAAGGTTGGAAGAATGAAGCCAATTTACACACTAACTACAGAAATTCAGGCCTAAGATAATGTTGGCTTGGGTCAGAGTGATAGCAGAGGAGGTGCTAATAAGTTGTCAGATGCTGAATACATTCTGAATGCAAATCTAGTAAGATTTCCTGACACTTTGGATGTGAGGTGTAAATGAAAGATAGTACTCAAGGAAGATTCTAGGTTTTAGCCTGAGCAACTTGAAAGAAAATGCTACCGCTAATTGAGATGGAGAATGCTGCAGGTGAAGCAGATGAGGGTAGGATCGGGAGAAGAATTCAAAGTTCTGCTTAGGTATGTGACCATTGAGATCTCTATCTTTTCTGAGTGGAAAGTTCATGTAGGCACTTGGATATACACATCTAGACTTCCATAGAACATCTAGATTAGGTAAAATCTGGAGGTATAGATTGGAATCTATCGGAATATAGATGTTATGTAAGTAATATGAATTAAAGTCACCAAAAGAGAGGGTCGAATTAAAGAGAAGAAAGCCATTACAACATTTAAAATTTGGATAAAGGAGGAAGAAATGTAAGCAAAGAAGAAAGAATAATGAAATAGTATGCTTTATCACAGAAGTCAAGCAAGAGTACTGTTTATAAATGGAGATCTTGAATTTTATTACAGATTACCTAAAAGTTGAGGAATTTGAGGAAGACGTTGCATTTGGCAACACGGAGTTCACTGATAATATCAAAGCAGCAGATTTAGTGGAGTTATATGAATATGAACCAGAGAGGAGAGAAAGAAAGAAAGCGTGATGAGGAAGCAACACCTTGAATGGGCAATTTTTTGCATGTAGCATAGGCTAAAGGTAAAGATTCTAAACTGTGAAGTCACTGTATTTTCCTAAACTTAAATAATGGCTCTACTTATGTATTAGCTTTTGAATGTTGCAATCATTATTTTACATTGCTAAGCCTTAGTTTTCTCATCTGGAATATACAGTTATTAATAGTACCTACTTCACAGGTGTTTTGTGAGAATTAAATGAAGTGATACATGGGAACCCCTTAGCAAAGTACCTTGCACATAGTAGGCTTTTAGTAAATGCTAGTTATTATTATTTCTATTAAAGTCATTAACATTAATAAGCTCTTCAGACATTTTACTGTGAAGAGAAGAACAGAAGCAGTTTTACCTTATATATAGTTTTAAATGTAATCTCTTGTTATATATGTCATAGAACACACACACACACACACACACACACACACACACATATATATATATATATATATATACATATACACACACACGAGTGCACAAGCATCATGTCTCACATACGTTACTTGAAGTTTGAATAAAAATACCCATGGTGCACATATTTAGTAAACTGTTCCAATTAGCTTCCATTTTAAGACTTAAATATAACAGCAATTTTGATGTCCCTGAAAACTTCATTAAGCAGGATTCAACTGTATAAACATTTAGATCAAAGAACAAAGTTCTTTTTAGAGAACTTTTAGAAGTATAGAGCTTTAGAACTCTGTAAGCTACTCAACTATCAGATGACTCAAGTTGTCATTGTACCATTACTTTTTAAAGTAAGTATATGCTGTGGTTGCCTGGAAACCACAATCTATCTTAGAGTTCATGAAGTTTCTGATCCAGAATTCTATACGTGGGTCAAATATCATGTATTTCCACAGAATGAGAAAATCTGAAAGGTCGGTAAGTGAAATCCAAGAACAATACCACAGAACAGACCCCCAGAGCTGCCAAGCAATTTAGAAGACTGGATCACAGTTCAGGATCTAAACTACTTCATTGTTGATTAAAAACAAAAGAAAACAAAACATAAAACAAAAACTCTGACAAAAAAGTAAGCATTTCCAAAGCTGATTTTTAAAACAAAGTTTAAAACATCTATGTTTACTTATTTCAAAGCCAGATTTTACAACATTCTATTCCCTTGTCTCAGCCCCAAGCATCTTAACGGGCTCTGGCAGTGGCACGTATCACTGGGGTCATTTATTCAGCAACTACCAAAGATACTTAGGAGGTAATGTTGTTCAGAGTTTGTATATTGGAGGTGAGAGAAAGGAGGATCAAATGATGAAATTCACTAAGAAAGGAAATGCAGGAGATAGACCAAAGATGGGGCATGAGATAGTGAGTTCACTTTTGAACGTGATGATTCTGAGATTCTTGTTAAATTTCTAAGTGAAGATGTCAAGAAAGTGTTGGGTATATGAGTCAGTGGTTCAGAGAAACAGTTTAGAGAATAAAATTTCGAACTAAAGGCATATATAAGTTACCAATTGAAAGCTTTAATCTAGGAGAAAGGAAGTAGACTGACAAGAAAATAGATCCTAACACTAACCCTGAATAACTCTAGTTCTCAGAACTCCTATCTGCTGGCTTAAGTGTCTGGGGAGGGTCCACAACAATTCAAGAAAGACTGAAAATGTAGTTATTCAACTTAAAGGAAACAAATTTAAATAGATTGATCATATTCAATTTATAAAATTCTATGAGCAGTTAAGTAAGATGATCACTAAAATATATCTACTGGCATCAAGGCCCAGAGGTCACTAACGTCCTTACTAAGGAAAAATTGTTGAAGTGCAGGCATATAGCTCAGCAAAAGCTGTTTAAGTGTGAGATGAAATAGAAAATGCATTCCTGTGTCTCTTTTAGAAATCTGTGAATAGAAGGAGAGTGATAGAACTGCAGCTGAAGCAAGGAGTGAAGTCTAGAGATGTTTACTTTGATTCGGCTTTATGTTACAATCTGATATGGTGTGGCAAAGGGAAAATAAAAGAAAGAGAAAGTACAATATGGGTATAAGTTTCCTGAGTAGGAAGAGAGTAAGACTCAGAACAAAGATGCATAATGGACTAGCCTTAGATGTAAGGATGGATATTTCCTGAGAGAGATAGAGAGAGAGAGAGGCTGAGAGACAAACGACAGAGAGGGAGAGGGAGAGGGAGAGAGAAAGAGAGAGAGAGAGGAAACTGGTGTAGATGACAAGTAGAGGTTGATTTATAGATTGATGGCTTACATTAATGAAATTCCCACTTAAAGATCTCCTGCCTCAAGCCTCTATCTGAGAATTAAGGAGAACACAGGAGAATCAAGATTTTGAGAAATATGAGGACTTGAAATAATCTTAGGAGAAATCATTGAGTAGAAAAAAATGGTCATGAATGTAATGATTCCAATGGATTTTTTTTCAATTACATAGAAAAAGAAAGGTAGCTAGAAAATCATATTTTATTTAGAATAGATGGGTTTCAATAATTAGAAGAAAAGACCAAGCACAAGCCTTGAGGACATTGGAACAAGAAAGTTTTAGTGGTGAAAAATAGATTTAAATAATGTATCACAGACAGGAGAATAATATTCATAACTTATTTATTATTGTATCTCCAGCAAGGTGGGTATGATTGTTTTGTGAAAATTCATCTTGTAATATAAAGATAACGTGCACTTTTTCTATGTACATACTATATTTTAATAAAATGGTTTTACAAATAAAAACAATACAAAAGTATCAGTGAATTATAAGTCCCCAGTTGTGTTCAGCATACTCCAGCCAGAATGTACTTTTCAAACATCTGCTGCTATACTAGAGAAGAGCGCACTGAACCAACAGTTCAATTGCTTGATTTTCAAGACACTATGGGCATAGCACACCAAGTCATTTGAAATGTATTGGGATAATGCTGTTATGATCCTTTTTTATGTCTGAAGGATCAATATTAATGTACCTCTTTATTTCTAATACTGATCATTTACTTTTTCTTGTTACTTCTTGATTACTTTTGGCAGGGGTTTGTCATTTCAATGGGTTTTTTTCACTAAAAAAACACTATTGATTTTGTTCATTCTCTCTACCTCAGGTTGTTTTCTGCATCATTAATTTTTGTTCTTATCTCTTTCACTTTCTTCCTTCTATATCATTTGAATTTAATTTGCTGAGATCTTTAACTTCTTGAGATCAATACACAGAAGAGTGTTGTTAAGTCTCTCTTTTATAATGTATATTTAAGATTAAAATTTCCTTCTTTTTATTGTGATAAAATTAACCTAAGTAAAAGCTACATATATTAAATGGACATTTGGATGACTATTGACAGATATATTTACTCATATAGCCACCATAACAGTCAAGATATGGAACATTTTTTCTGTCATTCCAGAAAGTTTCCTCATAATCTTTTCCTGTATTTCTTTTTTATTTATTTATTTATTTATTTATTTTTATTGCATTTTAGGTTTTGGGGTACATGTGATGAACATGCAAGATTGTTGCATAGGTACACACATGGCAGTGTGCTTTGCTGCCTTCCGTCCCCTCACCTGTATCTGTCATTTCTCCCCATGCTATCACTTCCCACCTCCCCACCCCCCCGCCCCTCCCCCATTTCCCCCCAACGGACCCCAGTGTGTAGTGCTCCCCTCCCTGTGTCCATCTGTTCTCATTGTTCAACACCCGCCTATGAGCGAGAATATACGGTGTTTGATTTTCTGCTCTTGTGTCAGTTTGCTGAGAATGATGGTTTCCAGGTTCATCCATGTCCCTACAAAGGACATGAACTCATCGTTTTTGATGGCTGCATAATATTCCATGGTGTATATGTACCACATTTTCCCTATCCAGTCTATCATCGTTGGGCATTTGGGTTGGTTCCAGGTCTTTGCTATTGTAAACAGTGCTGCAATGAACATTCGTGTGCACATGTCCTTGTAGTAGAATGATTTATAATCCTTTGGATATATACCCAGTAATGGGATTGCTGGGTCAAATGGGATTTCTATTTTTAGGTCCTTGAGGAATCGCCACACTGTCTTCCACAATGGTTGAATTAATTTACATTCCCACCAACAGTGTAAAAGTGTTCCTATTTCTCCACATCCTCTCCAGCATCTGTTGTTTCCCGATTTTTTAATGATCACCATTCTAACTGGTGTGAGATGGTATCTCAATGTGGTTTTGATTTGCATTTCTCTGATGACCAGTGATGATGAGCATTTTTTCATATGTTTGTTGGCCTCCTGTATGTCTTCTTTTGTAAAGCATCTGTTCATATCCTTCGCCCATTTTTGAATGGGCTTGTTTGTTTTTTTCTTGTAGATCTGCTTTAGTTCTTTGTAAATTCTGGATATCAGCCCCTTGTCAGATGGGTAGACTGCAAAAATTTTTTCCCATTCTGTTGGTTTCCGATTCACTCTACTGACTGTTTCTTTTGCCGTGCAGAAGCTGTGGAGTTTGATTAGGTCCCATTTGTCTATTTTGGCTTTTGTTGCCATTGCTTTTGGCGTTTTGGTCATGAAGTCCTTACCTACACCTATGTCCTGAATGGTTTTGCCTAGATTTTCTTCTAAGGTTTTTATGGTATTAGGTCTGATGTTTAAGTCTTTAATCCATCTGGAGTTAATTTTGGTGTAAGGTGTCAGGAAGGGGTCCTGTTTCTGCTTTCTGCACATGGCTAGCCAGTTTTCCCAACACCATTTATTAAACAGGGAGTCCTTTCCCCATTGCTTGTTTTTGTCAGGTTTGTCGAAGATCAGATGGTTGTGGGTATGTTGTATTTCCTCTGAGGCCTCTGTTCTGTTCCATTGGTCTATATCTCTGTTTTGGTACCAGTACCATGCTGTTTTGATTACTGTAGCCTTGTAGTATAGTTTGAAGTCCGGTAGTGTGATGCCTCCTGCTTTGTTCTTTTTGCTTAGAATTGACTTGGCTATGCGGGCTCTCTTTTGGTTCCCTATGAAGTTTAAGGTGTTTTTTTCCAGTTCTGTGAAGAAGGTCATTGGTAGCTTGATGGGAATAGCGTTGAATCTGTAAATTACTTTGGGCAGTATGGCCATTTTCACGATGTTGATTCTTCCTAACCATGAACATGGAATGTTTCTCCATCTGTTTGTATCCTCTCTTATTTCGTTGAGCAATGGCTTGTAGTTCTCCTTGAAGAGGTCCTTTATGTTCCTTGTTAGTTGTATTCCTAGGTACTTTATTCTCTTTGTAGCAATTGTGAATGGCAGTTCGTTCTTGATTTGGCTCTCTTGAAGTCTATTACTGGTGTATAGGAATGCTTGTGATTTTTGCACGTTGATTTTGTATCCTGAGACTTTGCTGAAGTTGTTTATCAGTTTCAGGAGATTTTGGGCTGAGATGATGGGATCTTCCAGATATACAATCATGTCATCTGCAAATAGAGACAATTTGATTTCCTCCTTTCCAATTTGGATACCCTTTATTTCTTTTTCTTGCCTGATTGCTCTGGCTAGAACTTCCAGTACTATATTGAATAGGAGTGCTGAGAGAGGGCATCCTTGTCTAGTGCCAGATTTCAAAGGGAATGCTTCCAGTTTTTGCCCATTCAGTATGATATTGGCTGTTGGTTTGTCGTAAATAGCTTTTATTGTTTTGAGATACGTTCCATCAATACCTAGTTTATTGAGGGTTTTTAGCATACAGGGTTGTTGAATTTTGTCAAAAGCCTTCTCTGCATCAATCGAGATAATCATGTGGTTTTTGTCTTTGGTTCTGTTTATGTGGTGGATTACGTTTATGGACTTGCGTATGTTGAACCAGCCTTGCATCCCTGGGATGAATCCTACTTGATCATGGTGGATGAGCTTTTTGATATGCTGTTGAAATCGGTTTGCCAGTATTTTATTGAAGATTTTTGCATCTATGTTCATCATGGATATTGGCCTGAAATTTTCTTTTCTTGTTGAGTCTCTGCCGGGTTTTGGTATCAGGATGATGTTTGTCTCGTAAAATGATTTGGGAAGGATTCCCTCTTTTTGGATTGTCTGGAATAGTTTCAGAAGGAATGGTATCAGCTCCTCCTTGTATGTCTGGTAGAATTCAGCTGTGAACCCATCTGGACCTGGGCTTTTTTTGGGTGGTAGGCTCTTTATTGCTGCCTCGACTTCAGACCATGTTATTGGTCTATTCAGGGTTTCGGTTTCTTCCAGGTTTAGGCTTGGGAGGTTGCAGGTGTCCAGGAATTTATCCATTTCTTCCAGGTTTACTAGTTTATGTGCATAGAGTTGTTTGTAATAATCTCTGATGATGGTTTGGATTTCTGTGGAATCTGTGGTGATATCCCCTTTATCATTTTTTATTGCATCAATTTGGTTATTCTCTCTTTTCTTTTTTATTAATCTGGCTAGTGGTCTGTCTATTTTGTTGATCTTTTCAAAAAACCAGCTCCTGGATTTATTGATTTTTTGAAGAGTTTTTTGTGTCTCTATTTCCTTCAGTTCTGCTCTGATCTTAGTTATTTCCTGTCTTCTGCTAGGTTTTGAGTTTTTTTGATCTTGCTCCTCGAGCTCTTTCAATTTTGATGATAGGGTGTCAATTTTAGATCTCTCCTTTCTTCTCATGTGGGCACTCATTGCTATATATTTTCCTCTAGAGACTGCTTTAAATGTGTCCCAGAGGTTCTGGTATGTTGTGTCTTCGTTCTCATTGGTTTCGAAGAACATCTTTATTTCTGCCTTCATTTCATTGTTTATCCAGTCAACATTCAAGAGCAAGTTGTTCAGTTTCCATGAAGCTGTGTGGTTCTGAGTTAGTTTCTGCATTCTGAGTTCTAACTCGATTGCACTGTGGTCTGAGAGACTGTTTGTTATGATTTCTGTTCTTTTGCATTTGCTGAGGAGTGATTTATTGCCAATTATGTGGTCAATTTTAGAGTAGGTGTGATGTGGTGCTGAGAAGAATGTATATTCTGTGGATTTGGGGTGGAGAGTTCTGTAAATGTCTATTAGGTTTGCTTGTTCCAGGTCTGTATTCAGGTCCTGGATATCCTTGTTGATTTTCTGTCTGGTTGATCTGTCTAATATTGACAATGGGGTGTTAAAGTCTCCCACTATTATTGTGTGGGAGTCTAAGTCTCTTTGTAAGTCATTAAGAACTTGCCTTATGTATCTGGGTGCTCCTGTATTGGGTGCATATATATTTAGGATTGTTAGCTCTTCTTGTTGCAGTGATCCTTTTACCATTATGTAATGTCCTTCTTTGTCTCTTTTGATCTTTGTTGCTTTAAAGTCTATTTAATCAGAGATGAGAATTGCAACTCCTGCCTTTTTTTGCTCTCCATTTGCTTGGTAGATCTTCCTCCATCCCTTTATTTTGAGCCTTTGTGTATCCTTGCATGTAAGATGGGTTTCCTGGATACAGCACACTGATGGGTTTTGGCTTTTTATCCAATTTGCCAGTCTGTGTCTTTTGATTGGGGCATTTAGTCCATTGACATTTAGGGATAGTATTGTTATGTGTGAATTTGATGCTGTCATTTTGATGCTACCTGGCTGTTTTGTTGGTTAGTTGATGCAGATTCTTGATTGTGTTGATGCTTTTTTACCATTTGGTGTGTTTTTGGAGTGGCTGGTACTGGTTGTTCCTTTATATGTGTAGAGCCTCTTTCAGGAGTTCTTGTAGAGCAGGTTTGGTGGTGATGAAATCTCTGAGTGCTTGCTTGTTCACAAAGGATTTTATTTTTCCTTCACTTATGAAGCTGAGTTTGGCTGGATAGGAGATTCTGGGTTGAAAGTTCTTTTCTTTAAGGATGTTGAATATTGGCCCCCAATCTCTTCTGGCTTGTAGGGTTTCTGCTGAGAGATCTGCTGTGAGTCTAATGGGCTTCCCTTTGTGGGTAACCCGACCTTTCTCTCTGGCTGCCCTTAGCATTTTCTCTTTCATTTCAACCCTGGTGAATCTGACGATTATGTGCCTTGGGGTTGCTCTTCTTGAGGAATATCTCTGTGGTGTTCTCTGTATTTCCTGGATTTGAATATTGGTCTGCCTTGCTAGGTTAGGGAAGTTTTCCTGGATAATATCCTGAAGAGTATTTTCCAGCTTGGATTCATTCTCTTCATCACATTCAGGTACACCTATCAGACGTAGATTAGGTCTTTTCACATAGTCCCACATTTCTTGAAGATTTTGTTCATTCCTTTTTGCGCTTTTTTCTCTGTTCTTGCCTTCTCTTTTTATTTCATTGAGTTGATCTTCGACCTCTGATATCCTTTCTTCTGCTTGGTCAATTCGGCTGTTGAAGCTTGTGCATGCTTCACGAAGTTCTCGTGTTGCGTTTTTCAGCTCCATCAATTCACTTATACTCCTCTCTATGCTGTCCATTCTCGTCAGCAGTTCGTCCAATCTTTTTTCAAGGTTCCTATTTTCTTTGCGATGGGTTAGAACATGTTCTTTTAGCTCATTGTAGCTTCTTACTACCCACCTTCTGAAGTCTGATTCTGTCATTTCATCACCCTCCTTCTCCATCTGGTCTGGTTCCCTTGCTGGTGAGGAGTTGTGATCACTTTTAGGAGGAGAGGTGTTCTGGTTTCGGGAGTTTTCATCCTTTTTGCACTGATTTCTTCCCATTTTTGTGGGTTTATCCACCTGTTGTCTGTCTCTGTCCCAGGGAGTTGGAGCTTTATGAGTTTCCGTTGCACTACTGCCTTTTTGGATTTTTCTTTCAGGTGGGACCCTCCCAGCTAGCAGCAGGCTTAGCCTCTGCCTGCCCGCAGGGGCTTTGCTGAGCTGCTGTGGGCTCCGCCCAGCTGCCCTGAGCTCTTCCCTGTAGTCCTTTTTATATGGGCGTAGTTAGAACTGTCTCCGCAACGGTGGCCCCGCCTCTGTTATGGCGGACTCTCTCTGTTGTGGCAGGTTGCCTCGGCAACGACAGCCTGCCTCCGTAGGGGTGGAGAGTCTCAGTAATGGCGGAAGCCCCTCCCCCACGGAGCCGGGCCGTCCCGGTTCAGCTGTGCTTGGTTTGAAGGGCTCAACCCAGAGGGTTTCCAATTACTGTTTTTGTTTTCGTTGTTGTTGGGGGTGGAGGGGTGGGACCAACGGAGCCTGATCACCTGGCTCCCTGACTCAGAGTCTTTTCTTTTAAGTTGAAGGACCCCGCGTTCCGGTCGCTTGTTGAAAAGGCGCCGGGATCTCCCGTGCTGCGACTCACGGAGTCGGCTGGAACTGCGGCGCCGGCTCCTGGCAGATTTTTTGCCTAGGAATCTCCTGGCCTGACTCGCTATTTCAGATGAATGGGCAACTCTGCCGTCTCAGGGCTCTGCTCGCCAGCTAAGAGGGCTCCCAGACCAGTGGCTTTTGTACGGAGAACCGCAGCAACAGGGCGTGGTCACAGCAGCCGCGCGGGCGGAATCAGCCCCACGGGGGCCAAAACAGCCGCACCGGCTGGGACTGCGACGCTGGCGACCCCTCTGCCTGGGTATCTCCTGGTCTGTGGGCAATAAGAGTTCATCTGGAAATGCGGCGTCCACTCACCCTCTGCACTTTCACTGGAGCTGAAGTCCTGAGCTGTTCTTAGGCGGCCATCTTCCCAGCATTCTCCCAGCATATTTCTTTAGATAAATAGAATCATAGAGGTATTATTTGTATCTGTCTTATTTCTTTTAATATATTACAATTTATTATCTTTTAAAACGTTTGCTCCTTAATATTGAGATAAATTTTGCAACCAGTGAAATAAACAGATCTTAAATGCATAATTTCAGTAAATTTTGTCAAATGTGTAACTAATCTTCTCAATCAAGATATAGAATAAACTATTGCGGCTGGGCGCAGTGGCTTACGCCTCTAATCCCAGCACTTTGGGAGGCCAAGGCGGGTGGATCACGAAGTCAAGAGATCGAGACCATCCTGGTCAACATGGTGAAACCCTGTCTCTACTAAAAATACAAAAATTAGTTGGGCATGGTGGCATGAACCTGTAGTCCCAGCTACTCAGAAGGCTGAGGCAGAATTGCTTGAATCCAGGAGGCATAGGTTGCAGTGAGCGGAGATCACACCATTGCACTCCAGCCTGGGTAACAACAGCGAAAACTCCGTCTCAACAACAACAACAACAAAAGAATAATCTATTGCCCCAGGAAGGTCCCTAATGCAACATTAGGCAACTATTTCTCTCAATTACATTATGCAGATTACATTTGCCTCTTCTTTAGCTTCATGTAAATGGAATTGTACACTGTGTATTTATTTGTGTATAGCCTCTTTTACTTGGCATAATATTTTGTAGATTTATCAATGTTATAGCATATATCAAGGGTGTAATCTTTCATAGTGCTAAGAAGTATTCCAAGTATCAATATACCATAATTTCTTTATGCAAATATTGTTTATGCAAAATGTTTATGCAAAATTATGTTTATTATTTATCTTACATTAATGGGCATTAGCATTTTCTCCACAGTAATTGATCATTATGAATAATGTTACTTTAAAGATTTTTATTTAAGTCTATTTGCAGATTTAGGTCTTCATTTCTCTTGAATAAATTTCTATAATTACTAGATAAATCGATAGATAGATGTAGATTTACCCTTTTAAAAAGCAAATCGTTTTTATTTGGATTTTTCTGGTAACAGTATTGATGCCTTTTTATGTTTAGGGCACTTATTTATATTTTGTGAAAGTGTATGTTCATGTGCACTGCAATTTTTGGATGTTTTGAAATTACTGATTTGTAGACATTCTTTATATATTTTGGATAAAAAGTCATTCTCCAAGTGCTTTCTATGCCTCCATTAATACGATGATGTTTTTCTTCATTATGTTAATATGGGTATAATGAATAAAGTGATTTCACAGCTGGATTAAGATACTATACTTATATGCATGGATTCCTGAATGATTGGCACTGACTCTTGACTAAGATATAGACAATGTGATAAACAATGTTTATTGCGTGATGTTTAATATTTGAAACTCCCCTGGCAGCATACAATAATGATGTATACTAGGCATAATCATATAGATAGTCTTGTTTGGCCATATGGTCAGAGGAGAACCAAAACTCTGCTGGAAAATTTAGAGAACTCCCCTGAAGCAAAGAGTTACACTCAAATTTTAGTGGTTGAATCTGGGAGTGAAGGATAACCTTGTGCAAATAAGAAAGACCCTAGGGAGCTGTGCCTGGAAATCTTTTGCTTGTCTGCACAGTCTTTCTCCTGCTCCCTTCTGCACATTTTTTCTCCTCTTTATTCTGCTGGACCCTAATTTTTGCTTTACATAGCTACATTCTGTGGCCTTGTAGGTCTTTTCAATTATTCATTACTGTTGTAATCTTTGCAAAGAGGAAATACATCTATTGATGGGCAGCCACTAAACTGAACTTTCTAGAATTAGCATACTTCATGGACTGTGCTTTGTTTTTGTTTTCAGAATTTGACTATTTCATATAAATTTTCAATATCTTAGCCTAAAATTGTTTGTAGGAGTCACTTAATGTACGTGTAATATCTGTAGGATAGCCCCTTTTTCATTTCTGATATTGATAATTCTTTGCCTCTTTCTCTTTCTCTCCCCTCTGTCTCCCTCTCTATTGCCCTCCGTGTATGTGTGTGCACACATGCATGTCTGTGTCCTCTGATTAGTCTTGCTAGGGTTATATCAATTGCAATTTTTCCAGAGACCAACCTGGACTTTCTTCATTTTCTCCATTGTTATGCATTTTCTATTTTATCTTTTTGCTTTTATCTTATTTACTTCATTTTATGTATTTTATGTTTAAGTTGCTTATTTTGCTAAAGTTAGTTTGCTAAATGGAAATTTAGTTTGCTCATTTTAAACCCTTTCTATTTTTTCAATGTAAGCATTTTAGTCCATAAATTATCTTCTAATCATTGTTTTAGTCATATCCACCAATTTTTAAATATTGTATTGCTATTTTTAGTGAGTTCAAAATATCTTTTAATTTTCTTATATTTCTTTTCTGATACACATGTTATTTAGAAGAACAATGGTAATATGACAATAATATATAATGTTTTCCAGGTTTCATACTTTTTTTAAGTTTTATTATATTAGAGTAAGAAAATATAAGAAAATAAATGGTGAGATTTTGAACTCTAAAAATTATTGAGAACAATTCAGTCGTCATTATATCTTTATGAAGGTTCCATTTTCTTTGTGAAGATTCCATGTGTATTTGAAAGGGATGTTGCTGTTCATATTCTTGCACAGATTTTATACATTTCTCTTTTTTATTTAATATTTATATCAATTATTAAAAGATGAGAGTTAACATCAACAACAATAAGTATAGACTTGTCTATTTCTTTCTTCACTTTTACTATTTTTGCTTCAGGCACTTAAAGTTTGCCTCTTTTTTTTAAGAGAAAATTCTACTCTGTTACCTAGACTGGCATGCAGTGGTGCAATCACAGCTCACTGAAGCCTCAAACTCCTGGGTTCAAGTGATTCTTCTACCTCAACTTCCCAAAGTGCTGAGATTACTGATATGAGCCACTGTGCTCAGACTGAAGCTTGCCTCTTTTATCATTGTGTGATATCTTTTTAAAGTCTGGAAGTATTTCTTTTTTGAAGTTTATTGCATTTGATATCCATCTAGCCACTCCAATTTAATTATGCATACATTTTTGTAGTGCATCTTTTTCATCTTATTTACTTTGAACTTTTCTGGCCTGTATTATTAAACCATGTCTTCTGTTGAGAACATGTTGTTGAAGGACTTTGCTTTTATTTTATTTTTTTATCTGATTTGACAAGTTACATTTATTTGCATTTTAGTTCATTTACACTTAATATAATCACATACATGTTTAGTCTAAGTCTATAATTTTGCTACTGGTTTGGTTCAATATTTTTGTGGGTAAGGTCTCTGGCGTTTATGTGAAACCATTTGGACCCTGCCATTCTCAGATGCCATCATCCTCATTGAATGCAGGAAGCCAGATTCAATAGCAACATTTCCCACTGTCATTTCTGGCCTAAGTAATAGCCACTATAGACTCGTGAAAATTAAAAAGATTAAAAAATGGAAGAAGAACAACAGTACTTACCTCACTGTACTTTTAAAAGCTTGATGAAAAAAGTGTCCTCTACACCATTGTGTAGAGGTCTAACATAGTATTTCGGTCTAGCATTTCAATTTCCTTTAGACTGGATATTTGTCTGTACTGTACTAAGCAAATTTTGGTATTTTCTCTCCAATAATTGCAGGCTACCTTTCAGTTCATGTTTCAGCCAACTAACCAAGCACTCTATTAGAGCTAGTTTCAACTTATGCAGTCAATTAAGAATCTCTGATTAGAGTACCCAAGTCAACAAATTCATCCCATGATATACACATTTCTTCTACCTTTACTCTAGATCCTTAGAATTGTTTTCCAGACATGTTCTTTAGATTTCCATAAATGTAAATTAGATAAATTTTGCAAAACTCTTGGCAGAGGAAATTATGGTACGCATTTATGGGTCACACTTTGTACTTGATTCTTGGGATCCGATAGGAATTAAACCTGTTTATAAATCTAAGAGCAAGACCTCTGGTAGAAGTGCTTGTCATAGGTGTTAAGAAATATCAGTAGTTTCCTTTAGGACAAGCTTAGAAGAGACCATTTTCTTTCTTGTCAAAGGAGTATGGATGGGGTGAGGAGCTGCTGTTCTATTGGCAAAGACAGCTCAGTAATATTTGCAAGATCAAAGTTCTTAGCATAACAATCTGCCCCGAGACTGAATGCAGTGGTTCACACCTGTAATCCCAGCATTTTGAAAGGCTAAGGCAGGAAGATTGCTTGAGTTTGAAACCAGCCTGGATGACATAGGGAGATCCTGACACTATATAAAATCAAATTAGCTGGGTATGGAGGTACACACCTGTAGTTTCAGATACGTAGGAGGCTAAGGTGGGAGGATTGCTTGAGCCCAGGAAGTTGAGGCTACGGTGAGCTGTGATTGCACTGCTGCGCTCTAGCCTGGGTGACAGAGCCCCATTACTTTATAATCAATGACCTAACTTTACCAAAAGAGGCTTTTGAAGATAATGAATTCATTGACATTGTAATCTGGCCACCCACAGGTTTAACCTTATGTTTGCATTTTAGAAACTGCAATCCTGTGGCTAACAGATATAGGGCATTTTTTTTCTGGTTTGTTGCCTAGAACTTGAGTTAAAAAGTCTTGAGCTTAAAATTTTCTTTCTGCACATCTTACAGTAATGTAGAAGCAAACAAACAATCCACGGTTCTGATACTCCATTTCCATAAAATGTCGTATGGCATTAAATATTTGGCCATTCAAAGGTTAATTGACACTTAATTCCTGGTGACCACAGATGACAGTTTAAATAAATGTTTACCATAGCACGGTGTGGGCTGCCAATGCATTTACTACTACTGCCAATGCATTTACTTCAGGGTTATGAAGGCCTCTAGATCTAGTCAGAAAAGAGAACCAATCCAGATTTCTATCTCTAAGATGTTGATGAAAAAACTCAACATTATAAAACATTTCAAGAGGGTTTTCTGAGCCAAATGTGAGGACTATGACCTGTGACACAGCCCCAAGAGGTCCTGAGAACATGTGCCCAAGGTGGTTTGGTTACAGCTTGATTTTATACATTTTAGAGAGACCAACGTTACAGGCAAAGACCTAAATCAATACATGTAAGGTGTACATTGGTTTGGCAAAGAAAGACAGTGTATCTCAAAATAGGAGCTTCCAGGTTACACGTGGGGGCAAAAATTTCTTACTTGACAATTGGTTGAAAGAGTTAAGCTTTGCCAAAGAGTTGAAGTCAGCAGAAAGAAATGCTTAAGGTTAAGATAAGGGGGGTTGTGGAAGTCAAGGTTCTTGTTACACAGATGAAGCCTCCAGGTAGCAGGCTTCAGAGAGAATAGATTGTAAATGTCCCTTATCAGACCTTAAAAGGTGTCAGACTCTTAGTTAAATCTCGTGTGGATCAGGAAACTATCTGGAAAGAGAAAGGGATTCTCTATAGAATGCAAATTTTCCCCACAAGAAATGGCTTTGCAAGACTATTCTAAAATATGTCCAATAAGTATATTTTGTGGTAAAATACTTAGATTTCCTTTAGGGCCTGTAACCTCTCATGTAATGTTATTCCAGAGTTAGGTTGGAATTGGTATCTTATTGCTACAAAGAGTCTGTTTTATCAGTCTTAGGATCAAATGTAAATGCTAAAAAACAAAAGGTAGAGCGTATAATGAAACTTGTCTCAAACCATCTTCCCATCATGGCCTGAATTAATTTTTCAGGTTTCTTTGGAATCCCCTTGGCTTAGGCGGAGGGGTACATTCAGTCAGTTGAGGAGCTTAGAATTTTTTTTTTTGGTTTACAAAGGTCTGCCCCTCTCAAACTTCCTGTTACTAATAACTTAATTGACTAGAGATCAGAGACTCAAAGACGCTGTAAGTGCTATGGGATAAGAGAACTATCATAGAAATTAGATCTTACAAAATTTTAAGAGGAGGTGGGGAAATGATAGTCTAGAAGGCAGAGTTGAGGGATCAGAAGAATAAGACATGAATCCGTTCTCCTGAAGCATTGATGTGAGGAGGTAAGTTAGAGCTTGAGAGAATCGAAGAAGTCACATGTGACGAGCTGCCAGTGAAGAATGATGTGTAGTGATGTTGATGGGAAGTGAGTTCCTATGTAACTACTGCCTGTATGCATCTGCAACTAAGCATCTGGTAGTGGACTGGGACCATCTGTTGGTGGGCCTTTGTGCCTTCTTGACTAATGGCTTATGGAGAAACTGAACCTGTGTGACCACTGAAGCTAGATCATAAGTTCAATACAGCTCCTGCCTGGCTCTCTGTTAGTACTCTTGCCCTTAGAATCCAGCCACCATGCTATGAAGTCCAGACCATATGGAGACCAACTAAAGTCCCTGGCCCTACAGCCCAGCAGGGATCCCAGTCAATAGCCAGCCCCAACTTGCCAGTCATGTGCATGAGCCATCCTGGAAGCAGATTCTCTAGCTTCGGTGACATTAAGTGGAGAAGCAATGAACTTTTCCCACTAAGCCATATCCAAATTGCCAATTTGTGAACAAAATAAATGTTTATTGTTGTTTTAAGCCAAGGATTGACAAACTTTCCCAGCAAAAGGCCAAATGACAAATTTTACGAGCTTTGTAGGCCACATGCTGTCTCTGTTGTATTTTTTTTTAACAAAAGTTCAACAATAGTTAAAAAAAAAAAAGCAAAACAAAATATTCCTAGCATACTGATCACACAAAAGCAGGATATAGGATTTGGCCCATGAGCAAGAGTTTACTGTATCCTATTTCAGGCCACTAAGTTTTACAGTAATCTGTTACATAGCACTAAACTATCAGAGCAATCAGTTAAATAAATTGCACAAAGCTGAATCTGGAAAACTAGGAGAAAAAATGAGAGTCAAGGAATCACATGTGTCTGTGTATGCGTGTGTTATACATTCATAAACAAAGCACATTTCATAAGAATTCTATAATAACTTTATTGGCTTAAATATAGAAGATCAAATGCCAAAGGTAAATGCAACAACAATGTATAAAAACTTCCTTAGATATATCTTATTAAATGGAAGAAAACAAATTTATATTAAAAACCTCCCATATTCCAGGATCTCTGTGGTACCATAGCATACAATATTTTATTTCTCTTTGAAACAATCTTATGAAAGAGGTATTGTTATCCTTGTTTTACTAATAATGAAACTCATTTGGATAAATCACGTATTTTTCTCAAGGTCCCATGATTCCTTGATTAGTAATAAGCAGAGCTTGAATTGAAATTTAGTTCTATCTACCAAACTCTAAAGTTTATGTCTTTAAGGATTAGCTGAAGTGGATCTTAAATAAAATCACTTCAGCTAAAGTACCTTTGTCACTTTCCCTGTTAGTTACACAGAGGAAGGAAATGAGACACTGAGAGTTCCTTAGAATCAGAACATGATATAACTGGGATTAAGGCTTAATTCCTTTTGTACATAACAATCTCATGTCTGTATTTGGCTAATTTTCAGCTGCACTGTTTTTAATATGCACATTTATATGTGATACCATTTTATGTAGTAAGAACTCTAAGGGTTTAGATACCACTTTTAGATTTCATGCATGAGCCAATCTGTCATCAGAATTTATCCACAAAATCTAAAATTTTCAGCAAAGAAATAAGATATACAATAGTCTCCTTTATTCATAGTTTTATTTTCCACAGTTTTAGTTACTGGTGATCCACAAAGGATGGAAAATATTATATCATTACCATTGAACATTGGGGCCATTATTAGGTAAAACAAGTGTTACTTGATACTGCCACCATCAGTCTGATAACTGAGACGGTTACTAAGTGACTAACAGCAATCCAGACAGAGAGGGTAGTGTGATATTTCATTATGCTACTCAGAAGGGTGCACAATTTAAAACTTACAAAGGATTTCTGGAATTCTTTTATTTCCATCCTAATACCTACATCATTCACCTCCCTTCATCTCATCACATAGGCATTTTATCATCTCACATCATTACAACAGGAAGGATAAGTACTGTACAGTAAGTTAATTTCAGAGAGAGAGACCACACATTCTCCTAACTTTTATTATAGCATATTGTTACAGTTGTTCTATTTTATTTACAGAGATTGTTAATCCCTTACTGTGCCTAATTAATAAATTAAACTTTATCACGTCTGTATAGAAAAAAACATAATATATATAGGGCTTGGTGCTATCTGTAATTTCAGGTATCAACTGGGACTTTGGAACACATCCCCCAAGGATGAGAGGACTTCTGTATGTGTGTGGATTCTTGTTGAGTGACAGAAAAAGAGAGCTGTTTCATATGCATTACTTGGAGGCATAGAAGACACCCTAGAAGATATGTTGTTTTGAGTTGGCACAGTCTGCGGGAATCGGTGTTCTTTTTGGCATATATTTTTGTGATATATCTAACTCATGCTAAGCAACATGAAAGTTTATGGCCCAAAGACTGACAGCCAATTCCTCTTGGGAATCTATGTCCATCCACTCTCTATGGCTGATTCTTTCTGATCTCTAAGCCTGCTCGGAGGCACTCACTCAGGAAAACTTTTATCAAGTACTCTTAAAATCTCAGTTCCACCTCTCACTGCAGATCAGAATACCATGAGAAGATTTCCTTGAGCCATGGAAGCCTTTTCTCTTCCTCAGTGGAGAGCAAATGAACAGTTTTACAAATCCCTGAGGAGACTCTGTGGAGCTATAGACAGGGGTGGAAGATCTTCTCATTGAAGCCACAGGGCTCCATCTTAGTTCTGGCATTATAATGCGAAGTCTGGAGAGAACAAAGTCAAGAGCATGATTTTAGTCCAATATCCCTTTATTTGGTAGGCTAGTGTGTTGGAATTTTCATCAATACCCAGTTACCTTCCCCTGGCCACATACCAGGTGATAAGATGACAGAAACAAGCAAAGTGAAGCAAAGTCACATAAGTACTTCTGGCCAATGAAATGTGAACCTAGGCATGTACTAGCTGGTGTACTTCTGTCCATGTTCCTTTTCTCAGCTGCAGGGATTGCAGATTCCTGTGTTTACGTGGAGATGCTGCAAGATCAAAGCATTTTGAAATGTATGTACCATGTGAAAGATAGAAACTCTGGAATGCCTCTCAGACCTGCAGCAGAGTTTGGGTGCAAGGGAAGTAAGCTGTTATTGCATCAAGTCACCCACATATGTGTTTTTGTTTCTGTGGCAAAATCTGATCTATCGTGATTAATATATGTAACAACTTCACAATGCTATATCTATCAAGATTCTGATGCTTGTAATGAATGTATCCAATGGATCCACTTTTCACAGCTGGTACTTCAGAACAGTGAAGCAAAAATACCTAATTTCATTGTGAACCCCATCAGCCTCACTATCTTGGTGGATCTTTGTCAATACCATTTGTTTACCAGGTAGAGACCAATTATCAGCTAAAACTGAGGACCAACCTGGTTAATTTCCAAAGGTATACGCAATATGGTTTGTTAAATATCCCTTTCTCAATCAGTTTTGGAAAGGCCTACTTTATCATGCATCAAGAATTTTGGTTTGTTTTTTTTTTAATCGGCTCTCAGTTTTCTACCATTGTTTTATACATTTCAGATTCAGTAACATCAGCCTCCTCCAATTGTCACTATTATTGATAAAATATCCTTCTTTATCTCTCATTACTTTTTTCCCAAATTGGTTTTAGAATTATTTAATTCAAAACCACACTTGGATTTAAGTTGCAGTTATGCTAATTTTATAAGGTAAGTTAGAAATATTAAGCATTTATTTAATATTAAGCTGAAGTATTCATGTATATGGCTTGTCTTCATCAATTCCACCTCTTTATTTATCCCAATAAAATGTTATAGTTCCCTTTACAAAGATCTAGAGTACCTCATATTAGGTTTAGCCCTCATTATTTTAGATAATTTAGTTTTATTATAAATGGAATCTTCATTATTGTTGCTGGTTTAATGGGATGCTTTTATCTTTGTTATATCTATTTTATTTTGGCTCCTTTATTAAAGTTGTAAAGTTGAATGCAAATCAAACACTTTGATTAAGCTAAATCTCTACTAGATTGGTAGAATCCAACACTATGAACTTACTATTACAAGAATGTTCATAGCAACAGTATTTGTAATACTACAAAACTGGAAACAATTCAAATGTAAATCAAAAGAGAAATAATTAACTGTGGCATATTCATACAATGGAAAACTGCAGTTGACAAAGAGAATTAACTAGTCATCACTCAGCTACATGTTGAATGAAGAGTGCTGAATAATAAAAGATGAGTCTACTCACATGAAGGTCAACAATGGGCAAAACTAATCCAGGCTGATAGAAATCAAAATATTGATTTAGAAATCAAAATAAAGAGATGTCGATGATAAGGGACAAGAGGAGACTTCTGGTTTGATGGAAATGTTCTGTATCTTGAGTTGAATAATGTTTACCTGGGTGTATGCATATAAGCTACACATTTTTGTCCATTTTGTCATATGAAAATTATACCTAATTAAAAGACATATACACACAACCTGCAGAACTAATCTAATGGTGATACAGTTAAAAAGAGGGTGATATTTACTGGGAACGGCATGAAGGAAACTTCTAGGGTGGTGATCAAGCTGTTGGATATGTGAGAGTCATCATGGGTAAAAGCTGGACACAGTAGTCTTGTATACTTACGTGTTTTTTATCTCAATGAAAGCATCTTTATTTTCCATTACTCCTTTCGAATTTTCCTGGTGTACAATAATACTCTGTATTATTTTTAATTTTATTTATATCCTTAGTCCTAATTACCAGAATTTTTTAAATATTGCCTTTTGTTTCATTTGTAAATGTACATATCTACCAATATTGACCATTAACTTTTGATTGAAAATGTGTAATTTATGATATTGAACAATATCCTTCTTCAACAAAGGATATTGTAACAAACTTAAAAGGCAAATGAGAAACTAGGATAACACATTTGTACCATTTAATATCATAAAAATAATATAGAGGTTAGAAGCCAATATAAAATGGACACTCACTCCAACAGATTAATGAACAATGTCTTGAAAGTGTTATTTATGAAAAGTTTCAAATATTTGACTAAAATATTTCAAATGTGTTCATGTAATCTCATGAATAACCAAAGAAACAAATTCAAATAGAAAATCATTTTACTTATTAAATTGATTAAGCTAAGTTGTTAACCGTCCAGGCTCTAGAATTATACTGACTCACTCCTTGCTATGACTCAATGTCTTTATAGATATTTACTGGGGAAATAACACTAATCACATATAGTGTTTATGTGAGGACTTCATTAATATTCATAATGCTCTTGTTGACTTGCCTCACATATAATCTTTAATCAACAAATTTCAACTATTGTTATCATTGTGATTCTTATTTTTAGAAAAAATGAGAAAACTAGTATTATTCTCTAATGACAAAGATAGGAAAATTGTGATGGTGAGACAAATTGTTACATCCTTTCTGGAAGGCCAGTTTGGTTGTTCAACAATAACACCATCTTAATTACTGTAGCTTTATAAAAATTCTTGCTGTAGAATAGGATCAGCACTCAAAATTTTGTTATTCTTCAATATTTAGTTGACTATTCTGGATATTTTGCCTCTCTGTTTAAACTTTAGAATCCACTGTCAATGTCTACAAAATAATTTGATAGGGTTTTGATTGGAATTGTATTGAATCTATAAATCAAATTGGAAAGACTGACCTATTGACAATAATAAGTCTACCTACCCATAAACATAGACTGTCATCCTATTTATTTGGTTCTTCTTTGATATCTTTTATCATATATCAAATTTTTAGTTTTTCTCATATAAATTCTATAATATTCTGTTAGATTTATACGTAAGTATTTAATGTTCAGGGATGCTAACCTAAGTGGTAATATGTTTTTACTTTCAAATTCTATTTGTTAATCTTTGGTGTACAGGGAGGAAATTAACATTTTGTATATTAACTTGGTATCCTGCAGTCTTACTATAACTGCTTATTAGTACCAGAAGATTTTTGTTCACTTGTTTTTTTTTTTTCCAGTCCTTTTGGATTGTCTATACAGATGATCATTTTCTATACACATTTAAATTTGTGTCATCTGTTAATAAAAACAGTTTAATGTTTTTTCTCCCAGTCTGAAAACCTTTATTTACTTTTCTTGTCTTAGGCATTAGCCAGGATTTTTGCATGACTTGTTGCAGTAGTGAAAGGGACATCCTTGCCTTATTCCGATCTTAGCAGGAAAGCTTACAGTTTCTTCACTGTATGATGTTAACTCTGGGGTTTTGGGAGCTGTTTATCAAGTTAAAGAAGTTCCCATCTGTTCCTAGTTCACTGAAAGTTTTTACCATGAATGCATGTTGGATTTTGTCAAATGTTTTTCTTCATCTAGTGATATGAGCATGATTATTGTTTAGCCTGCTGATATGATGGATTACATTAATTATACTAATTGATTTTTCTAAACATATCTTAGAAATAAATCAGCCTTACGTTAATACCTTACATAAATCAGCCTTACATTAATACCTTACATTAATTAATTAATTTAATTAATATCTTATGTTAATTAATTAAACTACCTTACATTAATTAAAAGTATAATAAATAATAAATATTTTATTTATATATAAATTATAAATATATATTTACATATGTATAACTATATCAATAAATAATAAATAATAATAAATAACTAATAATTAAATGATAAATTATAATGATGAATATTAATATCTTACATTAATCAGTCTTACATACCTGGGATAAGTCACCCTGAGTCACGGTATGTAATTCTTTCTATATCTTGAAGTATTTGCTAATATTTTCTTGAAGATTTTTGTATCTATGTTCATGAGAGACATTGGTCTGTAGTTTTCTTTTCCTGTAATGTGTTTGGGTAATGCAAAGCACACAGATTCAGTTAGGAAGTAGATTTCTGCTTCTATCTTCTGGAAAACGTTATGGATAAAATGGCTTCTTTAAACGTTTGGTAGAATTCCCAGTAATCCCATGTAAACCTGGTGCTGTTTCTGAAGGCTATTAATAGTTATAGGCCTATTAGAATTGTTCATTTGTTCTTATCTGAGTTTTGGCAGATTGTATCTTTTAAGGAGTTGGTCCATTTCATTTAGTTTATCTAACTGGTTAGCATATAATTGTATAAAATATTCCTTTATTATTATTTTAACATCCATTGTTTCTGGAATAATGCTTCCTCTTTCATTTCTGGTTATTTTAATTTGTCTTCTCTTTTTTTCTTAGTCTGGCTATCGCTTATTGATTTTATTGGTTTCACTTTTTTTCTGGAACTAAGAAGTGTTGATGACTTTTCAGTTTTTAATTTTTTTAATTGATACATAACGGATGTAAATATTTGGAGGGTACATATGATAATTTCATATATTCATATAATTTGTAAGTTAGTGTAATTAGAATTCCCATTGCCTTAAATATTTGCCTTTTTTAAGCTAGAAACATTCAAATAATTATCTCCTAGCTATTTCAAAATGTAAAACAGATTGTAGTAAACCGTAGTCAACCTACTGACCTATTGAACACTGGATCTTACTACTTTTATCTAGGAGCATATTTGTAAGCAGACTCTGTTCATCTCCCTCTTTCCTCACCCTTCCCAGCCTCTAGTAACCACTTTTCAACTCCTTACATATGGGACTGAAAACCAGAAGTTTGCTATTTAATTTTTTGCTTTCTCTTTATTCTGTCTTTATTTCTCCATTGTACTTTCCTGTTTTCTACTTGAACTTTTAAAAGTTCCATTTGATGTAACTATAACTTTTTGGTAATTCAGTGCCTTTTTAAAAATATATTTAAGGTGTACAAGTGATTTTTTTATATTCCTAGGAAAATGATTACCAGTCATGCAAATTAACGTATACGTCACTTCACACAATTACCTGTGTGTGTGTGTTTGTGCATGCGTGTGCGTGTGTGATAAAAACACCTAAAATCTACTCTTTTAGCAAATTTTCAGTATACAATATTACTAACTGTAGTTTTTCTGTTGTTCATTGACTCCAGACTGATTTGTCCCACAGAGCTGTAACTTTGTACCCTTTAGTATACATTTCCCCATGTCTCTTATTTTCCTACCCCCGGAAACCATCTTCTACTCTCTGTTTCTACGTGAGGCTTTCTGTTTTTCATCTGTTTCAAATGTGCTCGTAATTGCTCACTTAAGTGATTTTATCATGGGTGCTTCAAAAATTGCCACCAGATTATTCCTACAGTTCTGTCATCTCATTGTTGACATCTCTGTATTTCTTTTTCTCATTAAGTCTAAGATCTTGCTCATACTTAATATGATAAATGATACTTGGTTGAAACCTAGACATTTTGTTATATGAGACTGTGAATCATATTTAAGATTTCTGTTTTAGCTGCATTTCCCTGATGTCACTCCAACAGGAAAAGGAAGTAGGTGACTTCATTAATGCCAGGTGGAAGCTGAAGTCCAGGCATCCCACTCGGCCACCATACAAACGAAATCAAGGGGACTTTTCCTTCCTGCTAGATAGGGGTGAGGGTTCCAGCTTTCCACGTGGTCTCCACTGACACTATAAGGGGTGGGAGCTTCTTACTGTTAGCAATGATGGAAATCCGGACTCTCTGCCTGGACTCCTGAAAGCTCAATAACAGAAATAAGAAGGAGTATATTTCCGGTTGGTGTGAAAGGACAGACACCTCATGTGGTTTCTGCTACTCCATTAAGGGCACAGGATGTATGCTTGTTGCTGGCTAGCAAGGAAGAAGTAAGCATCTCTTCTAGCCTTTATAGACTGGATTTGGCAAGGAAAGCAGTTCATTGGTCAACTCATCCAGAGATTCTGGGTGGGCTGGCTGGTGGTTGCTGCTGGAGTCTCTGGGCAGGCTGGCCTGGTTCCTGGGTGAGCAGGTGGGTGGGCCTGGTGCCTGGGGCCACTGGGGTAGGACTGGAGTCTGAGTCCAAAGTGGTGGGCCTGGATCTTGGGTTGTTAAGGGAAGCCCTGGATCCTGGTTCTGCAGGGACTTACCGGGTGCCAGGGTGGGCTTGGCTCCTGGGGCTAGGGGAGCATTCTGAATCCTGGATCTACAAAGTCAGCCTGGTGCTGGGGTGGGCCAGAAACCCGAGTCCATGGGAACAGCCTTGTGTCCTGGGTCCTCAGGTGCAGTCTTTGGTCTCTAGAGGTGGATCTAAAGCCTGATTCACAATGATTAGCCCAGCATTGAGATATACTAGAATAGGCTTTTAATCTGAATCTGCTGGAATGGGCCTGAACCCTGCCTGGGCTTACCGGAGCCTGGTACCACAGAGGCAGGCCTTATGCCTGGTTCTGTGGGTGCTAATCTTGTGCTGGCAGCAACAGCATCTGGACTGGTGCTAAGGTGGGCATGGAGCCTGGGTTCACAGAGCTGAGCCTGGAGTTTTGAGTCTGCACAGGCAAGCCTAGATCCTGGGGTCACAGGGGCTATTCTGGCTTTGGTGTGCCTGGAGCCTGGGGGTTTAATCCCGGGGTCACCGGGCACCCTGGCACTGGTATAGGCCTGGGGGCTAAGTCTACAGGGGTCGGCCTGGTGCTGATGTGGGCCTGGAGGCTGAGTCCACAGATGCTTGCCTGGAGCTTGGGACCACTGGGGCTGGCCTGGTACCGGGGTTCACTGGGGCAACCCTGGAACTAAGATGACTGGAGAAGTGTAGCCCTTACTTCTCTCTCCTTCCCCCAAGCAGGTGATGTCTCTCCACACTGGGATTGGGGAGCCGATGATACAGGTCTTATGAAACTGTCTTTCCTATCATCTTAATGAGTCCTCTTATTCCTGTGCTCCACCCAGGTGCTTTAACCACTCACCTGGATTCCTAATCTTTTGCAAAGGTACATTAGAATGTGGACAGTTGTTCAAATTAATGTTTCTCCAAGGAGATGAGCACTAGAAAGTCCTATTCCACCATCTTTTTGCCAGAGGACATCTTTAAAAGCTTCGTTTTCATTTTTGGTTTAACCTGTTATAATCCGTAGGTGAGTTTTGTTAATGTATGATGATTTTTACTATTAATTTTAACTTTTAGTGCTTTTATGACCTAGTGTAAGCCTTGTTTTGAAAATGTTTTATTTTTTCTTGAAAAGAAAGCACATTCACTGCTCTTTCAGTGGAAGGTTCAGAGAAATGACTTTAAGATTCCATATTTGCCTGTGCTGGGATCCTGTTTGGCAAATGCAGGGACAATTTTTATGTCAATTTCTCCTCCTAACAGGATGCAAATGTGACCTATCTTCTTCTGGTAAACACACATATAGCACATTGTTCATGTTCTAATATTTGCTCTGGGCAGGCTGCTTATTTTCCTGCTGAGTTCCCATGTTGTGGGTGTTCTTTTGTGTGTCGGGTTTTTGTTTTCTTTAGAGACAGAACTTCTTACTGTGTCACCCAGGCTAGAGTGCAGTGATGCCATCGCAGCTCACTACAGCCCCCCATTCCTGGGCTCAAGCAATTCTCCTGCCTCAGCCTCCGAAGTAGCTGGGACTGTAGGCCTGTACCTCCATGCCTATCTAATATGTTTTCATTTTGTTTTGTAAAGATGGGCTCTCACTATGTTGCCCAGGCTGGTC
This sequence comes from Saimiri boliviensis, assembly GCF_048565385.1. NCBI lineage: Eukaryota > Metazoa > Chordata > Mammalia > Primates > Cebidae > Saimiri > Saimiri boliviensis. The sequence goes on from NC_133460.1 coordinate 62,225,372, forward strand.
TCAAACTCCTAGAGGAAAGCAATCCTCTTGCCTCAGCCTCCCAAAGTGTTTGGATTATACGTATGAACCACTGCACTTGGCCAGGGTGGTTTTTTATGTCCTCCCTTCAATAATTATATGTCATATCCAGGTTTCTGCCTCTAAGAAGGGAACTTGGTTCCAGTTCTTGTTTATACATGGTTGGTATTTTTTAGGCATCAAAACCTCAGCTTCCGGGATACATCTGATGCTCGTACTTCCATGCACAGCTAAGTTTCACTTTCTGTTCATTATTTTAGATTTGAGTTTCCATTTCACGTACATTGAGCTTTTCCGGTTTTTTTGCTTGTTTGTTTGTTTTTGCTTTAGTGCTCAGATACATTGTTTTAAATAATTGTTTATTGTTCATTTTTTATGAATTTAGAATGAAGTCCAATTTTTCTCCTATACCTAATCTCCTCACTGAGAAAATGTGCTTTGGCTCTGAACTCCAGATTGGGCTATCTGATGTTAAGATCTAGCCTACACTGAATGCCACACATACCTTCAAGTCATGAAGAACAGCAAATATAGTAACTAACATATCTTATGTTATTATTGAGGATTCTGAGCCTAAAGTTCTACCTCTGTGTCCTGTCATAGATGGTATGGCATGGGGGACTGCCGAGTGCAGATTGGAGTACAGATTCAGGAGCAAAACTGCATTATTTCAAATCCTAGTCCTGATATTAACCCTATGACCTTGGGCAAATTACTTAGCCTCTTCTTTTCTCATCTGTATAATGGGGTCAAAATATTTATCTATTGCACGTGCTTTTGTGTAAAAGTCAGATTATACTACAAGGTCGTTGTAACAAGACTCAAAATATAGTATACAGTTAATGACTCAGTTATGATTCTGTGTCAATGCACAGAGTACTTTATGTCTTTTAATCCTGTTACTCTGATAACTTATGTATTTGTGTGTGTGTGCAGATGGAGTTACTGTGATTTAGTTAGATTTTCTCAACTGCATTTATGACCAGTACGATGCTCTTGGGAGGGGCCCAGATTTAATTTAGATGGTCTGTGTCTGCTGGAAGGAAGCATCGAGTTTCAGCCAATAAGGGATTTGAACCTCTGACCTTGGCCTTATTGGCACCATGTTCTAGCCAACTGTGCTAATTGGTCACACATGACAGAAATTTTGGAAACAGGGAAAAGATGTCAGAACATAGGATCCTTGGTTTTTAACTTATGTATTATTATGGTTTCTTCACACATTGCCTATCGTAAAGTAGACGCTTAACAAAAAATGTGTTGGATAGATGACAGAATTATCAATATGTAAGGAAATAAAACTGAATGTATGCAGATAATTCAGTCTGTGTCACACAGTATAGACCAGAGTTTTAATGGCTGTCTGTTTGCCTATTGATAACTAGGATTTCATTAGCACATGGAATCCTCTCTCTCTCTGGCCAACTGTATTATCACGAATAAGGAAGAGTGTTCTGCTATAAGCATCTACATTTCTCTTCATCGCTTATTCCTCTACTATTTTTATTAAATATTCCTCTTCTCTGTGATGACATTCATTATCTTTCATTTTCTTCCTTATTTCTCTGGACTGCTAAAATTGCCTGATCTCTTGATTTATACCAGTGGCTTTGTTTTTTTTTCTTTAATGTGATTTCATTGGGTGATTTTTTTTCTCCTTCTCTCTCTTTAGATCAATAGCCTTTGTCTCCATCACCTGATAATTCTACTAGCTTTCATTTTCAAGTCTCTTAAAGCCTTGGGGAGAAAGTCATTTGAACCTCTTCCTTTTATAACATTTTATCTTTCTCCAAAGCAGAGCAGTTTTCTTTACTGCAGTGGCAATTGTGTTCTTTGTGATGCCCTTTCTGCTGAAGTTTCTGTATCTTCAGGGGCTGCAACAATCCTTGGCCAGGTGCTAGGATGTTAAGAAAATTTAAAGTTCATATTAGAAAGTGAGCCTGGTGAGTTTCTAATGTGATCACTGCCGGTATCCTCCAAGGTTTCTATTACAGAATCCTTCATTTTATTGCAAGAAGACTTCTCTCTTTCTCTGGCCCTATTTTTCACTGTTTTGATTTACATGAAGGCTATGCTAACCCCAGGATTCCCTGAGAGTGGAAAGGCGGGAGACCCATTTTCTTCACGATGTACTGAGAGACCACCACACAGTCAGTGCCACTTGTGATAAAGACTAGACTGGTGGGTACTCCTGGAAAACCACAGGATGGGAAAAATGCAACGTATCCTGAATCATTTGTCTTTATACTTCCTTAAACTTCTGTAAGATCAAATCACACACCCTAATGTTCTACCTCTCTCAGAGAAAGAAAGAAATCTGGCCTCAGAGAAAGGAGAATGCTATAATCAGAAAGGAAAATCTACTGATCATTTTTTGTGTGCCTAATGTTATGAACTGGACTGTGTCTCCCCAAAATTCACAAGCTGAAGTCTCAACCCCCAATATCTCAGAATTTGACTATATGAAGCCATTAAATTAGGGAATCTAATTCAATCTGATGAGTTTTCTCGTAAGAAAAGAAAAAGTGTACACAAAAAAAGACACGGAAAACGTGCACAGAGAAAAGCTCATATGAGAACACAGAAAAAAGACAGCCATCTGCAAGCCAAGAAGAGAGGCCTCAGAAGAAATGAACTCTGCAAGCACCTTGATCTTGGACTTCTAGCCTCCAGAACTGTGAATGAATAAATGTCTGTTGCTGAAGCCATGCAGTCTGTGATATTGCATTATTACAGCCCTACCAAACTAATACAAGTAGTATTGTCAGTCCTAGTGCCTGTCGAAACAATCATTATTTAGGTTCGTTTGATGTTCCCATTCTATGGATAAAAAGTATGAACTTCACCAATGTTAAGTAATTTTCCTACAATATCAAGGCTAGACGGTAAGTGCAGAGAAAGGTGACCTTGTATTTACAGCGTATTCTTACCCATTCTCACTCTGCTTCCTCCACGAGTCATGGGTAGCCAGAACTCTATCAGAGAACCACCTCTCTCAGTTTTCAGACACCAGAGAAAACTAAGGAGTGCCCTTTGTTTGTGGACCCAGGTTTGAAAAATCCTACCCACAGGCATCAACACAACCTAGTGTCAGGCCTCTGCCTTTCCCAACGCTTGAGGAAGACTTGTCCTTAACATTAGGATCAGTTCTTGCCAAACACAGAGATAATCTCTGCTGTGTCTGAGAAAAGGAACTGGACCACCTCTGCTTGGGGCTACTTGACTTACCCAGGAGTCTCGGCCCACCCCATCATTAGGTTTGGCCACTAGACAGTCTTGGACCAGAAGAAAGGGAGCAGATGTGATGACATACGATGTCACAGCCGAGGTTTCGTGAGACGTTTTACGGTCCTGGTAATGTGTGCTCCTCTTCTTCTCCCACAATACAGGGCAGCCAACAAAATGTAGCATGAGCAGGGAATCTGCGTTCCTTCTGCAAGCCTCTGCAATTTGCAGTTGTTTTTGCCTCTGCAGCAAAGCTAATTGAATCATGATATTCACATCAGCCCTCTCACAGTATCAAAGACATCGATGTACCGATGGTTTATGCTGCCTGGGAAACTCTCCAGTTTGATCCACACAAAGTTTTACTTTTTGATATTTTTACTATTTACTTTTTATTGTTCAGATTTTTAGGCAACTCTTCCTTATTCATAGACAATTCTCTTCCATGATTTTCTACTGAGATTTAATGGTCACTGAAATTGTATTATGTATGCATTTCTTTTTTTTTTTTAATTTTTAATTGCATTTTAGGTTTTGGGATACATGTGAAGAACGTGCAAGATTGTTGCATAGGTACACTCATGGCAGTGTGGTTTTCTGCCTTCCGTCCCCTCGCCTGTATCTGGCATTTCTCCCCATGCTATCTCTTCCCACCTCCCCACCCCCCGTCCCTCCCCCATTTCCCCCCAACGGACCCCAGTGTGTAGTGCTCCCCTCCCTGTGTCCATGTGTTCTCATTGATCAACACCCGTCTGTGAGTGAGAACATGCGGTGTTTGATTTTCTGCTCTTGTGTTAGTTTGCTGAGAATGATGGTTTCCAGGTTCATCCATGTCCCTACAAAGGATGTGAACTCATCGTTTTCGATGGCTGCATAATATTCCATGGTGTATATGTACCACATTTTCCCTATCCAGTCTATCATCGTTGGGCATTTGGGTTGGTTCCAGGTCTTTGCTATTGTGAACAGTGCTGCAACGAACATTCGTGTGCATGTGTCCTTATAGTAGAATGATTTATAATCCTTTGGATATATACCCAGTAATGGGATTGCTGGGTCAAATGGGATTTCTATTTTTAGGTCCTTGAGGAATTGCCACACTGTCTTCCACAATGGTTGAACTAATTTACACTCCCACCAACAGTGTAAAAGTGTTCCTATTTCTCCACATCCTCTCCAGCATCTGTTGTTTCCAGATTTTTTAATGATCGCCATTCTAACTGGTGTGAGATGGTATCTCAATGTGGTTTTGATTTGCATTTCTCTAATAACCAATGATGATGAGCATTTTTTCATATGTTTATATGTTTGTTGGCCTCCTGTATGTCTTCTTTTGTAAAGTATCTGTTCATATCCTTTGCCCATTTTTGAATGGGCTTGTTAACTTGCTTGTCACTTATCCCTCCAGACTATAGTTTAATGAGAGTAAGTGTAGTGGCTAAGAACCCAGATGTCTTACTCTAAGTGCCTCCTGCATTATAATTCCAGTGCCAATGCTGGTCAGCTCTGTGACCCTTGGTATCTGTTTAACTTACTGGACTTTGGTTGCCTTATTTATGATATTTAAATAAAAATAGAATATAATTCATAGGGTTGTTTTAGGACTAAATAAGTTAGCAGGTATAAAGCACTGAACGCTTACTGGCATGTAGTAAGCACTGGAGAAAGTCTGATATTATCATTAGTGTTGGATGCCATGGCATCCAGATCTGATGACACCCCTGGGATAATGTAGGAGTTTAATAATTATTTGATAAATGGGTGGCAGATGGATAGATGCTTGAGAGACTGCCATGAAGATTTAGGAAGTGTTGCTGACAGAGACTAACGTATTATAGTTGAGAGTCAATGAGTGTCAAGTGGAAGTCTAATGTATACAAAATGTTTAGACTGATTCTTGACAATTAATGATTATGATAATATTAATGATAACAACAGATATTAATACTACCCTATATTTAGCATCCACTTTTGTTGCTATATTATTACACGATTGTAAAATGGCTATTATATTTTTATGTAGGACGCAGACTTGGAGAGAAGTTTCCTGGGCTTGCTGAAAATTTCACAGATTATTGAAGCTGGACTTTGAATGTATTCTTCTTTGACTACATAATGCTGCCATGTGCTTATTAAGTGATCACTTCTTTCTTGTCTTTTTCTGGTCCTGCTTTCCTTAGATGATTCAGGTTGTCAATCTTAGTCTGATAAACAACATTATCAATTTCTTTGAATCAATCAATTTTCTGAATCATATAACAGGTGAAATGAAGAATCCCATCCCAGCTTTGTGGTAAGATTCATGATGATCAGAGAAAAAGTTGGCAGTGATCTGCCATGCTCTCTAATAGATGTGGCTGTGCATTCTTTCTTCTGCCTGCTTCCTGGTCACCCTCCATGCTAATACTGATGGAATGTCCACTCTGCCATTCTGCTGGGATAAGAGTTCCAGAAGAAACAACAGAGAAATGAGACACGTCCCTGGCTCTTGAGGAGTGAAACAGTTCAAATGACTGCTATTCCTGAAAGGAAAATAGTTGGAATATGCTCTTTCCTTTACATACTTTTCTAATAATTACACTGCCTTTGCTGTGTAATGGGGACACCAAGATTTTTTTAATGTATTCAAGGTTACAGAACTGAGGAAGCCATGTGGCTAAAATTCAGATACTGGAAGGCTCTGTTCTCTCTTTCTCTCTTTTTCTTTCTCTTTTCTCTTTCCCTCCTTCTCTCCCTCCCTCCTTCCCTCCCTTCCTCCTTCCCTCCTTCCCTCTCTTCCTCCTTCCCTCCCTCCCACCCTCCTTCCCTCCTTCCTCCTTCTTTCTTTCTCTCCTTCCTTCCTTCCTTCTTTTCCTCCTTCCTTCCTCTCTGTCTCTCTTTCTTTCTCTCCTTCTTTCCTTCTTTCTTTAACAGAGTCTCGCTCTGTTGCTCAGTCTGGAATGCAGTGGTGCAATCTCGGCTCACTGCAACCTCCAACTCCTGGGTTCAAGGGCTTCTCCTTTCTCAGCCTTCTGAGTAGCTGGGATTATAGGCACACACACCACCACACCCAGCTAATTTTTGTACTTTTAGTAGAGATGGGGTTTCACCATGTTGGTCAGGCTGGTCTCACACTCTGCCCACTTTGGCCTCCCAAAGTGCTGGGATTACAGGCATGAGCCACCATGCCTGACCAGCTGTTTGCTTTCTACTCTGTCTCTACTGTTAGGTATGAAAAACACCTCATTTTTTTCTTTTTAATAGTGAAACCAGGTCTAAAAGCAAAGCTTGTCAGAGATGCACACAGAAAGTAGCATAATGACAAATGCATCTATAGTATGACCATTTCCTAAGGGGCGTGGATTGCTGCATAGAACACATCTGCAGCAATTAAAGGATCAGTTGATGCTCTGGTCCTTTCAGTTGCATGGTTCTCAGTAGCCCTATGATTGAAGTTTTCTCACGGGGCATTGCTTTTGGGTAGCCCACATGTGGCCTGAAGCCTCTCCCTAACTGCTGTGTTTTCAGCGGTCCTTATAGGTGTGCAGATCATGCATTCCAAGTGCGACAGTGGCCACATCCCCTCAACTGAACACCAGCTTCTTTGGCCTCTCCCTCCTTGCTGTTTCCAACATGCAGTTTTCAGAAACACAGCCTTGGCTCTGGGCCATAAATCATCACCAACTTGGTGGCATTCGTTTTCCTCCACAGGTGGACACATGGCAGGCTACCCTCTGCTCTGCAGAGAAGCTGCAGAGGAGTCACATTGCTTCAGCATTATAAATCAGTACCAGGCATGCAACAGCATTCTGACATCAGGATAATTACTGTCCTAGAAATAAGAAATGCAAATTTCTCTTCCCTCATTGTGAAGGCAACCAGCAGACTTATTCTATGATGTTGATCAATGACTTTAATCTATACCCACCTTCTTCCTTGCAGCTCAGCACTGAGGCATTTTTTGATTTCCCTAGGTGTCATGTAAGTCATTTGGGCCACCTTGAAGGGGCAGCTATTAAAATGATAAGTTTTGGAGAGACATTTTAATTGTAGCTATTTCACCTAAAAACTGAATCCTGGAGACTTCAACACTTAGGAGCTGTGTGACCTTGACAATCTAGTTGGCCTCTCAAGTAAATTTCTTATATGACAAATGCAGACAAAAATATCTATTGCAGAAGCTGGCTTTGCTTCTGTAAACTGGGAGAATGGCTAATTCTGTGTTTACTATTATGTATTTAGTATTATTTGGACAGAGTGGTTAGGTAAGAAGTGATGAAAAAGTGAATCCATACTAATGACTCAATCAAGGCACTGGAAAAATAGTAATATATTCTTTAACAAGAGATTGTGCAAATTCATTTTTCCTATGGTAATTGATGAGCAGGTCTAGCTGAAGAAAACATGGATGATAATACCAGACAAAAAGGAGACCAGAATGAACTGCACACCCACTAAGTTTCAGTCAGTGTCCAGGACCCTTACCACATGCAAATGACCTCCGTTATCCTTCATTTTCCTCAACCAAACATGGAGCTTCTGGATTGTTTTAATAACATTATTGGCAAGCAGATTACGAAAAGATATAGTCTACCTATAAGTTACATAGTATTTACATAAGATCGCAAATTTGATGCAGAAATCCCGGGTGTTGGAAGAAGATATATGGTAAGAAACCCATTTGATATCCTGCCAGTGTGGACAACAGATGCACCAAACAGGAGTAATTAGAGGGTTAGAGATCATAAAATTTCCAAATTGTGCCAGGAAAAGAGATGAACACAGATTAGCCTGAGTGTGAGTAAAGCTGCAATGATTGACTCGTAACTGTCTTGCCTAATAGTGCCACCATTATCCATGAAGAGATGTGGTTATTCAAGCCAGCTGCAGTAGCTCGCAGCTGTAATCCCAGCAATTCTCCTCCTTTGCTCGGGAGTTCGAGGTCAGCCTGGGCGACATAGCAAGATCCTGTCTGTAAAAAATAAAAATAAAAAATTAGCTGGGCCTGGTGGTGTGCATACCTGTAATCCCAGCTACTTGGGAGGCTGAGGCAGGAAGATGGCGTGAGTTCAGGAGTTTGAGGCTGCAGTGACCTACAAGCACCACTGCACACTAGCTTGGGTAGCAGAGTAAGACCCAATCTCTAAAAACTAATTAATTACAAAATGACTTTAAAAATAAAAATGTGGTTATGATGATAGAATAACCCTAAACTGTGGCCTTCTGGATACATTTTATTCTCTATCCAAGGATATCATATAATTATAAAGTTAATATAATTTTTGAGAAACAGAGTAATTTATCTTTCTAACGTTATACCAGAAATTAAAGCAGGCATTTCAACAAAGGAGAGCCTTGCAGTACTTAAACGTCAGTTGCATTTTGTTGCAAGACAGCTGACATAATTATGAAAGGCCTCATAAGGCCACTAACACCAGAAATATTCTGCCTCTGCTGTATAACTAATGGGATCAGTTGATCACAAAGAAAATTGAGGACCCAGAGAGGCCCAGTCAAAGCTTTGGATTCACTATGAAAGAGTCTTGTAAACAAAGAAATTGTCTATGTACACTTTCCACTGCCAACTAGCTAGTCATGACAAATGATCAGGGCAATAAATTGTGAATATATAAGGGAAGGAAGTGAGGATAATAATTAGAGATGTTTTCTGAATCTTTGAGATCCATGAGAAGATAATGTGATTTATGAACTGAATGCTTGTGTCCCCCCAAAAATTCATATGTTGAAGCCTTAACTCCCAGTATGATAGTATTGGGAGATGGAGCCGTTAGAAGGTAGTTAAGGTTAGATAAGGTCATGAAAGTGGGGTTCTTATGATAGGATTAGTGCCCTTATAAGAAGAGACACCAGAGACTCTCTCTCTGCTGCCATGCACACACAGAGAAGAGGCCACGTGAACACAGAGGGAGATGACAGTCTCCTGCAAATCAAGAGATGAGGCATCAGATTGAAATCTACCCCGCCAGGACTTTAACTTTGGTCTTTCACCCTGCAGAACTCTGAGAAATAAAGGTGTCTGGTGGTATTTTGTTATGGCAGTCTAAGCAGATTAAGAAAGTCACCATTAGAGCTATGTCTAAAATCTTTGTTCTTGGTTCTCACCTCTGAAAAGGTATTTTTAGTTTTTATCTGACAGCGGCATAAAGCAGTTGAATGAAGAATGCACTGGACATTTAGTAGAATATTCTCATGTTAAAAGACAAGCACCTTACTTCAAAGGTTTAATCGAAGAAACAGCCAGCTGTCTCTGGAACTGTCCATGGAGCTTGGGGAGGTGTGATGTGGTGGGAGTTGAAAATAGCCGTGACGATTACAACCACCTGCTAGCTGTCTTACTGCCTGCTCAGTGTCCCAGCCTTCCCATCCTTCAGCTCCTGCCTTCACTGACTTGTCCTGGAAATCTCAGTAATGTTCCTTTGTAGCTAGATATATGAACACACATAAAGAGAGGGTCAGCAATGTCTGCTCATTCATCAACAAAAAGGCTTTCAAATTCTTTTCCTTGTCTCCCTTTTCACTATCATCATTTTAAGGCTGTGTCTCATCATTTCTTACTGTGAAAATATTTCAACATTCCCTGCCCACACATCCATGACTCATGATTTTTCTACAATACCAACAATGTATTTATTTCACAGAACTGATCATGCTACAAAAACAGTTGATGGCCACCTTATCATCTGCCCATGTTCCGGCCCTGATTTGTTACTCCAGCTTCAACTCTGGCCAATATCCTCTCCACCCCTGGGTAAGCTCCATAATTATAGTACCCACCATTGCTAAATGAGTCTTTGGCATTCCCTCTTGCAGTACTGGCCTTCCTAACCTTTTCCGTCTCCCATTCCTTTAAACTCCACCCCTATTACTTACTGTGGCAGGTAGATGACTCTCAAAGATGTCACACCTAATCTTTGGAACCTATGACTATGTCATTATATGGTAAGGGAGAATTAAGGTTGCAGAAGGAATTAAAGTTTCTCAGGAATACAGTTGCCCTTAATATTACCCTGGATTGTCCAGAGGGCCTTAGGTAATCACAAAGGTCCTTTAACATGGAAGAGGGAGGCCAAAGTTCAGTGATACAATGTGAGAAACACATAGTTGGCCATTACAGCTTTGAAGATGAAAGAGGCCATGAGCCCAAGAATATGAGCAGCCTCTAGAAGCTGAAAAGACAAGGAAATGGATTCTCTCCTAGGGACTCCAGAAAGAATATAACCCCATCAACATCTTGATATGTAATCCTGTGCGATCCATTTTGGACTTCTGATATCCAGAACTGTAAGATAAAATTTGTGTTGTATTAAGTCACTAACTGTGACAGTTACTAACAACTGTGAAAGGAAAGAAATGCACTTATGTTCATTCGTTATTTTATTCATATTAAGAATCATTTAAGTTCCTCAATTTGCTAAGCTCTGTGATAGGAACAGAAGTAGGAGATAATATGCTGGCCCACAGGCATACAGGCATTTAAAATCCACTTTAGAGAGGTAATAACGGCTAATGTTTACTGAACACTTGCTCTGAGAGTCATGTGCTATAGACTGAACAATCGTGTCTTCACCCAAAATTTGTATGTTGAAATTCTAATCCCCTATGTAATGGTATTAGGAGATGAGGCCTTTGATTAGAGATTATGTCATGAGGGGGAGCCCTCATAAATAGGATCTTTGTTTATAAGGGCACTTTTTTATACATGCCCTTATTAAAAAGACCTCAGAGAGCTCCCTCCTCTCTTCCACCATATGAGGTTATAGCAAGAAGGCAACTATCTATGAAACAAGGAAGTTGGCCCTCACTGGACACTGCAACTACCAGCACCTTGATCTTGATCTTCTCAGCTTCCAGAGACATGAGAAATAAATTTCTGTTCTTTATAAGCCACCCACTTTATGATATTTTGTTACAGTGGCCCCAGCTGATTTGGACAACATGGCTCTAACATGGTACATAATGTTACATCACTGCATTCTTCTATATCCTTTCATTCTTTGAGTAAAGTTGGCTCAAAGAGGCTGGTAAATTGAGTAAGTTCACTCAGTGGAGGAATTGGTGTTTGAACTGAAGTTTAAGTGACTTCATCTAAAGTTATTTAGCAACTTTTAAATTTTTAAAAAAATTTTTAATTTTGGGGGGTGCATAATAAGTATATATAATTATGGGGTATCTGAGATGTTTTGACACAGGCATTCAATGTGTAATAATCACATCAGGGTTAATGGGGTATCCACCACTTCAAGCATTTATTCTTTGTTAGCTACTTTTTTTTAATAATAAAGGAATAGATGATGCTTTAGGGTTTCAGAGGGAAAAAATTAGTATTTGAATTGGAAGAATCAATAATAGTTTTTGGAAGTAAGAAGATTTTGAACTGGATCTAGCTTAGAAGAAATATCATATATTAATTATGATACGTATAGCAAGGTGACTATTTAAGATGTCTTAAATAGTCCTGAATTTAATTGTGTCTGTATGACTGCTGTTATTATTTTCATGCTAACTGTCCAACAGGGCCTGCTCTCAAGGCCTATAGGCTGCCCTTAGGCCCTTGCCACGTGGCACCCTCTGTTCACAATGGGGTAATTACTTCATCCTTCATGCAAGCGTGAGAATTTCTTTCTGAGGCTTCTTCTTTTAAAGGACTAACCTAATTCATCCTTAGTAGATAATGAATTATGCTCATTCATTATTTTATTCATATTGAGAATCATTTAAATTCATCAATTTGCTAAGTGCTGTGGTGGAAACAGAAGAAATGACTCACGTAATTAGGCCAGACCCACCCAGAATTGTCTTCCTTTTGTTGAACTTAAGTCAACTGATAAGTTGGTAATAAACTCATAAAAAGAAAACGCTGCATGCCAAATCAAATTCTGATGTAGTGCTTGACATAACTGCTCTTCTTAGGTCAGGGATATTCTTAGGATAAGCTCTCAAAAGACATTTTCTTGTTGTTGTTGGACTTTTAATTTTTTCCAATTTTTAAGTTGGAAGCATGTACCACATGTTCAGCAGTACACGTGCAGAATGTGCAGGTTTGTTGCATAGGTAAACGTGTGCCATGGGTTTGCTGCACAGATCAACCCATCACCATTAAGCCCAGCATCCATTAGCTATTCTTCCTAATGCTCTCCCTCCTCCCACCCCAGTGTATGGTGTTGCCTTCCACCCACGTGTCCATGTGTTCTCGTCATTTAGCTCCCACTTATAAGTTGAAACATGTAGTATTTGGTTTTCTTTTCTTGTTTTAGTTTGCTGAGGACAACAGATGCTGGCAAGGTTGTGAAGAAAGAGGAATGCTTTTGTACTGCTGATTGGGGTATAAATTCAGCCATTGTGGGAGACAGTGTGGCAATTCCTCAAGATCTAGAGGCAGAAATATCATTTGACCTAGCAATCTCATTACTGGGTATATACCCAAAGGAATATAAATCATTCTATTATAAAGATACATGCACATGTGTTCATTGCAGCACTATTCACAATAGCAAAGACATGGAATCAACCTAAATGCCCATCACTCATAGACTGGATATTCCATATATATACCATGGAATACTATGCTGCCATAAAAAGGAATGAGATCATTTTTTTTGCATGACATGTATTTCTTTGTTTTTAATTTAATCAAAAATGAAAAATAAAATTTTATTTATATCAATTTTCTCACATTAACATTTTAATAATATAAATTAAATTTTTGTTATAAAAATTTATGGGTTTTGACAAATGCATATCATCATATATATACCATTACAGTATTATACATAAGAGTTTTACTTTCCTAAAATCCCGTGTTCCACCTGTCAACTCTTCCCTCATATCTCAGTCTATTTGCCAAGTCTATAATTATGCTTCTTCCAGAATGTCATAAAAATTCAATCACATAGTACATAACGTTTTCATACTGGCTTATTTCACTTAGAAATATGCTTTTTCTTTTAATTTTTTTTTTTAGAAATATGAGGTCTCACTATGTTGCTCATGCTGGTCTCAAACTCCTGGCCTCAAGGGATTCTCCTGCCTCAGACGCCCAATGTGCTGAGATTACAGACAGAAGCCACCATGCCCAGCCACTGATACGCATTTAAGATTCATCTGTGTCTCTGTGTGGCTAGAAAACTTATTTATATTTGTCATAGAATCATATTGTATTGTAGGAATGTCACAGTTTATCCATTCACCTAATGAAGGACATCTTGGCTGTTTCCAGTCCTGCTTGTTTTCAGTTTTTAGGGCTATGAAAATTCAATGTCTCCATAAGGAATTTTTTTGGTAAACTTAAATGTTCATATCAGCTGGATAAATACTTACATGTTAGATCCTATTGCAAGGCTTTGTTTAGCTTTGTAAAAGAACTGGCGAACTCACTTCCAAAGAGCTTGTACCACATTTGCACTTGCACCAGCAATGAACGAGTCTCATCCATTGCTCCACATTGTGACCTGAAATTGGCATTGTCAGTATTCTGGTTTTCAGTCATTCTAATAAGTGTGTAATAATCATCTTTGTTTTTAAAAGTCATCTTCACCAGGTATAGAATTCTATGTTCATTTTTTAAAAGATGTTTTGAAGATGATGTTTAAAAAGTGATGTTTTTAAAAGACGATGCTAAAAATCATAATAAAGATAATTTAAAGATAATGTTACACAGTGTTCTTGCTTACATTTTTTTCTTACAAGAAATCTGCAGCCGGGTGCGGTGGCTCAAGCCTGTAATCCCAGCACTTTGGGAGGCCGAGGCGGGTGGATCACGAGGTCAAGAGATCGAGACCATCCTGGTCAACATGGTGAAACCCCGTCTCTACTAAAAAAAAAAGAAAAAAACAAACAAACAAACAAAAAAAAAACCACAAAAAAAATTAGCTGGGCATGGTGGCGCGTGCTTGTAATCTCAGCTACTCAGGAGGCTGAGGCAGGAGAATTGCCTGAGCCCAGCAGGCGGAGGTTGCAGTGAGCCAAGATCACGCCATTGCACTCCAGCCTGGGTAAAAAGAGCAAAACGCCGTCACAAAAAAAAAGAAATCTGCAGTAATTGTTATATCTGTTCTTCTGTGTACAAATGTCTTTTTTTTCTAGATTATCTCAAGATTTTATTTTTATCACTGGTTTTAAGCACTTTATTATGTTTTGGGGTATACGTTAGTTCATGTTTTCTGTCTGGGGCTTGTTCATCTTCTTTAATAGGCAATTGTAAAATGTTTATTAAATCTTTAACATTCAAAGTTTAAAAGTTCAAAAAGTAAAATTTTTGGCTTTGGCAACATTGTAATACAAAATATATTGGATTTATCTCAAATTAAAAGACTTTATAAATTATGTATCATGCTTACTTCTATCATGACAGAAACACCAGGGGTCTCAATCAGTGGGCAATGAGAATTCATCAGGCAACATGGCGGCATGAGAGGTAGCAGATGGCTCCTTCACTCCATGAGGAAAGACAGCTGTCTAATCTTCAGAATTTTTCAAATAAAAGCTTTGTATGCAGTTTCCCCCCTATTCTTAGGACAGTAGGATAGCACTGTGTTATGATGTGTCACTTCGGACACACTGCTTATGCTCTCAGGTCAGCCTCATCAAGTCGCTGCACGCCTTAGGGGAACATTATTCATATTGTAGAATATTAGGAAGTAGTTGTTTTTGTTACTAGGCACTTTTTGGAGCTACCCTTTTTAGGGTTCTAATCTGCATAGGTAGAAGGATTAGTATGAAGGTATGAAATGAACAAAGTATACCTTTAACAAATAGGAGCAACTTTGTGCCTGGCTTCAATTCCAGACGGGATCTAGAATAAAATCAAGGAACCATGGTACAAAATAAGCAATCAGAATACGCATGGTTAAAGTTAATATATTGCAAAGGTTGTAGTTAGAAGCTGTTGTCAACAAATGAATCTTGATTGAGATTCTGGCTCTGTCATATACTGGGTGTGTTGGAGTTAAGGGCTTCAGCAAAATAATAGTACCTTGCTAATGGAGCTAGCCTGTTTAATCGCTATTATAATGTCTGAATGAAACGGTGCATGTTTAAATCCTCTCAGCAAATTGCCTGATATACCTTGATCCCTCAAAAAGTAATAGTTATTGTTTATTAGACAAAGTGATTGAAGCTACAATTGACAGAATGCAAAAACTTTGCCAATAGGTTCCAGGATTCTGCTGCAGTATACATCATTTTTTTATCCAAGAATCTAGAAATTGGCAAAAAGAAGAATGGAGTCAGACCTGAAAGAAAAGCCCATAAAATAAACAGAGTTTCTGATTCCCAGGTCAATTTTAGTTTTAGCCCACAGGTTTCCTTAAAACCGATGTCCTCTTTTGGGGAAAAAAAAAAGACGACTTGTTTCTTACAACTAAGAATGAAACTAAAACATGTCATAGCACATTGGGAAGTCCTGATCATCCTTAACATTGACAGGAGTGTATGAAATTCTCTTGCTTGTGGGAGGCCTTCAGTTCACCTGACTGAGCATCAGAAGGGAGCCCTATGGCATAGGTGCACTTATGTAATCTTCCTACCAAGTTTCCTATGAATTCCTAAAAATGTATATAGCAGTGCTTTCTAAACACCGGTTCCTGGACCAGAGTCCATCTGTAATGATTTTTCTAAAAATGAGAAAAAAAATTTGTAAACACTTTTTATATAATAAAATTTATTAAATTTATAAAGATGTTCTTCATGTAAATATCTCCTCCTCTCTATATTCTGGAGTTCAAATATCCTTTCTTTTTTGAAAAGATAATATTAAACAGTGTTTCTTTCTCAAGATCTTAAATTTGCTTAGTAAAATACTGGCCACCATATGTTAATCCAAATACCGAAGTAGAATCAAGACCTGCTGGAAAAATAACCATGTGTTGAACCAGGAAGCCATACTGAAGCCAAAGGTAAGGCCAAGAAAGAATGATCACAGGCCCTACAATGAACTTTGGTATGGCCAAGGGTGTCGGCTTCTCCAGAGCTAAGGCTCACCTTGGGAGTTCACAAACAGGAGGAGGAATTTGGAGGCCAAAGTTTCAGTGATTTTGCTGAATGCCAGTCGGTTGGAGTGGTGACTCTTGCCTATAATCCCAGCACTTTGGGAGGCTGAGACAGGCAGATCATGAGGTCAGGAGTTTGAGACCAGCCTGGCCAATATGGTGAAACCCCATCTCTACTAAAAATACAAAAACAAAAACAAACACAAAAAAAACGGGCAAGGTGGTGTGTGCCTGTAGTCCCAGCTGAGGGAGACTGAGGCACGAGAATTGCTTGAACCCAAGAGGCGCAGGTTACAGTGGCCAAGATTGTGCCACTGCACTCCAGCCTGGGCAATAGGAGACTTTATCTAAAAAAAAAAAAAAAAAAAAAAGCAAGCAAGCCAAGACCTTTCTGTTGCCTATTTATTTAAACTATAACCAGTCTTGGGGCTGGTTTGCTAAGCATTTTTCTGTATGTGTATGTATGCATGTACATGCATATATGTGCCCTATTTTATTAGAAATTTAACATTTTGGTTTTTTAAAATATAACTTTTTTCTACAATTAAAGTCCCTCCTTGAACAGAATTTCATTTGAGAGGTCTCTAAGTATGGGCATTCACTATTTTGATGAGAAACAGGAAGACATATGGTCACTACACATCCCCATGTTTTTGTGTCTTTTGATCTTTATCACTTCCCTGTAATGCATTCAACTCTTCCCAAGTTTCAGCCAAGATTCAATAATTTTAAATCTGACCTCTTAAATTTTAACTTGTGTTTTAACATCTGAATGCCCATTTCTTTTCCACATATATAAGGGATGAGTTGAATTTTTTTAGATGTGCTTGTTGGATGAAGATGTCTTTAGATAGTCGTTACAGGACAAAGCGAGGGCTTTGGATTTCCTCCAGGGCATTGAGGCAAAATGACCACAAAACCAGTTTTCCAGATGAGGCTCTTCAGAAGAAAGCAAGCAGGCACACACAAAAGGCTCAGTGAAGGAGGACTACTACACTGCAGAATAGAGGAATAGCAGGTAATAAAACAAAATGCCATCAGAAAAGTGTTCATGATCTGGAGACCAAGCCTTTATGGTACAGACAATCTGGTAGAGCAGGTACAAATTCCTACTTCACCACTGACCAGACTTGTACAGCTGAGTGTTACCGAACAACTTGTTACCTTTGTTCGTGCATAAGTGATGAGGGTTGTTAAGTATACCTTCTTTGCTGGATTATTTTCAGAACCACTACTCATTATTAAAAATAGGCAAACTCCTGGTGCTGAAGCACAGGAGATACTTGATAAGCACTGTTTCCGCATCTCTTCTCCCTTGCTGCTGATTTATAATCTTGTGGCATCTGGCGTTGAGAGAAAGTTACTTTTGAAGTCATTTTTTTCCTTAATTTTTTTTTTATTCAATATGTGCCTGCCTCCCGTTTCCTACCTTAGAGTTTGTAACCCCAGGTTAGCAACACCGAAGGTGTTGCTATGGCTACCACTATACTGTGACTTCAGGTGGTGAGAAAGCTGCAGGAGGCAGAGTCTGTGCTTTCATGCAGATGTCCTCAAGAATGCAAAGAAGGAAGGGTAAGCCTTGTGAAGGCGCTTGGCTATGAAACTCTGGATATGAGTAGGCAAGGATTGGAGTCACACCTGCAATGTGAGGTCTGGGCATGTCAGACACAGACAACATACTCCCTGCAGCATCAGGCCCCTGCGAATGAGCAAGTGTCTCATTCCAGAGACTCAAACACAAATTCACATTTTCCTACATTTTCGTCTCCTTTGTAAATCTCTTTTCTATTTCCACCTAGATATCCTTTTATTCCTTCCTTTAAAACAGATTCTCCTTGATTTTATTCTCAGGAGAAATAAAAAAGTCAACACCTTTTTTCCTTTAACTAAATACTTACTGAATTGATTCCGTTTATAGAAGGCAGCAACATCCAGGCACATTGCTTTTCTCCCACGTCATCATGAGATATTCATCCCTCCACTTTTTGTCCAGATCTCTTTGGCAATTTTTCTTTATTTAGCTTTACTAAGGTATAATTGGCAAATAAAAAGTGTGCATATTTGAGGTGTACAAGGTGATGTTTATATATATACACACACACACACACACACACACATATAATATATATATATACACATATATATGTATATACACACATTGTGAAATGATTTCCACAATTGAGCTAATCAACATATCTATCACGTCACATAGTTGCCATTTTTTGCATGTGTGATAAGAATACTCCAGAGCCACTCTCTTAGTAAATTTCAAGTATTCAAAACATTATTATTAACTGTAGTCACCATACTGTACGTTAGGTCTCCAGAATTTATCTTAGAACTGAAAGTTTGTACCCGTTGGCCAACACCACTCCTCGATCCCTGATAACCACTGCTATACTGTTTCTGTGAGTTCTACTTTTTCACATTCCCCACATAGGTGACATCATACAGTATTTGTCTTTCTGTGTCTAACTTATTTCACTTAACCTAATGTTTCTGGTTCATCTATGTTGTCATAAATGGCAGGACTTCCTTCTTTTTGAAGGTTGAATAGTATTCTATTGTGACCATACACACGACAGCTTATATATCCATTTTCTGTCAATGGACACTTAGGATGTTTTCAAATCTTGGCTATTGTAAGTAACGCTGCAGTGAACTTAAGCGTGCAGATTCTCCTCAAGGTGCTGACTTCATTTCCCTTGGATAGATGCCTAGAGGCGGCATGGCTGGATCACCTGGTAATTCTATTTTTAATTTTTTGAGGAAACTCCATACTGCTTTCCATAATGACCATATCAGTTTATGTTCCCACCAACAACATATAAGGGTTCCTTTTCTCTGCATCTTTGGGGAAATGCAATCCAAAAGTACATTGAGATATTACCTCGTACCTGTTAGCACGGCCATTACCAATTGTCACTCCAACCTGAGACCACATCAGTCTGCAGTTGAACAGAATGAACTTATTAATTCAGTCAAAATCCTCAACATGAAAGGCAAAATTAGGCATGAATTACCTCTCCAAGCTCTGCACTTGTCATTTAACACACGCTGTATCATTTCATCTTCCCAGCTTTCCTACGGAATAGTTGACATTTCCTCATTTTACAGAGGTAAGAACTTTGCCTGAGATCAGAGTATCTCAGTCACTATATACGGATATACTGCCTGATAGTGTATAATTGCAAAGCCAACCCTCATTCTTTCTGTTTAGTTGCCTTATAGTGACATAGACATTTTGCATTCAGCACAAAACATTGCATCTATGTAAAAGTATACACAGCATTAAAAGCTACCAGTTATAACTGGCCGGTAGTGTGTCTGAGAATTTTTTTTAAGTCAGTAGAGTATTCATCACTGTAAACTATTTTCAGAATTGCTAGTCTTTGAAAAATATGTATCTAGGGAAGCAAAGGAAAGAACTGCTGTTGCCTGTGGCATTTCATATTGAATGCATAGTATTATATTCTTCAGCTCCCAGAAAATGAATTCCTGTCTTTTTCTCACTTCTTAGAAGATTTGGTCACTATTCAATATAACTGAGAAAATGTGCACATTATCCTTTTCCAATCTAATGCTCTCCTTCTACATTAAGAAATAAGGAGGCAAAGGCCTGATAGAAAGAAAATGGCCTTTAGACCATGAATAATCAGGATATAATCCTAGATACTTTCAGCAACTTCATGCAATTCTTTATCTTTATAAGAGGTGGCCATGGCTCTCATTTTGCAAGGGTGGACGTCATGCCTGTGATGTGATGTCTGTGCATATCAGGACCACCCTATGTGATATGTTCCCTGTTATATCGGGCTCATCCAAATAAACAATAATTACGTTCTGGAGTCTCAAGCACAAATTTATTTTATCTAGTATTTCTGTCTCTATTTTCAGTCTAATCCTTATTTCCAATTGAATATCCCTATTATTATGATGATGATTCAGTGAAAATACATATTTAAAGTTCCTAGTAATTTATCTGGCACATAGTAGATGCTCAACAGAATGAATTTCCTTGTACTGTTCTTTTCCATCTCAAAAGGGAAACAATCTACTCTGGTTTTGGAACAGGCTATTCTTGTGTTTTTGACAAATCTGTTATTCATAGACAATAGCTCTGTGAGAAGTTCAGGAACATCAGCATTAACTCAACAAAATGGCACTCTAATATCATTTCCCTGTGGGGTTTAATTATTTAATAAGCTTACAAACACCCACCATATATGAAAGGGAGCAAATAGAACAAATAAGGATCTTGGCACTTGAAAACCTCACAGCCTGGCTGGGGAGAGAATGACCCAAGAACGAGTGGTGAATGTGGAATAAGGAGTGTTGTGTCTGACCTGGGGACTCCAGATTAGAACCCCAGAGTCATAAAGAGTATGGGGAATCTCTCTAATCCCAGCCCAAGTGAAGAGGTGATGATGGCATTGAACTCTCCACAAGAGCTAAAGACCTGTAGTTCTTCTAGTTTCCAAGATGAGCTGAAGCCTCTATCCCTAAAGATAAAACCAAATCTTTACCAGAGAAGCCTGGTAGCAATCACCTTTCTCTCTTGTGGTAATAACCAAAGACAACCATTTCCAGGAGTTAGCTGATTAAAAATATTAGTAGCTAATGAACTGTGCTTCAATATTAGATGTGAGCATTAGGATCTCTGTGTACTACAGGGAGCAGAGAAGCTTCATCTATACTCTTATGCTGCATTGACATGGTCCAGCTTAAGATACAAATTAGGAAAATGTCTGAGTCATTTGAGAAACCAATCCAACTTAAACTTATGGGTCAAGTTTTACTGAGCTGGGCAAGCTGCCCAGTAGTCTACACCAACTGTCAGAGGAAAGGATGATTCACCTTCACTTCCAGAGGCTTCCTCTGATTCTTCCAAGAAGGAAGGCTCTCCACAGGGGGAGCTCTGTGCTACTAGAGAGACCCAGGCAATGTCTTCCTTAGGAATCTCTGCTGAAACTATGAGGTATCTTGGCTAGTTTGTGTTTCCTCTGTGCTACGTAAATTTAGAGAAGACAGACACTGGAAATGAAAGAAAGGAGTAGACCTTCATTCAGCCCCCACTGGTCAGACACTGGTCCGTGTGCTTATCTCCAACTGTGCTAGACATCAAGTCTATTGTGTAGTTGCAGAGATTAGAATCATGGAGTTACAGTGACTTTCCCAAGGTTACTGAGCTGGAA
Organism: Saimiri boliviensis; assembly: GCF_048565385.1. Lineage (NCBI taxonomy): Eukaryota > Metazoa > Chordata > Mammalia > Primates > Cebidae > Saimiri > Saimiri boliviensis. Next base: position 62,246,796 of record NC_133460.1, read on the forward strand.
AAGGATGGAGATCAGATTCAGACTCATGACTCTGAAAAAAGCTTACACAGTTTTTTATACTACCACAGTGCACCTCCTGAAAGGACAAGATCAGCAGTTCCTTTCTTTGTTTCTCTTACCTTCCTTTTTTTATTCCTTCTCTGTCTTTCTTGGTTTTCTCTTCCTCCTTTGTGTTTGATTTCCTACTCCCACTCTTGATGATATTTGGATGGCATAGAGGTCATGCTTGTTGACACTGGTTCAGACTTCTCACTGCACATCATTTTCCAATAAAGTCCAATTCCCATCTAGGGGAAAAGCTTTCAATGAAAAGTTAGAAGCCAACATTTTATGTGCCTGACCATCAAATTACAAGCATCATTAGTTCTCTTCTAGTCTCTTTTTATCTTTTTAATATATTTTTGAAGTTATTTATTGCTTAAGACATCAGTTTGTTGAATGACACTTCCAGTCATTGCCTCCAAAATATATAAGATTGTTATGGTACTATATGCTTTAGGCAGTATTAAATTGCCAAAGGAAGATTAACTCTTTTCCTACAGTTTAATTCTACAGAAAATTTCCATTATATTCATATGTGTTGTTTCTACTCATGATTCATACATGGTGGCTGGAAGCATGAGATCGGTCTTTCATTTGCCCCTAGTGTTCAGGAGAGTATCTTATTGTGATGGCATGAAATGCAAGGTTAATATTATTCAACAGGTCATATACACCATTTGCTGTCCACCATGAAGAAATACAATTAAGACTTTAAGCAAATAGACTGTCAGAAAGAAATGCATATTGCTCTTAAAGGCACAACTTCAGTATCACTGAAGACTCCAAATGGCTGCAATCCCCATTAACAACATTGTTTATTTCAGAGACTGGAAGTTTTTTAAACAGCTGATGAAGCACAAATGTAGGTCAGTGTTGGGAAATTATGCTGATAAATTCTCCATACCTCAGAACTGGGCCATGCCTTGAGGTCAGCACAAACATAATAACACCACTGTCTCAATATTCACGCCTAGCTCGCTCTTAGCCAGACCTGCCCAACTTACTTAAGCAGCCACATCCAACTTTATACATGCACTAAATACAGACAAAGTGAAATCTACAAATTATTCTAACTCTGACATGCTCACTTTGTTAACAGATGATGACAGGGAGTCAGAGTGTAAGTTAAAATAGTCAAAATTAGGAGAGTGTTTCAGTTATCCAGTTACTTTTAATTGCTTAAAGTAACTGCCACATTCATTTTGCTTACAAATCTGCAGTTTGGAAGAGCTGGAAAAAAGGGGGCAGCCCATCTCTGGTTCACTTGGCATTTGCTCAGCCACTCAAAATAATGATGGCATCCTATGAAAAATACCTGCAGAACCTGTAATGGAGAATGAGTTATTAAGTGCTATTTGGACATCTAACAACAGAAATGCCTTTGGACTCTTCCCTGAGATGGAATGTCTGTAGCCTTAAATTAGAAGGAGCCTGCACTTAATCCTTGAGAGGGTAGCGGTTCTTTTGACAGTCTACTGGAGCCTTCTTCTGAAGGGCCAATTCTTTCTCTTATCTAAAGAATGAAAAATCTAAAAAAACACATACAAGCTATAGAGAACCACTAAATTATTTAATTTTGTGTTTAAAGCACCTTTTAAATAAAATGTACACAGTTTAAAATTATCTAGTTCTAATCAATTTTGTTGACAGAAACGCCACACAATAGGCACAGTAACCTTTGGGAAAATAGTATACACCTATATGTGTGTGTGTGTTTGTGTTTATATATATGTATACACATTTACATATTTATATGTGTATACTTTATATTCGTAGTTATATAGGAAAATTATTTTTGCATACCAGGATCATAAACAACAATTTTTATATAATAAACTTTTTCTAAAATGTTTTTCTCTCTACACTGTGTGTGTGTGTGTATGTATATGACATGTGTGTATGTGTGTGTGGTGGGGGTGCCTATAACACATATCAGCTGGGTTAATAAAAATCTTTGAGGTTTTTGCTTTCATTCCCTGGAGTAGTGTTATTGTGCCCTAGGTTGGAGGATAATACAAAAGTCATTTATCCTGTAATGTGCACCATGATATCTCTTATGATGTCTTTAATTGAGACGCCAAGCAGATCCAGAAAAAGTTTACTCCCGTTTTGATATCCAAGCTTCCTTTAGTGCATACCAGGATCTCCGTACAAACTATGGAGAACCACTAAATTATTTAAATTTGTGTTTAAATCACCTTTTTATCTTAATAAAATGTACACAGTTCAGAATTATCTAGTTCTAATCAATTTTGTTGACAGAAAGTCTGCACAATAGAGAGAATAACCACTGGGAAAATAATACACGTGTATGTGTGTGTGTGTGTGTGTGTGTGTGTGTGTGTGTGTGTGCTCTTTCTTGAGCATAGAAACATTCGAAAACTCCCATGCTACCTTTCAGCAATAAAAAACATTTCTAGGCTTTCTAAGATCCTAAATGTTTAGTAGTACAGCCATTATTTCTTGGGAGGACTGTGTACTTCTCACACTTGTTTAGCTTTGTCCCTTGCTCTATACCTCACTAGCTTTTCTGGAGATTTTGTTTCCTTTCTGGCCTGATTAGTTGTGAATGGAACATTGCGATTGTTTGTGCTTAGGATTTACGGATATCTACAGTATAATCACTTTTTCTTTGATTCCACTTGGAGTAACTGTTAAACTCTGAGGGAAGTTTTATTCTCAGTACATCCACCTAACTCTTTTGACTAAGTCATAAATACCTCCTTTCTCCTAAGGAACTAGACGTTTAATTATCAAAAAATTATCAAATAAAAAAATAGAATCAGGTGTCTCCTGTGTTCACTGTAACAGCCCATCTCTGAGGTAGTGGGAACAACGGGTAGGGCTGAATATAATTTAAGATACTGAAATATTAGAAAGGAAGTTGGAAATGGGAGTTTTAGGGAATAAGTCTAAAAAAAGGCATTGGCTAATATTTCCAAACAGTATCTTGTCATGATTGGTTTGTAAATTATGTACATTTCTTGTTTATCTATGAATGATCTGCTCTACTAGGTTCTGTATGCTTTACAAAATGAAATAAAAACTATGGTGATTCAAATAAGAACACGATGGACATCCTAATTTCATCACTTGATGCTTAGTTATCCTTGTAAAATTATGAACTACTTTATAATTTTGAATTTCAGTTTTGTCATCTATAACATAAACAACTTCATAAAATCTAAAAATCAAATAAATAATGAAAGTAAAACACAAAATACAGCACCTGACATTTAAAAACCTTGCTATTTATCATGTCTTTAATGGCATTCATTCCTCTGAATCATGATTTGGACAAGAAGCTTCCTTTGTATTTCTGTAAGGAGTCAGCTAAAACATTTGTGTTACACACTGGTCAGAATCAGAACCCAGATTCATTCGTTTAGGTACATGATTCTCTACATCTACTCTTCCCAAGGGCGTCACAGAAAAGCTATGAGCCTATTACAGAAGAATGGGCAGAAGTCAACTATACATTAGGTCAGAATTAAGTTATCATGTGACAACAGTTATCCTCTGAAATTGCTTCTAGAGGATCATCTGCAGTATTTAGAATTATTTAATTGGTTTGTTCTGTAGTTGAAGTCTAGAAAGTTGGAGGTTAGAAAGTATGGACGAAAAGCACACCCAAAAGTGAATCAGAAACATTTTGAGGATGGAAAACATTTAAAATCAGTCCATTCGAAAGACCCATTAAGTCAAAAAGAGCAAAAATAAAACAGATGACTGATTTCTCAAAAGAAGAGATGAAAGGAGAAGATACTGGAAAGATATCTATAAAGAACTGAGTAAATATAATTGTTAAACTAGAATTCATTTCACAGTAGACTCATTCTTTAAAAGAGAAGATGAGAGGCCAGGCACGGTGGCTCAAGCCTGTAATCCCAGCACTTTGAGAGGCTGAGGTGGGTGGATTACCCGAGGTCAGGAGTTTGAGACCAGCCTGGCCAACATGGTGAAATCCCGTCTCTATGAAAAATCAAAAATTAGCTGGACATGGTGGCGGATGCCTGTAATCCCAGCTACTCAGGAAGCTGAGGCAGGAGAATCATTTGAACCCAGGAGGCGGAGGTTGCAGAGAGCTGACATCACATTATTGCATTCCAGCCTGGGAAACAAAAGCAAATTTTACCTCAAAAAAAAAAAAAACAAGAAGATGAGATAGAAATATTTCACACACACACACACACACACACACACACAAACACACACACACACATACACACACACACACACAAAGAGATAGAGAAAGAAAATTTTTAGAAAACCATCATTTAAAAAAGATGCTAGAGTTATGGGAGAAGAAATATAATCCCAGAATAACACATATAAATACAGAAAGAAATGAAGAACAATTTAATGGGTTTGCATGTTAGTAACTCTCAATGAATACTAACATTTTAATATTATAAAACTATAATAATAGTATCTTAAAGATTTTTAAAAATATGTAAAACTAAAATATGCAAAAGAATAAGGTAGCCTATAAATATAGGCCTGTAATCCCAACACTTCAGGAGGCTGAGGAGGGTGGATAACCTGAGGTCGGGAGTTCGAGATCAGCCTGACCAAAATGGAGAAACCCCATCTCTACTAAAGGTACAAAATTAGTGAGGGGTTGTAGCACATGCCTGTAATTCCAGTTACTCCAGAGGCTGAGGCAGGAGAATCACTTGAACCTGGGAGACGGAGGTTGTGGTGAGCCGAGATCACGCCATTGTACTCCAGCCTGGGCAACAAGAGTGAAACTAGAGCAAGAAAGCAAGAAAAGAAAGGAAGGAAGGAAGGGAGGGAGGGAGGGAGCAGTTCTAATGTTTCCATTGTCTGGAAAGTGGTAAAAGTAATAACCATTTTAATTAGAATTAGGTAAATTTTTTTGAAAAGACATTGTGCTCTCTAAGCTAACCACAAACAAGATAGTAAAAGCCTATTTAATAAAATAATGTCTAAAGGAAGAGAACATGTAATTGAAAAAAACCTAAAAAATATGAGAAAGGAATGCTAACAAAAAGTACCTAAGTTGTGACAAAATGAAAGAACATGTAATGATATATTTAAACTCTAATATATTATGAAATAATCTAAATTGAAGTGAACTAAACATTTTAATTAAAAGAAAACATATTAGATCATTAAAAACTGTATCTTAAAAGAGATAAATCTTAAATGTTAGAACAAAAAGTACCATGAGTAATTGAGTAGAAAAGGTATACAATGCACAAACTAACTAAAAAACATCAGGCATAACTACACTAATGCTATTTAAAAGTAGATATTAAAATAGGAAGCATTAAAAGAGTTAAAGAGGAATGTTTCAAAATGAATAAAGGATGAAATCCACAAAGACAACTTCCCAGTTTTAAATGTGTGTGCCTAATAATACATCCTTGGATTATACAAAGCGAATACTATGATGGAGCAGTAAACAAATATGCAATTATTGTGGAAGACAATAACACATCTCCCTCGGAAACTGACATGGCAAGAAGACAAATATCAAAAAGAACCCAGCTGGACCCTTTCCAACTTGATTTAATTGATATGTAGACAAGATCGCATAAAAGCAGTACCAGAATAAGCATCATTTTCAATTATAAGTATTCACTGATATTTATTAATATTATATCATAAAGAAACTCAAAAGACTTAAAATCATTTATGTATTTCCTGAGAATAGGGGAATTTAGGTAGAGAGTGATAACAAATAGACAACTGAAATTTGCATACATCTTAAAATTACAAAGAACAAAATTGGACAAAATGTTCTACTGAGTACCAAGATTTTTATAACGCTAAAGCTAGTGTTGTATATGTACCAAGCAGAAAAAATTGAAACAGAATGGAAAGCTCAGAAATAGAGCCACATATAGATGATTACTTGCTTTATGACAAAGGAGACTTCAGAGCAATGGAGAAAGGATTTTTTAAATCAACATGAGGCATTTAGATAGTCCTGTAAAAATTAATCTTTATTCTTAATTCACATAACATGCAAAAATTGAGTACAGGTGGGTTATAAATCAAATGTAAAAGGCAAACAGTAAAGCTTTTACACAATAACATAGGAAAATATTTCCATAAACTATGGTATGAAAGATGGCTTTACAAACATTAGCCAGTCATGGCACTTGACTGTTATCCCAGCTACTTGGGAGGCTGAGGCACCAGAGTCACTTGAACCTGAGAGGCGGAGATTGCAATGAACCAAAGGTCACGCCACTGCCCTCTAGCCTGGGCGACAGAGCAAGACTCTGTCTCAAAAAAAAAAAAAAAAAAAAAAAAAAAAAAAAAAAAAAAAAAAAGTCTTAAAGAGAACACAAAAAGTTTATAAATAAAAATAGGTGATGAATAATTGGAACTATATTAAATTAAGCACTTATGTTCATCAAGACACCATTAAGCCAAGTGACAGTATGAGAGACACTTGCTGTATACATAGCTAACAAAATATTTTATGTAAGAGTGCCCGCAAACAGTAAGAACCCAACAGAAAATGGTGAAATGCCTGAACTGGCACATCACAACTGAGATATCCAAAAGTCCAATAAACATTTGAAAAGGTGCTTGTCTCATCGATTATCAGACATGCAAATAAAAACCAATATGAAATATAATTGTTAGATTTTTAAAAAGTAACAAAAATATTTGTTGAGGAGGTATAGAACAGTGGAAACAATTCCATTGTTCATCAGAACATCACTTGGAATAAACAATTCCAGAAAACAATTTCGTAGTTTTCTGTTAGAATTATATGTCATGTCTGTGCAACTCCTTACGTACATTGGCAGTATCTTGAAGTTCATCTCATATATATATATTCCTGACACAGCAAGTCTACTCTTTAGGATATTTCCAATATAAATCTATGTACATTTTAACAGCATTATTTATAGTGATCTTATAATGGTAACAATACAAATGTCCATCCATGTTTGAATGAATAAATACATTGTTTTGTATTCATACTATGTGATCCTATAGAGATTGGCAAATCAATTAAATTTACTTAACAAGCATACAAGCAACACAAATTAGCCCTGGATAATTCTGAGTAAAAGAAACCAGACCTAAGAAAGTACATACTGTACAAATTTCAGTAATAGACAGAACTACCTAATGGTGTTAGAATAGTAATGACCTTTGGATGGGAAGCTACTGAGAGAGACATCAGTGATTTTATTTGTGAAAATTAATTTAGCTAGACATTTATGTTTTGTGTATTTTTCTGTATGTATAATTTAAAAGTTTATAGGAGAAAAATACTTAGGCCAAAATGTAAGTGATTTGATAAAAGTTTATCAGTAACTTTCATGTATTTCTAAATTCTTTCTTGAAGTGATGTTCTGATAAACGAATAGAGATTTGGGATTGGAAACCACCTTAAACCCATCCTTCTCCCCACTCTTCCCTTTTCTCTCAGTTTCACCCTGTTGAGCGCCAAGTTCCACATGCAAAACTACAATGTCCTACTCTCTGTGACTACTCTCCCCCCATCAGCTCTTGTCCTCTTTCTGTAGGGAACATTTGACAAGATTACAGAGCAGAACTAGGGGGGTGAAGGAACTCTAGACATCACCCTCCTCCTTCTGCACTGCTAGCTTGGGTAGTCAGACTTGAGGAGGGCTTCACTGGCCCAGGCATGCCTTTTACTTGGGATATCTATTTGCTCTTTGATAATTAAAGGAAGCCTAAAATGAGCCCTGAGGAAAGGGAGCAAGGGTAGCTGCAGAGTAATTCTGCCTCTGGGAATTACTTAGATGGTGAGATTGCTTCCGTTGTGTCTGTCTCAGTGTTCTAGGACAGGAAAGTAGACAGGTGTAGCCTTCCATCATCAAAGCCCTTAGTTTCTGAAGGGTTAAGTGTGACCACTTGGGAAGCAACAAATCCAGGTGAGAAGGAGAGATTTCCACAGGAAGACCCCAAGAACTATAGAAAGAATACCTATAGAGATGTTGACCTGACCAGCTTGTAATTTCCTGTGTAAAATTCCTGACGCCTTCAGGGATCTGAGTCACTTCTCTGGGTGGCTTGGAGACCTAAATATCAAAAACTAGAGACTCATTCCTGAGACTCATTTTTCTCATGCTAGAATAAAATGAACCACAGGTCAACCTAAAGCGTTGCAAGTACTAATAAATGCTTTTCTTGACCTTATCCACTGTGACTCATACATTGCTCGATTTAACCAAAGTATTGTATGAAAAATGCCCCTCCTCGAATGTCTTGGCTCTGTAGTGGAGTTATCATGGATAGCTATCGTAGCGTCTTCCCAGTGCAGAGTGTCACCACTTTAACTGTGTTCTCCTTTCCTCCAACTCTAGTCCACAATAATGAATTACTGACAGGCATTTTGTGTCATGTGACCATGCCCCAATCCTGCCCTTGTCTGCTGTTAATTGGGCCTATCAACTTAAAAAAAGAGACATGCAGGCGCGGTGGCTCACGCCTGTAATCCCAGCACTTTGGGAGACCAAGGAGGGTGGATCACGAGGTCAAGAGATCGAGACCGTCCTGGCAAACACGATGAAACCTCGACTCTACTAAAAATACAAAAATTAGCCGGGCGTCTGGCACAAACCTATAATCCCAGCTACTTGGGAGGCTGAGGTGGAAGAATTGCCTGAACCCGGGAGGCAGAGGTTGCAGTGAGCCAAGACTGTGCCACTGTGCTCCAGGTTGGCAACGGAGCAAGACTCTGTTTAAAAAAAAAAAGAGAGAGAGACATGTATAAATGTAGAAAAGGAGAGGAGACTTTATTTCATATAGGAGGTTACAACTTGCAAGTTGGCCATCTCCCAAGCTGAGAAGCACAGCCTCCAGCCAAGACCAGAGACAAGCACTTCGAAAGAGGAGGGGTTGGGATAGGAGCTTTATGCTGAACAGGTTAGCTAAACATACATATTTAACAAGTCACAAGAAGAGCTATGAATATTTATGAAAGTAGTTCAATACACATGTGTATTGAACAAACATGCATATAGCATACAACCCATGTTCACTTTGGGGTGGAGACTTAATATTTAAATGTATTACAATTAGGACCTCTACATCCAAAGGCATTTTTCAGGACAAGAAGGCATACAATGTACAACCTCCATAAACCAGTCACAATCAGCCATGGTCAGGGGTCTTCCTACCTGGAGAAAGTTACTGGAATCAGTCTCTTCTGCAATCAAAGCTGCAGTTATGGCTGGTGGACCAGGGCATCGGTTAGTAAGCATCTATGGGCTGGATGAGTTGTAATTGTTTTAATATTGTTTATCTCAAGGTCGGTGCTTGTATAGCTACTTGGGAAAAAAAAAACAAAACAAAACTGTGTGGTCGTTATAGTTTATCCTTTAAGTGTAGGAGTGAGTGACTTAACCCTTACCTGCCATGGCCTCAGGTCCTGTTTATAATTTTGCTATCTTATTGCTACAGTGAAATTGTTTTGTCATTCTTATGGTCTCTAATTTAACATTAATACCGGTCAGTTTTTGTGTCTAAACTGTAAAGGAAGGCGAGGTATAATGAGCTGTGTCTGGCCTTCCATCTTGTCATTGCTAGGAACTCAGTTTCCAGGGTTTTTCTGGGGTCCCCTTGGCCACAAGGGCATCCATTCACTTGATGAGGGCTCAGGATTTTATTTTTAGTTTAGAGGCCTCATAACCAACGTGGGCCAATCAGAAGCTGATCTGTGAGTACTGAAATTCAAGGCTGAGTGGGATGTCATGCCTCTATGTTTGGATAATAGTGATATTAAAATTCAAAAAGTGCAGGCCACTCTTTTATTTTAATGATGTAGACTTGGAAGTGAAGAAACATGGTCTGCAGAGAAGGAGATAAATAAGAAGTATGTATACAAAGGAACCGCAAGTCTGACTTCTAGTCCTCATTCCCGATCTTGGGTTTCAAGAGACACCCTTCTTCCATTATTAGAAGAAATTCTCTCATTTATGCTGATTGCGGTTGTGTGAGAAGTTTTTACTTCTTATAAAAGAGAGCTAATACATAGAAATACTATCACACTGAAAAACATATGGGTAGGTATTCTTAACATGAGCATTACCTATGCTGATTCAAAATATCTGCACCTTTAAATCTATAGCTTAGGTTCAAGCAGAGTTTTCTCTCCCCATCTCAAAGACCTCTTTTATCTTATCTTACATGAAAATGTTAAGACTAGCTTGTCATCTTTGTTTTGCAGTTTCCCTCTGGGACCAAAGGAGACAAAGGCAGTTAATTAGTTTTGTTTCGTCATTGTCCTTCAAGATGTTGAAAATTGTAATTTTTGGCTTATTGACTTTTATCTTCTTGCAATTTGTTAATGTTTTCACTTGACTGCCTCTTATGCTACAGATGGGGAGAGAAAGCAGGAACAAGTCATTTTTCTAGTATTGCATGTGAAGATCTTTCAGTAATTCTTATTCCCAAAAGAGCAAGCATTCTGGGCCACCTTCTCTTGGCAGAAGGAAGCAGAAGACACTTTTGTGGGCATTCCAGACAGCAGCAGAGGAAGTGTGCACATTATGTGCAGACTTGCCTTCCAAACGGTGCTGATGTGATGGAGATCGATCCGCCAGGCAGCAATTATGCATTCACAGGGGAATTGATGCAGCTAAATTTACATTGACCTCAGCAGAATAGTTAGTAGTGGAGTAAATCCCTTCAGGTTCTTGTCCGGGGAAATGCAAATAGACACAGACATATATGTTTCTCTTTTTCGGGAAACACATGGTTGTCCAGAAGATTATAGATGGATCCTGGGTCACATGGTATCTGCAAGTGTTTTGAGACCTTAATTTTTATAGTTTAGTTTAAGCAGAAAAACAGGTGGAACCTGTCATAGTCAATACTAACCTTAATAAAAATCGGTGAGCATTTTTTCACTTAATGTGCGACCAGCATGGTGCTATATTTATAATTAGCATAATTATAAGGAAAGACATCATTATTATGTTATTGATGAGCAAACTGCAATTCAGGAAAGTTAAGTTGCAGAGTCCCCCGTGTCAGAACTAGGACCAGGACCGAACACAGGCAGTCTGATTGCAGTGTTCAGAGTTTGAGAGCATACTGGGAACTGGTTTTTCATTCATTCTTCAGACTATGAGGCACCTGCCAAGTTTCCACTCCTGAGGTCTAGGCAAAGGCTGTCAAAGAACCACAGAACCAAGTGTAACCTTAGGAGCAGAAAGGAGACCTGGCATAAGGACAGCATGTGGACAAACATGGTCAGCAGGCAGGAATAACAAATGGAGCAGCTCAGTTCATGGTCGACTGAGATTATGGATAGCAAATGTGTCCAAGCCCCAGCAATGAATGCATTAGCCAGGCATGGGCACATAAGAACATCTGCAGTGCTAGCTCTGTGAGCAGGAACGGTACTCAGGCACCAGGGCTTTCCCAGACAACAGGAGGAGCAAAGCATCCTCACATCAGTGCATCTATTGTGGAGGGGGCAATGGCCTGAGTCAGAGCCCATGGTGCCCTTCCTCTGTGCCACTCTGTGTCCCTGTCCAAGCCTCATGGCTTTCTGTGCCTCCTTTCTATGTGAGAGGAAGAATCTTTATTTTGACTGCATTATAGCTATGAATGATCCCAAGGAGAAGGGACAGAACTAAAACTGATCGGGACGCCAAATCTTGGTGTCTTATGACCACAGTTCCCAGCATCATCCTATCACAGATAATTTAGCATCTGCCAAAAGCTTTGTAAACTGTCTGTTTTGAAGAATTTCTTGGACAGGGGACAGTGACCAATTCGTAGGACACATCTATGTTCTTGCCACCTCAAAGGCTGCCCCCACCGTTTTTGCTGTGGGATGATAAATATACCCAACTGGCTTTGCTTCTGTCATGCATTCTTCATTCTAAATTCACTCCCGGGGCAGAATATTCTATGATTTGTTCTCAATTTCTTCTCTCTTCCCTCACCTCAGCCTCTTCCCCACCTCTTAATTTTGCTTTGGTTTTCACCTAGTTTATCTCAGCCCAGGTTCCCTGGAACACCTGCTAAGGTTTCTCAAAAACACTGGGTGCCTAAATTCATGCCTTTTACGACTCATCACGATTTTTGGATAGTTACGGTAGTTACTGCTTTTTCCCAATACTTGCCCATGATGTTTTAACCTCCTAATAAAACAACTAGAACGCCTTGGATTTGATTTTTCACAGGCAGGTGGCTTGGGGAGATTTGAGATCTTCTGAAATTAAGATTCCTCTGATTCAATGGTCATCTGAGAATCAAGAAAGAAACACATGAAAAGAATGAGAAAAATGAACAGTTTAACATATCTGAGGAATAAACTGGGGGTAATATAACATCTTTCAGTTGAAGCTGGGAATCATTATGTATTTGCCTGACAAATTCAGTCCTGATTAATTGTGGAAAATGCCAGTTCGGTGCCAGTTACTTGATTGAGTCGTTTAAATCACTCTTACCAATGAGTTCGTTGTTTAAACCACCCTTATCACTGTATCTAACCAATCTATCATTAGAAGTATTTGCAAGATCTAGAGCAACAGAAAAAAGGCCAGCCCAACTCCTATTTTGGAAGAAAGGTTTTGTTGTGGGTGGAAGGTTGGTTTTGGTTTTAATTTTGTTTTGGTTTTCTGAAGAGCATCCTAGAACTGAAGGACAATAACAGAGTTGATTCAGTGTAGGCACGCAATGTGATTTGCAGATGAAGACCCTCATTAGAAACTTCCTGATTTTCTGCTCTGTGTAAATGTCATCGGGTGAATAAAATTCAGAACTTCCATGTCCGAGCCCTAGAAAGAGACTCTCTGGGGTAGAAGTGAGGGATAATCTCTGTCCATACTTATGGTTCTTACCCTCTGCTTGTGGGGAGGGGTATCTTCCTCAAAGGGTCACACCACCCTTTGCTTCCTGAATACACTGCTTTGTTTCCAGAGCTCTGACTCAGGGACTTGGAAACTCTTTAGCATAGATGCGATGACCTGTCGTTTCCAAGAGGCTTTCTTGATTTCTGGAGGTGATCAATAATGGAGAAGAGACAAGGTGCTCCAACCCTCTGGCTCATCACACAATGCTCCTCAGTGCTGTCTCAGCTTGCTCCTACCCCAGGCTCACAGTGGTGGATGATTTTGCTCTGTCTCCTAAAATGTAAACGTTGACCCCCAGAATCACCTGTACTTCCTGTGATCTTTCCCTCCGGTTTCCAGCCCCACTGGCAAGTGCAGACACCCAGCTAACACAGGAGATTGTTTTCCTAGCATTCTGACTTCCCCAGTAGCCAAAAGAACATTCCAGTCCTGATGTCCAATTCACCCGTAGAGTCTGCCCCTCAAATCCCACTTGCAGTTGTCAGGACCTGCCTTTTCGCCAGGATCCAGATTCCTTGAATGAGCTCTCTCTACAGGCATGACTTGCTCGTCACCCAGGGGTATAGATGTTCCCTTGTAAAGGGTTATAAGTATCTGAGATACAAGTATCATGATTGTACACATTTTACAAATCAATACACTGAGAAATAAATAGATTAAATGATTTTTCCAAAGTCACGCAGCTCACAAAGGATAGAGCTGGGATTTGAATCCAGATAAATTTGAGCACTAAGCCGCAGTTATTCTTTACCGGTTTCAGCAGTCTCAAGATTCAAATGTATATCTTATATTTCATGAAAGCAAGCTCTCATAACTAACTCTAACCTTGAACTAACGTATTTTAAAGCAAGCAACTTTTATTTATTAAGATAAACCTGTTTAAGTTTGCTATTTATTACTGTACTTGTTGCTCTGAAATGGGACTGGCTGGTAACTTGAAAAATGAATGGTGAATTGTGTCATTGTGCTCTGACTGGTTAAACTCCTTCCTTCTGGGCTGAAATGCTAGTGTACCCTGTCAGTTCTTGCAGGAATTTATCCTGGAATTATAGTGCAGACCATTAAGCTTGGGGGTATTCTCAGTCTTTGCAATTTCATAAGCTGTGGAGGCTCCATTGACTGCAGAAGGCTGAGCAGTAAATGGATGTGTATTGTGAACGGAAGGCTTTGCGCTTAGAGAATCCCTGTAGCAAAGAGCAAAGAAGGGAGAATGTCAAACTTGATTCAGACCAACAAGGATCTTGTGACCTCTCTGTTCAACGTTACAATATCTGGTAATGTCCCTTCTCTTTCAGAGTAGCTGTTAACTGTACCTTAAGATTGCACTCAGGAATGCTTGGTTCCCCTAAGACATGCCTGGGGCGTGCCCAGGTCCTTAACATCTGCCGATTCCATGCTGACTCCTTGCTGCCTATTTTTCTCTGCAGCACCTTCTGACTGGCCCTTTAATTTACCATTTCTTTCCTTCTGTGGCTGGACTTTCTAGCGTTAATTCATGACAAGCTCACTATAGGCAGGAGACTGGCCCTTTACTTCCCTTCCCTCAGCTCCCGCCTTTCTATGCTGGTCTCCATGGATTTCTTTGCTACTTGGTGTTTTGGCATAATCGTTTGTCAGTCTTTGGTAAGAAGCACAGACTTCCCTGAAGCAACCTGGCTAAAAGGATCTCTACAGTGTGACCAGTCATAGGAACAAGCGTTCCTGAGCCTTATGCTCTCTTTAAGGCAGTCATGCTACCAGTGTGTTCATGTGTATGTGAATGTGTATGCAAGCATGCGTGTATGCATGTGTATGTAACATGGATGCATGTGTGTGTGCACATGTGTTAGTGTACATGTGTGAGTGCATACGTAAAAGTGTGTTTGCGTGCCCATGTGCAGAGGTGGGAAAGACAGAGAGAGTAGGTGAATCCTTGACCAATTTTTCATCACCTCTACTTGATCCAAGCCAGGTGCGGTGGCTCATTCCTGTAATCCCAGCACTTTGGGAGGCTGAGGGAGGAGATCACCTGAGGTCGGGAGTTTGAGACCAGCCTGACCAACATGGAGAAATGCTGTCTCTACTAAAAATACAAAATTAGCCAGGTTTGGTGGCGCATGCCTGTAATCCCAGCTACTCGGGAGGCTGAGGCAGGAGAATCACTTGAACCCTGGAGGCGAAGGTTGCAGTGAGCCGAGATCGCGCCATTGTATTCCAGTCTGGATAAAGAGTAAAACTCAGTCTCAGAACAACAACAAAAAATTACTTGATCCAACAAGTAACTCCAGATATGGGGCCAAGGCCTAGTGTGAGGGTCTGGATCCTCCCATGGTGTGGTGCTACAGATCAGCATTTATGCCTTGGTCATTCTCAGAGAAGCTCCTTGGGAAAGTTGTGGCACCAATGCCTGAAATACTAGGAAAGGAGGGCCAGGGCTGGGGGCCTGATAGCCAGCTATGGATATTCCTGATCAGAAAGTACTTGTGGGACAGAAAGAAACATATCAGAAGGAATTACTGGTGACTCAAGAGATGGTGGAAGATTAGAAAATTACCAGCATCCTGGCATTTGCAAGAGTCACCATGGGACAGCGAGTAAAAAATATATATATTTTTTTCGAGTTGTTTGGCAACACTTTATCGCACTCACTGGTGGATGTGGGGAAAAGGGAAAGCAACCTCTCAGACACACTCCTGTCCTCTCTGTGCCTCCGCAACACTCATTCCAATTCTTTCAGGACACTTGTTTGGAGTCACATAAGGGACAGTAGATGCAGCAACTGTAGTTCACTTCCCTAGTTCAAACTTTAGAGAGACCCTGAAGACATATCCTGATTTTCTTTGTTCAGCATGAATGTTAAAATTAAAAAGCAATGGACATTTCCAGGAAAAGGCAGCTGAAATACCCAATCAGCTGCAAATTCACAAATCTGGAAAGCTAGAAATTATCTCTATTTCAGTGTGTAAATACAGTTTTTTAAAAATAAAATTCAATGAGAAAACATAAAATGGCTGATCACAGACAGTTATAAATGTCAGCTTGCCCACAACTGCTCTCTGAGATGCATTCTTGCCTCTCCCTGCCTGTTTCCCCTCCCTGCCTCCACCCCACACACCCACAGGCACACGCTCATCAGTGCTCTGGGCTACAGTTTTTTTTTTCCTACTCCCTAGATATGTCCTGCACCTTCCTTTTTCAGGGACCTTGCTGTCACTCTTCCATCTGCTCGGAATGATCTTTTCTCTCTCCTTTTTTAGCTGACTATTGACTTCTGCACATTTCTTTAGCGCCTATCTTCCTGCCGAGAGCTCTCTCATTTCTGGTGTGATGATATCGGAATTTCTGGACTGGTATTCAGATGTGAGCAACTTCTTTATGTGTGTAAGCTTCTTTATGTTCCTGTGCTGAAGATCTCACTCCAGCTGATTGAAGGTGGAATTTAAAATGTGACTGAAGTTGTCTTGGTTCCTTTAAGTTAACATTGTCTTTTTGATAAACTCTAAGTCATGTGATCTGAGAGACCAAAATAGACCCTTTTATCAACTAAGATGGGCCCTAAGGTTGAGAAAACAAAGTTACCTACAGGTAGAGGGTGTAGGGCCCAGCTGGCAAGGCAAATTTTTACTTTCCTAGGGCTTTAAATTCCCTAACAATAGGAGTTATCAGACCCGTCCTAACTCTGACTTACAACCCAGGTCACTACAATTCTAACTGGACAGAGGACCAGCCCTTACAAACATTCTTTTCTGATAAGCAATTGCAGACTTTAAACCAGTTTCAGTAGCTTATAGAGGCTGTGCACAAATGGTCTTTGTGTCATAAAGAGTCTAATTCCACCCGATTTTAATGTTAAAACTCTGCCCCAAAGTTAACATAGGATGCATGGTACATGCATGTTTACCCACTATGTATGTGCTTGGCTCCCCTCATAAATATGTACAGCTTTTCCCCAAAACCAACTGAGTATATATGATACCAACTTGTGAGCCATAAAACCCAAACTGCCCTTATTTTCTTTGAAGAGAGAGCACCTTTGATCCACAATGAAAACTGTCCGTTCCCAGCCTGCAAACTGGTATCACCAATACAGTTCTTTTCTACTGTTTACCTATCCTGCTGGTCTTTTGGATGACGTTCAAATTATATACGTTTTTATTAGTTTTTTTTCTTCTCTTTTAAATGTATTTCTCCTCCCCCAGCCCTATCTAATAAGACATTTGGGGGTAGAAGGTTTACATGTCCCCAAGGAACAAAGAAACCCAAAAGGTGATGACATAGAAGTTAAAAAGAAATTATTTAGGCAGATAATGAGTGTAAGAAAGTTCTGGGTAAGGTTTACTTTTTGATGGAAAGCAGCCCCCAAATTATTTTTTTTAGCAAAGAGCAGACATTAAAATCAAGCTGCAGACATAGGCAATCAAGTTGGAAGCTTGTTTGGGTGAAAACTGGCAGCTGTGCCCATCGAAGTCTATCTGGGGGCCAGCATGTTCAACATAGTGGCTCCATCATCCCTTTTTTTTTTTTTTTTTGTCAACCACATGTACAGAAAGGAACAGACATCATGGCCTGGGAAAGGTACAGATCCCATCTGTATAATAAAAGATTACGGTGGGATGCCCAACTTCTTCGTGTGCTATGCAAATGTCACTACTTGTCCAACCAATCTCTCAGGCCCTATATAAATCAGATACCACTTCCTCAAGCTTGTCTATAAAACCCCATGCATCTCACCACAAAAATGAAAGACCCACTTGGGAGCTTCTCTCTCTATGCAGGAGAGAGAACTATTCTCTGTTCTCTTTCTTTTGCCTGTTAAACCTCTGCTTTTAAAGCCCTACTTGTGCATTCCCGTCCTTGATTCCCTTGGTGTGAGACAATGATCCTCTAGTATTTACCCCAGACAATGACGCCACTTCAGTGACTTGCCCCCAGCTGCCCTCAAGGTCCTCACTGGCATCTCAGCTTCTTGTTCTGCCTGATGACCAGGCTTTCTGTACTAGTGTACTCAGGTCAATCTGTGTGTTTCCAAGCTGTTGCGTGTCATGCTACATGTACTTCTGATGACTACCGATATTACTATTGTCTTCAGCCATGATGCTCCCACACTCTGTGGTCTCCTTGCCCTTCCGAAGGCTTTCCTGGTCAGTGGCATAAAGTACTATAGTGGTGATAAAGTACCATAGTATTGAACATTGGAGCCAATTTTGAGATGAATCAGTCAGTTGAGGAGTTTTCCAGCTAGAAGTAAGCACAGGGATCTGTATTGTGACTATAAGAAAAAGCATCTGACTAAAAGAAAAACCTGGTTCTTTGAGCATGGCACATGGGTCACAGCATTTCCTGACTCTGGTGGAAGGAACATGACCACAAGCATTTCTGTGGACAGCCCACTGCAGCAGAGACAACTGTCTCTTAGATTTGCTGGCAGAAACAGGAGCATGTTGGCCCACTTCCACACCCCTCTTTATCTAGAAGATGTGGTCAAATTTGCCAGTATTCAGAGGGCACTTTTGAGGGCTGGCTTACACAGCACTCTGAGAACAACGTGGAATGACCACCTGGAGTCTGGGGCTTATTACAGGAATAAGAATCTAAGGATCGAAGAAAGACATTCTCAGCATACTGTAAGAGATTAAAATATGCCACCCCCAAAACTGCCACTTTGGCATAAGGATTATTTTGAGCTAAAAATAGTTAAGATTTGATAGATGAAGTAAAAAGCCTTCCCAGGGCTTCTCTTCTCTGATTAAAAGAAACTTTTGAAATATGAACATGGCCACCAATCCTCTCTCCTGGAGAAGTTTTATGGCCATAAAGAACATGAAAGTCAGCCTTGAGACTACTCCATTTGTCCCCCCATATGTGAACCTTCCCACAGTGTGCCAACTTTGGAATCCTAAAATCTTTTCCTTTGTCTTATCATCTCTCTACAAATGTATTGTTTTTTGTTAAGATACTATTAATGCATCAGTCCAGGTTCTGACTACCCTTCTGAGTGACTCCTACTGGGTTTCTCCTGTGTAGGTGTGCTGCGTGTATTCATGCTCTGTCTTTCCTGTTAATCTGTCTTTTGTCAGTCTAATTTGCAGGTTCATAGCTGGAAAACTTAAAAAGTAAGGGGAAAGTGGGATTCTTTTCTTCTCTACAATAGCAGTCATTTAATTCTAAATAGTATTTACTACATACTCTTTCAGAAAACACTTGTTTTGACAGCTTCTTGTTAGAGATTCAAAACCAAGCCCTGCCACTGAGAAGCTCACAGTGCAGTCAGGGAGAGAGAAAGCAATTAAGATGTGATGTATGTATTTCACAGAGTGAATACATACTAGGAAAAACTGGGGTCTGGGGGATGAGAGAAGTCTGCATAGGCTTTCTAGAGTTTTCATTCTTATGCAGTGTTGGATATAATATCTTGATTCAGATAAGCATATGGTTTAATCACTGTTCTATCACTTACATAAAATAAAGCAAACCAGATAGTAAATAAGGAAGGATTTTATTCCAAAGGATTATTGAATTGGGGGAGATATATTGTTGCAATTGGGGGAGCGCAACTACTGTAGCAGGGAGAAGGCTCCCACTGTGACATCTGTAAGTGCCTCAAAGATTAGGAAGAAAAGGGCTTTTCCTATACAGAGAGAAATAAAGACAGAACAAAACAGTATGAAGGGATGGAGGTGACAGCTGTCATGATGTGATAACCTACTCTTTGATAGCCTAACTGACTCTCTCTTAGCTGAGAGCTGTTCAGACTTCATGTTAGCTTCTTGAGCTGAACAGACTCCATGTTAGCTTCTCTGCTTGCCCCGCTTTCTCTTCCCTGACCCTGAGCACATAGCTGGGTCAAGCTGACTCCAAGTAGACCCAGGAATGTCCTTACTGATAAGATACTGAGTCACCCTGTGCCAACAGCAACCTAGGGATGCATCTGCTGATAAGTAACACCTGGGAAGGCCTTTGCTGATGGTATCAGTCAGCCCTTGGAATGTGCCTATATTTACATCTGTTTTTCTTCCTGTTGTAGTTTATCCTTTTAACCGAAAGCCCCTACATTTACAGCTATGTATCTTCCTGTAATAGTTAACCTTTTGGTTTTTGCCTGTTCTGGTTCTGTGAGAAAAAATCTGCTTTAGCCAGGCTCCACCTCCCCTCCTTTAAGCAAGTATAAAACAGAACCAAGCCCCTTCTTCGGGACCAAGAGAATTTTGAGCGTTAGCCATCTAATGGTCGCCGGCAAAAATAAAGGACTTTTAATTTGAAACTCAGAGTGTGGTGCTTTCTCTAACTCACTGGGGTACAATCATGATCTGACAGGTGATCAGAGAGGTTTTACCTGGAGAGGCCTAGTCTCAGGAGGGGCCAGGAGGAAGGGCTGTTTGCTGGTTAAGGTTAAGGGTAAATCAAAGTTCAGGGATGTAGGGAAAGCAAAGAAGCTTGAATAAAGTTTGTTCAAGTCACAGTAGCACGTATTTTACAGTTGGTCTGTTTAGCTAGTTATATATAGGGCAAGGAATAGAAATTTGGAGATCCCAGGTCTGGCATTTTCATAGGTAAACAAGGTCAGGCATCTGAGAGTCTGGCCTAACTTATAACAGAAAGGATCGTCCTTCACAATAAGCTACTTCCTGAAACACAAAAGCATGGGAGATTTCTCAGTTTTTCTGTTTTCCAGGAGCACAGGCTGAGACAAAATCCAATATTGTCATTGAGCCTCAATTTCTTCAAAGGAAAGTTGGGACTAAAATGGTTCCTTCGCCAGGGTGGTTGTGAAGATAGCAGATGCAACTTACATGAAGGAAGAGAGCATGGTACCAGGTACATTTTAAGAGTCTAATAATAGCAGTCAGTATTATAATTCTGATAATTTTTATTGTTGTTATTACTGCATTCTGGGCTTTGCTTTTATTAAAGCAATTTTTATTATCTATTTTACAATTAAATGCAACTAACCAGAGTCTATAGCAAAGCATTTAGCAAAAAATCAAGTGCATAATTAATCTTAATGTTACTTCATTACCATCCAGGAGAGAGCCAGTGGCATTAGAAGCATTTGACCAAACAAAGGACATACCAGTCAGATCTTAAACTAACTTTCGAACATGAGTTCATTCAGTGCACTGCCTGGAACCCATGCAAAGTGATTTGCAATCCAAATGAGAATGGGCCACTGGAGTATAGAGGCTGGAGACTCCTTTGTGGGACTAAAGTGATGCCAGCTTTCTGAGGGTTGTGCCTCTGGGTCTTCATGTGTACTCAGACTCCTGCTGATGTGACCACAGTGGCTCTTTCTAGAAGCATTCAAATCCTTGGAGACCTTTCTCTCTCACACTGGGTATGGCTTTCTCCTAACATCTTCTTATTGGCTTATAAAGGATTCCTTTGAGAATTTGTAAGAAGCCCTACATATTTCATGGGCTTCTCTTCCTGTTTAATTATGTCTACATGCAAAAAAGGCTTCCTGGCTAGGCATACATTTTACAGTACGGTTACCTAAATATTTAAACAACTGGGCTTCTCTGTATCATCAAGAACTGTGCCAGTCTTTGCTTAAGAGGAAAGGCTCAAAATGAAGAAGCTGTGGAAATGTATGTATATTATAAGTAGATCTCCATGTATAAATAGGGTGGCTAATTTTGATTTTTAAAGCAAATCAAACAAAAAAAAAAGGCTGTCCTTTGCATCGGCCATGTGTGAGCTAGTTTGATAGCTGTAGGTGAGCTTTGGCGCAAAACAGGCACAAATGAAAATCCTGATTTTCTCATTTACCAACTGGACAAAATTATACCAGTCATTTAACCTCCCTGAGACTTATTTTCCTTCTTTCAAAAAATGACAGTAATGGCTCAGCATGGTGGCTCATGCCTGTAATCCTAGCACTTTGGGAGGCCAAGGCGGGTGGATCACGAGGTCAGAAGTTCATGACAAGCCTGTTCAATATGGTGAAACCCTGTATCTGCTAAAAATACAAAAATTAGCTGGGCATGGTGGCACATTCCTGTAGTCTCAGATACTTGGGAGGCTGAGGCAGGAGAATTGCTTGAACCCAGGATGCAGAGCTTGCAGTGAGCTGAGACTGTGCCACTGCACTCCAGACTGGGTAACAGAGCAAGACTCCATCTCAAAACAACAACAACAACAACAGCAAAATGAGAGCAATGATGGTGCAATTGCTAACTCCTGGAAATCACTAATCTATTCTCCGTTCCCTTATTTTTTTCATTTCAAAAATGTTATATAAATGAAATCATATAGTATGTAATCTTTGGAGATTCATGATTTTCACTGTTTTATTGAGGTATGATTGACATACAAATAGCTTCACATATAATATATATGCAACTTGACAAGTTAGGAGGTAAGTATATACTGATGAAAGCATCACCAGAATCTTTGTCATAAACATAGCCATAACCACTAAAAGTTTTCTCTCACTATATTTATTTATAATCATTATTTTGTATATATGATAACACTTCTCTTAGAACATTTTAAATTATATAACACACTATTGCGAACTATACAAATTACCCTATGCAGTAGATCTCTAGGTCTTATTTGTGTCACATAACTGAAAGTTTTTACCCTTAACTAATAGTTCCCCATGGTCCCCTCCCCTCAATTCCTGGAAACCACTATTATCTCTGCTTCTCTGAGTTTGACTATTTTACATTTCTCATACGAGTGGGATCACATAGTATTTGCTCTTCTGTGTTAGGCTTATTTCATTTACCATAATGTCTTCTAGGTTCATCCATGTTGTTACAAAGAGCAGAGTTTTCTTCTTTTGTAAAGCTGTGTGAGCTATGCACACAATGGAATATATATGTGATATGTATTCCACATGGATATATGGTACATATATATTTATCCGTCACATGTAAATAAAGCTATTTTTAAAGCTAATTAAACAACAAAAAAAAAAGTCTGCCCTTTGCAGACATTTATCCATTCATCTGTGGATGAACACTTAGGTTGATTCCATATCTTGCCTGTTGTGAATACTGCTGCAATGAATGTGAGAATGCAGATCTCTCTTGGAGACTCTGATTTCGATTCCTTTGGACATATACCCAAAAGTTAAATTGCTGAACTATATGGTAGTTCTGTTTTTAGTTTTAACCCAGAATAATCCCCTGAAGATTAATTCAAGTAGGTAAATTATTTTTTAAAATAAAAGTATAGCTGATTATTAAGTTAACTTGATCCATCCAACTCTTAATAGATTTCATTCCCTCCAGATGATTCAAAGGGACTTTAGTGAAGATATTAGTGCTAGAGGTGAGAGCAGCAGTAAATAAGCCAACAAAGGATGTGGACACACCTGAGGGCATGCAGCAGTGGAGCCACAGACATCTCTAAAGTTGAAGCAGAAGAGAAAAATATCACCTAACCAGAGCCCAGTGAGTGGCACAGCTGGAAAAGGAGGAGTGTTTTGATGGGAGCAGGGATCAGGAAAGACATAGTTACCACAGATTGCAACTAGGAGAGCATGTCCTGACCTCTCCTTCTGCCCCCTTGATTTTCTGCCTAACTTTGGCTGAACCGAACAGAAAGACAGCAGACCAGGAAATCCACACAAAGCAGTCTTTGGAAGCCAGCCTCCTTGGGCATAGAGCAAGGCAAAGAAGAGCACAATTAGATATTAGAACAAACTGCAAATAACCAGCATAACAGTGATGCAAATTTGTTCATTCAACAGATATATATTTTTTTGATGTCTGCTATAAAGACTCAATTCTCGACATTGAAGAATCATAGTAAACTAGAACAATAGAGCCTTTGTCCTTAATTTCTAGTAGGTCGAGACAACCAATAGATATGTATATTTGTAGATATTATAACATAGTTATTGATGTAAATGCTATGAAGAAATGAGAAAGATGATTTTGGAAAGAGCAGACACACTGTTGAAGTGATACCTTTGAGTAGGGAAGAGGTGACGGATGCTCAAGAGACAGATTGGCCTTAAATAGGGACATGGGGAGGTCATCCATCATACCAGCCCAAGAAGCAAACTCACTGGATGAAGAGAAGTGTAGGATTGCAAATGCAGTGGATGGAATATATAGACGCTCTGTTCTGCTACTTTATTTTCTCAGTGAAAAGGAAGAAAACAGAGAGGAAAGATAATTTAAAAGGAGTTGCAGGTTTTAGGAAAGAAAAGATGTGAAAATGAGAGGGTTGAAGTGTAAATGGACTAAGTTGTAGGCATCTTTTAAAGATTCTTACCCAGGCTGTACCCTAGACCAATTAAATCAAAATCACCAGGAGTGAAACACAGGCATGAGCAATTTTTGAAGTTGACATCAATGTGCAGACAAGTTTGGCAACCACTGGACTATGGAAAAGAAACATGACAGTTTGGCAACACTCAGGTCAAAAGTCATGACTTTAATCTGAGACCAGTCAACATGGTCATTTTTTCTCACCAGTTTCGGTGGCGTGTGTGTAGGTATAGAGCGGACTGTGGGCTCTATGTAACCATGACTGAGTTTAACTAGATAAAAATGAAGAACAGAGAGGAAGACAAGAGAGCTCAGGTGTATGGTAAAATGTTGATGAACATGATAAAACCTGGGCTCTCAGCTGGAAAAAAAGGATTTGGCTGTGACAGTAACAAGCCAGCAAGATAATAAGACCATAGGCTCCTATGAGGTCGAATTTCTGGAGCTGGTATATTAGAAGGAGTGAGCTGAAAAAGGAGATGATGATCAGATTTTAGTGTACATGGAACTGAGATTGCAGAGTGGGTACAATTCCTGGTAATGCTAAATTTCAGAGCATAAGCTCAGGAGTTGGTGGCTGATACGAGCTAAAAACAGAATATTAAGGAGAGCACTAAAGGACTAAAAGTTGAATGCATTATAGAGTTCCTATGGGTGGATGCTGAAATCCTCAAGCAATATGTGATGAATAGTATTAGAGAGAGGGGCATTAAGCCAGATGAAAAAAATGTAATTGTTATATTTAAATGTAATATGTGTTGGAACAAATCTGAAAGAAACATTTCATTGTCTATATGAAACTACAGAGCAGTGATTAGAAAGATTTTTGGGGCCCATCTGATCTGATACTGGTTATACCACTTAAGCCTTGGCTGATGATTTAACCTCTTTTTGACCCAGTTTATCCATGAATCAATATAGATGATAATATCTTTCTTTTTTTCGGTATATAAACAATTTATTAACAGAAAGGCCTGCAAACTTACTTCTTCTTGGATATAGCCACGATGTGGCCACGGCGACCACTGGTCTTGGTGTGCTGGCCTTGGACACAAAGGCCCAGAAGTGGCGCAGCCCTCTATGGGCCGAATCTTCTTCAGTCGCTCCAGGTCTTCACGGAGCTTGTTGTCCAAACCATTGGCTAGGACCCGGCTATATTTCCCATCCTTTACATTCTTCTGTCTTTTCAAGAACAAGTCTAGGACCTTGTACTGGCGTGGATTCTGCGTAAGGGTGATCACACATTCCACCTCATCCTCAGCGAGTTCTCCCGCTCTCTTGGTGAGGGCAATGTCTGCTTTCCTCAGCATCACCTTTCTGATCAGCTCTTCATGAGAAGTTAACTGATGTGGAGACTGGGAGGTGTTTAGAACCTTGTCTGTCATTACCACATGAGTTGTTATTCATACTTCTTAATTATCCCTGATCTCAGTCTGCAGTGACTCCTGGCTTAAAGCAAGGGCAAAGTTCTCAAACTGGGATGTGCATCACAATTATCCTGAAGGCTTGTAAAACATATTGGTCACTCTCAATCCCAGAGTTGTTGATGTATAGTGGGGCCCAAGAATTTGCATTCCTAAAGTGTTCCCAGGTGAGGCTGATTCTGCTGGGCTGGCGGGCCACATTTTGAGAACAACTTCTGAGGGTGGACCCCAGAAGCTGTGCTCTAACAAGCCTCCACGTGTCTTTTATTATAAGCTGAAGTTTGAGAACTTCTCTAGGATTAGTAAAGCTAATACACTTACTCCTTCTTGCCTAGTTCATCTCAGTATGTCTCTAAATCTTTAGGTCATGGTGGCGTCAAAACTCTCCTTTTTTCTGCCTCTGGAAAAATTGATTCATCTGTTTCTGCTCAGGCCCTTTCTTGCTTAGCTGCCTAAATAATTTTCCACATGGCTTGGTAAAAATTGGAAAAGAATGTTTCTCACCAAATGGATTTAAGTGATTTTTCAGACTTTTAAAGGAAGCATGCTTTTAACTTCCATCAGTTTCTAATGCTAGAAATGGTAAGAATTAATTATCAAGGCTTTACATGGGCTGTCCATTACCTGTGGGACAAAAAAGATCTGAAACTTGAAAACAAAAATGCTGGTGTCATATCCTTTCAATGGCTTATAGAGGTGAAGACTATTCAGACTGTACAGGAGAATAGAGTTAGTTCATTTCATAGTTTAATAGTTGCTTAAAATTACAGATTCAATGAAATTGTTTGCAAACATGTATTTTTTTCCAGAAGGGATGCAAATAATTTTCTTCCAATGGAATAGATTATCTCCAAAATTTATAGTCTACTGGACAGTAAACAGTTGATGAGTAACAATTTATTTTTAACACTTATTTGTTAAATTGCCTATAAACGCTCTTTTTTTTTTTTTTTTTTTTTGGAGATGGAGTCTCAGTCTGCTACCCAGGCTGAAGTACAGTGGCACAATCTCAGCTCACTACAACCTCCGCCTTCTGGTTTCAACCTACTCTCCTGCCTCAGCCTTCCAAGTATCTGGGACTGCAGGTGAGGCCACCATGTCCAGCTAAGTTTTGTATTTTTAGTAGAGATGGGGTTTCACCATGTTGGCCAGGTTGGTCTCAAACTCCTGACCTGGTGATCAGCTTGCCTCGGCCTCCCAAAGTGCTGGGATTACAGCTTGAGCCACCAGGCCTGGCCTATAAACACTCTTAGTTCTTAAATATTCTTTGAAATAGCTACATCTTGCCAGTTCCCTCGTTAGTTAATAAATTTTAAAGTCTTTGACGTGTGCTCATTTTATATTTTCCTGAGTCATGATTTTGCATTTCAGAAAATTATACTTTAACGCTATTCACTGAATAACCCATTTGAAATTGCCTTGAGAGGACTAAGCTTAAAACTTGGTGCACATGATCACTCTGTGGCATAAATGTACCACCACTACTTAAATTTTACTGTAATCAGTTTAAAAATCCATTGTAGCAAAGGACATCAAAATGCATTAGGAGGGAAAGCTAAGAACCATGGTTTCCCAGGCCACCGATTTCCTCACAGGAGACGTATTCAGGTAGTGGCTATTCAGGTGTCCTGCCTTTCCAGGACAAAGTCCTACCAGAATGCAAGAACTGCAGGGTAAGTGATATTACCACCAGAAAATCTTTTGCTAAGTCATCTCCCTGGGCTAGGATGAAGCTCTGGTAGTTTGTGACTATGTAAATTCTGGTATCCTCTTGCTGTACTGTCTTGGGGTTCTATTTAGTAATCACTCATCACACATGTCTGGTCACATTGTAACCGTGCAACGATGACCAGCCAGGGTGTCCACCAGAATCTCCTGCATTATGAGGAGCATGGCAGGCTCAGCCACACTGTTTCTATTCACTCTTCTCTTAATCAAATTCAGATTCCCAGTTGAAGTAAACACTTTTTAAATGAACATATGAGATTCCACAATGGAGAATGCTTATAAAACCTTATTTTCTGAAATACAAATTAGCTATGATTTCAGAAAATGAGAATATCAATTCAAAGAATATTTGAGAGAAGGAAATTATTTATGGAAATTCAGAAAAAAATACAGAGCTAAAAGTTAGTAAAAGTAATAAATAATCCAAAATATGGTTGCTTATAAAGTCAAAATAAGAAAAAAATATATAGTTAAGTTTAATCAAAATAAGACATCAACATTACAAAAGATATGTCATATATTGTAATGGCTAAAATGATTAAATTATAATGGATTTCTCTTATAGTTTTGTGATAGAAATATCAACAAAAGGGATTATGTTCTATAAAATAGAACAAGTACTGTAATAACAGCAAAACTAACATCAAAATTAACATAGTAAGAAGTAAAAAACCTGAACAAAGCAACTGAAAAATAAAGTTGTCAAAGATTTTCCAGAAGGTGAACAGTGTGAACAGAGGGACTTTCCACATTATTCTTTAACAATTTCAGTGTCAGCTATTCATTTGAAGTCATGGATCAAAAAGATAATTACCCAACTTGGGGCGGTGGCTCATGCCTGTAATCCTAGCACTTTGGGAGGCCAAAGCACGGGGATCATGAGGTCAAGAGATTGAGACCATCCTGGCCAACATGGTGAAATCCCGTCATTACTAAAAATGCAAGAATTAGCTCCCATCTCCTGGCAGTCTCCCTTCCTTGCTTGACCTCCCAGCACTGGAGGAAAGGCTGGGCGCTCTGCTCTTCTTGCCAGCTCTACCCCATTCCCAGGTGATCTTATCTGGCACATGACTTTCAATATTATTTCTGATAACTCCTTACTTTACATCTCAGCTTTGACTTCTCCCTCGAGCTGCAGGCTTGTCTGTCTAACCGGCTTCCTGGATTTAAAATGAGTATCTCAACATTAACCTGGGTATCAAAAACAGAATTAGTGTGCTTGTGATCCTAGCTACTTGGGAGGCTAAGGCAAGAGAATTGCTTAAACCTGGGAGGCAGAGGTTGCAGTGAGCCGAGATCATGCCACTGGACTCTGGCCTGGTGACAGTGAGACTCCATCTAAAAAAAAAAAAAAAAAAAAAAATAGTTGCTCAACATAACTATATGACAAAGACCAACTTGATCCCTAGAGCTGATAAAATTTTTACAAAATTAGAAGTGAATTGATTGTAGTTAGCTATAGATATGAAAATCTATATAAACTAATCGATATAAAAGTATTAAAACAAATTGATTAAATTGGGAATGCAACCCCAATGCAATATTTAACAATTCATAAATATTATAAATAAAGCAGTAATTTAAAAAAATATATCATTTTTATAGGTCTGTAAAAGAAATATGAGTAATTCTTAACTCATGACAATAAATAAATATTTTTTAAAAGACAACATTCTTCATTAAGCTTTAAAAAATTTTTTTTAATTGGAAATATCTTTGTTTTCTGAATAAAAACATATAAACATTGTTTATAGAACTGTACTGTCACAGATGCAAGTGGAGTTGACCCACAGTCTCTGGGTCTTCTGGCTGGTGCCTGGGTTTCTACAAAGAGAATACTTATTCATCAGCAATTTATATCAAGTGGTTCCTGTACCAGAAGAAGACTATGCAGGTAGAGGCAGCAGCCCATGAGGTATCTGTGGAACTGAGAAAAGTTCAGAAGGATAACCAAATATTGACAGGAGAAAGACGAGCACTTTTCCTTGTGATACTATTTTGCCACTGGCAAGGCCAACTCCAAGTTACCCAAGTTACTAGTAAACTTCTTTTTGAGGCAAATGTCACCACCACTCTCTCCATTGAAGGTAAAAACTAGACTAGTTTGATTCTAGAATGTATGTATGTTCCAGGCAGAATCAACTATGGTATTATTCTACTTACATAGGTTTAGACATTTACTAAAGTTGCATCTAGATTATTAAACTAGAACAGGGTCAGGGAAGGTGCTGTAACAACATCCTCTATTCTGTCACCATCTCCTCAAACTCATTGTAATGAGGGGGAAAATGACCCCTAGGGAATAGTGCAAGAATCGCTAATATTATGATTTGGTTATTTGTCAATGGATTCTTTATCACCTTTGCTTGCATTTCCCTACACGGCATCTTGAGCATATCATTACAGGTTTACCTGGGCCTGTAAAAATGTTTGTTGTAATCCCAGCACTTTGGGAGGCTGAGTGTGTGTGTGTGGGGGGGGGGTGGATCACGAGGTCAGGAGTTCGAGACCAGCCTGGCTAAGATGGTGAAACCTCATCTCTACTAAAAATACAAAAATTAACTAGGTACAGTGGCGGGTGCCTGTAAGCCCAGCTACTTGGGAGTCTGTGGCAGGAGAATCGCTTGAACCCAGGAAGCGGAGGTTGCAGTGAGCTGAGACCGCGCCACTGTACACTAGCCTGGGTGACAGAGCAAGACTCTGCTTCAAAAAAAAAAAAAAAAAAAAAAAAGTTTATTGTGACAAGATTATTAATCCCCATTAAAAAGTTAGCAGAGGTTTCTTTTTAATTTTTATAGACTTAATAATCAATTTTATGTTTTCTTCTTTTTTCTTCATCTTTTGCTAATACATACCTGGTAATATGTACAATAATAATGACCTAAGCAAAGAGATTGAAAAAGACCTGAAAGCAAAAATTGTTCCATAGTTTGTGAGCTCCTAGGATCTATGAAATATCTATAATTAAGAGAAACGTTACTATTAAGAGCAATGGATAAACTCAGATTGCATTAGATGCAAAAGAATCTTGAGTCTTAATTAACAAAAAACTAATATCCAGAAGGAAACTGTGTGGAGATCTAACAACACAGCTGATGGTCAAATTCATAGGGCTGGTCATCAGTCATGGCTCCATGCCCCACTAATGCTGAAGAAGTTGTAAGAATGGCATTAATTTTCAAGTTGAAAGAACATTTAAACAAACTATATATATTTTGTTCACAGAGACACAATTACTTGCTATCTTTAAACCGCACCTCTAAGGAAAACACCAAAACTGCTCTGATTCTTATTTCCATCTTTCAGAGTCTTCTTATGTTGTCTCATATATAAATCCACAATTTAAAAGATCTTTCAGGTTGCTGAGAAAATAGTTGAAATTGAGAAACTCGATGCTGTCACTGAAAAGTGCAGAAAACTAGACAAAATTGCAATTTTTCAATTTATGAGAGCAAGTCCGTGTAAAGGACCGAAATGTTTTTCCTACAGGGGAAGAAGACAATCAGAATGACATGGCTACAAATTGTTAACCTTTACAATTTGTAGCAAAGGCAAAAATGTCTCATTAGTTATAAATTGTCCAATTAATATTTCATTAACTTGCGGGGGAAAAAAAAGAAAAGAAGGGAGGAGGCAGGAAAGATAGCTCATAAGAAAAATATTACAATAGAGAAGTATCAAAGCAGAAACTGAAAATATGTCACAACTTTACCTTATCTCTGCCTAGAAAGAAAACTTGTGTAATAATTGGATATTAATATATTTAACTTGCATAGTATAAATTTACATTTTATATAATACAACTGATATATGTTCCAAATATAATATGCTATTTATTTTCTGTTTTTCATTACACAAAAATAGGCTCACAACATAGATACGGTTCCCTAATGTTATTTTTTTAATTTTAAAATGTATCATGGACTTGCGCTGGTGGGAAGAAAAAGTCAATATACTTTTCCCTATTCTCCCATTACATACAACGAGAAACACTGGATTTGTATATAAGACAACTTAAGAAGACTGAAAGATGGAAATAAGAATGAAGACTGGCCAGGCACAGTGGCTCCCACTTGTAATCCCAGAAATTTGGGAGGCCAAGGCGGGCAGATCACTTGAGGTCAGGAGTTCAAGACCAGCCTGGCCAACATGTGGAAGCCTGACCTCTACTAAAAATACAAAAATTAGATGGATGTGGTGGCAAGCTCCTGTAATCCCAGCTACTGGGGAGGCTGAGGCAGGAGAAATTGCTTGAACTTAAGAGGCGAAGATTGCAGTGGGTTCAGATCACGCCATTGCACTCCAGCCTGGGTGACAGAGCACGACTCCAGAAGAAAGAAGAAGGAGAAGAAGGAGAAGGAGAAGGAGAAAAGGAGGAGTAGGAGGAGGAGGAGGAGAAGGAGGAGGAAGGAGGAAGGAGGAAGGAGGAAGGAAGAAGGCAGGCAGATTAGGGACTTCAGGACCCAAAGGCCAACATGGTGGTTTTCTCTGTATGTTTTGTTTTCTTTTATCTCCTATACCCTACACTCGAAGCAGAAGAAGCCAGTCAGCGCAGAAACTGCAACAGGCATTGAGAAACAAAAGAAAACCTACTCTGTCTACCTAAAGCACCAGGAAAGGGACAGCACAGTCAGGATGAAACCTTTTCGACAATGACTGTTGTACCTCAACAAAACACCGCAGAAAAAAAACTGGCCACGCACCAAACTTTGCCAGCCAAGACTAAATGGGGAGCCTGTACTTTCACTCTTGCAAGATTGCAATGCAGCACCCCAACACCACCTCTGCACATTTTACTTTGACAACTTAGAAAAATGGGCCAATTCTTTGAAAAATGCAAGCTAATACAACTCATCTAATATAAAACAGCTAATTTGATAGCCTATAGCAATTATGCAAATTGAATTTGTAAGTAAAAATCTCTCCCCAAAAGTCTCCAAGATCAGATAGTTTCATTGGGGAATTCAAGCAAATGCTTAAGGAAAAATTAGCACCCATTCTGTACAAATTTTGGCAAAAAAGAGAGAGAAGACTTTCCAATTGATTTTATGAAGCTAATGCTATTCTAACGTCATAACTAGACAAGGACAATACTAATAAATAAATAAATACAAAACTATAGATCAATAACTCTCATGAATATTGAAGTAAACATCTTTAATAAAGCAGAATTCAGTGAAATATATATGAAGACTAAATGGGATTTATTTTAAGGATGCAAAAATGGTTCAATACACAAATATCCACTAATTTAATCTACCATATCGACAGGCTAAAGAAGAAAAAAAAATAACATTGATCAATGTAGGAAAAAAATCTGACAAAATTTAACACTCATTCATGATAAAAATCTCTAAAAAAAATAGGGATACAGGGGAACCACCTCAATTTTATAAAGAAAATCGGCAAAAAAGCTGTCCTATCATTATACTTAATGGTGAAAGACTGAATGTTTCCTCCTTAAGCCTGTGAAAAAGTCAACAATACCTGCTTTCACCACCATTATTCAACCTAGTGCTTGGATTTCTAGCCAGTGTAATAGTAAAATAAAAAGAAATAAAAGAGGTACAAGATAGACAGGAGGAAATGAAACTATTTCTATTAGCAGATGACATAATTACATATGTAAAAAATCTCAAAGATTCTGCCAAAAAAATAGAAATGATAAGTGAGTTCACTAAGCTCATGGGATACAAGATGATAAACATACAAAAATCTCCTGTATTTTTATATACCATCAATAATCATGTCATCGAAATTACAAATACAATACCATTTATAATTTTCTTAAAAATATGGAATACTTAGAGGTAAATCTAGCAAGACATCAGGACTTACATGCTTAAAACTACAAAGCACTGATTTGAAAATAAAATCACCAAATGTCTAAATAAATAAAGAGAACATACTGGGTCCACATATTGTAACACCATGCAGTACAGATGTCAGTTCTTCCTCAAATTGATAGGTAGGTTTAGGGAACTCCCTATCAAACTTCCAGCATGATTTTTCTGTATATACATAAAATAAAGTTTACATGGAAAGAACCAGGAACTACAATAGTTGAAACAATTGTGAAAAGAATAATAAATTAAAGGCAATCAGCTTGTCCAATTTCAAGACTTATGGTGTGGCTACAGCAATCAAGGCTGTATGATATTGGCAGAGGCATGGCTACATAGATCAGTAGAAAAGGAAAGAAAACTCATAAACACACACACACACACACACACACACACACACACTTGAATGTTTTTGAAAAAAGTGCAAAAGCAATTTTATTGCTTTGTTCATTGGTGTTGGACAAAATGGATCAGCCTAGACAAAACAAACCTTGAGTTAAATCTCACACCTAAAACAAATTAGCTCAAAATTAATCATGAGTTTAAATTTAAAACCTAAAACTATAAAACTTTTAGAAAAAGACAAGAGAAAACTTTGGAGACCTAGGTCTATCTAAAGCATTCTTCACCTTGAAATCAAAAGCATGATTCATAAAATTAAAAACTGCACTTTTTTAAACTGATAAGATTTATTAAATTGATAAACTGAACTTCATTAAATTTTTAAAATTTTCTTCTAGGAAACTATATTAAGATGATTATAAAGTAAGCTACGGAGTGGGAAGAAAGATTTGCACACCACATAACTGATGAAGACTCACATCTGGAGTATATAAATAACTCAAAACTCAATAGTAAAAAAAAATGCAATTATATCATGAGCAAAAAATATTGAGGCATTTCACTGAAAAAGATACATAGATGCAAAAAAAGTACATGAAGAAACATTCAATATTATTAACCATTAAGGAAATGCAAATAAAAACCTAATAAATATTACTACACACCTCTCAAAATAACTGAAATAAAAAATAATACCCAGGCAAGGTGGCTCATGCCTGTAATCCCAGCACTTTGGGAGGCCAAGGCAGGTGGATCACTTGAGGTCAGGAGTTCGAGACCAGCCTGGCCAACATGGTGAAATCTATCTCTATTGAAAATATGAAAATTAGCCAAGTGTAGTGGTGGGCACCTGTAATCCCAGCTACTAAGGAGGCTGAGACAAGAGAATCACTTGAACCCGGGAGGCAGAGGTTGCAGTGAGCTGAGATTGCCCCATTGCACTCTAGCCCGGGTGACAAGAAACTCCATCTCAATAATAATAATAATAGCACCACCAAATGCCAGCAAGAATGTGGAGAAATAATCACTCATACATTTATGGTGGGAAGAGAAAATGGTAAAGCTACTCTAGGAAAAAAAAAAAATCTTAGCATTCTTACAAAATTAAACATACAACTACCCTGCAATCCAGGAAATGCACCCTTGGGCATTTAAACTAGAAAAATTAAACCTGTGTTCACACAAAACTTGTATGTAAATGTTTATAGCAGCTTTTTTGTAATAGCTCAAAACTATAAATATCACCCCTGATGTTCTTCAACAGGTGATTATAAACGGTTACATCCATGCTATGAAATACTACTCACCAATAAAAAGAAATAAGCTATTAAAATATGCAACAAACTGGAGAATTGCTGGAAAAAATGAATTATGGTGAATGAATAAAAGCCAATCCCAAACATTTACATGCCACAGTAAATTGTGTGTGTGTGTGTATACAAAAATATATATACTTTTCTGTATATGAAATACTTCACAAAATTATAAAATGGAGAACAATTTATTGGTTTCTATGGGTTAAGGAGGGGTGAAGATAAGAGGAAAGTGGGGATGACCACAGAAGGGCAGCATGAGGGAGCCTTTTAAGGATGGAGTGTTCTGAATATTGACTGTATCAATGTCAATATCCTGGCCATGAAATTGGACTATACTTTTGAAAGACATTATTGTTGTTAGAAACTGGGTAAAGGGTAAAAAGATCATCTGTATTATTTTTGACAAATATATGAACCTAATATTATCTAAAAATAAAAAGCTTAACTTTTACTAAACTTTTTTAAAAATGTAATTAGCAGAAAGTAATAATCAAGAGGTTAATTGTAATATTAAATTTTTCCATATCTTTCTGAGATGAGACCCAGCAATGGAAGTATCTCTCATATACACTTCCTCTCTCTTGCAGAGAGGCATTCAGATATATATCATATAAGATTTGCAATAATATGTCATATTCCAGATTTTCTTAATTTCTCATTTTTTTCTTTTGTATAACATTAAAATCTTTGTATAACATTAAAATTTTTCTTTCAATTTTTCCTGGTAATCCAGTGCTTATCGAAGAAATGTGGGCCCTCTCTCTCTCTCTCAGTTCACAGACACCAATATTTCCTGTGAACTGTTTCCACAAATCCCTATACTTTTCTTTTTCGTGTATTTCTTTATCTTTAATCATACTCAAGTCTTCACGAACCCAAAGAGAAGCATTATTATCTTTTCCAAGTGCTGTTCCCCATAAGCCTGCATTCCGCAGTTTTTTAATTCTCTGGGCCTTGATTAACATTTATGACCTTAATGAAAGTATTAAAAAGTTATTTTCTGCTGGGTTTGGTGGCTCATGCCTATAATCCCAGCACTTTGGAAGGCAGAGGCAGGTGGATCACCTGAGGTCAGGAGTTCACAATTAGCCTGACAAATGTGGTGAAAACCATCTCTACTAAATACAAAAGAAAAAAAAAAAGTCAGCCAGGCATGGTAGTGCATGCCTGTAATCCGAACAACTTGGGAGGCTGAGACAGGAGAATCCCTTGTACCTGGGAGGCAGAGATTGCAGTGAGCCGAGATTGCACCATTGCACTCCAGCCTGGGCAACAGGAATTGGCTTAATTCCATTAAGAAAAGTTTTCTTAATTCCATTAAGAAAAAAAGTTATTTTCTCTAATTTATTTTCTTGATAAAGTAGGGCTAAACCAGTAAGCATTTGTGATGAGTGTTGGTACCCAAATCCATTCCTCATGTCTCCTTCTCTTCAGAAGCCTTGGAAAAGCTACTCACAAACAGTAATGGCCAATGAAAAAGAAAGTGCTACTTTTTTCAACATCGGAAAAGCACTTCACACCATAGTACAGTGCTCTGTTATAAAAGCTACTCAGTGAAATACAAAAACTGGAGAATCCAGCAATTCTACAGTTTATTGCATGTTTTAACAGCTTGTTCCTTTTTATTGGTGAGTAGTATTTCATAGTATGAATATACCAGTTTATTTAACCAGTTACCTGTTGAAGAACATCAGGGATGATATTTACAGTTTTGAGCTATAACAGCCATGCCTTTTGCTTCTCCCACCTGCGCCCAGACCAAAAGACCTCAGTCATGCCTTTTGCTTTTCCCAACTTAGCCTTTCAGAAAGAGCATGATCGTACAAATGTATCTACCAAAGATGGATAAGCCATAACCAAGATGCTAGAATGGCAGTGCTCACCTTGAAGAGGAAATTAAACTGGCTTAATATAAAAACTAACTAAAATTGCAGCTAAAAAGGTCTTTAACTTGTTCTCTTAGGTGTTTAATTTTTTAATAATAATCTTTTTTCTGCATTATCTAAAATTCATTAAGTAAACAAGCCAGAATTATTAACACATTTTTCCCCAAGAAACTTGGAGGAAATGACTGTCAGGACTTCATTTGACTTATTCAATTTACTCTTAGCAATAATAAAGCATTTGGAAATTTTCAGACAAAAGCCATTATAGATGATAGAGACTTTAAGAAAGTAAAACTCTATTTTAAAATATCAAATGGAACCTTTAGGGAATGTTTTCGGCATGGTGCAAGACAAAGATTTCTATTTTCATCATTACTCTTTAGCATTATACTGGAAATCTTAGCCAATGTAATCACTCAAGTAAAAAGAATAAGATGGATCAGAATGAGAAGAGAATATTTTTAATATTTTCACATTATATTCTATTTAATTCTGAGTAACTACAGCAATCACCATGGTTCAAAATTCAGGTACAAAACAGTACATAGTAAAACATCTCTCTCCCATCCCTACCTCAGGTCTCAATTTTCTTCCCTGGAAAAGCTATATTATTAGATTCTTTTTTATCTTTCTAAATATAATTTATATATACATATTCAGGAAAGAGTTCTCTTTTGTTGAGACAGGGTCTCACTCTGTCACCCAGGCTGAAGTTCAGCAGCACAATTTCTGCTCACTGCAGCTTTAACTTTCAAGCTCAAGTGCTTCTTCTAACTTAGCCTCCTGAGTAGCTAGGATGACAGGTGCATGCCACCATGCCTAGCTACTTTTTTGTATTGAAAGATTATTTCTAATGATACACCTCATATCTCAGCAACAATGAGTTTTCTCCCTGTGGCTGATCCCAATTCAAATGGTGGCTGATGCTTAGAGTTGCTCTAAGATAAATACTCCAAATAATGCCAAGTCTGAACTAAGAGAAATGATTTACATGGTTAGCAATGTCTGCTATGGCCAAGATAGCCAGTGTGTGTCAACCTGCAGCATATTTTATATATCTGAATTGTCATTCATTAGTTATTAGGGGAACTAAGCAAAAAGCAATGTCTCCAAGAGACCAACCCATACCATAAATTAGTTAAGACAGACTATAAAGCATAATATAAACATTCATACCTGTTGTCACCTGAAAGACTTCAATTCCTCCTTCCATAACAGCAGCCAGGAAAAGGATGAAAAAAGGA
This sequence comes from Saimiri boliviensis, assembly GCF_048565385.1. NCBI lineage: Eukaryota > Metazoa > Chordata > Mammalia > Primates > Cebidae > Saimiri > Saimiri boliviensis. Next base: position 62,284,655 of record NC_133460.1, read on the forward strand.
AATGATTGTGGAGAGGAAGTTGCCTCCTGTCTATGGAAAAGACAAAAGAATGATAAGAGACTGAGAAGCATTCCCTGCCCTAGATAATAAGGATTTACAGATAGTAAGATAAATGACAGTCCTCTCCCGAGTTCTAGGGACTTCTGTCTTTGTGTAACTGGCCCCACCTCATATCTATCAGGACCCCTTATATCTTCCTGGACTCATGAGTTGTGCAGTTCAAATGCTGTCCTTAAAAATCTCTAAAATAAATTTAGAGCCAACAATTAAGTAACTTTACTCCAAGGAGCTATGTTTCCCAAAACAATAATTCATTTCCTTTTCTATTTTACAGCTAAACTTATCCTTAGATATATTATCCAAATGAGTTTATCAATAGGTATCACAGTGAATACCTCACAGGAGCATAGCTCAAATTCAATAGAAGGCATTTAAATTAGCCCAGAAAAATAGGCAATATTAATATACTAATTATCAGGTTCCCAGTGAAATAAAAATCCGAAGTTAAACACATTTTCTTATAATTTTGGCAATGAGTCTCACTTTTTAAATGTATCAACAAGATAGATAAGATTATCCATATTTATCTGAGAACCACAAAACTATGAACCTAGAACCAAGATACTTAGTACAGCACTAGACTTTGCTAAACAAAAGGATATTTCCAGTCATATCCAGTCATATATCACAGGACTTTTTAATAGTGGGAAAGAAGAAGCAAAGAGAACAAAAGAAATGCACGTTTTCACCACTTCTCTTCAACATAGTACTGCCAGGGCAATTAGGCAAGGAAAAGAAGTAAAAGGAATCAAAATTAGAAAGGATAAAGTAGTTATCCCTGTTCATATCCACACAACGGTTAAAACTAAATAAAATAATTTTACAAAGTTACTCACAAAAATCGTTTGTTTTCATACACTAACAATAAACACTCCAAAAAAGAAATTAAGAAAGCAATTCCATTTACAATGACACCATAAAGAACAAAATACTTAACAATAAATTTAACCAAAGAAGTGAAGATAAACTTACACTGAAAACTACAAAATGCTGCTAAAAAATAATTTAAAATAATACAAATAAATTGAATGACATCTCATGATCAAGGGTTTAGAAACGTAATATTTTTCAAATGTTGACACTACCCAAAGCAATCCATAGATTTTGTAAAATCCCTATCAAAATCTCAAAGGCTTTCTTTGCTGAAATAGAAAAATGTATCCTAAAATTTATATGAACTCTAAAGGGACCATAAATAGCCAAAACAATCTTGAAAAAGAACAAAGTTGGAGGCCTCACACTTTCTGATTTTAAAACTTACTACTAAGCTACAGTAGTCAAAACAGTGTGGTACTGACTTAAATACAGACTGACATATAGACCAAGGCAATAGAATAGAAAGCCCAGAAACAAACCCCCACATATATCCTCAAATGATTTTCAGCAAGGATTCCAAGACCATTCCGTGGAAAAGGAACAATCTTTTCAATAAATGGTGTTGGGAAAACTGGATAGCCACATGCAAAAGAATGTTGTATCCTTACATTGCACCACATAAAAAAAATCAACTCAAAGTGGATCTAAGACCTAGATATAAGAGTAAAAACTATAAAACTAATAGAAAAGTTTTCATGGATATGATACCAAACGCACAAGCAACAACAAAAAATAAACAAATTGGACCACATCAAAATTAAAACCCTTTGTGCATAAAAAAACACTATCAATAGAGCAAAAAGGCAACCCGCAGAATGGAAAAGTATGTTTTTAAATCTTATGTCAGTTAAGGAAGTAATATCCATAAAATATACAGAACTCCTGCAACTCAACAACAATAAAGCAAACAGACAAATTAAAAAGGGACAAAAATCTTTTTTCTTTTTTTCTCCCTTTTTCTATTTCCTTTTGTGTGTGTGTGTGACAGAGAATCACTCTGTCACACAGGCTGGAGTGTGGTGGCACAATCTCGGCTTACTGAAGCCTCCACCTCTGGAGTTCCAGTGTTTCTCCTGCCTCAGCCTCCCAGGTAGCTTGGATTACAGGCATGCACCACCAAGCCTGGCTAATTTATATATTTCTGGTATAGATGGGATTTCACCATGTTGGCTAGGCTGGTCTTGAACTCCTGATCTCAGGTGATCCTCCCGCATCAGCCTTCCCAAAGTGCTAGGATTGTAGTCATGAGCCTCTGGGCCTGGCCTTAAAAATGGACAAAAGTCTTAAATAGACATTTCTTCAAAGAAGATATGCAAACAATAATTAAGGCCATGAAAAGATCCTCAATACTGCTGATCATTACAGAAATGCAAATTAAAACCACTATTAGACTTCGTATTATAAAACAAAACAAATGTTGGTGAGATTGTGGAGAAATTGAAAGCCTGTGTAGTATTGGTGGAAATGTAAACTGGTTCAGCACCTGTGGAAAACAGTGTAGAAATTATTCACAAAATGAAGTGTAAAACTACCATACGATCTTGCGATCCCATACCTGAATGTAACAGAAAAGAATTGTAAGAATGGCCTCGAACAGATATTTGTACACTCATATTCATAGTAGCATTATTCATTATAGCCCAAAGATAGAATTGACCTTAATTTCTGTCACTAAGGCTGAATGATGGATGAATTGATAATTTAAATGTGGTATATACATATAGGGGACTATTATTTATCCTTAAAAAGGAAAGAAATCCTGGCGCATGTTACACAACACGGATAGACCTTGAAGACATTATGCTTGGTCAAATAAAGCAGTCTCAAAAGGGCACATATAATTCCAATTATATGATGTGCCTAGTATAGTCAAACTTACAGAAACAAAATGTAGAATGGTATTTTTCAGTACCAAGGGAAGGGGAGGATGGAGAGTTGTTTAATGGATACAGAGTTTCCATTGAAAAGGTAAGTTGTGGAGATGGCTAGTGGTAATGGTTGCCCAACAATGGGAATGTATTTAATGCCACTTAATTGTACACTTAAAAATAGTCAAAATGGAAAACTTTATGTTGTGTATATATCATCTATATTCATGTACATATATAAAATTTTATAAGTACATTCTGTATTTAAAAGAGAGAGTGATCAAAGGAGGAAAGCAGTTTCCTTTCAGGCTTGCCAGGAGGCCTACCTCTGTCAGTTTCTCACTTCTAAACCTTTGAACTTAGTGCTAGGAGGGAGAACGCTTCCCTCATGGGGTAGATTGGGGTGTCACGTGGGCTTTCAAAGCCCAGGAACTCCTTAAGTCCTTATAGGTATTTCTGTAGGTACTCCCTGAGCCTACACCTTCAGAGATCCAAAATGCAATGCAAAGACTTAAAACTAATATTCTTCAAAACTCACGATGTTTTAATTTTTAAGTTTTGCCAACCTTGGTTAACTTTTCCTACCCAAACAGCAGCACAAGTTCCCAATCCATCAAAGATTGTCATGCCTAAACAAAAAAGATAGAACAAAGCAAGAAATCCTACTTAATTTACATCTACCATGCCCATTGCTCTGTTCATTAATTTACTGGTTATACTAATATTTTTCAAATGTGCACAGCATGCTCAAAAAGATAAAAATTATAACCCATAATTAGCTTATATTTAGAGAAGAGACAGCTAATATTAAAATTAGACTCAGGACACACTAGGTAATCTACAGGACCTAGTGTCAATTGAAAATGCAGGGCCTGTTGTTCAAAGTTATTAAGAATTTCAAGTTAGAGATAACAGAGCATAAAACCAAGTGTGAGTCCATGAAGCTGATCCTGAATAAACTGATATAAAATGTTAGGTTTTATATAATAAGTGTATAAAAGAAAAATTGAAAGCATGAAAAAGTGCTAAACAACACAGAGTTTTCCATTTTTAGGGAGGGTGAAGAGGGAAGATGTCTGAAAAAAAAAATGGGTTTCAATTAATAAGCTAAAAGAAGGAAGGAAGGGAGCGATGGAGCCATCTGGAGAAACGCATTATTGGCAAAAGATACAAAAACCCCAACTGGAAACATGCCTATGTCCAGCTTACTGAAGAAATAACAGCAAGAGTACAGAGAGGGAGGGAAACAGGAAAATTTGAGACCAGAGACTTAAAGCGGTAAGGAAAAAGGAGATATGGCCAATATCAGGAAAGATGTCTTAGGTTATATTAAGGACTTTTGACTTTTACTATGGGTGAGATCACAGAAAACCTCTTATACCCAGGTAAGGCTTATACTTTTGTTTATTACATAAAAGTTTAAAATCTTATAATCAGGATCTACTAACTTATCTTCTCCCTTGAACTTAAAAGAGGAGATGGAGAAGAGAGATTTAGTAAACTCCTCTTAGAAACCTGAAATCAAACAATAAAGTGAATTCATCAAAGTTTCTCAGATATTGTCATTTGGGCTATACCACATCCATCATATGGGATGCCTTAGAGCCGAAACTTTTTTTTTTTTTTTTTTTTGTCCTAGAGCCATGGTCTGAATCGTTCTTTCTCCCCTCCCCACCTAGTCCCCAGGACATTCATTTAGGCCCCAATATACTTAATGACAAATACAGTGGTTACTTTGATTTAAAATCCATAATACCTAAATAATAAGTATTTGCAAAAACAACATTCCCTTAGAAATGTATGTATTCTTAAAATAAATTAGCGAAACGTAGAGAGCTATTTGTAGAATTTTATCAGCAGATTAAAACTTGTAACCTCTGATAACATTTTAAATTGTCACATTAACCATTTTATATGTATATTCTGAATACCTATTGAGTAAATATTTCTACCAATTCCAAGCCAGTATGGAAACTTTTCTCTGAAAATAGATGATGGAAAAGATATGCTTACATGCAAGGAGCTTCTGCTGTCATAGAGGAGAGTGGACAGGCGCTCACATTGCTAGAAGGCGCAAGGCAAGAAAAAAATCAGATAAAGTGCCAGAAAAAAATTAGGAAAATAGATTACTACTGGCTGCAGAGCCAGATGAGCCTTCATGAAAAAGCAGCAGTATTTGACAGTCATGGTAAAAGGTATATTTTCTGTCCCTTATTCAGTTGGAAAAGGAAAAATAACAGAAAATAAAGAGAAATTGATATAGGATGAGGTAATTAGAGGATAAAAAATATGGGGGGGGGGGAATCATTGAGAAAGAGAAGAAAAAGAGGTTCCCGAAAACAGGAAGAAACATGGTAGTTTTCCATGTATAAATGCTGAGATATATAGAGGGAACATAAAAGGGGAAAAAATAGAAGAGGAATTAGAAAAGGGAGGAAGGAAAAAACATGCAAAGGTTGAGGGAGGCAGAGTCAGAGAACAAGGCAGTGAGACGCAGAGAAACCTGAACGGGAGGAGATGCCTGGTAAGATTATCAACTCCATAGAGTGCATCAAAAGGCTGTGGATTTCTATCCAGGAGACCCCCAAAACACAACCTTGGATCTGATACCTTAGTCTTCACACAGCTATAGAGCCACTCAGGTAAGAATCCTTTCTACCTTGTTTTTGTCTAACTAACATAGCAATACTCACTCGCTTTGCTTACGAAACTCCTGGGGTCCAATCCCAAAATCCCAACCCAAGAAGCACCATAGGTTTTTGTGGTGGTTGTTGCTTGTTTGTTTGAAAGCCACGGAACTTCTATGTTTTGCCCTCGCAAACGTAAATAGGAATAGAGAACACGGTCATGTGCCCCGAGGCTACCCAGTGGGTCCAGAAGTAAAAGTAAAACTTTCCCAACCACTTTTTCATATACAAATAGTGTTAAATTTGAAACCAGCAGCTGCGCACTTTAACCACTTTCTCTTGTGTGATTTATTCCAATTGCACTTCTTAAATAAAACTTCCACTTTAGCTATGGAAATAGATTTCCTTCCTGAACAACTTGTTCTTCTAGAAATAAGTGTTGAGTCAGATATGTGACAACGATTCTGCCAAAAGAAATATGCACCATAAACAGTGTCTTCCTATTTGTAGTTGTCTCATGCACCTCTGTGATGGGAAAGCTTCTTTATCCACATTTTGGGCGTGAAGAGGAAGTGTCTCATGGAAACACACAAAAACAAATTTCTCAGAAGTGAGAATTACCTGGGGACAGTTTAAAATGTCCTTCAGAGAGCAGGAAGATGCAATTTAAAGTATTGGTAGGTACTCAAACAGGTAGTTTCATCCGCCACTTCTCAGGGACTTAGAAGTGAAAGCATATTTCAAAGTTAGTCTAGAAAGGGCAATTTCACTCTACAATTTGCCCTACCTTTGATTTCCTAGGGAAAAAAAAAAAAAACTTGCTTTTGCTATTCGATAATAAATAAAAGCCAATCTTAGTGAACATTTTCCCTACATTGTGATAAGCGCTTATGTAAGTAATCTCATTTTATCCATAAAACAACCATAACAGGAAGGCACGCTGATCTCCATGGAGCAGAGCAGGCAACTGAGGGTTGTGGGCTTAAATATGGCTCCTAGCTCATATGCCAGTAAGTCAGAACTTGGATTGGCACCATGCATAGATTATTCAACCAGTAGGTGCTTACCCAGTGTCCCATGTGGCCTCTAATTGAAGCTTCTTTATCAGAAGACATGTGCAGTTTGCTAGAGTCTCAGCTGGTGAGCTAGGACAGGGAGTTGGGCTACTGAGGCTGAACATGGGCAGGGTTTGTTATGTGAGACAGGAGAAAAGTTAAGAAAAAAAGTTCAAACAAAGCCATTTAAATGAAGTCAGAGATAGCAGTTGTGTAGACCAGATGGGGAATAAACGTATTATGATCAAAAGCCAAGTTTCAAAACTATGCATGAACTTGATATAAATGGAAACAGGTCAGAAATAGCGAAGATGGTCTGGGAGAAATGGCTTAATGTATTAAGGCGCCCAGAGTTGGTCCATGGGTTTTTGAAAAATGAGTGAATTGTGCTAGCTTAAAGGATAGCATACTTTATCATATGAAAATTAACTCAATAAGATAGCAATGTGTCTGTCAGGTATCAGAGCATGCTGTTTCTGGAAGCAGCAAGCAGGCAAGAAGTTCTATAAACTGTAGTGCTCTTATCATAATTATCACCGTCATTATGGGAAGCAATATATGAAGTCAGAAATATGCTGCATATTAAGAGGCCATGTTGGAAACCAATATCATATCCACAATACACTGCAGCTTTTATGTATAATACCTTTTGCTTCTATTTCCTTTAAGATTTTTAAATTGTACATAGTATAATTATATCAAATTTATAAACATGACTTTTTGTAAAAATACTATGTACTAATAGTGTAACAAAGATTAACATTCTAATATACTCATAAATAGCCATTAACATTCAGTACCAGTCCAGGCATCATAAGGAGACCCTATCTCTACAAATAATTTTAAAAATTAGCTGAATGTGGTGGTGTGTGCCTGTGATCCCGGCTACTTGGAAGGCTGAAGCAGTAGGATTTCCTGAGCCCAGGAGGTGAAGCTGCAGTGAGCCGCAATCATGCCACTGCACATGAGCGTGGGTGATAGAATAAGACCCTGTCTCAAAAAACAAACAACAACAACAAACATTTGGTAAATTTTATTTATGATAAACTATGTAATTCTGCTCATGTTAACTTACTTAGTTAACTTGGAATTCAACTGAATTTAAGTGAAATCAGAAAGGATAGTGCTAATGTAAAACTAATAGAGTTACTGAACTTCAGAGAATGAGTATTCTTACTTTGCAACAGGCTTCTAATTCTGAACTAATCTGATTTTTCCGTCCTGTGCTCAGGGGAGATTTACACTGTACTATGCTCCTTTGGACCATGTGATCTGGCCACTCAGTTAGGGGTGAGTATGTGTTCCCTCTAAATCTCACGTTGAATTGTAATCCCTGAGGCTGGAGGTGAGGTCTGGTGGAAGGAGTTTGGGTTATGGGGGAAGATCCCTTAGGACTTGGTACCATCCTTGTGGTTGTGAGTGAGTTCTCTCTCGAGATCTGGTTACTTAAAAGTATGTGGCACCTCCCCGCAACCTTGCTCTTGTTCTTGCTCTGTCCACATGATGTGACTTCTCCCTTTTTGCCTTTACCATGAGTAAAATCTGCCTGAGAAGCCAAGCAGATGTGGGCGCCATGCTTGTACAACCCGCGGAACCATGAGACAATTAAACCTCTTTTCTTTATAAATTATCCAGCCTCAGGTATTCCTTTGTAGTAATGCAAGAATGAAGTAACACAGCGATTTGGAGGAGTGAAACTGTGACTTCCAGGCCAAAGGATCCAACTGTCATAGCAATCTCTTCCCTAGCAATCTCTTTCCCTACCGTATTTATCAGGAAGGCTGCATAATCTGGAGAATGCTGCTACATGATGAAATTCATTGGTTGCCAATGCTGAGACCTATAGCTAACTTTGCAAGAGGAAAATATAGCCTTGTTATAGTCAGACAGTGATATTTTGAAGTTGTACGTTACTACAAGTTATCCCCACTAATCCTGAACAATATCTCACAAAAATTTAGTTTCCAAACATGCCTCTAGAGTTTAGAAAAATGATACTAAAAATTAACAGGTTGAACTACAATGGTGAATACACCATTATTCATTTGTAAAAACATGTAGAATGTACAGCACCAAGAATAAACCCTAATTTAAACTATGAACTTTGGATGATAATATATTAATGTAGACTCATCAGTTTTAACAATGTTCTATCTGGTGGGGGATGTCAATAGTTGGGAAGACTGTGCATACGTGGGGCTGAGGAGCATATTGAAACTTTCTGTACTTTATGCTCAATTTTTCTGTAAGTCTAAATCTGCTCTAAAAAATTAGATCTGTTTACAGAAATTATCAGGTTGAGATATAGTATTTTTTAAACCAAACATTTCAATATTGACATCTATTTCCTATTTCCGTGCTTATAATAGGTGAGAAAATTGTCATTTCTATGTTTCTTCAAATTCTTAAAAAATTATTGTTACCTATATTATTATTTTTACTTTGTTATATCAAATTACTTTCTGTTTTATAAACATAATTTTTAGTTGTTATGTCTCACGTGTTTAACTAAATGGATTAAATACCTACCACAAATGCTTCAACATGGTTTCTATATCCTGACTTCTGTCTTGATTTTTTCCTTTTTCCATAGATTTTCTTATTCATTAGAATTTTGTTTGTTAGCATTATTTCTTGTTTATTTTGGTAATAGGAGGTTAAATGTTTTAGTCCTAAACTTCTCAAATATCTATAAATGTTCTTTGTTATCTTTATACTAAAATTGACAACAGAGCTAAAGATCTAAGTATTAGGTCACACTTTTCTACAAAATGTCTTTTCTGTCTACGGGGATGAGTGGTGATGTTGAAAGTCTGAGGCCCAAATTCCATATAATTTGTTTTGTCTGTTTCAGTGACTACTCACATAAGCCTTCTGTTTTCTTTTTAAATTAAGTAATGTTATCAAGATATAAATTAGTGTTTACTTTTTCTGTATCCAAAGCTTCTGAGGATTGATATGTGCTTTCGCTCTGAAGATAGCAATGTTCTTTGTTTCAAAAGAACTTTGAGTTCATATACTTAATTACATTTTCTATTGTATTAATCTTTTTCAAGGACATAAATTATATATGTGTTATATTTCCTCCCTTATCCATGACTATAATCTTTTCTGTAATAAGTGTTTTTAACATTTTATTTTAATTTGTATTGTTTCAAATATGATATCAATCTTTCTGATAGATTTTATTTTCTCTCATTTATTTTCTGAGAGTTCACAGTTCATTTTTCATTTTCTTTTTCGTCTTTGTAGCACTTTCTTGAGATAAGTTATAAAAGAGAACGTGTTGTCTACAGCATCCTGGACCTTGTCCAGAACTGTCAGCCTGAACTCTTCAGGTAGAAATTTGGGTAATTTCTGTCTCCTAAATTTGCCATTTAAAAGGCTATCAGTTGCATTTTCCTTAAATGCACATTTTGTCTTTATCTATGTATCTAGCAGAGAACAAACTTAAACATACAAAACTCAAATATACAAAAATGTAACCTCTTTCATTATATTTTATATATTTTATACATTATATTAAATTGTATGTATTATTTACAACACAACATTTTGAAGTATATATACATTTTGGAATGACAAAATCTGGCTAATTAACATATGCATTAGCTCATATAGTTATAATTTTTGTGGCAAGCATACATCCACTCTTAGCATTTTTCAATAATATAATATGTTATTAATCATAGTCATCATATTGTAAAATAATTTTTTGAATGTATTGTCCCTGTCTAGCTAAAATTTTGTATTCTTTGACCAACATTTCCACAACACTCCTCCAACTATCCTAGCCCCTGATAACCTCCATTCTACTCTACTTCTATGAAATTGACTTTTTTAGATTTCACATATAAAGAGAAAATGTGGTATTTTTCTTCCTGTGCCTGGCTTATTTCACTTAACATTACATCTTTCAGGCTTATCCACGTGTCACAAATGACAAGATTTCTTTCTTCTTGTGGTTGAATAATATTCCTTGTGTATATATACCACATCTTTTTTTATCTGTTTGTTCATGATAGACACTTAGGTTGATTCCATGCCTTGGCTATTGTGAATAGTGCTGCAATAAACATGGAAGTGCAGATATCTCTTTGAGATAGTGATTTCATTCTTTTGTATGTATATCTGGTAGCTGGATTGCTAGATCATATCTCCTTTTATTTTTTTAAGAAGCCTCATACTGTTCATTGTAATGTCTTTTTGAATTTATATTCCCAACAGTGTTCAAAAGTTCTTTTTTTCTCCACACCCACACCAATTTTTATATTTTGTCTTTTTGATAACAGCCATCATAGCAAGTGTGAGGAGATAGCTCATAGTGCTTTTAATTTGTGTTTCCCTCAGGATTAGTGATGTTGAGCCTTTTTTCATATCTGTTGGCCATTTAATGTCTTTCTTTGAGACATGTCTATTTTTTGAGTTATTTGTTTTATTCCTACTTTAATTGAGTTGATTTTCTTATATATTTTGGAAATTAGCCTTCTATCAAATAGTTTGCAAATATATTCTCCCATTTTGTAGGTTCTCTCTTCACTCTAATTGATTGTTTCCTTTGTTGTGTAGAAAATTTTCAGTTTGTTGTAATCCGATTTGTCTATTTTTGCTTTTGTTGCCTGTGCATTTGGAGTCATATTTTAAAAGTCCTTGTCCAAACCAATGTCATGGAGCTTTTCCCCTGTGTTTTCTTCTAGTAGTTTCGTATTTTCAGGTCTTATATTTAGTCTTTAATCCACTTTGAGTTGATTTGCTATATTATGTGAGATGTTAGTCTAATTCTGTTCTTCTGCGTGTGGATACCCAGTTTTTCCAACATAATTTATTGAAGAGGCTCTTCTTACTGCATTGTGACTTCTTGACTTCTTTATTGAAAATCTGTTGACTGTAAATGCATGAATTTCTGGGCTCTTTATTAGGTTCCATTGGTCTGTGTGTCTGTTTTTATGGCAGTACCATGTTGTTTTGGTTACTATGGCTTTGTAGTGTATTTTGAAGTTAGGAAGAGTGATGCCCCCAGTATTGCTCTTTTTTGCCAAAAATGGCTCTGGCATTCAGAGTTTTATATGGTTTCATTTTATTTTTTTTTAATATTTCTGTAAAGAATGTCACTGATATCTTAATAAGGATTGCATTGTATCTATAGGTTACTTTGTGTAGGTGGATATTTGATTAACTCTTCCAACCGATGGACATGTGGTATCTTTACATTTATTTAGGTCCTTCTCAATTTCTTTCTTCAATGTTTTATACTTTTTGGTGAACAGATCTTTTATTCCCTTGGTTAAATTTATTCCTAAGTATTTTTGTAGCTATTATAAGAGAAATTGTTTTTTTGATTTCTTTACAGATAGTTCACTGTGAGTATATAAAAACTACAGCAATTTCACTGAATTCATTTCTTAGTTATGACAGTCTTTAGTTACATCTTTAGGGTTTTTTATACATAAGATCATATCATCTGCAAGTAGGGACCATGTAGCTTCTTCTTTCCCTGTTTGGATACCTTTTATTTATTTCTCTTATCTAATTGCTCTGGTAGTTTGACTATCAGACTAGGAAAAGTTCTAGGACTTTCAATACAGATTTAAATAGAAATGGTAAGAGTATCCTTGTTTTATTCCAATTCTCAGGGGAAAAGCTGTCAGTTTCTCTCTGTTGAGTATAATTTTAGTGACAGGTTTTGTGTTATATGTCCATTATTGTGTTATAGGCCATTTCTTCTATAACTAATTTGTTGAGATTTTTTATAGTGAAATAATATGGTATTTCATCAAATGTTTTTTCTGCACCTATTAAAATGATCATATGATTTTTGCCCTTCATTCTATTAAAGTTATGTATTGCATTTAATTTATGTATGTTGGGCCATCCTTGTATCCCTAAGATGAATCCCACTGATCATGGTAAATATTTTTTTTAATGTTGTTGAATTCACTTTGTCAATGTTTTGACAATGGTTTTTATGTCTATGTTCATACAGAATATTGACCTGTAGTTTTCTATTTTGCAGTTTCTTTGCCTGGTTTTGTTGTCAGGGTGAAGCTGACTTTATAAAATGTTGGAAGTATCCCCTCTTTTTCAATAGTTTGAAATAGGTGGAGATGAATTGAAATTAGTTCTACTTAAATGTTCGATCGAATTCAACAATGAAGCCATAAATTCCTAGACTTTTATTTAATAACAGGCTTTTATTACTGATTCTGTTTCTTTATTCATTATTGATCCATTAATATTTTCTGTTTATTTTAATTAAGTTTCGATAGTTTGCATACATCAAGTAATTTATTCATTTCTTCTAGTTTGTCCAATTTTTTTTAGACTTTCCAGGGCTGAAAATGACCTGAAGAATACATTAGCATGTAATTTTTCATAATAATCTCTTATGAGCCTTTGTATTTCTGTTGTATTAGTTGTAATGTTTCCTTTTCCATTTATACTTTTATATATTTTAGGCGTCTCTCTTTTTTTTTTTTTTTTTTTTTTCTTTTTTTGAGATGGAGTTTCGCTCTTGTTACCCAGGCTGGAGTGCAATGGCGCGATCTCGGCTCACCGCAACCTCCGCCTCCTGGGTTCAGGCAATTCTCCTGCCTCAACCTCCTGAGTAGCTGGGATTACAGGCAGGCGCCACCATGCCCAGGTAATTTTTTATATTTTTAGTAGAGACGAGGTTTCACCATGTTGACCAGGATGGTCTCAATCTCCTGACCTCGTGATCCACCCACCTCGGCCTCCCAAAATGCTGGGATTACAGGCTTGAGCCACCGCACCCGGCCTACCTAAAGGTTTGTCAATTTTGTACATATTTTCAAAAAAAAAAAAAAAAAAGACAGTTTCGTTGATGTTTTCCAATGTTTTTATGGCCTCTATTTTATTTATTTCTTCTCTCATCTTTATTGTTTCTCTCCTTCTATTAACTTTGGGCTTAGTTTGTTCTTGTTTTCCCAGTTCCTTGTGGTGCAATGCTAGAATATATATCTTTCTTCTTTTTTGATATAGGTGTTTATTATTATGAACTTCCTTCTTAAAACTCTTTTTGCTATACCCCATATGTTTTGGTATATTGTTTTCATTTTCATTTGTCTCAAAAAATTATTTAAATTTTTCTTTTGTTTATTAACTCATTGGTTCTTCAGGAGCATGTTGTTTAGTATTCACATATTGGTGATTTTTTCAAAGTCCTCCTGCTGTTGATTTTTAGTTTTATATCATTATGGTCAGTAAAGATATCTAGTATGATTTCAGTCTTAAATTTGTTAAAACTTCTTTATCTATTTTGAGGAATGTTCTATATGTAATTGAGAATAATATTGGATGGAATATTCTGTATATGCCTGTTAGGTTTGTTAAATCTAGAATGCTTAAGTCTGAAGTTTCCTTCATAATTATCTATATGGATGATTTGCCTATTTCTGAAAGTGCAACATTGAAGTTTTCTACCATTATGCATTGTAGTATGTCTCTCCCTTCAGACTGATTTTTATTCACTTTATATATTCAGCTACTTCAATATTGTGTGCATTTATTATTATAATTATTGTATCTTTTTGCTGAATTGACTCTTTTGTCATTATATAATGATGTTCTTTATCTCTTTTTATATTTTCATAAAGTCTATTTTGCATAATATTAGTATATCTGCTCTTGCTCTCTTATGGTTTTCATTAGCCTAGAGTAACCTTTTTTTAATCACTTCACTTTCAGCCTATGTGTGTTTTTACAAGTGAAAGGAATTTTATGAAGACAGTATATAGTTGGGTCTTGGGTTTTTAAAAATTCATTCAGCCACCTTATATATTTTAATTACAAATCTTAATTCATTTGTACTTGAGGTAATTATTGATAGGTAAGGACTTAACTACTGTCAATGTATTAATTCTTTTGTAGATCATTTGTTCCTTTCTCCCTCTCTTGTTGTCATTCTTTGTGATTAAGTGATTTTCTCTAGTGGCATACTTATTTTCTCTTGTGTGTGTGTGTGTGTGTGTGTGTGTGTGTGTGTGTGTGTATTTACTATAGGTTTTTGCTTTGTGATTACCATGAGGCATACAAAAAAACATGCACAGTTACAACAGTTTATTTTAAGCTAATGATACCCTTCATAACAAAAATTTAGAACTTTATATTTTTACTCCAAACTCTCCCCACATTTTGAATTTTTGATCCCACAGTTTATATCATTTTACATTACATGTATCTTTTAAATTATTGTGGCTATTATTATTTTGAATAGTTTTATGTTTCAACCTTCACACTAAAATATATAAGTACTTTACATTCAACTATAACAATATTAGAGAATTCTGAATTTGATTGTCTACTTTTACCAGTGAATTTTATACTTTTGAATTTTTTTTTTTTTGGTATAGTAAATGTTCTTTTCTTCCAGCTTGAAGAACTGTCTTCAGCATTTTTTTTAATAAGACAGGTATTATGGTGAGAAACTTCCTCAGCTTTGCCTGTCTGGAAAAAATCTTTTTTGCCTTCATTTATGAAGGACAATTTTGCTTGGTACAGTATACTTGGTTGACAGTATATTTTTTTCCTTTGAGACTTGGAATATTTTATCTGACTACCTTGCCAGAACTCTACTGAGAAGCCTGCTGTCAGACATACTAAAACTCTCATATGTTAATTGCTTTTTCTTGCTGATTTCAGATTCCTATTTGCCTTTGATTTCTCACAGTTTGACTATAATGTTTTAAATAGTCTTATTTGGAATGAATCTGATTAGAGACTTTTGACCTTCCTGTATCTGGATATTTTCATCCTTCTTTGGGTTTAAAATTTTTTCTACAATTTTAAAATAAGCTTTTTACTTTTCTATCTTTCTCCACTCCTCCTTTAACTCCTGTGACTCAAAAATTTGTGCATTTGATCCTGTCCCATAAATTCCATAATTTTCTTCATTCTATTTTATTCACATTTTTTACTATATGTTTTTAAATAACCCGATCTTGAGTTCACAAATTTTCTCTTCTGCCTGATAAATTCTGCTGTTGATGCTCTTTATTGCACTTTTTATTGTGTTCATTATACTTTTTAGCTTCAAAATGTCTGTGTGTGTGTGTGTGTGTGTGTGTGTGTGTGTGTGTTCTGTTTGTTCTGTTTCAATCGCATTCTAAAGGGAGAACAAAGCAGTAGAGAAGGGGAAATAGCTAGGCTTGAGCAGAGTCAGAGAACTGGAAGAGCAGTAGGGTGATTGGCCAATGTGATTAGGATATATGCATTTGCTAACTGGTATTTTACAAAATATAAGCTTTACTATAAAGTTACTATGATAAAGATGATGTGGCACTAGAACAGAAATATATGGTGAGACCAATGGAAGAGAAGAAAATTAAAATCAAACACATGCCTATAAATAACAAGCAATGGGGAAAGGACTCCCTCTTTAATAAATGGTGCTGGGAAAACTGGCTAGCCATATGCAGAAAGCTGACCACTGGACCCCTTCCTTACACCTTATACAAAATTTAACTCCAGATGGATTAAAGATTTAAATATAAGACCTAACACCATAAAAACCCTAGAAGATAACCTAGGCAATACCATTCAGGACATAGGCACAGGCAAGGACTTCATGACTAAAACACCAAAAGCATTGGCAAAGAAAGTCAAAATAGACAAATGGGATCTAATTAGACTTAAGAGCCTCTGTGTAGCAAAAGAAACAATCATTAGAGTGAACTGGCAACCAACAGAATGGGAAAAAAAATTTGTAAGCTACACATCTGACAAAGGGCTAATATCCAGAATCTACAAAGAACTAAAACAGATTTACAAGAAAAAAAATAACAACCCCATCAAAAAGTAGGTGAAGGATAAGAATGGGATTTAATTTCACTTAATTTATAAAAATAGAACATAAAAGTTAAAAAATACCATAATAATACATATTATTGTTTATTATTCAAATATAGCATATACTTAAGGCATAAAAATTCATGGACTTGGGCCTATACAATTTCAATGAAACATTTTGAAATAAATATTGCAAGGCAATGATGAACAAACAAGATAAGATTTAATTCTGAGAAAAGTGAATGAATGGTATTAGAGATGAGACACAAGAAGCTTTCTTTTCTATGGCGTTGTTAGACCACAAATTTTCCAAACTTCAGTTCTCTGCTTTCTCTTGAATGCTTTCCCATTTAAAAATTTCTTCTGCCAGATACCCTAAATCATTTCTTTTCAGTTCAAAGTTTCATAAATCTCTAGAGCAGGGGAAAAATGCCACCAGTCTCTTTCCATAGCAAGAGGAGTGACCTTTAATCCAGTCCCCAAGAATTTCCTCATCTCCATCTGGGACCACCTCAGCCTGGACTTCATTGTCCGTATCACTATCAGCAGTTTGGTCAAAGCCATTAAACAAGTCTCTAGGAAGTTCCAAACTTTCCCACATTTTCCTGTCCTCTTCTGAGCCCTCTAAACTGTTACAGCCTCTTCCTATTACCCAGTTCCAATGTTGCTTCCACATATCCAGTATCCTTATAGCAGGACCCCACTCTGCAGTACCAATTTATTATATTAGTCCATTCTCACACTGCTATAAAAACATACCCAAAACTAATAATTTATAAAGGAAAGAGGCTTAATTGACTCAGATTAGCATGGCTGGGAAGGTCTCAGGAAAATAACAATCATGGTGGAAAAGGAAGCAAATACATCCTTCTTCACATGCCAGAAGGAAAGAGAAGAATAAGCAAGGGAAGTAGAAAAGTCCCTTAGAGAGCCATCAGATCTCATGAGAACTCACTCACTATTACAACGGCATGGAGGTAATCACCCATGTGATTCAGTTACCCCACACTGGCTCCTTCCCATGAGATGTGAGGATTGTGAGAATTACAGTTTAAGATGAGATTTTGGTTGGACGCAGTCAAACAGTATCATTTGCCTAAAGAAAAATTTGCCCATGACTCTTCCTGTTTCAATTACCCTGCTTCTGACTTTCCTATCTAGACATTTAAAACTAGAAAAGTGGCTTCTGATTGAGAAAAAAGGAAAGATTGAAATAGCTACTTTTTTTTTACTTTGTGGGTAAAATTAGCCAGTAAAGTTGAACATAGAAAATAGGAAAATGAATTACATTTTAACCAATTTATTTCTATTCCTGTTTAATAATACATACTTTGTGTAAGATACACACTTTGTGGTGAAATTGCTACTGTTTCTAGAGAATACAAATATTTAATATCATTACATATTTTTACAATATTGCTCAGAGTGATCAGACTATTTGATTTTACAAAAACAGTATATAAATTTTCCCATATTGCCATAATATAAGTAACATATGGTACTGTCAGAACTTTTCATTTGTATGAATCTGATTGATGTAAAATGCTATTGTTATTTTAATTTGGGCCTCTTGATTCCAGGAGAGTTGGGGATTTTTTTTTTAACATTTTAATGTTTTCTGTGAATTGCCCATTCAAATCCCTTATATACTTATAAAATTTGTTTATTCTTATTTTTTATGTTGATTTATGGGAGTTGTTTATATATGCTGGATACCAATATTTTATCAGTTATAGATGTCAGAACTGTTTTTACTAAGCCAATAAAATTTTGGTATTCTGTGTACCTAGCCAGAAGTTCTGTTGTATTATTTTATTAAAATAATCTGGGAAATGTAGATATAGGGGGATATGATTGATAGATACATTCACTCAGGGATACCAGCAGCTTATTTGAAAACTGAAAAATCTCACTTATCTAGTCCTATTTCTGATAAAGACCAAAGACCAATGTTGGATCCCTCTAAAATGTTTAATTTTTATGGTTTCCAACCTTCTGATTCCTCTTGCTTAAAAGAATATGCCATCTCTAAACTTTTTTAAATTCTAAAACATGCTTCACTATGGGAAGCAAATAACTTTGCAGTCTTCTTAGCTGTTTTCTCACTTATAGAATAGAGGTACTGATATCTATTTTACATCATTGTTAGGAGGATTAAGTGATGCAATATGCGCTTTATGTAATACATTATGATTAACTGATAAAATACTAAAATAAAGCCTCAAATTTTAAATACTTTAACAATCTTGCATAGAAATGGAAAAGAGAATTCTGTAAGGCCAAAGACAATATAGGGGCATAAACTTAAGAGAGTCAGCAAGCACTGAAGCAATTTAGATTATTGGGCTACTTTCAGATCCAGATGTCCTAAAGCTTCTGTAAATAAGACACAAAGTGAAAAGAAATGGACTCATCCTAAGCATAAATTCTGGTCTGACACATCAACACGTGAATCTGGCATCCAAAATGGTCTATGCCTTCAGAGAAAGGAGAACTAGTACAAATAAATTTAAATACATATATTGCTTGCTTTTGCCAAAGAAACACTAGAGCATATAACAATATGGCATATTTAAATCCAAACACATAAATACACTACATGCATGCAGTCTAACTATACCAATAAAAACACAGATTTGCAGAACAGAATTGATATTTTTAATTAATTATTTTTTTTAAGAGACAGGGTCTTGCTATGTTGCCCAGGTTGGAGTGCAGTGGCTATTCACAGGTGCAATCCCACTACTGATCAGCACGGGAATTTTGACCTGTTTTGTTTCCAATCTATGCCGGTTCACCCCTCCTTAGGCAACCTGGTGGTCCCTGCTCCCAGGAGGTCATCATATTGATGCCGAACTTTCTGACACCTGACTGGCATAGCACATTACAGCCCAGAACTGCTGGACTCAAGCGATTCTCCAGTCTCAGCCTACCGAGCAGCTGGGACTACAGGCACATGCCACCACACCAGGCTAGAATTTATTTTAGCTCCTCTCTCCTGCTGCCTTGTAGTAGTAGTGACCCAACTACTCTTTGTCTATAGAAAGCTTATTTAAATTATAATGATATAGGTAGGCCAGAGACAAAAGAATAAAATATATATATAACATAAAAATGCTAATCAAAAGAAAATAGCAGTGCTTATATTAAAATCAGACAAAATGTGTTTCAAGAAAAGAAAATTATCAAAGAGGTGTATTAACAAAATAATAAAACAGTCAATTCATCTAGAAGACATAATATTTCTGTATGTATAAAATAACAGAGCTGCAAAACACATGAAGCAAAAACAAACAAAACCAAACCAAGAAGACAGATCCACAATTATAATTGAAGACTTCAACTACTCTCTCAATAATTGAAACAACCACTAAACAAAAAAAATCAGTTATAAAAGAGAGAAACTGCACAACACCATCAATCAATAGAATGTAATTGACGTTTATAGAAGACTTAACAACAGAACACAATTATTTTCATGCATACATGAGATGTTAACTAAAATAGACTGTATCTTTGGGTTATAAAACATACCTTGAAAATGTGAAAGAATCTATCACTGGACAGAAGGCTGAAAAGAAAGTAATAAAAATTTGAAAATGGAAAGGAATAAAAACCAGATACAGCTTGTCCTCTGACCATAGTAAATTTAAAGTAAAAATCAGAAATGGAAAGTTAAAACTATCAAAGGACTTGGAAATTAAACACATTTCTAAATAATCTATGATTCAGAAATAAAATCTCAGGGGAAATAAATATACTTAACTAATTAAAAATATAACATATCGAAATATGTAGGATGTAGCTATAGCATTGCTTAAAAGGAAATTTAACATATTAAGTGCCTTTATTAGAAAGGAACAAAGGTTTCAAAATAAAAATCTAAGTCACCATCTAAGAAGCAAAAGGAGGGGGCCTCAAGATTGGTGACTAAAGGCATTTGGCACTCCCCTCCTTCACAAAGAAGAACCAAAATAGCAACTAGATGACTACACTTTGAATAGAGAATCTCAAAGGCAACATTGGAATTCTATAGAGAAGTGAAATAAAACACCTGAGAGACAGCAGTAGAGGAAAACAAAGCATCAGCCAGCAAGATCAATGGGTAGCCAGGAGATGCTCCCTAGTGCAAGGGAAAGGTTAGTGAGAGATCCACAGTGATCCTGATTTCCACCATGGACTCTTGGAGTTCTAGCCATGGGAGAGCCCCTCAATCATCAAGAACCCTGAGACTAGGGATCTGCCTGGAGCTTGCATGACAACATTGCTCTAAAAAGGGAGCCCATGCTAAGCCTCACACACCCTGAGATCCAAGCAGCCACAGCACAGCACCATTTTGAAAGTCTAGAGTCTATCTGACTTCATTCTGTCCTGGAGCTCAACAACCCCTGCATCTCCAGAACCCTGGAGCCCCACTGACATCCCCCCATATCTACCCCAAGAGCTTCAGTGGTGCAACAGAGTTGTACCCAGCAGTGGCAAAGGGTCTCCAGCAATATAGCCCACACAGCATTCTGTACCTTGGGAAACAGGCAGTGCAGTGTCCTTGGGAGGCTTCCCCTATGACAAAGTGAACCAAGGCATTTGCTCAGAGAGCTTTAAAACCACCTGCCTGTGGCAGCTGCTACTGACAGCAACCCACCCATCCTTATTTTGGAGCTTTGAGGTTTAATGACTTCCCTGCTGAGTTTTGGACTTACATGCGGCATGTATCCTCTTTCTTTTGGCCAATATCTCCCTTTTGGGATGGGAATTTTTGCCCAGTGCTTATACAACTATTGAATCTTGGAAATAGGTAACTTGACTTTGAATTTATAGGTTCATAGGCAGAAGAAATTTTTCTTGTCTTGGATAAGACTTTGAACTTTTGAGTTAATGCTGGAATGAGGCAAGACTTTGGGGAAACTACTGAGAAAAGATAATTGTATTTTGAAATGTGAAAAGTACACGAGATTTAGGAGGTAATAGAGGCACAATGGTAAAGTGTAAATACTTGACCCTGCCCATATTTCATGTTGAAATGTAATCCCCAGTGTTGTAAGTAGGGCCTGTTTGAAGATGTTTACATCATGGGAGCAGATCCCTTATAAATGGTTTTGGTCATCCCAATCCCATTGATGATAAGTGAGCTGTTGCTCTGAATTAACATGAGTTCTAATCACCTAAAAGTATGTGACATCTGGCCTGACACGGTGACTCATGCCTGCAATCCCAGCACTTTGGGCTGCCAAGACAGATGGACCATCTGAAGTCTAGAGTTTGAGACAAGCTTGGCCAACATGGCAAAACCCAGCTCTACTAAAAATACAAAAATTAGCCTGGTGGGGTGTCACATGTCTGTAATCCCAGCTACTCAGGAGGTTAAGACACAAGAATCACTTGAATCCAGGAGGTGCAGGTTGCACTGAGGCTGCATGTATCACCACACTGCATTCCAGCCTGGGCAATAGAATGAGAGTCTGTCTCAAAAAAACAAAAAAAATTATGTGACATCTTCCTCCCTATTTCCTTCTGCCTTTTGCATGTAATGTATCTGCTCCCACTTCATAGTCTGCCATGAGTAAAAGCTTCCTGAGGCCCCCTCAGAAGCAGATGCCAGTGCTACTATTCCTGAATAGCCTGAAGAACTGTGAACCAATTAAATCTCTTTTCTAATAAATTACCTAGCCTCAGATATTTCTTTATAGCAATGTAAGAATGGCCTAATACACAAAGACAAAGACAGAATTCCAAAAGCATCAAGAAAAAACTGTCTAGTCACATATAAGGAAGTTTCATCAGATTACCAACTGGTTTTCAGTAGAAATCCTACAGGCCAGAAGAGAATGAGATGATATATTCAAAGTGCTAAAAGAAAATCAAACCAAGCCAAGAATACTCTAGCCAGCAAATTTTACTTTATAAATGAAGAAGAAATAAAACCTTTTTGAGCAAGTAAAAACTAAAGAAATGCATCACTACTAGACTAGCCCTACAAGAAAAATTTTGAAAGAATTCTCCACATTGAAAAGAAGGACAGTATCTAACATTATGAAAACACGGAGGAATAAAACATATTGATAGAGCAAAGACAAAAAGGAATAAGAGAAGACTCAAAGTTAACACTACCACTAAATCACAATGATAAATAACAGGAGAGAAAGAAAGAAAACAAACAGAAAAAAAATTAACACAATGACAGGAATAAGTTCTTACATATCAATACTAATCTTGAATGAAAATGGATTAAATTTTTCATTTAAAGATGTAAAATAGCTGAATGTATTTTAAAAAACATGTCCCACCTATATGCTGCCTATAAGAGACTAACTTCACCTGTACAGATACAAATAGACTAAAAGAAAATTTAAAAAAACATATTGAAACAAATAAAAATTTAGAAAACCACACACCAAAACCTATGGAATACAAAAAAAGTAGTGCTAAAAGAAAAGTTTATAGTAATAAATGCCTAAATCAAAAAATTTGAATGGTTTTGAATAATCAAGCCAAAATGTACCTAATTAACTGGAAAAGAAAGAACAAAAAAAATTAGTAGAATGAAAAAATAAAGAAAAAGGAAGAACTATACAAAGAATGAATGAAATAAAAATTTGGGGCTTTTTTTGAAAGATAAAATTTATAAACTGATAGCTACATTAACCAAGTAAAAATGAGATGATAGCCAAATAAACAAAATCAGGAACAGAGGTAACATGACAACTGATAGCACGGAAATGCAAAAGATCGCTGGAGAGTACTACAAACAAGTATATTTTTTAAAAAACTGGAAAATATTGAGAAAGCAGATAAATTTATGGACATACAAACGTACCAGTCTTGAATCAGCAAAAGAGAAAGAGAAAACATGAACAGACCAATAACAGGCGTCAAGATTGAATTTGTATTCAAAAGTCTCCCAAGTTGGAAAAGCCTAGAACGTTATGACTTCACTGTCAAAATTCTACTAGACTTACAAAGAAGAACAACAATTCTTCTTAAACTATTCCAAAAAATTAAAGAGGAGGAAATTCTAACTTACTCTATGAAGGCAGTGTTGCATTGATATGAAAACCATGCAAAGACACAATAAAAAAGAAAACTAAAGGCTAATATTTCTAATAAACATACACACAAGAGTTTTTAACAAAATACAACCAAAGCAAATTCAAAAGCATATCAAAAAGAATATACCATGATTAAACGGGATTCACATCCATAATGTAAGGATAGTTCAGCATATGCAAATCAATAAATGTGAGCCATTCACATCAAAAATATGAAGAACAAAACCATTTGATCATCACAATAGATTCAGAAAAAGAATTCTATAAAATTAAACATCTTTTATGAAAAAAGCTTTCAAAAAAGTAGACACAGAAAGAAAATACCTCAAAATAATAAAGTGCGTTTCTGATAAACACATAGCTGTATCATACTGAGTGGAAAAAAGCTGAAAGCCTGTTCTTTAAGAACTGAAATTAGCCAGAGATGCCCGCTTTCACCACTGTTGTTAAACATAGTACTGGAAGTTCTATCCAGAGATATTTGGCAATGGAAAAAAATAAAAGTAATCAAAACTGGAAAAAAAGAAAGTCAAATTATTTCTTTATTCAGAACACATGTTCTTATATGTATTAAAAAAAAAAAAAAAAAAAAACCATAGTCTCTACCAAAAATCTCTTAGATTTGATCAATTTAGTAAAGTTGTAGGATACAAAATCAGCACACAAAACTTATTATTTCTATATGCTGAGAATAATCTGACTGAAAAAGAAATCAAGAATGCAATCTCATTTTCAATAGGTACCAATGAAATAAAATAAAATACTTGGGAATGTATTTATCCAAGGAAGTGAAAGACTTCTATAAGGAAAATGACAACACTAATTAAATTAATTGAAAAGAATACAAACAAATGGAAAGAAATTCCGTACTCTCAAATTAGAAGACTTAATCTTGTTAAAATAACCATATTACTCAAAGCAATCTACAGATTCAATGTGATCCTTATCAAATACCAAGGCATTTTTCACAGAAATAGAAAAAATTCTAAAAATCACTTGGAAGCAAAAAAGTACCCAAATAGCCAAATAAATCTTGAGCAAAACAAACAAATCTTGAGGTATCATGCTATCCGACTTCAAAATATATGACAAGGCTGTAGTAATCAAAATAGTATGATATTGATATAAAATAGGCGCATAAACCAGCAGAACAGAATTGAGAACCCAGAAATAGATTTACATATTTTAGCCCCCTGATTTTTAATAAAGGCACCAAGAACCTACACTTAGGAAAAGATATCCTTTTTAATAAATGGTTTTGGGAAACTGGATATCCATATGCAGAAGAATGAAACTAGAACTCCATATTTTACCATATACAAAAATCAACTCAAAATGAATTAAAGACTTAAATATAAGATTCAAAACTATAAATCTTCTACAAGAAAGCATAGGGGAAACATTCCAGGATATTAGTCTAGGCAAAGATTTTATGATTAAAAACCCAAAAGCACAAGCAAAAAAGAAAAACAAAAATAGATAAATAGCCCTATATCAAACTAAAAAGCTTTGCCAAAGGAAACAATCAACACAGTTAAAAGAAGCTGAATGAAAAAATATATCTGCAAACTATTCATTGGACAAGGAACTAATATCCAGAATATTCAAGGAACTAAAAAAAAAACTCAAAAGAAATATAATGATAATTTCATTTAAAGTTGGCTAAGTATCTGAAAATACATTCTCAAAAAAAGACACACGAATATCCAACACATATATGAGAAAATGTTCAACATCACTAATCATCTGCAATTGTTCAATAGTGAGCTGCAGGTCCTGCATCAGCCTAAATATGCTCCTCCACTCTGCAGCATTCAAAATCAAACTCACTGATCCCAAAGTAGTTACTCCCACGATCCAGTTTAGCAAAGGTTTCTCAGGAAGCTGATGATATCAATCCACAAAATAAAACTTTTCTTTAAAATTTTACTTTTTAGTTTTAATAGTTACTTAGTTTTGCCTCCCCAAGCCCCTGCCCCAACCACTTCACCATTGACTACCTTTTTGGTAACCAGAGGACTCAGAGTCATTTTCTTTCCCTCTAGCATAATTTTTTCCCTTCGTGGGTAGCTTTGAGGCTAGCGATCTGAGCTCAGACAGACCTGCACCTCAGCTTAGTCCAGCCTCAAAGCTCAACCCAGCACTTTCTTTCCTTCATTTTAGCAATTGTAGATAACAATTACCAAAGGGTTGAATATTTTGCTTTTTGCGTCTTAGTTTGCATCTCTTTATGCATTCATTGAAACAAATCCCCAGGCATTTGAGTCATCTCTAAATTCCACTGGTAACTTTCACCTTTGGTGAACATGATGCAGCACAGCTGCAGCTCCATACCAAAGACGACATTACAAAACAACATACCAAAACCTATGGAATACAATAAAAGTAGTGCTAAAGAAAAATTTATAGTAATAAATGCCTAAATCAAAAAAAGTTGAATGGTTTTGAATAATCAAGGTAAAATATACCTCAATTAACTGGAATGTAGCCACATAGGAATCAAAGCTTTCTCATTTCAGCCCTTTTATCCTTTCTCTTTCTATCCATTTAGTTTTAACTGTATTTTTTTCTTTATTTGAAACAACTTTTAAATAGCCTCTCAACTAGAAAAAATTACTTTTCCTTTAAGCAAAACCACATCTTAGAGTTTTTCATAAACTTCTTTCCCAAAATTACATATTTTTCTTTATATAAACACTCTGTATGTAGAATAGTTCCTTCTATATAGAACAGTTTTAATTACATATATTAATGACTAGTCTAATGCTTAGTAACCCAAATTTCTAATAAAACTCTAGAATTACTTAATTTACCGTACCATGATTTTCAGATTTTAAATTGTTGAAGAAAGTTTTGAAATTAGTTTTATTTACCAAAGATTATTAAACCATGTGAACTAACAGGTATTTGAGCTTTTATTTTTCTAGTAAGATATTCGATTTCTGTACTTAATTTCTCTTTAAGTCAATTAATTAGAGCTTGTTTGAATATTTTGTAGTGAAATATCACTTACACAGGACACATATAAACATAACAGACATGCAGAAAGAAGCAGAATCTATGCTTATAAGGTTTTTCATTTCTCAGTTTTCAGTTTTTCCCCAACTTTAGACTGTCAATCTCTTAAATAGCTGTTTCTTGCCCTAAACAATTGTTAGGGAAGCAACTCTAAATATGCATTTCCAAAGACAGGACTCAGGAAAACTAGGTAGAAAATTTACATCTCAAAGACACAAAACTTTGATCCAAACAAAGGCAGGATTTGTTATGTAAACTTCAAGATGTTCTCTTCCCCATAAAGTTTCTAGTAGTTTAAGTGCAGAGACAGGTAAGCCTTTAAAAATTGAGATTTCTTTTAAATATGTAAATTACTTTTACAAAGAGTTTCAAAGACTGATTTAGTTTGATAGGTGGTCTTTTCAACTGTGCTTGTTTCTTAGTTAGATTATTAATTTTAGGGTGGAGTTCTTTAAGGAACTGGACTAAGAAAGCATGAAGTTTTTAGGGCCTGAACCATGCTTTTCTTATCCATATATGCAAAGAAACAAGCAGCCCCCTGAAGCAAGGACCATCTCCTGCAAATAACTGTCCTTAGCCACCTCTAACACTGTAGCTCTTGCCCACCATCACACTACCAACCATCAAACACACATCAAGGTCAAATCCTCTCACAGTTTCAAGCATCTATGGCATTCCCCAAAAAGCCACATAGAATTCAATACAAAAGAGAGCAGAGTTTTATCTGTCCGCTTACAACTTTGGGGGTACCATGAGGAAAAACAGATTTCTCTCCAAAAGAGAGATCTGGGGCCCTTTCCATTTTCTCCAACGGATCCCAGGCTGTCATAATTCTTTCTTTTGTTGTCCCCTAATGTGGCTTTGAGGATGGCAAGAGGAAGGAGGGATGGGCAGAAGGAAATAGAGATATAGGATTCAGTTGACTGAGATATTTTACAGAGAGAGAACAGAGGCCTTAAAATAATACATAAATAGCCTGGGTGCAGTGGCTCACACCTGCAATCCCAGCACTTTGGAAGGCCAAAGCAGGCAGATCACTTGAAGTCAGGAGTTCAAGACCAGCGTGGTTAATATGGTGAAACCCCATCTCTATAAAAACACAAAAATTAGTCGGGCATGGTGGAGAACACCTGTAGTCCCAGCTACTCTGGAGGCTAAGGTGGAAGAATCACTTTAACTGGAGAGGTGGAGGCTAGAGTGAGCTGAGATCTCACCACTGTACTCCAGCCTGGGCTACAGAGTGAGATTCTGTTTCAAAAAAAAAAAAACATAAGTATACATGCGTAGCCCAGATATTAGTTTTAACTGTCAATTTTTTACTATCAAACTCTTCAAAGAGAAACCTTTTTCCAATTGTAATTCTTACTAAAGCCATTTTACTTTGCTTCTGCTAGCTGGGCTTCTGTCACCAAATAGGCAGCCCACAGAAATGGCCATCTGCTGCAGTGGCTGCTCATCACCATTCTTTACCACAGGGTGGTAGATGGCTCTCAGCCAACCATTTATCTAAACATGCTGGTGCTTACAAGACATCCTTATACTCATGCAGAAGTATCTAAAAGATAGAGCCACACCACTCCAAATAGAAATGGCTGCCACCTGGGATGTCCCTCATGAACTTCTTCCATGGATGATTCATTCCCTTTGCCCGCTTCTTGGTCTGTCAGCTCCTGGCCTGGCTTGCCACAAGTTTCACAGTGGGCAGTTCTATGCAAACCTATCTGATATGGTTTGGCTCTGTGTCCCCACCCAAATCTCATCTCAAAGTGTAATCCCCATAATCCCCACTTATCAAGGGAGCAACCTAGTGGGAGGTGATTGGATCATGGGAGTGGTTTCCCCCATGCTTTTTTTTTTATAATAGTGAGTGAGTACTCACAAGATTTGACTGTTTTATAAGCATTTGACAATTCCTGCTCCACACCCTTGTCTGCTATCACGTAAAACAGGCCTGCTTCCCCTTCACCATGGTTGTAAGTTTCCTGAGGTCTCCCCAACCATGTGGAACTGTGAATCAATTAAATCTTTTTTATTTATAAATTACCCAGTCTTGGAAAGTTCTTTATAGCAATATGAAAACAGACTAATACACTATCCCGAAGTCTGAGGAGGCTTTTCCTTTCCCAAAGGAAAAGGCTGATAAATATGGTTGCTTAGAAAGACAGATGCAATAGAGACTTATGAACAGAAACCATGCCTAAAGCACAGGCAGCAGTGAGATGAGATCATGGATCCCCACCTCAATTCACTTTATAAAGCCAATACCCGATACAATAATTAAAGATGTCTTTTACAGATGAAAGCCCTTTGTGAATAAAGGTGCAAATATTCCCAACAAAACATTAGCGAATCCAATCCAGAATATATAAAAAGAATGTATGCCACAGCCAAGAGAATTTTTTTCTCCCCAGGGATGCAAGTTTGGTTTAATATATATATAAATTATTTATATAATTTATAACATTAATGTTTTAAAGAAAAAAATACAAGATATCAATTGATATAGAAGATGTATTTAAAGAAACATTAATAATAAAACTCTCAGAAAATTAGAAAGAAACTTCCTCAACCTGACAAAAAGCATCCACAAAAAGCTTACAGTTAACATCATACTTAATATTGATATACTAAATGTTTTTCCCCAAAGATTAGAAATAAAGCAAAGATGCTCATTGTTACCACTCATATTTAACAGTACTGAAAGTCTTAACTAGTGTAATAAGGCAAGACAAAGAAATAAAAGGCATAATGATTAGAAATAAATAAATAAAATTGTTTGTAATGGCAGACAGTACGACAATTATAAGGCATCTACCAAAACAAAACAAACAAGAAGAAAAATCATTTCTAGAATGAATAAGTGACAAGGTCATAGGATATAAGGGAAATTCAAAAAATTGAAAGTATCTATATGCTAGCAATGAACAATTGGCAATCAAATTTTAAAGCACAATACTATTTACAATTACTACAAATAAGGAACATTTAAGTATATATCAAACAAAAAATGTAGAGAATCTACATTCTAAAAACTTTAAAATGCTGGTAAAGGCAATCAAAGATGATCTAACTAAATGGAAAGGCATAATGTGTTTATGTTTTTGAGTATTCAACATTCTAAAAGTGTCAGTTTTCCTCATATTAAAATACAAGCATACTTCACTTTCTACCAAAATATCAAGAAAATTAGTTAGAAATACAAACCAGGTAATTCAAAAATGTATATAAAAGGCCAGATGACTTAGCCTAGCCAAAACAGACTATTTCATAAACAAAACTGATCACCAAACAAAATTAATCACTGAAGAATTTGGACTAAGGAGAAACTAATTTCTACAGGCAGAATAAAGCCTGAAAATGAAAAATTCAGTCAGTGGGCCAAGTTTTACCCTAATAGCCAATCCAAATAAAGACATTATAATAAAGGAACTCTACAGACCAATATCTCTTATGAACATAAACACAAAAATCCTCAGCAAAATTTTAGCAAATTCAATACAATGTATAGATGAGAACAAATATATCACAGGAGAAGACTGGCAGATGAAAAATAAGGATATAAAAAAATTCTCAGCCCCATTTGTCATTAGGTAATGGCAAATTTAAAAAAATATATGAGATACCACTATACATTAGTTAGAATGGCTAAAATTAAAAAAAAAATAATGAAAATGCCAAATATTGGCAAGGATGTGGAGCAACAGAAACTTTTGTTTATTATTGGTGGGAATGCAAAATGCTACAGCCAGTTCAAAAAAATTTTTGGAAGTTTCTTACAAAGCTAACATAGTCTTATCATATGATCCAATAATCACAGTCCTAGACTTTGGTCCAATTGATTGAAAAAATATGTCCCAGAAGAGAAAAATGACATTAGATAAAAACTATGGACTTTTATTAACAATAGTGTATCAATATTGGCTCATTAATTATAATAAATGTGTCATGCTGATACGAAAAACGTTAGTGATGCAAATAATATGTAAGATATAAGTAGACGAGGAAACAGTACAAGATACATGGAATTCTCTGTACTAACTTCTCAATTTTTCTGTAAATCTAAAACTCTTCTAAACATTAAGGTCTGTTTAAAAAATGAAATGAAATCACTTTTCATGGCAAGGTAAAACAACACTAAGCACTCAGTATATTTCAGTATCAGAGAAATATGTTTAGATCTTTTGCACAGGTTTAAAAAATGTATCCCTAACTAAATTGGAGAAATTAGGTAGGTTAAGATACATTGAGCTTCAATTTTTTCTTCAAAGAATCTGTATGTCAGTCTGTTCAGCTCTCTTATTCTTTGATTCTCCATTTTAAAGTTTAACTTCCTGGTTCTCTTTGCCCCCTTGTCTCTAGTGTCAGTAAACAACTTTCCTGCCAGCTCTAAACAGTAGTTCACATCTGTTCTCCTGATCACTTGCTCTGACCTGGTCTTCCTGCCAAACTACAAACCCCTGACTCTGGCTTGTACCCCTGCTCTCTTTAAAACAGCCAATTGGAATTAGCTTAGAGTTAGACTGTGCGGTCCAACCCTAGCCAATAGGGGAATGACATAGCAGCAGGGGTTCCCTGTGTCAGAAATAAGAACCCCTTCCCCTCCCTTATCCAGGTGTGCTCTCACTATTGCTCCATCTGTGAGATGCACTCTTCTATAGAAGTAAAAATTGCCTTGCTAAGAAAATTAAATTTATGTTCAAGTGTCATTTCTTTGTAGCACTGAGGAATGAGCATTTTCGTTTCCAGCAGGTAGAACATAGTCTGCTAAATGCTTCTAGAATTCAAGGTACCTGTGAAAAGAATTATACATAGAAGAAAGCTTTTAAAACAGAAGGCTTAAAATCCTGTGTATTTGAAGAGAGAGAAACAAAAATTTCCTAGAAGGATGTATTCAAATAGTTGATTTCTCACATTATGAAGGAACTGACCTACCCCCAAAACACATCTGAGTTCATATAATTCACAATCACACAGAATTTTAGGGTCAAAAAAATGAGCATCTCTGGTTACCCAACCATATGCCTTATAGAACAAACAGGAAAAAAATGGAGAAAGAAGACAGATATTTCCAAATTGAATCAACTTACTTATAAACATAATCTTTAAAATATCTGTAAAGTTGCCTCAAGGCAAAATAATCAGATTAAACAATTGGCTCTTAATTACAGCATGTTAAGTAAATCATAGAGCTACCAGGATGATGTCTTTGGATTACCACCCAGGTACTATTGCATATAGATCAGAAAAAACAGCCACCAATAGGAAAGAATTTGGGTGCTCAATTTGTCAGCACATATGCTAAAATTGAAATGTTACTGAATAAATTAGCATGGCCTCTGCACAAGGATGACATAAAACTTTGTGAAGCATAACATGTTTTGGGAAATGGGTGGTTATTAATGGGTATGAAGTTTCAGTTTTGCAAGATGTGAAAGTTCTAGAGATGGATGTTGGTCATGGGTGCACAACAACATGAAGGTGTACTTAATGTCACAGAACTGTAAATGCTGTAATATCATGCAAGGTGTCAGAATTGAAATGGAGTAACTTGTGCCAAACCCTAACAAAAGCAAGCAAGAAAGAGAGAGAGAGAGAGAGAGAGAGAGAGAGAGAGAGAGAGAAGAGAGAGAGAGAAAGAAAAAAAGAAAGAAAGAAACCCAGGAGGCTGAGAAGGGAGAACTCATGCAAACATGCCTGTGGAAAAAAAGAATCTATTACAAAGACCCTGAAGGGTTCTTACACACATATGCCTATGACAAGAATGTTTGCCAAGGACTTTATAAACTGCAGTTTGCTATGTGAGTCACAAGGACAGCTAACTGGATGCACAAGAATACTTGCAAGACACACTCTCCACTAATTAACTGACGTCAACTCCTGCAATAAGCCCCTGTACCCAATGTTCTCTGTTTCAAAACAAATTACATGTACTTTTTTCATTTGCCTTTAAAAGCTTCCCCTTGCCTTAACACCCTTGGATATATTTACAATCTTCATGGCACTTATAGCCTAGATTTGCAAATCTGCTACACATTCCTGAATAAACTCATTAACTTGAGGGAATCTCTGTGTTACTTAGGATGCCAATACATATTTTTTACCACAATAACACAATTTTTAAAAAGGATTTGGGAAATATGAAAATGGTCCATTTCTTCCCAAAATGACTTTTCTAACTTAATTCCAGGTTTGCGAAATTTTTGTTTGCATGATTTATTTCCTTGAGTTGAAAAAAACACCTAGTTTGCTCTTTTAAAATTAAACATATTTTTAGGCAAAAGAGAAATAATATGGAGAGATCTCATGTACACATTACCCCATTTTCCTAGTGACAACAACTTGGAAAACTATTGTACAGTACTATCACCCACAACGCTAAAATCAATAGTCAAAATACAGAACATTTCCGTCACGTGAGAATCCTTCATGTTACACTTTTATTTTCATACCCATTTCCCACTTGGCCCTGCCCTCTCTTTAACCCCTGGCAGCCTCTAATCTCTTCTCCATCTCTGTAATTTTGTAATTTCAAAAACATTATGTAAGTAGAATCATATAGTATGGAAACTTTTGAAATTGCCTTTTTTATTATTCAGCATGAGTATCTGGAAATTTATCCAGGCTGTTATGTGTATCAGTATTTGGTTTCTTTTTATTGCAGAGTAGTATTCCACAATATGGACGTATCACAGTTTGTTTAACCACTCACTTGTTAAAGAACATATGCAGAGTTTCTAGATTGGAGCTATTATGAAGAAAGGTGCTATAAACATTCATGTACAGGTGTTTGTGTGAGCTACATTTTTATTTTTTCGAGAATAAATGCCCTGAAATGCACTTGCTGGGTCACATGGTAATTATATACTTAGTTTCATAAGACACTGATGAATTGTTTTGCAGACTAACTACCATTTACATTCCAAGCAGCAATGTGTGGATGATCCGTTTGTCAGCATTCAATGTTGTCCCTTCTTCAATTAATTACTTTTTTTAGGCATTCTTATGCCTGGGTAGTGATATCTCATTGAGGTTTTAATTGCCATTGGCCTAATGGCTAATGATGTTGAACATCTTTTCATATGTCATTGTGTATTTTGATGACATTTCTCTGCACTTAATTTGCCCATTTTCTAATTAGATTTTTATAATTTTGTTTAGCTTTGAGAGTTCTTTATATAGTCTAGATATTGTTGGATATGTTGGATATTTTTTTTACATATCTTTTTTCCTACAACGTAGCTTGTTTTTCTTTTATCATCTTAACGGGATATTTCATAGAGAAAACATTTTTTAAATTTAATGAAGTCTAACTTATCAGTATTTCTTTTTATAAATTATATCTTTTGCTGTCAAGTCAAAAAACCCTTTTCCTTACTCTAGATTTTGACAACTCTCTATTTTTTTAAAGATTTATAGTTTTACATTTAACATTTAAGTTCATAATCCATTTTGAATAAATTTTCATATCAGGTGTGAAACATATCAAGTTTCATTTTTTGCATATGGATGTCCAGCTTGTCCAGTACCATTTATAAAAAAGTCTGTCTTGGCTGGGTGTGGTGGCTCATGCCTGTAATCTCAGCACTTTGGGAGGCTGAGGTGGGTGGATCACCTGAGGTCAGGAGTTCGAGACCAGCCTGGCCAACATGGTGAAACCATGTCTCTACTGAAAATACAAAAATGAGCCGGGTGTGGTGGTGGGTCCCTGTAGTTCCAGCTACTTGGGAGGCTGAGGCAGAAAAATTGCTTGAACCTTGGAGGCGGAGGTTTCAGTGAGCCAGGAATGCACCACTGCACTCCAGCCTGGGCAACAGAGTAAGACTCCATCTTAAAAAAAAAAAAAAAGAAACTGGTTCTCCACCATTGAATTATTTTTGTACCTTTGTCAAAAATCAGTTGGGCATATTTGTGTGATTATATTTCCAGGTTCTCTATTCTGTTCCATTAGCGATTTATCTATCCATCCACCAATGACACACAGTCTATTTTTGTTTTTCTTGAGTCAGGGTCTCACTCTGTCACCGAGGCAGGAGTGCAGTGGGTGCAGTGGTACAGTCTTGGCTCACTGCAACCTCTGCCTCCTGGGCTCAAGCAATCCTCCCACCTCTGCTTCCCAAGTAGCTGGGACCATAAACATATGCTACAACGCCCAGCTAACTTTTGTAATTTTTGTAGAGATAGGGTCTCACTATGTTGCTCAGGCTGGTCTCAAACTCCTGGACTAAAGCAGTCTGCCCATTTTGACTTCCCAAAGTGCTGGGATTACAAGTATGAGCCACTGCACCCAGCCAACACACAGTCTTGATTACAACATATAATAACTATTGAAATTGGGAATGAACTTCTCCCAAAGTTGATTTTTATCTAGTCCTATTGTCTTTTTATATAAATTTTAGAATAATTCATTCTATATCTGTAAAAATCGTGTTGTGATTTGATAGAAATTACATTAAACTTGCATATCTCTTAGAGGAAATTGATATTGTTAATATGTTAAACCTTCCAATCCATGAACATGATATTCTTTCTTTGAACTCATCAGTTTTGTGGTTTCAGCATACAAGTCATGAACATGTTTGTTAGATTTTACATATTTCATTTTTTCAGCAATTTTATATGGTATTTTACTTTTAACTTTTATGTTCACACATTCTTTGCTAATATGTAGAAATACATTTTATTTTGGTAGTCTTGTGAGTTTTCTGCGCTCACTCACTAGTTCTAAAAAATTTTTGTAGATTCCTGGAGATTTCTTTTTTTTTTCTATTTTATTTTATTATTATTATTTTTTATTGCATTTTAGGTTTGGGGTACATGTGAAGATCATGCAAGATTGTTGCATAGGTACACACAAGGCAGTGTGGTTTGCTGCCTTTCTTCCCCTCACCTGTATCTGTCATTTCTCCCCATGCTATCTCTTCCCACCTCCCCACCCCCCCCATCCCTCCCCCATTTTCCCCCAACGGATCCCTGAGATACCATCTCACACCAGTTAGAATGGTGATCATTAAAAAATCTGGAGACAACAGATGCTAGAGAATGTGTGGAGAAATAGGAACACTTTTACACTGTTGGTGGGAGTGTAAATTAATTCAACCGTTGTGGAAGACAGTGCGGCAATTCCTCAACGACCTAAAAATAGAAATCCCATTTGACCCAGCAATCCCATTACTGGGTATATATCCAAAGGATTATAAATCATTCTACCATAAGGACACATGCACATGAATGTTCATTGCAGCACTGTTTGCAATAGCAAAGACCTGGAACCAACCCAAATGCCCATCGATGATAGACTGGACAGGGAAAATGTGGTACATATACACCATGGAATATTACGCAGCCATCAAAAACTATGAGTTCGTGTCCTTTGTAGGGACATGGATGAACCTGGAAACCATGATTCTCAGCAAACTGACACAAGAGCAGAAAATCAAACACCGCATGTTCTCACTCATAGGCGGGTGTTGATCAATGAGAACGCATGGACACAGGGAGGGATTCCTGGAGATTTCCTATGTAGACCATCATGTCATCTGCAAATAGAGATGGTTTTTTTTTTTCTTTTCAATCTGTATTCTTTTATTTGCTTTTCTTGCCTTATTCCACTGGCTGCAAATCCCCAGCACTATATTAAATAAGGGTGATGAAAGATAAATTCTTGCCTTTTCCCCAGTCTTAGGGGAAAGGCATTTGCTCTTATATCGTAAAGTATAATATTATCTGTGGCTTTTTTGTAGATGCTTTTTGTCAAGTAAAAGAAATGTCTCTCCATTTCTATTTTTCTGAGAGTTTTTATCATGACTAGGTGTTGAATTTTGTCAATGCTTCTTCTGCATAATGCAAGCTCTTTTTAGCCTGTTAATATGGTGAAATACATTAATTGACTTTTTAAATATTGAACTTTCCTCACATCCCTGGAGGGTGGAAAAACCATTTAGTCTTAGGGTATAATTTTTTAATGTATTGCTGAATTCTATTTGTGAATATTTTGTTAGAAATTTTGGTTTATATTCTTGAGGGATAATGATCTGTTGTTTACTCTTTTGTACTATCCTTATTTGATGCTGGTATCAGAGTAATAAGAGCTTCATAAAATTAGTTGGGAATTATTCCCTCCTCTTCTGTTTTCTGGAAGAAATTAGGTAGAAATGGTCCAGTATCATCTGGAAGAAAGTTAGGATTAATAAACTTTTATTAGAAAAAACAAAATTATTCCAATTCTAAAAACAAGAACCACTGGACTAAATTATACATTGTTACAAATGCTTTTGATTTTCTCCACAGATTGACTAGTGAGTGGTAGTTGCTGTGGTTGGAAAACACACAAACTGATGCCCTTCTCCTGCTCCCAAATGGCACCCAAAACTTCTGAGCAACTGTAATCAAAAGCCCTGTGAAACGTGTCCAGATGATAGAGAAGCCCAAAAAGTGGGAAGATTCTTTCTCTGGGCTTGACAAAGCCTTAAGGCTCTCTTTCTGAAATGTCATCAGGATGAACCTTCACACTGCTCTTACTGTTGCTTACGCTTTTGTTTTATTTAGCATATTAGGTTCAAGAAAATTATGCCCAGCAAGGGCCACTGCAGCAAATATAAATGCTTTGTTTAATTTGAGCTCATTAATACCCCTTGGTCATTTATTCTGATGGCTATACTTGGCCTGGTAAAGAGCTGTTTTTTTGTTGTTGTTGTTGTTGTTTTTTAATGATAACTTAGTGCATTTTATTAGTTTTCTTTCAGAGTCATTCTACAAAAGAGCAAAGTTAAAAACCAAGGCCCTGGCAAGAGGGTTTGAACCTTCCTCATGCTAGGAGCCTCCCCCACAACTTCCCCATGTCCCCAGCTGTGTCACTGCTGCAGTTCATGGGGGTGGAGGGCTTGCTATTTTTGCCCCCCACCAAACCCAAAAAGGGAAAGTTCTACCACCTAGAAACGCCCTTCCCTCACCCCAATCTCCCTCAAGTTGATCCTGGTTGCAGAAGGTCATGGCAAGGACTGTTGGGGTCCTGCAGGGGTTCTGAACCCCAGAAGGTCACGGCCAGGGCACTGTTTGTGAAGAACGCATTGTACTGTGGCTCAGCACCCCTTAGGAACGATGCTGGGCCTGGTACCACCTCACTCCCAGA
Organism: Saimiri boliviensis; assembly: GCF_048565385.1. Taxonomy (NCBI): domain Eukaryota; kingdom Metazoa; phylum Chordata; class Mammalia; order Primates; family Cebidae; genus Saimiri; species Saimiri boliviensis. Next base: position 62,322,137 of record NC_133460.1, read on the forward strand.
AGCCAGTTGCACTCTCTTAGGCCAGGGAGAACTGGAGGTCAGGGCCTTAGCTGGGAGCTGGTGCAGGTAGATACACTCAGATTTGAAGGGGCAGCGGCCATTCCCTCGAACGAAGAACCGGCATCATATCTGACTGGTCCGAGCCTTGAAGTTCCTGATGAGTTGTTCCTTCTGAGCCCCCTTGCTCACCCAGAACTTATGGGGGATGATGTAGCTGGAATGGACTCGGCCTGCTAATTAAGACAGTTTGACTTAAAAAAAAGTATTAACTCAATATTCAACAAATGTTTGCTTACTTGTCTATTCTTTTGCTGCAAAAGGTATGCCAAGTACTATGGTTTGTTCTGGGAATGTAATAGACAAAAATAGAGAATTGACAGTGGGAGAGACAGATACAAATGAAACAATCACAACAACAGGCACTTTACAAAGTGTGACCTAGACTGTGATGGACAATGAGAGCAACCAAGTTTGAGTCAGGAAAGGCTGGTGTTGAGATAGAAGGATGAGCTGGAGGTAACTAGTGGAGACTATTCTGTGTGCCCTAAGAGGTAGACATCACTATGCAAAGTTCAATAAGACACGGTGCTGGGCTCTAGAGCTCATAGTCAGCATTTGCACTAGACCTCAGAGAATCAAAGAGATTTTTTAGGACAGAGAAGTAAGGAAGGGTGATTCCAAACCAAGAGAACAGAAGCACAGTTTCCTATTCTCTAACATAGCGTCTTCTAAATACAAAGAAAGAAACCAGGCTAAGGGAACTATAGAGTTCCCAACAGACAGAGAAAATCCTTTCTGTATTACTTATCAACTGATTCCAAAAGTCCTCTCTGGACTTCTTAAACTGCATACTTAAACTTCTTCCTTGGGTGGGCATAAAGGCCTGGGCTCACTCAGCCATGTGCTTTGAATCCTTAAACTCAGACACTTTTGTTATGACTTTCATGGAAACAAGAAAAGTAGAGGTCCCTGAGGACATGATGCTCTCAGCCAGCTGGAGGACCCAGAATTCCATAACAGGATCCATCTCTGCTCATTTTCACTAAAGATTAGAATTTTCACAGAGGGAGTGGGATTATGTCAGGCCTATTCATCAGCAGACCCATCCATTGTTCACAGGCTTCCATTTTAAGTTCCATTTCTTTTCAGTTTTTATCCAGGGAGTCACACAAATATCCTGTAGTGTTATATAAAGGGGCCATTATGCCAGGATAAATTTAGCCTTAACAAAGGACTGCTCTTGAAGACTGTCTTAATCCTGATCCATTTTATTGCTTTCTTTCGTGACATGATACACAAGGCCATGAACATACTGAGGATGACTATTGTTGAGAAGAGTTTTTCCTCCTGTTCTACATATAACTTGGCATTAGTTTTTCAAATATATTCACGTGACAAGAGGAATACTGTAACTGGACTATTTATATAATGAATGCAACAACAGATGCAGTGTTATCCTATGTATAAACAAGTGAATCTCAAATATCTTGATGATGATTAACTTTAACCTCAGGTAAGATGTGGAAAAAAATAGGTGTCTTCCCACCTCATTGCCATGTTGAGAAGCTGAAGTTACCTTTAGGGCATCTTACTTAAAAGGTGTTAATTGTATAGCAGAGGAATGATACTTCAAGAGGCATAGAAAAGGAGGCTTTGAAAAACCAGAGGATGATTTTGTTAGTGAATGGTGTCCAGGTAAATAGTATTTCTCTGTCTAGGGATCATATCTGTATCTACACTACTTACAGCAAACATAAGTATGTTGGATGCTGGATGGAGAGATGTTTTTCCTGTTAATTACTGGATATTTTCCTTTAATGTTCCCCTAGAATTTGTCAGGTGAATAAAGCAGAAAAAAAAAACATATAATTTAGGCTTAGAAAGATGGGTATGAATCCCAATTCTGTTACTTATAACTTAGCCTTGCTATGGCTGTTTTAAATTTTGACATCATGCTGCATGCCGGCTGGAGAACTCTGAAAGGTGGTTAAAGAGACCCTAAGACTGGAGGAATACACAACCATTGGGCATCTTACCTTGCACACACAACAAAAGGTGACCCAGGCACTGTTTCTTATGACTCCCAACTTAGCAACAGCCCAAGTAGACTCATTCCTCCTGAAAAGTGACAGGAGTTTCTTGGTAACAATAGGTGAGTTCAACACCATTAGCCAGGTGATCACTTGGTAGCACCACCAAAAATAAGCAAGTGGGAGAAGCACTCTTCTTTATCAAGACTGAGACTCCTGTTTTCTAAAAGAGATCTAAAGTGGGCAGGCAGAACTAAACAAAAGGAACTCAGCTCAACGAGTGACCCTATTTGGGAAACCTCTTTAACACTGCAGGGACAAGATGCTCCTCACCTGGCCAGAGAATCTGGGCAATGGGGTGGAGGGGAGAACTAGTATCAGTGGAAGGATTCCCACCACATCCCTCTCCCACCAAGAGACACGCAGCATTCAGACCTGGTTAACCCCCTCCATCCACTCGTCACCTATATTTGGCATTTCTTCCCCTTTTATCCCTCCCCAACCTCCCTGCCCCACACTGTTCCTCCCCTACTACCCCCCAATAGACACCAGTGTGTGATACTCCCCTCCCTGTGTCCATGTGTTCTCATTGTTCAACATCCACCTATGAGTGAGAACATGTGGTGTTTGTTTTTCTGTTCTTGTGTCAGTTTGCTGAGAATGATGGCTTCCAAATTCATCCATGTCCCTACAAAGGACACAAACTCATCTTTTTTATGGCTGCATAGTATTCCATGGCATATATGTGCCACATTTTCCTTGTCCAGTCTGTCATCGATGGGCATTTGGGTTGATTCCAGGTCTTTGCTATTGTAAACAGTGAGAATCATTTGAACCCAGGAGGCAAAGGTTGCAGTGAACCAAGATTGCATCATGGCACTCCAACCTGGGTGACAAGAGCAAAGCTCCAAGTTAAAAAAGAATAATAATAATAAATTATAATAATATTAAAAATAAATAATTAATAATAATAATATTAATAAATAAAAGAGATCCAAGATGGCCCAATAGGAACAGCTCTGGAGTGCAGTTCCCAGAGAGAACAACACAGAGGCTGAGTGATCACTGCATTTCCAAACGAGTTATTACTGCCCACAGACCAGGAGATACCTAAGCTGAAAAGCACCCTGAGTTTCCAGCACAGCTGTTTCAGCTGGGGCAGTGGGTCTCCACACAGAAACTCACACAAATCTGGGCAGTCATTGCTTGGGAGACAGAGCCAACCATTCAACTGAAAAAAAGAGGGCTGAAACAAGGAGTCAGGTGATCTGGCTTGGCAGGTCCCAACCCCACAAAGACCAGCAATCTGAAATGCTCTGGACTGAGAGCTTTGCAGCAAGTGCTGCTGGACACAGGATGGTCCAGCTCTGTTGGGGGAAGGGCATCCACCATTACTCAGGCAGTCCACTACTACCGAGGCAGTCTGCCATTACTGAGGCAAGGGGGTAAGAGATGAAATACTACCCATTAAGTACAACATACACTATTTGGGGGATGGGTATAACTAAAGGCCAGATTTCATCACAGTGCAATATATCCATGTAAGAAAATTGTACTTCTACCCCCTACATTTATTAAAATAAACAAATAAAAATTTAAAAAACTAAATGAAATAAATATGGAGTCAATTTTTCAAATATTTTAAATGGAATCACCAGGCATTATGCCATTTTCCTTGCGGTAGAGGGTGCAGGGTTTGTGTAGTAACTCATCCTATGCTTTGCATATGCTCTGATATATCCCAGATCACTGGACACTATAACTCTACCACTTGTGGTTGTTCTTGTACTGTTGTGATTTTCTGCCACACCTTCTGGTATGTGTGAATTTGACCATGCAATACAAAATATATGCTATTCCTGCTCTCCCAGTTCCTTCACAAAATATCATTATAATGAACAAGCGTGATGGATTTTCTCCTGTTGCCCGTAATTAAAATATATGTGTGTTTATTCTGATCTATGTCCTTAGAGGCTGAGTTCTCAGGCTCTAATGCTGCCTGGCTTCCATATGGATTTGGCTCCTAGGAAGTACTGGCAAGATACTGAAGGTTGGGAGGAAAGAGGCCTTGTCACTGTTGCCTGGCTATCCCTTTCCAAGCCTTCCTTTGACAGAGGCTGCATTCCACTACTGAAAATCACAGCTTCCATTGAGTGCACACCCCCGCCCCGCCACCGCATACAATTACAGCTCTTTCTAAGTTCTGTTATTCCTCGTCCCCCTTCATTTGCCCCTTTAAGACTGGAGATGATAATGGCTTTCTGCTGTCATTAATCCCAGTGTACTCCAACATCTCACTTTAGTATCCCTTAACTCTGTTTAGGTCTTTGTAAAGAGTCTCATTACTAAACTCTCTTTAGTTATTTTGAGTGTGCCTTCGGTTCCCTGCCAGGCCTTGTTATAGAACAAGTGAATATCACTTACTGAAAGGTGTTCCCTCGGAATTGTGCTCAGGATAAATATCCTCCAGATCAGTAACTAAATAGCAGATTGCAGGAATTATATTGATTGGTTCTGGAATATAGCCCACATCTAGAAACAGGTAGCTAAAATTTACAGTCACTACATAATAATGGTTTTTATAATACATTGTCATGTTTTAAGATGCGTCTTTTGGTGAAAAAAAAAATTGGGTCATTACTACTGCATTTTCCAAGTTTTTAATAGTGGAAAACATTTTTGCATTTCCTCAGGGATATGACTTTGGAGTTGATATGATATTATAGTCAGCTGCTTTGACTTGGCCTTTATTCTATGTGTCAAGAACCCAACTAAGGCATTTTCTAAGTTGTTATAAGTAGGAACTTACTTACAGATTATGAGGAAATAGTCTGGACCTGGAGTATTGCAGGATCTTACCGGTTCTATAATAAAGTACATACACAGAAAATAATAGAATAGAAAAATAGAGAATAATAGAACTAGGTTCTTATTCTGAATGATGGAATGCAGTGGCATTAAGGGGCCCAGAGAATGGGTGTTAATCCAGGAATCAGTGTCTAATACATTTTGTAGAGTCTGGATTTTTTTTTCCACTGAAATACTATACTGGAAAAAAAGCCATAGGCTCCTTTATGGGAGTCAAGGGGTACGAATGATAGTTCTTGCTGCTGATGTTGTTAACCCTTTTTCAAGGTTGCGCAGTCTCCCTTTTATTTCGTAAATTCTGTGTTTTTCAACTGGCTCATATTAGGGCATTAGATGAGGAACTGTGACTCTCTTTTGGTTGCCCTATGTTTACAGAATTTTCCTCCTAGTTACATAAGAAACTTAGTGGTCTGCCTATGTATTTATCATTACTCCCCACAGAGATAATTTCCCAGCAAATTGTTCTGATTCTTAATACTGCCTTTTTGGTTCTTGTAATTCCCTGACTCCCATAACCACTATTGCCTGCAGTTACCTATGATTTTGTTATTTTCACTGAAATTAAGGAAGGTATTGCAGCCACAAGAGCACCTATGAACACCTCTGACCTTCAGAGAAGTTACATCCACTCCAATATCTGTATCTCCCTAAGTCTCTGTAGTTCTTTTTTAAGAAATTTGATTTTTAAATATATATTTAAGGGGTACAAGAATCGATTTCTTACTTGCATATATTGTGTAGTGGTGAAGGGTGTGCTTTCAGTATACTCATCGCCTAGTGAACATTGTACTCAATAGACAATTTTTCAACCCTCACCTCTCTACCTTTTGGAGTCTGTGATACCTGTTATTCCATTCTGTATGTCCATATGTACACATTGTTTAGCTCCCGTTTATGAACGAAAACATACAGTATTTGACTTCCTGTTTCTGAATTATTTCACTTAGCATAATGGCTGCCAGTCCCATCTATGTTGTTGAAAATACATGATTTCATTCATTTTATGGATGAGTAGTATTCCATGGTATGTATATACCACATTTTCTTTATCCAATCTCTCACTGATGAACACTTAGGTTGATTCCATGACTTTGCTGTTGTGGAAAGTGCTACAATGAGCAAATGAGTTCAGTTGTCTTTTTGATATAATGATTTCTTTTTCTTTGTTCATTTGCTCAGTAGTGCGATTGTTGTATGGAATGGTAGTGATATTTTTACTTCTTAGAGAAATATTTGTCTTTCCATCAACAGTGTTCCCTTTTCTCTGCAACATTGCCAATATCTGCTGGCGTTTCAAGGCTGAGCGGCGCCGGGGTGAGGGGCGCGGAGGAGGAGCAGCAGTGGGAGGAGGAGCCGTGTGCCCTGGCACTGAGCGGCCACGGCCATGGCGTACGACCATCTTTTCGAGTACATCATCGTCGGCGACACAGGTGTTGGTAAATCATGCTTACTCATTTGATTCTTTCTATCCCTGAGCATGGAAGATTTTACCATTTTTTCTGCCGTCTCTGATTTCTTTGAGCAGTGTTTTGTAATTCTCATTTTAGAAATCTTTCACCTCCCTGCTTAGCAGTATTTCTAGGGATTTTATTCTTTTTGTAACTATTGCAAATGAGAACGAATACATGATTTGGCCCCCAGCTTAGATATTTTGGGGATATAGGGATGCTACTGGGTTTTGTACATTAATTTTGTGTCCTGAAACTTTGCCAACATTGTTTATTAGATGAAAGAGCTTTTCAGCAGAGACTGTGGGATTTTCTATGTATGGAATTATATAGTCTTTAATAGGGATGGTTTGCTTTCCACTCTTCCTGTTTGCATGCCCTTTATTGAGGTTTTTTTCTTTCTTCCTGGTTCAATCTCAGTGGCCTGCATATGTCCAGGAATTTATCTATTGGTTTTGGGTTTTTCAATTTATTGGTATAAAGTTCAGAATGATGCTTTGTGTTTCTGAAGTCTCAGTTGCTGACTTCCCTTTTTCATTTCTATTTTTTGATCTGTTTTTGTTGGTACTGTCATTGTTTCTGTTGTTTTGTTTTAGTCTCAATTCCATTTATGTCTGCTGTGATCTTTATTATTCATTTCTTTCTACTAATTTTGGGTTTGGTTCATTCTTGCTTTTCTAGTTCCTTAAAGTGCATCATTAGGTTGTTTATTTGAAGTCTTTCTGTATTTTTGATATAGGCATTTATTGCTATAAAATTCCCTCTTAGCACTGCTTTTTCTGAATTCCATAGGTTATGGTATATTGTATTTTCATTTTTATCGTTTCAAGAATTTTTAAAATTGCTTTCTTTATTTCTTCATTGACCCACTGGTTATTCTGTATCATGTTGTTTAATTTCTTTGTTCTGGCATTGTCTCTGAGGTTTCTCTTGTTGTTGACTTCTAGTTTAATTCCCCCATGGTCAGAGAAAATACTTGATATAATTTCTACTGTCTTGGAATTTGTTCACACTGTTTTGTGATCTAAGACGTGGTCTATTTTGGAGAATGTTCCAAATACTGGCAAAAAGAATGTCTAAGATATAGCAGTTGGGTGAATCTTCTGTGTTATGCCTGTTTAGTCTATTATGTAGTTTAACTCCTGTGTTGTTTTATTTTCTGTCAGAAGGATCTGTCTGTTATTTACAGTGACACATTGATGTCCCCTACTATGATTGTATAACAGCCTATCTCTTCCTTTAGATGTATTTTTTAGGTCTATTTATAATTTTACCTGTGGGTTTTATGCCTTCAAACATTTTCTTTTGGCACTTTAGTGGTTTGTTTTGTTTTGTTTTGTTTTGTTTTCCTTTCAGATTGAAGAACTCTTTTTACCACTTCTTATAAGAAAAGTCTGGTAGTGGTGAATTCTCTCAGAATTCTGTTTTGGGAAGACTGTATCTCTACTTCACATATAAAGGGTAGGGTTGCTTGGTAAAGTATTATTAGATGGCAGTTTTAGCTTTCTTTGAGGAGTTTGAAAATGTCATTTCATTCCCTCCTGGCCTGAATGATTACTATTGAAATGCCTATTCACAGATAAGTTGGAGTTCTTTCCTATGTTATTTGCTTCTCTTGCTGCTTTTAAAATTTTCTCTTTATCCTTGACTTTGAGAGTTTGATTACTATAAGCCTTGGAGTCATCTTACTTGAATCAAATATGTTTGGTGTTCTTTGACCTTCTTGTACCTCCTTTTCAAATTTTGGAATGTTTTCTGTTATTATTTCCTTGGATAGTTTCTATCCCCTGCTCCTGCTCACCCTGTCTTAGAGTTCGCTAAAGGAACAGAACTAATAGGATATATGTATATGTGAAAAGGAGTTTATCAAAGTAATTGACATACACAATCACAAGGTGAAGTCCCAAAATAGGCTGTCTGCAAGCTGAGGAGCAAGGAAGCCAGTCCAAGTCCCAAAACCTCAAAAGTTGGGAAGCTGATAGTGCAGCCTTTAGTCTGTGGCCAAAGGCCTAAGAGCCCCTGGAAAATCACTGGTGTAAGTCTGAGAGTCTAAAACCTTAAGAACTTAGAGTTTGATGTTTGAGGGTAGGAAGCAACCAGCATGGAAGAAAGATGGAGGCCAAAGGGCTCAGCAAGTTGGCTCTTCCATTTTCTCCTGCCTACTTTATTCTAGCTGCATTGGCAGCTGATTTGATGGTGCCTATCCAGATATAGGGTGGGTCTGCTTCTCCCAGCCCACTGATTCAAATGTTAATCTTCTTTGGCAACACCCTCACAGATACACCCAGGAACAATACTTTGCATTCTTCAATCTAATCAAATTGACAATATTAACCATCACAGACTCCTCTTGAACACCAATAATTTCTAGATCTGGTATTTGAGGTTCTTTTCTATGTCTTGTAGATTATCTTCTCTTCTTTTTCTTCTCTGAGTCTGTAATTTCAAATAACCTTTCTTTTAGTTCATTGATTCTTTTCCTTGCTTGATCTATTCTGTTGCTGAAAGCCTGCAAATAATTTTTTAGTTCAGCAAATGCATTTCTCAATTTCAAGATTTCTGTTTAACTTGTTTTTATTATTTCTATTTCTGTTAAATATCTCTGATAAATTTCTGAATTGATGTTCTGTGTCATCTTGGAGATCACTGAGTTTCCTTAAAACTGCTATTTTGAATTCTTGGTCAGAGAGCTCACAAATCACCATCTCATCAGGATTGGTCACTGGAATTTTGCTTTGCCTTTTTGAGAAGATCATGGTTCCCTGTTTGCTGTTGTTTCTTATGGGTCTATGTGTATGTCTTTAAATTAAAGAATTAGTTACTTATTCCAGTCTTCTTTGTCCATATTATTTTGGGTTTTATTGGATATATTCACTTTGATATTCTTTGTATTTTACCTGTAGAATGTATTTTACTTTTTTTTTTCACTAGTTCACTGCCTCCTTTTTGTCACTAGATGGAGACTAAGCCAAGCTTTGGCTTGGCTCTAGCAAATAATAGGATGGGTGCCCATCTGGAATAGGTAAGGTCCCAAAAGAGCTATCCTCGCAGTGTGGCAGGCTGTCTAGGGGAACCTATGGAGTATGCATTTTACAGCGTGGTCCTGCTGAACAGCCACTCTGATTCATTGTGTTCTTTGGCCAAGTTATAGGCAGAGTGTCTAGGGCTGGGCATGGTAGTCCTATCTTCCTCCATTGTATCTGACTGTCCATAGGGATCTGCCTCCATGCTTTCTGTGGGTTGAGGCATGGACAGTTCTCCTGCCAAAGAAACCAAGATGGTGTTGTTCAACTCAATCTCACTTTTTCCAATGTGGAAACTATGAGTAAGGGAAAATTTTCCACATGCTTGATACAAGGCAGATGGAAGAAGAGGTGTCACAGATATGAAAATCTCATTCACTTACCATCTGGTCAGAGATTTGTAACTTCTCTGTGGCCCTGGGAACTGACTCATCCTCATATTTGATTTATAGGATGTTACTGGTGATAATCTCAAGGCTATGTATTTGTTTTTGGTTTTCTGTGGGAAGAGTGAAGCCAATGTGTTTCTACGCCTCAATTTTCATGCCAGAAATCTCTGTCCATTTTAATTTTTGAGGCAACATATACACATTTGGGTGCGTACTTTGCTGAATGTGATAAATCGAATACATACTTTGATGAATTTACCTAAAGAATGTTGTCAAATGAAAGCGTAACCTGGAGTAAGGAAGGTGTGTTAGGCCATTCTTGCATTGCAATAAAGAAATATCAGAGGTTGGGTAATATATAAAGAGAATAAGCTTAATTGGCTCATGTCTTTCCATGCCATACAGGCATGGCAAGACATCTACTTGGCTTCTGGGGAGGTTTCAGGGAGCTTTCACTGATTGAGAATGGTAAAGTGGGTGCAGGAACATCATATGGCAAAAGCAATAGCAGGAGGGAAGGAGGTATGACACACTTTTTAAAATGTAGATCTCACAGAATTGACTCACAAATTGGTGGTGCTAAGCCATTCTTAAGAGGTCTGCCCCCTTGACTCATACACCTTCCACCAGGCCTCATCTCTAACACTGGGATTACATTTCAAAATGAGATTTGGCGAAGACACAGATAGAGACCATATCAGAAGGGTTTTCAGATGCCTAAGACTATCTATTTATCTCAAGCTTTAGAATATAGTGGATGCAGTGATTATCTTAAAGTATTTTTAGAAGAATGGGACACATCAAGATCTCAAGTGAATACTCAAACAAGAGAAGTACAGTAACACTGCCAGGATTTGGAGCCAGTCCATGCCTGTATTCTTTTAAATAACAACTTGTGACTTGCTATTGGCTCTTAGTAAAAACTCAATGCCCAATCATGGGGCATCAGAAGACGACAACAGCAAGGCTTTCCATCATGAACCAGGAGTCATCTGATCCATGCAATATTAAATCAGGCATTCGTGGCAGCTCAACATCATCACATAGACGTGAAATATAAAAGACTGGGCCCAAACAGGTCACAGGCCAATTGGAGAAGCACTCCCAATATGCCTACTTCTCTTTTTCTTTTATCCCACCTTGACCCACACACTTGGTCTCACTGAGAGGTTCCTATTACTGGGACAAGAACAATGAGAATCAACCACCTCCATGCAATATGTTGTCATGTGCCAAAACTGAAGTTCTGTAGCATTAAAGCCCCACGTGGGGACTCAAAACACTGGGAAAGAGACATTCTTCCAGTGATTAGAACTTTGAGTAGTATACCTTCTTCACTGTTTGTAGAAGGAAAGAGAAACCAGAAAGTGCTTAATGGCCAGAGACTACAAAGGAATGAGATTGTATAATTTGTGGTAAGAACATTTGTGGGGCCGGGCACGGTGGCTCAAGCCTGTAATCCCAGCACTTTGGGAGGCCGAGGCGGGTGGATCATGAGGTCAAGAGATCGAGGCCATCCTGGTCAATATGGTGAAACCCCGTCTCTACTAAAAATACAAAACATTAGCTGGGCATGGTGGCACCTGCCTGTAATCCCAGCTACTCAGGAGGCTGAGGCAGGAGAATTGCCTGAACCCCCAGGAGGCGGAGGTTGCGGTGAGCCGAGATCGCGCCATTGCTCTCCAGCCTGGTAACGAGTGAAACCCCGTCTCAAAAAAAAAAAAAAAAAAAAAAAAAAAAAAAAAAAAAAAGAACATTTGTGGAAGAGGTATGAAGGTAGATCTCTTAAACATACTCATGTTATGAGAATATCTGAGTCCCATGTGAATTTCACTTTTAAAAAACTCTTTATGCAGTAGCTCTTAATGACCCATTTGGTATTCTTTTCCTACTCTAGTATAAGACAATAAGCTTTTTTCCCTCAGCCACCCCCATGCTGGGACTCATTAACAAAGTGATCAAGGAAATAGATAGGAAAGTTATGTATGAATTTTTTTAATGAAATTTTCTTCACTAAGGTTTATCTGACTATTGCTCTCTTGAATTTGTTTGACTTTTCTGCTGTTCTTCCGCTAGCACCATCATACTTGAACTTATGGAATGCTTTATTTTTCATCATAGTTTTACACACAAGATTGCATCTTTAACAAAGTCTCATTTTTTTAGTTAAATCGGGAGGCATTTCTTCTAAGCTCACTGTGGTTCATTGATATTATTGCATACCTTCTAATCTATTGGCAATGACTTACAGAAGACTCAGACATTACACATGATGGGATGGAATACAATAGCTTGATAGGTTGGCCTCTGTCCTTGAGAGCAAGTTATTTTCTAATCAAATATATATATGTGTGGGTGTGGGCATGTGCATGCGTGTGTGTGTGAGAGAGTATGTATGATTTTTATCTCATAGCCTAAATAAAAGAGTGGCAAAATAAGAGGTAGAATAGAATATCACAACGAATTCCCCATTTATACTATTTTTGTGACACTTTGCCTTGGTCAGAAGTTTTAAGACTTAAGAGAAGAATACCTCCTTTAGGAGGCATAACTATTTTCATTGAATTAGAATTTGAAACAGACACATGGTCAGTTTTTGACTCCTCATGCTATGGATGACGATACAAAAAAAAAAGAACACATTTACATCACATTACATTTTTGAAAAGAATAATCAATTTTGACTATCAGTGAAAAATGGAAAAATAAACAGATAAGTTTGTATAAAGCCTAAGTATCTCCTAGGGAGAGTCCTGATACTATCATGTCCTTAGTAAGTGTAACAGAAAATTATTGTAGCCAAATATATGCGGACCACTGAAGATTAACATTTCTGTGGCATAATTTGCAAAGAATCCTGACCAGCTAAAAGTTTCTCTGAAGAAAAAGAGAATATGCAGCGGTTAATAGAACTCATAAACACAACTTAAGGTCTTATCACCATTAAGAAAATAAGGACTTCAGTCGTTCTTATTGCTATGTCACATTTTTAGTGCTATAAGTAATGTCTCTTTTTTTTCTTCATTACCCTATTATTGCACATAGAGTATATTAGTTATAGTTAACTTTACAATGTAATCTCTTGGTCATATTATAGTGATACAGGGTCATGCAGAATTAGAGAAGTAGACACTAGTCTTAATGCTGAAAACAGTAACCGGGAAATATTTGGTATTGCCTTTCTTTGAGGTAAATTTTAATCAGTGGGTCCTAATTGCTTTACATTAGCTGGGAATATATTTGGAAATTGTTTTAGGTTAGCTGAGAATATATATGAACATGGGAATGAGGTTAAAAACTGAGAGGTTTTACTAAATGGATAAATTGCAATAAATATTTGTCATCTGAAGAAAGGAGGCAGGAAAACTAGCATATGAGCATCCACATAGAGTTTGGCAAGAGATATGGTCCCCATCCAGCAATAGAACTTTGGTGCTTTTGCTTAGGACAGGTGCATATGGCCCACATTTGTCCACTCAGATTCCTGCTACCTTGGACTTTGTATGCAGACAGGAAAACATTCTTTCTGGAAGCCAAAACATTGTAAGTAACATAAAATTTCCAGGGACAACCTTAGAATGCTCTTTGATTATTCACAAACATAGTGAAGCACCTGGCTTTTTGATAATGATAGTGAACACAATGATAATGCCACTACAGTGATCCTAGCATGATTTTGGTTATGGTTCTAGTAGAATATCTTCTCTCTCTATAAAGACAGCCCTATCTGTTTCTACCCTATCTCTAAGCTTTCTCTCTAGCCTTTTCAATAATTATGTAAACTACCCAATACCCTTCCAAATACTTCATTTCTGTTCACATAAGTGAGAGAGAGTTATTTTATATTAGCACTAACTCCTTGGCATAACCACAGGGCTTATAAGCTTACACACACACACACACACACATACACGCACGCACACACATGCACGTGCACACACACACACACACACACACACACACACACACACACAGAGCTTGTTTCCCTTGTCCATCTCAGCATGCCATGCTCACTGCTAATTCTGCCTTATTCACTCCACCTTAAATGGCCCTGTGCTGTCTAAGGCAGACTTGACCAGCTAACCCAACACCCATTTCACTGTCTTTCCTCCTTTGTCTGCCTCTACCACAGCAGCTGGAAAATAGTCACTGCCTGACAGTACCCTGCAGTGAGAGATGGCCATGTGACAGAACAACAGAGAGTAAGACTTAAACAAAGACTTCTGGAGGCATGTTTGCCTTCCTGATAAAAACGACATATGTTACAGGCACCAGGGCTGGCTTCAGGGCTTGCAAACTGTGCAGTAACAGAGGGCCCTGCTCTCAGAAGGGCTCTTCCCCATCCGGTTAAGTGCTCTGCTCTTGCCCTTTCAAAATTCTTAATATTTATATTTAATTTATTTTATAAGTGAGGTCCAAGGGAATAGTGGAGCATGATCATGAGCAGCAGATTCACCAGGTTATAGCTCAGGCTCTGGAGCCAAAGCAGACAGGGCAGGCACTGCATAATCCGCTGGTGGCCAGGTACAAGCACCTTCGGCTGTCTGGGACATAGCCAGAGGCCACCAGCTTGCCCTGCTGTCCCCTCAGGCCTTTCCTTCAGCCTCTGCACAAATACTAACTCGCCCTCAGCACCAGGATAGGTGTGCCAGCACTCAGGAGGTAAACTTTATTAGTAAATTATTACAAAATAAAATGGTATGCAAAGACATTGCAATAAGGCAAATTATTTGGGAGTTAGTTGGATTCCTCAGGGAGTTGAGAATCTCCACTTTTGGAAATGACTGCAACACTGAAAAGCAAATAGAAGTTAAATTTAAAGGTTGTGGCATTCCATGGAAAAGAACACTATACTCCAGTGAAGCTTTGGATGAACTGATTATTAATGAGGAAGACAACTGTTAGATTAATGTTTCCTTTTTAATTGAAGATACAGTGATAAACTGCATAAACAGGCATGTTGAATTAGATACAAAGCATGAGGCCATTTTCCACTTTTTGTTCAACCTCCATACACTACAGGAAATGTCAGAGGAGATATTTAAATGCCATTGTACAAATTTGCAATTCAAATTCAAATTTACACTATGCTGATTTTAGAAAAATTGTTTCATGAGAGTCAATTCTAGATGTCTTAAAATTTATATTTTGAAACAATTGATCAGAAAATTTCCCTATGTTGTCACAGTCTGTAAAACACTCTTAACAGCCCAATAACAGTTACATCAGCAGAAAGATCTTGTCAAAATTTAAAAATCATCAAAATTATTTGCAGTCTTGCATTTCCCGAGTGGTTGGTATTGCTTTCAATTCTATGGATTGCAAGTAAACTTATTTTAGCATGAATTTTGATGACGTATAAATAAAATTACAGAAAAGCAAGCCAAAAACCAATATGATCAATTAAGATAGCACATGAATTTATGTTTTTGTATGCATTTATGAAACAAAAATAGTTTTTATAATTTGTAACTCCGTATTTTTTCTTGTGTACAAACTATTATCTTTTTAAAGTAATACAAATTTTTAAAGGAAAAGCCTTTGACTTTTTTGGTGTCTTTAAGATCACTTTTTTCCCTGCTTTCTGAACAAATGGCCCCGCATGTTAATCTTTCAGTGCCCCCTTTTGCACTGCCCTTTCCTTTTCTTTCTGACCAGAATGCATATGTACAGTAATCCCTTCAGGTACAGTAGTCATTCTGAAATTAGGAGAAGGTATATTCAGCATATTAAAAATGAGGCCAGGTGTGGTGACTCACACCTGTAATCCCAGCACTTTGGGAGACTGAGGCAGGCGGATCACTTGAGGTCAGGAGTTCGAGACCAGCCTGGCCAACATGGTAAAACCCTATCTCTAACTAAAATACAAAAATTAGCCAGTGTGACACTGAATGTCTGTAATCTCAGCTACTCAGTAGGCTGAGACCAGAGAATCACTTGAACCCGTGAGGCGGAGGTTGCAGTGAGCCGAGATAGCATCATTGCACTTCAGCCTGGGTGACGGAATGAGACCTTGCCAAAAAAAAAAAAAAAAAAAAGAAAAAAAGAAGAATCAGAATGACGTGTCATGCCTGTTTTTGATACTGTCATTGATTTGTTATATCTGTCCTATCTATCCCCCCTACTAAACATCCTGGTACATATTTATTACAAAAAATAGCAGCATGCCAGTGGTTTGAGCTATTGTTTGTCCACTTTTTCTGTTATGTCTGTGCATCACTCAGATACCAACTCTTATGTCCCTCCTTAGAAAGTAAACCCATAACCTCTTAAAAATTTCTCCTCCCACTGTCATGTTCATCCCCTTGGCATTTATAACACACATCACTACCTTTAGTGATCTTATTTCTCTGTTTGCATAATTATCTTTATCTTGTCTAAAATAAAGTGCAAACTCTCTAAAGGCAAAAATAATGCATCTTCTTTTCCATGACATACCCAGCACCCTGGCACAGAGTACCTACTCAAGAAATGTTTGCTGAATGAGTAAGTGAATAAATTAACTAATAAAAGGCTTCCCTCAGCAAAGAAACCAGAGTCAGATCACAAAATAGAAAAGGAAAAAATATCTCTTAATTATTTATTTCTTCAGCAATGAAAAAATAAGCATGTTTTTCAAGTATTTCCAAATGCAAAGTATTGTGGTTTGTAAATTGCCCTGTGCTAGTTGGTGAGAATTTTTTTTTATGTGAGCCCAAAATGCAAAAAAAAAAAAAAAGAGTTTCCATGGAGGCAGAGTCTGTCCTGTCTTCTTAAGAGTAGGACCTGTTGTTATCTTGCTGCCCGACTGCACACCCCTGCCTTCTACCATAACAAGGCCCTGCACTATTACAAATGCTCAGTATCTGAAACAGAATCCATGGACATTAATGCATCTAAGATCATCTTTTGACCATTTTTTTCATCTGTTATCACATTCCGGGGTAAAATCACATTCCAGGAAGCTGAAGTCCTGATATGGAAAATAAAAAGCTGGTTATTAGCTCTCTGCCTGCCTCCCTAGTACATAGACAGTTCCTACCCACTACCCACCTTCTGCAGGATGCATTTGCAACCTTTCAATATCTCCATCTCAGCTAGAACTCGAGACGTGATTTTTTTCAATAACCTTACTTATCTTAATGTGTGTCTCTGTACTTTGAATATGTGATTTACTTTATCTCTATGTCTCACCAATACCTCTTTGCCACTTCTGTTCAATTGAAGTCATATTTCTCTTCTTAAAACTTTCATTTTCCCCCTTCACATCAGCTGGTAGCTGTAGGCAATAAGTGTTTCCTTCCAATCTCAGGTCCACAGTAACCTTCCCCAGTGACAGAATCCCAAATTAATTCAGGTATGAGTACAAATCCAGTGTCTTTTCCATCTTCTATGTTGGTCCTCTCCCTTTTAGTCTTTTTTTTTTCTTTCTTTTTGAGACAGAGTTTGCTCTTGTTGCCCAGGCTGAAATGCAATGGTGTGATCTTGGCTTACCACAACCTCCGCCTACTGGGTTCAAGCGATTCTCCTGTCTCAGCTTTCCGAGTAGCTGGGATTACAGGCATGCACCACCACGCCCGGCTAATTTTTCGTATTTTTGGTGGAGACAGGGTTTCTCCATGTTAATCAGACTGGTCTCAAACTCCCGATCTCAGGTGATCCTCCCGTTTCGGCCTCTCAAAGTCCTGGGATTACAGGAGTGAGCCATCGTGCTGGCCCGTCTTCTTTCAGTCTTGATCCAGCACAAGCCAATTGACAAGGCATTCTGACCATGTAAAACCCAGGGTAAACATTGAAAGCACATTAGTTTCCTTCAGCACTTTGATTTGGTAATTAGAGATGACAACATACAAGTGCAATCCAGAGCCCTGCAAATACATTCTTTGAAGGAAACATAATTTTAAAACACACACACACACACACACACACACACACGTACACACACATACACACACACACACACACACACACACACACACACTGGCAATAATGAGAATAATAATGATTGCAATATAAACAAGTGTCTCAAATCTCACATAATTTTTATTTTGGGGAAAACGAGATTCCCAGGAACATCGATTATAAATTTGGCCTTTGGTTCTTTCTCATTAACTGTTGGCATTTTATCAGCATAGAGAGCTATGAGTTGTAAGATGGCATATGGTAGCACACATGTATTTTGTGAGGTGACATCCACACTATCTCTTCCTTCTCAGTATTTTATAATTTCCAAAGCTCTTTCCTGTCCATTTTATTCTTACAATGTCCTTGTAAAGGGAGTAAATTAATATTAACCCAATTGTACAGGTGAGAAAATTGAGATTAGATAAGTTTAAATGACTTGTCCAAGTTTCCCTAAGTTGATGTCGGTGCTTCTCATCATTGCAATGTAACGCCTTTCTCACTTTGTAAACTCCCTAGGCTATAATAAACTTGAATTTGGTTACCACAGTGTTCTCTTCATTTTTTGCTTAATTTGAATTTTTTTGTATAATTAAACATTCTCCCACCCTAGTGTGGGGCAGTAAGTATATATGGAAAGACAGAAAATCGTAACAATAAGACAGTGCCTTTGCATGGCTTCTCAAGTACTCAGAATTCTAGAGATAACCCCTGCAGTGTCCATGCCTTAATACACAATACTCCTATGTGATGGATTAGGACCAGCAAATGTGTGAATTTAAAGAAGTGAAGCTAGCAACTCTGTGAGAGGGCAAAATGCAGAGTTCTAGTCAAATACTTCACCCATTTGCATGATCAAGTAGCTATGACAAATTGGTCTGCAGTATTAATAAAGAAAACAAAAAAGCTGAAACTGCAATACAAATAGCCTGATACATCCATGCCCATTTTTGAAAAGGCAGGAAACGAGTAACTGAATAAGATCTAGTTGAGAGAAGCCTTTTTTCCCCCCTAAGCTTTAATGACTCTGCGACAGTGGGCAATATTGACCTGGAGCCCAGAAGTGTTGCTCGATGCAAATGAAGGTACAAGGATGAGAAGTATTTGGCGGCCAATCACTTACTCATCAGTTCATTTAACCAGTACTTTCTGAGGTGTCATTTTGTTCCATGAATTGAGAGAGATGTTAGAAAAATCTAGATTAATTTCTTCAAGGCAAGTAAAAAGAGAGGTGGGCTCAGGACAAAGCCAATGTCATTCCATGTTCTAGCCCCAACTAGAGTCCTCAGCTGGCAATCTTTTCTTCATCCTGTACAGCTCACCTTACACATCTCTGCCTCCAAGGAGGATGTATTTCTGGCCCATTCTCTTCTGGACCCCTTCCTTGAGGCTTCCATGAGGCTTTGTGCGTATTTCTAGCACTGTACTAGCCATACTACTATGAAATAAATTTCTTCTTGTGTACCTTTCTTATCCACAAAACATGGGCATCTTAAAGGAACGGTAACTTTTACTCTTTATTTCCACCATGACAAACGCAGTGCCCAGCACAGCGTAGATGCTTACTCAGTACTGGTTCCGTGAATGAGTAAAGGACTTAATGAATTCAAATTGGCAGGGAAAAAATACAAAATCTGCTTTTCTCATTAAAGAATGAACATGTAGATTGAATTAAAGCATCGAGCTTGATTGAATTCTTCAGCCTGCAAAAAAAAAAAAAGGTTAAATTTTTTTAGATTTATTAATTTCCTCTGGAAAATGAAAATACTAATTATTTATAGAATTAGTCACTGAATCCTGCCTTCTAATTTTCTTACTGACAGCTTTTTAAATGATATTAGTGAAGACCGTCCCCAAAGATCTAAGGAACTCATCCAAACTTCATCAAAATCCTGGTAAGGAAGATTAATTAGATGGGATTGCTGTTTATGCTTTGGGTTCTTTCAGACTGAGCTAACATTGCGCCTCTGAAGTACATGTCCTAAACTTCATTCTGTGCACAGCCACACATACTTTATGTAATCCACTGAGGGTACTGGTACCTCAATTTTAGAAAATGATAGGGTTTTTTTAAAAAATTGTGATTTAGTAGTTTATGATGGATTAGGTATCTAGTAAGGTGCAGCATTCTCAGCCAGGACATCATTATAAGTTTTTCTCTGCTAATTCAGTTTTAACAAGTGAATGCATTCATTTAAAATATATATATATATATATATATATATATATATCTTTGAAGAAACAAAGAACAAAATTAGAAATGTTTCTTTGATCCTGAGAATCTGTCCCAAGGATATGACCATAAAAGAATTATTTTATTGCAAAGAGATGTTCAGTATATCATTTTTTTAATAGCAGAAAACAGGAAACATTCTAAATGACCAAAAATGAAAGCACAATCAGGAACACGAAGGTAGACATCGAATCACTTCTCAAGTCTCAAGTCTCTGATTTCTTTTTTTCTCTCTCCCTTTTACCCACTCCCCACTGACAGTGAACTTCTTGTAATCCTTTGTAAAGAAAAATACAAGTTTTAAGAAACAAATATCCTCATCTTATCATCAAACTAACATACTGGCTACACTTGTAGTCACCCTATCCTTTTCTGCTGTTACAAAGGCAGAAGTAATCCATAACCCAAATTTTCCATATTACTCTATTTCTCTTCCAAATTCTTTTTCTCAAGGGACTTTCTACTCCAGTCTTCTGGATCATGCTACTCACTCTAGTTTATCAAAAAAACAGACAAAACGAAACTTTTCCCTAGCTCATACCTCATTCTTGCTCCAGCAGTACATAAGAACAATTGTAAACTGCTTCCATTTCCTAATCTCTTATTCTCTCTTCTGTAGACACCAATAGGGTGTTTGCATCCACCAGTTGAAAATATTCTTAATAAAGAACAACAATAATCCTACTGCAGCTAAAATGAATGAATTATTTACAATTCTCACATTACTGGACTTTTCAGTGTATAGTTGACCCTTGAACATTATAGATTTGAACTGCACCGGATCCACTTACACGCAGCTTTTTCTCAACCAAATGTGGATTGAAAATACAGTATTCTAGGGATTCAACCTGCATATTGAAAAGATAACTTTGCATATAGGTGGGCTCTGCAGGGTGGCTATGGGACTTTAATATGCACAGATTTGGCTATAGGCAGATGATCCTAGAACCAGTCCCCCATGTATACCAAGGAATGACTGTATGTTACATGAGGGATTGGAAACTACAGCCCATCATGTTTTGTAAATATAATTTCATTGGAATACAGTCATGTTAATTCATTTCCATTTTATTACAGCTGCTTTCATGCTATAATGGCAAAGTAGCCCCCTTTTGAACTACTCTCATCCCTTAGCTTCTCTCACAATAATCTGCTTGTTTGGATTCTATGATTTATTAAGCTTCTCCTGTTTAGCCTCCTTTTCTGACTCCTCATCTACCAGTCTTCAAATATTGGAGTTCTATGGGTGCAATGCTGGGTTTTCTCTTCTCATATATTCTACCTCTAGAAAGCTTCATCTATTCTTTCAGCTGAAAACAGCATCTCTGCATTAATGCTACACAAATCACCAACTCAGACCTCTCTCTTGCACACCAGAATCATTGAGCCAACTACATGTATGGCAGCTCCAGTTGGATGTTTCACTGGTTTCTCAAACTTAAAAGTCCAGAACTGCACTCTCAACTTCCTCACCATCACACGCACACACACACACACACACACACACACACACTCTCTCTCTCTCTCTCTCACACACACACACACACACACACAAAATCTGTTTCTCTTATACAGGTTTTCATCAAAGTTAATAGAATTTTTCTGGATCTATTAGCCTATGCTAGAAACCTAGAAGTCACATTTGATAACTTCTATCTCAATTCACTGCTGTCAATTCCATTGTCAGGATAGGTCTTGCATTTATTGAGTTATTTATTTCACCACATCATTTCTGCAAGCTGCTATCATTTTTCCACAGTACTGTTGTACTAGCAATCTTCTAAATGGGTACTCCATTTCTAGCCTCTGTTGAAATAATTCTTTATGAATCTGCCAGAGATCATTTTAGATCTAGTCTATGCTTCTCTTTATAGGGTTCTGCATAATCTGACCCCTCTCCACACCTCCCCCTTCATATCAGAACATGTTTCCACCTGTCCATTATGCACCACCCATGCTGACCACAAAAGACATGAAGTTATTTTCTGTCTTAGAGATTTTCGCTCTTCCCCTTTTTCTCTGCTTGATTCTTATGCATTCTTCAATTCTCAGTTTAAATGTCACTCTTTCAGAAAGGCCTTCTTTGACCACCCAGTGGGTCCTTGGTCCTTTGTTATAACCTCTTAGTACAATTGACTTTTTAATTATAGAGGACGACGTAGGACTCAAAATCCACAAAGACAGATGCTCAAAATTTTTTAGATTTCCTTGTTTGAATGAAATAAATTAATTTAGCCTCTAACCACTTCTACTTTATTAGGGAAACAGGAACTTTGACTTCAGAAATTCTGAGGAAATCCTCGATGTTGGATTATACCAAATATTAAGGCATTTGCACAGCATAGGGAGTATTGGAAGCTTGTCTGATTGTTCACCCCCTGTGCACACAGGTTAGCGCTGAGACACTCATTGTCCAAGCTCACATGGCCAGTGCTTTCTAGTTCCAGAAACTGCTGTCTTGATACCCTTTTAGGACCCACAGATTCCTGGAAGCACCTCCCTCAGTGCACTGCACAACCAGCTCCCTGAGGACCTCTTGTCTTCTCATTCAGGAATCTCACCTTCTCAAAGTATTCTTCCTTTTCTCTCCCCATTTAGATAACCTACCTGGTCCCAAAGCTTTTTCGGATCCTTGCTAGAGGAAGTCTGTTAGCCAGCATGACCAAAATCCTCTTAAATTCATGGACACAAACCTTAGATTTGCTGTCAATATTGCTTAGTGACTCCGGCAAGTTTCTTTACTAGGCTTGTTTTCCTGTCTTCCAAAATAACCCTTTCATTCCTTCTCTTTCTCCTAACCACCTCCCGCCTCTCACTTCTCATCTCACCCTTAACAAATGTTCTTTTCGAAAACTTTTTTTAAACAATGAGTCAGGCACTCAAATGCTCTCAAATTCCCTATGCCAAATGAATAAATCCATCTGAACTCACCTTCTTCAATCCCAAAAACAAATGATGAAATTTCCTCATTCCTATTAAATGCCAATTTCTCTACCTGGTCCCTGGATTACTCTTACTTAGGAATTTTTTTCTACTCATTCTCTCTTGCATTGCCAATCTCTTCCTCTCACCTGCATTATTTTCATCAATATACATACTTTATTGTTATTTTCTATTTTGAAGTTAAAAATAATTCTCCTTTATTTTTACCGAGGTATACTATCTTTAGGTATCTCCCATAGACACTTTATCTCCTATCATGTTGGTTTCTGCCTTCATCATTTAAACAAAAATGCTCCTGTGAAGAGCAGCAACAAACTTCATATTGTTCAATTTTATTGACGTTGCTAACCCACATTTTCACTCAACTCCTCAGAATCACTTAACATATTTTCTTACTCCTCAAAACGCCTGTGTTTTTTTTAATTGTGTAATGCCTAGTTTCTTGTAAAAAACCTAGTATAATGCCTAGCTTGTATAATACCTACTTTTCCTCAGATCAGGTCTGGCCATGATGTTTTACCGTGGCCAAATGCAGAGTTTCCAGGTCTTGAGAAGCCAGGGATTACAGACCCATTTTTTTAGCAGGTGTCTAGACCAAGTACTGGCTGAGCCAGGAAGGTTTTGGTTGGTCTAGGGTTAGAAGAAAGAACCCGAAGCAATCATAAAGCCAATCATTTTATTGCTTCAAGTCATTTGACTCTTAGCTCAAACTGAGATGACATAATTAACAATGGAGTTTGTCAATTAGCATTCTAATGGCCAGTATTTATTTGGCTCAGTCTTGAATCTTCTCTATTTGGAAAAGACTGATATCTCCAGCTTGAAGGTAGGGCCCATTTCTTAAGACAATTTCACGTTGAGATATATCTTCTTCTTTACCTATTCTTCTCTAAAATGCCAGTAGTTGAATTAATTTACAGCTAGAAACAACCAATAAATACTAAATTTAATTCATACTAGGGATGGCCAACTTTATTGAATACAACTTTTAATATTTTTTTTGGTTAGATTCTTTAATCAGTTTCAAAAAGATAAAGTGGTATGTGATGATTTTGTTATTTTGTATACTTTTGGTTATTAATGAAGCTAAATATCTTTTCATGAATTTATTTTTCTTTTTTAAAATATATTTTATTGCATTTTAAGTTCTGGGGTACATGTGCAGAACATGCAGGATTGTTGCATAGGTACATGCATGGCAATGTGGTTTCCTGCCTCCATCCCCATCACCTATATCTGGCATTTTCCCCATTTTATTTCTCCCCAACTCCCTACCCCCCGCTGTCCCTCCCCTAGTCTCCGCCAACATATCCCAGTGTGTGATGCTCCCCTCCCTGTGTCCATGTGTTCTCATTGTTCAACACCCACCTATGAGTGAGAACAGGCAGTGTTTGGTTTTCTGTTCTTGTGTCAGTTTGCTGAGAATGATGGTTTCCAGATTCATCCACGTCCCTACAAAGGACACGAACTCATCGTTTTAGTGCTGCAATGAACATACATGTGCATGTGTCTTTATAACAGAACGATTTATAATTCTTTGGATATATACTCAGTAATGGGATTGCTGAGTCAAATGGAATTTCTATTTCTAGGTCCTTGAGGAATTGCCACACTGTCTTCCACAATGGTTGAACTAATTTACACTGCCACCAACAGTGTAAAAGTGTTCCTATTTCTCCACATCCTCTGCAGCATCTGTTGTCTCCAGATTTTTTAATGGTCGCCATTCTAACTGGCATGAGATGGTATCTCAATGTAGTTTTGATTTGCATTTCTCTAATGACCAGTGATGATGAGCATTTTTTATATGTTTGTTGGCCTCATAAATGTCTTCTTTTGAAAAGTGTCTGTTCATATCTTTTGCCCACTTTTGAATGGGTTTATTTGTTTTTTTCTTCTAAATCTGTTTTAGTTCTTTGTAGATTCTGGATATTAGCCCTTTGTCAGATAGGCAGATTGCAAAAATTTTTTCCCATTCTGTTGGTTGCCAGTTCACACTAATGATTGTTTCTTTTGCTGTGCAGAAGCTCTGGAGTTTCACTAGATCCCATTTGTCTATTTTGGCTTTTGTTGTCAATGCTTTTGGTGTTTTAGTCATGGAGTCCTTGCCTATGCCTATGTCCTGAATGATTTTGCCCAGGTTTTCTTCTAGGGTGTTAGGTCTTATGTTTAAGTCCTTAATCCATCTGTAGTGAATTCTAGTGGAAGGTGTCAGAAAGGGTTGCAGTTTATTAAACAGGGAATCCTTCCCCATGGCTTGCTTTTGTCAGGTTTGTCAAAAATCAGATGGTTGTAGATGTGTGGCATTGTTTCTGAGGTCTCTGTTCTGTTACATTGATCTATATCTCTGTTTTGGTACCAGTACCATGTTGTTTTGACTACTGTAGCCTTGTAGTATACTTTGAAGTCAGGTATCATGATGCCTCCAGCTTTGTTCCTTTTGCTTAAGATTGTCTTGGCTATGTGGGCTCTCTTTTGGTTCCATATGAAGTTTAAGGTGGTTTCTTCCAGTTCTGTGAAAAGGGTCATACATAGCTTGATGGGGATAGCGTTGAATCTATACATTACTTTGGGCACTATGGCCATTTTCACGATATTGATTCTTTCTAACCATGAGCATGGCATGTTTCTCCATCCGTGTGTGTCTCTCATTTCCTTGAGCAGTGGATTGTAGTTCTCCTTGAAGATGTCCTTTACATCCTTTTAAGTTGTATTCCTAGGTATTTTGTTCTCTTTGTAGCAATTGTGAATGGCAGTTCGTTCTTGATTTGGCTCTCTTTAAGTCTGTTACTGGTGTATAGGAATGCTTGTAATTTCTGCACATTGATTTTGTATCCTGAGACTTTGCTGAAGTTGCTTATCAGTTTCAGGAGATTTTGGGCTGAGAGGATGGGGTCTTGTAAATATACAGTCATGTTTTCCGCAAATAGAAACAATTTGACTTCTTTCTTTTCTAATTGAATACCCTTTATTTATTTTTCTTGCCTGATTGCTCTGAACTTCCAGTACTATATTGAATAGGAGTGGTGAGAGAGGGCATCCTTGTCTAGTGCCAGATTTCAAAGGGAATGCTTCCAGTTTTTGCCCATTCAGTATGATATTGGATGTGGATTTGTCATAAATAGCTTTTATTATTTTGAGATACCCTCCATTGATACCTAGTTTATTGACAGTTTTTAGCATAAAGGGCTGTTGAATTTTGTCAAAGGCCTTCTCTGCATCAATTGAGATAATCATGTGGTTTTTGTCTTTGGTTCTGTTTATGTGGTGAATTACATTTATAGACTCATGTATGTTGAACCAGCCTTGCATCCCCGAGATGAAGCCTACTTGATCGTGATGGATAAGCTTTTTGATGTGCCGTTGCAATTGGTTTGCCAGTATTTTATGGAAGATTTTTGCATCTATGTTTATCAAGGATATTGGCCTGAAATTTTCTTTTTTTGTTGAGTCTCTGCCAGGTTTTGGTATCAGGATGATGTTGGTCTCATAAAATGATTTGGGAAGGATTCCCTGTTTTTGGATTGTTTGGAATAGTTTCATAAGGAGTGGTACCAGCTCCTCTTTGTATGGCTGGTAGAATTCAGCTGTGAACTCCTATGGACCTGGGCTTTTTTTGTTTGGTAGGCTATTAATTGCTGCCTCAACTTCAACCTTTATTATTGAATGTTGACTGGATAAACAATGAAATGAAGCCAGAAATAAAGGTGTTCTTCAAAACCAAAGACAATGAAGAAACAAAGTACCAGAATTTCTGGGACACATTTAATGCAGTGTTTATAGGAAAATTTATAGCTATAAATGCCCACATGAGAAGCAACAAAAGATCTAATATGGACACCTTATCATCAAAATTGAGATAGCTAGAGGAGCAAGGTCAAAAAAACTAAAAAGCTAGCAGAAAACAAGAAAGAACTAAGATCAGAGCAGAACTGAAGGAGATAAAGACAAAAAACCCTTGAAAAAATTAGTAAATCCAGGAGATGGTTTTTTGAAAAGATCTACAAAATAGACAGACCACTAGCCAGATTAATAAAAAAGAAAAGGAGAAGAATCAAATAGATGCAATAAAAAACGATAAAGGGGATATCGCCATAGATTCTACAGAAATACAAACTATCATCAGAGATTACTGCAAACAACGCTATGCACATAAACCAGTAAACCTGGAAGAAATGGATAAATTCCTGGACACTTGCACCCTCCCAAGTCTAAACCAGGAGGAAGACAACTTTTAGTATCTTGTCCCTTCCACGGCCCCAAGACTGCCGGGCAAAAACACTTTGCAGAGCCTGAATTCCAGAGTTGCATGTGTGGCTGTGCCCAGATGATCTTGCTTCTGGAAATGTTGATCTATTCAGCTGCACCTCCAATGGCAGTATTCTGTGGCATGCACCAGATAGATGTGTGGGTGTCTGTGTTCCGCTGTGCTCTTCAGATTTCGTAAGTTACTCAGGAGGGCGCCCTAAAGAGGGACTATTTTGAGAAGTCATATTCTTCACAGATGGGTTACTGTCAGTCAGGAAGATTCAGGATGCAATAATATGAATGTCAACAGCACCCCTGGTATTCACTGGCCATGACTTTCCACTTAAAAATCTGTATGTGATCCTAAGGTTACCAGTCTTTCACATCAAAATTACAAACACCTCTTCCATAGCCACAGCTTCTCCGGGGTTTTTTCTTATAAGATCTCCTAATCCTTTACAAGAAATTAAGAAACAATTGCTCTGAAATTTATCTTCCACCTTTCCATCCGAAAATAACAAATTCCAATTGCATAGGAGTTACTGGCTTTGGGTTTTCTAGATGCTATACTTGACAGAGAGAATGAATGAATTTGCTGCCTCATGTTATTTTTTTTAATTTTTTCTTTTTTGAATGCTTGCAAACAGGTTTAGAGAATGAACTGAGGCAGAACTGACCTAGCAATTTCTATAGCTTAACATAGTCTCACTGAGGACTTGTACACCATGTGTTCTCAGGTTGACTCAGTGAACAGCAGGCAAACATTGAATGATGGCTATGGGATCTGGAGATTGGAAATGCAGGTTCAACCCAGTGTGAAAGAAGAAGTTGGTAACAAACAGAAACATGTGTGAAATTGTTCAGAGCAGCAGAAAAATCTCAGTGTTCAAGATTTAGTAAGTGGACAAGAAACTATTTCTTGAGCTTTGGAACTGAGGTATCAGGAACTTAGGAAAGAAAATAAATAATTTAAAGAGACAGGTTTTGCTTTGTATAGAAGACCTGTGAAAAAAAGAAAAGACCTTCCACCCCAGCAAATGTAAGTGCTGGCCCACCTAATATAAACAGTGTAAGTAGGAAAAGTTCAATCTAGGCAGAAGGCTGGAGTTGTGGGCTATACCTGCTTGAAAGAAGATTCTTCACAGAGGAGAATGGAAAGAGGACCCAGAGGGAGAAAGGATTGTCAGGAATATGACTGATAGGGTGTTTTGGCTGCATTGGGGTAATGAAAATTTCTCAGAGCTTCGAGAACATGAGAGCTGAGGAAAGCCAAAAGCTGGGGAAAGGGTCACATGGCAGAGTTCACCAAAAACCTTGTTGGAACATCAGCAATTTACCATAAGACACGAAGACAGAAGACACTTCCCATGCAGTTTAAGAAAGTTTTTTTGGCCGGGCGCGGTGGCTCAAGCCTGTAATCCCAGCACTTTGGGAGGCCGAGGTGGGTGGATCGCGAGGTCGAGAGATCGAGACCATCCTGGTCAACATGGTGAAACCTCGTCTCTACTAAAAATACAAAAAACTAGCTGGGCGTGGTGGCGCGTGCCTGTAATCCCAGTTACTCAGGAAGCTGAGGCAGGAGAATTGCCTGAGCCCAGGAGGCGGAGGTTGCGGTGAGCCGAGATCGCGCCATTGCACTCCAGCCTGGGTAACAAGAGTGAAACTCCGTCTCAAAAAAAAAGAAAGAAAGTTTTTTTCTCTACAGAGATATAATTTATTTGGTTGGGTTTTCATTTATCTGGGAAAAATAAATCCCTTTTACATGAATGGAGGGCCCACATGGATTGGAAGGGCTCAAATTATTTTTAAAGTGCCACTGTGAATTCCAGGCATGTCACATAGCTGACCGTTTATTATTTGGATGATGCTGTTATCTGGTGCCCATTGTTTAATTCTCTGGGAAGCCTGTTTAGGTTAGATGGCTGAATCTAACTGGAAAAGAGACAGCTAATTTGAAAACTTGGACCACCCATTTCTCCCTCCCAAGTTGAAGTTAACAGAGAGGCAGGGACAAGTTTGGCAGAGATAACTGGATTTTTCTAATACTCATCTCTTTCTCTAAAGCAAGTAGCTTTACCCTAAAGATGACTACAGAGTTGGCTCTGAGACCCATTAAGTTAATAAAAGAAAGAAGAAAAAATAGGCAAACACTGTCCTCTAGAAGAAACTCAATGTTTTCTTCCACTGTTCTTTGTTCCAAGGATCCCTATGGGTAATTACATTTCAGAATGCCTTAGTGGCTATGTTCATGGTTAGAGCAAAGTGTTGATATGGTCTTATTTCTATAAGACAGAAAAGATAAAATATTTGCCTTCAGTTCTTCCTATCACTACCCCTTTGTGAATAATTTGAGAAAACTACATATATGATTTTGGTAAATCTACACAAAAGGAAAACTTGAGGTTATCATGATCAGATTTACACTTGGGAGATATATCTGGGGCCATAGTATGAAGAGTAGGTTGAATGGGAAGAAATAAGTGACAAGGAAATCAATTAGCTGGTAAGAGAGGTTGAAGCAGCTCTGAACCAGAAAGTTCACGATCCTCTGTGGGTGCACATATTTTGAAGATTGGTTCTAAAGTTTCTCAGGTTCTTAAATTACCCCTATATTCACAGAACAAATAAATAGAGCTATACACATCTGAGGGAACAATCAATATTCACACTTCTCCTATGCTTTTGCAGACTTTAATCATATACACACCAACCAACCCAGCTGACCCACCTCAGACTGTGGTTTGACTTTTCATGCAAGCCAAACAACTTAGTATCTTAATACAGTATTTTAAATATACATATATATATATATATATATATATATATATATATATATACACACACACACATATATATAAAGTATTACAATATGTTTTATATATATATAAAACATATATTACAATATGTTATATATATATATCCCTCTTGCTCTCTCTCTCTCCCTCTCTCCTTCAACCCCTACCAGCTTTTTCCACATTACCTGCTTTTTTTTAGATATGATAAACAGTGGTGCACACAGAGCTGTGGGGAAAGGGCTCTCTGCTGGGTTTTTAATGCCTTTTGTAATACTGCCTAGAGATTAGTTGATCTTTGGGGCTAATTAACTGTGTTCTTGAGTCTTTCTTGGTCATCCACAACATAAGAACAATTGAACAATCCATTTATCTAATCTGTGTACTCAAACCACACACATCTCTCCTTTAGAGGAAGACTCACCTTAGATTGGTTTCATTTGGGTACTGATTACACACCCATCAGAGGTAGGAAGTTAAAAGCAACAGAAATAGCAATTATACTCACAGTATAGTATATTTCTGATGTTATTTACAAATTACACACTATGGTCAAATATATTACATTATTCATTTGCGAAAAAAAGGTTTTGTAGTAGCTTTGCTGATCCAGAAACAGGTTCAGAGTTAAGTTATCTGCCTAATGTAACACAGCTGAAGGTGGAAGAACTAGGATTCAGCCCACTGTTCCCAGGACCCAATCCCAGTTATTTGCCAGCTCCACCCTGTATAAACTTGTATTAAGTCACCTGAGCTGCTTTATCATTTTGAAAGATAGAGGATCATTCACTTTGTCTCACCTCCTTAGTTTTTCTTTAATCATTTCGTTAGAAAGCAATACACCGAAAAATTTTCCAGTCCGCCAAAGCTTGTTACACTTCTCAGTATTCATACAACATTATAATTTTCCTGTAAAACTGAATAATCTCTGTATTTAGTGTGTTCTTCCATGCTGAGTCTGAGAGAAAAGGCATCTGTCAATGTGTCAACATCGCTATAATTCTCTTAGGTCATGGCTATTTAAACTCTCACATCTATAAATTGCTTCACTGTCTCCAGGGATTCTTTCAGTAAAAGAAAAAAAATTACAACTTTAATTTTCATACCCAACCTCCAAATTGAGAACAGAGTGGGTAATTTCCATCATCCAACTGCTGCTACAAAATGAACCTGTTCACTGAAAATTTCTCATTCTGTGGAATTTTGTTTCCTATAAAAAATATTTCAAAACCACATTTACCCAGAATCCTTTTCTAAAAAAACTACACCATCCTTCAGATTGGATGCTCTAAGCCTGACCTTCTAGAGATAGAAGTTGGTCCGTGTTCCTTGCATCCATTTAGTCTCCTGGCCAATCTCCAACTAAGCCAAGCAGTTGGGAGCACTGAAATTTCCTTCCTTTGTTCCTGCCTTGTTTGCTAGATTTTTAACTAAACCATGAGTCCTGTCTTGGGATTTGGATCCCACACTTACTCTTGATGTGAGCACATCTGGGCCTTGTCATATAGTGAGAAAAACAAGTGTTCTTATTGCTCAGGCACATTATTAGATAACAACACGGCATGAGCCAAGGCTGTTAATTAAGAGTCTGAGCTAGCCATGAAGGAAAAACAAACATTATTGTTCTTTTCAGCCTAGATGCAAAGTCTTTTTATCCCCCTCTATTTTCTTTTTGGAATACCTCTTAGAGATTCTTAAGGCCAACATAGTTGGGGAGGTGCATTAAGAGGCTGAGAAAGGTAAGAATGTATGAAATGTGAGTTGATGTCATGAGAACTCTGAGCTTTCTATGGGTCTCTCAGATACCCACATCAGAGATCCTGAGGAAGTCTTCATTCCCATGTTTCAACAAAGTACAGTAGATAAAACAAAATCAGCATTGTCTGCTCTGTGTTTCAGAGAAAACTCACCATCTGATATGATTTGGCTGTGTCCCCACCCAAATGTCACCTTGAATTGTAGCTCCTATAATTTCCATGTGTCATGAGAGGGACCTGATGGGAGATAACTGAATCATGGGGGCAGGTCTTTCCTGTGCTGTTCTCGTGATGGTGAATAAGAGTCACAAGATCTGATGGTTTCATAAAGGGGAGTTTCCATACACAAGCTCTCTTGCCTGCCACCATGTGAGATGTGACTTTCCCCCTCCTTTCCCTTCTGCCATGATTGTGAGGCCTCCTCAGCCATGTGGAACTCTGAGTTCATTAGGCCTCATTCCTTTATAAATTACTCAGTCTCAGGTATGTCTTTATTAAAAGCATGAGAACAGACTAATATACCCTCCTAGTTCCTGATTTGACAAGGGATGTTTGGAGGCTATAATAATGTAGACAAGATTTATAGGTAGCATATATATTTTTTTTAAAAAATCACAAAGGCCCATAGGAGATCTTATCAATTCAAATCTACTATGAATTTTTTTTCTAACATTAAATATTCTATGTATTTCTAGAGCACTTTGATTTGGACATCAGAAGAATATGTTGAGGAAATACAACCTACAAAATCAAAACCCACCCTGTGTTGGGGAATTAATGACTCATCAACTATGAAATCAAAACTCGGTCTTGGTTTGGACAAAAATACACCTTAAAGTCTTCAAGCATGTCTTTCAGAAGAGCAGAGAGAATCGTCTCGTAAAATCAATGAAGAGTATCAGAAATTCACCCATCAGTAGTGTCTTATGCTCTTGCCACTGCCTATAGAGGGCTTGTTGCCCAACTGCAGATTACTCCTTGTGGGTGAGGGACATCAGGAAGAAGAGACGAAATAGGGCAAAGACTAAGGAAGACTGTGTCACACAGGACAGGCTGCTATGGTGTGTTGATTAAACAAACACACACACACACAATTCCAGTGGCTTAAAAAAGCAAAGGTCCATTTCTGACCCGAACTACATTGACCTTTCTGGATATAGGATATTGGCTCTGCATTATCAACATCTGCACTCAGGGATACAGACTGAAGGCACAGCCACGGTTTATGACCATGTACTTCGCCATTACCATGAGAAAGGAGAACATGCTGTTGCATGCTCTAGCTATTAATGCTCCCATTGAGGGTGACAGGTGTCAGCCATGTTCACAGGTCATCAACCAAATGATAGTCACATAATCACACTTAATGTGCAGGGAAGTACAATCCTACTATGTGCCCAGAAAAGAAGAGTCGAACACTTATTATTGTCCTAAAAATTATTATAGCCGGCCATGGTGGCTCACACCTGTAATCCCAGCACTTTGGGAAACTGAAGTGGATGGATCATGAGGTCAGGAGTTCAAGACCAGCCTGGCAAAGATGGTAAAACCCCATCTCTACTAAAAATACAAAAAAATTAGCCAGGTGTGGTGGCGGGCACCTGTAATCCCAGGTGCTAGAGAGGCTGAGGCAGAGAATTGCTTGAACCCAGAAGGGAGAGGTTGCAGTGAGCTGAGACTGTGCTATTGCACTCCAGCCTGGGTAACAAAGATTCTTTCTCAAAAAAAAAAAAAAATTATTATAGTTGGAGAAGAAAAAGGCAAGACAAATGAGTATCCCTGGACCCGAGCTGCAGAAATTGCACACTGCAGGGAAGTGTGTGAGACGGAACAGGCAGTTTCTACCTAGATGGGGTTCTTACATTTGTGGTAGGAAACCTAGTGGATACAAGAAGTGATTTTCCCAAATTCCCATAGGAAGGAAGTGGCAGAATCAGGTCTTCTGGTTTTCTGCATCCATGTCTGGTGCCTCTGCCATGTTCCAAATTGTTCCAAAGAGCAATTGAAAGCTTCATCTCTACCCTCCAGGCACTTCCAAATGAAGCTGGCTAAAATACTTGATATTGGACACATGAGAAATAATTGAAACCCCCCAAATCAGGACAATAGTCCTAAGAGGCGTTCAGTGAACAGGAGCATGGTGCAGCCAGGGATGGCTTTGGGAAGCCTTCCTGAAGGAGCCAGGATCCGCAACCACCCCAAGGGATCAATAGGATTTGTTTCATGCAAAGAAAAGGCAGAAAATCTTAAAGATGAGCAGAACAGCAGGAGATAAGGCATAAAGGAAGGAAAGAATTGCAGGAAGCATCTGTGAGAACCCTGGTGGAGACTAGGCAGGGTAGGATGGAGGCCAGCTGCTGGGGTGCAAGCTGGATGGGCCAACAGAACATGGATTACCCCACAGGAGAGCCAGGCATAGGAAGCCATGAAGACTCCTGAGCAAAGGCATAATATGGTGAGGCTGGTGTCTAAGAATAACAGCAAGGTGATTTAGAGGTGGGCAATAGAGAAACTTGAAGGAAACCCCCGTTCCCCAAGAGATTGTTATACTGATCTTGAAAATAGGCAGGCTTGGAGTTGTCTATTTAGATGCCAAAACTCATCAATCCAACAGTACTTTTATGTCTTGATTTTAGCTCATTGGTACTGCTTGAGTGCTCATTGTTAGGACAGAGTGCCTGAGCTATAATCCAGGAAGAGAACCTCCCATCAGCCGGCAGGGTGAGGAGGACTTAGCTCATGAGTGCTCTTCAGCAGAGGGCTCAGCCAGCAGCAGCTACTCAGAAAAAAGTTTGTATCAGGGAGATAAAAAGTCATTGTCCTTAGGATGCTGAGCTCACCATCTAGTAGGCCTGAAGGTGACCTCTGTAAGCTGACAAAACTGGACCTTTCTGGGCCTTCATTATCTCTCTGAACCTGAAAATGAGCCTTGACCCAGACCCCAGGCCCAAGCTCCTTACCATTAACTCTACCAACTACCACAGCTTTGCTGGAGCCAAGAAATCATACATGTATCCTTGGGAGAACTTAATTGCCTGCTTATTGCTGTTGCTGTGATTAATGAGGGCAAACCTCCTCTCAGCAATGCCTCATAAAAGGAGTAAGCAGCCACATTTTAGAAAGCAAGAGCCGAGAACCCTAAACCACCTCCTGGCCAACCACCAACACATTACCACCACGTGGAGGGAGACACGCATGCATGGGCACACATACATGCACACACTGCCTCTGATGGCCCTGTGCATGGTCTCCACTACTACAAGCCTGTCTCCCTTCCTCCCTTTCTTCCCCAGGTTCTCTACGACAACCCTGCTCAGCTGATTGCCCTAACCTCAGGCTCCTACAGGTCCAGCCATGGAAGCAGCTGGAGGTGACAGAGGAGTCAGCCCTTTTCAGCCAAGGTGCAGTGGTCAAGCTGGGCTAGGACTCATTCTAATTCAATTTATACTCTGTTTCCTTCCGATTTTATGGCACTTTTACTTTCATGGCCCCGAAAAAGCATCTTTGTCAAAATACACATCGTAGCATTAGGCCTGCGGAGGAGGCACTTTACGATGCCCTCCTCTGTGAGGGCATAAACAGGAGGGTGTGACATAACTCCTATTTATCTGTTGGTGACTAGCTCCCACTGCAAGGCAGAAAAGAGCTTGCTGCTTCCATTAGGATGCTTTCTCTTCCTAAGGACTGTAATTAGCTAAATGCTCTTAAACTCCACCATAAAAACAGCTGGGAATATTTCCAGGTGATGGTTCAATGCTTTACTCATAGGGATCTTTGCCTTTCTTGATGTTAATCGCAGCCTGGGAAAAACAAGAAAAAAAAAAAAAAAAAAAGAGAGAAAGTAAATAAAAAAACTGGAGACCCAGGCAGGAGGCGATTTGTAGCAGAAACTTGTGTTAGGGGAAAGGAGTAGAGAGACAGGGAGAGCTGGTTCCTGATGTGTTGTCAGCCCACCCAGGCAGGATGGACACTGGGGGAGGTCAGTTGGCTCCAAGCTGAGCCCAGATGGAAGAGGCAAAGTCCACAATAAAGCCCTGAGCAAATGAAAAGTTATGAGCCACCCCTCCCCATAAGCAAGTCAAAGAATTTTATTTTCAAAATGACATTAAATTTGCATAGAGGATGAGTTAAAATAGCTTTTCTCTAGACATTTTAATTGCAAAGCTTTGGGTAAAATTATTGCAGCTGAGACGTTTCTTCTTTTCTGGCAGAGGTGGCACCCTCCTTTGCCCTTAACGTATGCTTGATCAATTTCTGGAGTACACACAATTAAGATGGACCCTGTGCATATTTGTCTTAGTAGTAAGTAGATTAACTGACTGGATCCAGGAATGTCATCATGAACATAGAGCCCAGTACCAGGGCCTCTTGGCAGGGCAGTGTTCCTAGCTGCAGGTAAGAAGCTGTTGCACTATGATGAGATCTCAGTCGTGGGAAAATATTTGGAGTACCCTTCAATGCCAGGGTCTCCAAGAATCACATTGGGTAAATGGTGATTTACCCAATGGTGAGACATGAACAAATAGTCTGAGACTGGAGCCAAACCTAAAAATTGGGCATATGTAGGAGAGAAGACAGGGTGGATGCCCTAAAGGGAATAAGGTCCCAGGACTAATCAGAGACAAAGAAAAAGAGTTTTCATGAAGCCCCTGGGTCTTTGGTCTTGGAGGACAACTTTGCCAAGCCATCCCAACAGATGTGTTACATTGCATAGCAAAAGACTTCACAGGTTTGATTAAATTAAGGGTCTTGCACTGTGAATGGGACCACAAGCCAAGGAGTGCAGGTGACCTTTAGAATCTTGAGGAGACAAGGAACAGATTCCCCTGGAACCTCTAGAGGCAACTAGTCCTGCCAAATCTTGATCTGACCCTACACAACTGATTTCACATTTCTGCCTCAAACTGTAAAATAACAAAATCATATTGTGTGATGTTTTCGTGTCAACTTGATTGAATTGAAGAATGCAAAGTACTGTTTCTGGGTATATCTGGGTGTTTCTGGGTGTTACCAGAGGAGATTAACATTTGAGTCAACAGACAGGGAGAGGAAGACCCACCCTCAGTGTGGGTGGGCACCCTCAAATTGACTGCCAACACAGCCAGAAAAAAGCAGGTGGAAGAAGCTGACTTGCTGAGTTTTCCAGTCTTCATCTTTCTCCCATGCTGGATGCTTCCTGCCCTCTTCAGCTTTTGGACTCTTGAACCTACACTAGCGGTTTGCCAGGGACTCTTGGGCCTTCAGCCACAGACCGAAGGCTGCACTGTCAGCTTTCCTACTTTTGAGGTTTGGGGACTCAGACTGAGCCGCTACTGGTTTCCTTGCTCCTCAACTTGCAGGTGACCTATCATGGGACTTCACCTTGTGATCATATGAATCAACTCACCTTAATAAACTCCTTTGTATATGTATGTGTATCTTATTAGTTCTGTCCCTCTAGAGAACCCTGACTAATACAGATTGTTTTAGGTTTGTATGAAATTGTTACAGCACTGACTAAAAGCTAATGTAGGATGTTCACCATTGTTCCCAGCTTTTAAGCTAATGCCTAGCACAGAGTAGGAAATGAATGCATACTTGTTGAATGAATAAATACATTTCCAACCTTCAACATGAAACTAAAATTTTAAGGGCAGATATAGACCAGATCTGGCTTTTTTTTCTCCCCAGCTCCTGACCCTTTGCACAAAGTCATCATTTTAAAAAAATACTATTTTATTTAGAGAGTAAAAGGTTCATAATGGTATTTCCAACTGCATTCAGGCATCCATTTACTGAGTCCCTGCTGTGTACCACGTACTTTAGTAAGCATTAACAATATAGAACCAAAAAAATCCTGGAGCTATTTGTTCAGTTGCTCACAGCTTAGTCATGGAGAGAGGGACTGAAACCAGCACTCCACTCTGCAAGAACTGAGAGCTAACCTTAACTGAG
This sequence comes from Saimiri boliviensis, assembly GCF_048565385.1. Classification (NCBI taxonomy): domain Eukaryota; kingdom Metazoa; phylum Chordata; class Mammalia; order Primates; family Cebidae; genus Saimiri; species Saimiri boliviensis. Next base: position 62,359,683 of record NC_133460.1, read on the forward strand.
CACTTACTGTCTAACAGGTATTATGCTGGGTTACATTTTAATGAAGGCTTTTAAACAGACAAAACTGAGTTCAAATTTTAATTTTATGCAACTTACTTCATCTCCATGGGCCTCAATTTCCATATAAGCCTGGAAAAACAATACCTAACCCACAGAATGGATGAGAGGGTTAAATGAATGAATGTAAATAAAACACTGTGATGGTTAATTTTTTGCATCAATTTGGCTGGCTGTGGTACCCAGATAGTTGGTCAAATTTTATTCTGGATTTTTCTATAAAGGTGATTTTGCATGAGACAAACATTTAAATACATGGATTTTGAGTAAAGCAGATTCCTCTCCATACTGTGGGTGGGCCTCATCCAATCAGTTAAAGGATTAAATAGAACCAAAAGATGACCTCCTTCAAGCAAGAAGGAGTCCTTCAGCTGACTGTATTTGCATTTCAACATGCAGCACCAGCTTTCTCTGGGTCACCAGACTTCCAGCTTATCTTCTTGAATTCTTGTGGCCTGAACCTTGAGAATCAAGAAGACAAGAGGAACTCCACCCTCCCCGTCATTCTCTATCCCTCTACCATGATTTATTTTCCTTTATGACAAGTATCAATACATACATATTGCTCGCTAATTGCTTTAGTGGTTGTCTCCGTTTGCTGTATGAGGGTCTATGGCAGGCTGAATGAAGCTGAATGTGTATGGAATTGGCTTACACGATTATGAACCTGCCAAACTCCATAATCATGTAAGCCAAATCCATACACTTTCCATTTGTTCTCTTTCTCTGCGGAGCAGTGATTAATACAAACACACCACATAATGCTTAGCCACATAGTAAGCACTTAACGCATTATATCGCATTCAATACAACATTTTAAGTATTATTATCTCCATAATACAGAAGAGGAAATTAAGATTATAGATATAAAATACCTTGACTTTTACCATGCAGATAACAAATGCCAGAGACATGATTTACACTCAGTGGTACCTGCCACTTAAGCCAAGACCCTCCATCCACAATATTGCCCCCACTCTACTTTAAAAGTTAGTCAGGCAGCATGCTAAGCAAATTGTAGATTCTTTTAAAGGTTATAGACAAAGGGTCAAAATGTATTGAAACTCCAGAGTTCTTAATACCTTTACAGGCATCCCAGACGTTCAGTCAATACTGAATGCTTTAATTCATTGGCTTGCATTAGACTACCTAGGCTCTTTGGAACTTCTATAATATAATGAGCATCAGCAAGATGCCATATATCAATCAAAGGATTCTCCAAGCAGCATTCTCCCATTTACCCTTGCATTTTAATTCACTGTGTAACCTAGTTGCATCCTACTGCCATCACCTCATTACTGACTTCATTCTCTAAATTCCCTCTGATTATCTCTTAAATATATAGATTCACTGTGAGCTGGTCTACCCTATCTTCTACCCTTGATAAATATGCATAAGTAAACACTTTCTTGTTTTCAGACAAGGAGCTGCTAATAAATAATTTAGTGACATAATATTTACAAATTGTTGTTAACATTGCTTTAGGCCAAACTAAGGCTTGGAAGTATCTGAACATTCCTGAATGCAATTACTTCTGCCTCCGGTGAAGATGAATGAACTGAGGCCAGATTTACCCTCCCTTCTGAAGCAACAAAAACATGGACACTCTCTTTCTTTCTCTCTCTCTCTCTCTCTCTCTCTCTCTCTCTCTCTCTCTCTCTCCATACACACACACACACACACACACACACACACACACACACACACATTGTACTTTAGGTTCTGGGATACATAAGCAGATCATGCAAGATTGTTGCATAGGTACACACATGGCAAGGTGGTTTGCTGCTTCCATCCCCCCGTCACCTATATCTGGCATTTCTCCCCATGTTATCCTCCCCAACCTCCCTACCTTCCGCTGTCCCTCTCCTAGCCCCCCATTCAACAGACTCCAGTGTGTGATGCTCCACTCCCTGCATAGACGCACTATATTAAACCATTGACAAGGCAATGGCAACGGGAAAGAAAGCGCAGTGATCTTGGATAAACAGAAAATGAAAAAGGTGTCCCTAAAATTGCTGTGGCATATTTTTGACTGAGTTTCTCGGCCACAATGAGGATACTGAACCAAGGGTCTTCAGGTTCCAAAGTAGTAGCCATTTCAAAGCAGAATATTGAGGAGGAGAGATCTGCACAGTGATAGAACTCTGAAGGTCTTCAGGAAGACCAGAAAACTACTCAAGGATGAAAAAAAGAAGATGACCCCAAACGTTTAGAAGTAACAATGCTGGACTTCACACAGGGCTAGGAAATGTTCCTGCTTCCATCTTCCAGACAGAAATTTCAAGAGCCATGGGACACATTGAGTAGAGCAAACAAAAAGGTCTTGCATCAGCAATGGAGAATACTAAAGCCCAGAGCAAGCGCCGCTCTGGTCCTGCCTGACAAATCTTAAAAGTAAGACCTGAAAGGATCAAACGGTTTTCATGTAACTTAGCTGTATCTCATTTATAGAAAAAAAAATCAATAGTATCTATATTAATTTTTAAAATCCAGCATTTAATAAAGTAAAATTTATAATGACTGCGATCAAACCAAAAATTACTATGCATGTAAAGAAACAGGGAAAAAAAACAACACATAACAGAAAGATAAATCCATTGAAACCAACCCAAAACTGACATAGATGTTAGATTTAACAAAGATGTTGTAAGTGTATATCGAATGTCAAAAAAATGTAAGTGGAAACATGGAGGGCATTTTTTCAAAAATATACAAATCAAACTACAAAAGATGAAATCCATAGGTTTGAGATAAGAGGTACACCAGATGGAACTGACAGCAAATCAGGCATTACAGAAGAAAATATCTGTAAAGTTGAAGACATAGCACTAGAACATACTAACATGAAATATAGATATGAAAAAAATATACTGTAAACAACATCAGTAAGCTGTGGAATAATTTCAAGAGTCATAATACATATGTGTAATTGAAACCCCCAAAGAAGCAGGACCCAGAAAATCTACCTCCAGAAATACTTGAAAAAATCCAAATTTAATGAAAATAAACCCACAAATCCAAGAAGCTAAATGAAGCACAATCACAAGAAACATAGCCGAGCATGGTGACTCACATCTGTAATCCCAGCACTTTGGGAGGCCAAGGCAGGCAAATCACCTGAGGTCAGGAGTTCGAGACCAGCCTGGCCAACATGGCAAAACCCCATCTCTACCAAAAATACAAAAGTTAGTCAGGTGTAGTGGCATCCGCCTGTAATCCCAGCCACTCAGGAGGCTGAGGCAAGAGAATCGCCGGAACCCCGGAGGCGGAGGTTGCAGTGAGCCAAGATTGCACTGTTGCCCTCCAGCCTGTGCAATAAGAGCAAAAGTCCATCTCAGAAAAAAAAAAGGAAGGAAAGGGAAGGGAGAAGGAAGGTGACATGAAGAAAGAAGGAAGGGAAGCAGGAAGGAAAGGAAGAAGGAAAAGAAACATGAAGAATGCTATGCAAAAGCACATCATAATCACATTGCTCAAAATTGTAAACATATTGCTCAAAATCAGTGATAAAGAGAAAATTTTAAAAGCCAACAGAGCGGAATAAAGACTTGTTATATACAGCAAAACAAAGATTTTTTTGACGCAACAGATGTCTTTGCATTGAAACAATGCAAGTGAGAAAACAGTAAAGTAACGTTCTTAACGTACTGAAAGAAAAAAAAACCTGTGTATTTAAAATTGTGTACTCAATAAGAATAGTCTTCAAAAATGAAGGCAGAATAAAGGCTTTTATATAAAGACATCTAACCTCTAAAATTTATCACTAGCAGACCTACACTACCAAAAAGTGTTAAAGGAACTCCTTTAGGTGGGAGGAAAATAATAACAGATGGTAATATGAATCTACACAAAAGAATGAAGAACCCAGAACTAAATGAGTAAATATATGAGCTTTTAAAACTACTTGTGTTGTTAAAGGAGCATTGTTTCAACAAAAATAATAATATAGCATGGAGCTTAAAACAACTATAGAAGTAAAATGTATAAAAACAACAGCATAAAGAAAATGAGGGGATAAATGGCAGTATAACTGTTGTTAAAGTTCTTTACACAATGCATGATGTGTCATCATATTTGAAAGTAGACTGTGATAAGTTTAAGATATATACTATAAACCTTAACACAGCCACTAAAGTAATTTTAAAAAATCACTATACCTAGCAGGCCAAAAAAGGAAATAAAAGAAAATTATTTTTAAAAATTCAATCAATACAAAAAAGGCAGAAAAAAAGTAAAATAGAAAAGAAACAGTTGAGGCAAATAGAAAACAAATGGAAGGACAGTGTGTATAAGTCATAATTACATTAAGAAGGACAATAAACTTAAATTGTGTAAACACTTCAATTAAAAGGCAATATCAGATTGCCTAAAGCAGGAATCTTCCAAGAGATACTGCTTTCACAATACACACTTCAAATATAAAAATACAAATAAGAAAAATCAAAGCAATGGCAAAAGATAGACTAAGATAGAATGAACCTAAAAAAAGCTACACGGGCTACATTAATATCAGACAAAAGAGATTTCATAGCAAATAATGTTACTAAACATAAAAAATGATCATTTCATAATGATAATGAGGGAAATTTATCAAAGAGACACAAAAATCCTAAACATTTATGCAGCTAATAATAGTTTCAAAATGCATGAAGCAGTAACTGATACAACTGCAAGGAAAAATAGACAAAATTAAAAATATGGTCAGATATTTCAATACCCTCCTTTTAATAATGAATAAAATAATTAGACAGAAAATAGGAACAGATATAGAAGACTTGAATAACTTAATTAACATTTACATAGCACTCCATCCAAAACAGTAGAATATACAGTCTATATTTTATATAAATAGAATATAATTGGTGTGACTTGAATTCTTTTAAGCTTGTGACTTGTTTCTATGGCACAGATGTGAAATATATTCTGCCTTGGTAAATGTTCCTTTTGCTCTTGAAGAGACTGTATATTCTGCTGTTTGGGATGGAGTATTACGTAAATGATAAGCTAACTCCAGAAGTAAGACAAGGATGTTCATTTTACCTACTTTCATTTAACTTTATATTTGAGGTTCTATACCAGATTGAAGAATGAGAATTAGTTGATGTATATTCCTTACTTTATTCACAGATAATATAAACATCGATGTAGAAAATCTGAAGCAATCTACAAAAGCTAAAATTGAGCTTATCAAGTTTTCAGAAAGGGACCTCAGTATACAAAAATCTATTTTCTTTCTAGATAGTAGGAAAAATAATCAAAAAATCTAATTAAAAATACCATTTACAATTGCATCAAAATATGAAATACTTAGACCTAATTATGACAACTAATGTGAAAGATCTGTATAGTGAAAACTGTACAACACAACACCGCTGAGGAAAATAAAAGAAAACTAAATAAATGGAGAGATATATTATATTCATGGGTCAAAAGGGAAATATTTTTATAATGTCAGTTCTCCTCAAATTAACAGATTCAGTCATCTTAATCAAAATACCACAAAGATTTTAAAATTAAAATTGATAAAATGAAACTAATATTTATATGAAAATCAAAGGGTCTAGAAAAGTCAAACCAAATTTGAAATGGAACAAATTTGGAGAGACAATACTACCCAATTTCAGGACTTACTATAAAGCTACAGCAGTGAAGACTATATGGTATTTATGTCAAAGATGTGGAGGGATACATGGGTATTTCTAGAGAGTCTAGAAATATACTCATTCATATATGGGCAACTGATTTTCAGTAAAGGTGTAAAGGCAATTCAGTGGAGAGGAGGTAGTCTTTTAAACAAATGCCAATGCCTGCATAAACAGGTGAACTTCCATCCCTATCTAGTACCATATAAAAAATAACTCAAAATGGATCAGAGACCTAAATGTATGAATGAAAACCATAAAAATTCTAGAAGAAAACACAAGAGAAAATGTTTGTGACCTTGGCTTAGGAGAATATTTCTTTAATACAATACCAAAAGTATGATCTAGAAAAGAACTGTACAGAAAAGAGTTAATATAGCAGGACTAAGACTGCCATTTTAGAAAGTTCTGCTTGCAAGCATGGCTCATGACTGATGCCTCAGAACTTGGACTTTAAGAGGTTTTCCACCATTTCTAACTGATGAGAGTAGCTCACTGAGCCTACACTGTTTCTATAAACAATATGATTTATGCTGAACACCTGCTTTCCTTCTGGGAGTCTGGAATTATTGGTACATACTAGGAAGAAGGCGCCTACATGACCAGCTTCCAACAAAATCTCGAACACTAACTCTCTAAAGAACATCCCTCATTTGCAGTACTTCGCACCTGTAGCAATTTGATGCTGCAGGAATTAAGCGCATCCTGAGTGACTCCAAGGGGAATGGACTCTTGGAAGCCTATGTCTAGTTCTTCTGTACTTTGGCTACATACTTTTCTCTTTACTTATCTTACTGTGTATCCCTTTACTGTAATACGTTTTGGCTATAAGTATAATTGCATCCTGTGTCCTGTGAGTTCTCTGAACAAATCACCAAATCTGGGGTGGTGTTGGGAACAAATTTATAAATTGGACTTAATCAGAATTTAACACTTCTACTACTCAGAAGATACTGTTAAAGACAAGTCAGAGACAAATATATATGTATAACATATATATACCTACGTATATATGTGCTTGTTATATATGCATATATATGTATATATATATATGCATATATCTGCACACATATAGATATATATACAAAGCCTTTAGCCGATCAAAAAAGACTATGTAGAATATATGAAGAACTCTTTACAACTCAATAATAAATACATATTTTTTAAATGTGAAAAATATTTGAAAAAGCATTTTACCAAAGTAGATATATGTTGGGAACCCAGGCTAAGCTGATGCAATTGGAACAAGAGGTTGCATCAGCCCTCCCCGCCAAAAGCAAGTTGCATCAGCCCTCCCCGCCAGGAGCATGCCCCGGGCGTAGAGCCTGATCACGCACAGAGCATGCATGCGGGCCACCAATGAAGGACCTGATCACGTGCAGAACATACATGGCTGCACCAATGGGGTAGCTGATCATGAGCTGAACACTCGTCTCCTAGCCTATCAGAACTACTTCCCCTTTCCCTCTCTACCCTCTCCCCTCCCTATATAAGGAACCCATTTTGAAATAAACTTTGCAGCTTGATCAGAACTTTTGTCTTGCTGCCATTCTTCGCGCCTCTTGTCCCATCCCTTCTCATCCACGATAGGTTTGCCCGGGTTCCTGTCTGTTGCTCTGCAGGCCGGAGCAAGTGGCGCCCAACGTGGGGCTCGATGCCGGCCTCCGTGGACCGCCGTCCCCATTAACCGCCGGCCCCGTTAACTGGTTCCCCGCACGGAGCACCGCGGACCACCCGACCGCGAGCCGACTCCTGGAAGTTCGTTCTTCGACGGCGGCATTACTCAGGTAAGACCCAATCATGGGACAAGCATCTTCACACAGTGAAAATGATCTCTTTATAAGTCAGTTAAAGGAATCTCTCAAGGTGCGCAGAATTCGGGTTCGCAAGAAAGACCTTGTCTCCTTTTTTAGTTTCATTTTTAAAACATGTCCATGGTTCCCCCAGGAAGGGTCTATTGACTCTCGTGTTTGGGGACGTGTTGGTGATTGTCTGAACGACTATTACCGTGTTTTTGGTCCTGAGACTATTCCGATCACCACTTTTAATTATTATAATTTAATAAGGGACGTCCTTACTAATCAGGGCGACTCCCCTGACATTCAACGCCTCTGCAAGGAGGGTCACAAAATTCTTATTAGCCACTCCCGACCTCCATCTAGACAAGCCCCTGTAACAATTACCACCTCTGAAAAGGCCTCCTCTCGCCCTCCCTCTAGGGCCCCTTCTACCTGCCCCTCGGTTGCAATTGACATTGGTTCAGATGATACAGGGCAGTCTTCACTGTACCCCAACCTTGCAACCCTTACGGACCCCCCCATTCAAAGTCCTCATTCTCGGGCGCATACTCCGCCCCAACATTTGCCCTTGCTTGCTAATTCTAAAACCTTGCATAACTCGGGTAGTCAGGATGATCAACTAGATCCCGCCGATCAAGCAGATCTGGAAGAGGCAGCTGCCCAATATAACAACCCTGATTGGCCCCAACTAACTAACACCCCGGCATTGCCACCTTTCCGGCCGCCGCCCTATGTTCCTACAGCAGTGCCCCCAGTGGCAGTCGCGGCTCCGGTCTTACATGCCCCCACACCAAGTGCTTTTGCCCCCTCCACAGCTCAAAATTTATCCAATAAAACCTCCATTCAAGAAACTGTAGTCATCCTCAAAGAAATCCAGACTTTAGCTTCAGAATTGTCCAATTTGGCCCTTCTACCTCCCGCGGGAGTTATGGCTTTTCCCGTTACTAGAAGTCAGGGACAAGTTAGCTCCAATACCACGGGCCGAGCGTCTCCTCACCCTGACACGCACACCATCCCTGAGGAGGAGGAAGCAGACTCCGGAGGATCTGACTCAGAGGATGAGGACGGTGAAAGCTCAGAGCCCACCGAGCCTACATACACCCATACCTATAAGCGGCTAAATTTAAAGACAATAGAAAAAATTAAATCTGCTGTTGCTAATTATGGTCCTACCGCCCCGTTTACCGTGGCCCTAGTAGAAAATCTCTGTGAAAGATGGCTTACTCCTAGTGATTAGTTTTTCCTGTCCCGCGCTGCGCTCAGTGGAGGTGATTTTGTCCTTTGGAAGTCTGAATACGAGGAGACCGCTAAACACTTTGCAGAGCACAACGCGCGCAAAGCCTCCTCCAAAGGGTGGACCCTTAAAAAATTCCTTGGCTCCAGCCCTTACCAAAGCAACGAAAAACAGGCCCAATTCCCCCCAGGGCTTTTAACCCAGATTCAGTCCGCAGGCCTAAAAGCCTGGAAGCGACTCCCCCAGAAAGGAGCGGCCACTACTTCCCTTGCAAAAATCAGACAAGGCCCAGATGAGTCATACAGTGATTTTGTAAGCCGTCTCCAGGAGGCGGCAGATCGCCTTTTTGGCTCCGGGGAAAGTGAGAGCTCCTTTGTAAAGCACCTAGCCTATGAAAATGCTAACCCCGCTTGCCAAAGTGCAATTCGGCCTTTTAGGCAGAAGGAGCTTTGCGACTATGTTCGCCTCTGCTCTGGTATTGGCTCTGCCCATGCTGTTGGCCTAGCCATAGGAGCTGCCCTCCAAAATCTTGCCCCCGCACAACTGCCTGGCCGCCCAGGCCCGTGCCCAAGCGAGTGCACAAACAACATTAAATCCCAGATGCACTCCTCCTGCTATTCTAGTTTCTCACAGTGTACTCTTGACAATAATACTTATTTTACTGCCATTCTACAAAGAACAATGGGCCCCTCAGAAACCAATCCTGTCACCAGCGGCCTACAACCTCATGGGGTCCTCCAGGCCGGATGCGAGGGCGAGGTTGGAAAATCTGTTTGTTGGAATCAGCAAGCCCCTATTCACGTCTCCGACGGTGGCGGACCCCAAGATGCTGTGAGAGAGCTTTACGTACAAAAACAAATAGAGCTTATTATTCAAAGCCAATTCCCTAAGTTATCCTACCACCCCCTAGCTCGCTCAAAACCAAGAGGACCTGACATTGATGCGCAAATGCTTGATATTCTGTCAGCCACCCACCAGGCCCTCAATATCTCCAACCCCAGCCTAGCCCAAAATTGCTGGTTATGCTTAAATCAAGGTACCTCCATGCCCCTAGCCTTCCCTGTCAATATATCTAGTTTTAATGCCTCACAAAATAATTGCACCCCCAGCTTACCCTTTAGAGTCCAGCCCATGCCTTCCCAAGTATACCCTTGCTTCTTTAAAGGTGCACAAAACAACAGCTTTGATATTCCGGTTGGCGTTGCCAACTTTGTAAACTGCTCCAGTAGTTCCAACCACAGTGAGGCCCTTTGCCCTGGCCCAGGCCAAGCTTTTGTTTGCGGCAACAACCTCGCCTTTACTGCTCTGCCTGCAAACTGGACAGGGTCATGTGTGTTAGCCGCCCTCCTGCCAGATATAGACATTATTTCTGGTGATGACCCTGTCCCTGTCCCTACCTTTGACTATATTGCAGGGCGGCAGAAACGAGCCGTTACACTGATTCCCCTGCTAGTAGGATTGGGTGTCTCTGCAGCAGTCGCTACCGGTACAGCAGGACTCGGGGTGGCTGTTCAATCTTACACAAAACTTTCCCATCAACTTATTAACGACATCCAAGCCTTGTCTAGCACCATCAATGACTTACAGGACCAACTAGATTCCCTAGCCGAAGTAGTCCTACAAAACAGAAGAGGCTTAGACCTACTCACTGCAGAACAGGGAGGTATCTGTTTGGCTCTACAGGAACGTTGCTGCTTTTATGCCAACAAGTCAGGAATTGTCCGAGATAAAATAAAAAATCTACAAGAAGACCTCGAACGAAGACGCAAGGCACTTGCAGATAATCCCTTCCTCACCGGCCTCAATGGACTTCTCCCTTACCTCCTCCCCTTCCTTGGACCCTTATTCGCTATCATCCTGTTCTTCTCTTTTGCCCCCTGGATCCTAAGACAAGTAACAGTGCTAATCAGGAATCAGCTTAATTCCCTACTGGAAAAGCCCATACAAATCCACTATCACCAACTAGCAACGCGTGATCTAGAATATGGCAGACTGTAGCCGGTTCCCCTCCTACGGGAGCAGCATACCGCTCGACACTATGCTTTACGAAGGTAATGGACACCGCTAGGTGCAAGGCAAGGCACTGCAAGGAGAGGCCTTACTAAGGCTACTGTCGAGTCTCCTGAGAGGTAAGCTGGCTTGCATAGAGGTTGGTACTCAAAAAATCCTCTCCTCCCAAAAAGGTACCTGCAAGCCTGAAAATTACGGCTCAGGAGGAGCACAGCCTCTACCTCCCCTAGCTGGTTAAGGTCCGCCTCCTCTTTTTTTTAAAAGAAAAAGGGAGGAGATGTTGGGAACCCAGGCTAAGCTGATGCAATTGGAACAAGAGGTTGCATCAGCCCTCCCCGCCAAAAGCAAGTTGCATCAGCCCTCCCCGCCAGGAGCATGCCCCGGGCGTAGAGCCTGATCACGCACAGAGCATGCATGCGGGCCACCAATGAAGGACCTGATCACGTGCAGAACATACATGGCTGCACCAATGGGGTAGCTGATCATGAGCTGAACACTCGTCTCCTAGCCTATCAGAACTACTTCCCCTTTCCCTCTCTACCCTCTCCCCTCCCTATATAAGGAACCCATTTTGAAATAAACTTTGCAGCTTGATCAGAACTTTTGTCTTGCTGCCATTCTTCGCGCCTCTTGTCCCATCCCTTCTCATCCACGATAGGTTTGCCCGGGTTCCTGTCTGTTGCTCTGCAGGCCGGAGCAGATATATGGATGGCAAATAAGCAAATGAAAATATGTTAATTATTGCTAATGATTAATGAACTTTAAAAATGTAAATATTCGGCCGGGTGCGGTGGCTCAAGCCTGTAATCCCAGCACTTTGGGAGGCCGAGGCGGGTGGATCACAAGGTCAAGAGATCGAGACCAACCTGGTCAACATGGTGAAACCCCATCTCTACTAAAAATACAAAAAATTAGCTGGGCATGGTGGCGCATGCCTGTAATCCCAGCTACTCAGGAGGCTGAGGCAGGAGAATTGCCTGAACCCAGGAGGCGGAGGTTGCGGTGAGCCAAGATCGCGCCATTGCACTCCAGCCTGGGTAACAAGAGCGAAACTCCATCTCAAAAAAAAAAAAAAAAAAAAAAAAAGTAAATATTCTTATTACTATACATATATTAAAATGAAAAAAACCAATCAGACAAAGTGTTGGATATTGATACCATCACTTGGAATAATGTTGGCAGTTTCTTTAAAAATTAAGCATTCATCTACCATACGATCTGTTGATTCCGCTAGCATGTATTTTACCCCAGATAGATAAAAGCCTAGGACCATACAAGTACTTTGTGCGATTTAAATATGTGCAGTGTGTACAGCAATTATACTGCAATAAGCTATTTTTAAAAGTACAAACATGGGCCGGGCTCAGTGGCTCATGCCTGTAATCCCAATAATTTGAGAGGCCGAGGCAGGTGGATCACCTGAGGCCAGGAGTTCGAGACCAGCCTGGTCAATGTGGTGAAACCCTGTCTCGACTGAAAATACAAAAAAGACTGGGCACAGCGGCTCATGCCTGTAATCCCAGCACTCTGGGAGGCTGAGGCAGGCGGATCACAAGGTCAGGAGTTCAAGATCAACCTGGCCAACATGGTGAAACCACGTCTCTACTAAAAATACAAAAATTCACTGGGCATGGTGGCATGCACCCATGGTCCCAGCTACTTGGGAGGCTGTGGCAGGAGAATTGCTTGAACCTGGGAGGTGGAGGTTTCAGAGAATGGAGATCATGTCATTGCACTCCAGCCTGGGCGACAGAGCAAGACTCTGTCTCAAAAAAAAAAAAAAAAAAAAAGCAAATACATATACAATATAATTACCCTGACTGTAAGACAATTATTAGGTTGGTACAAAAGAAATTATTGTAGTTTTTGCCATTACTTTCAATGGCAAAGACTGCAATTACTTTTGCACCAACCTAATAGGATTTCATTACAAAATTCAGTATCCATTGCAGACGATACAGCCTCATAATGGGATATAAGCTTTAAAAGTTGCATTCTCTTGATCCTGTATAATGTGTCTCTGTAATTATCCTCACATTGGAGATGGCAAAGACTAAATTTGAGCTCTTTCATGAACACAGGCTGCTGCCTAAGTGGGCTTCCTGGTGAGACACACAACCCCATCCACACACGTAGTCTGTGGTAGAGTCTCATCCTCAGGTGTTCTGACCCCATCTTTTTTCTTTGCTTCAAATTCCTCTGAAGGTCCTTCTTAAAAGACCAACGTTTACTGAATTTCTTCTCCATCATAGCTCTATGTGAGACACAGTGAAAGATTCTAGGCTGACTTTCATGGAATCTATCCAGTAGCTTGAAATATAAAGAAGAGAAAGCAGCAAATTGAACAACAACAATAACAAAGTACAAATGAAAACCATGAGTAAAGACCACGCTCCAGCAGGTAACATTTGTACAGTTACTGACGCCCTTGCAGACACCCTGGATGATGAATGACCCTCTTGCCTGCTAAATGTTAAAAGTCACAGAAAGGATAATAAAATGCAATGGGGGGTATGGAGACTATCAGGATGACCTAAATGACAATGAGCATAAAGAAAAAGCCGATAGTGAGAAGGCTGTAATAGGAAAATAATGAGCCTGGCTTATCTTGCCTTTTCAGAGATTCTTGGAGCACCACGCTTGCTAACATTTTCTGAAACAAAATAGTACTTTTTTTTCTCAGAAAACATATTCAAAATCTGAAATGAAAAATCTGTCAAGCATGTGGTTGTACCATGGAGGGTGACCCGCTGGGGAATGGAAGGACTGGAATATTGAGAGAGCCATGCGATTTGTGGAATCCTGAAGCTTAATTCTTACTGCAGGCTATCCTCTCTTAAAAGGAACTTGGAAAGAAAATCATCAGAAATTGGCTCTCGCATTCCAGAAAAAGACATTTCATGAACTTCCAGCTTAATGAAAAACTAAGTGCTTTCAGTTACGGCATCAACTTTTTTCAAAGCTTATTCCTATTACCCTTGTAAAAATATTTCTTTGTTCTCTCTCCTTTTTTTTCTTCCAGTTTCTATCTTTTGACTGAAGTACATTTCTCTCCCAACAAGAAAGTTTACTCCAATAGGAGACTCTTGCCATCACCGCCAAGCTTTCTCAAAGGTACTCCCCTGGTTCTTAAAGAAACCACAGGCTGAATGAGGGCCTCTTACATCTGAAACAGGGGCACAATTCCAGAGAGTGGCTTAATCAATAATCATGGACCAATTTGTTGATTGTCCATGTGAGATGAGGTGGGAAGGAAGGTTCTGTGTGCCTCTCAGAGGTCTCTTCCTAACCTTCTTCCTATCTCTGTTCCCACGTAATTCCCACTTTTGAACCCAGCCTTTGGGTATGCGCCTATGCTCTGCAACCAGTCAAGATCTTACGCAGAAGAGATGTGAGATGCAACATTAACTGTCCATAATTAAGAGCTGCAAATAAAGAGACTATCGAGAAGGAAATTGTTGAAGACGTTATGGAACATCCACACTATGAGAAACAGACAACTATTAAAATAATGGGGCAGATTTATACTTACAGAGTTGGAAAGTTATCCATAATGTATTGTTAAGTAATAAAGCCAAACTGCTTACCACAATGCATAGGTATATAGAAATATCTTTAGACATTTATTTAAAAACTATTGAAAAGGCATAAACTATATTTGGGGTAGGAGGGGAGCAGGAGACGTCTACGTTTTACTTTCTGGAATTTTTAAGTATGGGCGTTGTGGTCATTTCTACTTCTTTGTCTTTTCCTTATTTGCTTTTTCAATTAAAAATTGTAAAAACCAATAAGTGAAATTAAAACATACTTTATGTTTTTTTCTCACTTATTTTTGGGCTAATCTAATAAGGGTAACACATAGATAGATACCTTGACTGTCTTAGTCATGGTTGTATTCCTTATGCCTAGAAGAGTATCTAGCATATTGAAAACATTCAATAAATATTTCTTAAAAAGATGGAATAGGCCAGGCAAGGTGGCTCGCACCTGTAATCCCAGCATTTTAAGAGGCCGAGGCGGGTGGATCACAAGGTCAAGAGATCGAGACTGTCCTGGTCAACATGGTGAAACCCCGTCTCTACTAAAAATACAAAAAATTAGCTGGGCATGGTGGTATGTGCCTGTAATCCCAGCTACTCAGGAGGCTGAGGCAGGAGAATTGCCTGAACTCAGGAGGCAGAGGTTGCGGTGAGCTGAGATCGCGCCATTGCACTCCAGCCTGGGTAACAAGAGCGAAACTCCATCTCAAAAAAATAAAAAAATAAAAAAATAAAAAAAGATGGACTAATTCAACAGATTCCATTCCATCACTGAATCCAGTCCAGTGTCCATGGTAAAACTGGACTCTGCCTTCTTCACCCACTTGGCCCTGTTCATCACAATTATGTCCCTACCTTGCTCCCTTGGTCTGTATCTGTCTTAATTCTTTCCTTGTTGAACTAGTCCTCTAAGCATCAGCCTGGCCTTGTTTTGTCTTCCTATCAGGGGACAAAGTCCTCCCTTTTTGTCCTAACTGAGTGCTCACTGCTATCTAGTGAACGTTCTTCTGTTTCCTACTGTCTACTTGCACTCGGGATAGAAACAACTCTGAGGTCATCCATGATGTGTCTGTCTTGACTCCCTGCAAGTTCCTTAGACCACACTCATGATTATTCTCTGACTGCTTTTTTTCCCTTTGGATACTCTCACCTATCTGTTTGATGGGATATCTTCCTAGGTTCTGAGACTGGACCTGTTATCCAAGGTCTCCTATCAGGGGTCAGGTTGGGTTCCAGATCCTGGGCCTTCCTAGTCTATAACACCCTACTGCAGTAATATAGGTTACCTGTAACTGGGCTGAGAAGTTATACCCCTAAGATGGTTCACTAACACCAGGAAATAGTCAACTTCTTTAGTTTCCTCTTACATAATGCAAACACTCCCAGGAAGTAAAATACATTTTTCTGACTTTTTTTAATCCAACTTATTTACCTGAAATGAAAACACATCACCAAATAATAGTCTGCAAGAACCTCTGGCCCCGCTCAGTGGCTTTTCTTTCTCAGTTATTTTACCTTTTACTCTTTGTACATAAATAGAAATCTATGGATGGGATCTTGGTTCTAGTCACCTAAGAAACTCTATAGTGTCAATGAGTTCATCCTAATCTTTTGCAACCTGAATAACCACTACTATGGAAGTGCACTGTGGAAAAGGTCTTGGTCCTAGCAAAGATTTGGAGTGTTTTTCCCAATATAAAACAGCCAATTGCAAAGTCAAGAGAAGTCATTTCAGTATGTCTTATAATACTGATGGTTGTTAAGATCATGTTCTCAACTATTTGATCTAAAATCTTATACTCTGATCTAATAAATTTTATATTTAGCAGGAGGTAGTTGTTTCTTAATAGAAAATGTATACAAAAAAAAGTCAATCCATGGTATCTGTAAATGTAGTTAGGTTAAAGTGAGAGATTATGTTGCAAGTAGGTCAGGTTCCCAGGAACACCTGAATCTTGCTCTTAGTCCATATTCCTTGTTTAAGGTCCCTGGGAGAAATGCATGACCAGAAAATGACACAAAGAACACTGGATATTTGTTGGGCCTAGATCTAATCATAATGAGCCAGGCTGTTCAGTGCAGACCACAGAGTAAAGTGGATACTCTCTGCTTAAGATAAAGAATCCTACAAAATCTAGAAAGGCTTATTTAGTATACTTCCACTGCACAGCCCAGAGCTGAGTCACAGCCTCACGACTACAACAACGGAAAAACACATTGACCGACAAGAAGCAAAAGACTCAATGAAGATCAGAGTATCGACCATAAACCTCAGTAAACTGGCTTCCAGTCTTTCTCAAGTAAAACGTGCTTATTTTAGTTATTTGGAAGAGAGTGCATTCAGAATGAGGCAACAAAGAGAAAACCACAAATGGCTGGGGTTTTTCTAAGAGAAACAGCAAGGGAACGACTGTCTTCTCCTGCTATGGGAAAGAATAATGTCCACAAGTCCACTTGAAGAGACCACAAAGATCTTCACTTTCTTTGAAAGCTCCATCACTGGGATTATGGCCCAGTACAATGTCCTAGAATCTAACCAATCCAGAAAAGCAGTCCTTAAGGATGGAATGAGTTGGGCAATAGTAGCTGAAGTTCCCTTGGCCTACTGTGTGCTTTATTTTATTTCTAGTTTTTCCTACACACAACTAGTCAAATGAAAGGAGCTCCTGCCTCTGCCTCCCAAAGTGCTAGGATTATAGGTGTGAGCCACCCCACTCAGCCCATCCTGATTTTCAACAAAGACACTTCCTGAGGTATGCCTTTACTGAATCCCCAGACCACCTTAAGTCCCACTGTCACAAGATACCAAGGCTCATTTCTTCATTGCTAATGTGTAATTTCCATTCAATATTTGACTTCTCCACTAGACCACAGGTTCTATAAAAACCAGGGACCATGACTGCCTTGATTATCTCTTTACCTAAGGCACCTAGAACAGGGTCAAGCACACAGTATTTGTTTAATAGGTTTTTTAATTTATTAAAGAATTTGTAATTAACCAGAAAAATACATTCCACTAGAAGTACATGTGAGAGGGTATGGAAACATGTTTTTGACTTCTGAAGACCTGCCACATGAATGGACAAAGGTCTATTCAATCTTAAGTCAGAAATAAAAAAATCCCAGCAGTTGTAAATGACTCTCCAAATTGACCATTTCTGTGCAATTTCTACCTTGGAATCTAGCTAGGCTCTGTCAGTAGATTCAAATCCGCAAATGTATTTTATAATCCCTTTGGCAGTAATCACATCCACCAAGAAGGTTATCTAATTATGAGTCACCATGTTTCAAGGTATTTAAGATTATATATTACTTAAAATAAAAAACATAAAATAAAAAAAATTCAGCTCTCATTTCTTAACAATGTGACCTTGAGGAAGCCAACTGATCCATCTGAATTTAGTTACCTATAAAAAGATAATAATGATTCTTGAGGTAGCATAGATGAAAGAATATTCCAAATTATAAAAGATTAGAAATTGTTGGAAACATATAAGAATTTCAAATAAGAAAGTACACAATGTTAGAGTTGGGGAGCCCAAATGAGTTCCCTTGCAACCCAGTGAGCAAATGGCAAGGCCAGAGAGTGTGAGCACTCTCTGAGCACTGCCTGATAGTTTCCCATCAACCCTGCCTTCCAGATAGCATGACTGCTCCTGCCAAAGGTAAGGCTGGATGCTGATTTTATTTAAATAGATTCCATTCTATCAGATTGTCACAGGATAAAAATATGTTCCCATACTCTCCATGAATTTGCTATGCAGTTCGATAGCATATAAAAGCCACTGAAGTACAAACACAAGCTAAATGAATCTGAGCATATGAGGAGACACAGCCTTGCACTGCCTTCCTAGAGGCCAAACTGACACACTTTACTAAGGGAAAAATGGCTCTATGAGGGAAAACTTAAAAGGAAGTTTTAGAATACACAGAAATGACCCAGTCCTGATGTGCTCCAGGACTCTTAGTACTGGTGAAAACCCTTGTAGCAGGACCCAATCCCAGGCCATGCCAGGTGGTGCAGTTGAATGAGGAACACTAGATTCTACACTCTGCCAACGTGTTTATCACTCATCATTCTCTCAGATTTTGCAACAGTCACAGGCATGCATAAGAAACGACACATGTAGTGGTAACAGGAAGGAGTTTCAATCCAGAGAAGGCACCACCATGGCCCCCAGACAGCAAACACTGGAGAAGAAGCACAGACAGAGATGGTGGCTGCAGTTGGGTAAGGCTGCTTGCCATCTGGGACTTTGAGGGACTAGGGGAGCCTCAGGGTGGGAGCAAAAAATCTGGGGTCAGGTGCTTTTGGCCACCATGGATCACCAGAGATCTAAAGCTGGCCCCACAAAGTTGACTTTCCTTGGTAAAAAACTTTTCAGAAACTTGTCATAAAAGAAGAGCTGCTGGTAAAAATCCAGAGGCAACCTCCTGTGAGCTCTTCTCCCAGGTGCTGAGTACGAGCTAAGCCAAGAGACCTGTGGATTCCTCTCACTAAAGTGTCTTGTGACAGGGTGCCCCTAAACACATGCTCGCTCTCACTGTTGGTTAATTGCTTCCTATGTTTCTCACCTCCTGCATGGAATCAGCCCACAAAAATGCCAAAGCCCACTAGTATCTGCTGGTGCCTCTGCCCTTGAAGAGATTAGTATTTAACTCAGACGTTAATGATGTAGCTATTACCAAATGAACAAAGTGAATGCAAATGGTGCACGCTCATATATGCGTGAGCCACCCCAAGCACCCCAGAGAAATCCATTCTGCTGCCTGTATATTTGGTAGCAAAGAAACATCAGGGGAAGAAGCTGTTTAGCTTTCAGAGGCAAATCTTCTAATGATCATGGGAACTAAAATGTCAGTTTTGAAAAATGGAAATTTTGTTTGAGAAGCTCCTGTGGGGTCCCCTCAGTGTTTTGCATATGGTTTCAGAAAGGGGGCCATTATTGACATTCTGCAGAGATTCTAGCAAAATCCAGCCAAGGTTCCCAAGTTTTTATAAATTCTCCTAATGAATCTCTAGGCAAAAGAGAACAGAATTCTATGAAATTCCCAAAGCAAGCTTAGGCCCAAAACATTGACTATCTCTTTAGATATAGAAATAAATCCAAATATCCCCTGGTGCTATACATACTTGTTATTTTTCTGTCTTGCCTGGGAGGATTTATTCTCCTAAATTAGGTGATTTCAGCTTTGGGATACTTGCAAGAAGCTACTTTCACTTGGTTGGTGCTTCAACCAACCAAAATGAAAAGAGAAAGCCCAACTGAAGGGGAATGGGTTTTCTTTTGAACTGCACACAGAGGCCTGTTTTGCTGTGAAGGTTCTGAGGCCCTATAAAAGGCTTCAATCATGGTTAATAGCAGAAGGTTTTGGGTAGGAAAGAGCTGCAAGTTTGAACACCTTGAACTCCCTCATTCTAGTTTACTGACATACATCAGTGAAAAGCATTTTGTTCTGTCCAGATTCTTGTTTTGATAGTCTCCAAATTATTTATCCTGCCTCTATGTCAATATTCTCCAAATTGGTCCCATAATCTCTCCACCTAAAGTTGTACTCACTCACAGATAATAATAATAATAGACACTAAAAGACCTTATACACATGCAGAACATTCACCCAACAGTAGCCAATACACATTCTCCTGAAGTGCACACGCAACTCTCTGGATAAATCACTTGTTCTGTGGGTCACAAAACAAATCTTAGGAAATTTAGGAAGACTAAAATCATACCAAGTATCCTTTCTGACTACATTGGGATGAAACTGAAAATCAATAGTAGAAGGAAAACTGAAAAACTCACAAACACATCCTTGAACAATCAATAAGTCAAAAAAAAAATCAAAAGGGAAATTAGAAAATCTATTGAGACAAATGAAACCAAAAACAGAGACCTGGGAAAAACAGCGGTTACAAGTTCCACTGCAGCAGACTTAAATGTACCTGCCCAGCAGCTCTGAATGGAAAAATGAAGCTCACAGCTCAGAACTTGAGCTCCTATAAGGGACAGACTGTCCCCTCAAGCAGCTCCCCAACCCCCATATATACAAAGAGACACCTCATAAAGGAGAGCTCAGGCTGACACCTGGTGGGTATCCTTCTGGGACAAAGGTAACAGAAGAAGAAACCAGCAGCAACCCTTATTGTTCTGCAGCAACCACAGGTGATCCCCAAGCAAGCAAAGTCTGGAGTGGACCTCCAGCAGTCCTACAGCAGAGGGGCCTGACTGTTAGAAGGAAAACTACAAAACAGAAAGAAATAATTTCCTCATCAACAAAAATGATTTCCACTCAGAGACCCCATCCATAAGTCACCAACTGCAAAGACCACAGGTAGATAAATCCACAAAGATGGGAAGAAGCCAGTGCAAAAAGGATGAAAACACCCAAAACCAGAATGCCTCTCCTCCTCCAAGGGATCGCAACTCATCACCAGCAAAGGAATAAAGCTAGATGGAGAATGAGTCTGATGAATTAAGAATAAACAGCTTAGAGAAGAATATAAACGACTTAATGGAGCTGGAAAACACAACACGAGAACTTTGTGAAGCATACACAAGTTTCAATAGCCTAATCAAACAAGCAGAAGAAAGGATATCAGAGACTGAAGATCAACTCAATGAAATAAAATGAGAAGGCAAGATTATAGAAAAAAGAATGAAAAGAAATGAACAAAGCCTCCAAGAAACATGGGATTATGTGAAAAGACCTAATCTACTTTTGATAGTTGTACCTGAATGAGACAAGACAGAATGAAACCAAGCTGGAAAGGACTCTTCAGGATATTATCCAGGAGAACTTCCCCAACCTAGCAAGGCAGGCCAATATTCAAGTCCAGGAAATACAGATAACACCACAAAGATATTCCTCAAGAAGAGCAACCCCAAGGTACATAATCGTCAGACTCACCAGAGTTGAAATGAAGGAAATAATGCTAAGGGCAACCAGAGAGAAATGTCGGGTTACTCACAAAGGGAAGGCCATCAGACTCACAGCAGACCTCTTGGCAGAAACCCTACAAGCCAGAGAAGAAGAAGAGAGTGAGGGCCAATATTCAACATCCTTAAAGAAAAGAGCTTTCAACCTAGAATTACATATCCAAGAAAACTAAGATTCATAAGCAAAGGAGAAATAAAATCCTTTACAGACAAACAATTGCTGAGGGATTTCATCACCACCAGGCCTGCCTTACAAGAGCACCCGAAAGAAGCACTAAATACAGAAAGGAACAACCAGTACCAACCACTACAAAAATGTAGCAAATGGTAAAGAGCATCCACACAATGAAGAAACTGCATCAACTAATGTGCAAAACAACTTAAAGCAGTGTCTAGAGGAAAATACGTAGCAATAAATGCTCACATGAGAAGCAAGGAATGATCTAAAATTGACACCCTATCATCAAAATGGAAAGAGTTAGAGGAGCAAGGTCAAAAAAACCAAAAAGCTAGCAGAAGACAAGAAATAACTAAGATCAGAGCAGAACTGAAGGAGATAGAGACACAAAAACCCTTCAAAAATCAATAAATCCAGGAGCTGGTTTTTTGAAAAAATCAACAAAGTAGACAGACCACTAGCCAGATTAGTAAAAGAGAAATGAGAGAATAATCAAATCGATGCAATAAAAAATGATAAAGGGGATATCACCACAGATTCCATAGAAATGCAAATTACCATGAAAGATTACTATAAACAACCCTATGCACATAAACCAGTAAACCTGAAAAAAATGGATAAATTCCTAAACACTTGCATCCTCCCAAACCTAAACCAGGAAGAGATCGAAATCCTGAACAGAGCAATAACAAAGGCTAAAGTTGAGGCAGCAATTAATAGCCTACCAAACAAAAAAAGCCCAGTCCCAGATAGGTTCACAGCTGAATTCTACCAGACATACAAAGAGTAGCTGGTACCATTCCTTCTGAAACTATTCCAAACAATCCAAAAAGAGGAAATCCTTCCCAAATCATTTTATGAGACCAACATCATCCTGATACCAAAATCTGGCAGAGACTCAATAAAGAAAGAAAACTTCAGGCCAATATCCATGATGAACATAAATGCAAAAATCTTCCATAAAATACTGGCAAATCAATTGCAATGGCACATCAAAAACCTCATCCATCATGATCAAGTAGGCTTTATCCTGGAGATGCAAGGCTGGTTCAACATATGCAAGTCTATAAACAATTCACCACATAAACAGAACCAAAGACAAAAACCACGTGATTATCTCAACTGATGCAGAGAAGGCCTTCAACAAAATTCAACAGCACTTTATGCTAAAAACTCCCAAACTAGGTATCAATGAAACGTTTCTCAAAATAATAAAATCTATTTACAACCAACCCATAGCCAATATCATACTAGCCAGAGCAATCAGGCAAGAAAAAGAAATAAAGAGTATTCAGTTAAGAAAAGAGGAAGCCAAATTGTCTCTATTGCATATGTACCTTTGCAACAATCCTGCAGGTTCTGCATATGTACCCCAGAATCTAAAGTGCAATAAAATATATATAAAAGAAAACAAAAACACAACAAATCAAACCTCATGAGATGAGACAAACACAGTACCAAGAGGAAAGTTTGTAAAGGTAAATACTTACATTGAAAAAGTAGATCTCAAGTCAACAACTAATAAAGAATATATAAACAATAGAGTTTCAATGAAACTAAGAGTGAGAGTTTTTAAAAGATCAACAAAATTTAGTCAGACTAAGACAAAAAAGAGAAGACTCAAAATCAGAAATGAAACAGGAAACATGACTGATGACACAGAAATTAAAAATATTATGAGACTAATGTAAACAGTTTTACAACAAAAAATTAGATAGCCTAGGTGAAATGGCTAAATTTTGAGAAACATACAACTTACTAAGACTTAAATCTTATGATTCAGAAATAGAAAATATAAACAGACCTATAACTAATAAGGAAATTGCATCAGTAGTCAAAAATCTTTCAACAAAGAAAACCTCAGGACCACATGATTTCACTTAACAACAGTTTTTCTCAAACTTGAACAAAAAAATTAGAGGAGAGAATATTGCCAAACTCATTTTATGAAGTCAACATTACCCTGAAACCAAAGCCAGAGAGAAAAATGACAAGAAAAGAAAACTGCAGGTCATTATCGCTGATGAATACAGATGCAAAAATCCTCAAGGAAATACTAGCAAAGTAAACCTAACATTAAAAAGATGATCATACACCCTGACCAAATGGGCTTTTCTCTTGGATACAGGGATATGCAAATTAATCAATATGATAAACTGCATTAACAGAAGAAAGAATAAAAATTACATGATCATCTCAATATATATATGAAAAGTATTAGACAAAATTCAATCACCAGGATCAAATCATTTAAAAAACTAAGAATAGAAGATTACCTTAACATAAGAAAGACTACATAGAAAAAAGTATAAAATTGGGCCTTTATTTACACCATACAGAAGAACAACTCAAAATGGATTAAGATGTAACAACAAAAACATAAAATTTCTAAAAAATAAAAAATGGAGAAAAGCTTAATAACATTGATCTTGGCAATAATTTACTGAATTTGACACCAAAGGCATAGGCAACAACAACAAAAAAGATAATAGAGAAGTTGAGACTACATTTCTCTGAAAAATTGCTGTGCAGCAAAGGAAACGATCAACAGATTGAAAAGACAAGCAATAGAATGGACGCAAATAAAACTAAAAACCAAAGAAACAAAATGCCTTAATTTTAAAAATGGGCAAAGGACTTGAATAGACAGTTTTCCAAAGAAGACTTACATATGGGAGCAGGTATATGAAAAGATGCTCAGCATCACTAGGCATTAAGAAAATGAAAATATGAATTAGACAATATCACCCTACACCTATCAGGATGATCATTAGCAAAAAGGGAAAAGGGGAGAGACAAAGAGAGAAGAAAACAGCAGTGTTCACAAGAATGTGGAGAATCTGAAACCCTGTGCATTGCTCACAGAAATGCAAAATGGTGCAGCTGCTGTGAAAAACACTATGGCGACCTCAAACACACACACACACACACACACACACACACACACATACACACACACACACAAACTTAAAACTGCCATATGATCCAGCAATTCCACTTGTGGGTATTTATTCAAAATAAATCAAGATCTGAAGGAGATACTTGCACTCCCCTGTTCATTGCAACATTATTTACAGTAGCCAAGGGAAACAACCTAAATGTCCATTGATGGATGACTCAGTAAAGAAAATGTGGCATATACATAAGAAGGAATTCTATACAGAGTTAAAAATAAGAAAATCCTGCCATACACAGCAGCATGGATATAACATGATTAAAATTAGCCAGTCACAGAAGGAAAATATTGCATGCTATACAATATTCATATAGTTAAGAATACTGTACTGTACAGTTGAAGATCTAAGAGGAGAGATTTTACATTGTGCGTTTTTTACCAGAATAAATTTTTTAAACAGATGCCAGAAGCCCACTGTTCAATCTGGCATCCAGTGGGAAACACAGGCCTCTCAGCCTTTACTGGCAATCAGGCTTGGTTATCTGAACAGCATTCAGAGGGTAACAATTGCCCTGCTTTCCCAGCCCCACTCAATCAAAATGTTTGGTGTCTCCAATCATGCACTTGGCCCCACGCAGTTCCTGAGCCATTTGCAATCAAGGTACACTATCTTAGCGTCTTTCATGCTCAGGAGATGGGTGCTGCTGCCCAGAGTTTCCTGTCTATAATGCCTGGCATGAAATCAAGGTACCTGTATGGAACTTAATCAACTTCTCCCACACTGTATTTCCTGACTAATACTCCACTGATTAAGGTGCTAAAAGGTATACTTGGATTTCTGATTTCAAAATTGTTCAACAGACATAAAAGACTGCTCTGCCTTACTTGAAAATAATAGGAAAATTAATTGAAGCAGAGCGACACAGAACATAAATTAACAAACAAACATAAAGGAGCAAAAGGAAAGCTTTGGTGGATAAGAAACTGAAGAATCATTGTTCAACACCCACCTATGAGTGAGAACATGCGGTGTTTGATTTTCTGCTTTTGTGTCAGTTTGCAACAATCTTGCATGTTTTTCACATGTACCCCAAAACCTAAAATGCAGTAAAAAAAAAAGAAACTGAAGAATCATAGAAAAGAGAAAGTCAACTGAATTGAAGAGAAAAAGAAAGTCACAGCCCGGCATGACTGGTAGGACTTTTAGGAAAGTTGAATCACAAAAGTGAGAGCAGTACTGAGGGTCCTGACTTTCTAAAATGCCCCATACCCAGAGATGGAAACCAGTGAGGCACGCAGAGCAGCACGGTAAATGGAAGTACCACCAGGCATGGTCCAGCCCTGGGCGTCTCCTTCTCCTTCCTCCATTCTCCACAGGGGGTCTATTTCTGGGTTTGGGGAGCCTGCTTTGAGGGTACAGTACAGACAGGCAGGATCCTCGAGAACTGGGGACACCTCTAAGGACCAGAGAAAAGACCCATCTATATTAAGTGCCAAATATTTTGGGGGCTTTGTTTTTTTTGTTTTGTTTTTTAGAGACAAGGTCATGCTCTGTCACATAGGCTGGAGTACAGTGGCAAGATCATAGCTCCCACCAGCCTCACTCTCGTAGGCTTAAGTAATCCTCCCACCCAAGCCTCTCTAGTAGCTAGGACTTACAGATGTGCACCACCACATCTGGCTACATTTTTCAATATTTTTTTTTTATAGAGACAGGGTCTCACTATGTGGCCCAAGCTGGTCCCAAACTCTTGGTCTCAAGTGATCCTCTCACCTCGGCCTCCCCAAAGACCAAGATTACAGTCGTGAGTCACCACGCCCAGCCCAAAGAATATTTTTAAATTCACGTTGCTTGAGCATTGTGGTGTCCTTTCAGTTTGACGAGCCATGCCATTTCACTGCTCTCTTTTCCAGTGTTCTCCTCTTTCCTTTCTTTTCCTCTGGATTCATCCTCTACGTCTTGGCCTCTATTTCATTCTCTTTTTCTTGTCTTCCACACTGTGCTGCATCCTAAGAGAATTATTCTGCCTAATCTAGCTCATTCATTTGTTGTCAGCTATTCCCAATTTGCTATTCTGCCCACATTTTTTGTTTTTCTTTTTGACCTAAATTTAATTTTAACTTCCAAGAATGGGTTTTGTTTTTTTTTTCATAAATGCCTATGAGGATTTTGCTAGTATAAAGGAAAGAGAGGATGGACTTGGAATAACTAAATGTGTCTGTCATGCCACGTAGCAAATATGCAGCTTGGTATCCTGCTTTGTTTTAATTTATGTCACCCATAAATATTCTATAAAAATATGTATTTTAAGGTTTAAATAATATTACTAGTCTGTCTCAATTGTACAACAATTATTTAACCATTTTTCCAATGTTGGATATTCAGTTGGTTTAAATTTTTTATTATTATGGTTGGCCAGGTAATGAGCACAATAACATAAAATTACTTGTACATAGATCTAACAATGTCCTTAGAAAACATGCATAATAATAAATTAATGTGTAGAGGCAGATATTAACAAATTTGTTTCCAGAAATATTGTTTTCAGTTATATTCCCACCGACAGTGTCCAATTCAGCTTTCCCTTGTCAATATTGAATATTATGTTTTTAATATTTTCAAATTTTGAGAAGTAAAAATATTTTCTGACTTTAATGTATCTTTTATAATTATTAGAGATTTTGAACTTTTTCTACATAGTTCTTGGCTATATGTATTTCATATCAGATAAATGTTTACATATCATCTTCCCATATTCTACAGTTTGTAGCTATTTCTGTTATGAGATTTTTATATATTGACTATTTCAAGCCTTTGTCATAATTGTAACCAAAAAATACTGGTTTTCAACTATCATTTCATTTTCTAATGATTTATAATAAGCAGAAGATACTTAGTTTTTGTTATTGTTTTATTATTCACTTATGTTTGCCTTCATATTAAATTTATTCCTTTAAGGGTTTCTCTTCTGGAGGCTCCCAAGGTGGCCAAATAAGAGGCAGCTCAGGAACACAGCTCCCAGTGATAGAGACGCAGAAGCTGAGTGGTCTCCACAATTTCAAATGAGGTACCAGTTTCATTTTGTGGGTCTGGTTGGACAGTGGGCATAAACCAAATGGGGCAAGTTGAGGCAAGAGGGGGCACTGCCCCACCCAGGAGGTGCATGCAACTGACCGGAGGACCAGGGGAATCTCCTGCTCTGGGAGTTCCACCCAAGCCGTCTACAACCCACAGAGCAGGAGATCTTCGCTGTACTGAAAAAGCCTCAGTGAGCTGCCTGAACAGGGAAGAACAGCAACTTCGGCTGCTGCCGCTGGAGCTGTCTGCATAGATCTAGGTGGAAGCACTGGCTGACACTGAGAATACCAGAAAGCCAGGTGGCCAGAGCTACCCACCCCCAAGAAAGAAGGGGAACTGAAAATAGGGAAACAGGCCAGAAGGCAGGACAGGTTTCCCCAAACAAAGCCTAGAAGGCTAAAAACTCTCACTTCGGAGTTTCACACCCAGAACATCATAGTGACCAGGAACGATCGAGCTCCGTGGGGAAAGGGCAGCCACCATTGCAGAAGCCAGCCTAATTTTCCTGAGTAAATAAAAGACGCAGGAGCTCCACTGAATTCGTGGCAGCCCAGCAGTGCCTCTGCAGGCAGACAAAGGAAAGGCCACCTCCCCAGGTAGTTACCTCAGATGAAAGCTATATAAATCCAAGATGGGAGAAAAATCAGCGCAAGAAGAATGAAACCATCAAAAGCCAGAATGCCTCTTCCCCACCATGAGATTGCAACTCCTCACCAGTAAGGGAACAAAACTAGATGGAGAATAAATTTGACGAATTGACAGAATCAGGCTTCAGAAGGTGGGTAATAACAAACTTCTCTGAGCTAAAGGAACATATTCTAACCCAATGCGAAGAAACTAAAATGCTTGAAAAAAGGTTAGATGAGATGCTAACTGGAATAACCAGCTTAGAGAAGAATATAAACGACTTGATGGAGCTGAAAAAACACAGCACAAGTACGTCACAAAGCATACACAAGTTTCAATAGCCGAATAGATCAAGCAGAAGAAAGGATATCAGAGATTGAAGATCAACTAAATGAAATAAAATGAGAAGTCAAGAAAAGAGAGCAAGAAGTGAAAAGAAGTGAACAAAGTCTCTAAGAAATATGGGATTATGTGAAAAGACCTAATCTACCAGAAGATGATGGGGAGAATGATTCCAAGCTGGAAAATGTTCTTCAGGATATTATCCAATATCATACTTATTGTCCGATTCAATATAGTATTGGAAGTTCTAGCCAGATTTGCAGATGACATTATTGTATATTTAGAAGACCCCACTGTCCGAGCCCAAAATCTTCTACAAGTCTCAGGATACAAAATCAATGTGCAGAAATCACAAGCATTCCTATACACCAATAATAGACTTAAAGAGAGCCAAATCAAGAAGAAACTGCCATTCATAATTGCTACAAAGAGAATAAAATCCCTAGGAATACAACTAACAGAAGATGTAAAGGATCTCTTCAAGGAGAACTAAAAACCACTACTAAAGGACATAAGAGAGGACACAAACAGATGGAGAAACATTCCATGCTAATGGTTAGGAATAATCAATATTGTGAAAATGGCCATACTGCCCAAAGTAATTTTAGATTCAACACTATCCCCATCAAGCTACCCACGACTTTCTTTACAGATCTGAAAAAAAAAAAAAAAAAAAAAAAAACCACTTCAAACTTCATATAGAACCAAAAGAGAGCCCGCAAAGTCAAAACAATCCTAAGCAAAAAGAACAGAGCTGGAGGCATCATGCTACCTGACTTCAAACTATACTATAAGGCTACAGTAATAAAAACAACATAGTATTGGTACCAAAACAGAGACATAGACCAATGGAACAGAAAAGAGGCCTCAGAGGCAATGCCACACATCTACAACCATCTGATCTTTGACAAACCTGACAAAAACAAGCAATGGGGAAAGGATGCCCTGTTTAATAAATGGTGTTGGGAAAACTGGCTAGCCATGTGCAGAAAGCAGAAATTGGACCCCTTCCTGACACCTTACACTAAAATTAACTCCAGATGGATTAAAGATTTAAACATAAGACCTAACACCATAAAAACCCTAGAAGAAAACAGGCAGAACCATTCAAGACATAAGCACAGGCAAGGACTTCATGACTAAAACACCAAAAGCATTGGCAACAAAAGCCAAAATAGACAAATGGGATCTAAAATTAATCTCTAGAGCTTCTGTACAGCAAAGGAAACAACAATTAGAGTGAACTGGCAATCAACAGAATGGGAAAAAAATTTTGCAATTTACCCATCTGACAAAGGGCTAATATATAGAATCTACAAAGAACTAAAACAGATTTGTAAGAAAAAAACAAACTCATTCAAAGGTGGGTGAAGGATATGAATAGACACTTTTCAAAAGAAGACATATATGAGGCCAACAAACATATGAAAAAATGCTCATCATCACTGTCATTAGAGAAATACAAATCAAAACCACATTGAGATACTATCTCATGCCAGTTAGAATGGCGATCATTACAAAATCTGGAGACAACAGATGCTGGAGAGGATGTGGAGAAAGAGAAACACTTTTACACTGTTGGTGTGATTGTAAATTAGTGCAACCATTGTGGAAGGTGGTGTGGCGATTCCTCAAGGACCTAGAAATAGAAATTCCATTTGACCCAGCAAACCTATTACTGAGTATACACCCAATGAATTATAAATTGTTCTATTATAAAGGCACATACATATGTATGTTCACTGCTGTACTGTTTACAATAGCAAAGACTTGGAACCAACCCAAATGCCCATCAATGATAGACTGGATAAAGAAAATGTGGCACATATACACCATGCAATACTACACAGCCATAAAAATAGATGAGTTCATGTCCTTCGTAGGAACATGGATGAATCTGGAAACCATCATTCTCAGCAAACTGACACAAGAACAGAAAACCAAACACTGCATGTTTTCACTCATAGGCAGGCGTTGAACAATGAGAACATGCAGACACAGGGAGGAGAGCATCACACACTGCAGACATGTGGTGGGGCTAGGGGAGGGACAGCAAGGTTGGAGATGGTGGGGAGGGATAACGTGGGGAGAAATACCAGATATAGGTGATGAGGGGATGGAGGCAGCAAACCACATTGCCATGTATGTACCTATGCAACAATCCTGCATGATCTGCACATGTACCCCAGAACCTGAAGTACAATAATAGAAAAAAAGAGTTATCTTCTGTTTGTGAGTTTTCAGTGGTCTAGTTAGTATATGGTCAATTGTTAGCAACTGATCTGTATATGTTTGAAATAAGTCATATTCTTTTATGAAAGGTGTGATGTAGTTATTCATTTCACTCTTTATAGCTATTTACTTGATCATACACAGAGAGCTGATAATTTTTATAACTACACTTGTATACATGTCACATTAACCTTCTACTTGCTTTTTATGATGGTGTGATGTTTGACACAAAAAACTGTGATCATTTTTAAAATACTTATATTTTCCCATTTAAAAGTCTCTTCAGTGTGTTGATTTGATTTGTAAATCTTTATCTTCTCTTTTACTATTTTAATATTGCAGAATTCAAAGTAGCAAACCTTCATTATTGTTTAAACCAAATTATAGAATTTGAGTTTTTAGTGGGCCAGAGGGTTAATCCCTTGATATCTGTTATAGTAACAGATAAGTACATTTCTATTTTCACAATTTTGTTTCATGCTCTATGTGAAGTTGTTTTTGCCATTTTGATCAGGCTTTGTCTTTCCTTTGATAGAGTTTTCCTTTTATATTCCATAGTGTTGGAATAGAGAAATCATGTTTTTAACTCATTAATAGTAAGAATTGTATAGATACATAGGCAAGCTTGCATTTGATAAGCAACAAATAACAACTTCCAAGTTCTTATAGGCATAACAAGAATTTTTGTGCACGCATTTTCTCTTTCATTCTATTCATTTCTACCAGCTGATAATTTTCTCCTGAATGATGTAGTGAGCATCAGCTCACAAGTGTCTGTTCTAATTATTCAATTTCCATGACTTATTCTGGCTTAAATATCATTGGCTATAGATCTAGACTATTAGTATACAATCATTATCTTTAGAATAAAAAGCATCTTGTTAAACAATAGTTTGGGCTTTTATAATGCAGATTTGTAATCAGGCTCAAAAAAAAATCCCTTATACATAGAACATATAATTTATGTTGTTCTTTCATGCTGCCTTTCAGCCCTCTCATGAAAAAACTCAAGACTGGAAAAGTTGGATTACACCTTTAAATCACTTGATTGTTTCAGGAACATTTAATAGTAGTTAGCTATCTTCTAAGATGAAGGAGAATATTTTATTGTTGTCTTTTGACACGAGGAACAACTTGACTGGGCAAGGAATTCTTTTCTTTCTGTGTTTAAATTATAAAATATTTGAGAAGAAAAGTGTTTAAGAGAAAAATAAGCCTGATTACCGTTCACTTTACAAAACTGATTTATTTTGCCATTATGTGTTTCTTCTTTCTCCTTAAAATAAAAAGCTTTGACAGAACCTGACTAGTAGTTGGTCTCTTTCATTAATTTATCCACTGCTCAATAAATTCATTTGAATTATAAAGTCAAACTGTCTTTCAGTTCAAGGACAACTCCTGTGTTACCAGTGATAATTGTTTCTATTCAGAGAGTTTAAGTTCATTCTTCTGGTACAACTTAAAGCTTCGGTTGGATCTTCAATACCTGCCCTTCTTACCTATCATTTTCTTTACCTTTTGTCTTTTCCTCTTCATTCTAGGACAGATTTTTTCTTTTAATTTGTAACTGATAATACTGAATTTATTTTGTAGTATGTCAATTCAGCACTCTAAGGATTTTATATCTACTTTTTTTCTACTGTTGCATTTTGTATTATCTTGGACTATTTTTTATTGAACCATTTCCTTTACATCGACACCTTAACATTAGCCTTTTATCACATTATGATTTCCTGTACTTCTATTAAAGACCAGTCTCTTAAAACTTTTTGAAAATACTAAGATATGTTTCCAATAATTCTTTCTTTGTTGTGAAAAAGAAGTGTCACTTTTAGAGATACTGTCTTTCTTTGAATCTATAGGATCATAGTCTTCTTATAGTATAATTCAATATACTTATAGAGCCTATCACGATTTTTTCCATTTTATTGATGTATCATGTACATATAATGAAATGAATTCATTTTAAATGTGCAATATGACAGCAAAAGAAACTCTTAACAGAGTAAAACAGACAACCTACAGAATGGGAGAAAATATTTGCAAACTATGTATGTGACAAAGGGCTAATATCTGGAATCCTTATTGAATTTAAATTAATCAACAAGAGAAAAACAAAAAACCTCATTAAAAAGTCAGAAAAGTACATGAACAGACATATCTCAAAAGAAGACATACACACGGCTGACAAACATTTGAAATAAATGTTCAGCATTGCTAATCATCAAATGGATGCAAATCAAAATCACAGTGAGATACTATCTCACACCGGTCAGAATGGCTGTTGTTAAAAAATTAGAAAACAACAAATGCTAGCAAGGCTGTGGAGAAAGGAAAACACACACTGTGTTGGTGGGAATGTAAAATATTGCAGCCCCCATGGAAAGCAGTTTGGAGACTTCTCAAAGAACTTAGAACTACCATTTAACCAGCAATCCCATTACTGAGTATATGTCCAAAAAAAATAAAATGTTCTTCCAGAAAGACCCTGCGCTTATATATTCATCACAGCACTGTTCCCAATAGCAAAGACATGGAATCAGCCTAGGTATCCATCAGTGGTGGATTGGATAAAGAAAATGTGGTGCATATACACCATGGAATACTATGCAGCTATAAAAAAGAATGAAATCATGTCTTTCACAGCTATATGGTTGTAGCTGGAGAGCATTATGCTAAGCAAACTAATGCAGAAACAGAAAACCAATTACCACATTTCCTCACGTGGGAGCTAAATATTGGGTTCACATGAACATAAAGATAGGAACAGTAGACATTGGGGGCTCCAAAAGGAGGGAGGGAGAGAGGGGATGAAGGGCTTAAAAGCTTTCTCTTGGGCACCGTGTTCACTAACTGGGTTATGGGATCAACAGAAGCCCAAACCTCAGCATCACCAACATACTCTCATAACAAACCTGCAGATGTACACCCCAGGTCTAAAAATGGAGGTTCAAAAACAAATAAAAATATGCAATATGATAAATTGTGGTCATTGTATACAAGCAAGTATCTGCCACCACAATTGAGATATAGAACATTTGTACCCACCTCCCGCTCCTAATTTTCTACCCTTTTTGCCAAACTTTGCCCTCAGTAAACCACTCGTTTGATTTCTGAGTGTATAGTTTAATCCTTTCTGGAATTTCATGTAAATGGAATAATATAGTATATGGTTTTTGTATGTGTTTGACTTGTAACACTCAGCATAATGTTTGGGGAGTTGATCATTTTATTTCACTCATTAATATTGTATGTCTTATTACTGTTGAGTGTAGTCTATAGTGTTATATTTTCTTTATCCATTCACAAGCTGATGAATTTTTTTTAAGGTTTTTAATCCTCTGATGATTCCATCTTCCTGTTTAGGCCATGTGCCCAGAAACCTGGACTGATCTTTCTGTAATAGTGAAGCCCTGGGCCACTGAAGAGTAACATGGCTCCCCTGGACACAAAAGAGGGATGAAATCAATAGGCAGGGGCCCTTTTATAAGCCTTAGGAAAAGAAAATGATATCTTTGGACTTTTCAATACTATTGGAGTGATTTTTTTCTTTCTAAACAGGGGAAATAATGTTATAAAAGCATCTTTTTTACTTGTTTGCATCCCTCCCCCACACCCTTGTGTTTTAAAATGAAGAAAATATCACTTTTTATACAAAACTCTTAATGATTAAACAAAAAAAAAGCTCCAAATTTTAAGCTATTATGAATGATACTGCTATGAACATTTACACACATACATCTTTGTATAGCTGTGTTTTCATTTCTGTTGGGTAGATACCTAAGAGTGGGGTTTCTGTGTCATAAGGTAAGAGTACTTTTAGCTTTATAGAATACCTACTGCCATAATGTTATCTAAAGTGACTGTACTATTTTTGCAATACTATCAGCTAAGTATGAGAGTTCCAATTGCCTCACATTCTTGTCAACATTTGGAATGACAGTCTTTTAAGTTTTAGCTATTATAGTGGGTTCACAGTGGCGTCTCATTGTAATTTTAATACGTGTTTCCCTAATGACTAGGGAAGTTGACCATCTTTTCAAGTATTTATTCGCCATTGGTATATCTTCTTTTCTACAGTTTCTGTTGAGACTTTTAATCATCGAGTAGGAGAGTTCTTTCTATATTCTTGATAAATAGCCAAAAATTGTTTTGCAACTATTTTCTCATAGTCTATTGCTTGCATTTTCATTTTCTTAACTGTGTCTTTCAAAGAGGAAAAGTAATTTTGATAAAGTCAATTATAACATTTTCATGACTTTATGCTTTTGTGAGTTTTCTAAAAAGTGTTAAAGTCACAAAGATTTTCTCCTATTGTTTATTCTAGAAGCTTTGGAGTCTGGCTTTTATATTTAGGTTTATAATCTATTTCAAGGTAATATTTTGAATGTTGTTAAGTAAGGGTCAAGTTTCGTTTTCTCTATACAGATATCCAACTATTCTGGAAACTTTGATGCAACAGTATCTTTGTCTCACTGAATTACCTTAACATTTTAATGCAAATCAATAAGCTATATAAATGTTTCTTTTCTGGTCTCTCTATTGTGTCCCATTAATGAATATGTCTATTTTTACTCGAGTGCCACACTCCTGTGATTCTTGTACCTTTAGAGTAAATCTTCATATCAGATAATACAAATCTTCCAGTCTACTTCTTGGTTTTCAACATTGTTTAACCTATTCTAGGTTCTTTGGTTCTCCAGTAAAATTTTCAAATAAGTTTACCAATTTCTGCAAAAGAGGTTGCTAAATTTTTAATAAAAATTGCATTGAATTACAGATCAATTAGGAATGAATTGCCATTTAAATCATACTGACTCTTCCAATCCATAAACATGCTATACCATTTCCTTTATTTGTTTTCTTTACATTTATTTTACAATATTTTGAAGTAAGTCTTAAACATCTTTTATTAAATTTGTTTCTAAATATATATATTGGTGTTATTGTAGATTAAAGTTTTTACATTTTATTTTTGAATTGTTCATCACTTGTATCAATAAAATAGAATTTTGTGTCCCTGATTTTGATAAACTCACCTTTTTCATTCCAATCCCTATTTATAGATATCCTAGGTTTTTCAGTGTACATATGCATGCAGTCTGCAAATAAAACAGTCTCACATTGTTCTTTCCAGTGCTGTCCATTTTTATTTCCTTTTCTTGCCTTCTTGCTCTGGCTAGAACTTCCAGGATAATGTTGAATAGGAGTAGCAACAACAGACTCTCTTGCCTTATTCTTGACCTTAGGTAGACAGCATCGTGCCTTTTATCATTGCATACAGTGTTACCTGTAGTTTATTCAGACATGCCCTTGCTCAGGCTAAGAAAATTTTCTTCTACTGCTAGTTTATTGAGGCTTTTATCTAACTGGATATTATATTTTGCATTTACTGAAATAATCACGTTAATTGTTCCCTCTTAGTTTATCAATGGATAAATTACATTGGTTGATTTTTCTTTTTTCTTTTTTTTTGAGATGGAGTATCGCTCTGTCGCCCCATGATTGTGCAGTGGCACAATCTCGGCTCACTGCAAACTCCACCCCCTGGGTTCAAACAATTCTCCTGCGTCAGCCTCCTGAGTAGCTGGGATTACAGGTACCCACCACCACAGCCAGCTAATTTTCCTATTTTTAGCAGAGATGAAGTTTCACCATATTGGCTGAGCTGGTCTTGGACTCCTGACCTTAAGTGGTCTGCCCTCCTCAGCCTCCCAAAGTACTGGGATTATAGACTCACAATGGTAAACCAATCTTGAGTTGTCAGGTTGTACACAGCTTGCTCATGATATATTATTCTTACATACGTTGTTGATTCACTAAAATATTCTGAGGCTTTTAAAATGTATACTCATAAGAGATATTGATATAAATTGATGTTTATAATGTCTTCTTTTGTTTTTGATAAAAGAGGAATACTTGCTTTACTAAATGATTTAGAAGTATTTCCTCTCTATGAATTTTCTGAAAGGGTATTTTTCAGTATTCAGTACTATTTCTTCCAAAAATGTTTTATAGAATTAATCAATGAAATTATCCGAGTAGTATTTTGTAGAGATGTTTTTAACCGTTACTTCAACTTACTTCATTGATACAGGCTCTTGAGATTTTCTATTTCTTCTTTGGTGAGTTTTGGTGATATGCCTTTCAAGGAATTTTTTTCATTTCCTCAAGGTTTTAAAATGTATTTACATAATTTTATTCACAGCATTTCCTCTAAATGTTTGTGGAATCTGTGGGAATATCTTTGCTTTCATTATTCATATCATTAATTTGAGCCTTCATTTATATTCTCATTTTAGTCTAGCTAAAAATATATCAATTTTGTTGATATTTTTATATCTTATAGAAGTATTCAAATATTTGGGGTTTTCTAAATAATCTTATTGTTAAAACCAAGTCATTAGGGAACATATTATGTTTGGTTTTATTTTATGAAATGTATAAAGTCCTCCTCAAGAACAATGTACAGTATATCCTGGTACACTTACCATATGAAACTTGTATTAGTCAGGGTTATCTGGAGAAGCAGAACCAATAACATATGTATATATACGATATATAGAGAGAGATTTATTTTAAAGAATGGGCCCACATGTTTGTGGAGGTTCAATAAGCCCAAAATCCGCAGGGTAGGCCAACAGGCTGGAGACCAGGAAACAGTTGCAGTTTGAATCCAAAGACAGTCTGCTGTCAGAATTCCTTCTTACTCAGGGGAAGTCAGTCTTTGTTCATTAAAACCTTCAACTGATTAAAGGGAGCACAACCACATGGAGGTAATCTACTTTACCCAAAGTCCACTGACGCACATGTTAATCTTATCCAAAATACATCTTCCCAGATACATCCAGAAGAAGATTTGACCAAATATCTGAGCACCATGGCACAGATAAGTTGATACATTAAATTTACCATCACAGACCAGTTAAGAATATGTACTCTGCCATTTGGGGTATCATGTTTTACAAATAATTAAGTAAAGGTTTTTCATAGTTTAGCTCTTTTATGACTTTACTGATTATTTTAGTAGTTTCATTGCTGAAAGAAGGAGTTTCACATATGAGTTGTGGAAGTTTTGCCTCATATATTCTGAAGCTGTTACCAGTTGCCTTCAAATTTATAATTATTACGTCTTCCTAAAGAACTGACCCATTATTGTGATGTATTTTTCCTCTTTCTTTTTAGCAATATTTTCATCTTGAACTCTATTTTATCTAATATAAATATAGCCGTTTCAGTATTTAAATGCTTATTTCTTGCATGATATTCTTTTCCTATTCATTTACTTTCTTTTTTTTTTTATTGCATTTTAGGTTTTGGGGTACATGTGATGAACATGCAAGATTGTTGCATAGGTACACACTTAGCAGTGTGGTTTGCTGCCTTCCGTCCCCTCACCTGTATCTGTCATTTCTCCCCATGCTATCTCTTCCCAACTCCCCACCCCCCCGCCCCTCCCCCATTTCCCCCCAACGGACCCCAGTGTGTAGTGCTCCCCTCCCTGTGTCCATGTGTTCTCATTGTTCAACACCCACCTATGAGTGAGAATATACGGTGTTTGATTTTCTGCTCTTGTGTCAGTTTGCTGAGAATGATGGTTTCTAGGTTCATCCATGTCCCTACAAAGGACGTGAACTCATCGTTTTTGATGGCTGCGTAATATTCCATGGTGTATATGTACCACATTTTCCCTATCCAGTCTATCATCGTTGGGCATTTGGGTTGGTTCCAGGTCTTTGCTATTGTAAACAGTGCTGCAATGAACATTCGTGTGCACGTGTCCTTGTAGTAGAATGATTTGTAATCCTTTGGATATATACCCAGTAATGGGATTGCTGGGTCAAATGGGATTTCTATTTTTAGGTCCTTGAGGAATCGCCACACTGTCTTCCACAATGGTTGAATTAATTTACATTCCCACCAACAGTGTAAAAGTGTTCCTATTTCTCCACATCCTCTCCAGCATCTGTTGTTTCCTGATTTTTTAATGATCGCCATTCTAATTGGTGTGAGATGGTATCTCAATGTGGTTTTGATTTGCATTTCTCTGATGACCAGTGATGATGAGCATTTTTTCATATGTTTGTTGGCCTCCTGTATGTCTTCTTTTGTAAAGTATCTGTTCATATCCTTCGCCCATTTTTGAATGGGCTTGTTTGTTTTTTTCTTGTAGATCTGCTTTAGTTCTTTGTAAATTCTGGATATCAGCCCCTTGTCAGATGGGTAGGCTGCAAAAATTTTTTCCCATTCTGTTGGTTGCCAATTCACTCTACTGACTGTTTCTTTTGCCGTGCAGAAGCTGTGGAGTCTGATTAGGTCCCATTTGTCTATTTTGGCTTTTGTTGCCATTGCTTTTGGCGTTTTGGTCATGAAGTCCTTGCCTACACCTATGTCCTGAATGGTTTTGCCTAGATTTTCTTCTAAGGTTTTTATGGTAATAGGTCTGATGTTTATGTCTTTAATCC
Source organism: Saimiri boliviensis (assembly GCF_048565385.1). NCBI lineage: Eukaryota > Metazoa > Chordata > Mammalia > Primates > Cebidae > Saimiri > Saimiri boliviensis. The sequence continues at coordinate 62,398,721 of NC_133460.1, forward strand.
ATCTGGAGTTAATTTTGGTGTAAGGTGTCAGGAAGGGGTCCTGTTTCTGCTTTCTGCACATGGCTAGCCAGTTTTCCCAACACCATTTATTAAACAGGGAGTCCTTTCCCCATTGCTTGTTTTTGTCAGGTTTGTCGAAGATCAGATGGTTGTGGGTATGTTGTATTTCCTCTGAGACCTCTGTTCTGTTCCATTGGTCTATATCTCTGTTTTGGTACCAGTACCATACTGTTTTGATTACTGTAGCCTTGTAGTATAGATTGAAGTCCGGTAGTGTGATGCCTCCTGCTTTGTTCTTTTTGCTTAGAATTGACTTGGCTATGCGGGCTCTCTTTTGGTTCCATATGAAGTTTAAGGTGTTTTTTTCTAGTTCTGTGAAGAAGGTCATTGGTAGCTTGATGGGAATAGCGTTGAATCTGTAAATTACTTTGGGCAGTATGGCCATTTTCACGATGTTGATTCTTCCTAACCATGAACATGGAATGTTTCTCCATCTGTTTGTATCCTCTCTTATTTCGTTGAGCAATGGCTTGTAGTTCTCCTTGAAGAGGTCCTTTACATTCCTTGTTAGTTGTATTCCTAGGTACTTTATTCTCTTTGTAGCAATTGTGAATGGCAGTTCGTTCTTGATTTGGCTCTCTTGAAGTCTATTACTGGTGTATAGGAATGCTTGTGATTTTTGCACGTTGATTTTGTATCCTGAGACTTTGCTGAAGTTGTTTATCAGTTTCAGGAGATTTTGGGCTGAGATGATGGGGTCTTCCAGATATACAATCATGTCATCTGCAAATAGAGACAATTTGATTTCCTCCTTTCCAATTTGGATACCCTTTATTTCTTTTTCTTGCCTGATTGCTCTGGCTAGAACTTCCAGTACTATATTGAATAGGAGTGGTGAGAGAGGGCACCCTTGTCTAGTGCCAGATTTCAAAGGGAATGCTTCCAGTTTTTGCCCATTCAGTATGATATTGGCTGTTGGTTTGTCGTAAATAGCTTTTATTGTTTTGAGATACGTTCCGTCAATACCTAGTTTATTGAGGGTTTTTAGCATAAAGGGTTGTTGAATTTTGTCAAAAGCCTTCTCTGCATCAATTGAGATAATCATGTGGTTTTTGTCTTTGGTTCTGTTTATGTGGTGAATTACGTTTATGGACTTGCGTATGTTGAACCAGCTTTGCATCCCTGGGATGAATCCTACTTGATCATGGTGGATGAGCTTTTTGATATGCTGTTGCAATCGGTTTGCCAGTATTTTATTGAAGATTTTTGCATCTATGTTCATCATGGATATTAGCCTGAAATTTTCTTTTCTTGTTGAGTCTCTGCCGGGTTTTGGTATCAGGATGATGTTTGTCTCGTAAAATGATTTGGGAAGAATTCCCTCTTTTTGGATTGTCTGGAATAGTTTCAGAAGGAATGGTATCAGCTCCTCTTTGTATGTCTGGTAGAATTCAGCTGTGAACCCATCTGGACCTGGGCTTTTTTTGGGTGGTAGGCTCTTTATTGCTGCCTCGACTTCAGACCATGTTATTGGTCTATTCAGGGTTTCGGCTTCTTCCAGGTTTAGGCTTGGGAGGATGCAGGTGTCCAGGAATTTATCCATTTCTTCCAGGTTTACTAGTTTATGTGCATAGAGTTGTTTGTAATAATCTCTGATGATGGTTTGGATTTCTGTGGAATCTGTGGTGATATCCCCTTTATCGTTTTTTATTGCATCAATTTGGTTATTCTCTCTTTTCTTTTTTATTAATCTGGCTAGTGGTCTGTCTATTTTGTTGATCTTTTCAAAGAACCAGCTCCTGGATTTATTGATTTTTTGAAGAGTTTTTTGTGTCTCTATTTCCTTCAGTTCTGCTCTGATCTTAGTTATTTCCTGTCTTCTGCTAGGTTTTGAGTTTTTTTGATCTTGCTCCTCGAGCTCTTTCAATTTTGATGATAGGGTGTCAAATTTAGATCTTTCCTTTCTTCTCATGTGGGCACACATTGCTATATATTTTCCTCTAGAGACTGCTTTAAATGTGTCCCAGAGATTCTGGTATCTTGTGTCTTCGTTCTCATTGGTTTTGAAGAACATCTTTATTTCTGCCTTCATTTCATTGTTTATCCAGTCAACATTCAAGAGCAAGTTGTTCAGTTTCCATGAAGCTGTGCGGTTCTGAGTTAGTTTCTGCATTCTGAGTTCTAACTCGATTGCACTGTGGTCTGAGAGACTGTTTGTTATGATTTCTGTTCTTTTGCATTTGCTGAGGAGTGATTTATTGCCAATTATGTGGTCAATTTTAGAGTAGGTGTGATGTGGTGCTGAGAAGAATGTATATTCTGTGGATTTGGGGTGGAGAGTTCTGTAAATGTCTATTAGGTTTGCTTGTTCCAGGTCTGTATTCAGGTCCTGGATATCCTTGTTGATTTTCTGTCTGGTTGATCTGTCTAATATTGACAATGGGGTGTTAAAGTCTCCCACTATTATTGTGTGGGAGTCTAAGTCTCTTTGTAAGTCATTAAGAACTTGCCTTAGGTATCTGGGTGCTCCTGTATTGGGTGCGTATATATTTAGGATCATTAGCTCTTCTTGTTGCAGTGATCCTTTTACCATTATGTAATGTCCTTCTTTGTCTCTTTTGATCTTTGTTGCTTTAAAGTCTATTTTATCAGAGATGAGAATTGCAACTCCTGTCTTTTTTTGCTCTCCATTTGCTTGGTAGATCTTCCTCCATCCCTTTATTTTGAGCCTTTGTGTATCCTTGCATGTAAGATGGGTTTCCTGGATACAGAACACTGATGGGTTTTGGCTTTTTATCCAATTTGCCAGTCTGTGTCTTTTGATTGGGGCATTTAGTCCATTGACATTTAGGGATAGTATTGTTATGTGTGAATTTGATACTGTCATTTTGATGCTACCTGGCTGTTTTGTTGGTTAGCTGATGCAGATTCTTGATTGTGTTGATGCTCTTTTACCATTTGGTGTGTTTTTGGAGTGGCTGGTACTGGTTGTTCCTTTATATGTGTAGAGCCTCTTTCAGGAGTTCTTGTAGAGCAGGTTTGGTGGTGATGAAATCTCTGAGTGCTTGCTTGTTCACAAAGGATTTTATTTTTCCTTCACTTATGAAGCTTAGTTTGGCTGGATAGGAGATTCTGGGTTGAAAGTTCTTTTCTTTAAGGATGTTGAATATTGGCCCCCAATCTCTTCTGGCTTGTAGGGTTTCTACTGAGAGATCTGCTGTGAGTCTAATGGGCTTCCCTTTGTGGGTAACCCGACCTTTCTCTCTGGCTGCCCTTAGCATTTTCTCTTTCATTTCAACCCTGGTGAATCTGACGATTATGTGCCTTGGGGTTGCTCTTCTTGAGGAATATCTCTGTGGTGTTCTCTGTATTTCCTGGATTTGAATATTGGTCTGCCTTGCTAGGTTGGAGAAGTTTTCCTGGATAATATCCTGAAGAGTATTTTCCAGCTTGGATTCATTCTCTTCATCACATTCAGGTACACCTATCAGACGTAGATTAGGTCTTTTCACATAGTCCCACATTTCTTGAAGATTTTGTTCATTCCGTTTTGCGCTTTTTTCTCTGTTCTTGCCTTCTCTTTTTATTTCATTGAGTTGATCTTCGACCTCTGATATCCTTTCTTCTGCTTGGTCAATTTGGCTGTTGAAGCTTGTGCATGCTTCACGAAGTTCTCGTGTTGCGTTTTTCAGCTCCATCAATTCACTTATACTCCTCTCTATGCTGTCCATTCTCGTCAGCAGTTCGTCCAATCTTTTTTCAAGGTTCCTATTTTCTTTGCGTTGGGTTAGAACATGTTCTTTTAGCTCATTGTAGCTTCTTACTACCCACCTTCTGAAGTCTGATTCTGTCATTTCATCACCCTCCTTCTCCATCCGGTCTGGTTCCCTTTGCTGGTGAGGAGTTGTGATCCCTTTTAGGAGAGGTGTTCTGGTTTCGGGAGTTTTCATCCTTTTTGCGCTGGTTTCTTCCCATTTTTGTGGGTTTATCCACCTGTTGTCTGTCTCTGTCCCAGGGAGTTGGAGCTTTATGAGTTTCCGTTGCACTACTGCCTTTTTTGATTTTTCTTTCAGGTCGGACCCGCCCAGCTAGCAGCACGCCTAGCCACTGCCTGCCCGCAGGGGCTTTGCTGAGCTGCTGTGGGCTCTGCCCAGCTGCCCTGAGCTCTTCCCTGTAGTCCTTTTTATAAGGGCTTAGTTAGAACTGTCTCGGCAATGGTGGCCCCGCCTCTGTTATGGTGGACTCTCTCTGTTGTGGCAGGTTGCCTCGGCAATGGCGGGTTGCCTCGGCAACAGCAGCCTGCCTCCATAGTGGTGGAGAGTCTCAGTAATGGCGGAAGCCCCTTCCCCACCGAGCCGGACCGTCCCGGTTCAGCTGTGCTTGGTTTGAAGGGCTCAACCCAGAGGGTTTCCAATTACTGTTTTTGTTTTCGTTGTTGTTGGGGGTGGAGGGGTGGGACCAACCGAGCCTGATCACCTGGCTCCCTGACTCAGAGTCTTTTCTTTTAAGTTGAACGACCCCGCGTTCGGTTCACCTGCTGAAATGGCGCCGGGATCTCCCGTGCTGCGACTCACGGAGTCGGCTCGAACTGCGGCGCCGGCTCCTGGCAGATTTTTTGCCTAGGAATCTCCTGGCCTGACTCGCTATTTCAGATGAATGGGCAACTCTGCCGTCTCAGGGCTCTGCTCGCCAGCTAAGAGGGCTCCCAGACCAGTGGCTTTTGTACGGAGAACCGCAGCAACAGGGCGTGGTCACAGCAGCCGCGCGGGCGGAATCAGCCCCACAGGGGCCAAAACAGCCGCACCGGCTGGGACTGCGACGCTGGTGACCCCTCTGCCTGGGTATCTGCTGGTCTGTGGGCAATAAGAGTTCGTCTGGAAATGCGGCGTCCACTCACCCTCTGCACCTTCACTGGGAGCTGAAGTCCTGAGCTGTTCTTAGGCGACCATCTTCCCAGCATCCCCCCCCCATTCATTTACTTTCAATTTACCTGTGAATCATATGTAAAATCAGTCATTTACAGACCACATATAGTGAAGTACTGGTTTGTGTTTTGTTTTGTTGAGACGGAGAATGAGAGGACGCCACATTTTCAGATGAATTTTTGTTGCTCGCACACCAGCAGATTTCCAGCGGAGGAGCCCCACGGGTCACCAGCGCGACTCTTGTGGCCTGCAAGGCAGTTTTGCCACTGTCTTGGTGCGGCGGTTCTTGGTGCTGAGTCAGAAAAGCACCATCAATCTTTTTTTTTTTTTTTTTTTTTTTTTTTTTGAGACGGAGTTTCGCTCTTGTTACCCAGGCTGGAGTGCAATGGCGCGATCTCGGCTCACCGCAACCTCTGCCTCCTGGGTTCAGGCAATTCTCCTGCCTCAGCCTCCTGAGTAGCTGGGATTACAGGCACGCACCACCATGCCCAGCTACTTTTTTGTGTTTTTAGTAGAGACAGGGTTTCACCATGTTGACCAGGACGGTCTCGATCTCTCGGCCTCGTGATCCACCCGCCTCGGCCTCCCAAAGTGCTGGGATTACAGGCTTGAGCCACCGCGCCCAGCCAGCACCATCAATCTTAATGCCACTGTTTTAGCCAGCGCAGTGGGTTGCTGTGAATCAACAAGTTGGACGTCCACTCAGAAATCCAATTACAAAGACAGTAATTATAAAGACCACAGATGGATAAATCTATAGAAGGGAAGAAACCAGCCTAAAAAGGCTGAGAATACCCAAAATCAGAATGCCTCTCCCTCTACAGGGGATCACAGTTCCTCATCAGCAACAGAACAAGGTCTGATGGAGAACGAGTGTGTTCCATTAACAGAAGCAGGCTTTAAAAGGTGGATGATAAGAAACTTCTGTGAATTAAAAGAACTTGTTCTAACCCAATGCAAAGAAACTAAGAACTTTGAAAAAAAGGTTTGACAAAATGTTAACAAGAATACACAATTTAGAGAGGAATATAAGTGAATTGATGGAGCTGAAAAACACAATACGAGAACTTCGTGAAGTATGCACAAGTTTTAACAGCCGAATTGATCAAGCAGAAGAAAGGATATCAGAGGTCGAAGACCAACTTAATGAAATAAAACGAGAAGACAAGATTAGAGAAAAAAGGATAAAAAGGAACAAGCAAAGTCTCCAAGAAATATGGGACTATGTGAAAAGACCTAATCTACGTTTCATAGGTGTACCTGAATGTGATGAAGAGAATGAATCCAAGCTGGAAAATACGCTTCAGGATATTATACAGGAAAATTTTTTCAACCTAGCAAGGCAGGGCAATATTCAACTCCAGGTAATAGAGAGAACACCACAAAGATATTCCTCAAGAAGACCAACCTCAAGGCACATAATCGTCAGATTCACCAGGTTTGAATGAAGGAGAAAATACTAAGGGCAGCCAGAGAGAAAGGTCAGGTTACCCACAAAGGGAAGCCTATCAGACTCACAGCAGATCTCTCAGCAGAAACCCCACAAGACAGAAGAGAGTGGGGGCCAATAATCAACATCCTTGAAGAAAAGTGCTTTCAACCCAGAATTTCACATTCAGCCAAACTAAGCTTCATAAGCGAAGGAAAAATAAAATCTTTTGTGAACAAGCAAGCACTCAGAGATTTCATCACCACCAGGCCTGCTTTACAGGAGCTTCTGAAAGAACCACTACACATAGAAAGGAACAGCCAGTATCAGCCTTTCTAAAAAATACTGAAAAGTAAAGAGCATCAACATAATGAAGAATTTACAACAACTAATGGGCAAAACAGCCAGCTAACATTAAATGGCAGTATTAAACTCACATATATTATTATTAATTATAAATTTAAATCGACAAAATCCCCCAATCCAAATACACGGACAGGCAAATTGGATAAAAAGCCAAAACCCATTGGTATGCTGCATCCAGACCCATCTTACATGCAAGGATACACAAAGACTCAAAGGGATGGAGAAAGATTTACCAACCAAATGGAGAGCAAAAATAAATAAATAAACAAAAAGCAGGAGTTGCATTTTGGCCTCTGATATAATGGTCTTTAAAGCAACAAAGATCAAAAGAAGCAAAGAAGGACATTACATAATGATAAAAGGATCAATGCAACAAAAAGAGCTAACGATCCTAAATATATACACACCCAATACAGGAATACCTAGATATATAAGACTTATAAAGAGACTTAGACTCCCACACAATAATAGTGGGAGACTTCAACATTAATATTACACAGATCAGTGAGACAGAAAATTAACAACAATATCCAGGACTTGAACTCAAATCTGGAACAAGTAAAACTTAATTAACATTTATAGAACTCTCTACTTTAAATACACAAAATATACACTCTCATCAGTACCACATCATTCCTACTTACAGGTTTAAATGAAATAGTGGTTGCCAGCTTGTTTGTTATTTTCTTCCCTCATTTTTTTCATGTCTCCATTATTAAGCACAATTATAGGCATACCCATTTTTAGACTGCCTTCTAGCCCAGGCAATAAAGCAACACCCCTGTTCTCTCTCTCTCTTCCTCTTTTTCTTTCTTCTTCTCCTTTATTCTTTATTTTATTTTATTATTCTTTTCTTTCTTTCTCTTTCTTTTTTTTTTTTTTTTTTTTTTTGAGACAGAGTCTCACTCTGTCACCAGGCCCTAGGCAGGAGTGCAGTGGCACAATCTCGGCTCACTGCAACCTCCACCTCCTGGGTTCAAGCAATTCTCCTGCCTCAGCCTCCCGAGTAGCTGGGATTACAGGCACGCGCTACCACGCCCAGCTAATTTTTGTATTTTTAGTAGAGACGGGGTTTCACCATGTTGGCCAGGATAGTCTCGATCTCTTGACCTTGTGATCCGTCCACCTCGGCCTCCCAAAGTGCTGGGATTACAAGCTTGAGCCACCGCGCCTGGCCTCTTTCTTTCTTTCTTAAAAAAAAATAAGAAAATATTTTCCAGACAACATAGAATAACATCCTTCTTTCTGAAAAATCAGTAGCCCGTACACCAAAACTAGAGGTGACTCAAATGATCTTCACACATTCTTTGAAGTAAAGTGTCCTGTTCTTTAGAAAACAAAGTATGGCAACAAAAGCCAAAATAGACAAATGGGACCTAATCAAACTCCACAGCTTCTGCACGGCAAAAGAAACAGTCAGTAGAGTGAATCGGCAACCAACAGAATGGGAAAAAATTTTTGCAGTCTACCCATCTGACAAGGGGCTGATATCCAGAATTTACAAAGAACTAAAGCAGATCTACAAGAAAAAAACAAACAAGCCCATTCAAAAATGGGCAAAGGATATGAACAGATACTTTACAAAAGAAGACATACAGGAGGCCAACAAACATATGAAAAAATGCTCATCATCACTGGTCATCAGAGAAATGCAAATCAAAACCACATTGAGATACCATCTCACACCAGTTAGAATGGCGATCATTAAAAAATCAGGAAACAACAGATGCTGGAGAGGATGTGGAGAAATAGGAACACTTTTACACTGTTGGTGGGAATGTAAATTAATTCAACCATTGTGGAAGACAGTGTGGCGATTCCTCAAGGACCTAAAAATAGAAATCCCATTTGACCCAGCAATCCCATTACTGGGTATATATCCAAAGGATTATAAATCATTCTACTACAAGGACACGTGCACACGAATGTTCATTGCAGCACTGTTTACAATAGCAAAGACCTGGAACCAACCCAAATGCCCAACGATGATAGACTGGATAGGGAAAATGTGGTACATATACACCATGGAATATTATGCAGCCATCAAAAACGATGAGTTCACGTCCTTTATAGGGACATGGATGAACCTGGAAACCATCATTCTCAGCAAACTGACACAAGAGCAGAAAATCAAACACCGTATATTCTCGCTCATAGGCGGGTGTTGAACAATGAGAACACATGGACACAGGGAGGGGAGCACTACACACTGGGGTCTGTTGGGGGGAAATGGGGGAGGGGCGGGGGGTGGGGAGGTGGGAAGAGATAGCATGGGGAGAAATGACAGATACAGGTGAGGGGACGGAAGGCAGCAAAGCACACTGCCATGTGTGTACCTATGCAACAATCTTGCATGTTCATCACATGTACCCCAAAACCTAAAATGCAATAAAAAAAAAAAAGAAAAGAAAACAAAGTATGTAGCATGTAACCAAAACATGGACTTCATAATCCATACCTCTCCAAGGTCTGATAAGTAAAACTTCTACCCACATGTTAACAGGTTGCATTTCTTGTTTCAGTTTAGAGAGCAGTGACAGTTACTTGTCTTGTTGTGAATTGTCATTGATTTTTTGTTTTTTTTTTTTTTACTTTGCGTGAGATAGAAGACTTTAAAAAGTTTTGAACAAAAGGCTTACATAATGGCTCCCATTTTTAAAATGCTCCGGTTGCTAGGTAGAAAACAGTTTAAAGCAGAACAAGGGTAAGTTAAGCTGGAGTTCAGACAGGCAATGATAGTGGCTCACGCCAGAGTGGTAGGAATAGAAATGGTGAGTAGTTAGATTACAAACTACACACTATTTTGAAGGTAAAGTCAATAAGGTTTCCGGACTTCTTACGTAGATATGAGAGAAAAAGAAGAGTCAAGATTATTACGATGAATTTACACTGAGCGGGAAGATCGATGAGCTGCTTTAACTGAGATGGAGAAGGGAAAAAATGCAGAAACTTGTGGGTGGAATCGGAATATGAGAAAATCTGTTTTAAATATGCAGGTAGAGTTGTCAAGTAGGTATACAGGTCTGGAATTCAACGGGGGTGGGGGGTCTCGATTTAAGACAGTAATTTGGGAGTCATCAGGATAGAGAAGATATTTAAAGTCATGAAAATAAAATATAATTTCATAGAGCATCCCAGAAATATTTTAAAACCAGAAGTTCTCGTTTTTCCCCATTTCCTACTCCAAACCACTTCAAACATGTTCTGTGGAGAGGTACTGCTGGCTTACAGGTAATCCGGGCCTGGGCACTGGCACCCAGCTTGGATGCACCTGCTGAGGCTGACTAGTTGGCAGGTGCACATCACCAGCCATCAGGAAGTCATGGAGATGACAGATTTGGCTCTGAGTATCTGAAGCAATTATGCACACCCTAGTCCTGGCAGCTCCTCCAGTATGAAGGCAGGCGGGCTGCCAGACTTGTACCTTGATGGTGTGAATACATAACCATGTGTCACCTAATAGGAGGCTGCAATCCAATAACATTCTTGCTTGTCAAAAATTTATAAAAGAAAAATATATGCTGAAAGCTGATGGACTCCCTTCAAATATGTTTAAGAAGTCATATACCCCACAGATAACTAAATACCCATTATTAAAGATTAAATGTTTCTTCCAAAACAAAACAGGTATCTGAATACAAAGAAAAACAAGAGAGGAAGGCAGAGATTGTTTAAGTTGAGGAAAGATTGGAAAAGGTCTGTGTTCAGGAAGAATGACAAATAATGTTGGTATCACCTACATGGGCTTGCTGAAATCGGAGAATTCAGGTGTATTTCAGGAAAAGGGAGGAAGCCAAAAGCAAGTGAAACTGAAGTTGGAAGCACTCGCTAACTCCCTGGGTTGCACTAGAACGTGGAGCACAAAGTCCAACATCCAGTGTTCAAAGAGGTGTGTAAAGCCTGGGCTTCAGCCTAACATCTATTGGCTGTGGCTTAAAATGGCATCTGGCAAGGAACCTCTGAACCAGCGTTCCCCAACTTCTATGAAGAAGCTCAGAAAAACATAAAAATTCCATAATGCACTGAGAACAAGCTGGAAGTGCCAACACATTGCCAGAAGATGAGAGCAATATTTACTAAATATAAAAGTGAGAGGACTAGCCTCAGAAATGTCCCCTGTGGCCTACCTGTTTATGTTTGGTACAATGATCTACCCACCTGACTTCCTGTGACTTGGAAGGTAAAGGCAATAAAACTAGAGAACAGGGCAGTATTCTGACTGCAAGGATTCTACTTTTTGAAGCAGTCTTCTCCTTTATCTTCACTCATCAAGAATGAAGAAAATAAATCAATAGGCGGGGCACAGTGTCTCATACCTATAATCCCAGCACTTTGGGGGGCCAAGGAAGGCAGATCACCTGAGGCCAGGAGTTCGAGACCAGCCTGGTGAACATGGTGAAACCCTGTCTCTACTAAAAATATAAAAATTAGCCAGGTGTGGTGGTTGGTGGCGGGCACCTGCAATCCCAGCTACTCAGGAGGCTGAGAATTGCTTGAACCTGGGAGGTGGAGGCTGCAGTGAGTTGAGGTCATATTGTTGTAGTCCAGCCTGAGAAACAAGAGGCAAACTCTGTCAAGAAAGAAAAGAAAGAAAGAGAAAGAGAGAAAGACCGAGGGAGGAAGGGAGGGAGGGAAGGAAGGAAGGGAGGAAGGAAGGAAGGAAGCAAGGAAGGAGGGAAGGAGGGAAGGAGGGAAGGAGGGAAGGAGGGAAGGAAGGAAGGAAAGGAGGGAGGGAGGGAGGGAGGGAAGAAATCAATAAGCTCATAGCTTATGCATAAATAGAGGTAATGGTAGGGCATAAGAAAAGCACATAAGCCTGCCTTCTCCGGGATTCTAATTCTTCCTCTCTCCCCTTCCTCCACTGTTTTGTTTTTAACTTTTTTATAGCCTCTGTCACATTCTATTGTATTAACTCATTGTTCTGCTTTCCTACAAGGCTGTGTATACCTGGAAGGCAGATACTGTTTGATATTTTAGGGTTGGCTTGCACTAGCACAGAGCCTTATATGTACTATTAAGCTGAACCATACAGAGTGCTGGTTTCCATTATGTGGCTTAGAAGAGAAAACGTCACTCTTTCATATAATTCAATCTGATCTGACTCAATGAGTACATATTTAATCAATGATAAATAAATTAGAAACCGATTCTCCACAGAATAACCAAGAACAAACTCACCTCTGGAACTCTAATGATCAAAAGACTGAGTGACAATATTTATAGAATTTTGAGTGAAGGTATTGAAAGTCTGAAATGTATACTCATACAAACTGTCTCTGATATTGAAGGTCTCAGGAGTCATACCATATAACCTTCACGAAAAAAAAAGTTTTTAAAGACATATTCCAAAGGCTCAGATATTCCAAATGGCACTGGGATATTAACGTTATGTGAAATTCCTGGTAGGATCTCTCCAAGGAATATAAAAAATCCGTACTAGTAATTGATCATAAAAGTCTTACCAAAGATTATTACCTCTGAAAACCACGCTAAGCTTCAACTGGCCTCTCTAATAGCCTCCAAGAAGGGAGAAGACTGGGGCTATCATTTGTAATAGCATCTGGATGAAGCTGAGAAGTAAACAACTGTCAGGCGTGGGGCAGGTAGAGATCTGGAGAGCTGCCCCACCTGCCGGTGTTGAACACAGACATTAAGAGTGGGAATAATTCTTACCCTCACTTGCCATTGGTTCAAGCAAAAAGTTGGCCAGGAAGGTTGGTGGAGGGGAGGTCACAGATACAGTAAGGAAAAAGTCAGACAGAGCCCAAGAATTCAGGCAGAATGATGGCCCCAGGGAGGCGCTGAGTTGGTATTTAGGGGCCAGCCTCCAGTTCTGAGAGTCCTTCCGAGACTAAGGCACACTAGAACAGGAGCTTCACAAATAAGAAAGAAATCTCTGTTTTTAATTTTTTTTATTTTTTATTTTTTTGATACTGAGTCTCACTCTGTTGCCCAGGCTGGAGTGCAGTTGTGCGATCCCAGCTCACTGAAACCTTCGCCTCCCAGGTTCAAGTGATTCTCCTGCCTCAGCCTCCCAAGTAGCTGGGAATATAGGCACCCACCACCACCACTCGAGGCTATTTTGTATGTGTGTCTGTGTGTATTTTTAGTACAGACAAGGTTTCACCATGTTGGCTAAGCTGGTCTCAAACTCTTGATCTCAGGTGATCTGCCTGCGTCAGCCTCCCAAAGTGCTGGGATTACAGGTGTGAGCCACCAAGCCCAGCCAAGGAAGACATCTCATTGTAGCAACAGGGACATCTGGTGGGATTAAACTGGCAGCAGGTGTGCTTTGAGAATCTCCTGCCTCCCCTCAGGGCCAGTCCTCTCCATGCCAAAGAATGGAAGTGTGGCAGAACCCACAGGTGAGGAGAGGTGAGGATACAGGAGAGGTTGGGACCAAGCCAGACTTTCGGTGGCTCCCCACAGCTGAAGGATAAATTACAAGCTTTATAACCTGACATGCAAGGCTCCAGAAGATCAAGTCCTGTCTGTCATTCCCAAGCATCCCTACAGAAATGCATTTTGTCTCATTGAACAAGACCCATCCCTAAGTAACTTCAACCCCAAACAGAGTCAATGACTCCCTCCTCCACGTGCCCAGCTACGAGACACACACCACTCCGCTCTGTAATGACTCAACTACATCTGTGTTTCTGCTACTTGGCAGGGAAGGTCTCCCCATATCTGCTGTGCTTATCACAGTGCCCGCTCATAGAAAATAGAAAATACAGCACAAAACAAATCAGTGTGACCTCAGAGCGGGGCTACTGAATTTATTGACATAAGGAATAAAAGAGCCCTTGGGGACTGGAGCTTGAACTTTACCCTGACTGCTTCTTTGATCCCAGCCTATAAATCTTTCATAGAAATTCTCATCTTTCCCCTCCTCATGCTAGGAGGGTGATAGGTGCGACTGGCTGTCATTGAGGAATGCTTATGAATGATGACAAGAATCCAGAGCTTGAGGAGTGTTACGTTTGGGTGTTATTTTTTAACTCCAGAAGACAGCACCTATGAAAAATATTTTCTGATTTCATTGCCTCTATGCATAAATAAATAAATACGAGGCAACTTGATTTAAGGGAAGAAACACAGGCTTGGTTGAACAGATCTGATTTCAGATTCTGGCTCTACCACTTAATGGGGAAGTAGGGTGATAGGCTATAAAATTGAGACATTATCCACTGGCCCACAGAGTTCTAAGAATCATTGAAAAATCAATGTAATATGCCTAATTCAGAGGTGGGTTCCCATTATACATTCAGCAAATGTCTATCCCTTTCTCCTGCATCACGGAGCACCCCACACCCTCCTTTGTCAGATTATACTTGAGTCTCAGAATATCATTTTTCTCAAAAACTTCAAAATAAATTCTATGTAATGTCTTACATATCTATGAGAAAATTCCTTGTATTTAGTGTTTTCTATTCAGCTAAATGATATGGAGAATCAATAAGAAGGTGAATTCTGGAATCCATTGGGTACAGCAGAGGACAAAAGACCTCAGTGTTCCTTTCAAATCCAAAGGTGCCGTGAGATCCTTTGGTGCCTATGAATGGCTTTAGCCTCTGCAGCTGGAAGTTAAAACATAATGACTGGATTTGCTTCTGTAAGGACCTAAGCTGTCCATGCCCTGGATGCTCCCAGGACCACAACCCCAGTAGCAAACTTTGTCCCTCATTAAACCTTCAAGGGGAGATTGGGAAGTTCAGAGAGAAACTCAGACTAGGCACTCAGAGGGTGGGAATGTGGAAGAAAAGGACCCTCTAAGTGCACAGGCCAGAGATGGAGCAGATTCTCCAGGGGTAATTCTGGCCTGCAATTCTGGACTGCGTCTAAAGCCATGATGGTCAGCCTTTACCACCAGCAGATCTGGCTCTCAGAAAAGCTCAACCTGGAGGCTGAAGCAATGCTGCAGGGGGTTCCCAGCCAAGTGCAATGATCGGGATCGGGGCCAGCAGAGTCACACAGCCATGTGCCTTTCACAGCCCTCGTTCTGAAACACTTAACTCAAGCCGACCTCCTCTTTCCTCCTGACTGTACCGCCTGTGGTTACTCTGCTGTTTCCTTTTTTTCACTGTGTTCCTATCAGTTCCCCAGACTGGACTGTGGCTTCTCTTTTGAGCACAGCACTGCTTCTCTCCCGGGAAGGGGGTCTTCGGGTGTCTTGAAATAGCATGCCTCTCAATCTTAACTGATAAGAATTTTCCTGTGTCAAGGCCACTGTCACCATCCCCACTCCCGCTCTTTCCATGGAGCTTGCTTACTACCAGGTGGCTTCAGCATTCTGGATGATCACTGCCCTAGGAATGGCACCACAGGTGGAGCCAGGGGTGTATGTAGGGGTCCAGCCCTGTGGGCCATAGAGGAAGGCTGGGATTGGGACAGGGCTCCGACTTACTTAGCAGAGAGGAGGATGCTAAACAGCAGAAAATTGAACAAACTAGAGACAAGGGTAGTTTGGGTTCTAAGAGTGTCCTGAGCTTCCCCAAGACACTCAAACTACTAAGTCTGTAGTATTAAATAACTTCATTAATCCCCCTTCCAATAATAAGGTGGGGATTGCCTCATCCTCACAAGGATTAACTGAGATTGGAATGAGACTGAAGGCAGACAGGGACCTTAACAAAGAAGGGCTGCACCTCAGAGTCATTTGATGCCTCTGATATCCAGCAACGCTGGACCTCCCTCCCACCTCATGGCCTTCGTGCGGACTCCCTTCTCTGGCAGGAATGCTCTTCTGCTGCCCTTCTCTCTATATGAGGGATTCCTGGTCATGCTTCAGCTTTCAGCTCTTCCCTGAACCTTAGACTAGACCAAGTTGCCCTCCTATTCATTCTTAAGAGCACCTTGCCTTTTTCTTGATGGCCCCTAACACGGTCAATAATTATCTATTTTTTTGTACCATTTAATTAATATCTGTCTCCTCTAGGTTATAAGATCCATGAGGAAGAGATAGGGTTTTGCTCACTGTTTTGTCTCTGATACTGGAAGCATAATAGGTGTGCAATAACTATTTCTTGAGTTAAGCATTAATGAATTCATGTTGAGTGCTTCTCTGGCAGCAGTATGCGCAGCATCCTGGTTCTGTGCCTCACACAAGCCACACAGGATCTAATGCTATCGGGAATCCTATTGTTTGTATTTTACAGGTGAGGGAATTGAGGTTTAGAGAGGCTAACTCACCTTTTTCAGGCCTCCGACCTGGGAAGTGGTGGTTCCATGATTTGAATCCAGGCCTGCCTGACGCCCACGTTTGAGCTCTACACTGTTTTTGCAGGGGGAGAAAGCATAGGCATTAGGTTGGAAGTTCATGGGCTGGCTAAGGGTCTTGCCTTCCCTCACTAACTGCACAGTGTTGGCATGCCAGTGACTCCTAGGCCTCAGTTTCCCCACTTGTTATATGGGGGTGGATGGACTAGGTGATCTCTGAACATTTGGAGCCTACCAGGATCCTCATGGAGCAGCTGCAGGGTGCTTTTGCGCCAAGATGGCTGCAATATGACTTTCTTATCTCCTCCCCTGATCATGGGTGTTCAAGACACTGACAAAGAAATGGCAGAAAATGGGACATTCCATCTCAAAGTGAGAGGGATCCCTTTTCAGATTGTTTTGGTCACAGAAAGTTCTCCCACAGCCCTTGACCTCCGGCCTAGGCCTGTGGACTATGCTCTGCCTTCTTACCACCCTCACCTTTACCGTGAGCCATGCTGGCAGCTCATACCTTAGTGGTCAGAGCTCCATCCCTCCCTCCGCTAAGACTCATTGCCATGCTTTCAAATGCCTAGAAGACGTCCACATAAGTGTTCTACCATTATTTCAATCCCACCATTTCAAATTATACCACATTTCAAACTATACTCATTATCTTCCCTAATATATACATCTAAACTGGCTGCTTTTCAAAGTCCTTGTGTCTTTTAAGGGCCTAACAATGCCCTCGGGCATCAAAGCCAGACAACTTGTCTAGAGGAAGTTATCATTGGCTCTTCTTGCTTCAGCCCCCTCTTCCAGCCAGTCCCAAGCCCTTCAATTGCCCTTTACAATGTTTTTGGGAGAGACTCCCATCTGGTTGTAGCCATTCCCACTCCTCTAGGCAGGTCCACGTCCTATTATACCTAAATTTCTGTGGGAGCCTTCCTGCCAGTCTTCCTGCTTTGACCTCTCCCATTTCAACCCCTATTGCCACGCTTTGCCCTATCCCAACCCCCTAGTACCGTTTGAAGTTAAAGGTCAGTCAACCGTAGAGGTCGGAGGTAGTGAGAACTGGGTTTACCAGCAATATCAGGTTTTGGTTGAGCCATGGGTTGGTGAAAGCTTTCTTGAACATTCCTGAAACACAGCCGGAGCCAGTTCCTGGAACATGGATTTCCACAGTGGCATCATGCTGCCAGGAAAAGTAACTGTTGGATCCGTTTTATTATTTAATCTGCCATGGGAAGCTTTAGTTTACTTGCTCCTGATGTCAGCCTCACTTCACTCTGCAAATCTCACTCAGTGGCCTAGCTGGGCAGCTCCAGGCATGGTCCCACCCACACCAGGCTTATTCCTGCCTCTTTCATACAATTCATCTCCACCTGGGAAAACTTCCACCTTCATTTTTCACCCACAAAATCCACACATACTTCAAAGCCTAAGCCTTGCCCTGCCTTGCTTTCAATCTCTTTCAGCTTCTCCAAGTCTACCCCAGTCCCCCAGCACATGGGTGATTTTTTTTTTTTGAGACAGAGTCACCAGGTGCCAGGCTGAAGTGCAATGGCGCGATCTCAGCTCACTGCAACCTCTGCCTCCCGGGTTCAAGCAATTCTCCTGCCTCAGCCTCCTGAGTAGCTGGGAGTACAGACGTGCGCCACCACGCCCAGCTAATTTTTATATTTTAGTAGAGACGAGGTTTTGCTGTGTTGGCCTGTATGGTCTCGATCTCATGACCTCGTGATCAGCCCGCCTTGGCCCCCCAAAGTGCTGGGATTACAGGCGTGAGCCACTGTGCCCGGCATGGGTGATTCTTGTAGCTCGTTTAGCCTCCACTTAGGTCTCCTCAGTGGTTTTTAACTACCTTCTACCCATTTACTAATCACTTCAAGAAGCTAAAGACATGGCAAGCTCCTTAAGCCAAGGAACTCTGCCTGGTCCACACCCAACCCAGCACAGCCCTGAGCCAATTGGTAGGCTCACCAAGGGTTGTTTTTGGGTTGGCAGTGATAAAGAGTCAAGTGAGTTGCTCTATCAGAAGCTAAGCACACAGACTCACAACCAACACATCCCGGGAACAAACAACACGATAAGGGTTCTGTCAGTTCAGAAGCCACGATCTCCATTTCTGTCTGCATGGTTACAGCTCTAGCTGCTCACCCCAGAAACATTTCATGGTTGCCTTGATCATAAACGCCCTAATTGCAACAACTGCAATTTGGAGTAGCTGCTTATGCCTTCAACTAGAAAACCTAGGACATGCAGGAATAGGAAACCCCAAGGGACATATCTATATATGTACATCACTGAAAACCCTACACGGAGAGCTATTTAAGATTCAAGCTGATCTTGCAACTGCCTGCAGCTTCTCCAAACTCTAAAGCCCCATAAAGGACTTTCTTTTGTAAAGAAAGGGAGTACTCAAACACATCTAAACTTATCCCTTTCTAAAGGAGCCAGGAAAGAGCTCGGAAATGCATAGCATGGGTTTCCAGTGACATAAAAAGACTAGAGACTATTAACGATGTCAGTGACAATAGGGAGTGAGGATGTTTGTATCTATTGTCTGTGTCCATGTGAACTTCCCCCAAGCTCCCACACCCTCGGTCAGATTAGCTTTGTCCTCTTCCTCTATCTAAAACCATTCCTTTACGGTCATCCATTCTGCCATTCACATCGAAATTTCCTTTTTCCTGAAAAAAAAATTATTTCCCTTTTTTCTTTCTTTACTCATTATCCTTTACTATAACTCAAACTCCCATGCTTGTTGTTCTCAAGCCCACTGAAGCCTCTGCAAACATCCTACGGACAATGTGCCCAAATGCCACAGCCTTCATTGCCGCTTCCCGCAGCCTCAGGGCCATCCTGAGGTCCTGCATGTACGGCTGGCGACGCCTGTATCATAGCGACATCTTCTGGAAAACGCTTCACACTGCAGCTAATGGTACCACCGTGCCTCTGCCGGGGGATCCACACAACAGGTGCCCAGAGGCACAAGGCAGCCCGATGATGGTTTCCAGGTTAGTTTACACCTGTATGACCCACTTTCTGCAGCTCTGAATAAAAGGAAAAAGAATTAATATTCACCAGGCATTCCCTGTGTGTGCCAGATAGATGCTAAGTGCTTTCCATATGCAAAATAAGACGCTGTCATCACCCCGGGAACAGCTGGTGGGATTCTTGTTCAAACGAAGCAGGCACGCAGGGTTTTGTTGTTGTTGTTGTTGTTGTTTTGGTTTTGTGTTTGATTCTGTTGTTGTTTACATTATTTTGTGTGGGTACATAGTAGGTGTATAAATTTATGGGGTACATGAGATGTTTTGATACAGGCATACGATGCGTAATAACCACATCATGTAGAATGGGATATCCATCCCCTCAAGAATTTATCCTCTGTGCTAAAAACAATCAAATTATACTCTTTTAGTTATTTTTAAATGTATGATTAAGTTATTATTGACTATAGTCACCCTGCTGTGCCATCATATACTAGGCCTTATTCATTCTGTTTTTTTTGTACCCATTAATCATCTCTACCTCCCCCTTACCACCCACTACACTTCCCAGCCTCTGACAAAATCATCCTTCTATGCTCTACATCCATGGATTCAATTGTTTTAATTTTTAGATTCCACAAATAAGTGAGAACATGTGATGTTGGTCTTTTTGAGATGCACATAATTTGAATGCTGCTATCTGCCTCCCTGTGTCAGCAGATCTAAAGGGTCAAGGCCTAAGAAGAGGCCCTGTTTATTATTCTGCTGAAGTTTCAGAAACAGTGCCATTAATCTATGACATCATCCACTGTTTGACACTTTTATACAGGCACACGTAAGTATTATCATAGGGAGTAATAAACAAAGAGATGTGGCTTTTATCAAGAATTTACTGAGCCAAGACCATTTCATACACCATCACATTTAATTTTCAATCAAAAAATTGACACCCTCATTTAATAAATGAAGATTTGAGAATGCTAATTAATTTGACCAAGTTTGCAGAGCTGGTAATTGGCCTGAAAATTTAAACTTAATGCTCTTTTTTCCAAATCCTTTAGGATTTGCCCTCCCTGCAGCCTAATGCCGTGCTCACATTTCTATGAAGCTGGCCCTCAGTATGTATGAAAAGTAATTTTTCATCAGCAAAGGCAGCTTAATAGTAAGAACAGGGCCCCAACATCAGCAAAAGTCAAAAAGAGAAATGGACCTGAAATTCCATCCAAAGCAGAATTACAGATCAGTAGAGCACATTTTTTAACTAAAATGCATCACTACCTTTTTGTACTTCCTTGTGAAACATCTTAATAAGCAGGGGGTGGAGAACATAGTTGAGACCATGCTGTGACCATCTAGTTTGCAAGAAATAATAAATGAGCTGAAACCACCAGGAGATGGATTGGTGCTGAGGGAGAGAAGCCCCTGATTCCAAAGTCAGGACTTAAGTGGCTTCAGCACCTGAAATAGGTGGACTCCCCATTGGGATCTCTGATGATGGGGGGGTGGGAGCAGCAATATTGGGCAGAGAGCAGCCAGGTGGGATGGAAAGCGCAATCACAGCAAAGCCAGATCACAGACAGCTGGAGAAATTCAAGGTCGCAAATGGAGCTGTGCAAAGGAGATGCCCGGGATACCTGGAAAGAGGAGGCTCTGAGAATCCAGTGACAATGGTAAAGACAGTAAAATTCCCCTTCACAAAAAAAAAACCCAGGAAGCCAAGCTGAGGATCTATGTGTATGTGTGTGAGTGTGAACTTGCGTGTGTGTGCTCATGTGTAGTATGAAAAGCCACTGTTTACACATGTTCAGGGAATCTTCCTGACCCACATGTTGGCCACAGTTCTCTGTATCTGCCCAGCAGACTCCGCACCTTGGTCCTCTCTGGCTCTTGATGGTCAAATCCCCAGGACACATGTGGACCATGTATAGAGACCCAGGGAACATCCATGGCAGAAAGCATCCCAGGACTATAGTGAAGGTGCTCACTGCCTATCTTTCTTCATGTCTCCCACCCCAAATATGTTAGGAATTGCAGCATTTGGCCCCAGAAAACTGGCCCACCCAGTGCCATCCAGACTACATGGTTCACCATTCTCTCCAGTGCAATGACCCCCTACCTGTCTGAGGATCAGAAGTTAATCTTTCTTAGAGCATCACAGCTTAGGTAGAGTCTTGGGAGCTTCCCTAAGGCAGGGCACATTTTGTTCCTACCTATCTCCCTGGTGCCCAATAGTTTAGTAGGAGGGATAATGCTTTCAGTAGAGATCCATTATTTATACTTTAGAGGGAATTTCAGAGCTTTCCTTTTACTTTATGAGCAAAGAGCAGTCAACTGCCCAGGTAGGAGATCTGAGCTCAGAAAATCATAGCCTTGTTCCAGACTCTGTCTCACTCACATTATGAGTGACCTTGGCCTCTCTGAGCCTCAGTTATTTTATATGTAAAAAGCTTCCCTGAGACTGGGGAAAGGGGAAAGCGGAAAGTATGGCAACGTCATGGAAGTAAATACATTGCTGTCAATTGATATTATTCTATACATGCTTCCAAAATTTTTAAAAGTAAGTATGCAACCATAAGCATTGAAATGGCAATTCGAAATTTGCAGAGATCACGTGGCATCTAACACCAGAGGCTGACTCCAGGCCCACCATTAGTTCCAAGCTTATCATCATCATCACCACCATCACCACCATCATCTTTTTTGAGCCTACGCAGTGTTAGGAATAAGTTTTGTAGAGTATCTCACTGAATCTTAAAAATAACACTCTGAGGTAAACATTATTATTTATTCTTGCTAGATGAGAAAATCAAGGCTCAGGGAGCTGATGCCCCTGGACAGAGGTCTCATAGCCAGTAAGTAGCCCAATCAAAATATGAACTCTCAAGTCTCTGAGAGAAAGCACGTTTGTGCATATAATCCCTTCCAGCAAATGACCCATGCCTGAGTCCTCTGCAGGAGCTGGGGCTGATTCTGTGCAGGATAACTTACCTAACACCTCAGCTTGGGTGTTTGACAACCAAAGGCTGGGAATTATTTTATAATTCTTATGAGAGCCCTAACCTCAAAGTCACTGAACTGGAGAAAACAAATTGAATTTCCTTCTAAGTGCTAGCACTCCAGGTGTCCCTAGTGCCAGGCTGGCTGAGAAGGATGCAGGTGACACCCATGGGAGGAATGTCAATGTTGAATTAGCTGATTAGATTCTTGCCTCATAACCTGAGGGCAGGCACACTTAGTTCTTCTGCTGTGTGGAAGATAGCAACTAAGAAGTCTGCAGCTACATAAATTCACTGTTCATTGATCTGCTGTGGTTTGCAAATGACCCCTCTGGTGACATAAGTTCAGCATCCTTAAAGAGCTACAAAATCAAATATTCCCTAAACTATCACTAACACTAACAAGTGCCCAAATCTTTCTTTTCTCAGGAAGGGCCTGGGGCTCCCAGCTCACAGGCAGGCCTTGAGCTCACCAAACATTGTTTCTTTTTTTTTTTTTTTTTTTTTTTGAGAAGGAGTTTCGCTCTTGTTACCCAGGCTGGACTGCAATGGCACGATCTCGGCTCACCGCAACCTCCGCCTCTTGGGTTCAGGCAATTCTCCTGCCTCAACCTCCTGAGTAGCTGGGATTACAGGCACGCGCCACCATGCCCAGCTAATTTTTTGTATTTTTAGTAGAGACGGGGTTTCACCATGTTGACCAAGATGGTCTCGATCTCTTGCCCTCGTGATCCACCCGCCTCAGCCTCCCAAAGTGCTGGGATTATAGGCGTGTTCCTAATGGGCTGTATCCACACTGTTGTCAGGAGGGCTTTTACAAATGGAACCCCAATTACCCAGAGAACAAGTGAATGGTCCAAGATTGCAACTTCCCTATGGAAACTCTAGCCAAGGCCAGGAGAAAGAAGAAAGTAGTAAAGGTATATACCAGTATTTTCAGAGCTCACTAATTCATCAGCAAACAATAAGTAAGAACTCGGCCGCGCATAGTGGCTCACACCTGTAATCCCAGCACTTTGGGAGGCCGAGGCAGGTGGATCACGAAGTCAAGAGATCGAGACCATCCTGGTCAGTATGGTGAAACCCTGTCTCTACTAAAAATACAAAAACATTAGCTGGGCATGGTGGCGCGTGCCTGTAATCCCAGCTACTCGGGAGGCTGAGGCAGGAGAATTGCCTGAACCCAGGAGGTGGATGTTGCGATGAGTCAAGATTGCGCCATTGCACTCCAGGCTGGGTAATAAGAGTGGAACTCCTTCTCAAATAAATAAATAAATAAATAAGTAAAAACTCTTGCCAGGTGCTACAGCTCAGGAAAAGCAAAGAAGGAGATGCTTGCCCTGCTCCCAAAGGCATCCCAAGTCTGTGGATTTTCTTTATCTGAATAGACAAATGCATTGAAAGAGCATGGCGATATAGTGTGATGAGTATGTTTAAGACACATTAAGGGTGACAGTAACCTCTATGCTGGTGACCAGGCAGACTTCATAAGGGAAGAGTCCCAAGAGTTGAGTCTTAAAGAAAGTACAATTTCCACCAGAGATCCCCTGGAGGTCTTGCTTGAAGTTGTCACTCTTTCTTTACCTTGAGTTTGGAGTGATTTATCACAGGCAGAGAAAACAGGAAGGCAACTTAATATGTCTCTAGGTGGCTGTCGAAAGGGGAGACATTGGTAAAAGGATACCTGGAGTAAGAACCAAGGAAGAAATGACTGTCAGAGACTGAATGGCCAACAGCATCCCCGAAGACCACAGAGCTGAGATTATGATGGAGGAGGCTCTTTTTCTGACCTGGGGGAGAGATTCTTTGCTCTGCTTGATAGGGAAGTTGAGGGTGATCTTATGGGGTTTTTTTACAGGCTATTTCAACCTATGCAAATCATGGCAGCCTCATGGAGGGCTGCTCAGAGAGCAGGCAAAGAAAGGAAGAATTCGAGGAAGGAGTGTTGCCGCCTCTACTGTGATCTGAACAGCGGCTGCAGCTGGGCTTATTATTTCTTGCAGTGTGGCTCTTGCCACCGGCAAAAAGAAGAATTTTTCAACAAGAGCCTTGCTGATGCTTTTCTCTGTTCAAGCCAGACAAGAAAAATAATCATCTGTTAAAACAAAACAGAAAAAATAAAACATCTTCATTTACAGACTTTTTCATTAACATACAAATGCTTTAAAGGGGAAAGAAACTTTTGATAAAATTAGGTGAGGCAATTCAAGAAGAGAGTAATCAAAGGAAAATGGAAGGAGCCAATAATTCAGCAGGGTTCAGGGATTCAGAGCCAAGGGTGATAGAATTGCTGGAAAGTCAAAGAAGGCAGGTGGAGGCTGCCAGCCTGAGTCACTGGATTATATATTGCAGGGCTCTATGAGGACTTTGGGGGCCATAGTTTTTATCTCCTATGCTCTGCTGGAAGAGCAAAAACATCCAGGAAATAAAAGAGTTAGCTTCCACTGGAGTGGCCATTGATGGGTCCCTGACAAGTGTGTTTCAATGGCAGCAATGAGAGTTTGACCTCCATGGCTACTTTTCTGGGTTATCTCAGATGGCAGTGTCTTTCTAAACCTTCCTTGACAGTTTTTCTCTCATCCCCCAAGCTCCGAGATGCCTACTGTGTGCCTATCATGATGGGTTGTCCTTGCCTGTGTCCAACTCAGCCTCCCTCACTGGGAGAAGAGCCCCTCACAGGGGCACTGACTTTATGCCCTGCACCTGAGACAGGACTTGGCACAGAGCAGGGCTTGTTTCATGGTGGTTGGTAGTAGTAAGAATTCACACTGAATTGTACAGTTGGAGGAATAAGAACTGTTAACCAAGCTCACTGCACAGCCAGTGCCTCTAAACACGTCTCCAAACCCATTGCTCTAAACGATCTCCAGCAGCATTAACCACTTGCTACACTGTCCCACTTCCAGTGCAGAACGTGCCAACTGAATTAATTGGTTTATTTTCCCAAGCTGCTTCTGATTTTCCTCAGGCCAGTGTAGTCCCCTGGACACGCGGCTAACTCCGCCTTTTCCCATACCTCTCCCATCCCTCCACGCCAGAGGAGGGTTTGTAAACTATTTGAACGGGAAACCGTCAGGGATCCATCTAGGTTCCTTTTCCTGATGCTCTGAAGGATTAGATGAAAGTATACCCTCCTCACATCCTGGCAGATTTGAGAAAAAATTGACTCATTCTCTGGTTGCTAGTGACTGAGCTCGGGTGGACTTTCAAAATCTCTTACAAAAGGACTGGAAAATAGTATCAAGGGGAGAAAAAAGAGAAGAAGCTAGACAGAGTGGTTCTGATGAAAACAGAAAGGGATGGGACTTTTCCTGCTGTTAAGATGTCAGAGAATGGAGGAGGGGAGCAGCAGTGTGGGTGCGTGCCAGAGCCTGAGGGTTTCTCTGGAAGAAGCTGTCGCTAAGAGAAATTAAGCATGGGGGTTCCGCCAAGGAGCCCTGGGGGTGACACTGAGCAGGTTCCCAGGAGCTGTGGAAACTGAGTCACCACTAGAAGACTTCACCCCCTACATGCAAAGTCCCCCTTTGGCAGAGTGAATGTCATCTCATCAGTGTTCAGCCTCTCCCTTGCCAAATTCCCTGCAGGAGGGGCAGTCTTCAATGTCATAGGGTTCCACTCCAGCCCAACATGGTAGCCAGCCTCCAAAATGGCTCCCATCATCCCCACTTTCTGGTATTTACACCCTTAGTAGCTTCTCTCTCTCTCTCTCTCTCTCTCTCTCTCTCTCTCTCCTCTCTCTCTTGTTCTCTCTCGCTCACTCTCTCTTACATGCTTTGAGAAAACAAGTTAACAAGCTACGAGGAGCCACAGCGGTCAGTGGGAAGGCCCATGTTACAAGGAACCAGGGTCTCCAGCAACAGCAGTGAGGAACTCAGGCTCCTGCCAACATCCACCTGAGCCATCTCAAAGGCAGGGCTGCCCCAGTCTCGGATTGAGACAGGAGAGATTAGGAAATTCAACATCAAACCAAAAGCTTGAATCTTACTTGTCTCTGTCAGAGTTTTCTGTGGCAGAGAATAGCATGAAGGGTTCTAAGCTATTAAGTGGAGGGTGGAATAAAACCTGGAGAAAGAGTCTGGATCAGTTCTCTTTTGGATAGAGGCAAGCCTCAAAACAATGGGCTCGGGATTGGAAATTCTGTTTTTCTGGTCACATACACTGTACCAGATCTGGACAGATTTTTTAGCATGAAGTCTGAGCTCCCTCCTCTCCTAGCCCTTTGTCATAGTGAGTGCCCTTCTCGCTTCTCTACCAAGACACAGTCAGAAACCCTCTCTTCTTGACAGTCACTCTCACACAAGCATTGTACCTTTTCGTGACACATGACTCCCACTTCTTTTCTCTAGGCAACTAGGATGAAAAAATTTATAGACAACTTCTGGAAAGGACAGTGAATCCAACAGGAAAACACTCCAAATGCAGATAAGTTGAAAACTGGCCTTAAAGGTCTAACAGAACTCGCTTGTTTCAGACACTTGAAAAACAAAAGCCTGATTCTTTTCTCCTTGTCCTTTATCTTCAGAAACTGCTTTGCCTCTTTAGATTGTTTTTTACTTTTTCACACAAGGGACAGAATCATTAACAACCCTTCAGGCTTTCCCTGGACCACGTCGATTAATCTGATTTGGGGCATTTCCCTTGGTTAGCAACAGTGAGTTGAGCCATGAGCCCACTTCAAGCTCCTGAAATTGAAGCCCATGTCATTCACTTCTCATGCAAAGCCTCAAGGCTCCTTGGTGAAATCAGAACTTAAATTGGCCTTGTTCTTTTACCCAGGCAATTAATAATGCAGTTGGCAAAAAAAAAAAAAAAAAAAAACACAGCTTATTTGCTAAGCTCTAGAGACAGCTGCCAACATTCCTTAATTGAGTCCAAACTGCTAGGTTAAGGTGCTTTTCTCCAGGATCTGCTGGGTGGAGCTGAGGGGGCTTTGCCAAAGATCTGCTCTCTCTGGGAAAGAAATCCTGGCTGATTGTTTGCATAAGAAGACCAAAACTTCCTGGCATGTGCACAGTACTTTGTAGTTTACAAAACCTTTTCAGCAGTCATCTCAGTAGTTACTGCTTGGTGTCTCCCATTTGCATTTCCCAGAAAAGTAAAATGGACTGTGGATACACCCAAACCTAACTTGTTGTCAGGTGGGAACTGACTTCATATAGCATTAGTCAACCTGCTTCATAAAATTCAATTCTTCTTTAGTTACAGTTAAGTTTCCTCTTGGTCTCTCCATCTTCTTTTTTAATTTTTTAAAATTTTACTCTAAGTTCTGGGATACATGTGCTGAACATGCAGGTTTGTTACATAAGTACACATATGCCATGGTGGTTTGCTGCACCTATCAACCCGTCATCTGGGTTTTAAGCCATACATGCATTAGGTATTTGTCCTAATGCTCTCCCTCTCCTTTGCCCCAGTCCCCAACAGGCCCCGGTATGTGATGTCCCCCTTCCTGTGTCCATGTGTTCTCATTGTTCAGCTCCCACTTATGAGTGAGAACATGCGGTGTTTGGTTTTCTGTTCCTGTGTTAGTTTGCTGAGGATGGTTTCCAGCTTCATACATGGTTCTCTTCATCTTCCTTTAACCTCTCAGAATAATGATACTGTACTTCTTCCCACAGAATACACACACACGTGCACACACACACACACACACACACACACAAATAAATGACTAGCTTCCAGAAAACTTTTAGACATACCATGATTCCTACTCAAAGTCCTCTGAGCTCTTTTTTGTTCAAGGATACAGTTTAAAATCTTCAGCCAGATCCTCTGTGTTGGTGCATGAAGATCTATGTGATTCATTTTAACCACCATGTGAGAGTATTTTTATTGGATGTATAACCCACAATGAATCTGTTCTCTTCCTGAAGAGTAGTCCATTTATTGTAGCTGTTTGGCAATTGCAAATAATGCTGAAACGAAGATTCTTGCACGTGTCTCTTGTTTATTCACACCAGTTTCCCTAGGCAAGAAGTGACATTGCCAGTCATAGGATGTGCATATTTTCAACTTTGTTGAGAACTTACAGATTATCTTCCAAATTATTTGTACCAATTTAAATTCCCATTAGCAACATATAATTCATCTTTCCTCGTGCTCGCTTCGGCAGCACATATACATCTTTCCTACCTCTTTATCAAACATGTTACTTGTCAATAATCCTTAACAATTATGTAGGTAGGAAATGACATCTCATGTTTGTTCTAATTTACATTACTAGAGAGGGTGAGAATCCTTTTTTAGTTTTCTTTGCTTTTTTTTTTCTTTTTGGCCATCCAGATTTCTTCCTCTGTGAATTGTTCACTCATATTTTGGCTATACCTCTGTTGGGTTGTTCGTCCTTTTCTTGATTTGTAGACATATAAATATATTCTACCTACAAATCGTTTTATGATTTCACTTTTCTAAATATCTTATCTGACATAGGTTTTTAATTTTAAAACACATTGTACTTTACATTTAAAATGCATATCCCTACTCAATGGCATAACGGTATTCTCCTATATTTTCTTTTAGACATTTCATATTTTTTCTTTCATGTTTTAGTGTAGTTTTTCTTGATTTTATATTGGAAAAACTTGAAATTAGTACATGATTTTATCTTTTTCTTTGCTTATATGGTCAGCTTATTGTCCTAGAAAAAGTAGTTAAATAGTCCATCTGTTTTCTGCCGTTTTTAATGATACATTCACCATGTATCAAGCTCAGGTTAATGTGTAGTTCTGAGTTCTCTCTTTTATACTATTGTTCTATTTGACTAAGCCTAAGTGATATGGTTTGCATGTGGGTGTCCTCCAAATCTCATGTTTAAATGTGATCCCTAGTGTTGGAGGTGGGACCTGGTAGCAGGTATCCAGGTCATGGGGCAGTTCCCTCATGAATGGCTTAGTGAAGTCCTTGCAGTAATGAGGAAGCTCTCACTCTCAATTCACACTGAGATCTGGTTGTTTACAAGAGCCTGGGAACTCCCTCTTCTCTCTCTTGCTCCCACTCTTGCCACACAACGCACCCACTCCTGATTTGCCTTCTGCCATTACTGTAAGCTTCCTGAGGCCCTCACCAGGAGCAGATGCTGTCAACATGCTTACTGTACAGCTTGCAGAACCATAAACCAATTAAGCCTTTTTTCTTTATAAATTACCCAACCTCTGGTACTTCTGAATGGCAACACAAAAATGAACTCACTATGCAAATATCAAATTGTCTTAACTATTATAGCTTCTTAGTGTTTGGCTATACATATTCTCAGCTTCCTTCTTTTCCCTTAAAATCTTAAAATCAGCACACCAAGTTCCATAAATATCTTGCTGAAATTTTGATCATAATCTCATTGTTTATAAGATAATGTTTGGATAATAACCACCCTTATAATATAGACTCATTCTATAACTTAGACCTTATGTTAATTCTTGAGGTCATGTTTTGTTATTTTATCTTTATATATTATCTCTAGTCCAATAGTTTTGTCTCCATACAGGTATTAAATGTTTTTAGATTATTTATTGCTGTATATTAATACACAATAGATTGTGAGTATCAATCTTATGCCCAGCAACTTTGTGAGCTCTTTTGTTCAAATAACTTTTTGCAAAATCTCTTAAATTTTCTTTGTGATAAGCATATTTTCTATGAGTAATGTTACTTTGAGTTGTTCATTTTTAAACTCCGTATCTTCTCTTTATTTTCTTATGTTAGACTGTTGGTCAGTGTATTAGTCTGTTCTCATGCCACTAATAAAGACATACCAGAGACTGGGTAATTATAAAGAAAAAGAGGTTTAATGGCCTCAGTTCCACATGGCTGGGGAGGTCTCACAATCATGGTAGAACTGAAGAAGGGCAAAAGTACGTTTACATGATAGCAGGCAAGAGAGCATACACAGGGGAATTCTCCTTTATAAAACCATCAGATATCAAGAGACTTATTCACTGTCACAAGAACAGCATGGGAAAACCTGCCCCCTTGATTAAATTACCTCCCACTGGGACCCTCCCACATCCCATGGGGATTGTGGGAGCTACAATTCAACATGAGATTTGGGTGAAGACACAGTGAAACCATATTAGTCAGAAATACTGGATTATCATCAATTTCCTGTGGTTCCACCCAATATTAGTATACTGTCTCAAATTCCCAATGCAATACTGAATAGAAATAGTAATAGAGGGTATTCTTGATTGATTGCTGACTTTTAAGGTAATGCTTCTAGTATTTCACTGCTAAGCGTGATAAATACTGCAGGCATTTAGTAAATACCATTTTTAGTTAGGAGACATTTCCTTTCATTCTGTTTTAAAAGATTTTTTAGTTATGTTTTTTCAACCAAAATTCCCCTATAAACCAGGTGTGGTGATATGCACCTGTAGTCCTAGGTACTCACACGCTGAAGCAACAGGATCGCTTGAGCCCAGAAGTTCAAGACCAACCTAAGCAACATAGTTAGATCCTCTATCTAAAAAAACAACAAAACAAAACAAAAACAAAGCAAACAAAACCTACCACTGTATTTCTGGGAGGAACTTACGTAGCTTAAATTATTTCATAGATAATATGAATGTGTTTTGATATTCGCCCTCCCATTCTCTTTTACACTAACACACCCATACTCAGACACCCCTAGGTTTAGTTTCCTAATAGTTCATTTAGGATTTTTGCCTCTCTGACAATAATTAACCTGCAAATTTTATTTTTCATGCTGCCTTTGCCTGATTTTGGAATCAAGGTTCTAATAACCTTACAAAATTAACTGAAATGTTTTCCTTCTTTTCTATTCTCTGAAAATATTTGCATAAGGATTATCTATTGCTCAAAGGATTGCAAGATGTCTGTAAACAGTCTGGACCTATTTTTCATTAGCATTTGGAGCAACTGGGTAAATTGCTAACACTGATTCACCTCTTTTTATGGGAATTTTATATTTCTTTTTCAATTATTTTGTTGACTGTAGTAAATATAGAGAACTATTCACTAAAATATTCAAATTTGTCAGCATGCAGTAATTTATGATTTTTCTCACATAAAGTTTTAAAATTAATATTCCTTCAGCTTGAGGATCCCTGAGCCAACCAATAGTAAAAATTAGAACCCTAGGGAACACAAATCTATGGTCACAAATTATCCTAGGGAATGTTTTTCCTACCCAGACCCCAAGCAGCAACAGAATATTTTTTTGCTGTCTGCCTGCGTCTGTGTTGGAAGGTGTATTTTTTTCTGGTTGTCTTTCCCACTCACCCGCTGCGGTCCTTCTACCTTCGTTGCTTTACACGGGAGTCTCAGTTTCAGCGTGTTGCCATGTGCAATGGCAGGACTTTCTTTCATTCTGCACGTATGTGTTCAGACTCACACCCCTAACTTGCTGAATTCTACAATCTCTGACCACCCACAAAGGCCACTGAAGGATTAGCTTCCATCCTTACCAGTCTGCTTTCCAGAAACCGTCTCATTTCTAGCACATACCAATTATCCTTCCTTTCTTGTAAGCTTAACTCTGCATTTAAAAGAATGGTAAGTAACTTCATAAGCATTTCTAGTTCTATAACAATGACAGTGTCTTCGAGTTACACGTGTGAAATATAACAAGAAGTCAAAGTGTAGATGGGCTCCCAAAGCAGCAGAGACCTGGGATCTGAGGAATGGAGCCATCAAGACATTTAAAACCTAAAATTATGCAGGGACACTTCATTAAGAAAGGAATATTTCAGCTGAGACTTGATGGATGTGTAAGATTATTTACACAGAGCTGGAAAGGAGGAAGAAAGCATGCTTGGTTGTAAACAAATCTTCACAATGTAAATTTAAGGCAACTTCAAATGACAGCTGTTTGAAGAAAACAGCCTAAACAGGAACAAAAAAATCCTGAACACAATGGAGCAGACACGCATTAGGTGAATAAGAAATAACTATCAAAAGAGTAAAAAAACCTCATGGTCAAGAGCTTTCGAATAAAACAAGACTGTTTATTCAGTTCGTGTAAACTCTGAGAAGATCACCTCAGAAAAGCCATTCCCAGAACAACTAGCCCCAAACAGACACCACTTTGAGTTTGTGTGATTGATGCTACAATAGAGGCCAATGGTGAAGTGGCTGGATCTTAGCTGGAAACTGGCCACTCCAGTGTCAGTGAGGAACAAGATGTCCTCAGACAGAAGCGTGATAGCTGAGCAATGATGACTGTACAGAGGACATAAAGACCAAGGTGAAATGAACCCCTCTCATAAGTGATTTAAACATTGGCTAAACTTTATCCTACTCTGAGCACAAGATCAAGCCTGTTTTCCCCCTTGCAAAGTAGATCAGAGGCATTTTTATTCATGAAGGGGATAAAACCTAAGGATAAAAACCATGTGTTCTAGTTGTAAATGAAGCTTTTATGGATAGCATAAGAGGTGTGAACAAAATGATAAAAGGAATGAGGGTGGCCGGACTGTGTTTCCTCATTCTTATTAAGAGAAGACAAAGTCAGACACATAGCATAGTGTTTTGTTTTGTCTTCTCACTTGGGTCCAAAATAAAATCAGGTGATAAAATAGTTTGTGAGCTAAATCCTTTTTGAAAGAGGAGTATTACTGGGTGATTCTAAACAGATGAAAGGATCAAGTCCTGTTCATATAAAATAAACACTACTTAAAACCAAGCTCTTTGAACATCTGCATCCAAGAGGAAAATCTTAATTATTTTCCTGACAAAAGGCCATTTAATCACTAAGATCTGAGCAAGTTGAACAAGTATCAAAAATCTCTCACCTCCCCTCCACCTTGCATGTAAAGACATCAGTGAAGGTTATTGAAGAAACAGGTGTTGTCTGTGTTGAGCTCTGGATCCTCTGGCTGCCTCAGCAATCGAATCCTCAAAAGAAAATATTGGAGTAAGAAAATGTACAACTAAATGTTCCTCCACCATTGTAGTAAAATTTCTAGACCCAAATATGGATTTTTTTTTCGGCTGTTTTCTACTTTTCCCATCAAACTGTTCTAGGGATCAGAGTTCATTCAAACTCACTTGCAGTTGCTAAAAGGAGTATTTTGTGTTCAAGATGCAATATTTTATTTCATGTTTTCTCCTAGAAAGAGAAGTGGACATGATCAAAAGAAAACAATTTAAGAAGTTGTTGAGGCCAGGTGCAGTTGCTCACACCTGTAATCCCAGTGGTTTGGGAGGCCAAGGCAGGAGGATCTCTTCAGCCTAAGAGTTCAAGACTAGGCTCTAGTCCTAAATATATCATCTGAGGCAACACGTATTTAACTGGAGGACATTAGTCAAGTGAAATAAGCCAGGAAAACAAAGTTAAACACTGCATGTTCACTCATATGTTGAAGCTAAAAAAAAAAAAAAATTATCTCACAGAAGTAAAAAGTAGAACAGAGGATACTGGAGGCTGGGAGGGGAAGAGGAAGGGAGGAATAGTGAAAAATAACAAAAAGATAGTAGAAATAAGTTCTAGTGTTCCATACCACAGTAGGAGGGCTATAATTAAGAATAATATGCTATATAGCATAACTAGAAGGAGGATATTGAATGGTCCCAATACAAAGGAATAATAAATGCTTGAAATGATGGCTAATTACCCTTATCTGATCACTATGTATTATAATATCAAAACATCACTATTCTATAAATATAAACAATTATTTATCAATTTTCAAAAAAATTTTTAACATACACTTATGTCTTTAAAAATTTTTTTAAATTTTAACATAATACACCTAACATAATGTCTATGCTAATTAGCTCAAGTTAGCCATTCCACAACATATACATATTTCCAAACGTGTAGTTTTTGTTAGTACATAAAAGACATTGTAAATAGTTATAAAGGTAAGAAGTAAAATGACCTGGATTCTAGCATTCTACAATTTCCTTGCTATATAATGATGGACAAGTGACTTAATCTCTAAGTACTTTGCTATAAAATGGGGATAGTAACAATGTCTTGTTTATCTGACAATGTGGTTTTGGGGACCATATGAAATCATGTATGTGAAGATGCAAATAGAAGGTAATGTGACCTTAAAGGCAGTGTGGCCTGGAAACTTTTCATTTAGATCCCCTTATTCTCTTTCAACGTACATGTGGGGAGCCATTGCTCTGTGCAAGGCACAGTGTTGGACACCAGAGACAAATGTGACTTCATCATTAGCCGTCTCTCCTCAAAGAATGCCCAGCTTTGTGATAAACCTGAGTTACGTGTATATTTACAAAACAGAAAGAGTTAAATGCTTTACCGAGGAAGAGAGAAAGTACTTCAGAAGTTCAGAAGATTAAGAGGCCTCTTCCAGTTCGGCATCTTCCAAAACAATTTCCGTCACACTCCAGCACTTGGGAAGTTAAACGAAGTTACGCTCCAAAACAGATAAATTTGAGGAACACTGGCTGAAAAAATACTTAATTGATTTCTTTCACTAGGACTTTTCAGAACTTTTAATGTTCAAGTATGCATTGTAGGTTAGGCACTGTGGCTCACACCTGTAATCCCAGCACTTTCAGAGGCTAAGGCAAAAGGATAGCTTGAGTTCAGGAGTTCAAGGTCAGCCTGGCCAACATAGCTAGAGCTCATCTCTACTAAAAATAAAAATAAAATAGCTAAGTGTGGTGGTCTGTGCCTGTAGTCCCACTTACTTGGGAGGCTGAGGCAGGATGATTGCTTGAGCCTCGGATATCGAGGCTGCAGTAAGCTATATGATAGTGTCACTGCATCCAACCTGGGTGACAGAGTGAGACAAAAAAAGAGTTGCCTATACTTAGTACCCTCCATTTCTTCTTAAACTTACATCAATAAATCATTTTCCTCCATAATCCCATTGAAACATCTCTCATGGATACCAATCTAAGATCAATTCTTCATCTTCTTTCTATCCACCCTTTCAACAACTTTTGATCTTGTGGCCCCTGGGACGCTATTCTCTGTTGCTTCTCCTCCTATGTCACTGGGCAGTCATTCTTAGTTTCTTCTGCTGGTCCCTACTCCTCTTGCTGACCTATCTTCCTATCTTCTCTGTCCTTTTAATTTTTTTCTCCAATTGCTCTATCAATTACTGAAAAGGGGACCTTTTAAATTTCCAATCACAATTATTGACTTGTCTATTTCTCCCATGTCAGAATTTGCTTCATGTATCTGAAGTTCTTTTACTGGAAAGATGTGCATTTATGATTGTTGTGTCTTCTTAACTAACTGCCCTTTCACATTTATAAAATATCTATCTTTATTGCTGATAATACTCCTTGTCATGAGGTCTGTTTTTTATGATGCTAATATAATTCTAGCTTTCTTACGATTATCCTTGGCATAATATATTTTATTCCATTCTTTTGCTTTCAACTTATCTGTACTTTTGTATTTAATTTGCATCTTATTTGAGTAATATAGATAGGGCTTTTAAAAAATATAATCTGACAATCTGCAGTTATAATGTTTAGCCATTGACAATGTAATCTTTAATGAGATTGCATTCAGCTCTAGCATCTTACTAACCATTTCTATTTTTCTTGTCTCTGTTTTGGTCCTCAGTACCTCCTTTCTTGCCTTCTTCTACAGTAATTATTTCCTTAAAATTAAATTTTAATTATTCTGTGGACCTCATCACTCTATTTTATTTTAATGATTGTCCTCAGGATTATAATATATTTTCTAAGATTATTTTAGTTCTATTATAATTAATATTATACCCTACAAAAGAAAATTGAATAACCTTTCAACAGTAGGTTAGTCTAGTTGCACATAACCTTAAGCTTTTTAGCTGGTGTTATTGTTCCCTTGAACTTTTTGGTCTGGTTTATTTTTAAGCAATTTTCCTAGTAAGTGTATAAATTTGGTGTTCTTTGTATTTTTCTGTGTGGAGTTTCCTGAGCTTTCTGAATCTGTAAATTGAGCATTTCACCAAATGTGAGAACTTTCCCACCTTTATTACTTCAAGTCCTTTTAGCCCCATTCTCTCTCTCCTTCTAGAACTACAATTAACATTTGTTAATTTTCTTGATGCTATTCTATATTTCTCTGAAGTTCTCTTCATTTTTGTCAAATTTCTCTTAATCTGTCTTCAAATGAATCATGATTTTATGCCTTATTAGGTAGGATCTACAATTCTAAAGATTGTACCCTTAATCCTAGAATGTGTTGTCTTCACTCCTGTGATGTAATATTTCTGAGTTTTCCGTAGAAAGTCTAAGGTGGTTGGTGGCATCTCTGTACTCTTATCTGAAACTCTAGTCTCTTATGATGTTCTCTGATATACCATTTAGCTTTTGATTCAAAGTAGGCAATCTCTGCAAGGCCTCATAGTCTTTCCTTGTGTGTGGGCAGCTCAGCTCTAAGGACCATACTGTGGAGGACCCATGCTGCCCAAGCCCTTGTTCAGGGAATCATGCTGTAAGACATCCGTGTAGATTTCTTTGGCATTCCCCGCCTGTTTCCATGCAACTTTCTCTTCGCAGCTACCCTTCTGTGCAAATTCCAACTGCCTCAGCATCCTAGAACTCTTATCTTTGAATTATCAATTCACAGAGAATGCTGCTTCACTTGGGTCCTCCATCTCTGCTTTGTAAAAGGAAAGTGCCGTCAGACAAAAAGCCGGCACAATTACAAGCATCACCTTGTTTGTCTCCTTTCTCTCAATAGTCAGTACTAGTACTGCTTGCTGTCCTGTATTGCTTGCTGTCCAATGCATGATATATTTTGTCTAATTTTGCAGTTCTTTTCAGTGGAAGGAAAAATCTAATGCCAGTTACTCTGTCATGGCTGGAAGCCGAGCACTCTAGAATTTTAAATAACAAATTCATTGCCACCCAAAATTCTACACCCAGTCACCATATGATTTATGTACAGGGCCCGCAGAAAGTCTTAATATATGCTAAGACTAAGAGAACATACCACTGTATGTATCTCTCCTTAAAAAAAATTCAAAACTCTGCAGCCTCCAAAAAGTGTAAAAATTAAATTAGATTTATATGTTTTATATGGAAATAATAAGGAATTTTTATTATTTTCAAAAGTTTACAGTTTTCCTTATAAACTTCTATTTTACAAGGAATAGAACTTGTAAAATTTGAGTTTGGTTCTAAATAACCATTGATGTAATTCTAAATTATAATGCAAATTAGAAATTTAAACTTTGCAAGGGAAGATATAAAATAAAAATATGGAATATTTTTATGAGACTCAGTTTATTAAGTTGTGTTAATTGTAGATAAATCTATGTATCATCCACAATCTCACTAGATTCAATATATATGACCTTTATCTAGCCTTCCGGCTGGAACTATTCTAGCAACTTCTTATGTTTTGCTGGTGGTCATGGAGTCAGATTCCCAACGCAGTCATCACTGTGGCTTAAAGGAGTCCCCCATGACATCTACTTCTCATTGTTCATTTACTAACACTGCATGTCATCTGCATATTTCTGCCACACATAACTTGTTTCCTGTCTCAATGTTCTCTGTTGCTGCTGAGGCACAAGAGGTCATGGGACCTGCCCTGTACCCACGAATGCCAATTCAGAATAGAAGGTGTTGAGGCTGAGTAGAGGGAAAACTTTGACCAATAGAATAAGGCCCCAAAGATAATATTCGCCCTTTTTCTTCTGGAAGAATTGTTTATAAATGCAAAATTTGCTTACTGCTGCTCTGATGATGTCCTGTGAGAAAAAGCAATCCACTTGACATGAACCTGACACCAGGTCAGCAACACACTCACCCACATTTACCCTTTCTCCTTTTCTGCCTCATTCCAATTTTCTTTCCCTTCTGCTTCCCTGGGATTGCATTCTCCAGCCTGACCTTTTTCTTTACAGTAAGATAATGATAACATAGATCTAAAAACCGAGGTTATATTAAGATAAAGGTATGCTGGGGAAATAAGAAGAATGTGAACACATTTCAAAACAGTTGTCATAATATGGAGGAATCAATGAATACTGTTTCATTTTCGCCATCAGTAAAGAAAACAGATGTTTTAAGAAAGATGAAAGTCATTGTTATGAAAATAACATAACTTTTTATCACTTAAAAATATATCAAAGGAAACTTGGAAAAGATAGCAAAATATAGAACAAAAGGGGAGAGAACAAACAAGAAACAGCAGAAAGGAAGAAAAACAGAAAGTACAAACTATATCATAGCAGGATAATTTTTCTAAGTATTGACACAGTGCTGATTCTGCGCTTGAGACTATGGATAAATGAATGAAATCAGATATAGACTCCAGTCTCTGATACTGGAGGAAACAGAAATTAAGCAAATAATTAAATAAATAAGCCTGTAATTGCATACCACAAGATTGTCATGAGTGAAACCCACACTTTTATGTGAATCTATAATGGGGGCTCTGATCTAGCCTCAATGGTTAGCAAAGGCTTCCTTCAGCCCATATTGTTCAGAGACCTGAAAGATAACAGATGAGGACCAGCTCAAGAGCTAGACTGTGCAAACACCCTGGGCCTCAGCTGAAGGAACATTCCAGCTGAAGGAAAGGCAAGGTAGCTGCAGTCCAGAGGGCTGGGGAGCAGGGTTTTAGACTGTATAGAAGGCCCTGCCAATGAGAGATTATGAATCCACAGATAGAGTTTAAGAAACATAAAACCCTTTAGGCAATATACTACAAATTTTTAAAAAACACATAAGTGTTCTGTTTTGATGTTCATGGAATACAGATGTATAACGTTAGGAATGAGGAAGAGGAGAATTTCAATTTATTATAAAATATGTATAAATATATGACATGAAAAGTAAAAATGTATTATGTATATGAAAACATTATGAAATAGAAAATTTTCTTAAAAATGTGAATTACTGCAACAGACTTTTTAAGTGGAGAAAGTACATAGTTCAATACAGGATACAAAATGGGAGGAAGGAGAAAATTGTCAAATTATCTACAAAATTTGTTGTAGGTCCAGATGATTTTGGTATAATTTTATTCAAACCTTTTATTTTATTTTATTTTATTTTATTTTATTTTATTTTATTTTATTTTATGATGGCGTTCCAGTCTTGTTACCCAGGCTGGAGTACGATGGCACAATCTCAGCAGACTGCAACCTCCACTTCCTGGGTTCGAGCGAGTCTCCTGCCTCAGCCTCCTGAGTAGCTGGGATTACAGGTGCCCACCACTATGCTCGGCTAATTTTTTGTATTTTTAGGAGAGACGGGGTTTCACCATGTTGGCCAAGCTGGTCTCAGCGACTCAGGTGACCTGCCTGCCTCAGCCTCCCAAAGTGCTGGAATTACAAGTGTGGGCCACCTCGCCCATTTTATTAAAACTTTTAATGTACAGGTAACTGCTATTCTGTTAGAGCTCTCCAAGAAAGGTAAATTCTTTTCATCACACTAGCAAAATGCTGATATAAAAACCTCAAAGTAAACAATACAGAGCAATCTCATTTAAGATGATTATATGCCAGTGTAAATGGGCTAAATGCCCCAGTAAAAGACACAGACTGGCAAATTGGATAAAAAGTCAAGACCCATTGGTGTGCTGTATTCAGGAAATCCATTGCATATGCAAGGACACAGGTTCAAAAAAAAGGGATGGAAGAAGATTTACCAAGCAAACAGAGAGCAAAAAAGCAGGGGTTGCAATCCTATCTCTGATAAAATGGACTTTAAACCAACAAAGATCAAAAGAGACAAAGAAGAGCATTACATAATGGTAAAAGGATCAATGCAAAACAAAGAGCTAATGATCCTAAATATATACACGCCCAAAACAGAAGCACCCAGATACATAAAGCAAGTTCTTAAGGAACTACAAAGAGACTTAGACTACCACACAATAGTAGTGGGAGAATTTAACACTCCACTGTCAATATTAGACAGATCAACAGACAGAAAATTAACAAGGTTATCCAGGACTTGAACTCAGATCTGGACCACGTAAACCTAATAGACATCTACAGAACTCTCCACCCCAAATCCACAGAATATACATTCGTCTCAGCACCACATCCCACCTACTCTAAAATTGACCACATAATTGGAAGTAAATCACTCCTCAGCAAATGCAAAAGAACAGAAATCATAACAGTCTCTCAGACCACAGTGCAATCAAATTACAACTCAGGATTAAGAAACTAACTCAGAACCACACAACTTCATGGAAACTGAACAACTGGCTCTGAATATCAACTGGATAAACAAAGAAATGAAGGCAGAAATAAAGATGTTCTTTGAAACCAACGAGAACGAAGACACAATGTACCAGAATATCTGGGATACATTTAAAGAAGTGTCTAAATGGAAATTTATAACAATAAATGTCCATATGAGAAGCGAGGAAAGATCTAAAATCGACACCCTGTCATCAAAATTGAAAGAGCTAGAGGAGCAAGATCAAAAAAACTGAAAAGCTAGCAGACGACAAGAAATAACTAAGATCAGAGCAGAACTGAAGGAGATAGAGACACCAAAAAAAAACCCTCAAAAAAAATCAATAAATCCAGGAGATGGTTTTTTGAAAAGATAAACAAAATAGACAGACAACTAGCCAGATTAATAAAAAAGAAATGAGAGAAGAATCAAACAGATGCAATAAAAAAATGATAAAGGGGATATCACCACAGATTCCACAAAAATACAAACTACCATCAAAGATTACTATAAACCACTCTATGCACATAAACCAGTAAACCCGGAAGAAACGGATGAATTCCTGGACATTTGCACCCTTCCAAGCCTAAACCAGGAAGCTGAAACCATAACAAGGACTGAAGTTGAGGCAGTAATTAACAGCCTCCAAAGAAAAAAAGGTCCAGGTCCAGATGGGTTCACAGCCACATTCTATGAGGCATACAAAGAAGAGCTGGTACCACTCCTTCTGAAACTATTCCAAACAATACAAAAAGAGGGAATCTTTTCCAAATCATGTTATGAGACCAACATCATCCTGATACCAAAACCCTGCAGATACTCAACAAAGAAAGAAAACTTCAGGCCAATATCCATGATGAAAAAATATGCAAAAATCTTCAGTAGAATACTGGCAAACCGATTGCAACAGCACATCAAAAAGCTATCCATCACGATCAAGTAGGCTTCCTCCTGGGGATGCCTAGGTTCAACATATGGAGCTCTATAAATGTAATCCACCACATAAACAGAACCAAAGACAAAAACCACATGATTATCTCAACAGATGCAGAGGAAGCCTTAGACAAAATTCAACAGTACTTTATGCTAAAAACTTTCAATAAACTAGATACTAATGGAACATTCTCAAAATAATAAGAGCTATTTACAACAAACCAACAGCCAATATCATACTGAACGGGCAAAAACTGGAAGCATTCCCTTTGAAATCAGGCACTAGACAAGGATGCCCTCTCTCACCACTCCTATTCAATATAGTGTTGGAATTTCTAGCCAGAGCAATTAGGCAAGAGAAAGAAATAAAGGGTATTCAATTAGGAAAGAAGGAAGTCAAATTGTCTCCATTTGCAGACGACATAACTCTATGTTTAGAAGACCCCATCATCTCAGCCCAAAATCTCCTGAAACTGATAGGCAACTTCAGCAAAGTCTCAGGATACAAAATCATGTGCAGAAATCACAAGCATTCCTATACACCAATAATAGACTTAAAGAGAGCCAAATGAAAGGTGAACTTCCATTCACAATTGCTACAAAGAGAATAAAATACCTAGGAATACAACTTACAAAGGATGTAAAGGACCTCTTCAAGGAGAATTACAAGTCACTGCTCAATAAAATAAGAGAGGATACAAACAGATGGAAAAGCATTCCATGCTCATGGTTAGGAAAAATCAATATTGTGTAAATGGCCATAACTGCCCAAAGTAATGTATAGATTCAATGCTATGCCCATCAAGCTACCAATGAGTCTCTTCACAAAACTGGGGAAAAAAACTCCTTAAACTTCATACACAACCACAAGAGAGCCCACATAGCCAAGACAATCCTAAGCAAAAAGAACAAAGCTGGAGGCATCATGCTACCTGACTTCAAACTATACTATAAGGCTGCAGTAATAAAAACATCATGGTATTGGTACCAAAACAGAGATATAGACCAATGGAACAGAACAGAGGCCTCAGAGGCAATATCGCACATCTACAACCATCTGATATTTGAGAAACCTGACAAAAACAAGCAATGGGGAAAGGAGTCCCTTTTTAATAAATGGTGTTGGGAAAACTGGCTAGCCATGTGCAGAAAGCAGAAACTGGACCCCTTCCTGACACCTTACACTAAAATTAACTCCAGATGGATTAAAGACTTAAACATAAGACCTAACACTATAAAATCCCTAGAAGAAAACCTAGGCAAAACCATTCAGGACATAGGCAAAGGCAAGGACTTCATGACCAAAACACCAAAAGCATTGGCAACAAAAGCCAAAATAGACAAATGGGATCTGATTAAACTCCAGAGCTGCTGTACAGCAAAAGAAGTAATCATTAGAGTAAACCAGCAACCAACAGAATGGGAAAAAAAATTTTGCAATCTACCCATCTGACAAGGGCCTAATACCCAGAATCTACAAAGAACTAAAGCAGATTTACAGCAAACAAAC
The DNA here is from genome assembly GCF_048565385.1 of Saimiri boliviensis. Lineage (NCBI taxonomy): Eukaryota > Metazoa > Chordata > Mammalia > Primates > Cebidae > Saimiri > Saimiri boliviensis. The sequence continues at coordinate 62,441,149 of NC_133460.1, forward strand.
CCATTCAAAAGTGGGCAAAGGATATGAACAGACACTTTTCAAAAGAAGACATATATATGAGGCCAACAAACATATGAGAAAATGCTCAGTGATGACTGGTTATTAGAGGAATGCAAATCAAAACCACATTGAGATATCATCTCACGCCAGTTAGAATGGCGATCATTAAAAAATCTGGAGACAACAGATGCTGGAGAGGATGTGGAGAAATAGGAACACTTTTACACTGTTGGTGGGAGTGTAATTTAGTTCAACCATAGTGGAAGACAGTGTGGCGATTCCTCAAGAACCTAGAAATAGAAATTCCATTTGACCCAGCAATCCCATTACTGGGTATATACTCAAAGAATTAAAAATCATTCTGTTATAAAGACACATGCACATGTATGTTCACTGCGGCACTGTTCACAATAGCAAAGACCTAGAACCAACCCAAATGCCCATTGATGATAGACTGGACAAGGAAAATGTGGCATATATACACTATGAAATACTATGCAGCCATTAAAAATAATGAGTTTGTGTCCTTTGTAGGGATATGGATGAATCTGGAAACCATCATTTTCAGCAAACTGACACAAGAGCAGAAAATCAAACACCACATGTTCTCACTCATAGGTGGGTGTTGAACAGTGAGAACACATGGACACAGGGAGGGGAGCATCACACACTGGGATCTGTAGGGGCAAAATAGGGGAGGGACAGCAGGAGGTGGGGAGTTTGGGGGAGATAGCATAGGGAGAAATGTCAGATATAGTTCATGGGGAGGAAGGCAGCAAATCACACTGCCACGAGTGTACCTATGCAACAATCTTGCATGTTCTTCACATGTACCCCCAAACCTAAAATGCAATAAAAAAATTATCTCTAACATATTAATTTAAATATATAATATTTTACTTATTCAGTAAAGAATTTTTTTTACAAATTATACGTGTAAATGTCTAAAGGGGCAAAGTTATATCTCTTCGATGGTTACCATCCAGAAGTATCTACTGTTATAATCTGAAATTATTTTCAGACGCTACCACTGTCCTATACTTGCCTGCATATACATGGTAACTGCATGATAGATGCTGTTTTGCATTCTTCTCTTTATTTTTATTTATTTATTTGTTGAGATGGAGTTTCACTCTTGTGGCCCAGGCTGGAGTGCAGTGGCATGATCTCAACTTTCTGTACCTTCTGCCTCCCAGGTTCAAGTGATTCTCCTGCCTTCGCCTCCTGAATAGCTGGGATTACAGGCGTGTGCCACCATGCCCAGCTAATTTTTATGTTTTTAGTAGAGATGGGGTTTCATCATGTTGGTCAGGTTGGTCTCAAACTCCGGACCTCAGGGGATCTGCCCACCTCGGCCTCCCAAAGTGCTGGGATTACAGGCGTGAGCCACTGTAGCCAGCCCAATTCTTTATTTATTTATGTATTTATTTATTTATTTATTTAGACAGAGTCTTGCTCTGTTGCCAGGCTGGAGTGCAGTGGTGCCATCTCTTCTCACTGCAACCTCTGCCTTTCAGGTTCAAGAGATTCTCCTGCCTCAGCTGTCCGAGTAGCTGGGACTATAGGCAAGTGACACCACACTCAGTTAATTTTTGTATTTTTAGTAGAGATGGGGTTTCACCATGTTGGCCAAAATGGTCTCCATCTCTTGATCCACCCAGCTCGGCCTCCCAAAGTGCTGGGATTACAGGCATGACCCACTGCACCGGCCTCCAATTCTTCTTTTAAACCAACAATATATCCAGAACATCTTTCCGTGCAAGCAGCTGTAGATCTACTTGATGATATTAATGGCTACATGTGGTTCTAATGCATTGTTAATGATAGCCATCTAGGTTGGTTACACTTTTCAGTATTTTAAACATTACTGCAATGAATAACTTTTGCATCAGTGCCTTGCATAGGCCACATGTGTAATAAACAGGGTAGACAGCAGTCAGACTCGCAGAGCCCAGACCCTTAACCCTCCTAACCTTCTGTGATGATCTACTGAAGGAAAGCAGATTTTAAAACAAAAGTTATGGCAATCTTTGCAATTCTGGTGACTTTAAGTGACTTTATTATAAACAAATTTAAAATACAAATGGAAAACTTAGAAGAAATAATTGCATTCTAAAAGGTTAATAATATTGATATGTGTTTTAATTAGGACATGCTCAAGATATACTTTAATCAGAGTAGGTCAGGGTATGCTGTGGAAGCAAATTTCAATGATCTAATAGAACAAAAGTTTGTGGGGGTTTTGCCCTCATTAATGATGTGTGTCCAACATGGATTGGTGAGGTGCTTTGCTCCACAAAGTCACTCAGGGGACCAGGTTGACAGACATTTCATGAGCTTTGGATGTCATACCAAGTAACCAGTGAATGTCATCCTGGATCTGTAGCAGGGGACAAGAGAGCATGTGTGGAAAGTAAAAAGATCCTCTTCAAAATTTCCCTTCTTGTTAAAGAATAACAATAATAAATGTTAGAAATAGTAGTCTCTTTTAGAGACTTTCTTTAAAGCCTTCTTGCTTTTTGCTAGTAACTTTATTAAGATCCTATGTAGCTTTAGAGAATAAGTACATTCTGTGTCCTTGTACTTTAAACAAGATATTTGTGCTGGACATGCTCACAGGCATGTCCCAGCTCACAGTCTATGTCCCTTCCTTATTTGGAAATTTTTTTACTTTTTTAAAGTCCTTTCACAAGCAACTTCCTCTTTTCCTTTGTTCTCCTTGCCTTTACCTATTCAGGAAAGTTTTAGGTTATTAGCCAATTGGGTTTAGCTTAGACTGTGAGGTCCAGCTCCAACCAACTGAGATGGGACACAACAGTAAGGACCCAATGCATAAGGAATAAATATTCCTGCTTTTCCTTTGTTCAGTGTGCTCTTGTGGCAAGATTGCTGACAGGGAGCATCCTTTGAGCAGAAAGTAAAATTGCCTTGCTGAGAGATCCTTTGTCTTGGTGCTGATTGTTCTTTCTGTTTCCAACAGCATGGAAAGTGGAAACCTGCTCTTAAATGCCGTGGCCACCTCTACTCACAGCCCTTGGCTAGAACTCACCACATGATCTTGCTTAACTGTAAGGGGCCTGGGAAAGTATGTTCCTCCCAAGTGTTCAGAAATGTTAATGAGCACTGAAAACCTCTATCACAGTCTCTTTTTCTGGTCATCAAATACTCAACTAATTCTTCCACAAAACAAAACAAAACAAAACCGAATAATCTCTTTCCCAAGGAGCAACCTCCAGTCACTGAAGCCAAGTACAATCCTGGGTCTCAAGGTGATGGCAATAGTCTCTTCATCAGATTGGTCTCCTCGGTCTACAGTCCTATTAACAGCAAAGACAAGTTATTTGCTTTCCTTCTGCATCATCATACAGTGATGAAATGGGCCGGTTCATGGCAATCATCACTCCATTTAGAATGAAAAAGGATGGAGACACAGAATCACCAGCAATTCTGAATTCCAAAATCACCAGCAATTCTGAACACTGTGATGCCTGGGAGACCTGGTATAGGAGGGGAGCTCCTGACCCACCCTCACTCTGCTGTCACAGAGGGGCTTTCCTGTCCCTTATTCTGTAGCTCTTAGCTCTGCCTTCCAGACGTTCTTCTTGGTCACATCTGAAGTAGGAGTTGCCGAATATGTCTTCCTTGGGACCTGAACTACTGTCTCAGAACACTTCTAGCTTACAGATGATTCAAATTTTACTTTCCAAACTGGATGATTTAATGAAATATTATCCCAAAAAAGATACTTTATCTTCTTAGAGTAATTTCAATGTCAGTTATTAATAAATTACTTTTTTAATCCATATCATTTGTAACAGGGAAAATTCAAAACAATAAAACAATCTAAATTTGAAACGACCTCAATGTTCAATAATAAAGAAGTTATTAAAGTAACTAATATATATGTATGAGTCTATTGCACATCTATATACATGCATTTGTCTATTGCTATTATTAAATGATAAGGATTATGAAGCTGTCTATGTGATGCTATTTTTTTCAATGAGGAAGAACAAAGGAAAGAAACTGCAGTCTGCCCTGAGCAGCTCCACTTGGGAAGGGACGTTCCCTTCCCCGCATCCGTCTCCTGCCAAACTGAAGGCTGCTGCAGACCACTGAGTTGCCTGCCATCCAAAGGAGATGGGCGGGATTGGAAGGAGGCTGTGGCAGCTCTTTTTTCTCTTCACCTCCCTGTGCCAGGGAAGGCAGGATCCACTCTACCAAGGGCCCTCTGTGTACTCCTTTCTCTCTGAGGAACTGGAAGTTTTGTCTCTGGTACACGTAAGGCAGAATGTTCCTGACACCAGTGTGTGGATTTTTAACATCTCCATGAGTCTGAAAGGACCACAGGTTTTTCTGCAGCTATTTTTTAGCATTGCCAGTCCCTGTGCCTGGACTGATTTGAATGCTTTGTTTTCCTCTCTGTGCCATGTACCCTTCCACCTTTCCATCCTGCTTCTACCACTCTTGGATGAATGGATTTTGTAATTCTAGCTGTTGTATTTGGTGGATTTGTTATTTTTGTTGTTTTTCTGTGAAGCACATACATTGGATATGGCTGGTAAAGGAGTGTCCCAGTTGCTCTTGGTCCTCCCTTTATATCCATTCCTGCCTTGTTTCTTGTAACTCAGGTTAGATGTTGGCCTCTCTTGCTCTACTGGGAAAAAAAAAAAAAAAAAAAAAAAAAAAAAAAAAAAAAAAAAAAAAGCCTGATTTGAGAGGAGATAGGAGGAAAGACCTCACAGACAGATCTGCTGGGTTTTGAGGAGTGATTTTCTTTCTTTCCCTTGAAGGGGAAAAAGCTATTTTCACTGGTACATTTAAAGTCCCCCAACTATGGGGAGATACCAGTTCTAGACATGTGCCGCTGCAACAACATTAAACCTGAACTTTTCAACTCCATTGTGGGTGGGAGGCAGCGGGCAGAAATTTACTCTTGACCACTGCCAGGTCTGTTTCATATTTCAAAGGAATATTGGGTATTGCAAATAGAAATTGAAGGGGTAAATGTATTAAACCTGTGATTGGTTGATGGTTTCCTGTCATTTTAAGAGACTGAATGTGGGGGAGAGATGTCAGAACATTTGTACAATTTTTAAATGTCACAAATGTGAGCTGGTTTGCAAAAAAAAAAAAAAAACAACAACAACTAGAAATCTCCATAATTGACTAGAAACCTCTTCAAAACTGATCTCTTTTTAATTCTGTGAAGTGGGCTACGGTTTGCTTAGCTGTTTTTGTTTTCTTCCATACGTGATGGGGTATTTTGTTGTCCTTTATACTGATCTGTAAAATCTAATGTTTTGTGGTAAATATAAATTTATTGTGTTAAATGCAAATATTTGAACATAAGGAATTTTCAGAATTTCTCCTGTTGCCTTGAATATATTGACAAAGCCTATGAATGTCTGGATAGATCACATATTATATAATTGGTATGACAACTCTTAAAGAAATACATGACATCTTGGGTTCTCAAGTGACTACACAGAATGCATGACCATTTAGCTAAAGACTCCCCTGCTCTTGGAATGTACATGGTGTGTGTGCCTGTGTGTAAGAGAGAGAGGGAGGTGGGGCAGTGGGAAAGGAGTGAGAGAAAGCAAGCTGGCACTTTTTAACAGGTGTTAGAATTTCCCTAGGAGGTAAAGTCCTGCAGTGTGCTACAGTGAAGAGACGGTAGGGGCTGGAATCAGAAGTAAGTTACAGACAGCTCGAGCTCTACGCTTGAAAGCAGCCTCAACATGGGTCATTTCTTCAATCTATCCAAGAGTCTATTTTATATCCTGTAAAATGATGACACCTAATAATAGCTACCTAACAGGGTTTACGTGAGAACCAGAGGTGATGGTGCAGTTGAAAACATTTTGTAACCTGTAAATTACCTTACCTAAGACTTCATTTCTACTCCTTCTAGTCTCCTTAACAAATACAACAGGGCTTAGCTCACAGGAGGCACTCAATTAATACTAAAAATTGCTTCTTTATAGCTTTTGGAGGACCTAAGTAATGCCAAAATCAAACAAATAAACCCATGTAAAATCAGGTTATTGATGTTTCTGTTATTTATTCACTCTCTCATTTCCCTCCGGTCACCTTTCTGAGCTCATACCTTCAGAAAGGTTTCTTTTAAGGGTGAAGTCATACAGCCTGTAAAGAGATGGAGTAATGTGTGCCCAATTTTTTTTAAGTATGAAATCTAATAGAGTAGCATTAGCTACAAAGTGTAAGTGAAATAAAATATCTACGTGCCACAAATTATTGGGTATGCCTCAATCTGTTCCCTTATACGAATCCATGAATTGCTTTCAATTCTTGCTTCTACTGAGCCACAGAGGTTTCCAAACTGATTTTCTGCTATTTACCTTCCATAGGGACAGAAGATGGAAAAACCATTTATTTAATGAAAATTTGGTAGGAAATAGTTTCTTTGTGCCTCCTCCTTCCCCATTGAGTAGTTTCTAGCATTCAAGTGGAAAGGGGACTCACTCTTGTAATTTCTCCAAACCAAGGTATCTTGAGATGACAGATAATGCACAATTTGCTTTTCAGAAATAGAGTCCTAGCTCACAGGTTCCAAAAAAGGAATAACTGAATTGACTTGTGAGAAACAAACAAACAAAAAAGCCTTCCCAATCTCCCAGCAGCACAGGAAAAAAAAATATACACACACACACACACACACACACACACACACACACACACACGTTTACATTATTGCAAAACCTAATTTTTCACAGGTCATAATTGAGGCTCATTTCAAAGTCAATTTTTAACTAATTCTAATTTGATTGCCTTTTCTAAGTTGTTAGATACAGAGTTGGACTCTAGGCCTGGATGTATTCACAGAAATGTTGGAAAATGAATGAGACCAGCCCTGCATCTTTTAACTTAGCACCACTTATATTTTTAAGTTAAACTTTTCATTTTGAGATAATTGTAGATTCATACACACTTCTAAGATATAATAGAGATCCCTTCTTTACTTAGTTTACCCAAGTGATAACATCTTGCAAAACTATAGTACAATAGCACAACCAGAATATTCATTTTAATATCATCTACTGATCTTACTTAGATTTTTCCCAGCTTGACTTGTGTGTGTGTGCATGCATTTCTACAAAATGTTATCCCATGTGTAAGTTCACGTATCCACCAGCATAGTCAACAAATCGAAGAGTTCCGTCACCTCAAGTATCCCTTGTGTTGCCCTTTGACTCCTCTCCCTCACCTGCCCCCTGCAGAACAGGAGGAACACCATAGTGGTGTCCAGGTGAGAGAGAGGAGAGAAGGGCAATGCAAGGGATTGGCACTTTTTCACTGAGGAAAATTCCACAGAGATTCATCCAAGTCGGGCTATGCATAAATCATTTCCTCCTTTTTGTTTTTGAGAAGTATTCTATGGTATGAACATATCACAGTTTCTTTAACCATTCACCTATTGAAAAACACCTTGGTTGTTTTGCATTTGGGAATATTAAAAATAAAGTCAGTATGAATAGTTATGTACTGGCTTTTGTAAAAGATAAACTTGCATCTTCCTGAGATAAAGGCCCAAAGTGCAATTATTGGGTCACGTGGTAATTGCATGTTGAGTTCTATAAAAAACTGTGGAACTGTTTTCAGAGTGGATGTAACATTTTACATTCCCACCAGCAACTTATGGGTGAGCAAGCATCTCTTCTTCCTTATCAGCATTCAGTGTTGTCGCTATTTCTTAATTTAGGCATTCTACAGGTGTGCATTGTAGTTTCCATTTAAATTTCCCTGATGTTTAATGCTGCTGAATATCTTTTCACATACTTATTTGCCCTCTGATTTTTATTTCTCTCTTTTTCATTTCTTGCCTTTCTGTGAGTTGCTTGAATGCCTTTTAGAAATTATCCTTGACTCATTTATTGTGTTTCGTGTATATTGGTGTGGATAGTTGTGTTGTGGTCTCTCTGTGTGTTACAATATACACTAATGACTTGCCACAGTCTACTGGTATCAGTGTCTGGCCAGTTGGATTGAAGTGTGGAAACCTGACTTCCATTTAGGTCACATCATCTACCCCACTTTTAAATATCATTGTCTTGAGCATTGGTGTTATAATTTTTATTTCAATCTTGCATATGACTTATAAAACTTGTTAGGAGTATCTATTTAATTTATTCATATACAATATTTGTTCTTCTTATTGTTTTTTATTTCTTCTTAATGCTCCAAAATTCTTTCCTTTCTGTTTGAAGAAATTCCTCTAGCCATTCTTAAGGATATTTTGTGAGTGACCCTAACTGGCCCACCTTCCGTTGTTAGGTTAGGGTCTGAGAGACACCTGGCCTGTGTCTTGGTCTGCCATTGGGTGGAGAGTGTCAAGATGGACACCACTAAGTTGTTCCTCCTGTTCTGGGGCCCCCAGCCAACCCATTCTCTTTCGGTTACTTCTTGCACTGTTTCCAGGGTTGTAGCTGTATTTGGCAGAGAGGAGCATGAGGAATGATTTTATGCCATCTTTAAGCCCTCAGCATCACTTTTGAACCAAATCTTAAACTAGTAGTGTGTAGGACAAAGAAGAGGTACAGAGTATTTTGTTTGTTTTCTTTATGTGTGTACGGGTATTCATTTGTGAATGAATAACAAATCTTTAAAATCAGAAGGGTCTTCATAAAAGTCTACATTTCTGGATTCTCCAAGAAAATTACATCTGGCCACCTGGGCCTGAACTTGGCAACAGCCAGCAGCAGCTGAGGGGGAGCATCCTTCCTCTGACAGGGCGTCTGTACCACTCTCTTCTTTAGGTTTATCTTCCTGGGCCATTTAAATCACCAGTCTGGCTCCTTGGGTTAACAAACCCTGACTTAGCCCACTAATGAACAATCACAAGCCTTTATAACTGCACTATACAAACACTTTCACATAAATCCTTTTAATTCTCACCATAAAAAACCAGTACTATTTAATCCCAATTCTAAATAATATGTTTTGTTATTATCATTTTATAGCTAAGGAGACTGGGTTTCAGAATAAGGACATAACTTAACAAGGTCATGGTGCTAGTTAGCGGCGGAGTTAGGATTCCACCCTCGTCTTCTGACAAACAAGTTCAGTGCCCTTTACTTTCCTCCTACAGCAGACAAAACCATGGAAGTGTCCTATAAATAATGCCACAAATCATCAATCTGCTTTCACATGTGAATGGCCTTTTTGAAAACAGACTCACAGACTCCTTCTTGATCACCCATTTCCACCTATACTGTGTACTTACTTCGTCAGACAAATCAAACATAGAAACACAACAAAAACTCCAGGTGTTTTTTTTCTTTTTTGAGACAGAGTCTTGCTCTATCACCAGACTGGAGTGCAGTAGCACAATCTCGGCTCACTGCAACTTCCGTTTTCTGGCTTCAAGCAACTCTCCTGCCTTTGCCTCCCGAATAGCTGTGACTACAGGCAGGCGCCACCACACCCGGCTAATTTTTTGTACTTTTTAGTAGAGACAGGGTTTCACCATGTTGGCCAGGATGGTCTCGATCTCTTGATCTCATGATCCACCCGCCTCGGCCTCCCAAAGTGCTGGGATTACAGGCATGAGCCACCGTGCCCGGCCGTTTTTGTTAATAATAGATATGAATTAATTGGAAAGGTCATATTCAAGGTAACAGATATTAATTAATTTGGAAAGGTCATATTCAGGCTTACCTGTCACACCCTGGGGTGCTCTACTTTACAGAGTATGGGCAGAATACCTAGCCTATAATCCTCTCTATGCTGGGGGTGCTGAGGCAGGAGGACCGCTTAAGCCCAGAAGTTCAAGGCTACAGTGAGCTAGGATGGTAAAACTGTATCCCAGCCTAGGTGACACAGCAAGACTCCATCTCTAGTACATATACAAAGGTTGAGGCCAACTGCTTTACTGGCACTGAGGTTGGTGGGATGGGTGTAAACAAACTGCAACACATATTCTCTCACCCCTCCTAATACTAAATCTAGTCTGGGAGTTTAGGCCAGCTACCTCACTTTCAAACAATCAGAAAAAGGTGATATGGTAATAGGGAAAAATCTCAGTTGTATGGCTTTGCATGGAGAAGAGCTATTGAAGTGCAGAGAAAGTTGGGACACTTAAGACTTAAGGATTTATTCTGTAGTCTCTATTTCCTATAAAGGAATGACCTTTGATAAAAACCACTGGGGGAAAAGAAGGAACCAGAAGCATCTTAGAAACACCATGAATAATGCTTCCTTGGGCATGATTTTTCTGGTGTCATTGCTACAAATCCAGCTCAATGACAGGTTTTCCTGTGGGGTAGATAAAGAATAACCCTATCCTTGCAACCATGCAGCCAGAACAAACTAAAAATGAGCATTGAGGCTCAGATACACAAGATCCAGTGTTCTAGCCGAGGAGGGAGGCAGTCTGCTTGAGCAGGATGAGAGGAAAGAAAGCAGGTGAAGCGTTAGGAGCAGCAACAGTCAAGCAAAGTCCAGGAACACTGTGGTTCTGAATTATGTCCACAAACTCTGTCATACTCCTTCCTATGTTCACTTCTCTTGAAATTGCAGGCCTGTGACCACTTCAACCACCAAATTCTGGCAGCAGGGGTGCAAGGTGACTTCCAAGATTAGGCCAGAGTAGCCATGCTCAGTCACTTATTCCTGATGTCTTGAGATGCCACACCAGATGGGCCTCCCATGGGCACATCAGATGAGAGCCCCAGCTGAGCCCAGATTCCAGTCATTTCAGCCCAGGTGTCAGGACATGTGAGTGAAGAGGTTTCCAGACAATTCCAGCCCCCAGTCATTCTAACCATCCCCCAACTAGTCAAGTCTTTCCAATTGAGGCCTTAGATATCACGGAGCAGAAAAAAATCCATGCAGGCTGTGTCCTCTCTAAATTGCTATTTGATGCATTTGTTTCGGGGGGGCCTCAGGCGGTGCCAGTTGACCAGCTTTCTCAGGGTGACTTTTCCCCTTGGGTCTGATTCGCATCAAAGATGAGTCTTAGGCAGCATCCGAAGTTCACACAGTTTATATTGGTAGTGCTCTCACAGCATGAGCAGCAGGAACAGACCAGTGGCACAGGCCAGATACACTCAGGGGTCAGATGACCTCCAGACTGAGAGATTCTCTGTACAGAAACCAATTTCAGAGTCTGGGAGATTCTTCTCCATTTCTTATACCTGTGTTCAATCCAAGTCAGTTACCAGGTATTTCTTTCATAAAGGGAATCTAAGCTGTTCTTGTAAGGGGAAGCTTTGTTTTAAGGTTCATGATCATTGGCTATGTGCTGAGGTGGTCTTGCCTCCTGGAAATCCCCAAGCCAGGCTGCCTGACACTGCTAAGTGACACATGGGTAGGCCCTGCCTACATGACATTTGCAAGGGCATTATGGCTGTCATTAGTCTTACAGCCATGATATGTCTCTTATAGTATACTACACATATGTAAATGGTTGTCATTTTAAGTCACTGAGTTTTGAAGTAATCTGTTATGCTTCAATAACAACCAGAACACAGAGTAGAAATAAAATGCGAAATGGAAGAGAAAAAGGCAAATTTACACCAAGACACTGCAGGCAGTAGAGTTAGGCACAACCCCAGGACACAGCCAAAATGTAAAAAGAAAAGTGAATGGTAAGAAACAACATTAGCTTCTAAGAACTAATTATCTACACTGTAAACCAATTTCTGAATGCTAGTAACATATGTAAACTGCTATCATCATCACATTAATTATGAAGGTATCAGATTGTTCTCCAAGAAAGTACCAACTACCAACTGGACGTCATATATTTTTTCTATACAACAAAGGCAACTTTCTTTTTTACCAGACTCAACCTACCCAAACTCTCTGTGACCTACAGCATCAGCCTCACAAAGCCTCCTGGTGAATGCTCTTCAAGACACCCACTTATCAGGAAGCTGAACTTGCCCAGCCTTGGTGGCCTTGGGTTCTGTGAGCCCCCATGTCCCAAAGCTGCTCCACTCTTTGAGGATTCAGTCCATCTGATTGTGTATCCAGCAACCCAGCTTGGGACAACTACCCTCCTGTCTTGGACTTCAACATCTCACAGAGAAATTAGCACCCCTTCACCTATGTGGGCTAGACCCCGCCCCACTTCAACTTCTGGCTGGCCTCTTGCATGTACCAGACACACCATCTAACCTGGACGCTTTCACGAGATGAGGTCAGAGTCCTCCTGCCCCTTTGCACAGCTCCAGAGTGGACAACTGGTGACCCCACTTCAGAGAACTACCCTGAAGCTCAGTTAGTCCTCCAAGCCCCCATACCAGCCTCCTCTAGTCACACAGTGGCCTGCCTTGCAGCGAAGCCACCAAAGTTGTGACAACTCTTGCAGAAAGTAACACATCTCGACAACTAAATTTGCCCACCTGGATCCGTTGTGAAACCTCTTTTCTTTTAAGCACTTCCTTTGGTGAGTCCCCAAACACCACTGGGGGTGGTCCGAAGGGTATGCCATCTCAGTGCTTCCTTGATTTACTTGTGGCAGCCTGCAAAGCAAGCTTGCCTCTGCGGAGCTGTTTATCTAAGTGGGGCATTTAAGTTCAGATTGCCAGTTAATACCTGTGGCGCTCAGTCCCAGCTTATTCAGCTCTGGGACTAGCAGAAAGACTTAATAGACCTCAACCTCTCACAGGTTGCCAGTTTAAGCAGAAATTTCCAAATCCGCCAAAGGAACAGCTTTGCCGCTTCTGTTGCTACAGTGGGGAGCAGAGTGGAGAACGCAATGGCCTATTAACCCTTTTGCCAAGAAAACTGGGTTGCAAGGTTAAGGAGCAGTGCCTCAAGGGTCATAGGCATCCGCAGACACCTCCTGTGGTCCCATGATAAGCATCAGAGAAATAATCATGCACTTGTTCTTTCTCCCAGAGAGAGAGGAGGGGAAGGTGGCCTGAGGGGTGGGAGGAGAACTTCGGAGCCTTGATTGAGCCCCATTGTGAAGCTGTCGGGGAAGATTGCACAGCTGGGCTAAGTGTTGTATTCAGCAAAGCACATGATGGACACTGCTTTTGTACCAGGGACACTTCAATCAGCACGGAGCCTTAGACGGCTGAGAAAATTAAAGCCTTTTCAAGCCCTTTCACAACACACCTGATTTCTGTATTAAAGTTGAGGGTGGATGGGTATTGTGTTGGGTAATTGTCAGCCCTGAATGTCACCATAGGCGACAGGCTCTCTGTGATCTTCTCAGACAATGGGGGAAAGCCAGCTCCCCTGATATTTAAGCAGTCCCATGCGTTAGTGATAGCCATGGGCCTCAGAAGAGGCATGCTGGGCCATGATCCCATTAACTTTCAGCCCCAGCTTCACCCTGTATTGAAGGATAGAATCCAGAGGTTTCTGACTCCAAGTCACAGGACTGAGCTGGCAGGGAAGATACCTGATTTGGCAGCACAATTCTCCCCAGACAGCAAGCAGCAAGCACCAAGGAACGAGGAGGGAGAGGTGAGTCTGGTGTTCTGTAGGAAAGAGCCAGGGTGGCCCATCATAAGATCCATGGGATGTAGATGATCCACGTTTTGATCAGGCTGACAGTTCTGTGGGAAACTGAAGGCATTCCCAGCAGTTAGCAGGGAGGGCCAGGTGTCATGGTGGTGGCCTGTCCCAGCAGTGCAAGCAGAGTATGGAGAAGACCTGGACATCCAGTCTGCTCTGTGCGAGGTTTGGCAGTAGGTGGCTTACACACATTAGGTAACTCAAATTTCTTGGAATCCTCACAGCAACCTAATTGACAGAAAAAAAAAAAAAAAAAAAACTGAGGTTCTGAGAAGTGTAGTGACATACTCAAAGTCGCAGTTATTTATAGAGATGAAATTCAAACCCATCTCTCTAAGACCCCTTAATGGCGTTTGCTTCATATAAAACCAGAGGAAAATGATGATGCTCAGATCTTGCCTGGGCTCAAGACTGCAATGCTGTCCCTCTAGCGAGATGGACCTTGAGTGAGGAGGCAGGGAGACAGGCAGGAAAAATCTGTCCTGCTGGAGATTAGCCAGTAGGGGTGTGTGGGAGGGAGGCCACAGTCCAAAGCTCCCTCAGGTCCCTTGTGGCCCATGTCATTCTGGTGCAATAGATATCAAAATGAGGAGCGCAAGAGTCTCCAGCTCCCCCATCACCTTCTATAATGTCTTCTGAATTATAATGCAATGCAAGATGGGGCAGTCCTTGGCTCAGAGACCCCTTCACAGTGAGCGCTCTGAACACAGTATATGATGCTGGCTGAAGCCAGAAGACACAGACTGCCAATCCGCCCAGTTCATGCTTTGGAAAACTCAGGTATTCCTAGATATTCCTTAGAGGCAGGGTCTCAACCCTCACCTTTCACTCTGCTCGCTCCAGATCAACATCAAAGACAAGAAGCGATAGCCCAATTCATTAACGGTCTCCTCAGAGATGGGACTAGTTAGTTCTTCTGCTTCTTTGAAGTTATCCTTATCTCATTATCTCTTTGAGCAGATATCTTTCAGACAGAGCGCCAGGAGGAACACAGGATCTGCCTGAGGCCATGTATTTGACCCTAATGGCTGTGACTACTGCAGGGCTCCCAACCTTGCACTTTGACTCTTAGCCTTCACAGCTCCTAGGTTGGGGGGAGCAGTCATTGCTCAGCATCCATTGTGGAAGATTGGCAGCAGCTGGAGCCAGCAGATCAAGTCTTCAACCCCAGGTCCTGAAGGAGCACAGCCAAGGCAGGATCGCTGCCAACACCATAGCTGAGGTCAGCCCCAAGCCTCCCCAGCTCATTCTCACCTTCAAGGATTCACAGTTGCTATTCCCTCCCCCCAACCATTTTCTCCAGACTCTGGCTCAGCGGGACACCTTGTTTTCTTTCCGATGATAACTCAAATGTCAACTCTTTAAGGAAAGCTGATCTGACTACCTGAATTCTTTTTCTTCTTAGCACTTAACACTATCCAGGTTATCCTGTTCACAAGTTTGTATGCGTGTGCCTGTGTGTCTCTGTCACTAGGACACAGATTCTACAAAATCAGAGACCTCATTCCTCTCATTCATGACTGCCTCACTGGGACCAACAACAACGCCTGCACAAATAGCTAGTGCTCAATAACACGTGAAAATGTATTCAGAGGAGTGGAAAATGCCACTGACAGTGTGGAATTTATGCTTCAGCTATTGGCTATATGAGCAGAGATGAGGGCTAGCTCAGCAGAAGTTTTAGTAGTTCACTTTCGGTGCGAGCACAAAGGTGTATGCAACAGAAAGCATGGTTCATGGCTCAGCGACAGGCACAGTGGAGAGGCTCTTGGTATCAGCAGATAAGCTCAAGGGTTGGGAATAAATAAGGTCAAAATAGTGAAGTTCTTACTATAAAGCCCACATGTGAAAACACACCAAATTTCTGGTGCAGATGTAGGTGGCTATGTTAGTCAACTTGGGCTGTCATAACAAAATACCATGGAGTAGATGGCCTAAACAAAAGACATTTATTTCTCATGGTTCTGGAGGCTGGAAGGTCAAGATCAGAGTGTCAGCACGGTCAGATTCTGAGGAGTGAGAGCTCTCTTCCCGGCTTACAGATGGCCACCTTCTCACTATGCTCACATGGCCTTTTTTCTATACATGTGCATGGAGAGAGAGAGAGAGAGAGAGAGAGAGAGAGAATCACTCTTCTTCTGCTTCTTTTGCTTCTTCTGGTTCCTCCCCCTGCCCCTCCCTCTCCCCCTCCCCTTTCCCCCTCCCTCCTCCTCCTCCTCCTCCTCCTCCTCCTCCTCCTCCTCCTCCTCCTCCTCCTTCTCCTCCTCCTCCTCCTCCTCCTCCTCCTCCTCCTCCTCCTCTTCTTCTTCTTCTTCTTCTTCTTCTTCTTCTTCTTCTTCTTCTTCTTCTTCTTCTTGTTCTTCTTCTTCTTCTTCTTCTTCTTCTTCCTCTTCTTCCTATTCTTATTCTTCTTCTTCTTGCCACTAATCCTATTGAATTAGGGCCCTACCCTATAACCTCATTTAACTTTAATTACTTCCATAAAAGTGCTATTGCCAAATACAGTCACACTGGAAGTTAGGGCTTTTTGCTGTTATTTTTTGGGGTTTTTTGGAGACAGAGTTTCTCTTGTGTTGCCTAGACTGGAGTGCAATGGCACAGTCTCAGCTCATTGCAACCTCTGCCTCCCGGGTCCAAGAGATTCTCCTGTCTCAGCCTCTCAAGTAGCTGGGATTACAGGCACATGCCACCACACCCATTTAATTTTTTGTATTTTTAGTAGAGACGGGGTTTTGCTATGTTGGCCAGGTTGGCCTCAAACTCCTGATCTCAGATGATCCACCCACCTCGGCCTCCCAAAGTGCTGAGATTATAGGCGTGAACCCCGGTGCCGGGCCAGGAGGTTAGGGTTTTAACGTACAGATGTGCAGGGGATTCAACTCAGTTCCTAGCAATGGTTACAGCTACCTGGGACCCCTAGAATATGCTGCTCCAGCACCAGCCTCCCAGCTGGACTGACCATGTCACCAGGGAAGGGTGAAGGCTGATCCCCCAGGAGGCAGCTGTCCCCAAAGCTTGTGCTGGTGATGCTGAAACAGAGATAATACCCCAATCCGGGAGGGACACCCCCAGCCTCCTAGGATGGGCTGACAGGCCAAAGCCTACTGGAGCTGACCATCATGTGTCCAGCATCAGGGTCCACATGCAAAGTGGTCTTCACTGAGGTCAAGGACTGACAAGACTCCAGTTGACAGCACCATTAGTCGTGCTGGATGGGACCCTAATAAGGCTTTGCTCAGAATGCCAAATTGCTGGCACTGCTGATGAGAGGAGCAGGGAGAGTGGGCCATGAACTACAGGCAGTGGCAGAAGTTGAGGAAAGTCTTGGCCTCTCCAGTCACATTGACAGATGACAGATAGGTAAAGGTGGTGACAGAGAAGACTTCCAGCCCCTTCAAAACTGCCCTACAGGAGTGGCACCTCCTCAGCCATTTCCTAAGAGAAGTGGGGTGATGAGGGCAGGAGAAGCAGTGCCCCTTACAGGGAAGCTCCAGCCTGCTTCTGCCCAAGCCGGGTCCCTGGCACCAGGGCCACCAGTGCTAGACACTTTGGGTTGAGTCAAAAGAGCCCTTTTTCTTGCATGTGAAGACCCTTCAGCTGCCAAATGTAGGAGCCATGGAGGCCAGAGAGAAAGGAAAAGGCACAGCACAGTAAGATTTTCCTGTGGACAAAGGGCTCCACAGAAAAACTGAGGCAGCCAGATGATGGCATCATCACCATTATCATCTTTATTCTCCTCCTCATCTTCTTGAACTAATAGTCAAGAGCAGGGACTTTTTTTTTTTTTTTTAGTTTCTGGGGTACATGTGTAGAACATGCAGGATTGTTGCATAGGTACATACATGGCAATGTGGTTTACTGCCTCCATCCCCCCATCACCTACATCTGGCATTTCTCCCCATGTTATCCCTCCCCAGCTCCTCACTCCCTGCTGGGCTCCCCTAGTCCCCTGCAACAGACCCCAGTGTGTGATGCTCCCTCCAGAGCAGGGACTCTTGACTGTGTGAGCTGGAGTGTCTGCTCTAACCCTCTAGCTGTATCTAGCTGTATGACATGTAGAGTGAGCATTACTCTGCTTCTGTTTCTCCATCTGTAGGATGGAGCTAATAATAGAACTTAATTTATATGCTTGTTGTAAGCGTTAAATGAGTTAGCATGGTTAATGGTTAATACAGGTAAAGCCTGGCCGGATCACTCAGTGAGCAGTTGTTATTATTGTATTTCTTAACACGGACAAAGCTACCATGTATTTAGGGCATATTGTGCATCAGGCACAATACTGAGGACTGGGCAACAAGTATCTTAATTTTTCTGTCCCTATATAGAAGTCTACATAGATATTTCTTTAGGTATATAGTGAGAGATCTATAAAGGGGTGTGTGTGTGTGTGTGTGTGTGTGTGTGTGTGTGTGTGTAAATGGTACTCAGAGATATTAAGATTGCCCAAAGTCACTGAAATATCACAGTAGGGCTTCAAGCCCACATCTCTCTGACTCCCAAGCTGAAATTCTTCACCACAATGCAGAAGAACCTGTTACTCTCCTTTGTGGCTTAGACAGTAGTCAGTGTTTCAGAACATGGGTAGCCTCAGTCCCCTGCAAATGGTCTCTAGTCCTCAGATGTGCAAGGGCATGTGGCTTCTGCAGGAATGGGAGGGCCCAGCCACTGCAGAGCTTTTTTCTCCTTTGGAGTCCAGTCCATCTGGAAATAATAGGTATCATGCAGCCATGCTCTGGAAAGGCAATTCCTTCAGGCCTTGGCACATCATAGTCACAGAAGAGCAATGTGGCTAACAAACACTCAAGACCCCTCCTTTGTCCTTGAACTTCCAGTATCTGCAACCCTCCTGTACAAGGGACTCTGCTCTTACCCTTGTCTTCTAAGTACCGGGAATAAAATAGAAAATTCAGGTAGCTAGGACAGTAGCAATAACCTGGAGACGACAGAGGTTAGAAGGTTGTTGAGTTAGAGCAGGCTTAACGCTTTCCCAAATAACCACACCTACCCCCCACCAGTCTCAGTGGCTTAATACAGCAAAGGTTTGTTTCTTGCTCACATCACAGACCACACTGAATCAGCAGAAAGGAGGGATGAGGAAGAGCTGTTCTGCTCCAGACATTCCTCCAGGGGCCCAAGCACTCTGCATTTAGTTGCTCCTTTCTCTCCTAAATACCCTGGAGTCCTGGAGGCTTTGGAACTCTGCTGGATCTTCTGCATCTGGCTGGCCAGCACGGCGGAGCGCACACGGGAGTTATTTAGGTTCCAGGACTGGAAGTGACACACATCACTGATGTCAACATTCCACTTGCCAAAACTCTCACAGACCTGCAAGGAGAACAAATATGTGATTAAGCTGTGTGTCCTGGGGGTGTGGGGAAATGAAGATGGATAAAACGCTACGATTCTCCGCCACAGTTCCCATTTCTCTGGGTATTTGCTGGGCATGTGTAACTTAAAACGTGGCAGGGATTAATTTCTCCGACCTGGATTTCCCTTGGCACAGTCCAATTTCCCACCACCTCAGAGTTCCGACATAAACAGAAACAAAAGGAGGGAAATCTTTCAATGTTCCGTTTGGTCCCTTTGGATCTTGCTGAGTTCAGAAATACAAACTCCTTGGAGGAGCCTCTGTTATTCTGAGAATGGTCCAGCTGTATGTTGCAATTATACACCAAAGGCATTTAGATGTGGGCACAGCCACACTAAAAAACTCTGCAAAGTAGGGCTCACCTAGGGGACACAGCTGCCACTTATGTACCCTACCCCCTTCATATACACCTCTGGAGGTTCTGCGACAAAGCTGTACCCAGGTAAGTAGGAACTCTCTATGGAACCAGCTCCCTCACTGAGGGTTCTGGAGCCTACAGCAGATAGGCAACCTCCAAAGTGCTGCCCTTCTCCTGTGGCACGTGCAAGAGCCAGGAGGACCACCGTGCATCTGCCATGAATCCTGTGATTCTGCAAGTATTTGTTGAGCAGCAGTTATGTGCCAGGTACATGAACAGGCAGCAGGATCTAAACAAGTAGAATTTAAAAATTAGAAGAAAGCTTTTGCGTAAATAGAATTTATGGTCAAGGGGGAATGGTGTGCCAGAAAATAAGAAAATACTATTTAATGTAGGATCTGCTGAGATAGGGGAGGTAGAATATGCTTCCAGAGCTCAGAAAAGTCATCTGAATCAGGTTTTGGGAACCAGGGAAGGCTTCACAGCTTGAGCAACGCCTAAGCAGAGACCTGTAGGATGATATGATGCTACTCACCCAGATGAAGAAGGATAGAGATGTCTGATCAGAAAGGGAGACGAGTATGACAGTAACAGCCTAAAGAGAGAAGCACCAAGTCATTCAGAGAGGCTGGAGAATGGAATTGGACGAAAAAAGGGGCAAAGTTACCCTGGCAAAGAAGTACTGAATCCTGTAGTCTCTCCTTAAGGCATTTGGACATTATCCAAAGGGAAAATGGGCAGGTCCTGAAGAATTTAAAGGACAGATCGGTGTAGTAGAAAGATCACTTTCTGGCTGGCATTTGAAAGGTCAAGGACAGGATGTAAGGCTGAAGTTGAGCAGAACAATGAGAAGACAGGCCCAGAGGAAGATGCAATAGGTATTGGGGGTTCCTCCAGGCCCAAAGGCCACATTTCAGAAGGCCTGTCCATGAGGATCCTTACCCCAAGCTGCCACAGCAACACCAACAGCAGTGGCAGGGTGGATTGGGGTTGGGGCTCTGCCCTCATGTGCCCAGAGGCCATGCACTTCTACAGCTGGCACATCTGGTACAACCAGGAGCCCTGTCTGTGTGTTTCTCAAGAAGCCAGGGTGCTCAAGTCCCTGGGCGACCCTGCAAGCAGCAGCACTTCCCTGGAGAGACATGGCCACATTCTGAGCATCAGTCAGCCTCAGGATTTCATCTTGCAAGACCGCCCAAGCCCCCCTGTATGGGCTCTTGCCAGCCCTCCATACCATGGCCACTGCCAGATTAGCACGGTCTTGTGGGTGCAGGGTGAGGAAAGGGATAGCCTGGTGTAAGGCGGAAATGTGGCCGCTGCCCAGTGAGCTTCGGGATGCGGTGCTGGTTAGAGCAGGCAAAGCTGCAGACAGCAGCCTGCCAGGAGAGCACTGGCAGAGACCTGGGGCCTCTGTGGCAGCATTTCATACTCTCCCCTGGGCTTTCTACTCTTAAGCTCAGGAATGGGTCAGAGGAGCTCCAAAGGGACTTCAGGTAGACTTCGGCGATGTCCTTAAGCAGGTGGCACAGGCAATTGCCAAGGGCCAATTCAGCTGCTCCGCCAGATGGGTCTGGCTTCTTAGAAGGTCACTTACCATTCAGGTGAGTTAGCCAAACACAGAGATTTGGAGATGGAGTCTGAATCTCAAGGCCCTCAGGCGTTTCTTTGGCTCTATCTTACGGGCAACATTGATTCCAGTTTATCTCTTTCCCCTCAAAGGAGACGTTCCTAATGTTCTTTTTCTTCCTTCTCAGCTAACTCCTATCAGATGAGTTCCTCTACCCTCCCTGA
Source organism: Saimiri boliviensis (assembly GCF_048565385.1). NCBI lineage: Eukaryota > Metazoa > Chordata > Mammalia > Primates > Cebidae > Saimiri > Saimiri boliviensis. Next base: position 62,462,163 of record NC_133460.1, read on the forward strand.
AGGCTCCCTGTTGTGGGGCGATCTGGTGACAATGCTCTTGGGTCAGTGGCCCTGTTCTCAGGGGAGGGTGCAGACCTCTGTCCTGATCCTGTCCTTTCCTCTGGCACAAGAGTCACCCTAGATAATAACTTCTCATTCACAAATGAAATGACCATGATTAAATTATGAAATGTTTTCATTGGTATCAAATTTCTCATTTTCTAAATATATTATAATTAAATTTTTATTTCATCTTCCTTCCAATAGACATTTCCGAAAATTATTTCTTATTCCATTTATTACAGGTTTTTAGAATTTTTTCATTCTATCATATCCCAGTCAGAAAATGTGGCTTGTGCCATTTGTACTCTTTGGACCATAATGAGATTTTCTTTGCAGCATACAATATCATCAGCTTTTGAATCGTTGATGTATCTGTGAGTCAGGTGAAATACATCTTAGAACAGTTTCCAGGAAGCATAAGAAGGCGGCACACTTTCTACACCATTGCGCTTCCCTAAGTGCTTTTTCTTTCTTTCTTTCTTTCTTTCTTTCTTTCTTTCTTTTTCTTTTTTATGGCTTCACACATCAATGACAATTTAGCTGAACACAGGATTCTAGGGTCATGACCTTCTTCATTTAAGCTTCTGGAGATGGTGAATCTGTTTTGGAGCAAAATCTAAGGCAAAGAGATGTTGCTTGCTTTGTAGATACGCTGTTCTTCTGTTGAAATACATGCAGGATTTTTTTTAAAACTCCTCTAAATCATGCCATAATTTCTTCAGCCTGGGGCTCCTGGCAGCTCTGGGAGCACTCGAGCACCTCAGAGGAAGTGAGACACCAAGTGGCGGGATGAGGGAGGTACCGCTGCAAGCTCTGACTTCTGGGAAGTTCTCCAAAGCGCGCAGAGGGCAGCAAGCTTTCTGCAGTAATTTCCCAAGCTGCACCAAATATTAGCAACAAGCACAATAACTCAGCCGTGTGCTCTGCGCTCTCATTTCCCTTCCATGAGCAGAAGCTTATTATAAATCAGTAGGATTTCTACAGCAAGGGCAAAAGTTACATGTGTGGGATTGAGGAAATAATAAGTTGAACCTTGAAAAGAATTTTCTAGCCATGTGATATTTTCTCCTCCAGGCTCTGTGTTTCAATGACAGAGTGTTCTCATCCGTGCTCAACTTTCTTTGAGTGTTGTCTCTGTCCTTGCCTGAATCCAGAGGGTTTGGAGCCCTGTAACAAAACTGCTTGATGCCCTAAGCCATTCCCCCTACCCTAAGTAAGTCTGTACTAAAAGGCCACGTGACTATACTCCAGAACCTAGACAGTGTGCTCCAGGAAGAGGATCAGAAGAGGAGAAGATGGCACAGACATTGGTGGAGAGCTCAGGATGGCGGGCTAGAGAATCCCTGAACAGGTTCAGGGGTGAAAGAGTAAGCAGGACTTGCCCAGTTTCCAGAAAGAACTCCACAGAACAGCCTCAAAGGGGAATGGACTATGCATTGTCCAGCTCCAGTGGCGCCCTTCCCACCCATGCTTCTATGAATCCTCTGCAGTACACAGCTTGCAAACATGGATGGCGGCCCGTCTAGAGGAAGCCCCCATGCCCAGTGAATGAGTTAAGAGCAGGTGACTTAAGCTGGTGAGTTAAGAGCAGACCCAGGCCAGGCACAGTGGCTCATGCCTGTGATCCCAGCACTTTGGGAGGCCAAGGCAGGTGGATCACCTGAGGTTAGGAGTTCAAGACCAGCCTGGCCAATATGGTGAAACCCTGTCTCTACCAAAAATACAAAAAAATTAGCCGGGCATGGTGATAGGCACCTGTAATCCCAGCTGCTGAGGAGGCTGAAGAAGGAAAATCACTTGAACCCAGGAGGCAGAGGTTGCAGTGAGCTGAGATCACGCCACTGTACTCTAGCCTGGGCAACAGAGGGAGACTTCATCTCAAAAGAAAAATTTAAAAAGCAGACCCAAAATTGCTACATGGAGTACCTAGGCTGACAAATAAAGCTGAAACTGTCAATTAATATACATTGTAGTCTTACTGTTTATGTCCTCCCAAAATCTATATGCTGAAATCGAATCCCCAATGTGATAGTATAAGGAAATAGGACCCCTGAGAGATAATTAGGTCATGATGCTGGAGCCCACATAATGGGACTGGTTTCCTTGTAAAGGAATGAATGGCACAGAGCCCTGTTTTCACCCTGTGAGGACACGTCCATCATGAGAAGATGGCCCCATGAACCATGAAGCAAACCCTCACCAGACACAGAATCTTCCAGCACTTTGATCTTGGACTTCCCAGTCTCCATTGTGAGACAGAAATGTTCTTTATTTAAGTCTACGGTATTTTTCTTACAGCAGGCCCAGCTGACTACGGCAATACCTCAACAGATTATACTGCAACACAATTGCTACCAGAAAGCACTGCTCTAACCTACTGGAAAGAGAATGATCCTAAAATGTATCTATTCCTAAGTGTTGCCAGAAACAGTAGGCTTAAAAGACACTCACCGGCTACATTATTTAGCTATCAAATGAATTTCCATTGAGAATTCTTAGAATCGCAATGCAAGTTATTATTTTAAAGGCTCTGAGAAGGCCTGTGATAAGAATACCACAGCGCTTTATTTAACCCAGTGGTTCCTAGATTATTTGACCCTGGAAAACTTTTCAATACTCATCAATGTCGGACAGAATATGGAACACACTTGGGGAAATACTGCTCTAAGAAAACCTTCCAGTCCAGTGTTGTAGCTCGTGTCTGTAATCTCAGCACTTTGGGAGGGCAAAGCAGGCAGATCACTTGAGCCCAGGAGTTCAAGACCAGCCTGGGCTACAAAGAGGGTCTTTTTCTCTGCAAAAAATACCAAAGTTACCTGGGTGTGGTGGCACACACTTGTAGTTTCAGCTACTTGGGAGGCTGAGGTGAAAGGATCACCTGAGCCCAGAGAAGTCGAGGCTACAGTGAGTGGTGATCATGCCACTGCACTCCAACCTGGGCAACAGAGTGAGACTTCGTCTCAAAAAATAAAAAATAAAATAAAAAACTTTCCAGATCAAAAGATTTACATACCACCTTCTGCCCTCAGTATGGTGTCAGCAGGAAATTAATAAAAAAGAAAGCTAAGTGTCACCTATTTATTGAAGGAGCCGGACTTAGCACAGTGCAAGAAGAAAACGAATTTTTCTCTTTTCGTCTGATCTCTTCTATACCTGCTCAGACAAATAATACCTCTCTGTCGCTGAATAAAATCTCAGGGAGATGCCAGCACTTTCTCAGCCAGTCTCGGGAATTAACAAGCATCCTCATGTTCAGGAGCAAAAAATGCCAATCAATTTGAATATCAAAACTTAAAGTGCTCATCCGATTTAAAACGTCTCTCCCCAGACCACCGTACTAGAGACAAGAGAGAAAGCCCATGGTGGGAAAACAGGGTGGTTACAGTCTTTGGAAGGTTTGAGGTTTTTCTTTGTTTTTTGCCTTATTCTCACAGGAATGAGAGAACATGGGAGAGGACCTTGTTCTCCCGCGGACCATGTTGCTACTGGTTCTTCTGATGGTGGGAAATAGGGAAGAGCAATGAGAGAAGTGCAGAAAGTCAAAGTGACGTTTAAGCCTGATGCTATCTCTGGTCTTTTCTGGGTGTTTTGATTCCCTTAGTCATGGCAAACACCCAACTATTGGCTCTTTTGTCCTGTGGGGGCATTTTGGGAGATTCTTCAAAGACCCTCAATGCCAGAGATGAGATTTCCCATATGCAGATTGCTGGCACAGATATTGCCTCTTCAACCTCACCAATAGAACCACACCTTAAGCTCCTGGCATAGACAATCCACAAGAGAGGGGTCACTGTACCCCTCAAGGCCAGCATTTTGGGTGAAGAACTTTTCAAGATATCCAAAGTCCATCTCACTTCCCAGGGCACAACATCCGCAGCTCATTCCCACTCCTATCTCCTTGCACAGCCATCTTGGGCAACCCCAGAAAGCCTCCCATCTGTAAGTTTCTTCAGTTATAAGTTAGGTTTCAGCCTTTATAGTATCCAACCTCCAGTATCTTTTTTGTGATTGTTTGAGGCTCCTTTTTGCTTGATTTGGTGATAGAGAAAAACTCCCTTTTGGGACTGGGCAGTGCTCAGCTTATTGGCATATCTTGCGAGGTTTGAGTTCCTAGGAAATAGACCCTGATTTTGATAAGGATATTTATTGGGGAATATAGTCAGAACTGACTCATTTAAGAAAGTAAAGGAGAAACACAGAGGGAATCCTTTATAACCTTGGCCTGGCCAAAGGTTTCTTTGGATATGAACCCAGAAGCACAGGTAACAAAAGCAAAAATAGTCAAATAGGATTGCATAAATTAAAAAAGCTTCTGCACAGTGAAAGAAACAACCAACAGAGTGAACAGAGAATCTATAGAATGGGGACAATATTTGTAAATCACACATCTGATAAGGTGTTAATATCCAAAATACATAAGAAACTCCAACAACTCCATAGCCAGAAAACAAAAAACCCAATTTAAAAATTGGCAAAGAACATGAAAAAACATTTCTATACAAATGGCCAAGTATATTTTTTACATATTCAACGTCACTAATCATCACAGAAATGCAAAATAAAACTACAATGAGATATCACTTCACACCTGTGAGACTGGATATTATCAAAAAGACAAGAGATAACAAGTGTCGAAGAAGATGTGGGGAAAAGCGAATATTGGCACATTGTTGGTGGAAATGTAAATTAATACAGCCATTATAAACACAATACGGAGGCTCCTCAGAATATTAAAAATAGAACTACCATATGACCTAGGAATTCCACTTTTGGGTATATAATCAAAGAAAATGAAATCAGTTTGTAGAAAAGATACCACACTCCCATGTTCACTGCAGCGTTACTCACAAGAGCCAAGATATAGAATCAACCTAAGTGTCCATCCGTAGATAAACGGGTAAAGAAAACATAGTATTGTATGCAGAGGAATACAATTTGGCCTTTAAAAAGAAGGAAATCCTGTCATCTGCAACAACACGGATAAACCTGGAGGACAGTATTCTAAGTGAAACAAGCCAGTCACAGAAAGACAAATACTACATGATCTCACTTATCTTTGGATTTTTTAAAAAAAGAAGGGGAAGAATTGAGAAATACTGATCAAAGGATACAAAATTTCTGTTAGACAGGAAGTATAAGTTCAGATCTTTTGTACAACATCATGATTATAGTTAATAACAATGTACTGCGTATTTTGTAGAGATGGGTCTCACTAGATTGCCCAAGTTGATCTCAAACTTCTAGGCTCAAGTGATCCTTCTGCCTCAGCCTCTCAAAATACTGGGTTTATAGATATATGCCATACTGCCTGGCCACAACGTATTGTAGACTTGCAAACTGTAGAGCAGAATTTAAATGTTTCTGCTACCATAAAAGATAAGTGTGCAAGATAATGCATACGTTGATTTGAATGATTTGGTCATTCCACAATTATACACACATCATATCATCATGTTGCACATTATAGATATGTACAATTTTTAAAAGTGAAGTAAATTTTAGAAAAAGAAGTGAAAGAGCAGAATTGGGCAAAGGGAGAAGTCATGTTTCTATGCAGTTACATCATCTCTCAGCTGATCTCCCAAGGAGCCCTCAAATTGGATTTTTCCCACACAAAGGCCATGGAAACAGGTCTCTGTACACCTGCATCCACCAGCCATGGCTGCAGGCTGTCTCCATAGTGGAGACATAAACTTGAACAAAGAAACTCCCTCCATCAAAAGGAGTCCCCAGAGAAGGATGCTACTGTGAAGGAAGCTGGGGGCTGAGTGCCTTGGTCCTGAAGGGGACCTGGGTTGTGCACCTCAGCACAGCACAGCAACCACAATATTTCCCACGGCATGTCAAAAATGGGGAAGGCCCTATTTAACATCCTCCTCCAAAAAACAGTCACTTTTTGTGTTGTGCTGATTTGTGTTGTAGTTTGCCTCTTGTCAAGGGGAACATCAGGTACTTGTTAAGCTGATCGGTTAACAGCAGTGCAATCCCCAGGAAGGATGCCAATGTGTACCTGTTCTTTTTTTGTTCTTCTCGTCCTTGTCTGTGTCCTATTTTGAGCAGCTCACATCACCCCTCTAGTCTCAGTTTCCTTAGCAATAAAACAGAATGGGAAAAACCATGCTTCCTACCTCTGTTTGTGACATCTGATACCCACAAAGCAAGGGCTTTGGAATCTGCTACAGAGATTATTAAGCTTCCTTCCAAGTACTAAAATGATATTGGTAGGCTTACTGAGCCTTTTCTGGACAAGCTCCGTTAGAATTTGCTGATCAGGCATCCTAAAAAATAGCACTGATGAAGGAACTTTTTCAGAGACAGTCTTCATCCCTGCTTGGGGTGGGGGAAGTGGGGATTGTGTGGGTACCACCTTGAGGGCTAAGGGCAGAACACTGAAGGCTGCATCTCAGGGAATGGGGCATCAGATGTGGCAGTGATGCTACCCAGTCCGTCATAAAGGCTTTGTCACAGAGGAGCCAGCATGATGGCTCAGCCTCAACTCTGCCATTCATGAGGATGTGAGACTTTGTAAGTCACTCCCGTACTGGAATCCATTCCATATCTGTGAAATGAAAGCATGGTCCCAGGCCACGATTTTCAATATCTTTTAATAACAGAACTCTGTTTCAATCGGAAATTTTTTTCAAATCCTAATACAGTAGTCCCCCTTTATCTTTGCCAGGGAAGAGGGGTGGGTGGGGGGTAGATTCTAAGACTCCTAGTGGATGTCTGAAGCTGCAGATAATACCAAACCCTACATTTTTTCCCTATACATACATACATAGTTATGATTGCATTGATTTTATTAATTAGGCAGAGTTGGAGAGTAGCAACAATAACTAATAATAAAATAGAACCATTATAACTATACACTGTAATAAAAGTTATGTGAATGTGCACTTTCTCTCTCTCTCAACATCTTATTGTACTGAAACTGTAGAAACCAAAACCCTGGATAAAGGGAAACTACTGTATATAAAGTCATTACATAAATTCCTCCTGATGTTTAATTGTAGGCTAATAATGCAAAATTTCTCCAAATTTTGTAAAAGTTGCCTGAAGCACATGAATGCAATCACTCATTCGAGAAATAGTTCTCACATGTCTTCCATGTGCCAGGCACAATAATAGACAGGGTATTCAGTCATGTGCTACAGGCTGGGACACCCAGCACAGATTCTGACCTCCAAGAATGTTGAGTGAGCCAGACAAGACATAGGCAGTTGCCATGTAGTATGATAAGTGCTCCTACAGGAGGATTTTACAGCCTACTGGAGAGGATTTGAACCCAGCATTGGCAATGCAGAGGAGTCATGGCTGATGTTTCAGAAACACAGGATCTAAAGGATGCGATAGAGTTAACTAGCTACTGAAGAGAGGAGACCCTTCCAGGTAGAAAGCCTTTCATGTACAAAAGGCCAGAATTCAAAGACAGTGACACATTTGAAGAGCTGAATAAAAATCAGTGGGAAATGAAAGAGGAAATATGTGAGAATAGGAGACGGGGCCATGGAATTAAGCACTCTGTACACCAGAAAAGGTCAGTTGTGAAATATCAAGAAAGCTGGACTTTATCGTAAGTGCCATGGGAAGCCATTGATGGATTTACGCAATGTTTAAGACTCACTAGTCTAGGTGACTTCCCAGGTTGCTCTCATCACTAGTGCTTGCAATAGTAGGCTTCATTAAGCCCAACCAATAAATTCTTCCACATTAATTGGGTCACTCAGCAAATATTTGCTAAATGTAATTTAAATGTGATTATTTAAATCACAAAGACTTAGCAACACACCTTTTGGGTAAAAAGAAATAAAGGTAAACCTATTTCTGGCAGAAAACTTTCTCAAAGAGCAGCATCACGTCTCCAGTGGGAGAGATAAGAAGGGCAGAAGATTAAGAAGGGTACAGCTAAGAAAAAGGGCCCTGGTGCCTAGAACTACACAGGTAAAGACTGGGATACCGTGAGTTCAAGAAACAAAAGACAGCAGAAGAGCAAGAGAACGGCAAAGCACCTAACAAGAAGATTAACTGGGAAGCCCGAGGCAGGGCAGCTAAGAAGGTAAGCCCCTCCAACCCAGCACCCAAGGACTGCACCGGAGAATGAAGGCTCTAAGGGAAGCTGGGCAGTGTCTCTGGTAGGCATTAAACCTCCAAGGAGACAGTAAAAATGCTTCATTCAAAAGATGAGCCACTAGCACCCCTACTTTGGTTGGCTATTACATTGTTAGTCTAAAAAGAAACAAACAAAAAACAAAAACAAAAAAACCCTCCTTCTCAACTCTTACTCCCTTGAAGAGTAACCTCCTTTGCTGATTTGGGCTTGGCCATGTAATATATGTCACTTGCTTTGGCTAATGAAACATTAGCAGGGTTGATACAAAGGCTTCAACTCTTCGAATGCCCCCTCTCGAAACCCAGTTGCCCCACTGTAAGAAAATTCAGGCAACCCTGTTGGAGAAGAGGACCATGTGGAGAAGCTCTGAAGGATGGCACTGTGTGGAGAAAGAAGTCACAGGAAAAGGAATCTTGGTGGCCCAGCTGAGCTCCTAGCTGAATGCAGATGCTCGAAGGAGCCCAGCCAAGGTGACATAGAGCAGAAACAGCCCAGGCAGCCTCAGAATCATGAGTCATAATAAATTGTTGTCATTTTAAGCCACTAAATGTTACAGTAGTTTGTCATGTGGCGATATACAAGAAAGAAATGGAAAATAATGAGCATGTGCAGTTAAAACTGGAAGATTATACCTATGAGTTTCAGAAATAGCATTTAGAGAGAATTGGCTGGGGAAGAGGGGACCAAAGAAATGAAAAAAAAAAAACTCTCACGATTGAAAAATGATTATATTCAGACTAAAGGAGTTCACCAAGGACTAAGCCATTTGCAAATAAAAGACACACACCTAGAGCACAATGATCATATTTCAGGCACATATATATATATATATGTTCCTGAAAAACTTCCACATACATATTTTTAAACTCATTCAGAGTGGAATGAAAATCAGACTGGCATTAGATTTCTCACTGGAAGCATATTATACCAAAAAGAGAATAGTAATAAACCAGAATAAACAGGCAAATCTTCAAAATTCTAAGGAAAGTTCTTTGAGCCTGAAATTCTATATCCAGCCAAACTAATACTCAAGAAGGAAGTAAAATATAGGTATATCTGGACACACAAGGATTCAGAAATGTTGTCTCCTCACAGAATATCTCTGAAATAATTGAGTAGAAAAATGAAGACAAATTTTTTAAATTATGTGAAATATAACAAATAAATGAATACAAATCACTAAAACTTACAGTTAAGGATAAATAACCATTGATCCAAAATGTGAGGGAAGAAAGAATTAACAAATAACTGTATGAAACCAAAATCCTGGGTAATTTCAAGTGAAATATGAGGCTAGGAGGAGAAGGAAGTAAAACGTCATATTAGGGAGGAGTTGCTGGCGAGTTAAAGATTCTGAAGGTCACAGCTCCAAAATAAGGAAAATAAGGCAAAGAACTCTTGATCAAGTCAAGGGGATTAAAAGGGAGCAGAGAAAGAATGACAGACAGAAAAAATAAGGTGTCATAATGAGTTTAAACTTTGGAAATTATAAAAGAGTTTGTTGACTGGCTTTATTTTCCCCATTAACTCATTGGCTGGGTTGAAAAAACAAAACTCTAGTTATGTATGTTGCTAATGTGACACACTAAAAAGAAAAAGAGATAGAATGTTAAAAACAAGGACACAGAAACATGTACATATCAAGCAAATGCTAATGGGTTTGCCCATCTGGGGGCTCTGTTCAATGATGCAGCAGGGAAGTGGTGCTGGAATGTCAATTCGGGCCAGTGTTTTGACTTTATCATAGCTGTTGTCAAAACACTTGGGTATATTGACCAAAAAAAAATCAATATGCATAGAATCAAAATTGAGGAAACACACATGCTATTTTGCTCAATTTGAAATCTTCGGAGGAAGCTGAACTATGCCAAGAAACCAGAACCTCCATGTGGCTGGCCACGTCTTCTAGCTTCTCCTGTCAAAGAAGGAAAATGGGTAGGGGGTGGTGCTGGGATACCACCACTCATCCACTGCTTCTGTGAGCTGCGCTGTTTGGAGCTCCGGCAGGAGTCACAGACTTGTCTGTGAATAATGTCTGAGGTCAGTGAAGCCTCTTCACGGTTCTCCCTGGGTCCCCAGACCAACATCTGTAGTCCACTACCTGAGATCGGGAGGTACACACAATGATCCTCTGGCCGAATCTTGCCTGAGAGTATTTTGTTTAACTCTCACAGTGGTTTTACTTTTTCAGTTTTGAATTAATTGCCAACACTTAATAATTGAAAATTTTCACTTAAAAAATATGAATGTCTGGACTTTCTTGAAAAATCAGATCTGGCCACGTTGGGCTAAGATTCCCACAAGGCAGCAGTCAGTCAGATCAAAGAAGCAGCTGCTCCCCTTGGAAGGTGTGTGCCCATTTGTCCCCCATCTGTCATTGCCCCTCGCTCTCTGTGTGGTCTCATAGGCACCTCTGACAGGTGCTGTTGGACTCAGATGGTCTCCAGTTTTCAAACCAGTGTCCAAACCCAAGTCTCAAGAGATCCCAGCTCTCAATCTCTCACAGGGACAACATCGATTCTCCAAGAAGGTAGGGGTCCTCTAGCCTGAACCCTATTATTTGCCACTGAGAAGACAGAGGCCCAGAGAGAGAAGCCACTATGCAGTGTCACACTGTGCATAGTGCCAAGCAGGGTCATTACCATTGTCTTCCCACTCAAGTCCACGTTCCCTGTTCCTTTGACTAAAAAACATTCTACATTTATTGGCAAGATTCTTCAGGGAAACAGTTCACTCGCTCCAGAATTTTATACAACAGGACTTGTAAGGATACGCATAATGCATCTACTTATTTCCTTTTCTTTCCTCTAAATGAAGAGGCAACTATGTCTTAGTTGCTATTAGTAATCTTCAAAATTCCCCTTTCAGTTTGGTGAGGATGTGGAGAAACTGGAACCCTTGTGCACTGCTGGTGGGAATGTAAAAGTGATGCAGCCATTGTGAAAAATGTCACGGCGATTTCTCAAAAAACTCAAAGAATTACCATATGACACAGCAATTCCACTTCTGGATATATACACCAAAGTTTTCAAAGCAGAAACTCGAAAAGACATTAGTGCATCCATGGTTGTACCACCGTTACTCACAACAGCCAAAAGGTGGCAGCAACCCACATATCCATCAACTGATGAGTAAAGATAACGTGCTAGGTACATGTGGTGGGATAAATTACTGTACTTTAAAAAGGAAGGAAATTCTGGCACATGCTACAGCATTAAATAAGCCAGTCACAAAAATATAAATACTTTATGATTCCACTTATATGAGACACCTGAAGTAGACAAATTCATACAGACAAAATGTGTGTGTGTGTGTGTGTGCACGCGCTAGCTCTTATTGATATTGTTGTTTTGTTGTTAGATATTCTAATATCTCTTCTCACCTATTTTGCACTACATGAAACAGAGCTAAATCTAAAGAGAACAAAACTGTCTTATTCTCTCGTCTCTTTAAAATCTTATCTCTGTATCTTAAAAAGCATTTGCCGCATACGCAGAAACGTGTCTATTAAAGGAAATGATAGACTGTTCTGACATATTGGTATTGTTTTGATGATGATTTGATGACATTCTCTGCAAACCTCCATTCAGCATACTGAGAACAGGGGACAAGAAGGGTCCAGGCGAATGCTTCCAGAGGATGTAGAAAGGCTGATCACAACCTCATTGCTGCTGCTCTTCTTATTTCTACCTTCCAAGCATATTGTCCAGAAGATTTTCTCCCATCATGTTCTGTCACGATCAGCCATGTGTCTGTCTTCCTTTTCTAGGTGCACCCTACAGGAAGGGTGTGAGTACCCTTCCTGGACAATCCTGAGTCCCTTTAGCCCCAGATGCCTAAGCATGGATGCCAAGCAAGCTCCTCGGGCCTTTCCCATGCTGCCCACATGTCCCCGAGTACCGCCTCCATGCTGTCCCCTTCCACCTCCATTCCCATTATCCTAGTAGCCAGCTCTGTGCCTACCTGGTTGAACAAGCACTCACGTGACACAGTTATGCTAACCCTTGATCATGTCAGACCTCTGACATGGCTATCACTTATGGCTTTCCAGTGGAACAAGGACAGAGGACACCGATGATACCTCTCCTTCTGGATCACAGGGTTGGAGAATCTATCCAGCAAGCCTGCTTTTCATCTCTGAAATGAATGTCTTTCCTCCCAATCACTTACAGATGTAAAGTGGCTGCTTCCCTCATGCCCCTTAATAGGAAGGCAAATATACGCAGCGCATGATCCTCTCCGCCTTCTTCCTCTTGTGACGTGGTCCTACAAACGCAAAAGAAACCTGTCTCAACTCTGTGTGTAATCCTGAGTGAGTCCTGTCCTGTTCCTCCACTCTCAGCCCAGTCTGTACTCAGATTAAAAATCTTCAAAGAGCGAGAAGCTGTCCACTGCAGGAGAACTCAGAGCTACCAAGCAGCCGCCAGAAAAAATTTACGTCTGCTGTATCCAGATTGTCTAGGGAGTACAAATGTAATAACATTTCTAACCTAGCTCACAGATTGACTTGCAAATGTGCCTTGTCATGGCACTGCATACTCCCTCTGGAATTCAGGGCTATTTCTTTTTGCTCTTGCTGAGTGTTCTCAGATATTGGTTCTATTACCTTGGATTCCCAGTCTGACCCAGGCAGCTGTGCTGCAGTGTTTCTGCCTGCACATCAAGCAAAGCCGGCTTTCAGGCACTTGTGTTACTCATGCATATACTCTGATAGCCTTTACAGTCCCTGCATGAATAAGGTACCCCCAACTAGCCTGATGTTCAGCCTCTGGCTCCTGCTGCCAAAGACCGCATGGCTGAAGTGGGATACTTCACCCTCACGGATCAACTCTGCAGAGGTAAATCGGCTTCTAATGAGGTTCAAGTAGTTTGGGAAAATTCTGGGACCATCTCCACATGGTGTGATTCTGAGACCCACTTTCAGGAAGAGTACACTGTCAGGAACCTCCCTCCAATATGCTTATTATTTCCAAACAACTGGAATTGGACCATCAAAGTTGGGTAGCCTGGCATTGACTAAATGGGGAGAATGGCATGTATATTAATATCCCCATCACACCTTCCCTGTAATGTGCAAAATATCCACCAAAAACCACAAGGAAACAGTAACAAAAAGACTTATTGTAATCAGAAAGTTTTATTTAGAAACAACTCTGATCAAAAAAGGCAGGAAAGGGTCTCAGATAACCCTAACACTTGAAATATATCTGTATCAAATACCAAGGTTAAAAAAGAAATTTGTTCTATTCTATCATGCATTATCAGGTCACCAAAAGGGGTTTTGCAACCATAAAATGAAAAGGATGAAAAAACTATTTCCCCAGGAGAACAAATAAGAATTAGAAGGGATAGGCCAGGCATGGTGGCTCATGCCTGTAATCCCAGCACTTTGGGAGGCTGAGGCAGGTGGATCACTTGATGTCAGGAATTTGAGATCAGTTTGGCCAACATGGTGAAATCCTGTCTCTACTAAAAATACAAAAATTAGCCAGGCTTGATGGCACACACCTGAAATCCCAGTAATTTGGGAGGTTGAGGTGGGTAGATCACTTGATGTCAGAAATTTGAAATCAGCCTTGCCAGCATGGTGAAACCCTGTCTCTACTAAAAATACAAAAATTAGCCAGGCTTGGTGATGCATGCCTATAATCCCAGCTATTTGGGATGTTGAGGCTGGAGAATCACTTGAACCCGGGAGGGAGAGGTTGCAGTGAGCCGAGATTGTGCCACTGCACTCCAGCCTGGGTGACAGAGTGAGACTCCATTTCAAAAAAAAAAAAAAAAAAAAAAGAATTGGAAATGATAAAATAGCTGCAGAAGATCATATTATTAGAATAGAATATCAACTCAAACAAACAGAATAATAAAGAAAGGAAGCCAGGCATGGTGGTGTGCCCTCATAGTCCCAGGTACTTAGTAAGCTAAGGTGGAAGGATTACTGATGCCCAGGAGTTCAAGAGTAGCCTCAGCAACACAGCAAGAAAACCTCTTAAAAAAAGAAAAACAGAAAGGCTTATGAGAGAAAAAAGAAAATGAAGAAAGATATGAAGAGGAATTGCTAAACTCTTGAATATTTCAATTATCATCCATCAATTGAAATAGAATCATTATCAAAAGTTATCAGTGAAGAAAATATTCCAGAATTTAAAAAGAACAGATACTGAAAATTAAAGTGAAAAGTTACATTGTACACCTTAAAAGGATACAATTTTTATTTGTCAATGATACCTCAATAGATATGCAGGGAAAAGTTAAGTGATTCACTGGGTACTAGGAAAACTTTAGTACAGAAATCAGCACCATATAGAAAACACAAAAACGCTGAGATACCATCTCATGCCAGTTCGAATGGTGATCATTGAAAAATCTGGAGACAACAGATGCTGGAGAATGTGTGGAGAAATAGGAACACTTTCACACGTTGGTGGGAGTGTAAATTAGTTCAATCATTGTGGAAGACAGTGTGGCAATTCCTCAAGGACCTAGAAATAGAAATTCCATTTGACCCAGCAATCCCATTACTGGGTATATAGCCAAAGGATTACAAATCGTTCTACTATAAGGACACATGCACACGAATGTTGATTGCAGCACTGTTTACAATAGCAAAGACCTGGAACCAACCCAAATGCCCATCAATGATAGACTGGACAGGGAAAATGTGGGACATATACACCATGGAATATTATGCAGCCATAAAAAACGATGAGTTTGTGTCCTTTGTAGGAACATGGATGAACCTGGAAATCATCATTCTCAGCAAACTGACACAGGAGCAGAAAATGAAACACCACATGTTCTCACTCATAGGTGGGTGCTGAACAATGAGAACACACAGACACAGGGAGGGGAACACTACACACTGGGGTCTGTTGGGGGGAAATAGGGGAGGGACAGTGGAGGGTGGGGAGTTGGGAAGAGATAGCATGGGGAGAAATGCCAGATATAGGTGATGGGGAGGAAGGCAGCAAATCACACTGCCACGTGTGTATCTATGCAACTATATTGCATGTTCTTCACATGTACCCCAAAACCTAAAGTGCAATACGATAAAAAATAAAATATAAAAAATAAATAAATAAATAAAAGAAAAAATGAAAAAAAAACACACCAAGAAGGAGAAAAAAATATGTATATGTAGAGAGAATAGTATTATTAAATATTTATTAAGAAAAATGAATGAATAAAGACTATTGTATCAATCCAAACTTTAATGTATATGTGACAAGGATGAAGATATTCTTGACATGAAACTTCACATATGAAAGAGGCTATTCTCAGTAATAACTGTAGTAACTTATGCTCGCTGAGCAGCTCCATCTACCCAGTTCTGTGCTAATCATTGCTCTATGATCCATTATCTATTAACCCCTTCTATCCACTCCCAGTTTATAAATGAGGAGACTGGGTCAAAAATCAAATAACCTCTCTCCAATGAGATAGAGCAAGTAAATGATGGAGTCAGTTTTCAAACGCAGGTCATCAGACTCAAAGTCCAAGTCTTAACCGGCATGCTATGTTAGTTTTAAAGGTGGCAGGTGTGAAATCTACCATCACAGTGGTTATTATAAATTCAGATTGGCAATCAGACCTAGGAGACACAACAGGCTTTAATATAATGCTCGACTGACAGGGTGATTCAAGGACGCCAGACAAGAGACACGGCAGGTAGTCAACTCATCAGGAGGCTGAGCAGCTACCTCACCTATATGGCACAAGTACCACTGTCCTAAACAAGGGCCAAGCTTTGTGGGGGTGACCCTGGTGCAGAAAGCTGCATGCTGTTTCTCACCAATCTTTCCAGTCACACGGGCCTGAGCAGGCTAGCTCAGAGCTCCCCAGGCCAAGCGCAGTCCCCTACTGCAGATAAGGCAGATATAACATTCCAAATTTACCCTGAATCTATAGTTTGTAAGAAAATCAGGCTGAGAGGAGACAAGTTGGAAGTCATTCTCCTAGGCATGGATAGATTAGCCCAGGCCTGGTATGAACTCTGCTTAAAAGCTATGTGCCTCGCAGAAATTATGTACCTTAGAGCTTCCCATAAAATACATGTTTTTATTGAATGTTCTCAGAGGAACCCATGTCTTGCCTCGCATATCAAAGCAAGTCCCAAAGATTGGCAATGGGAATAAGCACCAGGTGTTCTTCCCAATTATAAAGACCAAATTCTTCTCTAGGTAGTAGCCCTACTAATGTCACCAGGGAGTTTTTAAAATTCTGCAGCTACTTGGAGAAAAATCAGCATCTGAAAGGGTTGAGATCTCTCCAGTAGGAGAGACAAAAGCAGGCTGAGAGGAAACCAGCAGGCCCAGCCCAGGGACTCACCAGGAGCCTAGTCCTGATTTGGGGACGTGAAAGCACATACAAAAAATGATATTCCAGATACTACAAAGGCCTCCCTGAAAACTCAAAAGTGACAAGCCATATTCTTAGAAAATCAGCAAGAGCTAATCAAAGGCTGGCAGACTTCTGAAAGGATCACTGTGTGTTTATTTCAAAAGTGGTCTTTGAAGGTGATTCAGAAGTCAAGGACACTTTCAGGGCAAGTCAACACAAAGTTACCTGGAGTAAAAAATGAACAAAAACAAAAAGACTTCTTCCGTCTTCCCAGAAGTAACCAAGTAGGAACATGTGATGGTTAATACTGAGTTTCAACCCTATTAAATTGAAGGATGCAACATACTGTTCCTTGGTGTGTCTGTGAGGATATTGCCAAAGATTAACATTCGAGTCCGTGGACTGGAAGAGGCAAACCCACCCTCAGTGTGGGTGGGCACCATCTATTCAGCTGCCAGCACAGCTAGAATAAAGCAGGCAGAAGATCGTGGAAGGATTAGACTAGCTAAGTCTTCCAGCCCTTATCTTTCTCCCATGCTGGATGCTTCCTGCCCTCAAACATCAGATTCCAACTTCTTAAGCTTTTGAACTCTTGGACCAGCAGTTTGCCAGGGGATCTCAGGCCTTCAGCCACAGGCCCACAGACTAAAGACTACACTGTCAGCTTCTCTCCTTTTGAGGTTTTGGGACTCGGACTGACTTTTTTGCTCCTCAGCTTGCGGACAGCCTATTGTGGGACTTCACCTTGTTACCATGTAAGTCCATGCTCCTTAATAAACTCCCCTCCATATATACAGCTGTCCAATTAGTCCTGTCCCTATTACAGAGCAATATTGAAAATGCTTAGAAAAGAACCTATTGCATTGGTCTGCTAACCTCTAGGGCCAGGACCATGCTTCTCTAAGGGACAATTCTAAGTCAAGGACCAGTACGTGGACTCTGAGCTATGGCATATGAATGTGAGAAAATTGAGGAATGGCTGAGCAGTGGAATTGAAGGCATACACCTATTGAGAATCCTCTTTGTCAGTCAAACATTACTTACTGTTATTTGATCCTATATAGCAGGGGTCAGCAAATATGCCTCTGGGTTAAATCCATTTCTTCACATTGGAGAAAACAAGATTTTATTGGGACACTGCCAGGACTGGCCTCGGGGGCCTGCAGCCTGTGTCATCACAGGGGGCCTCACACTTAGAAGGTCTCACATTTGGTTTAACGAGCTGCTGTTGCCATTTTGAAGTTCTTCATTGTTCAACAGGTGACCCACATTTTCACTTTGCACCGGCCCCCACACACCCTGCAGTCAGACCTGAACACAGCTGTGCCCATTGGTTTATGTATGGTGTATGGCTGCATTTGTACTACAGCAACAGAGCTGAGTAGTAGCAACAGGTACCACATGCCTTGCAAAGCCAAAAATATTGATTATCTGGCCCTTCACAGAAAAAGCTTCCCAACCCCTGCTTCATGTGGGTAAAGGATATGTTACGGTGTACATACTTTACAGAATGCCGCTGAGAGCACGATTGTCCTGCAATGACGGACTTCGGGGCTTCAATTGGGAAGATGCACATGCAAGCCTGTCTCTATCAGTGGAAGCCTCTATGGTTCTACTTTACCTCATTTCTCGCACTGAACTTCCTTGTTATTGTGTAAAATGTTTGCCCGTCTTACTAACTAGAGTTAACATCATCTTCACAATTCTTTTTGTATGTGAGATTTTATACCTGTAAAAAGAAACAAAAAATGATGTAATGAAAACTTGTGAATTTGTCACCAAGTGACAAAATAAATTATGAATGAAGTTGAAAGACTCTCTTTAATACCACTGCCCTTCCCTCACTGCCTGAGAGAACCACTATACTGAATTTGTGGTTTGTCATTCTCATTTTCAGCTCTATGCTGACTTCAGAAAGGTGGAGAATCCCACTCCAGAATCCCATCCAGGTCTGCCCTCTAGAATCACCCTTGGTACCAATCATCTTGGCCCCAGAAAACTGAACTTGAGGCCAAGTTTGCATGCCAAGTTTTTACTTGGGCATGTAATCCTAGGGAAGCATGATTGGGGAAAATGGAAAGTGAAGATATGAACATATGGAGCAAATACAAAGCAGTTTATTACAGAACCAGAAACAACTTCATAAGAAAACGCAGCTGGTTGTTCTTCATTTAGCATGTCTCTGGAGAGTCTGTGTAAACTCACTATGTCGCAGAATGTCCTTCAGGGAGAAAAAGGGTAAATAATCTATCTACTGACTCCTTACCACCTCCTGCAGAATGTTCTTCTTGGTTAGAGCAACCTTCGCTTCCAGGTTGTGTCACCCAGCTGCCTCTGCATCTCTGTATCTGGTCAAGTTGTACCTGACATTGGCACTGCCATGGTAATGAGCAATTACTGAGGCCCAGTCTTGGCTTCCAGAAGTAGCTGAGACAACCAGGAATGTCAGGAATCAAGGAGCTAAAGACACTGGCCCAGGCTTTCCAGGGCATCAGTCTAGACCCAAGAAGCAGGCAGGCACATGTGTGTCTAGGGAGGTGCATAAGCTAGATCTGGCACAGAGCAATTAAACCTTGATTTAATTTCTTACTATCTTGATTCTCCAGTAGTTTAGTTTTCAAAACACCTGTCCAGCTTAAAAATAAATTCTTCAGATGAAGATGGCAGCCAGTTCTGCTGCTTCAACTCAAAATGAGATGGAATTTGATCTAACTTTCCTTTAAGTATTAGGAGGATAAACATGACTTTAAAAACTTAATAAGCTATTCACTAACCTGTTAACTTACTTTTTAGTAATTTTCTAACCTACCAATGTGCAGGATAGGGCTTGAAATGTTAAGGACATTATTTAATTCATTTTGATTTGAGCCCTGGAAAAGATTAGGTAAGGTCTCCCACCTATTTATGAAGAACAGAAGAGAAACGTGTTATTTCTTTTCCTTCCTTCCTTCCTTTTCTTTCTTCCTTTGTTTATCTTTATTTCCTTCTTTTTTCCTTCTTTCTTTTTCTTTCTTTTCTTTCACTTTCTTTCTTTTGAATTATCATCATCCATTATCTATTAACCCAAAAAGTTGCTGGCTGGTCGTGGTGGCTCACGTCTGTAATCCCAGCACTTTGGGAGGCCAAGGCAGGTGGCTTACAAGGTCAGGAGTTTGAGACCAGCCTGACCAACATGGTGAAACCTCGTCTCTACTTAAAATACCAAAAAAAATAGCTGGGTCTGGTAGCACGCACCTGTAATCCGAGCTACTCAGAAGGCTGAGGCAGGAGAATTGCCTGAACCTGGGAGATGGAGGTTGCAGTGAGCCAAGATCGTGCCACTGCACTCCAGCCGATCTTGGGCAACAGAGTGAGACATCGTCTCAAGAAAAAACAAGTTGCTATTGCTGAACTTGTTTTACAGATGAGGAAACAAAGACTGAGAGGAATTAACTCCTCCGAGAGCATAGTGAACTGGCCATTGAGCTAAGAGATAAAACCTCTTCTGATTCTAAAGACAGCTCTTTCCAGTTCTATGCAATTACTCAGTTCTTTTCTTATGATGAGGAACAACCTAGATCTTATGGAAGAACAAACAAAGAAAAAGAAAAAGTTAAAAACTATTCCTTTAAAAGTGTGTACACAGAGCGGAATAACAGACATTGGTGACTTTGGAAAGTGGGAGGGTAGGAGAGGGTGGGGGATTAAGTACTATCCATTGGGCACAATGTATATTATTTGGGTGATGGTTACAATGAAAGCCCAGACTTCACCACTGCCCAGTATGTCCTTGTGACACCACTGCACTTGTACCACAAATCTATACAACTTTTATAAAATTTGAAAATTTTTAAAAATAAAAATGTGTCTACTTGTCCCTTGGTATCTATGAAGAATTGGTTCCAGGACCTTCCTCAGATACTAAAAGCTGCAGATGCTCAAGTCTTATATAAATGGCATAGTATTTGCATATAACCTATGCACATCCTCCCACATACTTTAAATCATCTCTGGATTACTTATAATACCTAATACAGTGTAAATGCTATGTAAATAGTTGTTATACTGCATCTCTTAGAGAATAATGACAATAAAAAAATCTGTACAAGTTCAGTGTAGCATAATTTTTATTTTTTTGAATATTTCTGACCCATGTTTGGTTTCCTCTGTGCATGTGAAGCCTGCCAATACGGAGGGCCGACTGTGTTTAAGTGACTTTGCTTTGACTTTTTCCCAGGCGCTAATTAGAGTTTTGTTGTTTTTGACCTAGAGAATCTGAATCTGGAGGCTTATCATAATATAATTACTGGCATTTAACCACTCAATGCCTCTGTACAACCTGGAATTTCACAAGCGACGATTGAAAGATTGCTTTCTACTCTTAATTGCCTCACACTGTGGCAATGGCATATTAAAGGATTTCGAGACTCAGGAGTCAACAAAGTGAAATATTGAAAATAATTCCTGCCATCCACCATCTCCTCCAGGATGTCTACTTAACACTCTCACCCTCTGCTCTTCATAATGAAAGAGGAGGGAGACCTCACCTAATCTTTTCCAGTGCTCACATCAAAATGACTAAACCAAAAAGCTAGAAACATCTGTAATAGAATTTCTATTGTTTAATTGACTTTGAATTAACAAACCCGTAACAATGTAACATCCCCTGGAATTTTGACAATTAGAATTTCAAAGACCTACTGTATATTTTATCTTCTAAATTTAAAAAGAAAAAGAAAAAAAAAGAGAGTTGTGTAGTTCCCTTCAGCGCCATTTTGATGTTCTTTCTCTACTTAAAATAGTAAATGTTTCTTGCAGCCTTAGTGGAAAGTGGGGGACTTCTTATTGACACAAACTCTCTACAATTAGAGCCATGTACATAATCCACAGGAGGGCTGAGCTCTGGGCTTATGATCTGAGTGACCTCAAAGCAATTCGGGACACTCAGCAGTGCTGTTTTCCATGATTCCCTGATGTCTTAGTTCATTTAGGCTGCTATCACAAAGTACCATAAACTGGGTGGCTTATAAACAACAGAAATTGATTTCCCAGTGTCTAGAGACTGGGAAGTCCAAGATCAAGGTGCCAACATATTTAGTGTCGGATGAGGGTATGTTGCTCATAAACTGGCTTCTTGCTTCATCCACACATGATGGAAGAGGCAAAGAAGTTCCTTCAGGCATTCTTTATGGGTGCAATCTACCCATTCATGCACTTACGGTACAGTCTTCATAACCTAATCACCTCCCAAAAAGCCCCGCCCCCTAACATTATTACTTTGGGGATATGAATTTGGGGAGACACAAACATTCAGACCATAGCATCTGGTGATGCTCCAGGGCTCACCTCCCACCCTCCCAGTCACCACCATGCTCCTGTGTATACGGTCCCCAGAAGCCAGAAAGTAGAAGTGACACTTGTGCCAAATATAAGCAAGGTAACCAAAGAATACCTAAACTTCGGGAAACTGTAATTGGTTGTACATGGGGATGCCAGAGGGAGAAAATATCTATATGCTGCATTATTACCAAAAAATGAGGTTCTGTGGTAGCTGTAAGGTGTGACTGAAGAAGCTCAATGTGTTGGAAAGATGGATTGCTAAGTATTTCATCATGACAGCAGGCCATTTTACTGAGACCTTAAGCCCGTGGGGCTTCTCGACTACTGTTCAGGAACAAAGTGTGCAGTACAGCAGGGTAGATTTCATGAGAATTGTTGATCTTAACTGGAATCTCTTATCTCCCCTGCCCCCACAATATTTAAAACTCGGGAATAAAAATAGCCATGAGGCAGGTGTCAGAAAATTTCTTCTGTAAAAGACCAGGTAGTAAATATTTTAGGGGTTGCAGCTATATGGTCTCTGTTGGAATGAACATGGCCAGAGACAACATGTAAACAAACGAGGCAAGCTGTGATCCAATAAAGCTTTATTACAAAAACAGGCAGCTGGCAGAGACAAAGTTTGCCGATCCCCAGTACAAGGTGGGAAGCCTCACAGTCTTAGAGCTGTCCTCCTAGAGATTCTGGCTCTCCTACACTTAACTGTGAATACAGCTCAACTGTGAATAAAGTCACTCATCCAAAACAAGTGTTCTCTTATTAACCCAACCCATCTTGGTCCTGAACCTCCTCTTTTTTCCCATCCTATACAAATTCTTTCTGATATCAATCTGAACTCATCAAGCAAAAGAGTGCTGTCTTCAGGCTAAATGAGGTCCCATTTCTGATGGTAGCCAAACCCATTGTGCTCCAGCAGCCTCCTCTCCCATTTCCAGCAACTCCTGATAACAGGAGGGGGCCTCTGTTAGTGCAGAGAGCTGGCTCAGCAAGCTCAGGAGAAAATGATTTTCTCTTTCAGTAGGAAAAAAAGGTTAAAAACTCTAATGTTGTGTTTGCACTATATTTATTCTATTAATCCTGACCTTGAAAACTGAAAATGAACTACCGTCTAATCATAGCATAATTGTTTGGTAATGTCTGCCCTTGAAACAAGAACGCTGGAAGCAGTTCTAAGAGCCTGTGCCAAAGTAATGCAGCAAGGAATAAGGAGGCTGGTAGAGACAAACCGGAGCACTGGGTGGAAAAGAAAAGAAACTTCAGCTCGTAGATCAGTGCTTCTCACATAATCCTTTGTATATAAATCATCTGAGGTCTTCTTAATGTCCAGATTCTGATTCAGTGGGTCTGGGGTGCAGGATGAGATAGTGCATTTTGCACAAGCATCGGGGAGTGACACAGATGCTGCTGGTCCCAGGACATACCATAAGCACCTGAGTAGCAAGGTTTAAGCCTCCGGTAGTTACATTTGGGAAGACATAGTCAGGTTATGAAAACTAGCCCTTAGAGATCACTCCATCAGACCTTATTACACAGATGAGGAAAAGGAAGCCAAGAGCTTAAGTGATTTGTCCAAGGTCGTACGTTAATGATAAAGCGTCTTGACTTCCATGCCAATGCATTTTATATTTCTAAAAACCTCTGGAAAGGATTCCCAAACAAAGATAAGAAATAAATGGCAGGAGTTTTGTTGTTTTTTTTTTTCTTAGGATTTTTCCAAATCAGGATTTTCTTTTATTAATGATAATCTTGTAGTAATTCTGTATCAGCGTGTTTATTCCTCAGTTGAATCCAGGATTGCGTGAGGAAGCAAAGAGGGCAACTTCATGAAATGGATCATCAAATTTTCTACGTTTTGAATAATTTTTAAACATGGAGATTCTTTGACTTTGAATAAATCTGAAAAGCCATGACCTAAAACATTGTGCCCTCAAATAATATAATAGATTATTAGTCTTGAATAAAGGAAGCAAAACTCATGGACTTCAGGAGATTTCCTGAAAGAAGCTGATAAAATTATTTGCTTTATCTCGTGTATCTAGGAAAATTTCCAAGTCAACAGTAGTAATTATGGTCTCAGCTAGTCTAACACAGCCAATTTCCTAGTCTCCTTCCAACTTTTATTCAAAGTTGAATATCCCTACAAATAGCATGATATCTCTATATCATGCAATATGACATGACCTTAAAGGTTTCCAGGAAAAAAAGAATGTTACATTTTTGAGCCTGCTTTTAGCTTCCCCTGACATTAAGGATGAACGTAACTGGCCCAATCAGAGACTACCCAGGCAATCAAAAAATCAAGAATCCGGGGCAGGAGCGGTCGCTCACGCCTGTAATCCCAGCACTTAGGGAGGCCGAGGCGGGTGGATCACGAGGTCAAGAGATCGAGACCATCCTGGTCAACATGATAAAACCCGGTCTCTACTAAAAACACAAAAAATTAGCTGGGCATGGTGGCGCGTGCCTATAATCCCAGCTACTCAGGAGGCTGAGACAGGAGAATTGCCTGAACCCAGGAGGTGGAGGTTGCGGTGAGCCAAGATAGCACTATTGTACTACAGCCTGGGTAACAAGAGCGAAACTCCGTCTCAAAAAAAAAAAAAAAAAGAAAGAAAAAAACAAGAATCCAAGCTAGGCTAAGCTAATGCTCAGGTTCAGTTTACAAAGTATTGTAAACACTTTCTGGTTAAATTAAACTCCATCTGGGGAATTTGGGAATGATGAATTCTTCACCCTAAATTCCAGCATTCTACCTGTCCACCTGGAACATCTCGGGAGTCCTCCACCACAGAGCCTCACAAGTTCTTCATAAAGATATTTCATAAACATCTTCTGACAACCTCTCTGGGGTTTTGCACTTAGATATCTGCTTGGCAGCCAGTCCTGGAACACTTGATGGGGGCTCTGCTGCTGGCACCCCTCCAAATGGGCAGACCTGGGAATTTGTAGCCATACATTTAAATAGCTTATTTAGCTGTGCGTGTTCCACATTAATTGCTCCTGCCTTCAATTGGATTTGTGCTTGGTAATTTTCTCCTTATGCAGAGAACACAGATAAAATTTGATGGGCCATGCTGGCCCTGGGCCGGACAACTGCAAAGCCTCCTTTCTCATTAGTAACTATGAGTGCAGAGGACAGGCAGTGATGTCATGGATAATGGGGAGCTGGTGGAGATCCATGTTTCAGAGAGTGGGGATTGAACTTGCCTGACCCATGATTCATGCCTCTTCTTTTCAGCTTCCTCCCCAGATTTTGTCGATGGGAGACTACAGGACCTGCCAAGCACAGGATGGCCCTCCAGAAGCTTGCTTAATGATTCCATATAGGGGGCACACAATAACTATTTTCTATTACCTTCCCTGACCCCAACAAATGGTTGAAGACACCATCAGGGCATTTCATCAAGTACAGGACTGCTTTCTGCACACACTGTAAGCATTCAGGAAAGAGTTGGCCAGTATAAGCTCCTTGTATAAAACAGAGCTTATAATTAGCAGAAAATGTGTTTCTTCTTCATGCTGTGTTCTGGTTCAACAAAGTTTTAGAGTTTCCATTCTATCTATTCTGTGTTTGGCCAGTCAGCCCATATCTGTCTGCCTCGCTCCCCACATCTATTCACCCAGACAGGTTCAGACTGACTCCCCAAGAGAACATTTTGGCCAGGACATTGTCAGTCCTCTAATCACCAGTGGCAATGCCAGGCACTGAGAAATGCAAATTGTCATCAGGAGAGAGTTCTTCTAATGGCTCTGAGCACACAGCTTGGGTTTAGAAGCTGCTAGAGGTAACTTTTTTGCATACCAGGTGATTGTGACTTAGGGATGATGCTGAAATTTATTAACAGAAAGCTTCGGCCTGATACCAGTGTCACATTGCATTAGAGAAAGTTCTGGCTTGTTTTGGTCGTTCAACCTGAGCCACAAACACACCCTTGCTACCTCTGATGGATCTGTAGTGCTGTTGATTAGCTTTGCCTCCACTGGTTAAGACGAAGAACTCAGGATGCTGTATCTCTCTGTGTGGCAGGGTGCTGGTGCGCCTTGAGGGTCAGTGGAAATAGAGGGAAAATTCCACAAGCTTCTCCCTGAGGTATATTTGTTCTTCACTGAATGTTACCAGTGCTAAAAAAGGGGAGTGCCTCAAACTTATGTTCTTCTCCTTCTCACCATCCCTTGGACAAACCCACTTCTCTTCTTATGCCCCTCCCCCGTATTAAAGGGTGCTACCATCTGCATCAGTTTTCCAAGCTGGAAATTGGGGACTATTAATCATGATTTATTCCTCCCATGCCCCCAGATCCCCATTAGTAACCAAGTCCTGTCACTCAGTGTCCACAACGTCAGCTAAATATACTGCTTCTCCTTACTCTCATCATCAGTTACCTAATGCAGATGCTTAGCTAGACCCATGAAATAGCCTCAGCTGGGGTCTCCTGTCCTTCTATCCCTTTTCATCCCCATCCAGCTCAATCCATCCTTACACCTACACCTCATTGTTTTATTCTAATATACAAATCTACATGTGGCAAACCTCTTGTTTAAAACTGTCAGTGGTGGCCGGGCGTGGTGCCTCAAGCCTGTAATCCAAGCACTTTGGAGGCCAAGGTGGGCAGATCACCTGAGGTCGGGAGTTCAAGACCAGCCTGACCAACATGATGAAACCCCATCTTTATTTAAAAAAAAAAAAATAGAAAGAAAGAAAAAAAAACTGTCAGTGGCTCCTATCACCTAAAGGATAGCATTCAGACTCTTCTCCATGTCATTTAAGATCTATTGCCTTCAATAACCCTACAATTTTTTCTACCTCACTTTCTGCTGTTCTGCTCCATATTCTTAGGCAATATTGACCCCAGATATTCTTTCCCAGCCACTCCAAACCATTTCATGCACCCCTTTCTACCTGAAGCACCCTTTCTCCTGCCCTCCCAGCATGGAAAATTTACATCCACTTCTCTAGCTTTTATTCAGAGAGAACATCTCGTAAGACTCTCTCTGATGTCTTTGACCTGTAATTATATTTTATTTTGTTATGATCAGTACTTTATATGCCTATTACCTACTTAATGTCACATTGGGTCTTCGTCTCTGAATTTTTAGTTCCGGCATAAGTACTTTTCTCACTAGTATTAAGGAAAGGAGGGAAAGAATGGAGAAAGGAACGAAGTTCATGATTGTAACTTCAGAAGAGAGTCTGTGCAGAAAGCATATGTAATATGTTTTATATCCTTTATGTGGGTAGACATCCCAAAATGTTAGGGTGAACAGAATCCCAAGCTGTTAGTGAAAACGGATGTTGTGGAAATATAACCTTTCTGAACAAGGGGAAATGGATGTTGTGGAAATATAACCTTTCTGCACAGCAAGTGGAATTTCCAACACATTTGACAACTGCCTCATGTGTACTGAAGTCAGGTGTTTTATTAGAAAATTATAATTGCCCCACAAATCTAAGACCTCTAACCAATTCCAGGCCTAACAGGGATAAAAGGTCACTGGCAAGAGACACCATCATTCAACATGCCAAGATGCACTCCCATTGCACACCTGGGTCAGAGGGAGGCTGCCCAGGAGATAATCACAGCAATAGAAGTGTGGTTCCAAACCCTCTGATCAAGAGATCTGGATGGAGAAGAGGGCAGAGTAGCCAAGAGAATCTGCTGGGGACAAAAAAACAAGCTTTTAAGAAAGTCAAGGCACACACAGTTTTTCCTTCAGTATACTCATCTATTCACAAAGAGAAACCTAAGAGGTTGTTAAGA
The DNA here is from genome assembly GCF_048565385.1 of Saimiri boliviensis. Lineage (NCBI taxonomy): Eukaryota > Metazoa > Chordata > Mammalia > Primates > Cebidae > Saimiri > Saimiri boliviensis. The sequence goes on from NC_133460.1 coordinate 62,489,733, forward strand.
CAGAGGTTGGGGTTCATTCTCTTGCTGGAGAATGACAATTTTAATGTCCATGGATGAAATGTTAATCTGCCAAATACTAAATATTTTTATTTTTGTGCAGCTGCAACACACACACACACACACACACACACACACACACACACACACACTACTTAAAACAAGCAAAGCCTAAAAGTAAAACGCACATAGGAATTGGACTGGAGAGAAATATTGGGGAAGTCCAGCAGGGCAGAATGGATTATACAGGAGTCCTTCAACATGCCAAGTCTTCGCCCTACATGTGTTCAAGCATGCACCTCCCTCCAGATGGCCAGATGATCCCTCCAGAAACCTTGCTTCCACATCCATTTCCACCATGGAACTTGATCTTAAATACTCACATATCGGAATCCAGAGTATAATATAAAAGAACTGGAGAAAGCACATTCTTTATTTCTAGGCCTGCTTGGCCATGATTTGTGACACTGGACTAACATTCTTAATGTCTGTATCTGTTTCTTTACGCAGCCACGTGTCACTTAACCAAAGAAATACATTCTGAGCAATGCATCATTAGACAACTCTGTTGTTGTGAGAACATCACAGAGTACTTACACAAACCTAGACGATACAGCCTACTTCACACCTGGGCTCTATGGTATAATACAGCCTATTGCTCCTAGGCTACAAATCTGTATAGCATGTTACTGTGCTGAATACGGGAGACAACTGTAACACAATGGTAAGTACTTGTGTATCTAAACATAGCAAAACATTAAAAAGGTGCAGTAAGTGTTATAATCTTATGGAACGGTTGTCATATATGCAGTATGAAGTTGACAAAACATCATTAGGCGGTGAGTCACTATATAAGAAATGAGAAATAAATTACATGGGGCTGTTGTTTTATCCACTGAGATGACAAATGAAAGCAGCAAGCAGACAGCTAACACACAGTAAGTGTGTAATAAATCCCAATGGGAGACCCCCACTCCGTTCCAACAGTAGGCTCATTTGTTTAACGTTTTGCTAGTGTCTTTATTAGGCATCCATGCTCTCTGCTGAAATAAACAGAAAGCCATGGTATTTGGCTGAGCCGATGACATTCAAAAGCCCCGACACATCCCCCTCCTCACATACATAACTGTCATGGGCTGTGCAGACCACACTGCATGTCAGAAGGCAAAAAGATTTTGATTTTTTTCTTTCTTAAGTGAGATAAAATGTGAAGAATGAACAAGATAAATCAGGTCATTTTCCTCATAGGTCTTGCTTATTTCGATCTCACTTCGAATGCACAGAAATGAATCTCTGCAATGTTGAGGTTTTCTTTTTTCCCTCACACACTCAGTGTGAAATACAGCCACAAATGGATGATGTCAGTGTTTGGAAGTGTGTGTGGTCAATAGAGGTTATAAAGAAAAAAATGAAAAGAAAGAAAGAAAAAGTAATTTCTTTTCAGGAAGAAGTAACCTATTGATACCATGTAAGTTGTTACTGGGTCAACCCTGAATTGATTTTCATGTAGTCAATACTTCAGTATCCTTGCATTAATAGTTGGGTATCAATAAGTACTAGCAACTTACCAATATTTAATAATATCCTCAGCTATCTGCTGTGTCTAATGATACAAATGTCTCTCAAAGCAAAAAGGACTTGGAAGAGAAAGATATATGCCCTGATTCTTTAAAAAGAGTTATCCCATTTGAAAGGAGAGAAAGAAAAATATTCTCTTATGGTGGCAATTTGATCAGATATAACTATAGTTCTTCCATGTTGCCCCTAGTCCTCATGAAGTTGCCAAAGCATATATAATATTAGAGGAAAACCTATTATCACTAGTGGAAACAAAGAAATAGGGAAATTCTTACGTTAGAAACTTTTCTGAACTTCTATAACATATCCTATAGAATAGTCTGAATTCAAGAAAGATTGATATGCCCCATTCCTTTCCATCAATTAACCACAAAGAGAATAAGAGATGCTCTCAAATGCTCTGAGAGATGTGCGGGAAGGAAGTGAGGCTGGGTCTTGGGACAGTTGATTGACACAAATAGGTTGCACCAGCATTGCCAGGCAGGCAACAGAGATCCAGGAAACCCCAAGCAGTCAGCCAGTGTGGGGACTGCACTCCCCTTCAAAGGAAAGTCACACCTAAACCCCCTTCCAGAACCAACTATATCATTTGTGGGGTCCAGAGCAAAATGATAATGCAGAGCTCCTTATTAGAAAACCATTAAGAACTGTAAGAGGGTAACAGCAGAGCATTAAACGAGGCATGGAGCCCTTCTAAACACCGAGCCTTATGTAATTTGCACAGGTCATGCATCCATGAAATCTGCCCTGCCTCCTCTTCGCACCCGTTTACCTCTGTGACTACTCAAAATCTCACTTTCTTGATCATCCAACACCTCCCAAATCATCACCCTTATGTTAGTCTTAACATCTGCATCTCTGGGGCCCACATCACCCTTGAACTATACTCTCCGGAGCACATGAACTATAGCCAGAAAGATCCCCCTCCCCCATAAACTTCCTCTTCCTCTTGTTTAACGCAGCCCTTGCCCTGGGGTTACTGCCTCACCTGAAGCTTTGCCCAGCTGATGCTGTTGCCTTTTCCTCACCTCTCCCAGTGAGATGCGAGTAGACGTCCTCCTTGCCCCACTCTCCACTGTGCTTCTAAACAGCCTCCTCTCCCCCCTGCTTAGAGGCCATGCCCTGCAGCTGTCCACTTCTCCCAAGCATCTAGTTTCCTGACCTCCTAGTCACACCCTGCACTCCCTCGAGGCTGCTAGAATCAATCTATCTCTCCACCTCTACTCTCAATATCCTCATGGTGAATCTAACATCCAAATGGATAATTTATCCCAGAACCCACCTAGCCTATCGCTTCCTTGACCTCCACACCATCCCCCACTCCATCCCATCTCCAACTCACCATCCCAGAGGCATGAAAGAGGACCACCACGCAGTCTCAATTTCAGATATTCCACTGCCTCAGTCATCCTTCCCCTCTTCCAGCTCTTTACTTTAGCATTCCCAATGAAGAGATCGTTTATCCTCATCCAGGCCTCTGACCATTGACTCCCTCCATTGTGGCATTCTCCATTATTCCTGCTCTCTGCCTCACTTTCTGCTTGGCCCAACTTGAATCCCATAGTTCACGATTATAATTACTCCCTGGCAGGTTCCTCATCTCTTTTACTTCTCTCCCTCCTTTGTGCTCATGGGGGAAAATGCCAACTCTCTGCCTGCTTAATGTTAACTTGAGTCAGAAAACCAAAACTTTTTTTTATCCCATCCAGGGATAATTTAAAAAAAATTATCCCGGGATGAAATGCTAAAATAATAAAAATAATGACCACAACTGACTATCCTGGTGCCTTTTTTTTTTAAATTTCAAAACTAAAGGAAAAAATGTGAGCATCTACAGATAAAACATAGCACTTTAAAGGAACAAAAACCAGATTGGATGATGACTTTTTAAAATCCTAAAACAATGAATTAATTCTATATGATTTTTAAGACTAAAGATTCTGATGAGCTTCCATTCATATGTGAGGACAACAGAAAGTCTCAGCTGTCCCAAGTCTGCTTGCTGTATGTCTCATACTTCCTGAAAACAGACACACTGCACATGGCCAAGAGATGAACTGAAACCAGGAAATCAGAACTGGGGGAGTCATGGCATACGAGAAGAATGAAATTAGTAAAACAATTCCAAAGAATTATTGTTAATAAGATTACAAAGCTAAATGTCAAAAGTAAATCTTGCTTCAAAGATTAAATGTAAAATGCTTAGACCAGTGTCTGACATATGGTTGGCTATTATCGTTACAAAGAAATACATGTGTTAATAATAATCTCGATATAGAAACCCAAACTATTTGAAAAACTTCAAGGAATGTGATGGGGAAGGGAGACATGGAAAATACAGAAAGAAAGGAAATAAAATCATATTATACATTTTATTCTATGTCAGATTAAGTCAGAAAATACCACTTTGCTCTTGAAGTAGATAACAGAAGCAAGATGTGTGCACAAAATAGACACATGCTATATGATTCCATTCATATGAGGAATCTGAAATAGTCAAAACCACAGGCACAGGGAGCAGAATGGTGGATGTCAGGGGATCTGGGGGAGGACAACAAAGCATTGCTGCTTAATGGGTACAGAGTTTCATCTTTGCAAGATAAAGAGTTCTGGAGCTTTGTTGCAAGCTACTAAAATGTACACTTAAAAAATAATTAAGATGGTACATTTTATGTATATCTTATAACAATTAAAAAATAGAAAAAAAACAAATATATTTTCAGGTCAAAAAAAGAGAGAAAGAGACTCTATCTTACTACTATCCTTCAAAATCTTTTGTCATAACTTTGTAGAAATATTTTGGGTACTAACATATACTGTGTTGAAGAAGTATTTAGTTGGTATTTAATAATTCCTTTATAGTTAAATAAATTACTAATTATTCCACTCATATAAAATTATTTTTACAACTGTTCATACAAGTAGTAAATTTATCAATTAAAAAAAGATGCATGTGCATGTAGGCACACATGGGGATGCTGCTTCATTTAAGGCCACGATCTTCATTCTAGGAGTGTACATCTTAGTAACCAGAGAGGTGTTGTTTTGTTTTTCTGAATACACAGGACCACTGTGAAACGATGCAATGCAGCAACCCTATAAACGCCACGTCTACGTGTTCGTCCAACTATTCACTGAATAAGAGTTTGGCTTTGCAGCCCTAGAGAAAATATGGCTGAAAAGAGAGCAGGTTCCCTTAAAAATGAGAGCTGGTCACCCCTGCCACAGACCCTCAAGTCCATCCCGCAGGACAGCAGCCTGTCTCTGGAGAAAAAAAGCTGGTTAACCTCAACTCACACAGCTATAAAACCAGGTCTACCCAGGGCCAGCAGGGAGATGCAGCCTCATCACCAGCCATTAGATGGTCTTCCTGACTTCCACTTCCTAAGCCCACAAGACTTCTCATGGCAGAGTAGCAGGATCCCTCCCCAGTGGCCCCTGTGACCTTGCCTGTCCTCACCCCTACTGTGGCGGAAGAGGTCTTTCAAAAGACCTCTTTTGATGCAATAGCATCAAAAGAACACTAAACACAAGGCATCTTTAACAACAATGGCAGTTGTTAAATGTTTGAAATGAGAGTAAAAATTGCCAGGGAGCCAAGCAGGATTAGGGAAACAGAATCAACAGGTCCAGATTGGAAGATAAAAGATATCAAAAGAAACCAAAAGGAAGAGTGTGAAGATACCGGTTATCTCAGAGTTAATTTTTTAAATTCTCCTCATTTCATATATAGGTTAATTAATATTCACTCACTGAGAGTACATTTAGTGATCCCCATGTAAGAGGAGAAGACTGCCATTCCAGATGCATCTGATGGAATTCCTTGAAGTGATGCTTGTTCTAATTTTCCCTTAAATGTGTGTTTGAGACATATTCAGAATGGTCATTCTAACAAAACCTGCCTGCAGGGAAGACGTGACTCTCTAAGAGTCTACCCTCTTCACATAGCATAAGCAAGAGAGACTCATTTTTTCCTGAATTTGCAGGAAAAAATATCGCAAAGTTAGGAGGCCGCTCAGTGGGAAACATGAAGATATGCCCCAGAGGCATGAATCTCCCTGATTACAGCCAGCACAGCCATGGCAGCCAGCTGGATGGAACCCATAAACACCTGCCTGTGCTCTGTCTGTGGCACAGGATAATTAATATCCTGCTCATAGCCTTCCACTTTCCATTTGCTTTGCCAATGCTGCTGTTACATATCACTGACTTTCCCAAATTGGATATTAATGATTTACTCTCTGAAATCTAAGGGTGTTTACAAAGCACGATAGTGTGAATGGCTTAAAAAAATAATAACTAAAAGAGAAAATGCTTCAATTTTTCCATGTGGCTGTGGCCAGGCAGATGATTTACGGAAGGGAGTCTCTCTGGGTTCTTGACTATGAAGGCAGAGGAGGATAGAGAGAGACGAACTGGCTGCTCATCTGCTTCAGACATCTCAGTTGCCCGTTGACAGCAAGGGGATCGATCACAGATGAGAACTCTTCCCATGTAGCTGAACTAATAGAACTCATTCATATTCTCTCATAAAAAGCAAAAGGTGTTTCTGCCAGCAGTAGAAGAGTACACCAATCAGATGCTCAGTTCCTGCCCAGGGCTTGCCAGGTCCACCTCTGGCCCCAGAGCTTTTCACACCCTTGTCTCTGCTAGTTCACGCTAATCACTGCCTGGGAGACCTGGCTCACCTCCTCCCAGGCGCTGCCTTTGACTTATTCCATATGCCATGTATTAATTTTCTCCATATCCTGCCACCCCTCCTATATGGAATCAATTTACTGGTCAACTTAGAGAGGTTAGGATATTGCATGGTAGTGGGTTTCAAATGACAGCATTTTTTGAGCAACAATAACACTGCACTTGCTGTGACACTTTGTCCCACAGGTGGCCTCATTTTATTCTCATATCCTCATAGAACCCTATGGTCTCATTTTATTCTCATTTCCTCATACAACCCTATAAACTGGATGCACGGACACAACATAGTTATTATGCTGACTTTGTTGCAACCTCTTCATTGCCACTATTTTGACAAGGAGGTATTTTTCAATGTTTTAAAGAAATCATGAATAATTTAGGTTTTTTTCTGCTTTTATTTTGAAAAGAACACAAGATCTACCTTCTTATCAAATTTTTAAAGACAAAATGGAGTATTATTACTCATAGGCACAATGTTTTACTGCACATCTCTAGAATTTATTCATCTTGCATAAATGAAATTTTGTTTTCATTGAACAGCTTCACACTTCCCCGTTCCCCTTACCCACCATCATTCTACTCAGTTTCTGAGTTTGACTTTTAGATACCTCATCTAAGCAGAATCATGCAGTGTTGATCCTTTTGCATTTAGCTTATTTTGCATAGTATTATGGCCTCCAAATTTATTCATATTGTTGCAAATAGCCGAATTTCCTTTTTTAAAGGCTGTGCAATATATCTTTGTGTGTATATACCACATTTTCTTTATCCATTCATCCATCAGTGAATGTTTACGTTACTTCTATGTCTTAGCTGTTGTAAATACTGCTATAATTAACATGGAAGCTCTCGTACCTCTTCGAGATCCAGATTTCACTTCCTTTGGATATATACCCAGGAGTGGGACTACTGGATCAGATGGTAGTTTTATTTTTAATTTTTTGAGGAACCTCCATGCTGTTTTTCATAGTGGCTTCAGCACTTCACATTCCCACCAACAGTATACAAATGTTCCAACTTCTCCATGTTCTCTCTAACAATTGTTATCTTTTATGTTTTTGATAATAGTCATCCTAACAGATGTGATACCCCATAGTAATTTTGACTTAGATTTCCATCACTGTTGGTGATGACAAGCACCTTTTTATATACATATTGGCCATCTGTATATCTCCTTTGGATAAATATTCAATTTTTTTGCCCATTTTTTAAATTGCGTTATTTGGAGTTTTGCTATAAAGTCACAGTTGTTCATTTCTTATATATTTGGGATACTAACCCTTTATAAGATGTGTCATTTTGCAAATATTTTCTTCTATCCTGTAGGTTGCCTTTTCACCCTTGATGGTTTCCTTCACATTGGTGTTGGCAATGATTTCTTGAATGTGACCCCAAAACACAAGCAACAAAAGCAAAAATAGACAAGTGACGCTGCCTCAAACTAAAGGCTGCTTTATTTATTTTGATAATAAATAAAGTTTTGATTTATTATCAGATTGTGTTTAAAAAGAGAGCAAGATCTTCTCCCTATTCCCAAGACTTACTGCATAGTTAATAACCTCCACTCATCCTCTCAATAAGAGACTGAATGGTATGAGGAGCATCAGAAAAAACGTTTGCATACATTCTTGGTAACCAAAGAGATATACTATGTTTTGACCATGCCAAATGGGCTTTCTAAAATGCCTCGTGTAAGCAGGTTGTGCAATATTCTATTCTAGACACATAAGAGACACATAAACTAAAGCTTACTAGGCAAGCAGTTTGACCAAGTGCGTATAGTTGGTGATCCAGTGCTATGCTTGACCCAGCACCTTTGAGTTAATATCCTGAGTTTTTATAACACAAAGATAATGAAGTTTGCTGTTGAGAGAAAGTGCCCTTCAGCATTTAAGAGGTGCAGAGGGAATAGTATATGTGGAGTTGTGACAGGCTCTTCAGGTAATCATCTCATTTTTACTCCTCAAGGCTTCCAGGCAGGCAATGCTGACATTCCCATCATTCAGGTAAAGAATTTTGACCAAGGCCAACTAACTAAAAAAAATCCATGGGTCAAACTTTGGTCTATATGACAGTCAGTCCAAGCCTCAAACTTGGAAAACTATAATTCCAGCTTTAAATCTCTCTCTGGCTTTGGGGTCTTTCCACATTTTCACTAATAGCTGTACCGTGATAATGTTACTACTATTTCCCTGGTCAACCAAAATATTTCTGGCAAACAGAAGAACATTTCTTTGGTAAAGTGAGAAGCAGTGGACACAGCAACTGGTATCAGGAGGTCAGATGACGACTGGGAGGGATGGTGTACACTCAGGGCAATGTGGGCTCTGCCTGTTTTGGTCGTGTGTCATTGTAGACTTCCACCAAGAAACAGAGCAGGAGAAAGGGTGAACATGGAGGAGAAGCGGGAATGTAGAGGAACAGAAAGAGGAAAGTAGAAATAGCAGTAAAATCAAATGACCATGTTGTTATTTTGGTGAAAAGTATGTAAAGCTACCTCTTTCCTAAAAGATTGGGAAGGTTTACAGAAGGCACACGTGTACTATTAAAAGGGAGTATGGAAAGGGGCTGAGACATGAGTATTTGAGTTCAACCAAGTTTCAGATCAGCCAGATACTTCATCTCTCTGAGCTTCAGTTTCTGCATTTGTGAAGAAGGACAATACTAAGACCCTCCTCACAGTTCTCTGGAGAGAACTAAATAAGATAAAGCCTAAAGCATGATTACCTCAGTGGACAATTTGTAGCAAACATTCAGTAAATGTAAGCTAATTATTATTGAAGGTTAATGCAATAGTTTGGATTCACATGTTCAAATCATATGTTAAATTTAATCCCCAGTGTGGCAGTATTGAGAGGTGGGCCTAGTGGGAGGTGTCTGGGTCATGGGGATAGAGCTCTCCTGAGCAGATTAAGGGTCTCTCTGGGAGAGGGTTCAGGAGTTCTCACTCTGTTAAGTTCTTGTGAGAGCTGGTTGTTAAAAAGAGCCTGGCAACTCCTCATTCTCTCTCCTGCTTCCTCTCTTGCCACATAATCTCTGCACACACTGGCTCCCCTTCACCTTTTGCCTGTACGTGGAAGCAGCCCAAGGCCCTCATCACATACCAGCATCTTGCTTCTTGCATAGCCTGCAGAACCGTGAGCCAAATAAACCTCTTTTTTTTTTTTTAACAAATTATCCAGCCTCAGCTATTCCTTTATAGCAACACGGACTAAGACAGCTAATGAAAAATAGAAAACACACAAACTTAAAAAAAAAATAAAAAGAACAAAGTAAATCAGCTATGTGTTTTAATAAGGTTGTTATGAGTGAGCTTAAAATTAATAGTGAAAGCCCCATAGAGAAAAAAAATCTCCTGACCTCTTATTTTCACAAAGCAGCAAACACACTAGGCAGTGAGCATAGGAAGACATTTTCCTGACATCCAAAGGAAGTTTCTCAGAGGCCACAGTACTCAGTGAAGTTTGTGCCTTTTATGGTGGCAGAGGACAGAGTGAATGGTGTCATCTCTATCCAAAGCCACAGACGTGAAATTGTGTACTACAATAAACAATCTTTCAATAAGAGTAGAAACTCCCCAGAGCTGTGCTGGGTGATGCTCATAATAGTATAAACAGCAGCTAATGGTTGCTGAGAACTCACTGCATGCCAGGCATGGGTCAGTGTACTTAGCACAAATCAAAACTAAACTGAGCATATGTTATCACTTACCATGGACACATTGTTATCCTCATGTTACACATGAGAAAAATGAGATGGGGAAGATGGGCTGCTTCCCCAGAGTCACAGAGCTGGTAAACTGTAGAGTGAAAATGCAATCCCAAAACTTCCAACTTCAAAGCCCAAGTTCCTAATGATAATACTGACTCAAACCATAACTAAACATAACTTCTGAGGCTTTAGAGACTTAAATGTCCTTTAGTAGCAGAATTCTAAAGATCAAAATTGCTACTGCCATGTTAACATATCCTAGTGGGTATAGAAGGAAACAGAAATTCCTAGTTTAAGATTTAGGATTAGCCACATGGCTGGCTCCTTTCCTTGAAGATAAAAAACTGGAGTTCCTTAATCAGTCACTTCTGAATTTTGGAAATATCAGCTAACCTCCCATGGTTTGTTCTCTGATGCTCGGCCCTCTAATCGCAATCAGGGAATTAGGTCCTGAAACTGAAAGACAAAATTTGGGATTCAGAAAATGCCAGTGACGTTCAGGTCATGAAAAAGGCAAAATGATAAGAAAGCAATTTTCTCCAAGAAAATTCTTCTTTAATGAAAAATATCAGCACTTATGGCTGAAGTCATAAGAGACAGACAGAAACTGAGAATCACCTATGAGGTCTGCCCACACAATGTGCAGAGTCTAGTGCTCCAAAGAGGTCACTTAAGCCTTGGAGCATAGATCAGTCCTTCTAATAAAAGCCCATACATATGAGAATACCCTCTCTGCTTGTTTTTACTAAGTCATCATTTCTGGGGATATAATGATACTTAGATACTATCTCAAATTTTTATCTTTCAATAAGTCAATTAATTGTTCAGGTAAGGAATATGTCAAAGGACAGGAAAAGAGAAAATAGAAGACTCCAGAACACATTGAAAGAAAGAATCTATATCCCTGTGCTAGATACTTTACTGCTCACCTTACCCTTAGCCCTTTCCCAGCAAACACCAGACTGAAGAGGTGGATGTACTGGCTGGCCTTAATTTTAAATCACATCCTGGGAATTGATAAGTAATTGATGGCAGGTACTGAAGATAACATGGTATGTAGACTCAGGCCTTAGGCAGCCTTATTGGATATTGAGCAAGGGGAGTAAACAGAGGACCCTGGTCAAGAGAAGGGTGACCCAGATCCGAGAGATGCAGATATGAGGATGACATGCACCCTCATGGGGGGATGGGCAAAGGAGCCTCGAGTTCTGGCCTTTCATGCAGGCTGCTCCCCACACTCTGCAGCAACCCTATCCTAGTCATGTGATCCGATTTGAGTGATGTCTGTTGCTTTCAGGGAAAGGACCTTGACTCTAATCACACTGACATTTTAACAATTATTAGCATTTGCTAGCCCCTTATTTTGCATATAACACTATAATAAAATGGTTAAGCCAGTGTCCCATGATTACGCACATTATTCCTATGACAGCAATACTACTTCTATCCCCATTTTACAGCTGAGGAAACCGAGGCTCTGAGAGGTTAAAGGATTTTATTATAACTCCCAGTTGAGGCAGGAATTATTATAAACACAGTTGGATTGACTCAGAGTCAACACTCTTAGCTGCCATGCTAGACAGCTCCTAGACTCCTAAGTTGAGCAGTCCCATGAATCTGGGAACTACAGAAGAGCAGCCTACCCTTTGAAAGGTCTTTGTTTGGTCTTTATTTACAGTGACATTGCAATGAAGTCAAAAGAGTGAGTTTCAGTGTAGATAGAGTTGGGTTTAAACCCTGGATCTGTAGTTTACTTAGTTAACCCTCAACCCTCACTTTCTTCATCTATGAAATAAATGATCACACACACACACACACACACACACACACACAAATGTCTGATTCTTAGAATTGTAAATAGATCAGATGGTCAATATGCCTAGCACAAAGCAGAGTACATAGTAGATTTTAATAAATATCAGTTCCCTTCCCTTAATTGCAGGGTATTTAGAAGATTAGGGAACTACATGTTCAAAGTACAGAGTGCGCTGCAAGAGTGTGTGAGGGGTGTATATTATGTTTCTCTCTACCCTTCACCCTGCAGCCTCAGGGTGAGAACCTTGGCCATCAGCTTGTAATACAGGCCAGAATGACTTCTAGGCAGCATTTACATGAGAATCCCTCATCTCAAGTCAAGGCTATTTTTTTTCTTCTAAAATGTGTGCGATTCTCAGAGAACTAAGAGAATAATCTATACGAAGAAACGCCAGCCTGCTTTTTCTTAGAGTTGTCACTGGTGAATCGTGTTACTGTAAGTTAATGAATTTTTCCAAAGGAACGAACTGTCTTGGGGGTAAAGAAGAGTGAGAGGAGGGAAGAGGGTGATTACCTGTGTGACCCTAGCACAGGCTTCATTAACTAACACGTCTCACTGCAGACAATTACAAGTAAATCTCAGCTGGACAGAGATTCACGTCCACCAGAGATGGATTTTAACTATACACCAGAAAAGAGCAAGTGTCTCTGCTCAACCACCAGATAACAGTAAATACATAGCTGCAGGGTTACTGTAGGTGGTCTCGGGATTTCCTTCTCTCTCAGACAAAACTGGGGATCCTACTTAACCCTCTTGTTACAGAAATGCCACCACTCTAGCATAGCAGATGACTGCAAGCACAAGTAGGGGAAGGTGCAAGGCCAGTCCCTCACCTCCATATAACTACCGGAAAATCTCATTTTGTCCAGGGAGAAGTTGAGTTTCTGTAATCAGGTTCTTTGCATGCTTGCAGCTCAAAGTGTATCCATGCACCAGCAACATCTGTGTCACCTGAGAGCTCATTAGAAACAAGGCAGAATCCTACACCCATCCTCCTAAATCAGAATCTCTGCAGGGGATCCTAAATGCAGATTCTGACTCAGGTGGTCTGGGGTGGAGTTTGAGATTTTGCATGTCAAACAAGCTCCTGAGTCATGCCTATGCTGTTGGGACACGGAGCATATTTTGAGCAGCCAGGTTCTGTATAATTGATTGATAAACCCCCCACCCATTCTGAGTAATTGGCCTGGCTAGGATGAGCTTTGTCCTAAGACATTTGCTTCATCCCACACCATCACTCCTCTGCCACTACTGGAGCAGGGACAGCTAACTACCCACCCAAAATATATACACCTACTATGTGCAAGGTATGGGGGATGTTCATTGGTGAGAACTTTGAATCCTCTTTTTTCTTGTCATTTTGGTCCCTGGCTGTCTTAGGCAGAATGCACATTCTGTTTCTATACTTAATCCAAATCCTGGTACTCGCTCATCACTGGCCAGTATCCCTTCAAAATATACCAGAATGTATGCAGTATTTACTGGGAGGGAGTTCCCTGACAGTCATTGCTGAAGCTTCCCACCCCTTCTCCAAGAAGAAGAATCCACAGCATTCCTGCTCACACTGGCCATGTTACCAACTGTGGCTATGGGCTCTGATGGTAAAGCAACAGGAAGGAAAGGAAAGAGCTTGGGTCCCTGGGTCAACATATGAAAGAAAACATTCTCTGACCTTTAATCCTGCATTGGATTGTTATATGTGAAAGAAGCAGATTTTTCTTGTTTTATGCAACTGAAATTGGGATTTCTTTGTTCCAACAGCTAGAGTACACTCACACTAACCTCACCATTACTCTCTCCCCCAAATTATAATAACTACATTTTATTGAGTCGTGGCTACTCCCTGCTAGGCACTGTGCAAGATGTTTTATATACATTGTCTCTGATTCCCCACAGCTATCAGGACTCTCATTTTGCAGAGGTAGAAACAGTAGCTAGCTCCAGAGAGATTAAATAACTTGCTCAGGATCCCACCTCTAGTGAGAACAGAGCTGGAATTCAAACCATGTGTGTTCTATTGTGAATGAGAGCAAAGCTGGGACTCCAAGGAGTTCAGTTCCATGGAGATTTGTCTGCAGAATGAAATGAGATTTCATCTCGGGCTAGTTATTACCACATCAGACTGCTGTCTTCATGGACTTTCGCAAATGGCCTTTTCAGCCTGCCTCTGTCCTTGGTACTCTCCCTTGCAAGGTAATTACTAATAAAAATCCTGATGATATGCAGCAATTCTCCACCCATCTAGCCCCAGGCCTCTCCTGGAGCCTCCTTCTCTCCAGTGTCTCTCTGTATTTTGCAGCACAAAATGGTCCCTGTCAAGATGGTTTAATGTGCCTTGTAGGTCAAGGCTATTGGTTGCTTCAGCAATGCCCTTATTGCTGAACTAGCCTCCTTCACCAGCTGTTTCTGTTTTTGTGAGGTTTTTCCTCCCCGCTTTTTTTCCTCATTGCACAGACACCTACACGCTTAGCTGTAAGAGCAGCTGCACTAAAGCCCCCCCAGCCAGGAGAAGCACTAACACTTGGGGAGAGGGATGGCAGAATCAGCTGCTGTATGCCCTACGCACAGCCCTTGTCCATGGAGCCCCTGCCATGGACTGCTGGCCTTCCCAACATGGCTCATGTGCCCACTTTCCTCCAGTCTTCACCCCGCAGCCTCTGCTGCTTCCTGCATGTGAATTCAACTAGTAGATGGTCACTCTCATTTCACAGCTCCTCTGGTTTATCTTCAGCCATGCTGTCGATGTTACTCTAGGAGGGAGGGGAGGGATGCTGGGCAGTGATGAGCGAGTACCAAAATTTGGATTAAGTACAGAAACAGAATGTGCATTCTACCTAAGATAGCCAGGGGCCAAAATGACAGGAAAAAAGAGGATCCAAAATTCTCACCAATGAACGTCCCCCGTACCTTGCACATAATAGGTGCTCATTAAGTACTCATAGTAAGGGCCGGGCGCGGTGGCTCAAGCCTGTAATCCCAGCACTTTGGGAGGCTGAGGCGGGTGGATCACGAGGTCGAGAGATCGAGACCATTCTGGTCAACATGGTGAAACCCCGTCTCTACTAAAAAACTACAAAAAATTAGCTGGGCATGGTGGCGCGTGCCTGTAATTCCAGCTACCCAGGAGGCTGAGGCAGGAGAATTGCTTGAACCCAGGAGGCGGAGGTTGTGGTGAGCCGAGATCGCGCCATTGCACTCCAGCCTGGGTAACAAGAGCTAAACTCCGTCTCAAAAAAAAAAAAAAAAAAAAAAAAGTACTCATAGTAGTACTATGTAGTAGTACTCATAGTAGTAGTAGTTGATGCTCATTATACTCATTAAGTACTAATTGCATAAATAATTGAATTAGTTAGCAAATAAGTAAATGTTACATATATATATATATATATATATATATATATATATATGCAAAAATGTCCTAAAGCAGAACTGAAGATTTAATGTATCAAAGGGATCAGGGATTTTGGAACACTTTATGAAGGATGAGACATCTGAGCTGGGGTTTGGAAGGATGAATAGAAGCTTCCTATGCGGATTTGAGGAAGAAGAACTCACGTTTCAGACATTTTTATCTGCGCTTTGTACCTACAGAGGAGAGGTGAGCTTCATGATAACTTTACCTTGAGTGCACTCACCAATAATGACTGTCATATTCTTTCACTGATGTGTTTATCTGTCTCTAATTAGATCCTCATGGGCCTCTGATTACCAAACCACAGCAGCTGATGAAAAGAAAATCTGGAAAGCAGCTCGTTGTCAAAGCACTGGTAACTGATTTGAAAGGAGGAGCCCCCAGACAGTGCTTCCTATGCTGACAGCAAACATTGAGAGCTGGCATGGCCTTCACCAAACATGCATATGACAAGGGATATCTTATTGAGTGCTCACAACAATCCTGGGAGGGAGACTGAGGCACAGAGGGTTAAATGGCTTATCCTGGTTGGCAGGTCTTGGAAGGGCTGTAGAGGATTCAAACCCAGGCAGTTTGATGACATACCAGCATGCCTGGACACCTTTGTGTGAAGACAAGCAAGACCCAAGACCATCATAGCCTGAGGCTCCAGAAGGAACTATTTTCTCTAGTTCACAGGTTATGCCCCACACAGTGGCACCTGCTGGGGTGGAAACTGAGAGGGAAATCCAGCCCAACCCTCTGCTTCATGCGGTGCTAAAAAGGCCCTGGAAGACACGCCTCTGCCTTGGCTTCCTGACCCATGTGTCTTAGGTTTGTGCCTAGAATTGGTGGTACCTTTTTCTAATTTCTTCCTCCCGAGGGTGGTACTTTTTCCTAATTTGCTCGAAGGCACTGTATAGTGTAGTCTGCAAGCTTTTTGGCTCCTCAGTGATATAATGAAGCAGATTATTTGGGGGACTTTGAGGTCAGCAAGGCTGAGATTCAAATCCCTGCCATGCAACATACAGACTGAACATGCTGTGTAAACTGAAGCAAATTATTTCACTTCTCTGCACCTCAAAAGTCTTCATTTATAAGTTTAGGATACTATGACTTGTCTCAGTAGGAAATTCTGAAATTTGAGTTAAAAATGAAGTTGCAAGAATAACACAATTGGCTTCAGTGCTTAACAAATTATTAATTCCCAGCAAATAAATCTGGGAGCCAGGAAAGGTCTAGAAGAGAAACTAAAGTATTTCCCAGGGCAGAATGATTTGCTCATTGAGGATATTGCCCTTCTACGTCTGGGCGTGTTGTCCAGATTTTACCTCCTTCTCACACAGGAGTGCATGTGGAGTCTTTCTGTCTTAGGCACCATCGACCTTCCTCCCCAGCCTTCTAGCAGTGTGGAGTTGGGGGACAGGGGGCAGGGAATCCTCTTGCTGCAATAACTGAAAGCCTGATCATGTTCAAAGACTAAAGAAGTACCAGAAGGAATTCTAGAAGGGGCCTCAAACACATGGCCATGGACAGTAATAGAGAGATTTTTACACTGAAGACCTGGTAGTCTGAGTTCTTGTCCCAATTCTGACACTGACCCCTTGTGTCACAGAGGTAGTTATTTTATTTATCAGAGTCTCAGTTAAGTACTGGACAAGTTGAGGATAATAACACCCCCAATAAGATTATTGCCTAATGACATCACATTTAATTACCATAAATGGTGCCAAGCATACAGAAAAATTCAATAATGGTTATTGAAGCTGTTATTAACATATCCTTGATTCACCTCAGAGTCTGATTTGTAAGAATCAAATGCGAATATTTACATGCAGATGCTTGGCAAATTGCAAACACTTGGCAAATATTAAAGATGATTTTCTCATTAATGCCACTGGGCTTCCTTGTGCCTCAGTTTCCTCATCTGTAAGGAGGGAGCCTATTGTTCATCTCTGCCCCTCTATCTCACATGGCTGGTAAAGAATCAAATTAAGTGAGAGAAGGAAATGTGTGGTTGGGAGCTGATTTGGTCTACAACAGATATTATCTTTGGTTCTGTTAACAGGATACAAACTAGCAGTGAGCTGCTTTCAGAAAAAAAAAATAGATTAAAGATAGATGGATAAATAGATATGCATCTATCTATCTATCTATCTATACACCCTTTATATATATATATATATATATATATATATGGCATATATATAATATATATGGTATATATATAATATATACAGTTTATATATAGTATGTGTGTGCGTGCATATATATATATAGCCTTTCAAGAAACAGAGCTTTCTCCCAACCCTCCCTGGCTCCTTACAAGGAGTCCGGGGGCCATTTTTACCTGACTGTCTGACTGTGGTGCCTGAAAGCCCTATCAAACAAATATACCAACATTTCCCAGATCTCTAAGAATAAGAAAGCTTTCTAGTCTTACTCAGAGCCCCTGAATCTCATGATTTAGAAGAGGAATCAGGAGCCCCTGCTGGGGTCCCCATCATACCTCATCCCAACTCCAACCCTTCCCAGTGCTGACACCAGCATCCCCACTGAGCCACAAGGGTCAGTTCAGGTGCCTGCTGGGGAAGAAGCTGGAGGGAGGGGCTCAGGAAACAAAGGTTCTGCTTTAATTAACTTAGCAGCTTGTCTTTGCACAACAGAGGGAGCTGGGAAAAGGGAAAGGCCAGTAAGCAGGCAGGGCGAGGCAGGGCTGGCAGGCACAGACCTGCAGCCAACATTCACTACTGCCCAGAGGCCCCCAGCTGGAAGGCAGGGTCAGCTCACTTCCCTCCGATGGGTCACCAGGACTCTGAGTAGGTCATGCCCCCTTGGACATGTATCTCCATGTGGTGCTGTAGACGTGGCATTTCAGGGTAGAAATGTCAGAGGGAAAGGTCTTGAAATAAAGATGCTGACCTCTCCTGCAGCTTTTTAAGCCTCTGAGCCCTGCAGTGCCAAAAGCCACCCCAGAGGCCCTCCTGCTGAGCTGGGATGCTCACAGGTGCAAGAGACTGTAGCTGTGAATGCTCTGAACCTCCCCGCACCCCAGGAGGCCTCCACCCAGGTTATTGGCTCATAGAATGGTAGGTGGCACTGTCAATCAAAACAAGGAATACCAGCATCTATGGAGAGTAACAGGTGGGGAGGCAAGTTGAATGTGAGGAGCCCGGAAGATCCGCATTTGGAGATGTACAGTTGGCCACTGGCTTATCAATCTGTGGCCCCTTCTTGCCAATATTCTGCAGAGACCATGTCTGCTGGTTCGCAGGGCACATAGTAGGTGCACAAGAATGCCCAGTGAATGCATGCTTTAAGACACAGGGAAAATCACTCAAGAGACACAAGGAGGGAAAGAGGGAAGTACATTAATACTTATCGACACAAAGATGTATTGAAGATATACAGACTCTGTTCTATTAAATTTGTACAATAATCTAGGAAGCAGTATTTTTGTTTCCATGTTGCTGCAGAGACACAAAGGAGAAAATGTTACCCTTTCCCACAGGTTCTTAGAGGCACTCCTACACTTCAAGCCTGTTCTAGCTTGAGAAGCCATGACTGGGAGCTCCAGTTATAGAGTCAGATGGACATGGCTCAAACCCTGGGCACCGCATACCAGCTGTGTGGCTTTAGAGATGTTACTTAACAGCTCTGAGGCAGCTTCTTCAACTATAAACTGTAATTATATAGAGTGCATATATCTTGGAATGGTTTGGAGATTTGCATGATATTGCAAGTAAGCATATAGCACAGCTCCTGGCAGACAGGAAGCGCTCAGTAAATGTCAACTCACCCTTCTCCAGAGCCTCGCTCCCTCCCTCTGAATTGCACTGTCAGAAGCAGTGGCAGGAGCAATAGAAGACCAGCCTGTGGTTGCTGTTTGCTGTCCTTTTAAGAAAAAGGTCACTTCATTCACTGTCAGGTAATCAGTCCTAGAGGTAGAGGCTGCTCAATGGTATTTTGTCTTTTTTCTTGAGAACTGTATCAAACACATTGATAAGAAAAAGCCAGAACCTTCTCAGAAGTGTTACTTGTGCCTGAATTCATTCTTCAGTCCTTTGGAATGTACTAGCTCTTGTATCACACATATCCTGGAACAGAAATCAAGAGCTTGTTTCCAATATATCCTCTCTCAATCTCTCTCTCTCTCTCTCTCTGTGACACACACACACACACACACACACACACACACACACACACACACATCTCTTTTGTCTTTGAAACAATCTCACTTTGACCTTGAAACTTTAGACCAGTGTTTTCAAAGTGTGGTTGCCGAATCAGCAGAAGCAGCATATCCTGAGAATGTGTTAGAAAGGAATGTGAATTCTCAGGCCCTACACTGGACCTCTTGAACCACAAATTCTGCTAGTTGGGTCCAGCTTGTAGGTAAAAAGCTCTCCAAGTGACTCTGAGGCTCACTCAAGTTTGAGACTTAGCACCTTAGACAAAGGTAAAAGAGGATCCTGGCTTGCTGCTTATGGGAGTGAAGGTCAGGAGAGGCCAGTGGTGTCGATCCTCACCCAACCCCTCAACAGTGTCATCAAAGGTCCTACCTTGGCTAACCCATTTTCCTTCCACCTCCCATACCCTGGGCTACCTTGAACAGCTCGACAATGAGAGACATCTGTAATTCTGAAGGTAGGTTCAAGCAACAGGCTGGCTAGTCCTCACCTGAGCCAAGATTTCTTCAACCCCAAATCTAAAGCTAGAAATAGACCTTATAAAACCAATCTTCCATTGTGTTTGTTTCCAAATCATCCCACCCACCCTTCAGACGCCTACTAAAACAATTAATGCTTCTATTTGTGTTTCTACTCCACAATCAAAACTGCAAATGTCAACAGAGATCGGGCTGCCAATCTGCATAGATGAAGTGACCTGGTTTGGGGAACAGCTGGGAGTAGTGAGGCCTGTGGGAAAAAGAGGACACGACAATTTACAAGAAGCAGCCGAGCATCATCCTAGCTGTGGCCTTGTAGGGTGAGTCCAACAGGGCCAGATTTCATATTTGAGGCAAAGACAGAAATGAGATGTTTGCATCGCCCTCCAATGCAAATGTTAGCTCAACTGTTTTTCAAACATTGTGCTGGTCACACAGCAGCAGACTTGGCTAAAGGCTGTTTGTGACCTCTGCTTTGCAGAAATACAGAACTCGTCTTTTTAAAAGGGCAGTTCGGATATATATTTTTTTTTACTAAAATTAATTTAGGGTTTGTTTTGTTTTGTTTTGTTTTGTTGAGACAGTGTCTCACTCTGTTTTCCAGTCTGGAGGGCAGTGGTGTGATCTCGGCTCACTGCAACCTCCACCTCCCAGATACAAGTGATTCTCCCACCTCAGCCTCCCAGTTAGCTGGCGCCACAGGCACATACCACCATGCCCAGCTAATTTTTGTTATTTTAGTAGAGACAGGGTTTGATCATGTCACCCAGGTTTGTCTTGAACTCCTGAACTCAAGCAAACTGTCTGTCTTGGCCTCCCAAAGTGCTGGGATTCCAGGTGTGAGCCATTGCTCCAGGCCAGTTTTTGTTGTTGTTGTTGTTGTTGTTGTTGTTGTTGTTGTTGTTTTTTAATTTATGTATTTATTTTGAGACAGAGTCTTCCTCTGTCACCCAGGCTGGAATGTGGTGGCACAATCACAGCTGACTGCAGCCTCAATATCATGGACTCAAGTAATCCTACTGCTTTAGCCTGTGAGTAGTTGGGACTATAGGCACATGCCACCACTCCCAGCTAATTCTTCGATTTTTTTTGTAGAGATGAGGTCTCATTATATTGGCCAGGCTGGTCTCAAACTACTGGGCTCAAACAGTCCTCCCACCTTGATCTCTCAAAGTTCTGGGATTACAGGTGTGAGCCACCACCCCTAGCTTACTTTGTTACTATCCCTTGTAATTATGGACTATACCTTTTATTAAATGAGGTTTCAGATCTCTAAGACCAACAAATGTTCTAGACAGTGCAAGTGAACCAGCACTGACTACTTACAGTTCCCTTCCTAAAAAACCTATCACAGCTCCAAATTAGAAGGGAAACACTAATATAAGGAAAGAGGAGACAATGACTGCTGCTTTTACATTTGTCCCTGGATTAGACTGTCTCCTCCAAGGACCCTCCTTGAGTAAACAGTGACATCCACTGGCTAAAAATCAGATCCTGTATCATACTCACTGAAGAAAAGAAACAGATTAGCAAGATATCTTTGATCTAGGCTGGGAATTGTCAGTTACCAACAGATAGCAAAAAGAAATTAATCCAGAGCCAAGACAAAGCAGATCTTAGGAGAACAGGGATGCTAATAAGAACAAAGAGGAAATGTGATCCTTGGTACCTGCCAGGCTGCTCTAGGTTTCTGAATTACAGGAGTCTCCTAGCTATGCTCCAAATCAGTTGTTAAGACACCAGAGCCTGAAGGGACTTATGATTCTGCACGATGGAGTACAGGATCCCGACCACTCGTGGCTACTAAGCTCTTACATTATAACTAGTCTGAGCGGCAATGCGCTGTAAGCATGAGCCACACAATGATTTTGAAGACTAATTAATGAAAAAATATACAAACTATCTCACTGATAATTTTTATATTTATGACATATTGAAATAAAATTTTGGATTCTGTTGCATTAAATAAAATATACTAAAAATTAATTTTATTAAGTTGGGTTTTTTTTACTTTTTTATTATAACTACTAGCACAGTTAGATCTCATCTAGCCTCACTGTTCTCAGCCCTGCTCAGGATCAGATTCTCCTGAGGAGCTTAAAAAATATACAGTAGTGTGTGCCCCACCCTCACAGGTTCTGATTTAATTGATGGAGGGATGTAATTGACAGAAACAATATGAACTGTATTCTCCTTCAGTTTCCTTTCTCTGTGATTTCTACATCTAAGCTGTCCTTGATCCCCTTGAATGTTATTGATCTGTAGTCCTCCTCAAGCACGACTTTCATCTTGCACTTCCCTGTTCACAAATACATAATGCCTTTATTCACTTAACAGTCGCTAGGTACCTACCATGCACTTCAGGCCCTGGAGATGCAGAACAAAGAAGACAGATAATATTCCTCTGTCTTGGAGCTTATATTGGGGGTGGAGTGGGAGAGATCAATGAAAGCAGTCAATCAAGAAAAATATTAGCAGAGAAGTAGAAGAGAGGAATATGAGAAGGTGAGAACGCATGGCCACTTTAGGCTCGGTGGCTTTGGGTGGCTGCTCTGAGGCAGTTCAACTGAGGTCTGAGCAATGCCAGCTGTGATGTCAAGAGAAGGATCATTGCAGGCAGGGGAAACTCAACAAAGAGGCTGACAGTGGCCAACTGGCTGGCTCATTTGAAGAGCCAAAAGGCCACTGTGGCTGAAGCAAGGCAAGTTTAACCAGGATTGGAGGGGTGAGAGAAGAAGGGGGACTGAGACTTTACTAAGGAAGTAATTATGAAAGAGGTGTTATGCCACATGTTCTCAGTCATAGGTGGGTGTTGAACAATGAGGACACATGGACACAGGGAGGGAGCATCACACACTGGGGTCTGTTGGAGGGGGGCTAGGTGAGTGACAGAAGCGGGTGGGGAGGTTGGGGAGGGATAACATGCAGAGAAATGCCAGATATAGGTGACGGGGAGATGGATGCAGCAAACCACAGTACCCTGTATGTACCTATGCAACAATCCTGCATGATCTGCACATGAACGCCTGAACCTAAAGTTAAAAAAAAAAAAAAAAAGAGGTGTTACAGTCAGAATGTTTGTGTTCCCTGCAAGGTTCCTATGTTGAAAGCTTCATATCCTTAGAAGGTAAGGCCTTTGGGAGGTAATTAGATCATGAGGATGGAGGCCTTGTGAATGGAATTGGTGCCCTTATAAAAGGGACCCCAGAGAGCTCTCTCACTCTCTTCCTGCCATGTGAGGATACAACGAGAAGTCGGCAGTCTGCAACCCAGAAAAGGGCCTTCACCAGAATTGAGCATGCTCACAGCCTGATCTTCTCAGCCTCCACAACTGTAAGAAAAAAATGTCGGCTTTTTATAAGCCACACAGTTTGTGGTGTTTTGTTACAGCAGCCTAAACTGATTAAGACAGGAGAAGTCAAGGACTCTGAGCCTGAACTAGGACAAGGCGAAGCAGGAGCAGGAAAAGGAACATTCCAGAGGGGAGGATTCCGTGCAAAGCCTCTGCGGCAGCAGAAAGGATGCCCGAAGACCTGGAGATGGGCCCATGTGCCTGGAACACAGCAGGCACTGGGGTCAAGGTTGGAGCCAGAGATACAGGTCGAAGTCAGAGGGTGAGGGCCCCTGGAGTGCCTCTCACGAATGCAGCCATGACATTACGTGAAATGTGTTTGGAAGAGGGTGTTTTAGAGGAACTATACATTCATACTTTTTAAAACTAGGCGTCATATGCACAGATGTGCTTGATTATGCATGGAACACCTTTGTGAAATATACACCAGAAACTGGTAATAGTGAGGAAAATATGATACTTTCACGGCGTAGCTTAGGCAGGTATTACTTTTTCAAAAGATAAAAATATCTTACAATGTTAAAAACTAAAGGGACAGATGATTTTTTAAAGTAGCGAAAATATTTTGTATGATACTATACCAATTGGTACATGTCATCATATGTTTGTCCAGACCTATAGAATGTACAACGCCAGTTGTGAACCCTGATGTAAACGATGGGCTCTGAATAATAATGATGTATCCATGTGAGTGCATCAACTATAACCAGTGTGGCACCCTGATGAGAGATGCTGATAACGGAGGAGGCTACACTTGTGCCAGGGCAGGAAGCATGTGAGAAATCTCTGTGCCTTCCTCTCAATTTTGCTGAGCCTAAAACTGTTCTAAAAAAAAAAAAAAAAAAAAGTAAAGTCTTAAAAACTTGACAAACTCCCCCTCAGAAGAGAAAAACTAAGTTGATAGATGAGATATATCAGGGCCCCTATACTTAATGTTCTCTCTGTCTGGAATAATCTACCCCTAGACTTGTGTGTGATTAAGCCCTTCATATGCATCAGTTTTTGCTCAACTGACCTTTCTAGACCACTCTGTACAAGACAGCACCCCTGTTACTATCTAGTCCCAGCTTTATTTCCTTCATAGCACTTCAAATTACATATATTATTGAGTGTGTATGTGTGGGTGGGTGTGTTTCATAAACAAGAAATGTACCTACTCACCAATATGTGGCCAGCAGCTTGTTTATAATACCTAGGACACAGTAAGTATTCAGTAGATCTTTGCCGAATGAAAAAAAGAAAACATCACTTGGCTGTAATGTGGAGGGGAATAATTGGAGCAGGACCACAGTGGAGGAAGGCAGATGGCTAGAAGACTATCACAAATGGTCTAGATGAGAAACAATGGTTTGATGTATAGTGATAAGGAGAGCGCAAGTTAAGGGAAGTTGGTGATATACATTGGGTAGGGAGAAGTGGGTAGGAACGTATCAAGGGTAATTCTCAGGATTTACGGTGGTGATATTCGTTGAGTTGGAGAACACTAGAAGAGGACCAATTCTAAAGAGGAAAATCCCACATTTGATTTTGAAAGAGCTGATCTTCAGATACTTTTAAGAAAGCCAAAGAAAAACATTTACAAGGCTAGTGGATTCTGAAGTGTGATGACTTGGATCATCGAAATATACCAGTCAGCTGGAGGATGAGGAGGAGCAGGGAGATAGAAGAAACAAAATGACACAAAGTCAAGAGTAGCTGAAACTAGATTCTAATTATTAGTGGTTCATTAAATGGTTCTATTCTGATATGTACTTAAAATTTTCCAGAGGGGAAAATGCTTCAAAGGATAGAGGCGTATATATGTCTGGAGCAAAGGAGGAAAGGATCAATCTAGAGATATAAATTTGGATGATACATATTTAAAGATGGTTATTAAGCCATGGACGTGGATAAAATCTCCCAGGCAAAAAGAACAGAGTAAATAGCTAGGAGGCACCAGACCTCGTCTTACAGAAATTCATCATGTAGGGGCTGAGCAGAGGCAAATGCACCTGCAGAAAAGACTGGATGAAATGGCCAAGAGAAGGAAACGTAGTCGAATGGGCTGACTCCACAGGTAGGTTCCAACTGATGCCATAGAGGAGGAAGCCCTATCCAGAAGCTTACATAGTAGCCAGAGAGGATCACGTTCTTTGAGCATCTGACAGGGTGTCAAGTGGAAGGGGCCTGGCTGATTCCCCTGGTCCCAAGCAGGGTAACACGGTTAAGTGCAGAAGCCTTAGGTACGCAAGTTTCCCCTCAATGTGCAAAGGGGGTGCTCAGAGAGATTTTCATTTGTTAAAAAATACTCTTGGTGTAACACACTATATCAGCCATTAGAGCAGCATAGAATTTGTCAGGAAAAACAGGGCATTTGTAAACAGAGCCTGGGAATGAATTAGGATAACTAAAACAATGAGTATGAAACAAAGGGCTGATGGTGTGGGCACCTCTTCTGTCTCCCTCAAGCTACTAATCAGATTCTTCCCGGTGTCATCACGGTTCTTGAAAGTCCTTTCTTCTCTGTTGGAGTTTATTTTCTTTTGTTTTTCCCTTTCACAACCCCTGGCACATTAGGCTGGAAGGTGTTCAATGAGTGCAGAATGAGCAAAGCCCCCCATGCTGTGTCTTGGCCAGCTCTCATGCTTGGTGGATACTGCCCTTCCTGGACAGATTTCTTTGCACAGGGCTGGGGAGACTCAGAAGCCAGACCACCCAGGTATGAATCTTGGCTCCCTCTCTTACTAGCAGAGAGACCTAATCTAGCAAGTCATCTTATCTCTGTGTGCCTCTAGCTCCACCAGCAATAAACTAAGGCAATGAGGCTGGACAGAGTGGCTCATGCCTATAATCCCAACATTATGGAAGGCCAAGGCAGGAGGATCATTTGAGGCCGGGAGTTCGAAACCAGCATGGGCAGCATGGTGAGACACCACCTCTACAAAATTTTTTTTTAGATTAGTCAGGTCTAGTGGTGGGTGCCTATAATTCCTGACACTCAGGAGGCTGAGATAGGAGGTTTGCTTGAGCTCAAGAGGTGAGCTGTGATTACACCACTATACTGCAGCCTGGGCAACAGAGCAAGACCCTGTATGAATGAAGATGAGAGAGTAACAGTCAGTATTTGAGAGGTTTGTGAGGATTCAAGAAGTTACCATGGGAAAAGCCATGACAGCAGTGCCTGGAAAATAACAAGCCCTGAGTAAAGGTTAGCTCTTATTAATCTGTACCCACCCCAAATGCACACTCCTCCTCCTCACTTCACCTCAGGCCCAGCTCCATGCTCTGTGACCTTGCTCATGGATTTTGTCTACAACCTCAAGTGCCCTTGCCACAGTCCCCTGGCAGACATCCAGGCATCTTTCAAATCCCAGCCCCCAGCTCCAAGCAACCAGCCTCAACCTTACAGTGTGGATGTTTGGGTCATTCTTCTCCAGACCATAAACCCCTGAGGCCAGAGATGAGGTCTCATTTCTTCCTGCAACTTGTACCTAATGCAGGGTAGACACATGAGAGATGTCTGGAGGTTTCATGGGGACATAGATACCAAACTTGGAATCATACAAAGCAAAGTTTGAATCCAGGCTCTGCTATGAAATTTGCAGACAAATTCTCTGTGCTTTGGACCTCAGTTTGCAATCTGAAAAATGGTGCTTGCAATGTCTGCCTTATAATGTTGCTGTGATAATTGAAATCGCCAAGGGAACAGAAGGTACAATTCCTATTACTTCCGCATCCCCTTCAGGATTCAGTTGCTCCGTAAGAGCCCTCACCCCAAGACCTTGGCCCTCCCTCACTAGCCTGTGAGCCCTTCTCTTTGTTAGCCTGTTTTCAGCTTTTTCTGCTAAGAGCCCAGCCCCTCCACCTGGCTGTGAAGGCACTCAGACCTGGAATTTTCCTTCTGTCTCTTCTAATAAATGCAGGTACAGCTCCCTTTAATGGGCTGTCAGTGGGCAGTAAGAATCTGGATGGCACAGTTAAATGAAACAAATGCCTGGCCATCTCTGCTAACAGCTGTGAAGCTCAAGAAACCCTTATGTCCTGAAAAACTGAGGTTTTATTTAGCATCTGTACATTAAAAGTGCAGCCCACTCCTTTTGGAGATGGCATTGTTCCTGTGCTCTTAGCATTATTTTTCCCTTAAACCTGGTAGTTCACACAGATGGGTAAAGTAGAAGAAGGTGAGGGAGGATGAAGTCTGTTCTTTCAAAAAATAATTAACCTGCAAATGTTTGCTGAACAGCAGATGAATCTTTCACACTGAACCTCAGCATCCAGGCCCCTGCAGTACCTGAGCCTCCTTCCTTTAACTGCCTTCAGCAGCTCAGCCTACACAGCTCTTAGCTGAGCCACTGAGAGGTGAGGACCTATGGAAGCCAGGCCCTAGCCATCTGGATATCTACAGGGCCAGTGTAAAGCTGGGGGAAGCCCAAACAAAACACCAATCCAGGGGTCCTGGAAGGCCACCTGGGCCCCTTGTGTTGCATGTCAATACAAATCCACCCTTGCTAGGGGACCTGAAGTTTATCTTAATCCAGGCCAGAATGCATTGTTAGTGGCCCTGTTTATCCCATAAACAAAACCAAGTATACAAATGGAAGTCCTGAGTTCCCTTGATTGGGGCATCTCTCAAATGTCCTGTAGGAGGCTGGTTAGTTTTCTTCTGGTCTTGCTAGCTTAAGGGGAATTGGTACTAGCTTAAGCTTATGGTTTTACTTTAGAGAATATTTGCTACAAGGGGTGGGCTCTGCTTTCTAGAGAATGATCATTAGTATTAACTTATTTGTTTAACCAGTGTTTACCAAGCACCAACTATATGCTGGCTAGGAGGAGAGGTGTATTAGTCCATTCTCACACTGCTGATAAAGACATGTCTGAGACTGGATAATTTATAAAGGAAAGAGGTTTAACTGACTCACAATTCAGTGCAGCTGGGGAGGCCTCAGGAAACTTACAAACATGGTGGAAGGGGAAGCAAGCATGTCCTTCTTCACATGGCAGCAGCAAGGAGAAGTGCTGAGCAAAGTGGGGGGAAATTCCCTTATAAAACCATCAGATCTTATGAGAACTCACTGACTATCATGAGAACAGCACGGAGGTAACTGCCCCCATGATTCAAATACCTCCCACTGGCTCCCTCCCATGACTTGTGAGGATTATAAAAACTACAACTCAAGATGAGATTTGGGTGGGGACAGAGCCAAACCATATCAACAGACAATTAATGACATCAGAACAGATGGGGTTTCTGGGATGAATGACTGAGACACAGGAAGGCAAAACAATACATAAACAGAAGGGGGCAGCTGACTGTGGTCAATAATGAGCCAGAGAGCCAGAGCCAAGGGAGCTAAAGCCTGCAGCAGGCTCTGCAGGACAGAGCAGGCCTGAGTGCCTACGCCTCCTGCCTGCGCGAGCTGTGGCAACTGAGTGGGCCCCTGACCCTTTTGAATCTGAGGTCCTTCATCCACACAGTGGAGGTGATAATCCCTCACTTGGGGATGGTGTGAGAATGAACCAACATACTTAACCAGTCTTAGAACCACAGAGGCACTCGGTAAACATTAGCTTCCTTGCCCTTAACACAGAAAATCAGAGCATTGGAAAAACAGTGTGCTTTGGAAGCAGAAAGAATGGATGTGAGTTCACCAGTGTGTGCTGACTTGTTTTGGGAGGTTGGGAAAGTTACTTGCCATCTCTGAGCCTCATCCCCTTGTTTCATTTTTTCTTTTTTTTTTTTTTTGAGATGGAGTTTCACTCTTGTTACCCAGGCTGGAGTGCAATGGCACGATCTCGGCTCACCACAACCTCCGTCTCCTGGGTTCAGGCAATTCTCCTGCCTCAGCCTCCTGAGTAGCTGGGATTACAGGCACGTACCACCATGCCCAGCTAATTTTTGTATTTTTAGTAGAGACGGGGTTTCACCATGCTGACCAGGATGGTCTCGATCTCTTGACCTCGTGATCCACCCGCCTCGGCCTCCCAAAGTGCTGGGATTACAGGCTTGAGCCACCACGCCCGGCGTCCCCTTGTTTCTTTACTGAAGATGATAATGCCTGCCTCACGGGGTGGCAAGTGACATAAGTTGCTGCAGGGGAAGCCCTGGAAAGCCGTGAGCCGTCACTTGGTCCCAATCCTTTGGTCCATGAGACACTCTACCTTTTCAGGGAAGAAAGCATGCCCATATTTGCCCACAAGCATATCTTTGGTGCTTGGCCCCAAAGCACTCAACACATAGGAAGTAATCAGAAACTCTTGTTGAAGGAATGAACCTCCTAACCTTGCAATGGGGAAACAAAGGTGTTAAAGTAACTTAACAACCTTGGATTTTTTCAAGGACAATTTTGCTCAGTCAAAAAACAAGTTGGTGACCAAATGTGGGAACCTTCCCAATGTACCATGGAGGAGGAGACAGCAAGAGGCAGAGTGCACCCCCAGAGACCCCAGAACAGAGGCATGAATGCTCCTTCTACCTGAGACCCATGCTGAAAAAAATTACACAAGCCCCTTGGAGCTGAGAACATTTTTACAGTTTGGTCAGAGAAAAGTACTTCAGAGTGTTTAACTAAACAGGAGGAGGACCTGGAACGCTATGATTCTCTGGCTCCCTTAAGCTCTCCTGGCAAGATTCAGGGCAACCTGCTAAACTATAGCAGCTGAATTTTCACCTTCACATCATGTTTTGATAAATGCAAAACAGGAGCAGATCTGAACTTGTTTAGATGAACTGGAAGAATGATGAGGCAGAACCTCAGGATATTATGGCCTTTCTGAGCTTTATTACATGTGACACTATCTCATCTACATGCTGAGAAAACCATGGAAATCACCCTTTTTATCACTGAGCCAGTGACAGTAACACTTAGGAGATGCTGTCACGCTTTGGGGTAGGAAATCTATCTCCAGGTAGCGATGGTGAGTGCCGCCATGCATCGAGACCCAGCCAGAACCACAAGCAGTCTACAGAGCTTGGCCACTGGTGGCCAGGGCCCACTGACCAATCTAAGAGTTATTCAAGGCCCTCAGTCAGCCAGTGATTCCTGATATATCACCTTCTGGATTTGATTCGTTTTTAGATTCCACTTCCTTTTACTAAGCGTGTGGTCATAGGTAAACAACTAATCCCTCTGGGCCCCATTTCCTCATCTACGAGAGAAGTAAGACAAGGACCCACTACATTCGATTGTGTGAGCACTAAATTAAATAATGCATGCGAAAGTTTCAGTAAAGTGCACAGTGCATAGGAGGTTTTCCAGAAACGGCTGTTGGCACTGCTGCTGCTGCCTTTTTTATGCGTGTTAGCTCATCTGCCAGTGGATCAGATGGGAATTTAACTTCGGAACACAAATTAGATGGTATCTTCATGTTTATTACTCTGGGCTTTTAAAAAAAGTGTTGGTACATGTACAGACATTTGATTGAGAAACTGGGTTGTGAACTACCTGCCAATTTGGATTGAGCCCTCATGGCCTTCTAGAACAGAGAACAGCAGACAGATGGCCAAGCCATGGCCATCTCACATATAGCTGTGTCCTTCTCTGATCCAGTTACTGTGACCTAGGTACACCATGAATTCACATTTTGCCCAAATCCCTTTTTTTGCAAGTGCTAGATGCTCCTCCTGTCACCTCTGTGGTGGTTTTCAATATCTAAAAGTAGGACATCTATCCTGCATTCCATTATATTAGATTCAGCCCCTCACTCCAGCCTGCCCTAAATCTCTGGATGTTTAATTCTACCATTCAAAAGATTCACTACTTCTCTTTCTACTAAACTACCTCCTTTATCTTTATCTAACCTATTGATAATGTTGATAGGAAAATAAATGTGTTAGGTAGAGCAGGAAAGAGAAAAAGTAGCATTTGTAGAAAGCCAGTTATACCTAGCTGGATGTGGTAGCCTGTGCCTGTAATCCCAGCTATGCAGAGGCTGAAGTAGGAAGATTGCTTGAACCCAGGAGGCAGAGGTTGCAAGCAGCCAAGATCATGCCACTGCACTCCAGCCTGGGCTACAAAGAGAGTCTGAAAAAAGAAAAAGAAAAAAGCCAGTTATACTCAGTCCTTGAAGTTTTTTAGTAAGCAGTGGTGTTTAAGCTCTTAAAATTACGCGTTCTGGGTTCAGACTGCCTGGAAGCACTACTCTCTGCATGACCTCAGGCAAGTATCTCTGACCCTTAATTTTCCCAACGGCAAAATGGAAGGGATGATGACAAGATAAACCTCCTGGGATTTGCTGGGGCCATTACTTGAGCTAATACCTGTTCCTGATGGATAGTAGTGTATGGTCAGGATTCTCTAGAGGGACAACACTAATGGAATAGATATCTATATAAAGGGGAGTTTGTATTAACTCACACTATCACAAAGTCCCATAATAGGTCATCTGCAGGCTGAGGAGAAAGGAAAGCCAGTCCAAGTTCCAAAACTGAAGAAATTGGAGTCTGATATTTGAGGGCCAGAAGCATCCAGCACAGGAGAAAGATGTAGGCTGGGAGACTAGGCCAGTCTCTTCTTTCCTATTTTTCTGCCTGCTTATATTCTAGCCACATCAGCAGCTGATTAGATGGTGCCCACCCAGATTGAGGTGGGTTTGCCTTTCCCAGCCACTGACTCAAGTGTTAATCTCCTTTGGCAACACCCTCACAAACACACTCAGAATCAATACTTTGTATCCTTTCATCCACTCAAGTTGACATTCAGTATTAGCCATCACACATCCACCCCTTGTCAACTTTAACCCATACACATCTCCTGAGATCATACATAACCTTCAAATAAATAGACAATAATAGGGTAATAATTACACCAAACATAATACAACTAACCTTCGTACAACCAGAAACGCACCAATCCCCAACCCAAATACTATTACATAAAGTTAACAATACTTAAATGCTGATATGAAGTCAATAAATCTTACGTCACATGACAAAGGAAAAAGAAAGGAAATAAAATGAAGAATTTTCTTAGTACAAGTGTATACATGCACAAGCATGTTTTTAACAAAAGAAGGAGGAAATACGTATGACAATTACAGTCTTCATTTCTGCAGCTGGTTACATGGTCATTGATGACTACTTTTTTCTACTACCAATTCTGTATTCCCTTTGCCTTCAGCAAGCACCTTAGCAGGTCATGGTTTTTTCCTAGGGGGTGAGGTGTGACCCAAACCTTCATTCCAGACCCTTCATTCCTGAGGGGTCTGGGTCATTTGTAGTCCTGCCTGGATTGGGCTGTTGTAGTTTTCCATTGATCTTAATCACAGGACTTTGTAATACTAAGAGACACCCTAATGGATCTCTTGTATTCTAGGTATGCTCTTCCTTACCTCTCTGTTGTGGAGTAGTAGACTGATTTCATCTTGATCGTCCAGGTCAATCACCCCAGCCAACACTGTAACTCCCTTCTTACCCTGCTGACTTAAAGGTAGGAAGAGCCCAAAGTGTCCAGGTGGCAATCTTAACTTCCAGTTTAATGGAATCTTTGTTGTTTCTCCTGGTGGCAGCATTCCTCCACTGGAACTAAGACCTGTAGGCCAACAGAATGTAATATTGCAGGAAAAGGAAGCAAAAATTTTGCTAGTGGATCACTAGGAGTGATGGTGAGTGATGCCACTTCCACTTCCCACCCTTGACTTCTAAATTCATGAATCCTGGCTATGGGAGAAACAGTGCCATATATTGGATGACGACGTAGAGCATACAGGGCCTTCTGGGGAACTTTATTCTTCACCTTAGAAGGAATATCTCAGCAGGCCCACCACCACTGGATCCCTAGAAATTTTACTAAGGTAGGAGGTCCCTGAATTTTAGTCAGATTTATTTCCCTTCCTCTGGCACACAAATGTCTCACCAATAAGTCCAGTGTGTTTGCTGCTTCTTGCTCACTGACTCCAATCAGCACAACATCATCAATGCAGTGGACCAGTGTTATATCTTATGGAAGCAAAAAGTGATCAAGGTCTCTCTGAATAAGATTATGTCACAAAGCCCAGAGGGTTGATATGTCCCTGAGATAGGAAAGTAAAGGTATATCGCTGGCCTTGCCAGCTGAAGGCAAATCGCCTCTGGTGGGCCTTATGGCTGGAAATGGAGAAAATGGCATTTGCCAAGTCAATGGTGGCATACAGGTACCAGGAGATGTGTTAATTGGCTCATGCAATGGTACAGAAGCTGCAACTGGAGTTACCACTTAGTTAACCTTGCAATAATCCACTGTCATTCTCCAAGATCCATCTGTCTTCTGCACAAGCCAGATAGGAGAGTTTAACAGGTATGTGATGGGAATCACAACCTCTGCATCTTTCAAGTCCTTGATGGTGGCACTAATCTCCACAATCTCTCCAGGGATGCAATATTATTTTTGATTTACTATTTTGCTAGGTAGAGACAGCTGTAACGGCTTCCATTTGGCCTTACCCACCATAGTAGCCTTCACCCTCCCAGTCAGGGAGCCAATGAGGGGGTTCTACCAGCTGCTAAGCATGTTTATGCCAATTATGCATTCTGGCACTGGGGAAGTGACCACAGGATGAGTCCAGGGACTCACTGGACCCACTGTTAAGTTGGGCCTGAGCTAAAACTCCATTAATTACCTGATTTCCATAAGCCCCCACTTTAACTGGAGGACCACAATAACACTTTGAGTCCCCTGGAATCAATGTCAGTTCAGGGCCAGTGTCCAGTAGTCCCCAAAATGTCTGATCATTTCCTTTTCCCAAATGCACAGTTACCCTGGTAAAAGGCCACAGTTACCCTGGTAAAAGGTCTCCTTGGGGAAGGATGAGACAAAGATTCACTGCATAAATTGTCAGTAATGTAGTGGGGTCCTTCCTCAAGGGGACTTGGCCTCTCCTTCATTCGAGGGGTTCTGGGTCTGTAAATTGGCTCAAGTCTCTAAATTGACTGAGGGCTCATGATCCTGTTTTTATAATTCAAATTAGTCTTTTGTCCATTAGACCTAGAAGTTTTCTGATTATATAAATTAAGTAGGAA
Organism: Saimiri boliviensis; assembly: GCF_048565385.1. NCBI lineage: Eukaryota > Metazoa > Chordata > Mammalia > Primates > Cebidae > Saimiri > Saimiri boliviensis. Next base: position 62,523,917 of record NC_133460.1, read on the forward strand.
TGCAGTAGGCTTCCTATCAATTTCACTTCTAGGAACACCATGATTAATTAGCCAATGCCAGAGCTCTACATGAGTAGACTATTCTGATTGCTGCTTTGCCTCTGCTGTTCATTACGGTAGCTACACTCACCTTACCTTTGATGGTTGAGTGCTGCCACTTGGCCTCTGCCACCTTGGGATCCAATTTTTCTCATTGTATTTAAATTTTGTAGTTGAATGACTGCAGTTCCCACTGTTAGATCTGACATACAGAGAAGAGCAATTACAGGACTCTTTGAAGATGCAGGTGCTGCACTCGCAAATCTATTTCACAAGGCATTGGTCAAGGGTGTATCTTCGGAACCCTCCCAGCTAGGGTGAGTAGGTCTGAAAAGACTAATCCACTCCACCATCCCAATCTGCCTGAGCCTTTGGATCCCTTCCTCTACATTAAACCAAGGGAGATCAGGCATTTCTAGCTCACTCAGAGAGTGCCCTTTTTTTTTTTTTTTTTGAGATAGAGTCTCACACTGTTGTCCTGAGTGGAGTGCAATGTGCAATGGTGCAATCTCAGCTCACTGCAACCTCCACCTCCTGGGTTCAAGCGATTCTCCTGCCTCAGCCTCCCGAATAGCTAGGATTACAGATGCCTGCCACCACACCTGGCTAATTTTTTGTCTTTTTAGTAAAGAGAGGATTTTACCATGTTATTCAGGTTAGTCTTGAACTCCTGACCTCAAATAATCCACCCACGTAGCCCTCCCAGATTGCCAGAATTATAGGCCTAAGCCACTGTGCCCGGCCTAGAATGGGCCATATTTTAATCCATATATCAGCTAACCAAGCAAATAAACTATTAGAACCTTGTTTAACTCCCAAAGCTGCAACAATAAATGCAGTCTCTACTTAGTGGGCCCAAATCAATAAATTCCACCTGATCCAACTCTGTGTTCCTTCTACCACTATCCTACAGCCTTAATAGCCATGCCCATACCTGTTCTCCAGAGTTCTGTTTATAAATATTAGAAAACTCAAGTGGTTCTTTTTGAGTGCAGCACACCTCCTCATGGGTCACACTCACAACCTCACCTCCAGGGGCCCACCAAGACTTTAGTCTAGTTATAGGTCTAGAAGTAAACAGGGGTGTTAGGGGTGGCTCCAGAGAAGAATCAACATTATCTTACCTGACAACTGCCCCAGGGGAGGCCATCACTATTGCCTCAGGCAGTGCAGACAAAGGTAGAAAGACTGATGGCAGCATGGGTCGGAGAGGGGATGTTTTGTTGCCACTACTGGGACTGGGGAAGCTGTTTCTTCTGACAAAAAAAAAAAAAAAAAAAAAAAAAATGGGTCATCAGAGTTTATAAGCTCAGTGTCCCCAGCTTCATCAGGGCCCTCCCACACACCCCCATTCCAAGTTGCAGGGTCCCATTCTTTTCCAATCAGTGTCCTCACTTTAACAGTAGACACCTGGCGAGACTGTGCATGCACCTTTCATTGCAGGTCAGCCACTTGCGTGATAAAAGCTTGTGCCTGCTTTTCCACAATTTCAACTTTTTCTCTACAGGAGTCAAGACTGTCACTCAGGGCAATCCTAGCAGATTTGAGGCTGAGTATCTGCTTCTAAAGCCGAGAGATAGAATCCCTGAGTTCGTCATTTTCTTTCAACACTTTGTTTGCTGAACTTAGGAATAGCCAAGCAGCTTCATTATGTTCCTTGGTTCTCCAGATTTGGTCAAAGGCATTATGTATAAAGTCATTAATCTTTTTGCTGCTCATGAATGAATCGGGAGTGTCAAATGCATTTATTTTGCATAATTCTCTAAACAGTTTACACCAAGAATATCAGTGTTCTCCATACTATTAGAAGCAGAGTCCTTAGTATTTTGGGGTCTAATCATAAAAAGCAGCCAACAACTCCAGAAACTCCAAAAACCAACAAAAGAACTCCATCCTTAATATTCTGTTCCTCTAGGATCACTCCTGGTACCAAAATCTGTATTAGTCAGGGTTCTCTAGAGGGACAGAACTAATGTAATAGATATATTTTTAAAGGGAGGTTTACTAAGCATTAACTCACACAATCAGAAGGTCCCACAATAGGCCATCTACAGGCTAAGAAGCAAGGAGAGCCAGTCTGAGTTCCAAAGCTAAAGAACCTGGAGTCAAGGGCAGGAAGCATACATCAAAGGAGAAAGATGTAGGCTGGGACACTAGGCCAGTCTCTCTTTTCACATTTTTCTGCCTGCTTATATTCTAGCCTTACCAGCAGCTGATTAGATTGTGCCCACTCAGATTAAGGGTGGGTCTGCCTTTCCAAGCCCACAGACTCGAGTGTTAACTTCCTTTGGCAACACCCTCACAGACACACTCAGGATCAATACTTTGTATCCTTCAATCCAATCCAGTTGACCCTCAGTATTAACCGTCACAAGTAGTGCTCAGTAAATATTACATTTTATTCTTTTTTTTTTTTTTTTTTTTTTTTTTGAGACGGAGTTTCGCTCTTGTTGCCCAGGCTGGAGTGCAATGGCGCGATCTCGGCTCACCGCAACCTCCGCCTCCTGGGTTCAGGCAATTCTCCTGCCTCAGCCTCCCGAGTAGCTGGGATTACAGGCACACGCCACCATGCCCAGCTAATTTTCAGTATTTTTAGTAGAGACGGGGTTTCACCATGTTGACCAGGATGGTCTCGATCTCTCGACCTCGTGATCCACCCGCCTCGGCCTCCCAAAGTGCTGGGATTACAGGCTTGAGCCACCGCGCCCGGCCTACATTTTATTCTTATATAATCTTTATGAAAAGCCTGAAGGTAATTAAAGCTCAGGGTGTTTCGGTAACTCAATAGCAATGTTGATAGCAGATGGACACCAATCCCAGACTCTATGTCCCCAGACTCATGCGTGCTGCTGCAAACAGGCTGCCACCTAGGAGGTGCTCCAGGCACATTTTCTGATGGGTGTGTGTTGTTCTCTCATCCATGGTTCCAGCCATCAAAATTCAGTCTCTTCTCTCTTATACTACCAAGGGAGAGAAAGCAGAAGTAGGCGTCAGGCAATAGGTAACAGGAATAATGGCTCTAAGAGTCTATTCTTCCTCTGTTAATTTCCCTCTATTCTTCCCCTGTTAATTTCTTCCCTAGAAACAGAAGCTTGTCTGACAAGGGTGAGTCCTTAACGAGCAATTCCTAACTGAGGATCTGAGTGTGGGTTTGTTTTGTCTACATTCACAGCATGGCTTGGCAGACAGCAAAATAAACTTGGCTTTAGATGGGAATAACCTTAGCAAGATGATTTCTACAGCACATAGACGTGCACATAAACATGCACATGCTCAGCTAAGAAGAAAACTCAAAATAGATATTCTTTGCATGGTCCACTAAATGACATCCTACCTAGCAAAGAATCTCTACCTCCAAGCACCTACTAAGTCCAGACTTCAGACAAGCATTAGACTATTATCCTGGCCTTTAGGTGTGAGAGGAATAAAGATTGATTCTATCAAGGGTCTTGGAGAGGGAGAAAAGAGAGACAAAATGTGGCATAGGCCTTTACATAACCTATGGGAGATCACCAGTTCAAAATGGGATTCTTGAAGATTAAAACAAATAGCCCTTCCCTATGCAAACAACCCTCAGACGGCATGATGGATGAGGGCTAACTGCATCCCAGATCTGTGTAATTTTTCTCTGCTCTTATTACTTGAGGATTTAAGCCAACTCTGAGCTGGGTTTTCTGGGTGATAAGTGAAGCCTGGAAACATTTCTTCCCATCTTGGGACCAGGTTCCTGGTCAGCCACTGACAGTTCTGAGTATTAGGTGTGGCAGCTTCCTGGAAGCAAAAAGAGAAGGCGAAGCTGATTGGTCCAGAGTTTGAGCTTAGACCAGGGGTTGCCAAACTTGTCTGCACATTAGAACCACCTGGGAAAGCATGTAAACATTTGAAATTGACCCAGCCACAGTTCAGGTTAAGTAAACTGCAATCTGTTGGGTGGGACAAAAACACCAGGACTCTCGAAGCTCCCCAGATGATTTCAATGTGAAGTCAAGCTTTCAGAACCACTGGTTTAGATATGTGGTTCTTTCCTTGGGGAGGCTGTGCCCCCTAAGAACATTTTGCAATGTTAGGACACATTTTTGGTTATCACAAATGGGGGATGGTGTTGCTGACATCTAGTGGGAAGAGGCCAGGAATGCTGCTAAACATCCTCACAACAAAGAATTATCTGGCCCGAAATGTCAAAAGAGTCCAGCGTGAGAAATCTAATTTAGACCCTTGCTACTCAAACTATAATTCACGGACCAGCAGCTGGTTAGAATTATAGAACCTATGGGTGGGCACGGTGGCTCACACCTATAATTCCAGCACTTTGGGAGGCCGAGGCAGGTGGATCACTGAAGGCCAGGAGTTTGAGACCAATCTGAGCAATGTGGTGAAACACCATCTCTACAATAAATACAAAAATTACCTTAGCCTGGTGGCAAGTGCCTGTAGTCCCAGCTACTCAGGAGGGTGAGGCACAAGAATCACCTGAACCCAGTAGGCAGAGGTTGCAGTGAGCCTAGATCTTCCAGCCTGGGTGACAGAGCAAGACTCTGCCTCAAAAAAAAAAAAAAAAAAAATAGAGAGAAATAGAAATACAGAACCTCAGACTTCACCCCAGACATACTGGGTCACAATCTGCACATGTACAAGATCCCCTGGTGATTGGTAGGCACATTAGATTTTAGAAGCACTAGTTTAAACTAATTTAGGGCTGCTTTGTATAAAGGGAGGTCCCTGCCATTTAAACTGCTAGGCTGGATTTCTGATCCATGGCAACCATTTCTTTCACATCCTAATTCTCCCCACAACTCCTCAAGCTTGTGTACAGGAACAGCCTCAATCCTTCTTTTATTGCACTGTATGCCCTCATCCATACATATGTTTATGTTTATCGCCGTCTCAGGCTTTAGAATCAGACAGATCAGGTTTGGATCCCTGCTCTGAAATGGACCATTTAAAACCTTAACCTCGCTGGGTCTTGATGGCCTAATCCGCAAATGGGAAAATGATGTGAAGACAAGACAAACCACGCAAAATTAGCCATGGTGTCTGAGCTGGAATCCAAACTTCACCAATTTATTAGTTTTTGATGTTGGGCAATTTATTTTCTTCCTTTGAACCTCAATTTTTTCATCGAAAAAAATGCATAACCACACCTATTGTGGAGAGGATTACCCAGGTGATAGATTTTAAAAAGCTAACATGGAGTAGGAATGACATGCAGTCGTTTGCTTGTTTCCTGAAATACAGCAGGAGCTTCATAAATGGGACAGTCTTTCATTCAGACCTCACACCAAAGTGCCATAAATCCCTTCTCTGTATGAATCTGGTGGGACATATGTTCACAGTCATAGGCTCCCCTTCATCCATTCTGGGGCCAACGCAGAAGGAAGAGGTTGTCATCTGCTGTTTTGTCTCATCGTCTCCGGTAAGACTGTATCTTGAGGGTGGGTAGCATGCTTGCCTTCCCCTGCAGTCTCCCTGCAATCCCACTTGCAGCTGGGTGATGTGCACACAAAGTCCTCAATAAATGTTTTCTGCTAGTGATTCGGGATTCAAAGCCCACAATGATGAGAGGAGGAGCTGGGACTCAAACGTGGTTCCTTCAATTCTGAAACCCAGGCTGGCTTCACGTCACCATGGTGGGTGTTCCTGCTCCCCATCTCTCCCCATACACACTTAGAATGCAGCAGTCAGTCAAAATGGCCTGGTGGGGTTTACTGTAGGGACATGAAAGTTCATTGTGAACTGGATTGTAAATGTTTCAAAGCACAGGCTGTGCTTTTTCCTTATTCTGTGTTCCTTAGGGCCCTAAACACACATGGCTGAGCACACAGCAGAAACTCAATAAGTCTCTGTTATCTAATTGATTGATTGGTGGGTTGGCTGATTGATTAGGTCATGGTTGACTGAAGTAAATGCAGCATAAGCATAAGAGATGCAGGTTGCAATTATGTAATCTCCAACTCCGTCTTTGGAAAGCTCCTATAATTTCCTAAAGCTTCTCCTACATTCAGGATAGGTCTATTCACTCAGCCTTTACTGAGAACTCTCAGAACATTTTATAAAGTGAGGATGACAAGGCAGGCAAGGGGAAGCATTGAAGCCCCATACCCACAAGGCTACTTGGGTCCTATTGTCACATGGAGAAAGCCTGACATGCCACTGTGGAATACCACCCAGGCTAAGCCAGGAAAAATGACAGAAGTGAGAGGAGGAGAAGAATGGGAGTTAAAAGACACAAAGTCTGGAGCAAAGAGATCACCTGTGAGGTAGAGCAATGCAGAAAGCTTCCTTGGCAGGTTTGCCATAGGACATCACCCATTCAGACAGGTAGGCAAAAACATGGCTTCAGGATCTGTAGAGAACATAATTAACATGGACAGGAACCTAAGAGCCACACCAGGTGAGCCAGAACAAATCTGAGCATTTCCGGCCAGCCAGCAGTGCCGCTGGTCCAAGTGCCTTGGCTTTAACTCAAGAACCCTGGAACAGCAGGAGGCTCCATTTCCAATAATGAAACACAGATTGGAGCCATTGGACTTGAGCACAGAGATTTCAATTCTACTTTTTTTTTTTTTTTTTTTTTTTTGGCCACAAACAAACTAAGCACCTGCTATGCGGTAACTGTAGCAAAGCAGCCATGAAAAGAAACATAAGTGAGCATTGACTTTGCCCAGGCTAAAAGATGACATCCTAAGTGGCCTGTTTCTCAAAAGATAAAGTGAGCCAGATCATCACTTCCCCTGCCCAGCCTCTGCCTCCTGCAGGCTGGGCGCGGGGCCAGATGTTTAGAGAAGACATCTTCAATCACTCAGTGGAATAAGGGTCTTCTGAGCCTTCAGCAGGGCTGGATCAGCCCGAATTCTTCACCCCTCTTGAGGTTAGAGGACAACTGTTGCTTCACCAAGACAGAGCTGAAAATGCTTAGACCTCGGGCTATGGGGAGAATCAGCTGGAGAGCCAAGTGAAGAGCCAAAGAAGACTAAGGAGAGTTAGGAGGGCAAAGGGTAAACCCAAACCCAAACCCACAAAGCAGTGACAGGCTCCAGGGCCCGACAAGCAGAGAAGAAACAATGGCCAGGAGCGGTGGCTCATGCCTGTAATCCCAGCACTTTGGGATGCCAAGGCAGGTGGATCACCCGAGGTCAGGAGTTCGAGACCAGCCTGACCAACAGGTGAAACCCTGTCTCTACTAAAAATACAAAAATGAGCCAGGCATGGTGGTGGGCACCTGTAATCCCAGCTACTTAGGAGGCTGAGACAGGAGAATTGCTTGAACTCAGGAGGCAGAGATTGCAGTGAGCTAAGATCACACCATTGCGCTCCAGCCTGGACAAGAGTGAAACTCCATCTCAAAAAAGAAAAGAAAAAAGAGTGAAAGAAAAAGAGAAAAAGTATGGGAAGAGCCTATTTGAGGGGCTTTCTCCAAAGATGAATTTCTTTTCTGGGCTGGTGTTTATGTGCCACCCATGAAGAAAGGCTATTTATGAAACCCAAACGGAAACAACAGCCCAGAGCCCAGACCTGTCTCTATGAAGCCTGGGGATCTCTGTACTTCTTACAGGGGATGAAAAAAAGCCTAAGATTCCTATTTCTTACCTTTCTAACAGCTGAGACTTGGATCAATTTTTTTTTTTTTTTTCAGACTGCCGTGAAGGTAACCCAGAAAGGGAGAGACCCTGCTTGGGAACTGTGGGAAGATGGCCTGGTTCTGAGTACCACTCTCAGGAAGAAAAGAAGAGACCGCACTGAAGAGATAATGGCATGCAATGGTATTTTTTAATTACTGGTGATAAAAAACAGGAACTATAAGATGTTTGAATTCACACACACACTCACACCTGTTTTCCAAAATGAAGCTTGCTTGTGGTAAAGCTAAACAGTGCAGCAGCCTCTTTAATAATACAGAGGAAAGATCCCCTTCTGTCACTATTAAAACTGTCAGAAGATAAATTTTCACAAAGGCTGACAGGAATGAAGTGTGTCTTTCAATTACACGGGAGGAAGCAAATGAATTTTGACCACCTACCACTGGGGGCACCTTTTGGAGGGGGACTCTGCATAATTTCTCTCATGTAACCCTCAGAAGAGCCCTGTGAGACAGTGTTATTATCTCTCATTTACTAATAACAAAGTTGAGATTCGTAGAGGTGTAGTAAGTCTCGAGATCTCACAAGCAGTAAGTCAGCAATTTCGCCAAACGCTTTCAAGTTGACAATCTGATACTGACTTCCGCCCACTCCCCCCAGCAAACACACCACCTCTCTCAAACCAGACCACCCTGAGGGGAATAATGGATAACGCATCCCTGCTAAAGGCAGATGGGTTTTAAATCAATCCACCAAGTGACCAATTAACATTCTCCCTTCCATAACCAACCTCTGATTCCTGAAAGAGATGAGAAAATTCAGTTTCTTCTCAGATCACATTGATATTCATCCCAATTACCCTCCTTCTTCTCCGTTCCAGCAGCACATAAATTACCAGCTCTGTTGTCAAATGCTGTATGTAATTGTGTTTAGCATAACGTCCCAAGGGAATAGAAAGCCTATTCCCTGTGATGGGCTGGCACGCCAGGATGCACCGGAATGCAAGTTGAAGCCTTGTATCCACCCCTCTCTCTTCCCACCTCCCACAGAGGCTGGTGAGCTCAGGCAGGGCCAGGCCTGTCAGGAGCCACAGAGATCAGAGTGTGAGGTGAGTAAGCAGCTCCCATGAAGAAACAGCGGCTCCTCTGCTTGTCAAACCGCACATCTAGGCAAAATACGGATATATATATTTTTTGATGCCCAAGGAACAGGTCCTTTCCAGGACTATATTAGTAAATCACTAGAAAGAAATAAGCTTTTTAAAGTAATTCTTATGAGCCAAGTCATGTAATACGTTCTCCTTTAATTTCTGCTATAGCCCTTGAGGAGGCAAGGTGCCATTGGCCTTGCCCAAGGTGACACAGTTGGTAAGTACAGGGCTGGTGATCTGTTTTCTTGAGCTCCCCTTTCTGAGGCACATTCTTTATCCCAACAACCCCTCCTGCCTTCCCAAGGATTTGCCTTACATCTAGTGCCCTCAAAACCTTTCTCTAGCTGACTACCCGGCTGGAAATCCACCAACCAGGAGGCAATCCTTGGAAAATCCCCCTAAATTAATACAAGTCTCTTGAAAGCCAAAAAAGAAATTCTCCGCATTATCACTGTCAATTAGAATAAAGTCTGGCTACAGATAAAATGAAGAAAAGAACAAACTATGACTTAATTTAAAGCCCAGCTTAAAGATCTGGTAAAGTGCTCCAGTATGAATGACAGCCCCAGACTTTCTCTTCCTGCTCTGTCACTCTCAGAGTGTGGCTCATTCACAAAGTCATCTGCTGGTCCAAATGGCTGCTGGAGCGCTTGCCTTCACCTCAGAATGCCAGGCAATAGGGAGAAGAGAGAACACAAGGAGAACACCAAGCCACTCATGAGGGGTCCACCCCAATGACCCAAACACCTCCCACCAGGCCCCATCTCCAACATCGGGTATCACATTTCAACATACGATTTGGAGGGGACTGATATCTAAGCCACATCAGCAGGTTTCACAGAGGCTAAGTAACTTACCCAAGGTCACAGAACTGAGAGTGAGCCTGGAAGACAGATCTATTATTATTAATATTTGTCCTGATTTCAAACTCCATGAAGTGCCTACTTCACATAAATGTCTAATGTGATATAAGTTAATTAAGAAGAACTTTGCTTTTTAAGTAGAAGACAACTGTTTACCCAAATATCATATCATGAATCTCTCTGTCTGGTCACAAAGTCCAGGATTCTAACTACTTCACTACACTTTCACCCTTCCATGGTCATTTTACGTATTGAACAGTGATGGAGAAATTACAGCATCAGGGAATCCTCAAATCAGCCAAGTAGGAAGCTATCTGGCATGCTTGAGCAAAAACCAACTATAACACCCTCAGAAATCTCACCCTAAAAAAGTATTAACCTCACTTTGCTGAGAAGAATACCAGAAAGACCAAGTCAGTGGCCACACACACGCACACACCCCCTTAAGCCCTACCTCTCTCAATCAGGTGGCAAATATCATTCTACTGAACAAACACCCTGTTTTGCCCCTTTTTCCCCATCTACTTACAGCTAAAGATTCACTTCTCTCTTTAGTTTATTCCTATTGTGTCTTAAAACCTTATTCATAGCGATTTTGCTTAGGAGTTCTTTTTCATGACTATTTCGAGAGAAAGGCTGACCTGGTTATAACCTCACTCCTTCGTCTGCACATCCTCAGACCTAATTGGATCCCAAGTTCCCAAATGGGATAAGCAGGTCAGCAGCTAAGAAAAATCTAGCTTTCCAGCTGCCACAAAAAGAGGTGAACATTGTTATTAGACCCATAAGCAAAATGCCAAACTACGAAGTCTTAGCCAGTAGCATTCTGGCACTAGATAACTTGGCCAGGAAGATCTGAGAGCTACTTAGCATGGTTCCCTTGAATGTCTACATCATTCAGGATTATGTTAATATATTATGGCAATACTAATAGCAAATGTATTGAAGATACTATTTGTAGAACTGGACCAGACAAATCATTTCCACCATTTACCAGGCACCTCTTCCAAGCCTATCATGGGTCAAAATTGGGGACACAGGCGCAAGAAAGCCCAGATCCTGCCCTCAAGTAACTTGTAGTCTAGGGGGTGAGCCAGATACATGAATTTGTGATTTCATACCATAGGCTTACAGAATTGCCTTACGATGAGTCCAGTGCTTTTAAAACTCAGAAGAGGATCATCATCATCTCTCTCTAGGGTTATCAAAAGGGTTTGCCTGGAGAAAGATGAGCCTTGGCTCCTGAGGTCATCCAGAGGTACTGAGCCTCCCACAGAAAGCCCAGCCCTCACTCCTGAGGCAATAATAAGGCGTTTGTCCCTGGCCCAGGAGCACAATCCTCCTCCACATGCATTAGTACTTAGTGTTGTTAGTACTTAGTTTTACCAAAGATTTCTTGGCAAGACTAAAGAAATATTAAATCACACACTGAAGAAAAGCACAATTTTTCAAATCCCTATGAGATATTTATTTTATTTGCTCAAGTTTTTCTTTGCCTAAGTTTCTTCCAGCTACCTCACCTCTTTCCTGTTCCCTCATGTTCAGTCTCATCAACATTGCACGTCATCAGCTCCCAAAGACAGCATGGGTACCTCCAGAGCCGCAGAGGAGTGCAGAAGCCAGCCTGACTCTGCTGCTTCTACACCCTTCTAGAGCCCAAATGTCTAACTCAGCAAAAATGAGTCCAGCAAGATGGCAGAATAGGAGATGCCAGCTCTTATCCTCCCATAGAAACACCCATTTTGGTGATCATCCATAGATCAGCCAAAATGCCAGGAGCCCTAGAGTCTAACTGGGAGGTTCTAGCACCTGGTGGAGAAAAAAATATCCTAGAGTAGATGGATTGAAGAGGTAAAAAAAAAAAAAAAAAAAAACAGTCTTCCTTTACCCACTTTACCCTTCCCCCAAGGCAGCACAGATCTATGCTGAGATAGGTTTCCTGGGCCTGCGCTCTCTCTTATGAGGAAAAGTAAGAGTAAAAGGAATGTTAGACTCCCCAGTCTTATGGGACACAGTCCAGAAGGCCCACTTCTGTCTTGCATCATGACTCAGAACAGTGAAGGGATAAGCCCAGGTGAATCATCTGGAGACAGCTGGGAGCAGGGGTGGTAGCAGACAGCAGTTGACATGCCATTCTCAACAACCAGCCATGGATCCTGCTAACCAGCTCACTGACTCCAGAAAGAGTCTTGCCCACAAACTCTGCAGAATAAACTGCTTACAGAGCTCCCCCACCAGCCAATGTACACCGCTAAACATACTCCCACCATGAATGGCACCCTGCACATCCCTGTGCAGAAAGTGCACAAGCTCCCACAGGCAACGTGGGGACCTCCATAGCAGGGGAGGAGTATCGAAGCCAGCTTGACTCTGCTGCTTTTGGAGATGGGGTATGACACTGAACACTTCAGGACACTGCCCTGGGGAAAATGAACAGGAGGCTCTCAGTACCCGGCCTGACTTTGCAGGATCAAATTCTAAGACTGTCCCTCTAGGAGGGAACAAAAGGAGTGGAGTCGGACACAGCCTTAGAGAAGGTCTGAGAACCCCAGATACTCAAAGACATATCTGCACTCTGATGTTCATTGCACTATTATGCATAATAGCCAAGATGTGCAATCAGTGTAAGCATCCAGTAACGGATGAATGCATGAAGAAAAGGTGGTGTATATACACAGCCTTTAAAAAGAAGAAAAGCCTCCCCTTTGTGACAACATGGATAAACCTGAAGGATATTATGCTATAATATATATAATATGTGTTATATGTCCAGAGAGAGGGAGAGAGGGAATGCATTTAAAATAAATAAGCTTAAAAGAACAATAAGACCTTGACTTAAGATGGAAGACAAAAATGGTAGTTAAGGAAAACTACCATTAAATAAAAATAAACAGCTTCCCAGCAGGCTGGCTAAAGACAAACATGTGATGGGTTTAGGAAAAGCAAACTCTCTCTAGGCTTTGAAATAAGAAAACATACGCATTCCATGGGTGTGTTCCTTAAAGGGCAACTGTTTTTATGGTTAAAGAGAAATAGGATGCCAGAACCCTATCTTAGTAAATTATAAAATATTCCCCTTTTGTTCTCTTGTTCTCTTTCAGTACAGTATTGAATCCCAAATTGCAATATAATTTTTTCTTTGTTCTAGCTCTATGTCCTCCATAAATAATTTTTTGTATTTGAAAAGCAGAAAACATATACCAACTTAAATTGGTACTTTTCTCTCATTTCTATTTATTTCACGGAAGTGACAAGCTTCAGTTTTCCCACAGGTTCACATCTAACTCACGGATTGGAGTGTCATTATGGGATCTTCCCACCACAGAATGCTAGATGGAGGTTAGTAGATGTCACCACAAAAACACAAAGAAAAAATTAAAGATTACTACTTCTCAGTCCTCGTTAGCATGAAAACATAATTGCGTATTTTATGCTTTTCAGAGACAAGGGTTATGCCTGTCGGAGCACCTAGTGATTTGCAATCTTGTTGTCGCCATCAGTCAAAAGGAAAGTATCAATTTATTTGAATGGTCTTTGTCAATGCTGGTCTCAGAACGTGCCGCATGAAATAATAATAATTAGCATTACATTGGTGATGAATGATAATAAGAGTTACTGTTCATTGAGTGCCTTCTAAGTGCAAGCACTTCGCAAATAGTATGTTATTTAATTCGCACAACAATCCTGCATATTATCACCCTTTTATTAATGAAAAGCTGAAGTTGACAGCGGTTAAGTAACTTGCCTAATTCAAGCTAGTTGCAAGACAAAATTCAAACCCACATGTATCTCACTCCATGCAGATTGTGGAAGAACATAATGAATGATATCTTCAATAGAAATGTTACTATTTTAAAGAAGCACCAGGCAATATGTGGCATCGGAGACCATGCCACCTACGCCATGATAACCTGGCTCCTCCTCTATCACCCACCCAATTCACACGGACACAGCCAAAGCTCCTGACTTTATTTTGACTGTGGTGATCCAGACTCCCTGTGCGATGGTTAATTTATGTGTCAAGTTAACTGGATCATGGAGTGCCCAGATAAATGCTGGTTAAACATAATTTCTGAATGTGTCTGTGAAGGTGTTTCTGGATAAGATTAGCATTTGAATTGGTAGACTAAGTAAAGTAGATGGCCCTTCCTAGTGTGGATGAGCCTTTCCAACCAGTTAAAGACCTGAATAGAACAAACAGGAGAGAGAGTAAATAAAAGAAGGCGGAAAGGAAGGAAGGAAGGAAGGAAGGGAGGGAGGGAGGGAGGGAGGGAGGGAGGGAAAGGAGAGAAGGGAAGGGAGGAAGGGAGGAAGGGAGGAAGAGAGGAAGGGAGGAAGGAAGGGAGGAAGGAAGGGAGGGAGGGGAAGGAGGGAAGGGAAGGGAAGGGAGGAAGGAAGGAAGGAAGGAGGGAGGGAGGGAGGGAGGGAGGGAGGAAAGGAGGAAGGGAGGAAGGGAAGGAGGGAGGGAGGGAGAGAGGGAGGGAGGGAAAGGAAAGGAGGAATTCTCTCTCTCTCTCTGCCTGACTGGTTGAGCTGGTATATTGGTTTTCCTCTGCTCCTTACTGAACTCCCGGATGAGAGAACCATCAATGCTCCTGGTTCTCAGGCCTTCAGACTCAGACTCAAATGACACCACCAGCTTTTCTGGGTGCCCAGCTTGCAAACAGTAGATCATGGGACTTCCCAGTCCCCATAATCACATCTATTGGTTCTGTTTCTCTGGAGAACCCTGATTAATACACCCTGGTTCCAGATCGTTGGTCCAGGAGTGACTCAAGATAAACAAGTCAGACATCTTTCTCTGGGAAATTTCAATTTGGAACTGAAAACACGCAGTCTGGTCCAATCTACTGAAAAGAGGAAATGAAAATCCAGGTGCTGTGTTGAGGGCTCACCATGGTTTCTATCATGTGACCTGGTGGCAGACAAGACAAGACCTGACCACAAAGAAAAAGGAATGAGGTGGCTTTCGGGAGTGAGGAAGATGGACAAGGTCTGGAAACACGGTGGACACTCAGCTTCAAGTTCCCATTCATTCCTGAGCACTGGCTGTCTCTCTGTCCTGCGCCCTCCGAGACCAAACTGTGTGCTTTTAACAAATCTCCCTTTTTATGCTTAAGGAAGAGCTTGCAGATTCCTTCCCCATGGAACCGAAAGAACCCTAACTATTCACAGTCATCTGATCAAAGCAGGACTGGAGCTCCCTAGCAGTCTAGTTTAAGAAATACAACATGTGGGAGGCCGAGACGGGTGGATCACGAGGTCAAGAGATCAAGACCATCCTGGTCAACATGGTGAAACCCCGTCTCTACTAAAAAAAATACAAAAAAAATAGCTGGGCATGGTGGTGCGTGCCTGTAGTCCCAGTTTCTCGGGAGGCTGAGGCAGGAGAATTGCCTGAACCCAGGAGGCGGAGGTTGCGGTGAGCCGAGATGGCGCCATTGCACTCCAGCCTGGGTAACAAGAGCAAAACTCTGCCTCAAAAAAAAAAAAAAAAAAAAAGAAAGTAATACAACATGAATCCTGAGGAGATTTGAGGACTGAATAATGAACACATCCTTCAATTTTTCCCTCCCAAGTACCAGTAATCTCTTCTTTCATTTAGAAAGAAACCAAAAAACTATTCTAAAGTAAGTCTCAGCCAAGAATCTGAAGAGCCAGAAATTTGTGCTCTTAGCTGAAGAACTCAGAGGGCTGAGGCAGAAGGATGGCTTGAGCCAGGAGTCTGAGGCTGCGATTCTGCCTGTGAATAGCCACTGCATGCTGGACTGAGCAACATGGCAAAAGCCATCTCTTAAAAATAATATAAATAGGCTGAGTATGGTGGCTCATGCCTGCAATCCCAGCACTTTGGGAGGCTGAGGCAGGGAGATCATCTGAGTCCGGAGATCAAGACCAGCCTGGCCAACATGGTGAAACCCCATCTCTACAAAAATACAAAAATTACCCGGGCATGATGGCACATGCCTGTAATCTTAGCTACTCAGGAGGCTGAAGTAGGAGAATTGCTTGAACCTGGGAGGTAGAGGTTGCAGTGAGCCGAGACTGTGCCACTGCACACCAGTCTGGGCAACAGAGCAAGACTCCATCTTAAAATAAAATAAAATAATAATAATAATAGCCAGGCGTAGTGGCCTATACCTGTAATCTCAGCTACTTGGGAGGCTGAGGTGGGTGGATTGCTTGAGCCCATGAGTTTGAGACCAGTCTGGGAAACACAGTAAGACTTCAACACAAAAAAAAAAAAAAAAATTTAACCCGGGCATGGTGGCTCACACCTAAATATCCCAGTACTTTGGGAGGCCAAAGCAGAAGGATCCCTAGATGCCATGAATTCAAGGCCAGCCTGGGCAACATAGCAAGACCCCATCTCCACTAAAAAAAAAAAAAAAAAAAAAAAGAATAAAAATATAGACATTAAGCAAGAACGTTTGTGTGGGGGACATACCACAGCATGTGGTGTAAGTCCTAACAATAAGATTCAGTATTAAGTTCTGCCTTGCTACATGGCAAAACTGGAAGGGTCTGAAATATTCTAACCACAAGTTCTCCTCTCCCTTCACACCAGGGATAAGAATCCCTTAGCTGGGCATGGTGTCTCACACCTGTAATCCCAGCACTTTGGAGGGCTGAGGCCAGGTGGATCATGAGGTCAGAAATTCAAGACCCGTCTGTTGAAACCCTGTCTCTACCAAAAATACAAAAATTACCTGGGCATAGTGGTGGGCACCTGTAATCCCAGCTACTCAGGAGGCTGAGGCAGCAGAATTGCTTGACGCTGGGAAATGGAGGTTGCAGTGAGCCAAGATAGCAACACTGCACTCCAGCTGGATGACAGAGCAAGACGCCATCTCAAAAAAAAAAAAAAAGAATCCTTTTGCCAAAAGACCCTCATCACCAAATGGACCAGGGGCAGCTCTTCCTTATCCCTGGGTGGGGAGTCTCAGTTTCCTCCCACCCCATAAAACATTTCAAACTAACCACATCCCCCGTGGGAATTAGGGGTCACCGTATCCTTTTGATACCACAGAGTCTGCCTTCCACCGCCCCTGGCTGTTCACTCTGTTCCCAGGTTCAACCCCGTTGTGGCCCTATGTGGCACAGTGTCTTCCTCCCCAGGCCATAAGTGTGTGTGATGAATAAACCGGTCTCAACCTCATCTGTCCAGTGCTGGGCTGGGCGTCATGTGTTTGACCATCCTTATAAGAGATGCTCCCCAGAGGGATGAATGGGAAGCAATTCAAACACAGCAGCATAGAGATGGGCCAGAAGATGGCCTATGTGGGTAACTTGCACTTACACAGACAGGAGTAAGAGCCTTCTCTGCAAGGAACATCCCACCCCCAGCCCACCGCCCCAGGCTCCCAAGTGTCATGGGAAACTGAGCAATGAGGCATGCCTGAAGCCGCTTGCCAGTTATAGCGCCACCTGCTGGGCTCTTGTGCAAAGTGATCCGTTGAGAATGCCATGCTCCAAGCCTCAAATGG
Organism: Saimiri boliviensis; assembly: GCF_048565385.1. Taxonomy (NCBI): domain Eukaryota; kingdom Metazoa; phylum Chordata; class Mammalia; order Primates; family Cebidae; genus Saimiri; species Saimiri boliviensis. Next base: position 62,541,033 of record NC_133460.1, read on the forward strand.
TTACTGGACCATTAACTTCGGCAAAACCTATACAGAAGAAATGATAACCAGCTTATACAGAGGTTCTCATGTTAACACCCAATACTTATTTATTGACAAAGTTTTTAAAAATGTTCAGCCAAGTGATAACAGGGAAATTGCTTTTCTTCTAATTACAGCCACATGCATCTTTTTCTTAGTTCATTGTCTAAGCTCTGATGATTGCCTTCAGTGGGTTCTTGACTCAATCTATGTGTGTTCATCTGTAAAACAGAGATGATAATAGCATCTACTATACGGGGCTACAATGATATCTGCATAGCACTTAGAGCAGCTTCAACACACACAAGATCTTAATAAGAATTAGGGTAACTTTAATTTTTTTAAAAAATGGAAACTTGACTGGTCTTGACCTTTGAAAATGTCTACTTAGTGAAACCTCCACAGAGGTACAATCCATCCAGGAAGACATGAATAACTCAAATGAACTGATGAGAGAACAAGACTACATAATGCATGATCGAAAGTGTTAAAATATGCAGCTCTAACAATCTTTCCAAACAGCCAAGGGGAAGAAAAAGAATAGCATGGGCTTGGCCTGCCAGCTAAGTTTTTGAGAAAAAGAACTTAATCTTGGTCTTAATGATGCATAAAATCATTAGAGAGAGAGGAATGGCTAGAAACATAGGAAATGAATCTCTAGCAATTTTTCACTAGGCACAGGCTTATGATCCTGGAACATACTGTAATTGGCAAAACTGCATTTAATGTTTCAATGTTTAATGGCAAAATAATGTTTAAAAATGGAAATGTCATTAATACAGTTATCTATAAAATATAGATAACTCAAGCCTTAACCCCTCTGGGAAGGTGGCCTCTGAGAATCCTTCACTGTCTCCTGTGGGTCACCACTGAACTAAGGCACACTTCTGCGTGGCCCTCAAACTCCATAGCATAACTTGCCTGTCTCTCAGGCTTGAACTATCTCAACTATCAAGTGAATATACCTTGATAGGTATATTCTCAAACTCAAACTCAACTATCAAGTGAATATACCTTTCTTTACCTTTCGTATGAACGACTCAGTTGCAGCTTAAGATAGCATAATTTCTGAGAGACTTATGTAGTACCAAAACAGCAACAGGGGCAGGAACACAGGTCCCCGACGTCATCTACCCATGTAGGCTGAGATGTCTGTCACCCTGCCCAGCCCTAGAGTTTTGATTCATGTGAGCTGGCCTTGGGTCACTGAGGCCCTATCCTCGTGTTCTTCAGGCTCAGGGCCTGTCTCCACTGCTTCCCTGCCATTCTAGGCACATGAGAATCATTTGCAGTTAAAGTCCCTAACACGCTGCTGTTATCTTCTCTGCAGCCCAGCCACATTCCCAGGACTGAACCCAGTAGAAGGGTCCTGGGGTTCTCAATATCAGCGTTCTTATCACTTGTCCAGTCCTCTTTCTCCCCCTCAAGCCAAAGGGCCTCTTTTCTAGTCTAAAGGTTGGAGTAGCGTTATTCATATTGTCCCCAAGTATTTATTCTACACCATGAGTCTTTTCTGTTCCCCATAAATCCACCCCATTCTTCCTACACTACTTCATCTACCCACACTTCACTCCTTTGACTCTCTACACCCTCATGCCCAAAGAAATATGCTACTTTTTTTTTCATGGGGGATAAGATGCATTCCTTTTTTTTTCTAAGCTGCAAATAATGCATAGGGTTTTCAACTATTTACGAGGACAAGAAGAATAAGATAAAATAGTTGTGTGTACATGTGTGCTTTTGTGAGTTTATTCACAAATATCCCCACAAGTTAATTTATGCACATATGCTAACATACAAGGAAATATCTTCAAAACTTTCCAAACAGCTGTTGCACTAGAATCCTTGTCTCAAAGTCTGCCCTGGAGGAACTGAAACTATGGCAATCAAATGGCTTGCTGAAGGAAACAATGCCTGCTGGAAGTTACCCCACATAAAGAAAATACCAGGCAAAGAGTCAAGAGGAGACTGGTCTTAGCAATGGAAGCTCCACAGGTGTTTTCTGAATTAAATACCCCACGACTTTGCCTGGCATACACTGATATTAAACTGCTTAATATACATGGATATGTTTTCCAAAATTAGCAAACTAACTATGGCTTTACAATACAAAAAGGTGATTTTCTAGATACCAACGATCCTCAAATTGCGGCTGATGAACCAACATCAGTATTGGAGCATCCTGTTAGAAATAAAAGTTCTCTGGCCCACCCCAGACCCTCGAAAGTCTGGAGGTGGCTAGCAGCAATCTGTGCTTTAACAAACATGCCAGGTGATTCCGATGCACACTCGAGTTTGAGAACCACTGGTTCATGCTATAGAAAGGTGACCAGGACAGCGAGCTTTGTGAATGATCAGGCTTAACAGGAAAGTGAGGCAACATCATGGGACAGTGGAGCTTTCTGCCACTTACTGAGTTTGCTTTAGGACATGTCATTTATCCTTTCTGAGTCTATAGATAGATAGATAGATAGATAGATAGAGATATAGACTATATATATAGACTATATATATCTATATATATATATCTATATAGAGAGACACTATATATATATAGACTCAGAAAGGATAAATGACATGTGTGTGTATATATATATAGACTACATTATACATGTAAATATAGACTATATTATGTATATACCTCACATGAGCTACCACAAGAATGAAGTGAAGCATGTGTTTGGAAGATCCTCATAATTGGTTGTTGTCGTTGTTTGTATGTTTGTTTGTTTGTTTTTTGAGACAGAATTTTGCTCTTATTGCCAAGACTGGAGTGCAATGGCACAATCTCGGCTTACCACAACCTCTGCCTCCTGGGTTCAAGCAATTCTCCTGCCTCAGCTTCCTGAGTAGCTGGGATTACAGGCATCCGCCATCATGCCCTGCTATTTTTTTGTTTTTTAGTGGAGACCGGGTTTCACCATGTTGGCCAGGCTGGTCTTGAACTTCTGACCTCAGTGATCCACCCGCCTCAGCTTCCCCAAGTGCTGGAATTACAGGCATGAGCCACCACACCCGGCCGGATCCTCATAATTGTTAAAAAGCCATAGAAATATAAGGCAAGCAGGCAGGTAGCTTTTTAAAAAAACAGCAACCACAGCAGGAGAACAGCTTGACTGGAGGTTCCAGCACATTCCGAATAGCCCTCTGAGGGCCTGAACAGCTGCTGGGATCAGCCCCACATCTCACACAAATGCCACAGCCATTTGTCTGCCCTTGCCAAGCAGGAGAGCATCTTTCCTCCGTTGTCTGCCATCTCCGGGGACTGGGCTCCGGGAGCAGGCGGCCACTTCCGCTTGATGTCCTCCCTTCTTGTGACGACAAATGGTGATGACTTACCAAGGGCATGTTTTAAATATGTCTGGATCAGCAGTTTTTCGCTGCACTGTCTTCAATGCACTGGTGACAGAGAAAAGAGCAAGAAGGCGAGGAGGAATGAGAGGAGGGCTGGATCAACGTCCCGCGCCCTGTGGGCTTCCTCTTCCCATCTCAGCTTGGCTTCCTGGAAGGCTGGCTGCTGCACCTCAGAAATGAAGGGGTAATTAGGTCACAGGCTGAGTAGAGTGTACGACCTGAGAAGGAGGCTGGATTCAGAATCGGGCAAGTAGTTTGCTCATGACTCTTCGTTGTTTACAGAACAAAACTGTGCAGCCTCCAAACGGCGCTGAGCCCTGCTGGGAACGGCTGTCATTGGGCTCTGTAAAGAGCAGGGGCCACGGCACGTGAATATTAAAAAGCTCTCCCTCCTCTATAGGTGGACTGTCATGGTTCAGCCTCATCTTCTGGAATCACGATTGGCCTTTGAGGCTGAATGCTGCAGAAAAACTCATGAGCATAAAAAATCTATTACAACGGAGTGATGACGGGTTCAGCACATTTCCCGGGCGCTTTAGGCATCCCAGATTGAAGACAGGTTTCCCTCACTACCTATGTCTATCACAGTACTGAGATTTTCTGGCAAAGAAAAAGAGCAAACAAGGAAGACCTCCTTGGTGTGGATTTTGTTTCTCCGAGTCTAAAAGCTGGGGAGAAGTGGTGCTAGTTTAAAAAAGGGAAATTTTCTGCAATTGACATTTTTCTTCTACAAAGTCAGACGAGCTAACCTCCAAATCACTTCCAATTCTGAGATTCAAGCATATCAGCAGTTCCATTTGCTAGGAAATATAGAAGACTATAGTCCTTGGACACATAGAGTTACCATTTTAAGCACAAAATGCTGGGAGCCATTTTTACTTAATGTCTAAGATTATTCTCAGGTGTTTAAACCTTTCACCTAAACAGCACAACCTGGTCCAAACTTCAGAAGCACAAATTGAAATGGCATTACACTTTAGCTCCCTGGTTCTGACAATAGACCAAGAAGAAGAAAGGGCAACTACAACTGTCATTCAGAGGAGGAAGGATGAGCAACTGCCTTTCTTATAGCTCTGGACAAAGTTTCTACAATGATTTGGAGCTCAGAACAATCCCAAGAAAGGAAGGAGGACAGGGTATGCTTCTGGCCTCCTGGCTCCATATAGTTCGCTCCAAAATATCACTGACCCTGGCACTCTGGCCAAAAACGACCAAGAAATGGAAGAATAATCCAAAAAAAAAGGATAGCTCAACCCTGTGGTTTTATAAACACAATTTCTCTCTTTCCTTACTGGAGATCTCTTAAGACTGCAGCTATGGTTTTTCACATTCTTTATTTGTACAGGTCCCAATTTAGCTCAAGGAACAAAATAACCACAGCTCTCAATTAAATACACTCTGAAAACTGAAAGTTCGTATTTGGCCAGAGGTTTACTCACGTTAACCTGAGATCTGCACCCTGGGAATTCCATTTAGCTTTACCTTGTATTTTATTTCCACTGTAAGAGGATCAGGGTTGGATACATTATCTCCAATTAGAAGGATATTTGGCAACTGTGCTTAACAGTACAATGTGAAGCTGTAGAAATTCAGTACTGACCATCTTGTAGCAATGGGACACAAAGAGATGGTTTGATGCTTCTCTAAGACCTCAAAGGGAATTACTGATGAGTATGTGGATATCCTGTAGTCTATGATACTCTTTTAGGCTTTATAAGTATTCAACAGAGTCCTCTCCTGGGTCAGCCCTGTGTTTGAGCCTCATACGAAGGAGGCAAGAGTTGCCCATACAGTGCAAAGTTTTTGTTAAATACACGCCAACCAACCTCCATGTCCTGAATTCAGGGTTTGCTGGGAAGCAAGCTGATAAATATGTCCAGGGAGCATGGAAGCTCCTGGCAGAAGGCTCGAGACCTGGATCTAGCCTCCATTCTCTTTTGAGATTCAAGGTTTTTATTACACATCTTAGTTTCATGTCCTTAACATCCATCAAAAGGATGAAATGGTAGCACCTATATCCAGAAAACGCCTAGTATTAGTTGTTCAATTAAACATTCAGTGCCTGATGAATGGACGGGTTAGTTCCTGCCAGGGCAGCCTATCCAGCCCATTCAGAGCACATAATGATGGATGCCTCCCTACTGAGCTCATCTCCAGGGTGCCTTCTTTGTTTTATCTATGTGGTTGCCTCTTTCTTAAGGGCTCCCTGCTCCCATTTGTGGATTCCCTCTCTTGTTCCTTGTCATAGGACATTGATACTCTTAAAACTCCCCCCTCCAGGACTCCGCTCCTCAAAAACGTGTGCGTGTGTGTGTGTGCACGTGCATGTTCGCGTGCACGTGCACACACACACACACACACACACACCATATCCTGCCTTTTCTTTTCCTCAGTCTTCCAGCTGAGAAGGTCATCGTTCCATTCCACCCATCCTTCTGGAAGAAGCTGGGGGTAGTTGGTATCCTTAAAAGTAGAAAAGGGATGGGTATAAAAGGGTAAAAACACAGACTACTTAGGAGATAACCACAATACTTCATGTAAGAAATGAGGGTAGCTTGGACAAGGGTTGAGTTAGTGGAGAGGGTGAGGAGAAATCAAACTCAGAGAGCTTAGAGGATTTGCTGACGCATTGGCTGCTGGCTGAGAGGAAAGCAGAAGGATGACTCCTACATTTTTGTTTTGAGCAACTGGGTAGATGATAATGCCATTCGCTGAGATGGAGGAAACAGAGAGAAGGGTTGGCAAGAGGGAGCCATCTGGAGGTCATGTCCGAACGTAAGTCTTGAGGTGCTACTGCACATCTGAGCAAAAAGACTGAACAGAAGTCAATACGTAAATATGGAGCCAGGGACGAAGATCTGGGAATAATCATATATCACAACCTATTTTGTTCCCTCAAGCACTAGTGAAGCGGGACATTTCAGTTAAACAAAATCCGCTGAGTGCTTAATGTGTGCCCCGCATAGTGGGTAAATCAAAATGAGAGACCAAAAACTTTGCTCAAAGTCCCTAAACTAAGCAAGTGCATGATTCCATCAGAGGTTATCTATTCTTGTATCTAATCATATTTGAACATTTATTAAGTGCCTACCAAGTGCCAGATCCTGTGGGATCTAAACGATACTAGATTAAAGAGATAACTAGAGTAGAATAAGGGCTGTTTAAAAGTTATTAGTATCATTATTCATATTGTCTAGCGAAGAAGACAAAAGCATAAGCAGAATTGTCGAAACCTTTGGAAAAGCAACATTAGAGGCCTTGCAGGGCATTATGGTAGTTACCAGTGAAGGCTGCCCGATCCCACTCTTTCTGATCACTGTGCTCCTAATTAGGCCAAGGGCGCCCAGCTGTGCTGTGGCAGAACTGAAGCTGTAACTCACTTATATGACTCCCAATCGGTCCTTCCTGCACCAGTGACATTGCAGTACTAGAATCAAGCCTTCACATCTCAGTGAAAAGTGAAGACCCAAGCGTCCCCAGTGCAATTTCAGTGAACCACGTCCTCTGTTTAGGGAATCAGTGTTTCTTCTTCACTGGCATGCTGGTATCTGCATGATTGTGACTTAGTGATGGAAAAATTCATGCCTTAATTCTGTATCATTAGAGGAAGCAAAGGGGGCCCAACTACCAGGGCCCCTGTACCTCCGTGTCCGAGCAGAATATAACACACAAAAAGTACAGACAACCATTGTAGGAACATCCGTGCATGCTCTGTATCAGAGACTATTCTAAGAACTTTTCATACATTTGTCTTCCTTTATCCTCACAACAATCACGTGACGTAAGTGAAATTATTAACTCCGTTTAGCATAGGAGAGAACCAAGATTCCCCCAGTGTTGCAAGTGGTAGATCCAGAAGGGGAAGCAAGCAATGCAACTTTGGAACCTGCACTCCTAAATACTGTGTTACACGGAACGAATGGGCGCTTCCACACTGACCTCGTGGCTGTGTGTCCCCCAGGACACTAGCACTCACATCCAAGACAGCGCCTACCTGAGGGGGAACGCTGCCCATCATGCCTACTGCTGCTCCCCTTCCCTTCTGCCCTCACCACCTCTCCCTCCCACCCTCTGCAAACACTCCCGAACAAGCCACCCCTATTTACATAATCACCTTGCGCTTCTCTGCACAGTCCTGATTTAAGCTGTATCTAGAAACCCGCATAAAACTGTGGATTATTCATAGATACGAGGAACCCTTTCCATTTCACTGCCAGCTTTAAGCTGTTAAACTCCCCACCAATCTGCTGATAAAATACAATAATGTGATTTATCTCCCAACACGCAGAAACATCTCAGCAAACTGGATTTCCTTTATCTTCCAAAAAATGTTGTTTTGGATTTTCCAGGATGTCCTTTTCACAGCCTTGTCCTCGTGATAAGTTGGATGACTTTGAGAAGGTGAGCACTTCATTGATACCTACTCTGCCATCTGATTCCTAGAAAGATTTGTCGGCCTCATACTCTCCCTGGAGACTTTGTTGAGCTCCCAGAGGGCAACTTTCTCATTCTCTCCTTCTATTGTAACCTCAGGCTCCACTTCTCAGGAGAGGGACTTAGAACCAAGTAACTCAGTAGCCTCTCCTTCCTTTAATCCCATGTCCCCCACCCTCAAGACAATAGGGACCATAACGACCAAGGGTCTTCTGTCATTTCTTCCCCCGCTTCCCCACCCCACCCTCATTTCCCTGCAGCTCAGAACCTCACCCATCTGTGCAAATCCTGATCCTTTCTCCAGAGCCCAGTGGAGTTTCTATGTCATTGCAACCCTTCCTCTCCACCAACTTTTTTTCTTAATTTTGTATTTTTGTTTTGTTTTGTTTTGTTTTTGTTTTTTGGGGGTACAGGGTCTGGCTCTTTTGCCCAAACTGAAGGGCAGTTGTGTGATCATAGCTCACTACAGCCTTGAACTCCTGGATTCAAGGTATCCTCCCACCTCAGCCTCCCAAAGAGCTGGGACTGTAGGCAGGAGCCACCATGCTGGGCCTCTTCACCCTTAGTCTTTTCCCTAAATAGTTCCCAAATTGTCTTCTCTTGGCTGTTTCTGACCAATACAGCTGTATCCCCAGGAAAGAATGTACCACTGGCAGAACTGTACTCCTTACATCAGGGCCTGGGCTATGGTTTGTTCACAGGGCTGTAGGAGGGCTGTGGTAGATAAAGGTAGAGAGGCGTGTTGGTCTCTCTCTACTGCTTTGTCTCCTCTCATACCACGACCCTTCCATTTCAATCAGAATCCTCTCCTCCCGGGCTCCCAGCCCCAATCAGTTCCACCCTTTCCCCATCCCATTGCTGTTGCTGCCTGATTATTCTGCTTCATTGAAGAGACCTTTGAAGGCCAGGCATAGTGGCTCACATCTGTAATCCCAGCACTTTGGGAGGTAGGGGAGGGAGGATCGCTTGAAGCCAGGAGATTGAGACCAGCCCGAGCAACACAGCGAAACCTCGTCTCTACAAATAAAATAAGGAAATTAACCAGGTGTGGTGGTGCCCGCCTATAGTCCTAGCTACTCAGGAAGATCACTTGAGCCGAGGAGTTCAAGGCTGCAGTGAACTATGGTCCCAGCACTGGACTCCAGCATGGGCAACAGAGCCAGAACTTATCTGAACAAATGAAATAAAATGCACAGTGTATGGGTGATTCTATTTACATCATCGTGTTTTTCATGCCACGACTATATCAACACCACACTCATTATCATCTCCCTTTCCTTCTCCATGCCCCCCTCCACCCTAACACACCTAATTTCTTGTTTCCTAAATATGACCACCTCCTTTGTGACATCATGACTTAAAGCTTTTACCCTCTGAAATGTCTGACAAACCCTTAGCTCGCTCTTTGAACTATTACTCTGAGTTGGTCCCTGCCTTCTCTGAGCTTCCATAGCACACTGTTAATACACACATGTAGGTACATTTTACACCATTTCTAATCCATTTCTGTGGCAAATTAAAAGATGGCCACAACGTCTCTGGCATGCCTCCCATCGAGAGGTAGGGTCTATGTCCCCTCCCCTTGCATCCCAGTGGCTTATGACTATATTGATCATTAGAATATGGCAAAAGCAATTCCAGGCTTTGAGAAGTTGGCAGATTCCACTTTCTATTGTCTTGAATTATTCTCTATGAGGGTCTTGAGCAGCTATAGGGCGGACTATCTGAGGTGAGGAGTTCAAGACCAGCCTGGCTAACATGGTGAAACCCTGTCTCTAGTACAAATACAAAAAATTAACCAGACATGGTAGCAGGAGGCTGAGACAGGAGAATTGCTTGAACCCAAGAGGTGGAAGTTGCAGTAAGTTGCAATCACGTCACTGCACTCCAGCCTGGGAGACAGAGCAATACTCTGTCTCAAAAATAAATAAATAAGTAAATAACTCTTGGCTACCTGAGGCTGCCATCCTGGAGAGACCAGATGCAAGTGCCCTGGCTAAAAGGCCCAGCCTCCTAGCCTACCCCACCTAGTGGGGTAGGCCAGCTATGAATCCATCTTTGACCATACAGATCAATCGGTCCACTAAACGGTGACCACCAAATGAGCTCTGCGCATACCACACGGAATAGAAAAATTGCCCGAATTCCTAATTTCAAAATTCAAGATATATAATAAAGTGGCTGCAGTTTTAAGCTGCTAAAGTTGGAGTGATTGTTACATACATTTTCCAGCTTCAAGAGGCTGCCTACATTTCTCACCAGCAATTTGGCACCTTTCCTCTGCCTTCTCTTCCTTCCTTCCATCTGTTTATCTGGCCCTCCTGAGTCCTTATTACAAGGACCCTGCGATTACGTAGACCCACCTAGATAATCCAGAATACTCTCCTCATCTCAAATTCTTGAGCACATCTGCAAAATCCCTTTTGCCATGATGTAAAGTAACACATACAAGTTCCAGGGATTAGGACTTGAATATTTTGTGCGCCTCTATTCTGCCTAGCCACCTCAACAAATGTCTCAGATTCCTCAAAAGATGTTGAAATCACCAAGAGGGGCCTGGAGTATGTGAATGAACCCAATGCCTTCTGGTTGGTCTTGTTCATATTGTGCATACATTTCTTAGGATTTTGCAAATATTCTAGTATCCAAAATGTTATTGTCTGGCTCTTAAAATTTGGAAAAGTCTTTATGCCACAAGTGACAGGCAAGAGCTTTTGCAAAGTGAGTGACCCTATGTGTAAAGTGTTTGGAATCAAGAGTGAGATGCCAGGCCACTATAAGCCCATACTCACCTAGTTAGGGAAACACCAGGATCATGAAGGTGGTTTTCCCAGGGTGAGGCTCATCCATTGCACGCTGGGTGTGCTGGCCTCTGCAGGAAACCTGACTGCATAACTGGGGTAGTGAGGCTACTGCGCTTGCATGTCCCCTGTATGACTGTCAGTCAAATGATGGAAGTCATACTTGGGATGTGTGGCTATTGTCTTGCTTTGTGACTTACAGTTCTCTAAAGTAGATATGATATTATGGGGTATGTCGTATGCCTTTTCAGGCATGTCTCAGGATGCATACCCTTAAATATCTCCAGAAACAGCAAGCTATATTGCAGTATAATCTATGCTAGTGACAGACTTCCTTTGTACTTTCTCTCAGACTTTACATATTGTTTTTTTCCAAAATCATTTGATATTTTTATTGAAGCAACACACGAGTGTTTTTGAAAATATCACACAAAAGGGATAAACCTGAAAGGTAACTCTTCCCCGACCCCTCCTTCCTCACCTTCCCCATTTGTAGCTGTTTCTTCATTTACCTCAGTAATTTTGTGCTGGTATTTATAATAAGAATTACATTGACATTCCCCACCCCAGTACCTTCCCGCCTCCATCCTTTCATGATATAGAGTGCTATAAACTCCGTGTCTGATTCACTTGGTCAGCAGTATGAATCAACTGAGATAAAAAAGAACACTACAGTTAGAGAAAGCTACTTTCAAATAGTTCTACACATTTTTAGATGACTCCCAATAAGATCATCGAAGGGAACCCATAAACAGAAGACTAGTTTCAAGTTCTGACTTGCATGGACAATTTTACTTGATACCGATGTTCCAGAGGCTTAGGTCATGACCTAATAAAGGGAAGGGACAGATAATAAATATTTTAGGCTCCACAGGTCATAGCAAATACAAAACTCTGCCATTATAACCCAAGGAAGTCATAGGTAATACATAAATGAGTGGGCTTGGCTACACTGCAAATAAAACTTTATTTGCAAACACAGACTGCAGCTGGTCTGGGCCCTGAAGCTATAGTTTGCCAACCTCTGGCCTAGGATATTATATGGAGATAATAAAACCACAAGGGATAGCTATGAGCATTAAATAAATAAAGGTGTGACAGTGCTTTACAGACAAGAAAGCATGACATAGGTGAGAAGAGAGGCGGGCTGAGAGGGGAGGCAAAGAGCACTGATGATAACCTCGCCTTATTCCTTCATTTGCTGCGGGCCACTCTGTTTATTATGGCATATGATGTATAAGGTGGCACTGAATATGAGCGCTGAATCTGCAGTCTTGCTTCTAGAGGCCAAATTTGAAATAGTATTTACAGTCCTGTTTCCTGCAGCTTGAGTTATTTAAGACTTGGTTTAATACATTTTAGAGCATACAGATTGGGGTGCAGTTTTCAAGACTGGATATAACATCGTATATAATTAACCATGCAAAAGTTTTAGACAAGGAATTCTCATAGCTTTATTATTTTAACAATCAACAAAGAATTACTGATATGTCAGGCACTGTGCCAGAGGGCTGTGGACATGGAAATGAGTGAGACATCACTTTAACTCAAATCCTTGGTATAGCAGGGAAAGCACGCATGTATAAAGAGAACAACAGCAAAATGCAATCGTTGTTTTTTGTTTGTTTGTTTGTTTTGTTTTGTTTTGTTTTGTTTTTGAGACGCAGTTTTGCTCTTGTTGCCCAGGCTGGAGTGCAATGGCGCAATCTCGGCTCACCGCAACCTCCGCCTCCTGGGTTCAAGCAATTCTCCTGCCTCAGCCTCCTGAGTAGCTGGAATTCCAGGCACGCGCCACCATACCCAGCTAATTTTTTGTATTTTTAGTAGAGACGGGGTTTCACCATGTTGACCAGGATGGTGTCGATCTCTTGACCTCGTGATCCACCTGCCTCGGCCTTCCAAAGTGCTGGGATTACAGGCTTGAGCCACCATGCCCGGCCGCAGCAATCGTTTTTAAAAAGAGAGAGAGACAGTGGAAGGCTGACATTCCTGCTGCTTCATGTCTTTTAAACATCTTTACGACATGTTGATAGATTTCCACATTTTAAATTCTGCCTTCTCAATGTAGAATCAAAAAAAAATAAAAATAAAAAAGTTCCCAATCTCCCTTGCTGTTAGAATGAAGGCATGTGGCTTTATTTTTACCAATCAGACACATTTACATAAGACCTGGATTTGTAAGTTATGCTGCCTCTCTACTAGAGGAGACAAGGAAGAGAGTGGGACCCCCATTCCATGAGCAGTGGTGACACAGAGGAGGCCAGCATGGTTTTAGAACCAGAGGGAGAGGCCTCTGGATAACCCGACCCAGGTATGGTGCTGGAAGCGGCTGCTGGAAAATGAATCTGAAACTTATTTCCCTAGCCCTTCCAACAACTCAGTAAGCTTTCCAATTTTCTCAATTGATTCCTTCCTGCTTAAGCTAACTAAAGTGGATTCTGTCATCTGCCATTACGAACCTGACTGATACATGAAGATTGTTCAAGTTTACTTAAAGTTAAACAAGAAAATAAAGTTTCTCAGAGGCAGTGATGTTAAAGATGAGTCATTCCAGAAGGACATCTCGGACTGAATGGATTGCATCTGCAAAGGTTAGGAAGCATATGAGAGCATGTGTTGTTCAAGAAATGAAGGTGCATGTGGTTGAAATATTTGGGGCATAAGAAAAGTGACTAGTGAGTGCTGAAAATGTAGGCAGGGATCATGAAGGTTTTTCAGTGCCTCGATTGGGCATTTATATATTTAATAAATGGAGAGCCATTAATGACTTTAAGCAGGAGATTGTCAATATCATATTAACATTTTCAGAAGATCCCTTGGCAGCAGTGTGAAGAATTGAATGCAGGGCAGGAGAGAGACCAGAGCAGGGAGAACTATTAGGAGGCTATTGCATTCGTCCAGGTGAGAGGTAATAAGATCGAAGTTGAAGCAGTGATGGTATAAATGGAATTGGGGGAGGAGATTGATTTTTTTTTTCTGCTGAGATTTTGATTTAATCAGGAAAGAAGAAACAGCAGATTCACCAATATGTTGCCTCTCTACTAGAGGAGATAATATTCCATTAAAAACATCTAAATTACCACCTTGGATCTCTGTCTCCCCAGGGCACGCTGCAGAGAGCCAGCATGTGCAAACCCCAGTGGATACTATCGGGAATGTTTATGTGTCTCTAGAAGTGGACCCGAGGCAGCAAGATAAAAAGCCTTATTTTATGGCTATGTCCCGGAGCATTCCTTTCCTAAGGAGAGGTGCCTCTGGGACGGATTGTGAGATAAATCTTCTAAAGGTGACATGGTTATTCATTTCCACAGAGTCCCATTTTTCACAGGGTTTCTGCATCCAGCTTTCATCCCCTTGTCTAGGGCAGCTCGTCAAGAAATGTCCCTAACAAGAAAGCCGGAGTTCCTAACCACATACGACTTCTGGTACAAGGGCTCCGGGTTTCCAAACAATTTTTCTATTCAAAGTAGGGCAGGCAGAATGGGGCATGGAACTCCAGGAACATGAGGATGCAAGAGAAAGTAAGCAGGAGAAAGAGACAGTGCAGACCTTCTCAGGTGGCCCTCCCTGCTACACGTTCATGCAACGCCTTTTATGTCATTTTTCCCTACCTCCTACTCCCTCTTCTTTAAATTGTAAACGTATAAAACATTTAAAGGAACACGTTTGAAAAGACAGTTAAGTCACCCGTAATCACATCATCTTAGCACAATTAGCTTTCCTTTTTCTGCATTCACTCCTAGCCTTTGTCCTCCACTTTGGTGGCTGATTTTAGAGTTCTTATTAGAATGCATTTCTTAGGCCCAGTTCCCCCAGAAAAGCAGACTCCGAGTCAGGTCCTTGGGCACAGACAGCATGCATCATGGGGAGTAAGGGAAGCAGAGGTGGCCAGAGGAAGACATTGGACTGAAATGCAGTAGCCCCTCAGAGTTGCCCCAGATGAAGGCAGGCTCCCACCTTCACCTCCCAGTTAGTGAAGTAAGACTGCCTTCAGGGAAGGCCATCACCACCAGTGAGGAGGTTCCTTTCAGACAAAGGCCATGTCAAGAGAAGAGCTCAGCTGTGAGTCACAAGCAGCCAACATTCCTGGCAAGCGGGGCAAAGAATGCCTTGATCCCAAAGGCTCTATCTAGGCATGCACCAAGCTTATGGAATCCACAGCATATGGATCAGCAGCAGTGCACTATGTTAGCAATCTTAAGCAACACAACAAGTCATTTGGGACATCATGGGCTCCTTCGGGGTCACACAATGCTAGGGGTCAACCCTCCTTCTTCCACACACCAGCTTTTTTTATTTTTTACTTTAAGTTCTGGGCTACATGTGCTGAACATGCAGATTTGTTACATAGGTTTACATGTGCCATGGTGGTTTGCTGCACCCATTAACCTGTCATCTAGGTTTAAAACCCCATATGCATTAGATATTTGTCCTAATGCTCTCCCTCCCCTTTCCCCTAACCCCCACCCCACCACAAGCCTTGCACACACCAGCTTTTTAAACTCGGGCAAGGAGCACCTCTGAGTCCAAGTTTCTTTAACTTTAAATGAGAAAAATACTAAAACCTGACACTGAGGTTTGCAGGAAGAGGAAATAAGACAGCATGTGTAGGGTATATAGCAAATAGTAGGCACTAAAGAAATCAAAGTTACTATGATTAGCATTCAGTTCATCTTCAGTCTGTTGAAACATTACATATGGCAGTCACATTTAACAGCTCAGTAATATTGCATCATAATGAATAGTTGCATTACTTTACTTAACCATCTTCTAGTGGTTATGAAGTTCATTGCCAATTAATCACTATTAGAGAGCAAGTAAAAATAAGTCTCTTTGCCATGTAACATTTTTTGTATTGTGTTGTTTCCTTAATTCTCTTAGATAAATTATATTCTTGTGTCAAGTGATGTGGATGGCTTCTGCACAATTCTGATTTTCTAAGTCATTCATTCTCTGCATGATTGTCACGAGTCTTGCAGAGAAGACTCAATGAGAAGTTCTGTCAACCAAAATTTGTGACAGAGCTTCCGCTTCTTCTTCCAGCTCAGGTCGTACGATTGCAGAATCTTTTACTCAAAATTTAAATGTATGAAACAGCAAACAAGTTAAAGTTGTGTTTTGTTTTGGGTCAACTCTATTATAGCCCCAGAAACGCACACACACACACACACACACACAATTTCAGAAGTCAAATTCATGCTGGGCACAGCAGCTCACACCTGAAATCACAGCACTTTGAGAGACCAAAGTGGGAAGATTGTTTGAGCCCAAAAGTTCAACACCAGCCTGGGCAATACAGTGAGATATCTGTCTCTACAAAAAAAAAAAAAATATTTAAAAATTAGCCAGGCAGAGTGGCACACGCCTGTAGTTCCAGCTACTCACAAGGCTGAGGTGGGACGATTGCTTGAGGCTGAGAGGCTGAGGCTGCAGGGAGCTGTGATCACATCACAGCTGGGCAACAGAGGGAAACCCTGTCTCAAAAAAAAAAAAAAAAAAGGACAGAAGTCAAATTCAGATAATTCACACCTTTAGTTTCATAATTAGGTTGGTTTCACAGCTTTTTCCCCTTTTACTAAAAATAATTTGTGATTCTAGTTGCCATGTTTAAGATATACATAATGTAAATAATATGAAATACAGAGGAAAATTGTTTTAAATATATTAACAGTTTAAAAAAAAGACAAACAAATAAAACTAAAACAGCCAAAAATGATTGTAATAGTAGTGATTAATTCTGGGTGGTTGGATAATAGGAACAGCCATATTCTCCATCCTTTTCAATATTTTACAAGCATTCCACACGTTCTGGTCCATCTTAGAGCACAAGGGTGGGGGCAAGTTTGGGCATTTGTCACACTGACATGGATACAAGACCTGCCTGGCCATTCACTGATTAGATGACCCCTTGAACTTTACTGTCCGGTTCACAGGGTTTCTGTGAGGACTAAAAGATATTAAAGCAAATATAGCTGTCCCTAGTGAGTAATTGGCACTCCGTGAAGATTAGAGTCCCTCCCCTCTAAAATGGAGGTGAGGACAGTGCCACATGGTGGCCCCTGTGGCTGTTGGCCCCTTCCATGGGACCAGGTGAACATTCCTTCACTCATACTCCCTTGGTGCCACCTCCTTTAAGGCTGAGGCTCAGATGGATTAAGAATAAAGAGCAATTATAGAACAGATACTGGATAATCAGTTAATTAACATTTCAGAGATAAGGAAACAGAAATCTCAAATCCCACAGTATAAATGAATGGCAGGCTGGGTCAGAAGGATCCAGCTCATGAAAAAGTTCCACTCACAGCCTGAGGAGGCTTCCGGCTCCCAGCCTGGCTGGTCTTTTGCTTTCTCCTCTTATCTTGCTAAATCTTTTCTCTCCCTCTCCCTCCTCCTCCCTTTCTCCAATACTGTGCTCTCCCTTTTCTCTCTAGTTCCTGTTCTTACTTTGCTAGTTTTCCCCATATTTCCCTATTTTCCTCCCCTGGATTAACTGAACAGGTTGGGGTTTGCATTCTGTATTTTAACATTGTGGGAATGGAGGCTTTGATTTTTATGTCCCAAATATTTTATCAAGGTTTTTATTTTAAAAGGTGTACATATCATGAAAGAAGTATTTTATTTGAGTCATGGGAAAGTCACAGAAGGAAAGCCTCCCCTGGATATTTTGAGCCTGTCAGTTTGCTCTGTGAGTCTGCTTTCCAGATATGTCAGCAAGAGTGTGTAGCCCTTAAGAGTTTTCTTGGGATTCTCCAAAGAACTAACCCAAGGAACACAGAGGATTATCAGCCTCTCAGACCCACTCAATTCCTGGAAGATTCTGATACAACTACTGTCTCAGGTTCAATCGCTTTAGTCAGGGTAACAGGCATCCCCTCTGAGATCGCAGCCCAATGGTACAAGGTGGGGGACCTGGGGGATTGGCTGGTAGAAATTCAGGAAGAGGGGTCAAAACAACCCCAGCAAACTAATGTACTTTCCTTTCTGGCTTGAGCCCCAGTGGGCAGTGAAAGAAGTGTACGGCTGTATTAGTCTGTTCTCATGGTGCTAGTAAAGACATATCCAAGACTGATTAATTTATAAAGGAAAGAGATTTAACTGACCCACAGTTCCACATGGCTGAGGAGGCCTCTCAATCATGGTAGAAGGCAAGGATGAACAAAGTCATATCTTACATGGTGGCAGGCAAGAGAGAGTGCTTGTGCAGGGGAACTCCCATTTATAAAACCATCAGATTTCATGAGACTTATTCACTATCATGAGAACAGAATGGGAAAGACCTGACCCCATGATTTGATTACCTCCCACTGGGTCCCTCCCACAACATGTGGGAATTACGGGAGCTGCATTCAAGATGAGATTTCGGTGGGGACACAGCCAAATGATATCAACAACCAACTGTCACTTCTGTTGACAAATGGGCTGTGGTCCTCTACTCAGATGAAGATTACGAACATAATGGGTGGTAAAATCCACAAATGCCTGGACCTCAGACAACAGGGCCAATACAGGTTGACACTGCCATTTGCAAAAGGAGTGACTGCAATGAGCAGAGTTTAGATTGTCACACAAAAAAGTACGTTTTTATGAGAACAGTAACTCCTTGATCATCAACTTTTCCTGAAATGTCTGTCCAAATTCTCATCGGATTGAATACCATTTCTTGGTTACAAAGACAGAGAGACATGCCATCCTAGACATTTAGAAAAGGAGAAGCAAACTTTTGCATGGGTGTGTAAATGTTTAGATGTCAATCATTCAGAACAGCTATTAGAACCCCTGGCCTTTCCAAAGAACCCAGCTGCAAAGAGCTGCAGTTCACAAGAGCAGCACTGCCTAGCTGAGTGCTCACACTCCAGCTGCTGTGGTCTGGCCTTGACTTTGGACCTACCAGCTTTGATGACAGGGCAACCCAGACTTGCTCTCCTTGGATCTTATACCACTTAATGACAATCCCCCAGAATCCAGATTGGCCCATCCCTAACCTGACTCAATCTACACAATCAGGCTTAGGTATACTGTGCCCCTCGCTCTCTCCAATGACTAGAAGGCCCTGGTCTGGCCACGTTCTCCTGCCTAGTACTATTAGTAATGGTCATTTTGGGACTCATGACTAAGAAAGGACAGTAACGGAAAGCACTCAGAGCTCTTCTCCAGAAGAAGGAGGAAATCAACTGTCAGCCACAGTCCAGGCAATTGAGCATAAACACTGAAGTTTTTGCAGCCTGAAAACTATGACAAAAGGAAGGAGAAGCCACTGGGTGGCCAGGAGACTCTCATAGATTGCACCAGACAGAAAAATAGGAGATACCACCCACAGGGCAGACATGCCATGGAGATGGACATGGAGTGGAGGGGACAGAGACAGGAAGAGTATCTGTAAAGTGCCACATACTCTTAGGGTATCTGTAAAGTGCCACATACTCCCTTCATACTCTTAGAGGATCGTCATCCATCGCAGCAGATCGGTTCTGGGCAGAGCCCCCGAGACTCGCAGGACAGTTAGCTCTGATGGAATCTAAGACATCTAATTTAAGTTATCTGCATTTAAAATGATCTTAAAACAGTGAATTAAAGCACAATGCTTTTTTTAAATTTCCTATTGTTCTGTAGGTTGGCTAGGACTCAGCTTGATGATTCTCTCCTCTGGGGTCTCTCCTGAGCCAGCAGTCAGGTGGTAGACTGGCTGCACCTTCCAGGATATCTTCTCCCACATGTCTGGCTGGAATGCTGGGGTGTTTCTCTCTCCCAATGTGGTCTCACCACATGGGCTTCTTTCCATGGTAGCTGGACCCTAGGAATGACAGTCCAAGAGGACAGGTTCCCACTGATGGATGGTGCCACACATGTTAATGCTTCATTGACCAAAGCAGTGAAATGGCCAAGCCCAGATACACAAGAGCATACATACTGGGAGGTGAGGTGCATGGGAGCTGCGAATAAACAGATGACCATATCTGCACTCAGTCAATTGTTTTTGTGCTGCCAATATTTTATCTTATTTTGTTCTCTTCCTTTCTCCATTAACATTTTATATAGTTTTTGTGAAATTCCCTCCTTTTCTCAGCTGAGCCAAATGAAAAACAGATATTTCCCCCTTCACTTGAAGATTTTAAAATGAAGGCAGTGCCCCTTACCCTGCTCTTCTACTTAAACACACACACACACACACACACACACACACACACACACGAGACACACACCCATCATGATGGTGGCCATGGAAATCAGTTGGACAAACACCCAAAGCAGCTGAGCCCCTGGGAAAGCAGTCATTACCAGTGCTCAGCTAGCCTTACCTGAGAGTCTTTTTTCCAAACACTCTCAGCAAAAACTTTCCAGTGCCCTGAGTTTGGTTCTTCTTTTAAGGGAAGCTTCTTCCTCACATGATAGACATTGTTATGTCACTGGTTACAACAAGCTCTATCATGACTCAAGGACTTTCAAGACAGTAGCCTGAGCCCAATTACTGAATGGTATTGTTTCAACTTAATGTCATGAGATCTCTAAAAGATATTCACATGAAAGTTGACTGAAGCCTCTCTACTGTCATGGGACCAATTTCTTCATGGTACCCACAGCATAGTGACCTGCCACAGTCTCTGACAACTTGAATTAAGAAATAACTCCATCCCTTATTAATGGAAAACTTGATTGAAATGGAAATTGTATGTACTTCTCCACTTAATCACTGAACAATGCTGGAAGAGTTCTGCAGGCATTTTGGCTGCATTTACCACCTTCTATTTCTTTTGTGAGTAGGGAAAATTCATGCAAAGCAAAAATACATTTAAATGAAATAAGGATTGGGGCAGGCTCAGCCAGACAGAAAATCTGCAATCTAAATAACAAAGAATTCCAGGACCTGAATTGGCAGCAATCTAACTAGCTCCACTTTCAAATATATAGTTAATAAAGAATACATTGGATCACACTGCATGCTCTTAACTTTGAGTTTGATAAGTTACTAAGACGCTCAGCACTGCTCATTTTGATGCTCACTAGGTAAGGAAAATGGGTGGTGTCCTAATCCAAAGGTTGGTCGGTACAAAAGAAAGATCACTTACAGTCAAAATTGTTTTGCTGATCCCCTGGGCAAGCACCATGTTGGCGAGCAATAAAACAACTCTCAGCATTTCCAAACCAGTCAGCTTGTCTTCCAGCTTTGGAAGAGATGGCTGTTTCTTCCACTGCACTTGAAGGTAAAACACTTGGCTTGCCTGTAAGGATCGGTGGTGCAAAAACTGTATTTAAATGCTAGCATCACACTCGGTACAGTGAGAGGATTCCTGCATGAGAAGCCATCAGAAGATGAGCCAATTCCTGTTTTCAATCTCACTCTGGGTCTAAAACACACCTTCACTGAATGGAGTACTGGCCTTTATTGGCTGCTCTATTCATGTGATTTTTCTTTCTTTCTCCCTCCTCCTGACCTCTCTCTGACAGACACAAGGAGTTGTCACCACTCTCTTACAAGTTTTAGAAGATAGTATAATAGCCGGGCGCGGTGGCTCAAGCCTGTAATCCCAGCACTTTGGGAGGCCAAGGCGAGTGGATCACGAGGTCAAGGGATCGAGACCAACCTGGTCAACATGGTGAAACCCCGTCTCTACTAAAAATACAAAAAATTAGCTGGGCATGGTGGCATGTGCCTATAATCCCAGCTACTCAGGAGGCTGAGGCAGGAGAATTGCCTGAACCCAGGAGGCGGAGGTTGCGGTGAGCCAAGATCGTGCCATTGCACTCCAGCCTGGGCAACAAGAGCGAAATTCTGTCTCAAAAAAAAAAAAGAAGATAGTATAATAAATGGTTAAAACCAGACATCTGACTGCATAGGTTCAAACCCGGCCCCTCTACTTCTTAGTCTGTGACCATTACAAGACATTTATTTCTCTGTGCTTAATGTTCTCATCTGATAAACAGGAATAGTAAGGTTCCCTCATGGGGTTGTGAACGAAGCATTTAATGCTGGATCACAGTACACCAACAATAATGCTATCACGGCTAGTAGGGGTACAACAGTAACAGCAGTATTGTTGTTTTTGTTATTACTGCAACAACTCAAATTTTAATATCCAATTTAAGTTCAGCCGGGCCACAGTCCCAAACCCAGGGCTGTCCACAGGCAGGAGAAATAAATGCAGGAGTCCCTTCATGCCTCAACACCAAGTCCACGTTGCTGCATATCCCCTTCTGACCTTAGTATCTCAAACAGCCATTTTAAAATCATGCATCCCATGATGGGGATTGCCGCTCCATAGTCAGTCCTGTGAATTTCACTGTCCAATCCCTTGCTGCCAGGCTTTCTGCCCAGGACCCCAGCCATCTCTTCTTACTGGATGGCAGCCTTTGATTCCCTCCTATTAGGTCACAGAATCTCCCTCTAAAGAGATTCAGCTCTCCTATTCACTCCCTCTATTCTGCTTCTCATATTACCAACCAAACTCCTGGCTGCTCAGCATCACCCATGATCACCCACTGCTGGCCCTGCATGGACCTAGCTCCTAATGTCCCCAGCCCCACAGAATGACAGTAAATAGACAACAGTTGCTGAGCACATACCAGCCATTGTTCTGTGAACTTAATGCAAAGTAACTCATGTTCTCTTCACGTCAACTTTAGGAAGTAGGTACTATTATTAGTTCATTTTCACTTATAAGGTAACTGAAGCACAGAGAGGTTCAGCAGTTTTCCTGAGAAAGCACAGCTACTTAATTGTGTATCCAAGATCAACCCTAGAATTGTGGCTATAACCCATCCTACAGTATATAGGAAAAGCCTCCTAAAACACTGTGTGTGTGTGTGTGTGTGTGTGTGTGTGTGTGTCCATGATATAAGAAAAAATGCTTGGATCGGGTGCAGTGGCTCACGCCTATAATCCCAGCACTTTGGGAGGCTGAGGTGGGCTGATCACCTGAGGTTAGGAGTTCGAGACCAGCCTGACTAACATGGCAAAACCCCGTCACTACTAAAAATACAAAAATTAGCTGGGTATCATGGCACATGCCTGTAGTCTCAGCTACTAGGGAGGCTGAGGCAGAAGAATCACTTGAACCCGGGAGGCAGAGGTTGCAGTGAGCCAAGATCGCGCCACTGCACTCCAGCCTGGGTAATGAGAGTGAAACTCCGTCTCAGAAAAAAATAAAGAAAAAAGGAAAAAATGCTTTGGAAGGTGCTAGTGAAATATAAACTTCTTTTTGTATTGCAGCATTTAATACAAGGTTTTAAAATAGGAGGAAAACAAAAAACATTTACTGATTGAACAACCCTTGCAGCTGGAAAACCTCCCACCCAAAAGCAGGCATATCAGTTTCTTCAGACTAGATTTTCTGTTCCTGAACATCTTTGTGCTCTGATTTTGATCCCCAAGGCCTGAAGATGGACCTTCCAGGATGGAATCACCTCCTGCTGTCATTCTCACCAATTTTTTGCCCCACCTGCAGTGGAACCTGGGACTTACTTTGAGGTGTAACCAATAGCCCTCGTCCACAGTTTCTCTCTTTCTATGGAGCTTACATAGCATTCATGTGACCATAAGCCCATCCCTCAAATGCTGGCCTTACACTTGCTGCTGTGGTTGAACCCCAAGCTTTAGTCTGGGCTGGGGGTAACTGTCTTGTTGCTATCCAGCAAGCACTGGGTAATTCCCTAGGATTTTGAGAGGCAAATGTGCAATCTGCCACGTGCTATGAGCTCCTTGGAGACACCAGGTCATTAAGTACCAGCCCTTCTTATTTCTGGGCTCTTTAGAATTGAGCAACGTCCTTTTCACACACAAAAAAACATCAAAAATTATAACTCCCTATTAAATGCTGAGCCCATTTACAGAGGCTTCAGCAAGAGACATAGCTCATTCAATTTTTGCTTCATCAGGCAGTTTGGAAAGCACTTTCTATGAATACTCAAAAGGTACATTTCAAGTATACCTTAACATTTCATGTGATTAGAACTCAGTTTAAATTCCAACTAAATAAGCAAAGAGCCAAAGCGTGCCTTTAAGATGAGACACAATATTACTATCATTTTCTCTACTGTACCAGTTACTCCATGCTGGGAAGAATCTAATCCAAAATCAATTCTCATGATGCAGGAATCATCAATCAAACTGACATAAAAACTGTCATTGGGAGGATAAATGATTTTGGAGAACAAACATTTCATTGAAGTTGTGCAGCTTCTCTGGGGAAAACGTAAAAGTCTGTTTCCAGTTGACTAGGTCTGCCTGGAATCACCCACGGTTTGGACAAAGATGCCAAGCACTCTCTCAGCTTGGCCAACATTCATAATAACAGTAACAAAACATTATAATCAGAAAACTCTTTACAAAGTGGGTGTAATCACATCTGATCCTACAGCAACGCTATGACGTCAGTATCATTATCCCCATTTTAGAGCTCAGAGAACAAAGTGAGAGGTCATGAGACTTGCCCAATATTACACAGCAAATTTGTTCATTCATTTAATAAATATTTATTGAGAAATCACCATGTACCAGCATCAAGATACATACTCGGGGACAAGAGAAGAAGAGGAAATTTTCCCTGTCTGAATAATATTTGGAGACATCAGCTATAGGATTTCTTCCTGCTATCTCTCCTCTTTCCCTGACCTTCTCCTTTCTCCTTTAAGTAAGGCTTTTCACCAGCTCTGAGCCCACAGCCCCAGCGGTAATATTTGGCAGGGAGAAACAAAAGTAGCTCATATGGCTTCTGGCTCTAATGTTCCAAAAGCCTAAATTCTTAGCAAAACCTTAAACATTTAAAAAAAAAAAAAAAAAAAAAAAGGACGTGCCTTAAAGAAACTTAAAGAAAGAATTTTTCCCAGACTAGACCAAGGTTCCCCCAGTACACAGAGGAAAGGAGAAGAGAACAAGAGGAAGACAAGATCAAGGGGTTCTGGGAGAAGAGGGGGCCTGTGCCTCCTTCCCAACAGTGCCACCAGGGAGGAGGATGCCCTAAAGGGGAAATAGCAGTGTGTTTGTCTAAGCTTCCTGGAACCTAGCCTCACCTGTGTGGTTAGGAGTAGGATATAGTCAAGTCATTTGTTAGGACCACAAACACAGAAACAACGGATGGCTCCACGAAATTGACCTGTTTGGACTGCTCACCCTGTCTCATAGGACCCTGGAACTAGGGGACATGTCTGAGGCTGGGGACTCCAAATATAAATAAAAAGTTGAGCCAGGTGCAGTGGCTCAAGCCTGTAATCCCAGCACTCTGGGAGGCCGAGGCGGGTGGATCACGAGGTCAAGAGATCAAGACCATCCTGGTCAACATGGTGAAACCTCGTCTCTACTAAAAATACAAAAAATTAGCTGGGCGTGGTGGCGCGTACCTGTAATTCCAGCCACTCGGGAGGCTGAGGCAGGAGAATTGCCTGAACCAAGGAGGCGGAGGTTGTGGTGAGCCAAGATCGCGCCATTGCACTCCAGCCTGGGTAACAAGAGCGAAACTCCATCTCACGAAAAAAGAAAGGAAATAAAAAGTTGAATATAGAAAATAAAGAGATACTTTAGTTCTAATGCACCTCTGTTTATGGTCCGAAATCATACCTACTACTCAGATAATGAAAATTAGTGGAGAAGGAAGCCTCATTTATAAAAAGGTAGCATAATTTCCCAGTCCGTTGACCTTCTGCAAATAACTAAAATTGGGCACAGTGGCTTATACCTGTAGTTTCAGCTACTCCGGAGGCTGAGGCAGGAGGACTGCTTGAGCTTGGGAATTTGAAACCAGTCTGGGCAACATAGTGAAACCCATTTGTATAAAAATAAAATAATACTAAAATATTACCTGATGCCTCCGAGGAGCACACAGAATTTGCAAGGGAGCTGAAATTTGAAAGAAGGGATTGGTACCAGGTGAGTTCCCCCTCTTTGTGGCTTTGGTTTACAGGGCCGCTGTGGTCATGACATGACATAAAGTGGCTTCTGGAAGGAAACTTGTCATCTCTCTGGCCAGAGGAAAGACGAGGAAAAGTAAGGGAACATTCCAGAGAGAAGAAAGCTAAAGAAGAGGTGCCCAGTGTCACATGCAACTCTGCCCAGTCACTGGCCGGCTTCTGAGTCATAAATATGGGGGCAGGCTGCAAACATCACAGCTTTAAGAACTGAGGGGTGCTGGAAACTGAGCTGAGATTTGGGCCGCAGCCCAGCTACTATAACCATGCTCAATGAAATAAGGGAAAATATGCTCATAATGAAAGAAATCTTAGCAGAAGAGTAGAAAACATAAAAAAGAACTAAACGGAAACATTAGAACTGAAGAAGACAATATCTGAAAATTATAAATCCACTGGATGGGCTTAATACCAGAATGGATATGACAAAGGTCAGTGACTTTGAAGACGAAAAGAAATAATTATCCAATCTGAAGAACAGAAGGAAAAAACATTGAAAAAAAAAGAGTCAAAAGAGCCTACGAAACAATGGAACAATTTCAAACAGCCTAACATACCTCCAGAAAGTGAAGACAAAGGGAAGGGGACAGAAAAATATTTAAGAAACAGTGGTTGACATCACTTCCAACTAGCAGTCCCCTATTCTTTTGCTTTACCTCCACATGGAGAGAGACCTGGGATTCAGACTTGCTTTGAAGCTTGGCTATTATTCCCCACAAATTTGATGAAAAACATAAATTTAAAGATTTCATATGCTCAGCAGACACCAAACAGCATACATACAAAGAAAACTAAAAGTATGCTTAGGCGCATCACTGCCAAAAAAGAGAGAGAGAGAGAGAGAGAGAGAGGAGACATTAAAAAAAAAAAGTCTTGACAACAACAAGAAAAACACAACAAATCACATAAAGAGTTTGCAAAAAAAAAAGGACTCAAATGCCAGCAAATGTATCATCATGGAGAGGCTGGGCGCGGTGTCTCACACCTATAATCCTGGCACTTTCAGAGGCCAAGGCAGGTGGATTGCTTGAGATCAGGAGTTCAAGACCAGCCTGACCAACATGGTGAAACCCCATCTCTACTGAAAATACAAAAATTTGCCAGACATGGTGGCATGTGCCTGTAATCTCAGCTTCTCGGGAGGCTGAGGCACAAGAATCATTTGAACTTGGGAGGTAGATGTTGCAGCCAGCTGAGATGGTGCCACTGCACTCCAGCCTGGGCAACAGAACGAGACTCTGTCTCAAAAAAAAGAAGAAAAAAAAGGACAGAAAAGAAAAGAAATCATGGAGGATAGACCACATCAACCCAGAGCTCTATATCCAGGGAAAATACCCTGAAGAATGAAAGTGGCAAGAAGATGGGTATGGATAGCATGAAACTAAGAGACTCTGAAAAACATACCTACACTATAAGAAATGCTAGCTGGGCCCATCGTCTGTATGGGGTGTTGAGGGGACTCGGGGGCAGTGGGGGCTCTCAGTGGGGGCTGCAGTGGGGCGGGAGGACCTGGACATGGAGCTGAGGGGCCGCCCTGCAGGAAGATGAATAAGGGCTGGCTGGAGCTGGAGAGCGACTCGGGCCTCTTCACCCTGGAAGATTTCAGTGTCAAAAGGGTGCAAGTGGAGGAGATCTATGACCTTCAGAGCAAATGCCAGGGCCCCATATATGGATTTATCTTACTGTTCAAATGGATCAAAGAGCACCGGTCATGGGCAAGGTCTCTACCTTCGTGGATGATACATCCATGATTGATGACAGTATTGTGAATAACATGTTCTTTGCCCACCAGCTGATACCCAACTCTTGTGCCACTCATGCCTTGCTGAGTGTGCTCCTGAACTGCAGCAACGTGGACCTGGGGCCTACCCTTAGCCGCATGAAGGACTTCACCAAAGGCTTCAGCCCTGAGAGCAAAGGATATGTGATTGGCAATGCCCCAGAGTTGGCCAAGGCACATAATAGCCATGCCAGGCCCGAGCCGTGCCACTTCCTTGAAAAGCAGAATGGCCTTAGTGCAGTGCAAACCACGGAGGCGTTCCACTTCATCAGCTATGTGCCTATCACAGGCCGGCTCTTTGAGCTGGATGGGCTGAAGGTCTACCCTATTGACCTTCAAAAAGACTTAGGCTCCCATACAAAAATAGTGGGAGACTTTAACACCTCACTGTCAATATTAGACAGATCAATGAGACAGAAAATTAACAAGGATATTCAGGACTTGAACTCAGCTGTGGACCAATCAGACCTAATAGACGTCTACAGAACTCTCCACCCCAAATCAACAGAATATACATTTTTCTCAGCACCATGTCACACTTATTCAAAAATTAACCACATAACTGGAAGTAAAACTCTCCTCAGCAAATGCAAAAGAACAGAAATCATAGCAGTCTCTCAGACCACAGTGTAATCAAATTAGAACTCAATATTAAGAAACTAACTCAAAACTGCACAACTACATGGAAACTGAACAACTCACTCCTGAATGACTACTGAGTAAATAACAAAATTAAGGCAGAAATAAATAAGTTATTTGAAACCAATGAGAACAAAGACACAACATACCAGAATCTCTGGGACACAGCTAAAGCAATGTTTAGAGGGTCTAAATGCCCACAGGAGAAAGTGGGAAAAATCTAAAATCAACACCCTAACATCACATTTAAAAGAACTAGAGAACCAAGAGTAAACAAATTCAAAAGTTCGCAGAAGACAAGAAATAACTAAGATCAGAGCAGAACCGAAGGAGACAGAGACACAAAAAAAAACCTTCAAAAAATCAATGAATCCAGGAGATGTTTTTCTGAAAAGATTAACAAAATAGATAGACACTAGCCAGACTAATAAAGAAGAAAAGAGAGAAGAATTGAATAGACCGAATAAAAAAAATGATAAAGGAGATTTCACCACTGATCCCACAGAAATACAAACTACCATCAGAGAAAACAATAAACACCTCTAGAAAATAAACTAGAAAATCTAGATGAAATGAATAAATTTCTGGACACATACACGCTTCTCAAGACTCAACCAGGAAGAAGTTGAATCCCTGAATGGGCCAATAACAAATTCTGAAATCGAGGCAGTAATTAATAGCCTACCAACCAAGAAAAGCCCAGGAACAGAGAGATTCACAGTCGAATTCTACCAGAGGTACAAAGAGGAGCTGGTACCATTCCTTCTGAAACTATTCCAAACAATAGAAAAAAAGGAACTCCTCCTAACTCATTTTATGAGGCCAGCATCATCCTGATACCAAAACCTGGCAGAGACACGACAAAAAATGAAAATTTCAGGCCAATATCCCTGATGAACATCAATGTGAAAATCCACAATAAAATACTGGCAAACCAAATTCAGCAGCACATCAAAAAGCTTATCCACCATGATCAAGTCTGCTTCATCCCTGGGATGCAAGACTGGTTCAACATATGCAAATCAATAAACATAATTCATCACAAACAGAACCAATGACAAAAAACACGATTATCTCAACAGATGCAGAAAAGGCCTGTGACAAAATTTGACATCCCTTCATTCTAAAAACTCTCAATAAACTAGGTATTGATGGAACATATCTCAAAATAATAAGAACTATTTATAATAAACCCACAGCCAACATCATACTAAATGGGCAAAAGCTAGAAGCATTCCCTTTGAAAACTGGCACAAGACAAGGATGTCCCCTCTCACCACTCCTATTCAAAATAGTATTGGAAGTTCTGGCCAGGGCAATCAGGCAAGAGAAAGAAATAAAGGGTATTCAAAGAGGAAGAGAGGAAGTCCAATTGTCTCTGTTTGCAGATAACGTGATTTTATATTTAGAAAACCCTATCAACTCAGCCCCAAATCTACTTAAGCTGATAAGCAACTTCAGCAAAGTCGTAGGATATAAATTCAGTGTGCAAAAATCACAGGCATTCCTATACACCAATAATAGACAAACAATCATGACTGAACTCCCATTCACAATTCTTACAAAGAGAATAATACCTAGGAATACAACTTACAACAGATGTGAAGGACCTCTTCAAGGAGAACTACAAACCACTACTCAGGGAAATAAGAAAGGACACAGACAAATGGAAAAACAGTCCATGTTCATGGATAAGAAGAATTAATATCATGAAAATGGCAATACTTCTCAAAGTGATTTACAGATTGGGGCTATTCCCATCAAGCTACCATTAACTTTCTTCACAGAATTAGAAAAAGCTACAATAAATTTCATATGGAACCAAAAAAAAGAGCCCATATAGCAAAGGCAATCCTAAGTAAAAAGAACAAAGCTGGAGGCATCACCCTACCTGACTTCAAACTATACTACATGGCTATAGTAACCAAAATAGCAGGTACTGGTACCAAAACAGAGATATAGAACAATGGAACTCAAAAGAGGCCTCACAAATAATGCCACATCAACAACCATCTGATCTCTGACAAACCTGACAAAAACAAGCAATGGGGAAAGGATTCCCTATTTAATAAATGGTGTTGGGAAAACTGGCTATCCATGTGGAGAAAATTGAAACTGGACTTCTTCCTTACATCTTACACAAAAATTAATTCAAGATGGATTAAAGACTTAAATGTAAGACCTAAAACCACGAAAACTCTAGAAGAAAACCTAGGCAATACCATTCAGGACATGGGCATAGGCAAAGACTTCATGACTAAAACACCAAAAGCAATGGCGATGAAAGTCAAAATTGACAAATGGGACCTAATTAAACTAAAGATCTTATGCACAGTAAAGGAATCTATCATTACGGGGAACAGACAAACTACAGAATGGGAGAAATTTTTTGCAATTTATTTATCTGCCAAAGTGCTAATATCCAGAATCTACAGTATCTTAAACAAATTTACAAGAAAAAAACAACCCCATCAAAAAGTGAGCAAAAGGTATGAACAGACACTTCTC
This sequence comes from Saimiri boliviensis, assembly GCF_048565385.1. NCBI lineage: Eukaryota > Metazoa > Chordata > Mammalia > Primates > Cebidae > Saimiri > Saimiri boliviensis. Next base: position 62,571,465 of record NC_133460.1, read on the forward strand.
AAAAGAAGACATTTATGTGGCCAGCAAACATATGAAAAAGCACTCATCATCACTGGTCATTAAAGAAATTCAAATCAAAACTACAATGAGATACTATCTCATGCCTGTTAGAATGGTGATCATTAAAAAGTCAGGAAACAACAGGTGCTGGAGATAATGTGGATAAATTAGAATGCTTTTACACTTTTGGTGGGAGTGTAAATTAGTTCAACCATTGTGAAGACAGTTTGACAATTCCTCAAGGATCTATAACCAGAAATTCCATTTGACCCAGCAATCTCATTACTGGGTATATACCCAAAAGATTGTAAATCATTCTACTATAAAGACACATGTACACATATGTTTATTTCAGCACTGTTTACAATAGCAAAGAGGAACCAACCCAAATGCCCATTGGTGATAGACTGGATAAAGAAAATGTGGCACATATACACCATGGAATACTATGTAGCTATAAAAAAGGATGTATTCATGTCCTTTGCAGAGACATGGATGAAGCTGGAAACCATCATTCTCAGCAAACTAACACAGGAAAAGAAAACCAAACACTGCATGTTCTCACTGGTAAGTGGGAGTTGAACAATGAGAACGCATGGACACAGGGAGAGTAACATGACACACTGGGGCCTGTCACAGGGTTGGGAGCTAGAGGAGTATTACCATTAGGAGAAATACCTAATGTAGATGACAGGTTTATGGGTACAACAAACCACCATGGCATATGCATACCTATGGAACAAAACTGCATGTTCTCAACATGTATCCCAGAACTTAAAATATAATTGTTTCAAAATACCATATGAAATTGCCTTTGGGCTATCTGTATAAGCTGTATATAAAACATAAATTTTGTGTTTAGATTTGGGACCCATCCCCAAGATCGCACATTATGTATACGTAAATATTCCAAAATTTGAAAAAAAAATCGAAAATCAAAAACACTTCTGTTCCCAAGAAATCTGGATAAGAGATATTCAACCTGTATCTCTAGCGCTTAAAGAGATGGCACAAAGGAGGAACTAAGAATTTGGAAGACACTTTTTCCCTCCAAGGCTAAGATTAATGCCTCTTTAAAGAGGCTGTAGCAACCCACAGCAGCACACAGGCCTACAGAGGCAAAGAAATTTGCCAGGCTGTGGAATACAGCTGGTCTGCAGGAGCAGCCCATGGGATAGCACAGAAACTTACCAGAGGGTGCAAGCCAGCTGCAGCTGGCCCAGAAGGCATGGCCTGCTGGGGTGCTGGTGAGCCTGGGCTAGCCAACAGGCAGAGGCTTCCTGGGTAGCAGTCAAAACGCTCTGGAGAGTGAGGACGCCCGGACCTTCTGCATATTGGTATGCCAGCAGCCATGCAATAGGAGAAAAAAGAACCCAAGAACCAGAAAAGGCTTTTTTTTTTTTTTCTCCCCTGCCAGACTTGCAGCCCTCTTGTGCCCTCTATTGGCAGAGCATAAGATTGCACCAGTTGGCAAACGAGAAACAGAAGTGTGGATCTGGAATTGAAAGGCAATAAATTGATAACTGGCCTAAATGTATAGCCTAATTTCTAGGGACCCCACAAAGGAAAAAAAAATTCAAAAACATTTAAGTAATTCAAATACAAGAAGAAAGGGAGAATGAAGGAATAAGACACAAAAGGGGTAAGTAAAAAATGGTAGACTTAATCTCAAAATTATTATCTTAATTGAAAGAAGTCAGATCCAACAGAGTGCCTACTGGGTGATTTCATTTATGCAAATTTTTAGAAAATGCTCCCTAACTTATAAAGACACAAAACAGAATAGCGGCTGTCTGTGACTAGAGAAGGGGAGGAAAGGATGGGCCACAAAGTGGCATGAGGGAACTTTGGGGATGATGTAAATGTTCTATATATTGATTATCTTGGTGGTTTCATGGATATATACATTTGTCATAAAATGCATCATTAAACCATGTACTCTAAATGGATGCAGTTTATTGTACAACAATTTTATCTCAATACAAATTTTAAAAGGTAATAGATAAAATGTATCAATAGGTGCAAGTGGGCTGCGGAGCTGGAAGCGCAGGGGAAGAAGAGCTGAATGGCCATCCAATGGATGTAGTGCCCTCCCTATGCTGTGCTGTGCTTTGCAGCCTGTACATCACCAACAGAAACTAAGTCTTATGAACCCAGTCCCATCTAGAGAAATACACAGCCTCAAAAAATCAGCTTTCCAGACCCAAGCATCGTAGAGCTACAGTGGGTAGTACTTTGCTGTCCAAGGTATCTGCTGGATTAATACAACTACTCATGGCAGAATGAGAGAATCACCTGTTAGGTAGGACCTAGATAGAGACATCTCCTAGAGCCTCCAGGATATGGCTTCTGGCTTTGATGGACAGATAACTCCAGGAGCCCAACAGCCCCCTTGGAGGAGCACTGAAACGTGAAGGCATAGTCAACAAAGACAGGATGCTGAAGTCAGAAACCACACTGAGAGTCAGGACTTTAACCTATATCCAAACATTTACTTCCCTTTTCCCCCTTGGATGTCTTTAAAAATCAAAGGAAATAAATTTGTCCTATGTAATTCACCAGTATGGTAAAAACCTCTCCCATACCTATCAACTTCAGCGAACTTGAAATTGGATGATTTGGGAATAGAACAAGAAGGTTTTTCTGAGTCTAATAAAATGGTCTGCGAGTATTTCTTTAGATGAACCAAAAAGGAAAACGCCTCAAAACAAAAATACTCCAACTAATTGATATACAGTTTATTTTGCACATATCAAGCACAGAACTAATTGCTAAGTGGAAAGGGAAGTCTTGAGAACTGAACTGTCCAAACACAGTGATCTGCTAACAGTAATACAAATAGAAGTGTGTGAATTGAAGCCATAAAAATGTTTCTCTTTTAGTATATAAAATGTTAAAAGATTGATGGCCAAGCACAGTAGCAATCCCAGCTGCGTGGGCGGGCTTAAGTGGCAGAATCCCTTAGCCCAGGAGTTCAAAGCCAGCGTGGGGAACGTAGAGAGGCCCCCTCAAAGATCCAAGTGAGCACCATTCCCTTTGAAGTCATCGTTATGGAAAACCATGCATTTATTCCCAAGCTTGTTCAGAAAGAGTATTTTAGAATTGAATTATTTTACCATCATCTTAAATATTCTTTGTACCCACAGGTCTTCTTTACGTTACAATCTGAACACAGCTATTCCAGAACAAACAATATAAAGTATAACATCATTGGTTAATATACTGGACACCACAGATAATCAATAAATGTTGAAGTTATTCATCTTTCGTCAATAGTGATGAACTTTCTTATTCAGATTTCATTTTTGGCAATACAGAGAAGTGACTTGGAATAAAAATTACTCACTTGTTTACTCTTTATTGAACCCACTATGTTTCGGACACTGGTCTGAATCTGCACAGGGAAGACTGGCTTGACGCTATAGGGTGAGTTTCAGAATCTGCCCTGGCAATGTGATTGAGCAAGTTACTGAAACTTCTAGGTCTGTTTCTTCTCCTGCAATAACGGAGTGATAATAACAATGACCTAAAAATGGCCCCTTTGAGTGGCTGTGTATTTATTCCAGAATTAAAAGTTTTACGGACTGAATTGTGTTTCCCCAAAATTGTTGAAGCCCTAACAATTTTGACAGTATTGGATGGCCTTTAAAGAGGTAATTAAGGCAAATTTGGTCCTTCGCTTGCATTAGCCATCTGCAAGTCAAGGAGAGGGGCCTCAGGAAGAACCAACCTGCCAACATCTTGATGTTGGCTCCACCTTTCAGAACCATTAGAAAATAAATTTCCACTGTGAAAGTCACCTAGTCTGTGATGCTTTGTGACGGTAGATCTAGCAACCTAATACAAAGGGAATATGGATTTATTCCAGCTCTGTATGCTCCAGATAAGGCCATCCTCTCCAGTCTCCCCATTACCATTGGCAGGATGGAAGAGGAAATGCCCAAGTATATAATAACCCTGGCCAGATTCCGCCACCTCTCTCTTAGTCCCCCAACCCTTGACATTCACAGCTTTGCCAAACAGCTTACATTGATTCCAGCAAGGTTAATTCCTCCTTGCTGTCTATCTGATTATCACAAGAAAACCAAGACTCTCGGACTCCTCATCACTCAGATCCTCTCCTTCTCAAATCCCTAGCTTTACGCCAACTCCTAAAAATTTTTTCCTGTGTAACCTATAAAATCACAAGGCCTTATCAGCAAATAGAGAAGACTATTTTGATAATCTGTTTTTGAAGAGTTCCCTTTGTTTTCCCTCTTTACAGAAACTTTGTTCTCCCTGAAAACATTGCTTCTCCTGCAGCCCTCTTCAGGGCTGGTGATTTTCTCAAGCACATGCTTCATATCACTGGGCCTGGTGATTAGGAAGGGTATTCTGCTTGTTCTTTGTAGCAGATCCTAAAACAATTTCCCTTTCTCTTCCCTAAACACCCAGCCTTGAAGCCCACACCATAGACAATGCATCATTTCCTCCTATTGAAGTCTTCACTGAACCTCAACATCCCTGGGTTTTGTCTTCCCATTCTCTCTAACGTGACTCCCACACTCTCTAACGTGACTTATTATAATTCCTGGTGAATGAATTTGAAATTCTCAGAAATAGGACTCCCGGGCCTCTCAATTTCTTGACATCCTCATTTCCAAAAAAAGTTTATTCTCTACTGTATCTATGCCATGACTCTCAAAGTCATATTCTAGATTGTCTCATGTATCATCCATGCTTGTTCTTTCTCTCTAACCTCAGTTTGAAGCCTTAAATTCTGTTCATCATTCCTACATTTCATTCACTCATCCAACAAAATGAATGTTGTTCCAGGCACTGTTCAAGATGTTGGTGATATAGGACTAATTCAAATGGGCAAAAATCTACACTTCTTGAATTTACGTAGGGTTGAGGGAGATGATAAACCAGATGTATCCTATTTAATTTGTAATAAGTGCTAAAAAAATATAAAGCAAGAAAGAAGGGTGGGCCATATTGAAGAGGTCCACTTTTTTAAAGGGTGGCCAGGGATACATACACACACACACACACACACACACAATATTTGAGCAAAGACCTGAATGCTGCAGGACTGAGCCAGGAAGTCATCTGAAAAAAGAGTATTCCTGAAGGAGCAAACAGCAAATGCAACGGACAGGAAATAAAAGGTTATCTGAGGTGTTTGAGAAACAGTGAGTAGACCAATGTGGTCAAAAAGGACCATCCATGGAGGGAGAAGGAGGAAAACAGAGTAGAAACATGGGTAGGGGATGGGAAACCAGATCTAGTAGGGTACGCTAATCGGCTATGGTAAGGACTTTTGCTATTAGATGCATCACCATTGGAAATTTGCAACAGAGGAGTGGCATGGTCTTTCCAGTGTGTTTCACAATACTTCAATTCTCAGACTCTTTTAACCTTATCAGGACTTTCAATCCACTGATCCAACCTCACTGTCTCTCCTATAGTCACTCCCTTGCAAATTCCCTCAACTCCTTTGCCTCTCTCACTGCCGTGTTCATCTGGAAAAAACAACACCTAGTTAAATCCAACTTTGTGCCTACTCTGCACCTGCACTCCCAGTTAACCACAGCTGGAGACAAGCACCCAAACATACCAACTTAAATTCACAGTTACTAAACCAAGCTTTTAGTGTGCCCTGGCAATCCTGCTGCATTCCTTTAATTATCATCTCATGAGACTGCTTCACAGCCTCTGTTCTCTTGACAAAACTCTCTCACCTCCTCCCCACCCTATCAGTTTATTTCCATTCCCTCACAAAACAAAAACAAACAAAAGAAAATATCCACACCCTCCCAGTGCTGTGTTTATCAGCCTATCCCCATCTGTGCCTATACATCTGCCTTCCCTCCTGCTATTAAAGGAAGGTTGTCCTCACTCATCTCCAGGTCTATGCTTCTGCTTAGACGATGGATCTTACCCTCTTACCCACTCAATGACCTACCTCAAGCCATTGTTCCATGTCTATCCTGAATCACCAATTTTTCTCCTTTCTACAGGGTAATTCCTATCAACATACATAATTTTAATTATTTCATCTTTAATTCAAAGACGAAAATTTTTTTTTTTGAGACAGAGTTTCACTCTTGTTGCCTAAGCTGGAGTACAATAGCACAATCTTGGCTCACCGCAACCTCTGCCTCCCAGAGTCAAGTGATTCTCCTGCCTCAGCCTCCCAAGTAGCTGGGATCACAGGCATGTGCCACCACATGTGCCTGGCTAATTTTGTATTTTTAGTAGAGACAGGGATTCTCTATATTGGTCAGGCTGGTCTCAAACTCCCAACCTCAGTAATCCACCCACCTCAGCCTCCCAAAGTGCTGAGATTACAGGCATGAGCCATCACTCCTGGCCAACTATATATATATATATATATATATATATATATATATAGTATTCTACATCTCCTTCTAGCAAATTCCATTTCTCTGTCCTCTTTAAAGCTTGTCTACACTCACTGTTATGGATTGAATTGTGTCCCACCAAAACTCTTATGTTGAAGTCTAATCCTCACCACCTCAGGATGTGACCTTATTTGGAGATACAGTCATTGCAAATGTAATTAGTTAAGATGACATCACACGGGAGTAGAGTGGGCCCCTAATCTGATATGACTAGTGTCCTTATAGAAAGGGGAAATTTGAACACAGAGTCACACAAGTGAAAAAGAAGGCAGAGATCAGGCTGATGCAACAAAAGCTAAGGAACACCAAAGATTACCAGCAAACCAACCCCAGAAGCTAGGAGACAGGCATGGAGAGAGTCTCCCTTACAGCCTCCAGAAAGAGCCATCCCTGATGACACTTTGATCTTGGAGTTCTAGCCTCCAGAAATATGAGATGCATTTCTGTTTTCTAAATCACCTAGTTTGCGGAACTCTGTTTACAGTAGCCCTAGCAAACTAATACAATGGCAATCTGATTTTCTCCTGTCTCTTCTCAACCTATTCCAGTCAGGTTTTGCCACCATTTCAATAAAACAACTCATTTCTAAGTCTCCAATGGCATCCACATTGTTGAACCAAGAGGCTGATGTTTAATCCTTGTGTTAATTGACTTATCAACACAAACAGTTGCTCAAACAACTTTCTTGACATGCTTTCTGCACTTGCCTTCTAAGACACCATTTCCTTAAATAGTCCTTCTACCTCATAAGTTATACCATCTAAATTCTTTATACTGGTTGCTCCTCTTTCTGTTTTTCATTTACTATTTGTGATATGCATGCAAAATAATATGTATATGTACGGCCGGGCACGGTGGCTCAAGCCTGTAATCCCAGCACTTTGGGAGGCCAAGGCAGGCAGATCACGAGGTCAAGAGATCGAGACCACCCTGGTCAACATAGTGAAACCCCATCTCTACTAAAAATACAAAAAAAAAAAATAGGTGGGCATGGTGGTACGTGCCTGTAATCCCAGCTACCCAGGAGGCTGAGGCAGGAGAATTGCCTGAACCCAGGAGGCAGAGGTTGCGGTGAGCCGAGATCGTGCCATTGCACTCCAGCCTGGGTAACAAGAGCGAAACTGCGTCTCAAAAATAAAAAAAAATAAAAAATAAAAATAATATGCATATGTAATATACACGTAGAAGTAAAGTTCATATGCTCAGTTCAATAATTATAAAGTCTTTTACTATATAAGCACCACCTACACCAAGACACAGAATATTCTGGAACTCCAGAAGCCCTTTATGTATGTAACCTTCCTAATGAAAACCTCTTCTCATTTAGAGGCACCAACTCATTTAAATTATATCTTAACATTTTTTTCACAAAAGAGATATGTTGGCTAGGCACGATGGACTCACACCTGTAAACCCAGTACTTTGGGAGGCCGAGGCAGATCAGGAGTTCAAGACCAGCCTGGCCAACATAGTGAAACTTTGTCTCTACTAAATATAGAAAAATTGTCTGGGTGTGGTGGCAGGTACTTGCAATCCCAGCTACTCAGGAGACTGTGTCAGGACAATCACTTGAACCCAGGAGGCAGAGGTTGCAGTGAGCTGAGATCTTGCCATTGCACTCCCACCTGGGCAACAAGAGCAAGACTCTGTCTCAAAACAAAAAAAAAAGGAGAGACATGTTTACATTCCCACCGTGATTGTGTCCTTTATTCTCCTTATAAGTCTATCAACTTTTGCTTTATATGCTTTGAGACAATTCAGTGAGAATTATAAAAAATTTAAATTTTCATATTATCACAATAAACTAGACCATTTATCATTTTGAAATTATTCTCATTATGTCTAGGAACACTCTTAGCATTAATGTCTACTTTTTCTAATAATAATTTAGTTGTGCCAAATTTCTTCTGGTTGATATTTCTATTTTTTGACTTTCAAACTCTATGAGTCCTTGTATTTTAGATGAACTCTGGTAAATAGCATATGCTACAAGATGGAATTTTAATTAAGGCTGATAATTTTTGTAATTTTAACTTGAACATTTGGGACATTTACATTTAATGTAATTTTACTTAACACTGTGAAGTTTAAATCAATCACTACATCTTGCTCATTGTATTTGTTTCATCTCTTTTGTTTTGCTTCCTTTTCTCTCCTTTCTTGCATCCGTTTGGATTGCCAATATTTTTATTCCATTCTATTACTCTTTCTGTGAGTTCAGCAATTATACTTTCTGTGTTCCTTTAGAGATTGTTCTAGGAATTATAATATGCAAACTTAAACGATCAAAGTCTAAAGTTAATCAAAACTTTCACATTGTTTTCAGATGATATAAAAACCTTAGAAAATGATATTTTGATTATTTTTTAAATCACTACATATTATTAGTGCTTCATACATCTAACATTTGTGTTTTTCCACATATTTTCTGCTTTCTTTGCACATAATTCCTTCTGTTCCTTAGTCCCATCTGGCATAACTTTGTTTTTACTTAAAGTACATCCTGTAATACTGCCTAGTGATGAAAAAAAAAACTTCAGTTCTTGTTTACATGAAAGTGGTTTTATTGTGTTCCCATTTTTGAAATATATTTTTGCCAGGCATAGAACATTAGTTAGGTAATTCTTCTCTTTTGGCATATTTAATATATCTTCTGACATCTTGCTGTTTACATCAACTGTCATTTTAATTGCCACTTCTTTGAAGTCAACTTTCTTTTTTTCCTCTGGCTGTTTTTAAGATTTCTACTCTTATTTAATTTTTACATTTTCTTTTTGTGCTTCTGATTCACTTGAATCTGTGCATTAAGTCATTTCAATCAATTCTAGAAATATATCAGTTATTACGTCTTCAAGTATCACTTCTGGCTGATTTTCCCTGCTTTTGGGGGATTCTGATCTCTATATCCTCCATGTCCCTTACTCTTTCTTCTGAATTTTCTATCGTATTTTTCTTCTATGTTATGTTATGGATAATTTCTTCTGATATATGTAGTAGTTTATTTGTCTAATGAGTCTAACCTGGCCAAATGTATCAACTGAATTTTTAATGCTAATTACTGAATTTTCCATTTTGGGAAGTTCTATATATTTTTTCTGTAAATCTTTTGTTGTTTTTATAGATGCTTATTCTTTTAGTATTTTTAAACATGTCGTTTCTTTCTTTAAACCAGGAAACAATTGTTTCAGAATCTGTGCCTACTAATTATAGCATTTGAAGTATTTGTGGTCTAGTCCTATATTTTGGGGTGGTGGGGGTGTGGGGAAGCAGCTCATTCTCACTTATGTAGCCTTATTTATTTGCGAGCTTGCTTACTATTACTTGCACATTGCCTTTGGGAAATAATTTGTAAAGAGTGCCTGAGGTCTACAATGAATGGACACCCTCCAACGATGCTTATACTTTTCTTTTGCCAGGTCCCCTGGAAAGAAGATCACTTTTAGCTAACTACATGACCTGAGGTGGTCCAGCACTCTCAGGGAACCAGTATAGGCAGATGTATATCTACACAAAGTCCTATTTGTTGTCACAACTTCTCAGAAATGGGTTTTTTCTTCTTGTTTCCTGCTCTGTTGGGTAGAGTCAGGCTTCTCCACAGTCCCCTGTCATTGTGGGAGGGAGGCAATAGGGCTTCATTACTTTATCCTTCCTTTAGTTTTAACCCTTTGGAGTCCCAGCTCATGTTGAGAAAGACTTCCTTAAGACACCCCATTGGCAGGAGGCCCTGGACATCTGTCTCTTAACTGAAGCCCAAGTATACAGTGTCAGCAAACTTACCACTTGGTGAAGTGCAGCACACCTGTAGTTTCAGCTACTCAGGAGGCTAGGGTGGGAGGATCACTTGAGCCCAGGAGCTCAAGGCCAACCTGGGCAACATGACAAGATCCTATCTCATTTTTTAAAAATTAATACCCAGGTACAAAACTTACCATTCTCCAAACCTGCCATGTTATTGCTTACGTCCAGACCTTTACACACACCCAAGCTTCCTCTTATTCACATAACTCCTATTTGCCTTCTTCAAAACTAAGTCGAAAAACCACTTGCTCCAGGAATCTTTTCCTGATTACGTATTAGTCTGGGTTTGATGCCTCTCCTATCTTTTTTTCTCACAGCATGCTGTGCATGTGTCTACCACTGCATTGATCAAATCCACAGTGAGAGCATCTGAGTTACTTGTCTGTGGTCCCCTCAATAGCTGGTAAATATCTTGAGGGAGCTGGGATCAACTTATTCATCATTATTTCTCAAGTTCTTGCATAATACACAACAAATAACAGGCATTTGATATACTTATTTAAATGAATGAATAAATTGTGGGTAAAGAATATTTGAAAAGACATATTTCAAAAAAAAAAAAAAAGAAGAAGAAGAAGAAGAAGCTCCAAAAGTCTGCAACACAGCAATTTATTTGAATAAACTTACAGTCTCTTGAGGACATTTCTTTGAAGGGGACAAATAATATGGCTGCTTGCAGATGTCTGTAAGTATGTGGGGTTTTTTACAGTTTCCTCCTCCTTTACTACAAACCTCCTTGAAGGTTTAATCTACTGTGCAGAGGAAAAATAAAATCCAAATCTAAAAGACAGCAGGGATTGTAGATAGCTCATTTATATTTGGGCAGTGAGAAAGGTATTATTTTTGACTTCTACTCTTCATCCTATCAGTTTCCAAAGACAGACAATTGGCTTGCCAAATAGAATAATCACCGTCCTTTCTGTGGCCCTTCCGACACGGCGGGTAAATAATATATAAGCCTCTAGAGTTTATCTCCCCATCATCCCTTCTATGAACTTTGGCATTGTCTCTGCTCCCCTTTAAGTGGAAGCCTCCATGGACACTATAGATCGTAAGACTTCCACCAAGTGCTCTAACACGAACGATTACTAAAAACATTGATAAATGGTTTTCTTTATGAAAAAAAATGCATCATTTATTATGTGATGTTTATCCTAGTTAAAATGAAGTTCCTCCAAACACAGCATTTGTGACTTAAAGAGCAGGGGAAGAGAAGTGAGAAAAGGAGAGTTGGGACTGTCCATTTGAAAAGATGCTGGATTTAGGCAGAAAGCCAGCAAACCATTCCAGTACAAAGGAGCAGCTTTTTGGTGTTCTCTGCTTTGTTTCCAAATCACTTCCTAATTTCAGGGTCGACATCCCCTGGCTCTACAGAGTCAACACTTTCTGGGAAAAGGTCATATAAAAAATAAAAAAGAGAGTCAAAAGCAAATTTATTTCTTGTCAACAGAAGCTCTTAGGTCATCCAGGGTACCCTGTCCAACGCCTTTTGCATATGCCTCAGATTTGTAGATGTGAGTCTATCAAATTACTTTGAGGATGAGTTGAAATGTAATCACCCCGGCCAACGCAATTTTCAGTGACCATATCACAGTGAGCTGCGGTATAACCCCCAAGTGCTCAGCGCTAAACAAAACGAACATTTATTTCTCACGCACTCTACACATCGAATGCAGATCAGGGATGGTGGGTGGTACTTGGATCATTTTAATCTCTCTAGGACACAGGCTGATAGAGAATTCTTCTCCATGTGTGCTTCACAACCACCATGGTAGGAGGAAAGCAATATGATAGATAGATCACATGCTGGCTGTTCAAGCTCAGCAGCAAATGACATCACTCCTAGTCACATCTCATTGGCCAAAGCAAGTCACATGATCACACTAAGCTTCAAAGTGGGTGAAGAAGCATCACCTTACCCCATGCTCAGAAGGCCAGGCGAAGAGGAATATTTGTGAACAGCCTTATTTCAGTCACGGTGACCTCTCAAGAGGTCCTGAGAACATGTACCCAAGGTAGTCAAGCTGCAGCTTGGTATACATTATAGGGAGGCATAAGACATCAATCAATATATGTAAGCTATATATCGACTCAATCCAGAAAGGTGGGACAATTCAAAGGCTTACAGGTCATAGGTGGATTCAAAGGTTTTCTGTTTCAGAGATGCTTGAAAGAGTAAAGTTATTATCTAAAGACGTGAAATGAACAGAAAGGAGTTTCTGGGTTAAGACAAGTGGTTGTGGAGACCACGGTTCTTATTGTATAAATGAAGTCTCTTAGGTGGCTGCCCTTGGAGGCAATAGAAGGTAAATGTTTTCTATTCAGACACTTAAAAGGAGCTAGACCTCTCTGCTAATTTCTTTAGGATCAGAAAAAAAACCTGGAAAGGGAAAGGGATTCTATACACAATGTAAATTTCCCCTAAAAAAAGACAGCATTGCAGGACTATTTAAAAATATATCTTGAACACCTGACCTCCAGTGATCTGCCTACCTCAGCCACCCAAAGTGCTGGGATTACAGGCATGAGCCACCGCTGTTCCGGAGGCTGAGACAGGAGAATTGCTTGAACCCAGGAGGTGGAGGTTGCAGTGAGCCAAGACCACATCGCTGCACTGTAGCCTAGATGACAGAGCAAGACTCTGTCTCAAATAAAATAAATAAAAATATGTCAAAGAAATACATTTTGGGGTATAATATTTTCTGATTTCTTTCAGGGCTATCTGTCATGTTATGCTATACTCAAGTCAGATTGGAATGTGACATTTTATTACTACCAAGAGTCTGTTTAGTCAGTGTTAAGATATGTTTTAATGGTTTCTTTCCATTTTTTTTTTCCTCTTTTATAAAGACAGGGTTTCACTCTGTCATCCAGCCTGGAGTGCAATGGTGTGATCATAGCTTACTGCAACCTTAAACTCCTGGGTTCAAGCAATCCTCACACTTCAACCTCCCAATATGCTAGGATTATAGGCACAAGCCACCATGCCTGGCCTGTTTTAATGTTAATGCCGATCAGTTGTGCCTGAACTCCAAAGGGAGGAGAGTATAATGAGACATGTTCCATCTCCCCTTCTCATGATGACCTGAACTCGTTTTTTAGTTTTCTTTATAATCCCCTTGTCCGAGAAGAGGTGTCTATTCAGTCTGCTGGGGAGCTTAAAATTTAGTTTTGGTTTATACATTTTATGGTTGCTGGGGACACAACAGTGAACAAGACCTTCTTTCAGGGTTTATATTTTAGTAAATGATGTTAGTAATCAATGCTTCTGTTTCCATATAGCAAGTTCTTGTTTTGTTTTGTCTTATTTTGTTTTTAATAGAGACAGGGTCTCCCTAGGTTGCCGAGGCTGGTCTCAAACTCTTGGGTTGAGATGTTCTTTCCACCTTGACCTCCAAAAGTGCTGGGATTACAGCATGAGTCATCATGCCTGGGCTTCATGTAGCAATTCTTCACTCTGTTATAAGACTTGGCAGTTAGTTTTAAGTGCTTTACATAGGAATTCAAAATTACTGTCATGCCCATATCCACTTCTAAGCCAAACTGCTTGTTCTGTGTGCAGACACGTTTTTCTATCACTTAAAAGCCCCACCCTCACCCCACACAATCCTACCACAGATGATTGGACCAAGATAGAACACTTGGTTCAAGAGCCACAAATACTTGGCTAACCAAGAACAAATCTAGCATTTCCACAATGTAGACCAGGCATCCCCAAACTATGGCCTGCGGGCCGCATGCGGCCCCCTGTGGCCATTTATCCGCCCCCCCCACCCTCCCGCACTTCAGGAAGGGGCACCTCTTTCATTGGTGGTCAGTGAGAGGAGCACAGTATGTGGCGGCCCTCCAACAGTCTAAGGGACAGTGAACTGGCCCCCTGTGTAAAAAGTTTGGGGACGCCTGATGTAGACCAATCAGATTGACTCAGGAATCTGAGCAAAAAAAAAAAAAGAAAAGAAAAAAAAAATGAAAGGAACCAGTTACCAGAGAGCTGGAACTGGAAGACTAATGAAAAAACAACCTACAACAACCTACAATACGGGTGACCACATGACTTGTCACCCATACTAAGGCACTGAAGAATGAAAGAGGACACTACAAATTATTAAAATTGTACAAATACAATTAGTGAAAATTATACAAATGTTACCAAAATAAAATACATTTATACCACACTGTAAGTTACAAAACCACCTTAGCAAGAAAGTACAAAATATCCTCTATAGGCTCTGCCAGGACTGCTCAGTTTCTATTTTCCGCATTTAGTTCACATTCCTCACCAATAATTTTCTTTCTTTTTCTTTTTTGAGATGGAGTTTCGCTCTTGTTACCCAGGCTGGAGTGCAATGGTGCGATCTCAGCTCACTGCAACCTCTGTCTCCTGGGTTCAAGCAATTCTCCTGCCTCAGCCTCCCGAGTAGCTGGGACTACAGGCACGTGCCACCATGTCCAGCTAATTTTTGTATTTTTTTTAGTAGAGACTGGGTTTCACCATGTTGACCAGGATGGTCTCGATCTCTTGACCTCGTGATCCACCCGTCTCGGCCTCCCAAAGTGCTGGGATTACAGGCGTGAGCCACTGTGCCTGGCCCTCACCAATAATTTTCTAGGTTTCTCATGGCATGTGATAACTTTGTGCATTTCACAGGCTCAGGCCACAGCACAACTCTCTGGTTAAGCAAGTGGCCAGCTGAGGCAGCAATGAAATACTTCTCCCATAGCCCACCAGGCCAGAGAATTAGCTATTGCCATTCCTAGCTAAAGTGCATACATTATGCATCACTTAACAAGGGGGATACGTTCTGAGAAATGCATTGTTAGTCAACTTCATCATTGTGTGAACATCACAGTGTGTGCTTACACAAATCTAGGTGGTATAGCCTGCTACACACCTAGGCTATATGGGATAGCCTATTACTCCTAGGCTACAAACCTGTCCAGCATGTTACTGTACTGAATACTATTGGCAATTTAACATAATGATAAGTATTTGCATAGCTAAACATATCTACACGATGTACAGTGTAGAAATGGTATAGTGAAAATATGGCATTATAATCTTACGAAACCACTGTCAGACAATCAGTCCATCATTGACCAAAACACCATTGTGCTGCATATGCCTGCACTTTATGGGTGAGTGTCCTAAAGCCTACCCTTTACAGAGGGGTGTTAGTTATATAGTATTAATAAAGGGTCTGGAAAAAAGAAAGAGATTATCATGGCCTTCTTTCAGATTTAATTCTGGATTAAAATTATACCCAGTTCACTTCACTTGCATCTGACATTTTACGAGACAAAACCATGGTAAAAGCTGTAAGGACAAAGATTTGGTGAAGGTCTACCAAAGTCATCCTGATTTATTTTAATGCTACTCTTAACAATAAAATATCATTGCCAGGCACAGTGACGCATGCCTGTAATCCCAGCATTTTTGGAGGGCGACGCAGGCGGATCACGAGGTCAGGAGAACAAGACCATCTTGGCTAACATGGTGAAATACCATCTCTACTAAAAATACCAAAAAAAAAAAAAAAAATAGCTGGGTGTGGTGGCATGAGCCTGTAGTCTCAGCTACTTGGGAGGCTGAGACAGGAAAATCGCTTGAACCCAGGAGGCAGAGGTTGCAGTGAGCCAAGATCGCACCACTGCACTCCAGCCTAGGTGACAGAGCGAAACTCCGTCTCAAAACAACAACAAAAACAAACAAACAAATATATATAAACACATATATTATTAAAAATGAAAAATTCAGGACAAATGTTAAACCACAAGGAATGCCAGACATTATAATTCACCTTAATTTTCCTGAGATAACTTGATGTTGGTTGGAAAACAAAAGAACCCAATTACAGTAGTATACCGTATGGAGTAGTTAGAATTCTTTTGGCTGCAAGCAACTTAAAACTCAAGTTAAACTGGCCTAGATTAAAAGGGAATGTATTGGGTCACATAACTGTACAACCTAGCTTCAAACAGGTCTGGATCTGGACTTCAGTTGACATCAGCAGGATTGATTCCCTGTCTCTGCTTCCTTTGAAGGAGCTCCATCCTCAGTTTCCTGGCCATGTCTCCCAAAAATCCAGGCTGTCTCCTCATGGGGATAGTGGCTGTAAGCCTCCTGGTGCTACCCCAGCCCACAGAGTGTGTCCCAGCATCTCAGCAAAAGTTCCGAGATTCACTTTGATTGGATCCACCCCTGAAGTAACCACGAAGTCCACAGAAACAGCACAAATTCTTGAGTTAAACCACACAGCACCCTCCTCTGGTGCCCAGTGTGGGTAAATTCCCATCCAACCCTCATGAGAAAGATCCTGACTGATCATGCATCAAATTGTTGTCCTTTTCTTCATGGGTCTAGTCCCCTCATGACTGAGTTCCAGTAAGGGGTTCAGAATATACCACTGTGGCACAAAAATCATTTGGAGCTGAAGGCATCTGAGGATTCACGGATGCAGAAACTTTTTTTTAACTCATCTTACCTGCCTAAAAACAGAAAGAATTCAACTATTATAAATCCCATCCCAGGGCAGCGAAGATTAATTCCTATCACCAGAAAAGAGATGTCTACATCAGCATAAGAAATCACCTAAAGAGAAGTTGTCACAAAACTATCATATCTCCAATCTATTCTCCTAAGCCTGTTTGCCTTTCTTAAAATTCACTGGTTTTCCTGTAAGTGCCTTTCTCTTCACACTTTCCCTATTAAGAGGATAAATAAACTCCAAATTCTAACTACCTCCTTGAATCATATTTTTCTGTGAACTCCTGTATACTACATTAATAAAAATCTGTCCTTTCCTTGCCAAACTGTCTTTTGTCTGTTTAGTTTGCAGGCCCCCAGTCACAAACCTAAGAGAGTAGAGGAAAAGTTTTTCCTCCGTGACACAGCCAATTGAATGAGAGCAGAAGTAAAGTACACTCCTCCAAGTCTGATCCATAAAATGTGCCACACACTCCTCTAAATGGTTTCAAACATTCTTAAAGTTTTCCAATAACTGAACTAAATATCATTTGTCAAATTTAAAGTTAAATGAATATAAATTAAATTAAAAATTCAGTTCATGTTTAATTGCCTCAATATTTCTAGTATTTCTTAAGCAGTACCCAATTGGCCCCAGGTGTATGATATTAAATTTTGGTCATCTGCCTAAGTATTCAGATCAGAGAATGAACTAAGGCTTAGAATAAGTGCTAAATCCCATGGTTCTCATTTTCTTCATAAATGCCTACCAAAAATCAACCATAATTATTGTTCTCTCGATATACAATGAAATAAAAGAGAAGAATGATGATCATTAAGAGCATGTCACATAACATAGTGAAAGAGTGCACACACAGGAAGGTAGAAGAATTGAGCCTCAGTGTTCCCTGTGCTGCCTATCAATTTCCTGACTCAGGGCTCCAAATCCACCCCTCATTGCCCTGCCTAGCCTGCTAGCACACCTGCACGATTTTAAGCTCTAGCATCCGCAGAAAACGTGGGAGGGACACAGGCTGAAGAATAGTCTTTTCCTTCTGGTGCCTGGGCTGGTGTGCATGGAACACCACATGAAGCTCTCCCGTAACAAACGTTAAGTAGAATCCTGGTGGGTACCATGGGTGCTCCAGCTGGCTCCCTTTCAGCAAGTTCAGTAACATCCTCCACAGGCAGCTTCCCAGGGAGTTTTGAAAGTGCCCCAGCTTCAGCAGCAATCCTCGCAAACTGGTGGATTCATGTGAGTTCTATGGGTTCCCCAAGTGGCCTCTGGTGAAGGCAGCAGCACTCCTTTCAAGGCAGCTTCCCTGCAAATTTCATCAGCACCCAGCAGGCAGTTTCCTGTCAGTCTAGGCTTGCTCAGGCAACCCGGTGACTTTCTTTGCTGTTCAGTGCACTGTAGCCATACCTTCTCCAATAAGGTCTGAATCCCATCCTTGGCGAGGGCCCCCCTTTCCAAGTTTGTCTTTTACTGGGTATGCACTCAGAGCCTTACTGAAGTATATTCTAAGAATTCTTTTCTCCCTTATAGTGAAGTTCCTGCAAATAGGAATTCTTTATATAAAACTTACTTGCTCAAATTACTATGTGGTTTCTGTCTTCTGCCTAGCTCCTAACTGATACACCTCCTTGTCCGGGTGAAATTGGGTGAGACAGGTCACATCTCCAGACTTTGTGAGTCCTTGTCAGAATATTAGAATATTTGATTAGCTCAAAAAAAGGTAGGTAAAGCTAACATCCTTGGGGATCCCTGAAATTAGACTTACAAAGTAGCTTTCTGCCGGTTCACACCTATAAAAAAGCAACTTCACCATTTTTCATGAAATTATTAAGACCACTGACTTCTCAGTTTGAGAAATAAGTTATTAAAATGATTATAATTCAGCTTTTACTGATAACCTGTGAGAGTTGAGAAATGTCTTGCTGAAGTAAATGGCAAATGAAACTCTAATGTTATCCCACTCTGGAGAGACAATCATACTGATGGCATTTTTTTCATATTTTGCTTTGTTGAATGATATTTTCCTCTAGTGTGGCTCTCCAAGAACCAGGAATAGAAAGGGCATGAGGAATTCCATGCAAGACTAAAGCTAATCTCAGTCTTCTCGTGCTACCGGGCACTCGGCAAGGCAGGCACCTTCAATTATTCACACTACCTTTCCTGCAAGATGAATCTCATTCAGGCTGTAATGTGCCAATCTCAAAGCCCAGTGCTATGAACATCCTCTGTGAAGGCAACATGGAATTCTTTAGGGTTCTGTGGCCTACCTGGTGCTTAGGCCTCAGGCTAGCATGACTCTGCTCTATGGGAATTTCAAACAGAAATTTTACTGGGGGAAAATCATCACTAAGCATTCAACAAAAGGAATAGTTAGATACAGAAATCATACTGCTGTCAATCAGGAATTAGCAGCTCTAATCCTTACTGTACAGATGAAACAAAAGAAGAAAATATGAAAGGAGATGATTGGACAAAAGGAAGTACTTGCTAGCACCCCCAGATACGGTGCGAGCACTTCAAGGAAAACAGTAAATGAAAGAATCTCTATTATTAAGGCAATTGAGAAAGAGAGAGGAAAAGATTCAAGTTAGAAAACAGGGCAACTGGATAACAGGCCAAATCCAAACTGATTTTAAATAATACAAAATAAAATGAAAAGTATGAAGTACGTTACATCAAAGGTGTTTTACATATCATCCTCATTTTCTGATTTTAGTTCGAGTTTAGAACCCTGATTACTGTAGTAATGGGGAGGAAAAGAATCTTTTTCTCTACCCTCTTAGGTTCGGTCCCTGGGTCTCTCCAACTTAGACAGACCAACAGGAGAAAGTGATTATTTTATAAATATAGTGGAGGACCTCACAGAGATAAAATGAAAACTCCAAAAAGGTGGTCAGACCTAAAGGCTCATATACCATTTCAACAAAGAAGAATAAATTTGTGGAGAAATGACAAAACAAGGAAATAGAGTTTTGAGATTTTAGGAACAGTAAATTGTGGCAAGATAAATGTACAGGGAACCTAATGGAAGATAAGAATTGTTTAGTAAAGTGTGTGCAGGCCCATCTTGGTGCTGAATTTTCATCTTTTTCAGGGCCATAAAATTTCCCTGGTAGAAAGGATTCATGGCAGTTCTCATTTCTCAGAAGTTTCTGCTCTTAGTCAGATAAGAGAAGGTTTAAGAAGGCTTCTTTCTGTATCTGTTGATTCTAAATGGCCTGCAGCTCAAAATAATTCTATGCCAAAGTGACATATTTTGGGGTGGCATATTCTGATCTCCTTCCACAGCAATAATGATTATAACAGCACCTTGAACTTATCCAGAGAGATGTAGACCCTTTAACAAGCACTATCATCATGAATATAATTGCTCTCTGTCTGTAATAAATGTTGTGTGAATTTTTAAAGTTTTATAAATACTAATTCCTAGTCCAAAAAAAAAATCAATTCAGGAATTAGCCACAACCGGAAACTTACATGAAAAATGACAAGTTATTCCCAGATTACATGAAAGCATCTCCCAAATATGCAGCTATCGTGCTTCACAAAGCATTTTCTTTTTTTTTTTTTTTTTTTTTTTTTGAGATGGAGTTTCACTCTTGTTACCCAGGCTGGAGTGCAATGGTGCAATCTCGGCTCACCGCAACCTCCGCCTCCTGGGTTCAGGCAATTCTCCTGCCTCAGCCTCCTGAGTAGCTGGGACTACAGGCACGCGCCACCGTGCTCAGCTAATTTTTTGTATTTTTAGTAGAGACGGGGTTTCACCATGTTGACCAGGATGGTCTCGATCTCTTGATTTCGTGACCCACCCGCCTCGGCCTCCCAAAGCGCTGGGATTACAGGCACAAAGCATTTTCTTATTCATTCAACAAAAATGTATTCAGCACTGCTAAGCATCAGGTATTATTCTAGGCACAGTGAAGAAAATAGACAAAATGCCAGCTCATATAAACTTACATTTGCCATTTCATTGGGCTCTTTGTCCTACTTTTTTGAGACAAGTTTTAACCTGGTTTTAACCTGAAAACTGCAGCCAGAAACAAAGATAACCTATTAGTGCCTCATGTTGAAGAAGGGGGTGGGAAGTAATACTATAAAACTTGGAACCACATATTCAACATTTTAAATCCTGATTCAAATCCTATATCCATCTATTATTAGCTGGGTGATCTTTAGCCAATAATAAAATTTTTCTCAGCCTCAGTTTCCTGTTCTGTAAAATGGAGATGGCAGCAGCCTAACCCTTCATGTAAGGGTGAAAACTAAATCAAAATATGGATTTTGGACAGGCAGGTTCACAGACTGCTCAGGTTTCAAGCAGTACGAAGTTGGCAAGTCTGCCCCATCTTCACAAACCAAGGTCTTCAAGGCTGGGTCCTGTAGAGCATAACTGTAACCCAGATTGCCCCAGGGAATTTCTTGGTCACTCAGGACATGACCTGGGCTCACCTGACCTGGAGAAAGTGAGGTAGGCTTTCTAAAGTCTTCCAGATTAGAGTTCGGTGAAACATGCTCTTTTTTTGTTTTTGTTTTTGTTTGTTTGTTTTTGTTTTTTTTTTTTTTTTCTGGAGGGGAGGGTGCTTAAAGTAACTCTAGGATCTCAGTCTTCTGGAAACTACTCTTTTCCACTGGCTATTTTTGCTCCAAACCTAATGCAGTTTTTTGGAAGTTTTGTGTGCTCAAGTTGTTGCCTGTTGAAATAAGTAGACACTTCTCTTATAACCACCCACATAGCCAGCCAGTCACCTCCAGTCAACAGAACAGTGTCTCTTGGGCTTGACCTGCCTCGGGCATCCAAACTGCACACAGGAGTGGGTATGATCAGCCCTTGAGGAGATATTCAGCATATGATTTGGTGTGATGAGGCATTCTTGCAAGCTGTAGTTCAGGAAGAGCTAAGTTGTCCTACGTTCAAATTCTTGAAGTCTGATTAGTGCTACATGGCATAACTTTATTTCCCATCTCCTAACAGTGGCTGTGATCCTTCATGGCTGAGATACCCTTTGGATCACCTCCCTGCTGTTCCTTTTGTGACGATCCCACTGTAGGTGCCCTCGCTTTGTGAAATGCTTTACAGTCAAAGGGGCTTTCTGAGGAATGGAATGAAACAGAATAAAACTGGCTTGGATTGAATTAGATTGGCAGGAGAACTATAAAACCAACAAGGAGATTGTGGATGGGAGTAGTCTCTTGCTTGTCTCATGCATTGCCTGAGAATCATTTAGAGTTGATTCAAGAGAATTGCAGTTTGTAAATCACTTGGACAAAATCAAATTCTTGTTTATTCTAATAGTAACAAAGTTTCCACTTAAGAAGTGTTTGTTAAGTGGCTGGAACTTCATAAGTCAGACTCTTTAGGTACACAATTTCATTTAATCATTACAAAACTCAAAGGAGTAGATAATACTTAGGGAGCTGAAAGACAGAAACAGTTGTTTGAATTCAAAGCTAAAGGTGTGCTTCGTGACAGCATTGCATAGAGCCTAACAGCTTGGCCATCAGTGGTGAGTAAACTTCTTATCCAGAGCACTGCAGTGGCCTTTTCAAGAGCTTTTCCCAACTCTATCACTACTCCCTCCAGCCTATCCTCCATATTGTGGCTAGAGTGCTATTTTTAAGCATATTTACTCTACTTTAATCTGCTTAAAGCCATGTAATACCGTGATTCTCAAACTTTAACAGGCACACAGGATGCTGTTCAAGTACAGATTTCAATGTCATGGGTCTGGGGCAGAGCCCAGGGGTCTGCTTTCCTAGCAAGTCCCCAGGGACGCAGCTGCTACTGGTCCCAGAACCATACTCTGTGGAGCTAGGCTTTCTTAGAGCCTCATCATATGCAGGGCCAAGTTCAAAAGCACTACTTCAACACACCATGTAATATTCCTTTTCTTTCGTACTCCCAACTAGCTCCAACAGATCCACATATGTGCTTTTAACACACAGAGCTACTTCATGTCCCTAGTAAGTTTTCCTTCTGCCTTACTGAAAAGTATTTCTATGGCTGGATTGCCCTTTCATGCCATCCTTCCTCACCGACCATTGCCCCCTCCTTCAGTTCACTGGAGTTCCTCACAGTCCCTGAACACCCAGCTCAATAGCCATTTGGATGAAGCCCCTCCCAGGCAGGATTAACTATTCCCTTATCTGCACCCTGCAGCACTTGGTACTATCTCAGAAGTAGAGATCTTGTTTGTGTGCCTAGATCTTTAAGTGCCTATTTCCATCTCCAGACAGGCACTCCTTGCCTGCCTAATTCATGTTTATATCTGGGTTTGCTTAGTGCCAATGTCAACAATGCTTGTAAAGCTGGCTTGCACTGAGGAAACTTAAACCACTTTCAGAATGCTACTGTAGACACCTGAAGGATCTGTGTAGGAGTAGCCCTCCGGAACAGAGTAAGCTGATTGATTGTCTAAACATCTGGAGGTGGGACCAAGCACCAAGGCTCACGCCTGTAATCTCAGCACTTTGGGAGGCCAAGGTGGGAAGATCACAAGGTCAGGCATTCAAGACCAGCCTGGCCAACATTGTGAAATCCCATCTCTACTAAAAATACAAAAATTAGCCAGAGTGATGGCAAACACCTGTAATCCTAGCTACTTGGAAGGCTGAGGCAGGAGAATTGCTTGAACACGGGAGGCGGAGGTTGCAGTCAGCCGAGATTATACCACTGCACTCCAGCCTGGCAACAGAGTAAGACTCTGCATGTGGGGGAAGATCTGGAGATGGGAGCCTCCAGCACCAAAACACCAAAAGGTGAATCATCTCTTAACTCTAACACCTCAGTTTCCATAAAAGGATAGGTGGTGTTTATATCGACAGCCTTTCAGTGGAGGTGGAAGGAAGAAAAGGGGGAGAAGGAGGGAGGGGGAAAGGGAGAGAATGGAGAGAACTGAAAGAAACTGCACTTGAAACATCTGAAAAGAAATTTTGACTTACATTTTGTTTGAGGAGTGATTTGTTCCACTAAACTTAACCAGGGAATGGCAATGATTCTGAGAGTTTTCAAGCCAGGTGTCAGTCTTCCATTTCAATGGTAACCATGCCCTATCCTGTTTCTACGTTTTTCAAGCACAATTTATCATTCCAGTCAGGAAGCTTTCTCAGCAATGTGGCTCTGAAAGGCAGGGAGGAGTACTTGCCATGACGCAATGTCAAAGTGATTTTCCCTTCTTTTACTTTTGCTTTTGTCGATCTTCGGTTACTAGTTTCTGTATGTACCATTGATAAGCCGTACAGTGCAAGGGCTGGTTTCTAAGTTAATCATCTCCCCATCAGTCTCCTAACTGCTAGTGGAGATGGATTTAAGATACATTTTAAAGAAAGGGCAGGATTTGCTAATAGATTAGATTAAAAGATGAGGGACCAAGGATGGCTCAGGTTGTTAGTTTGAGCAGCTGAGTCAAAGGGGTGCTATTCTTCTGAGATGAGAAGACAGCAGGGAAGGTTCAGCTTAGGGGAGCAGGGGAGAATCTGGAATTCCAGTGAGGCCATGTGAAGTTTGTTAGACATCCAATGAAAATCCTGAACAAGCAGTTAGATAGCAATCTGTTCTAAAAAGAGAAGTCCATTCTGGAGGTTAAATCTGCTCATAAAGGGTCAGCTGAAGCAATGATAACAGAGAGGAAAGGATAGGCATGCACATCTTGCAAATGATTTTAAGGATAACAGTTTTAGTATTTCAACACGTGTAGTGATTATTTTTGGTTTCTCACAAATAGTCTTTAGCTTGTACTAGGTTTTTCAGTTTATTTGATTCCAGGGTTTTTTTTTAGGATAAGCTGTTTAAAAACCTTATTAAATGGCTTTTTGCAACTATAAACATAATCAGTTTGTTGGTATAATGACTTATAATATTAGATCTCTTAATACTGAACCATCCTTGAATTGATAAAAGAAATCATATTTGGTTCTGATATGTTATTCTTCTACTGTATTGCCAGAATTGATTTATAATTCAATTCTCTTCTTGGAATTTATATGGGTATATTCATAGGTGAAATAGGCTTATAGTTTCCTTTTTAATTTTTTTTTTAAGATTTTGGCATTATGGGCCGGGCGTGGTGGCTCACGCCTGTAATCCAAGCACTTTGGAGGCCAAGGCGGGCGGATCACCTGAGGTTGGGAGTTCGAGACCAGCCTGACCAACATGGTGAAACCCCGTCTTAATAAAACAATAAAAAAATAAAAAGAAAAAAAAGATTTTGGCATTATGTTTGTACTACTTTATATAATAAATAAAAGATAAAGATCTCTTATTCTATTACCCAGAATCGTTTCCTTAACATATAGGTCGTTTATTATTTAAAACTGAGGTGTATCTCATGCGCAAAGCCTTCTGAGTCTGGTGCTTTTTTTTTTTTTGAGACAGAGTCTCGCTCTTGTTACCCAGGCTGGAGTGCAATGGTGCGATCTCGGCTCACCGCAACCTCTGCCTCCTGGGTTCAGGCAATTCTCCTGCCTCAGCCTCCTGAGTAGCTGGGACTACAGGCACGCGCCACCATGCCCAGCTAATCTTTTGTATTTTTAGTAGAGACGGGGTTTCACCATGTTGACCAGGATGGTCTCGATCTCTCGACCTCGTGATCCACCCGCCTCGGCCTCTCAAAGTGCTGGGATTACAGGCTTGAGACACCACGCCCGGCTGCTTTTCTGGAAGTTTTCAATTTGTTCTATGTTATTAGTCTTTTCAAATTTTCTGTCTTCTTGGATAAAATTTAATAATGAATATTTTTCAAACTACCTTTGTAAAATTATAACTGATAACATTATGACAGTAAAAGAAATCATATCTAACCAACTCCATATTGTTTCTAGCCTTTAATCTGTTCTTGTTCATTCCTGGGGGTAGGCCAGACTAACTTTGGGAAGGAATTTAGTTCATGGTTCGACTCTGAAACAAAATTGACAACAGCCCTTTCCAAAAAAGACCCCCTTCTTGTCTGGGAACCAGCCTGCCTTTGCAGGACTAACAAATTAGCTACAAGAATAGAAATTACAGTTTAGGGGTCATGCAACCTCTGTCTCCATGAGTCTGAAATTCCCCAAAGTACTCCTGGGGATAACATAAGATCATTACTTGAGATATTTTGCAGACCCTGCCCTGGATGGATCAGCTGAGACCACCCAGACCAGTCATCTGGATCAACCAGTTCTGCCATTGCACCCAGGACCAGAAGACATTAAGAAAAACTTTACTTCTGTCCCCTATGATTCCATCTCCAACCTGACCAATTATTACTCCCCACTTCCCAAGACCCTACCTGCCAAATTGTCATTAAAAACTCTGATCCCTGAATTTGCGAGGAAACTGATTTGAGTGATAATAAAACTCTGACCTCCCTCACAGCTGGCTTGCCTGAATTACTCTTTCTTCACTGCAATTCCCCTGTCTTGATAAATTGACTGTGTCTAGGCAGCAGGCAAGGTGAACCCCCTGGGCAGCTACATTTTGTTAGAAAATTGCCAATTTTCTGCACATTTTAAAGTGAATTACTTTTAAGCTAATTGCAACATTCTCTTACACTTTAAAATATTGCTCAATACTTTTGGTATAGTCACTTCCTAATATCTGCTACCTCCACATCCCCCCCTCCAACACACACACACACACACACACACACACACACACACACACACACATGCATGAACTCATGCACATAGACACATACCGGGAGCTTTCTAACTTACCTGCCCTTTTGAAAAATTAGCTTTTAGTTACATTGATCCTTTATCTTTTTCTATTTCATAAACTTTAAGTCCTTCCTGTTTATTTTGTAGTCTTTTTCCAGTTTCCTGTGTTGAATGAAAACAGGTGATTTATTTTCAATCTTTTTTTTACTATGAAGGCATCTAAGAACAATGTCTTTTCCTCTCAGCACACTTTTAGCTGTATTCCATATGTTCTCCTTTCTGTCAATTTGTATGTCGTTGCAATGTCTGTCTTATTTTCTCTTTTAATCAAGGTTTATTCAGAAGTGTTAATTTCCTTGGGTTAGTTCTCTCTACCTTACAGATAATATGTTTTTGTCACAAAAATAAGAATGAAAGCTATGGACGCTTGTAGCCACAAGTACAAATGAGGGTGTCCAGGGATCGACAAGGAAGCATTGTATATGGTCATTTGGGATCTAACTCCACTCTTTACCACCTATGATTTCCCAGAAAAATAGCCTCATGGAGACTTTCCTCATTTACAAGCTGAAGCTAAGAGGAGTTGATAGGAACATTTGTGCTACAACTCACAAGAGTTATCATAAGGTTCAAGTGAGGAGATGGATATGGCTACTTGTTGACAGCAGTCATTTTAGTTCCCTGTGCCACGTGAATGTTTAAGTTGAAAAGCAGGCCATTTAGATGTGCAGCAGAAAGTAAGTGATTTAACTTCTGCTGTCCCAGTAGAGAACAACAAACAGAGCTGATTTGTGGAGAGAATGCATCCTGGGTGGGGGTTCCTAGAAATAATCAAAGAAGCTGATGCTGAAAAAGACAGACTTGAGAAGGCAGGGGCTTAGAGCCAATCAAAGGTGAATATCAATGTCAATGTCAGTTGATATTCCCAGGCTATTGACACCTGAGATCATTGGGTCACAGTTGTAACTACTGCAGCAGAGCATATTGATCCAGAGCTTGGGTACTCATGGTGGCAGAAAGCCTGATGGTACAAAGTCAGACTATTTTATTCTCTGTGTAACTGTGAAAAGTTGCCTACCATCTCTGGGCCATGTTTTTCTCATATGTTAAATCAGAACAACATGCATGTAGCATTTAGACTAGTGCTTGGCATAAATACTTAAATGTTAAAAATAACTACTAATATTAATTCACAAACCAGCCATAACACTACTACTCTCATATAGCCCTGTACCATGATAAGATGCAAATTTGAAAGTGCTCCTTAAGCTACTCTTTTGTTGTTATTTGCTTTAATAAAAACCCACCAATAGGCCGGGCGCGGTGGCTCAAGCCTGTAATCCCAGCACTTTGGGAGGCCGAGGCGGGTGGATCACAAGGTCGAGAGATCGAGACCATCCTGGTCAACAAGGTGAAACCCCGTCTCTACTAAAAATACAAAAAATTAGCTGGGCATGGTGGTGTGTGCCTGTAATCCCAGCTACTCAGGAGGCTGAGGCAGGAGAATTGCTTGAACCCAGGAGGCGGAGGTTGCGGTGAGCCAAGATCGCGCCATTGCACTCCAGCCTGGGTAACAAGAGCGAAACTCCGTCTCCAAAAAAAAAAAACAAACAAAAAAACAAAACCCACCAATAAAACCACAAACTTAAAACAAACCCATGTAACTGGCTGCACTGGCATGTGCCTGTAATTAAAGCCTCCTTAGGCAACATAGTGAAACCCCATCTCTACAAACACAAACACACAATATTTAAAAGTGGAAAGGAGATGAGGGAACATTAACAGTACAAATAAAAAAAGAGAAAAGGGCTGGGCATGGTGGCACACACCTATAATCCCAGCACTTTGAGAGCCCGGGTCAGGCAGACCACAAGTTTGGGAGTTTGAGACCAACCTGACCAACATGGTGAAACCTCATGTCTACTAAAAATACAAAAATTAGTCAGGAGTGGTGGAGCTCTCCTGTAATCCCAGCTACTCAGGAGGCTGAGGCAGGAGAATCACTTGAACTCGGGAGGCGGAGGTTGCAATGAGCTGAGATCGTGCCATTGCACTCCAGGCTGGGCGACAGAGTGAGACTTTGTCTCAAAAAAAAAAAAAAAGAGAGAGAGAGAAAAAAAAACTATTTCCCCAGGCTTCAGAGACAAAAATCTCATACTGCTACTGAGATGTTGGTTTAAAAAGAGAAGACTGGAATGAATTTAAAAAATAAAAATAAAAATAAAAAAGACTGGTATGTAAAGATGCTCATCACATTACTCCTTCCAGCTCAGAAGTCTGTGGGGTTCAGCTGTTCAGAAAGCAGGACGGTTTCCGCAAACCACACTGCCGTATGTGTACCTATGCAACAATCTTGCATGTTCTTCACATGTACCCCAAAACCTAAAATGCAATAAAAAAAATAAAAAAAGTAATCAAGACAGGGTGGTGGGTAGGTCTAAGACTGGAAGGAATAAATACAACAAAGTCAGTAGGGACCACCTCAAAAGCACTGAAAGAAAAATGCCAATGTAGCCGGGCACAGTGGCTCATGCCTGTAATCCCAGCACTTTGGGAGGCTGAGGTGGGCGAATCACCTGAGGTCAGGTGTTCGAGACCAGCCTGACCAATATGGTGAAACCCCATCTTTTATAAAAAATAAATTAATTTAAAAAAGAAAAATGGGCCAGGCGCGGTGGCTCAAGCCTATAATCCCAGCACTTTGGGAGGCCGAGGCGAGTGGATCATAAGGTCAAGAGATCAAGACCATCCTGATCAACATGGTGAAACCCCATCTCTACTAAAAAATACAAAAATGTAGCTGGGCATGGTGGTGCATGCCTGTAATTCGAGCTACTCATGAGGCTGAGGCAGGAGAATTGCCTGAACCCAGGAGGCGGAGGTTGCAGTGAGCCGAGATCGCGCCATTGCACTCCAGCCTGGGTAACAAGAGTGAAACTCCGTCTCAAAAAAAAAAAAAAAAGAAAAAAGAAAAGAAAAATGCCAACGTATAATGCACTACTATGCTCTCCTCTTCAAGGATGCCCACTGCCCACTGCCAGGATGAAGGGGCAGCAGGCTTGGCTCCAGAGCCCAGGGCCTGGCTTGCTTCAGACCCCTGCCATCCACCCATCAGCATCCCTAGTCCCTGGACCTTTAGTGCCTTCTCTTCCTCCAACTTGGCCCAGACTCCATCAGTTCTGGGCTGGCAGGATCATACCATTAATTCCAATCATTTAGAAAGACTCCGATGTGCCACCCTCAGCAATGGGCAGACAGAGCTGCAGGCTTTGGAGTCAGGAAATTCTCCAAGTGCTGGCAGATCCTAACCACATAACTTGAATTGGAATGCCATGTGCTCTCTTTCCTTTGCCCAGTTTTGAGTTTGTTCCCACTTACATGCTGTGTTTCCATACTCAGAAATACACTTGCCGCCACACACACAAACACACTCACACTCAAGTATGCACACACACAATCGAGCAGATTCACTCATTTTGCACACTACTGCACACATCAGCATATTTATACACACTTAAATGCATGCCCACACTCACAATCACACACATATAGGTGACCTCATAGCAGCAGAAGGTATATGGAGAAAGCTGCCTCCAGGACTCTGTGCTCCTGTGAGGGGCATAGTAGGTTCCAACAGCAAGGAAGTCCTTGTGTCTGTCTGGGTGCTGGGGGTGGGGAGAAAAGTCTGCACTGTTGTTCTCAAGGTAGGAACAGGCATAAAGTGTCTACCTTTGAGTATGTTATCTACACATTTGAAGGTGCTGCTTTTTAAACTGCTTCTTCTGACTTTTTATCCCAACTCTTAACAACCATTATGTTAACATTACATTAAAATTTTTTGTAAAGGTGTCACTTTTGGAAAAGCACTTGGGAGAGGGAATTTGTTTCCCCCACCCCACTTCCAGCACCCCAGACATGCTGCTGGGCCTGTTAATAGCACCTGTTTCTGGGTGGGCAGGTGGCAGCAACTCTGTCTTCCTGACTTAGGATTTGCCAACACTCAGTGCTGGTTGCCAAGGCAGAGCCAGGAAGAGTAATTAATTTTATATCATTATTTTCCTGGATAAATGAGGAACACAAGTGTGTACCCTGCTTCTCCTCCTATTAAAAGGTGAAGTATATGTCCCTTTTTCATGACCATGGCTGAATAGAGAATTTCTCAACCTGAAGAAAGCAGCAGAAGTGGCTCTGGTGCCAGACCCAGGCCTAGAGCCTGGCAAGTTCTTTTGTGTCCTTGGAGTTCTGTTCCCACGTTAGATGGGCCACTCTGCTGGAAAGACCATGCAGACAGGGAGAGACACCTGGCCAGCTGCCAAATGTTCCTATCCTTACAAAAGAGGTGCCAGGTAGGTGACAAAAGCCATTTTGTTCCTGCCCCAGCCAAGCTCCCGGTTTGTGCTACCACCAGAGTGACCCCAGCCCACACCACGTGGAGCAGCAGTGAGCTGTCCTGACAGAACCCTGCCAGGTTCCAGAATCCTGTGCATTCAGGCTCTAAATTTTGGAGTGGTTTGTTACACAGCAATAGATAACTGATACAAAATGCCTACTGGAACTAATGAGGATCTCCAGCTGAAGGATCAACGTGTACATTGACCTCTGTTCTGTGATATACATTATTTTGATACATTGTATCTTAAGTCACTTATAAATAACTTGCATATATACATATCCTAAAAATCTCCCTACAAATCAGATATAATTATTTCTATTTTATAAGTGAAGACATTGATGGTTAAAGCCACAGTCCAGAAAATAATAGACTCAGCTACTGAATAACCCAGGTCTACACAATTCCACAGCTTATGGTTCCTTCTGGTGCATCCTGCTGTCCTTAATTATGATGATTGTCTTGGAACTCTGCCAGCTAATGACCATTAGAAATGCACGCAGTCATACTGGACAAAAGAAATTGTCAAGTAAATAATTATGTTTCCCGCAATCCCTAGGAAACCTCTTTCTGTCCTCCAGCTTTGTTGCTGCAGAGCATACAGTAGTGCCCTTATACTGCTTCCATCAAGAATGTCTGTAAACCTAGTGTTTTACCAGCAATTATAATGTGCATTTGAGTTATTCTGGTTTCTTTCATTTTAGTGGAGGACACCCTGGATTTTAAGTTGAATGAGGTTCACCAAAACTGATTACGTCTTTCCTCCATCATTTCTCAGTAAAACTAAAAGAAAGCAGTCTTGTAACAAATTTTTCTAGGAAAAAAAAAACAAAGTAGAATGAGAGTGGGAATGGGAATGAGAATTAAATCATAGAAGATGAACCACTTTACTTTATTCGAGATGAAACAAAATGCTCCTTCAATAAACACTTGGAGGAAAAAAACTCCTTATTTTGACCTTCAGTATCCCAGAGGAAGTTTCTCATGGACAAAGGTCCAGTCCTCGAGCCTGGAAGCTTTGACTAGAAGTACACCTGACCTGCAAGGGATTAGCAGATGTGCCAGGGCAGTGAGCTGTTACTCTTCATTTCCAGAGCAGGGTGTATACCTGTGGATGTTTGGATGGCCTCTCCGCTGCGTGACTGGTGAGGGGTTTCTACACCAAGCCTTCTCCCAGCAGCTTGCTGGTGGAGAGGGGAAGAGAATGGCCGAGGCTTTGCTATCAGTCAGACCAACCTTGGCTGGAATCCTGTGTCTGCCACTTACTATGTAATCCTGAGGAAGATACTTAGCGTCTCTAAGTAAAGTTTCTATTCTGTAAAACAAAAACAATCATACCCTTTCATTTTTGCTGTAAAATAGAGGAGCCCAATTCTTTGTCATTGTCTCCCTGGGATATCAACAAAGGGCAGAAACTCACACTTTAATATGTCCATTGTGGCTGATTGTATCCACTACAGAACAAAGGAAGGGAAGGGATGTGTGACAGAGACCAGCATCTATTTCATTTTCTCTCTTCTTAGGAAAAAAAAAAACAAAACAAAACAAAACAATTTTTGGTGAATACAAAGCCATCAAAAATAAAGACTAAATTTTCTAGCCACTGTTGCTGCTGGCCACATAACAAAGCTCTGGACAAGGAGATATAAATGTATCATGTGCAACCCTTTGGCAGATTTTTAAAGGAGAAGGCCTGCCTTTAGTCTTTTCCTGATTTATGCTGACTGGAATGTGAATGTGAAGGCTGGAGACTAAGCAGCTATCTTGAGCCAAGGGCAGCATCCTCAGGGTGGCAGAGCAACATGATAGGAGCAGCCACAGTGGGGCCAAACTTTTTGGTTCCTTTAGTAAAAGAGAAACAAACTTTTTTAAAAAACGTATTTTTAAAGCACAATTATCTTAAGTTTTTCTGTTACTCACACGCTTTGTGGTAAATTTGCTCTCAATATTTGTTTTCCATGACTGTTTCTTCCTGATATCTTAAAACTTGAATCTATTTGACATGCTGCCTGGAGTGTTGTTCATCTTTCTCAAGCAAGGACACTGTTGGATTCTCATCCAGTATACTTGCTAAGGTCTGTGATACTCACTGCTCCAAAAATACTCAAGGAATCCCAGTGGTCTCTGGATTAAAAAGTTAAACATAAAGATGTAGCTTTGAGAAACTTGCCACATCCAACCAAATTACGTTCATTCATTAATAGATAAATACTAACTGACATGTTTTCATGATTACTATCTGATGAATGCTATGCAGTTGGCATGGAATATCTCATTCAGTCATTCCAACAAACTTGTGACTTATTACTCTTGCCATTTCTGTACTGTGAATGAGAAAACCAAGGCTCTTAGCCACTTCAGCAACTGCCTTCTCAAAACAGGGTACTGCTGGAATCTACTGCCAGCCAGGCCCTGAGAGTACCATGGCCCTCTTTCCCCAAATTCACTGGTATCTAAATGTGAAGACATTGCAGGAAAATCTCCCCTTTTTGCGCTGCTGTGTGGACAGGAACATGCCCTTTTGCAGCCCTGATTCCTGAGGCCCTGGTTCTGAAACGGAGACAAATAAGCTCTCACTAAAAGCAAGGTCTTTTTTTCTAGTAGCCTCTTATGAGTAACTGTCTCCTACCTCACACATAATCCCCCAGGCTGGAGGCACGATTTGGACTAACATCTGCTCACGCTTGATTTATGATATTTCATTTCAAACCCCATTAATCTATCTAGCATTGATAAAGCTTCTGAACTTTGGGTTGCTTCCTGAGATTAGTTTGAATCATGCATTCATACCCTTGATCATCTTTTAAAAACCTGACTGCAGGCTCAGGGATAAATTCCACGCTGTTTTACAAATTTATCACCAACTTAATTTGGAATTTGTACGGTGTCTCCGCTTGAGTTACCTGGACCTTCAGTCAGATCCCAAAGTGCAAAATCCCAACTCAGGTTCTATTATTTGAAACCCATAAAAAAATTCTGGATGCATAAAAATATCAGATAAGATAAATATTTGGCCTTTTACATTACAGTCTAAGATGACTGAATGCCAGATAAAACTGACAAATATACAGACTTTCATCCCAATGTAAAATAAAATATCCTGAAATACAGACCCGCTCTCAAAACAGTACTAGTAAATAAAACACCTGGAGTGAGAGTGTTCCTCTTATACTGAAACCAGAGTACAGGTTGAATATGTTAATGGTGCCTTAAGTACTTAATGGGTAAAGATTCCTGAACATGCACAGCTGAGGAATTAACATTTTGGTGAGCGCAGATGACCTGAACTCCCTTGGGCAAGGCTTGGCGTTGGAGAAGGCTCTGTGTTAGTCGGGTTTGCCCTCCCTGGTCTGCTGCAGTCACAGGTGTCTTCCATTGCAGTGAAATATGCCCAGCAAGCTTGGGCCAGTGCAGCTGCAATGGTTTGCAATTGCCCTTGAAAAATGAGCAATCTTGAGCCTTGTGTTGGTTGTCCAGAAGCATTAAAAACTGTGTCCTGCCTTACTCTTTTAAAGCTGCCATTCTCACAATCATTTTGAAAGGAAACGTGTGGGCTGTTCGGAATGTCTATTTATCAGCCCAAGATTAGCAAAGGGAGCTCCAGAGCCCACAAAGTAATACTCTGGGTAGCACAGAGCCATTAATGCTCACATTCTTTCCTTGAGACTCATGGGAAAGCCATGCATTGATTCTCCAAAACTGAATGGAGCCTTCTCTATGCACCAGGCACTGTTCTGGCTGCAGTCTATAAACCAGACTAAACCCTTGCGTCCCTAAAGCCTACATTCTAGGGCGGGGACACAGACAATAAGGAACACTGATCAGTATATACTGTGTGTGATAAGTAACTACTGCAGATTCTGTGGGTGCTGCAACCAAATCCCTAGGGCACCCACCATCCAGGAAGAACTGAGGGCTTTCTCCGGCTGTGGCAGGCGAGGTCTCACTGACGCAGGCCTCCGTAACAACTGTTTCAGTACTGACTGAGTGGTTAGGTTAAATATTAAAAGCCAGTGCCCTTATGCAAAAGCTGGGATGTAACAAAAGCCCACCAAGAGTTTTGCCTAGGTCTCTCCTGGGACATAAGCATGACAAAATAACAAAGAAATTCTTAACAGGACCCATCTAGGATTAAACAAGTTTGATTGTGGGTCTGAAGAAACTCCCCAGGCCTCCCTAAACCTCCATGATTTAGCAGGAGACAAGGTAAAGGTGATCACTCCAGCACCGGGACCCGTTTAGATTAAGTAAATTTACTGAAGCTCCAGAGGAAGCTCTTCAGGACTCAGATCTTAGTTATAGATTAAAATAAGCTAATCACTAATGTCTTCCGATGAATGCACACCTTCATTATAGACATATAACTTAGAAGGTATATAAGCTCTGAAAAACTTTGTAATTTTAAGTTGATCTGGCAATAGTTTCCAGGCCTTCTCCCCATAACTGGCTGCAGAAATAAAAACTCTCTTCCGAGGACACAAACAGATGGAGAAACATTCCATGTTCATGGTTAGGAAGAACCAATATTGTGAAAATGACCATACTGCCCAAAGTAATTTATAGATTCAATGCTATCCCCATTAAGCTACCAATGACCTTCTTCACAGAACTGGAAAAAAACACCTTAAACTTCATATGGAACCAAAAAGTTTCCGCATAGTCAAGACAATCCCAAGCAAAAAGAACAAAGCTGGAAGCGCTAGCTGGCTTCAAACTATCCTGCAAGGCTAGAGTAATCAAAACAGCATGGCACTGGTGCCTAAACAGAGATATAGACCAATGGAACAGAACAGAGGCCTTGGAAGTGATGCCACACATCTACAACCATCTGATCTTTGATAAACCTGACAAAAACAAGCACTGGGGAAAGGGTTTCCTATTTAATAAATGGTGTTGGGAAAACTGGCTAGCCATGTGCAGAAAGCAGAAACTGGACCCCTTCCTGACACCTTATACTAATATTAACTCCAGATGGATTAAAGATTTAAACATAAGACCTAACACCACAAAAACCCTAGAAGTAAACCTAGGCAATACCATTCAGGACATAGGCATAGGCAAGGACTTCATGACTAAAACACCAAAAGCCTTGGCAACAAAAGCCAAAATAGATAAATGGGATCTAATTAAACTCGACAGCTTCTGCATGGCAAAAGAAACTATCATTAGAGTGAACCAAAAGAATGGGAAAAAATGTTTGCAAGCTACCATCTGACAAAGGGCTAATATCCAGAATCCACAAAGAACTAAAACAGATTTATAAGAAAAAAACAAACAAACAACCCCAACAAAAAGTGGGCAAAAGATATGAACAGTCACTTTTCAAAAGAAGACATATATGAGGCCAACAAACATATGAAAAAATGCTCATCATCACTGGTCATTAGAGAAATGCAAATCAAAACCACATTGAGATACCATCTCACGCCAGTTAGAATGGTGATCATTAAAAAAATCTGGAGACAACAGATGCTGGAGAGAATGTGGAGAAATAGGAATGCTTTTACACTGTTGGTGGGAGTGTAAATTAGTTCAACCATTGTGGAAGACAGCATGGCAATTCCTCAAGGACCTAGAAATAGAAATTCCATTTGACCCAGCAATCCCATTACTGGATATATACCAAAAGGATTATAAATTATTCTATTATAAAGACACATGCACTGGGCGTGGTGGCTCATGCCTGTAATCCCAGCACTTTGGGAGGCCGAGGCGGGTGGATCACAAGGTCAGGAGTTTGAGGCCAGCCTGGCCAAAATGTTGAAACCCTGTCTCTACTAAAAATACAAATATTAGCCAGGTGTGGTGATGTGTGCCTGTAATCCCGGCTACTCGGGAAGCTGAGGCAGGAGAATCGCTTGAACCTGGAGGGTGGAGGTTGCAGTGAGCCGAGATCGTGCCATTGCACTCCAGCCTGGGTGAGAGAGTGAGACTCTGTCTCAAAAAAAAAAAAAAAAAAAAAAGACACATGCACACATATGTTCATTGCCTCACTGTTTACAATAGCAAAGACCTGGAACCAACCCAAATGCCCATCAATGATAGAATGAATAAAGAAAATGTAGCACATATACACCATGGAATACTATGCAGCCATAAAAAAGGATGAGTTCATGTCCTTTGCAGGGACATGGATGAATCTGGAAACCATCATTCTCAGCAAACTGATGCAAGAACAGAAAGCCAAACACCGCATGTTCTCACTCACAGGTGGGCGTTGAACAATGAGAACACATGGACACAGAGAGGGGAACATCACACAATGGGGTCAGTGGGGGGTGGGGATGCTAAGGGAGTAATAGTGGGAAGTGGGGAGATTGGGGAGGAATAATATTGGGAAAAATACCTAAAGTAGGAGACAATGGGATGAAGGCACCAAACCACCATGGCAAGTGTATACCTATCTAACAATCCTGCAAGATCTGCACAATACCCCAGAAATTAAAGTATATATATACTTATTTTTTTTTAAAGTACAAAGTCAAAAAAAACTCTCTTCCTCCCCGGTTCATCTGTATCTTGTTATTGGGCCACGAGAAATAGCAGCCTGCCCCCTCAGTTTGGTCCGAGAACATGAGCATGAGAGTATAACAGGCCCTTGCAGAGCAGGGCTGGAGTGCTAATGAATTCGTGCCCTAGAAGAGACCCTCGGTCAAGAAGGAACAGAAGTTGGTATACTTGCCTCTCAGCTCCAAATTCACCTTCACTCTCCTCCTGGGAGGGGAGGACATTTCCCCTTTGTCAGCTGGCAAAATGCTGGACTTTGTCAGTAGAGGGCACTGAGAACCCCAGAGGAGGAATGGGCATCTCCTCCTGGTTCCAGCCTACTCCTCTCTGCTTGCCTATCTGGGGCAGGAGCTAGCAAGGTAGGGGCTCCAGGGGTACCCACACTACCACGTTCACCCTGTGAATTTCAGTAGCACCAATCTCACAAGTAGCTCCTCAGCAGATTCTGCAACAAGATACAATCCTGGGGACATCATGCCCCAGCACCCTAAGAGGGCTCAAGTCTTAGTGAGTCCCACAGGAGCAACAACTTAACAAGCTTCTCTTCGACCCAGTGGGCCACAAGCCACAGCCCTCTTCATTTAGATCTGGATTTCTGATCCAAGGAACGACCTCTTCAAGATTTGTTCCTTCTTTGATATTCTGCCACCATCTTAGAGGCAATGGCTGAGCTGTTTCTCTTATCTGTTATTTCTGCATGCTACATAGTTTTCTCTCTCCTACTAGGTAATGACCCTATGTGTCAAAAGATACCTGGGATTTTAGTCAAACATGATAAGACATGCAGACATGAAAATGACTGTCATGAAGGAAGTTTATCCTCCCATATCCCTACAAACAGGAGGCATGGCATGACACCAGGGAAAGCACCAAGGGAAGGATTGCAGAGGGGAGAGAAGAGAGCCCTCTATTAGGGCTTTTACAGGAAGAAATGGGTTAGGCAGAGTAGCTATGCTGAACAAGCTTAGGATTGGGTAGTTTGAAATTTTCAATGTGCTTTGGGATTTAGGGGTGGTCTCCAGTTGTCTGAAACCTCTCTCTGGGGTGATCATTTTTTTTGTTTTGTTTTTAGAGATGGAGTTTTGCTCTTGTTGCCAAGGCTGGAGTGCAATGGTGCATCTCAGCTTATTGCAACCTCCACCTCCTGGGTTCAAGCTATTCTCCTCCCTCAGCTTCCTGAATAGCTGGGATGACAGGTGCCTGCCACCACACCTGGCTAATTTTTTGTATTTTTATCAGAGATGGGGTTTCACCATGTTGCCCAGACTGATCTTGAACTCCTGACCTCAGGTGATCTGCCCCACTCTGCCTCCCAAAGTGCTGGGATTACAGGCATGAGCCACCACACCCAGTCTCTGGGGTGATTTTTATGCCCTGGGTAATATTGGCCGAGATGCACCCTTGCACTCCAGCCTGGGCAACAAGAGCGAAAGTCCCAATATTGGCTTGATTAATAAAGGAGATGGTTGGCAATATAGCTCTGGATTGGTTGGGTTGCATATCAACGGTATGCTCTCAGAGGAGTCATTGGCCATCTCTAGGAATTAGCTAGTCCTGGGAGGGGCAGTCTCTCCAGGATCAAGGCCACAAGTGCCAGAACATCAAGAATACAGAAAATAAGAAAATACAGTCAATCAACTTGATGTAATTAATAATTCTTTATATTCCCTGTTCAAGTTACTCTCTGGATTCTGTCTCCTGACTGATTTGTGATATATAATGTTGTCTTTAATATATACTTACATGTAATCACTTAAAACATATATGAGTGATTATTTTCTTCTTTAATTCCTATCTTAATACTTGGGACAAGAGATGTTCATCACAGAATTATTTATCTTAGGCTCTCGCCCTTCTTTCATAAAACCTTTGTTTTCTTCATTCGTTTATTTATTTGAGATGAGGTCTTGCTAGGTTGCCCAGGCTGCACTTGAACTCCAAGGCTCAAGTGGTTCTCCTGCCCTAGTCTCCTGAATAGCTGGGAATGAAGGTACATGCCACAATGTCCAGCTATTTGTATTTTTATTATGTGTCTGTTCTCCTGCCTTTCATATTTTTAATCCTAATTGAAATGTAAGCTCAATCAGAGAGGCAGAGATCATTTCTGTCCTTTTTGTCATTGATCTCCACGAGACTAGAGAGGTCACCAGAATGAGGCACCATGGCAGAAGGAAAAGAAGAGGATAGAGAGAAAATCTGCAGGAAGTGTGAACGTGAGCCTCTGCTGCCTCCATCCCCACACACCCAGTAGAGGATGCTGTGTGATTAGAGGGAGCTGTGCTGAGCGGCAGCCCCCACATGTGGATCTGGTACCACAGGGCATGAGGGGAAGGGAAAGGCAGTCGACAGGTGCAGCTGGCTAGGAGGGGCAAAGACATAGACCCACTCATGGTCCAGCAAAGTAAATTACCCTGAAAAAGACCCAAAGCAAAATACCTCTATCGGAGGTGTGAGGGAGTGTGCACATGTGTGTGTCCATGTGTGTGAACAGTCACTGGAGGTGTAACTGTGTATGAAGTGTATACACTGATTGGAGGTAGGCGGGGAAGCAGCTGAATCCACAGTGATCACCTGCTCTGGAAGATTAGACTGGGCCGCACAGACCACCTGAGTCACAAGGCAGGCAGGACTGAGTGGTGCCACCTGCACTGACAAAGGGAGTGCAGATACACCCCTCGGCAACACTGCAGACCACGAGGAAGCCGGATCTCCTCTCCTCTGACCTGCAGTCCATCACTGAAGGGGACTCTGCAGGGGGAGGGCGGCAGCATGAGGGTGACACCTGGTCCTGCACAGGGACTGAGAATAGAATCTTGAAGGCACCTGGGAAACTGCTGGCTCAGGCTTCCTGTTTGTGAAGGGCCAAGATTAGTTTCCCTCCACTTCACAGAAATGAGGGCTGGAAATGAAAAACTCAATTACACTTCGACACTAACAGGGGTTCCATGGTACCCTCCACTGTTGTGGAGTGTTACAACCCCTCAGTTTGCACATGTTACGTCTGGCTTTTGATAAGTGTTTCCCAAACTACAGCTGTGTGTGAGATTAGGCATCACTGTTATCAGTTTTTCCAAATTTCGATGCCACTTACACTATTATTTATTTAATATTTTTCTTTACCTCAACTTGCATTTTTACTTAGCTCCATTCTAAGCAATAAAATGTCATGGGTTTGCTGTGCTAATTACACTTTTATCATATATTACATTTATTATCATATATTAAATAAATATCCACTTATACCTACTGTTAAAATAAAAGGTCCAATCTTCATACTACTTAACATCATCTCGCATACCTTTGATAAGTGCCACACATTTTGGGAAACATGGTACCACGTAGTGTGTGAGGCCCCTTGTCATATCCAAACCATCTGAATGTTCGGCAGCATTCTCTGGTTAATGTCAGAAAGGTTAAGAAAGATTCTACAAGCTGTTGGCATTTTCCTGATAGAGAGGAAGATACTATGACCTGTTTTAAGACTTTCTCTTCAAACAACGTTCATCACTCTTCAGTGATTTGAAAATATCAAGAACTTAAAAGCGAGTGACTAGCTACTTCCATTTCCCTTCTAGGATATCAGCATCCCAGGTGAGGTCAACTTGGACAGAATTAGACACGTAATCTTTGGTGTTATCAAAAGAGACAAAGAAAAGAGAACAACTAAAGTAATTATGATATGTAAACAATTTAGAAAGTCAGAGCACACTGCTGCATTTAGTGTGACAGAAGTGACATCAAAACAGAAATACAAGAAGACCTTCATCCCCATCTTGCCTCTGCCTCTTACTGGCTATCCTGGAGACCTTCAGGTAAACCTCTCCCTCCCTGTGGAACTCAGATTTTTCTTCTGTGGTGAGGGAGTTGGATTAGGCCAACACTTCTTAAGTTAACATTATTGGATAGGCATCATTACCTATCAGTGCCCTAACAAGAAATAAATATGCAGTAGCAATCTATTTTTCTAAACTCTGTTATTCTCCTGGAAAAAAAAAATTGCAACCGCTGAATAAAGTGGTCTCTAAGGCATATTCAGAAGCCAACATTTCATCCAAGGTTTCACGGGGTCATCTCAGTGAGGAACTTTTGGGAAAGTGGTGAGGTCAGAACAGGCACAGTGGCTCATTCCTGTAATCCCAGCACTTTGAGAGGCCAAGGTAGGAGAATCGCTTGAGTCCAGGAGCTCAAGACAAGCCTGAGCAACATGAAAAAACCCCTTCTCTACATTAAAAAAAAAAAAAAATTATTAGCCAGGCATGGCGGCACATGGCTGTAGTCCCAGCTATTTGAGAAGCTGAAGTGAGAGAATCGCTTAAGCCCAGGAGGTCGAGGCTGCAGTGAGCCGAGATGCGCTGCAGTGAGCCATGATCACACCCCTGTATTCCAGCATGAGTGACCAAGTGACACCCTATTCCCCCTACTCCCAACAAAAAAGTTACACGTAAGCATGGAGCTCACCAATGGGCAGTTATTGGTATGGATATATCCATTATGGAAGCGGATGGGATTCTTTCTCCCGCCCTTGAAGGGGAAATGCATGGTTAAATATATAAAAACTAAAGGCTCACCTCAAATTCATTCCCACACCTTCTCTCCTTTCCTTCTCCTCCAGCTGAACCTCTGAGCAGGCTTCCTCTGCAGGCACCCAGGCCCAGTCCAGAGGCAGTGCAGAGGTTAAATCATCCCGGCTCCAGCCTGGTCTGGCCTACGAGCTGCAGTGCAATTGGAAGCCTATCAGGTTCCAGGGCACTGATTTTTCTCTCAGGTAATCTTACTATTACGTTTACTGTTCTGCAAAACATGTTCAAAACCAACGATAGCCAACAGCTTTGTACTGACAGAGTCAATACTTTCAAGATGCACAAAATCACTTGAGGATTTTCACTTCTCACTCTCATAACCATGGCCTTGGTTTTTTAAGCTTGACAAAAATATCTCCCTCTACACACATTTGTGTATCATAATCCCTTGTTGCTCTTGTGTGACCTGCCTTAGAATGGTAGGTAGCTTCGGGATGCAGGATGGAGACCATACCTCTGGTAGGAGCTGCACACACCTGATTCAATCACATTTTAGTTGTGTGGCAGGCTTAATGCAGGCATAGTGTATTAGTCAATTTTCATGCTGCTGATAAAAACATACCTGAGGCTGGCCGGGTGTGGTGGCTCATGCCTATAATCCCAGCACTTTGGGAGGCTGAGGCAGGCGGATCACGTGAGGTCAGGAGTTTAAGACCAGCCTGAAACCTCATATCTACGAAAATACAAAATTAGCCCGGCATGGTGGCGCATGCCTGTAATCCCGGCTACTCAGGAGGCTGAGGCAGGAAAATAGCTTGAACCTGGGAGATGGAGGTTTCGGTGAGCTGACATCACACCATTACATACCAGTCTGGACAACAAGAGTGAAACTCTATCTAAAAAAAAAAAAAAAAAAAAAAGACATACCTGAGACAAGGCAATTTACAAAAAAAAATAATAATAATAAAAAAATGGACTCACAGTTTAATGGACTCACAGTTCCACGTGGCTAGGGAGGCCTCACAATCATGGTGGAAGGCGAAAGGCACATCTCACATGGCAGCAGACAAGAGAAGAGAGCTTGTGCAGAAAACTCCCCTTTATAAAACCATTAGATCTGGTGAGACTTATTCACTATCATGAAGAACAGCATGGGAAAGACCCGTCCCTGTGATTTCAATTACCTCACACTGGTCCCACCCACAACACGTGGGAATTGTGGGACTTACAATTCAAAATGAGATTTGGGTGGCAACACAGCCAAACCATATCACATAGGCACATTTAATTTATCCCAAAGACCTCTTCCAGGCTTGCCTTAAAACCAGAAGATGGACCCAGTTCCCTGAAGCAACTGGAAAGGAGCTAATTTCACTCTTATTCTCCTCAAAATGATTTTGAGTTCAGAAATGAAGACCCTCGTCCAGGCCAAACTGGGGTATTCCACCAAGTAGGGTTCTGGTTTCAGACTCCTGGCCCAGCACTCAAGGCCATGCACAAATCAGCCCTAGTGCCCCATCCCCACCCAAGCTCCCTCCACAGGCCCTGGTGGACCAGTAAGAGCTAAAGTTAAGTAGGGAGCATTCTAAGCACTGTACACCTATTGGCTAACTTCACACACAGGACAACCTGTGAGAAAACAGTATGGTCACCACCATTTTACAGATGGAGAAACACTGAAACAAAGAGTAAGCAACTTGCCTAAAATCACAGGGATTCTCAGCAGTGGAGCTGATACGTAAACCCAGGCAGCCTGCCTCCCGTACCACCTGCTGAGCTCTTGACCTGCTTTAACTAATTGTAGCATAAAACGTGAGCAAGATCCAACGGCAAAGAACTGTGACTCGGTTCTGGTAAAATCCCTCCTCCCACCCAGGAAAGGCAGGCCAGAGAGTCACAGCCAGGAAGACGATTTATGTAAGACCGAGAGAAACACAGGTAAGTGTGTGGGATAGCCTGTGAGCACTGGCCTCGATGGGGTTCCTCAGGCAGGAGGGACACCTCCTTGCACCTGCTTATGGCCTACTGAGGCTGCC
Source organism: Saimiri boliviensis (assembly GCF_048565385.1). Lineage (NCBI taxonomy): Eukaryota > Metazoa > Chordata > Mammalia > Primates > Cebidae > Saimiri > Saimiri boliviensis. The sequence goes on from NC_133460.1 coordinate 62,615,235, forward strand.
TGTCCTCTGGAACTGAGACCAAGTTGAAGTGTCCATCTCTACTAGAGTATTTCAAATAGAAAGATCCCATGTGGCAATGACTGTTTCCCTGTATAGTATGTATTACTAACTCTGAATCTTTTTTTTCTTATAGGATTTGCCAGTAAAATCTGAAATGTCTTATTTTCTGATGGAGACAGTTTTTTTTCCTCTCTCTCTCTGTCTCCCTCTCACACACACCAGTTAAACTGGGTAATTCCTAGTGCCTACCCACACCTTCCTGCAAGTGCTTCCTCCACCTAGAACTGCACTTAAAACTACTGTAGCTGTGTTTTAGGGTCCTCTCTAGTATTGAATGTCCTGCTCAAATGCTACCTACCCAGCCAGACACAGTGGCTCACACCTGTAATCTCAGTACTTTGGGAGGCCAAGGCAGGACCAGTACTTGAGGCCAGGAGTTGGAGACCAGCCTGGCCAACATAGCAAAACTCCATCTCTACTAAAAACACAAAAAATTAGCCAGGAGTGGTGGCACATGCCTGTAATCCCAGATACTTGGGAGGTCGAGACTTGAGAATTGCTTGAACCAGGAGGCGGAGGTTGCAGTGAGCTGAGATCGTGCTACTGCACTCCAGCCTGGCGAACAGAGACTCTGTCTCAAAAAAAAAAAAAAAAAAAAAAAAAAAAAAGGGTCACCTACCCTAGAAAGCTTTCTTAATCTCTCCAGCAAACGTAATCATAATCTTTCCTTTCTGTAAACTAAGAGCTTTCTACTTTATCTCCTTTCTGATTCCTTTATCTTGCATTTCACCTTCTATTCTCCTTGAGGATGGAGTCCCTTTCATTACCTTCCACTTCCATAGTGGATAGAGCAATAATCAATACTAATCAAAAAATATTTGTTAAATTTACATTGACACATTTCATCCCCAGTGATGGCTGACATGAGAAATTAGATTATGATTATCATTCATGATGTCTGCTGACCAGAGGAAGATTAAAAAGAATCAAGACAATAGAACGTGCAAATGATGATGAATATTTGATTCAAAACAAGAAAGCAAAAACATTAGGCATACCACTTCTTCTATAAGGAAACACTGTAAGTTTACATTAAATAAGGATCATATCAGATAGAACCAAAATCCTGAGGTTATCATCCTCTTACTGCTGGAAATTCTGTAGTCCACAACATTTTCTTCTGGTATAATATACAGACATTCATTACTCAAATTTGAAAAATATCTCAGCAGGGCAAATTATTATTTTAATAGTCTTTCTCTAACCCTACCACCCTCAAGTGATATTGGTGAATGCTTTAAAATATGTAAAGATATTCAATGCCTCGACTATCCTCTGGGAATTTTAACTGTTGTTTTCATGTACATTAATAATTTTTCAGTGTAATTTTTCCCAAGAGAATATATCAAAAGAAAGTATGCATAGATTTACATATGTCATTGCTAATAAACCTCCCAAGAAGAAAATAGACTTCCATCCAGGTGGAAACAGTATCATTTTAAACTAAAGCTTAACAATTATCAAAGTATTTTCCAAAGTTATAGAAGAATGCTAGGCTATAAATCCAAAGCAATCAGAAAATATCCATGGCAATTTTGACAAGTGGCTACTCATTTGACAGTCAGGTGAGCACACTGCAATCTCTATTATGCCTCATATGTCATTTTGTGTGCCCAGAATGTGTACACCCTTCTTATTTGAAAGTAATTCCAAGAAAGTTGGGTGATATAGCCCTGTGTCCCATCGTGAATGCCAAAGGAGTAGACATTTCCACTCCTGGTTCCCTGGGTACTCGGGTGTAGGTATATGATGATGAAACCTGAGGAAATAATAAAAAGGCCTGGAGACAGACAAAAATTATTAGGATTCACTAATGTCTAGAGTCTCACAAAAATGTATAGGAAAGGCAGCATCTCAGGTTGAGGTAACAGTACCATGCATATGTTTTTTCAAGTCCCTATCTGATAGAAAAAAATACAGTCTGTGTGCAGTGGCACACAGCACTTTGGGAGGCCAAGGCAGAAGGATCATTTGAGGCTAGGAATTCGAGACCAGTCTACACAACACAGAGAGACCCTGTCTCCATTTTTAAAAATAAATGTAAAAAAAAATAATAAATTTATATATACACATATGTGTGTGTGTGTGTGTGTGTGTGTATAAAATATTTATAAGCAACCTAATGTGATGTCTGGGATTGCTTCAAAATAACTCCAACAACAACAAAAAAAAGGTTTCAGTGGGGTATAAATTAAATAAGACTGGCAGAATTCTAACAAGGAATCTGGAAATAAATACTATCTGGTTTAGATGTTTGTCCCTCCAAATCTCATGTTGAAATGTGAGCCCAACTGTTGCAGGAGGGGGCTTAACAGTAGGGGGTTTGGGTTATGTAGGTGGATCCCTCATGAATAGTTTGGTGCTATCCCTGTAATAGTGAGTGAGTTCTCACTCTATTGGTTACCTCGAGACCTGATTGTTAAAAAGAACCTGGTATTTCTCCTCTTTTGCCCCCTTCCTTGCCATGTGATACTCCAGCTTTACTTCCCCTCCACCAAGACTAAAAGCTTCCTGAGGCCTTACCAGAAGCTGAGCAGATGTGGGTGCCATGCTTGTACAGCCTGTAGAACTATTAGTCAAATAAACTTCTTTTCTTCATAAATTACCCAGTCTTGGGTATTCTTTTATAGCAATGCAAAATGGACTAACACAGGATACACTGAGTTTCATTTTATTCTGCTATTGTAAATGTTTAAACATTTTCATAAGAAGCTGAAACTCTTAAAAGCCCAAGAGGGCTGAGGCGCAGTGGCTCATGCCTGTAATACCAGCACGTTGTGAGGCCGAGGTGCACGGATCACTTGAAGTCAGAAGTTTGAGACCAGCCTGTGTAATATGGCGAAACTCTGTCTCTACTAAAAACACAAAAATTAGTGGGGCATACTGATGCACACCTGTAGTTCCCATTACTCGGGAGACTGAGGCAGGCGGATGGCTGAGCCCAGGAGGCAGAGGTTGTAATGAGCCAAGAATGTGCTACTGCACTACAGCCTGGGTGATGGGAGTGAAAGCCTGTCTCCAAAAAAAAAAAAAAAAAAAAAAAACCCAGAGCAAAGCAGCAGGGAGCATCCCAGGGCAGTGGCATGTTGGGGGCAGTGGTGCCCCTGGGAGCGCTGGAAGAGGAAGCAACTTCTGCCTGCGTCTGCCCATGGCTGTGCCCAGCTTCCCCTCAGTTGCTGCCCATTTTCTGAGCTGGATTTTTCTAGTCTTTGCAGAGATTTAGTGAAGTACCCACTATCCTTACATTTTTGTTTTCTGACTACGTTTCTATAGTTTGCAACCAAGAATCTGAATGGCAGAACCTAAGCAACAAATGGAACTATATTAAACTAAAGCTCCTGCTCAGCAAATGAAACAGAGTCAAAAGACAACTTACTGAATAGGAAAAAAATATTTGCAAACAATGCATCTGAGAGGAAACTAATAGCCAAAATATACAAGAAACTCAAACAACAGTAATTTTTTTAAATCCCAACAAAAATGGGAGGAGGACATAAATAGACATTTCTCAAAAGAAGACATACAAACGGCCAAGAGGTATATGAAAAAATGCTCAACCTAACTAATCATCAGGGAACTGCAAATCAGGACCACATTGAGATATCATCTTATCCCAGTCAGAATGACTAGTATTAAAAATAACAGATGTTGACAAAGATGCCGGGAAAGAAAGGGAGAATGTAGATTAGTGCAACCTCCATAGAAAACAATAAGGAGATTTCTCAGAAAACTAAAAATAGAACTATCATATAATCCTGCCATCCCACGACTGGTATTTATCCAAAGGAAAAGAATATACCAAAAAGATACCTGCAGCCCCATGTCTACCACAGCACTATTCACAGTAGCAAAGGTAGGGAAGCAGCCTAAGCATCCATCAACAGATGAATGGATAAAGAAAATGTGGTATATATACACAATAGAATGCTATTCATCCGTAAAAAAGAATAAAATAACATTTGCCAAATGACTGGCGGTCATGATGTTCAGTGAAATAAACCAGGCACAGAAAGACAAATACCCTATGTTCTCATTCATATGTGAAAGCTAAAAACGTTGATCTCACAGAGGTAGATAGTGAAATTATAGATACCAAAGGCTGGGAAGGGTGCACGGATGGGAGGAGGGGATGAAGAGAGGTTGGTTAATGGTATAAGAGTACAATTAGATAGATGGAATGAGTTCGAATGTTTGACAATAGAGTTAGGTGACCACAGTCAACAACAATGTATTGTATGTTTCAAAATAGCTAGAAAAGAGGTCTTGAAATGTGCCCAGCACAGAAATGATACTCAGGTCATGTATATCACCTGAATATCCTGAATTGATCATTACACATTCTATGCATGTAACAAAATATCACATGTACCTCACAAATACGTTCAAATAAAATGTATCAAAAAATAAAAATAAATAAATACTTTTAAATTTAAAATACTGGGACAGGTTTGGCAAATACGTTTTAGAAATACAGCTGTTCTCCCCTCCTAAACCACTGACTGACTTTGGTAATTAATCTCATACTAATTACCTTCTTGTTATTCCTGTGTATGGAATAAGAATTTCTCAACACTCTCCAAGCAGTGACTGCCTAACATAGCTGACTGGAAAATTAAAAGGTATTTGCTATTTACCATTCCCAGCCTAGACAAAGCAAAACAAATGGAAAAATCCGCTACCACCTCTAAAAGATATTTTTTTTTTCGAGACAGAGTCTCACTCTGTCACCTACGCTGGAGTGCAGTGGCACAATCTCAGCTCACTGCAATCTCTGCCTCCCAGGTTCAAGCGATTCTCCTGCTTCAGCCTCCTGCTACCACATCCAGCTAATTTTTGTATTTTCAGTAAAGATGAGGTTTCACCATGTTGGCCAGGCTGGTCTCGAACTCCTGACCTCAAGTGATCTGCCTGCCTTAGCCTCCCAAGAAGTGCAGGGATTACAGGTGTGAGCCACCATGCCCAGCGTAAATAATGTATTTTTAAGCTGATTATAAATGAGTTCATAATTATCATGTCTGCCCTCTCTTCTTCTTTTTCTTTCCCAGTTATAAAGGTATAAATGACATATACATTGTATTTGGTATGAGTTAATATCAGGAACTCCTCAAAAGAAAACTTCACTGTAAGGGAATATCCCTGGATCTGAAGGCTTTAGAAGTGCTTTTGTTCACTCTTATCTCTATCAGCTAAGTTGTCTGCCACAACCGCAAACCACCACACACACACACACACACACACACACACACACACACACTCATTTCATAGTGGGGTTTTTTTTTAAGTGCTCCCAAGAAATGAAGGGCACATAAACTGGCATTTCCCAGCACTGGAGGAGCTACTAAACCCTATGCTACAAAGAATCACTTCTAAAACTTCCTCATTGTAGGTGCAGAGGAGAGTAAATAGGATCAAGGCTTCCTTCCCCCACCAGATCACCCACACAGATGGTAGAGTTCAGAGAAGCTGCCACAGCAGAAAATTCCTCATGATTTCTTCCAGATTGATCAAAATGTTACATCCTATCTTATAAAACTCCTATTTGTATAAATGCAAAAACAATTACTTTTCCTCAAAAATTGGTATTTCAAGAAGGAGCATTAGCTTCACCTCTGCCCCACTTGGCCCTGGGATCGCCATAACCCAGTTGGAGAACAAAGGGGAGAGAAACCAGGCTCAGGGTTCAGGTGTGCTAGCAGAGCTGTCGACCTTGACAGTAACCTTGGATCTGTCAGTCCTGCTTGCTCCACCTCACCGGGATGTAACAGGATGGAATGAGGGGCTTTGTGGGACGTTGTTTTCCTGGGACTGGCAACCAAAGCCCACGGCTAAGATCCAAAGAGAACAAGAGCCCTTGTTCAAAACTTGCCTGCAGTAACCAATTCAGGGTTTGCTGAGAGAGGTCATTTCAGTTAGAACTCCCTTCCACAGTCACCAACACGCCTCTCACATGCCTAGGAGAAGGAAGGAGAACAAGGCCGCAGAGTAGGGAAAGGAGCAGAAGAATGCTTATGGTGAGAGGCATACTTTTCCTTAGCCAACCTGGAAGACAGTCCTCCATAAAGCCCACAAGGTGCAGGAGATCGCAAGGAGGAGATTTACGTCACTGACCTTGGTATCTTCCTGAACACTGGGACTGCTGGTAGGATAACAAGGCAGAAGGTGGTACTGGGAATGGCCTCTACAGTTTCTGAGCCCCAAGAGATACAGAGAATAGGCTTGGCCGTGTCCACAGACCCCAGGTTTAGGCCATGGAGACTGGTTGAGCTTAGAGCTCTCGGGGACGTTGGATAAAACTGCAAGCCACAGACTTGAGGTTAGCTCAAGGGGTAGGAAAGTCAGACGAGCGCTCTCCCAGAGGCACTGAGAGACATCAGTGCCCTGCTGGACACTGCCCATCCCCTCTGAGTCAGAGAACAACAGGCAAAACCAAGGGTGGTGACCAGTGTCAATGAGAGAAGCAAGCTCCAGTTATTAGGGAAACAAGCAGAGGAACGGGGTGGGAGAAAGACAAGTGAAAGCCGTCTCTTCCCCATTTGATCCTCCGGACCACCTGAGCAGGGTTCTCAATCTTGGATCACATTAGAGTCACCTGGAGGCTTAAACCCCAGAATCTCCGGTAGGCAAGCCCAAGTGTCAGGACTTGTAAAGCTCTGCAGATGTTACCAGTGTGCAGCCAAGATGAAGAGGAGGAAACTGGAACTGATCATGAGGCTGGAGTTTTAAAACATGTGAGAGTGAGTCACAAAACTGCAATGAGATTGTTCCATCACTAAAAGTGGCTGAGAACGTAACATTGGGAAGAAATCTGAAGACTCTTATCCAGAGAGAAGATGTAGCAGTGCTTGGAAAAATAAAACTGTTTTATGTTTACAATTCCAAAGAGACAGAAATCTTCTATCGCATTAGTTATACATGAAATGGGGGTAAAAACCTCTAACTCCTATGGTTATTTTGAGATATAAGAGGTATGTGGAAGGTGCATTAGGGCAGTGATTCTGTCTGTTTTGTTCAGTCCTAAAGTTCTTGCCTAGCACATGGAGCTCTCAAAGGTACTGCTTGAATAATAAGCAGTCATGGGCAAGTACTAATGAAAGGTAAGTTTATGTTAGAGATGCCTGTATAGCCCTGCAAATTAATCAGCTCTTCTTCATTTAAGTTCCCCAATAGTGGAACCTGAGTAAAGGACATGTTATGACAGACTCCTGTTAACTCCACTAGGGACGGTATCAGGTTCGAGAGGCTGAGGAGACGATCCGAAGCCAGCAAAAGAGACACAGGATTTACGGAAGGGAACTTATATACAGGGCAGCCCAGTGGCTGCAGGCTGGACAGGAGAACGGCTGCTGCCTGTGGAAAGTGAAAAGTTTATATAAAATTTTCACTTAACACTCTTCCTCTAACAACCTCCACCTGGCAACATTCATTCACTCCAAAACAAAGGGCCTCAATCCCCTGTATGGCCCCCATTCCTCAGGATGGGATGGGCTAGCAGCTCAGATGTTCCTCATAGATAATGAATGAATGGCCAGGTTGGCCACACTTGGAACTCCCAACACACGTTCTGGTGTTTCTGCCATTCTCAGGGTATACTTCAGTTACCCCTCTCAGGTGCATCCATCATACACATGTGTCTACTATACACATGGGTCCAGTGGTTTATTTGAGATGTGATCCCAGGAAGCCAGAGAGATAAGAAAGAGAGGAGTGAGATAGGGAAGGAGGGAGAACCAATGGAGGGTCCTTCATTGAGCTGGTGACTATTGTGAGAGATTAGGCTCAGTCCTGCTAGGGGAGCCAGGCAGAAATGCAGCTTAAAATCAGGTCCAGGGGCCAGGTGTCGTGGCTGACTTCTATATTCCCAGTACTTTTAGAGGCTGAGGCAGACAGATTGCTTGAGCCCAGGAATTGAAGACCAGCCTGGGCAACATGAACATGAAGAAATTCTGTTTCTACAGAAATTAGCCAGACATGGTGGCACACACCTGTAGTCTCAGCTACTCAGGAGGGTGAGGTGGGAGGATCAGTTGAGCCTGCGAGGCAGAGACTGCAGTGAGCCGAAGTTACACCACAGCACTCCAGCCGGGGTGACACTGCAAGACCCTATCTCAAAAAAAAAAAAAAAAAATCATTGGTCCAAGGCTGAGAGGGTGAGGGGTTGGGTAGGGCCTTTATCCATGGACACCTTTCCCAGTGGTTGTTGGTTATGATGGAAGCCTCAGCTCCTTGACACTTCCAGGCTACAGCATGTGGGCTGAGTGAGCTCCTTGCACATTGGATAAATACATAAGGCAGAAAGAGCTGAGATCCATGAGTGCTTGTGGTGGGAGGTGGTCTGCCTGAAAGCTCCCACACAGTAAAGCCAAAAGCAGAGGAGGACTGAGGTTGTGTAGCAGGGGACACCAACAGCACCTGCTCTCTGAACACTCACACATTAACAGGTGTTAACTATTTATAAAGTTCTGTACATGCCTCAGGAGACAGACATGATATCTAATCACAGAACAATTTTATAATTTAAAAAGGGATTTGATTCTCTTCTCTGTCTAGACAGAAAATAGGCTGGGAAAATGACTCAGACCCTGTTTAAACAGAACATTTTGTGTGCACCTTAAGTTAAGATACGCAGTCTCTAGTGTGGAAAGTCAGATTAACACACATTACTTTGCTTGGAAACTAATTAAATTTTTCTATCTGCCTCCTTGGCCTCTATCAATTAACTGTAATTTAAACTTTACCTGGGTCTTTCCATAAAGGAAATAAAGTACACAACCAAAGTTCTGGAAAGCAAACACAGCATTCTTAGGGGGAAACTTGTAAAGCATGAGATAGAAGCCGAGAATCTAGTAGTTTGGATTTCAGCTGATTTCAGACTATGTTATTCAAGGAGGATAAGGCCTGGAAGGTACAAAAAGCAACAAATATGCTGTCCCGCATTATCTACTTCAAGAGGATGTTAAGGCCACTCGTTTCCCAAAATAAAGAACGTCAAGCAGAGAAACAAATCACGGGGCAAAGGAAACTCCCCTACATAACATTGCTCCCTAGGCTTTTTCTTATGTGGGTTCTAAATGCTTCTGCAGGCTAAACAAAGAGCTAGTAGAAGGAATGATATGAATGAGAGAGACACAAAACTATCTTTGAAAGTGGATAGGGCTTTGTCCAGCCTGTCATAGTCCATGGGAGCTCATGTGGTGAGATTAGCAGAAATGAGTCAGTTTTCATTGGTTCATGCCCCTACAGGGCCCTTTACGTGTTTTTTGGAGTCCCCAGGTATATCTCAGGTGTATTTATGAACATATCAGTTTCATCTGAGTGCTGCTATTGTTTTTCTGTTTCCTGCCAGACGTGTCCAGGATGTGGCTCTCTCCAACTACAACTGAAACCTGGAACCCTCAAGATATCAACACTGCACAGCCATCTCCCTCACTTCATCTTATGTTCTGTTGCAGAAGTGTCAAAACTGTATGATTGATGCCTTCATGTCTTAGAGAAACAGCCTTGCCAGGTTTCATCTACTGCATACCTCTTCTCCAAAGGACACTCAATTATTGTGTGAAATCCAAGAAGTAAAGAATTGGACACAGTCAAGGCTCATACCTCTGTCCAAACACTTTGGGAGGCCAAGGAAGAAGGATTGCTTGAGGCCAAGAGTTCAAGATTAGCCTAGGCAATATAGTGAGACCCTGTTTCTACAGAAAAATTACCCAAGTGTGGTGGCACACACCCATAGTCCCAGCTACTCAGGAGGCTGAGGCAGGAGACTCACTTGTACCCAGGAATTTTCAGGCTGCAGTGAGCTATGATCACACCATTGCACTCCAGCCTAGGTGACAGAGTGAGACTCTGCTCTAAAATAATAATAATAATAAAATTTTTAGAAATAAAATAATTTTTTACAAGACTCATACACAATGGAGTAACAAACACTTCAAAGCCTCCCAATCCCTCTTGGCTCTGGCTGGTTGAAGATTTTTTCGTTGTCTTTGGCTTCCTTTGGCTTTCTTTTTCAGGAGGCATCTTACACCCTCCAGCTATGCCCCAGTGGTCCTAAACCCCAGTCAAGAACCTCATTTATGACAATAAAAGCTGCTATTTTATTTTCTTTACTCAATGTTCAATGCTTGTTCTTTTTAATGAGTATTTTCACTACCTAAGTGCTTAATTAGATTACAATAAACTTACTCAGAGGATCATGTCAAAATGAAGATTCTGCTTAAGTACATCTGGGATGGGCCCATGATTCTGCCTTCTTTCCAAGCCCGCAGGAGATATGGATGCTTCTCATCTTGAACTGATCCTTGGGAAGCAAAGTTTAAGGGATTTTTCAGATAAATATGACATGATTCCAGTTTGACTAGGAAAATGAATGCATCCCTGCATAGTGAACAGTAGCAGGAAGCATATGTTTGAGAATGAATACCTATTCTTCAAAATGCCCAGAATGTTGTCCATGACCACACTCACATAAGCACACTCTGCAGTAGAGGTCCTCACACCTGAGGGTGCATCAGAATCACCCAGAAGGCTTACTAAACACGGATTGTGGGCCCCACCCCCAGAGCTTCCACTTTAGTAGGACTGGGTTGGAGCCCAAGAATCTGCATTTCTAACAAGGTCCCAGGTGATGCAAATGCTGCTGGCCCTTGGACCATCTTGAGAGCCACTACCATAGCAACACTAAGACCAGTAAAACCCCCACTGTAAGAAATGACAGTGTCCAGTCATCCGTGTGAGAACAAATTACCCTCTGGATTCCTGCTTCACAAAAATGTGAAATCATCTAAGCTGGACTTACCCGTCTTCTGACATATGTCCCTACACCTTTTGCAAAGGTTCACAAAGACCTTTCAATATTAATCTCCATATGTTTACTTTGACTTGTAACCTGTGTGTTTGTATTTAAAGTAGATTACCTGTAGACAACATATACTTGAGTCTTATTTTTTCAATTCACTCTCTACTCTGAAAATTGGTCTTCCTATCAGTATATTGAAACTACCCATATAGGCCAAGCATGGTGGCCTGTAATCCCAGCATTTTGGGAGGACGAGGTGGATCACTTGAGGTCAGGAGTTTGAAACCAGCCTGTCCAACATGACAAAACCCATGTCTCTACTAAAAATACAAAATTAGCTGGGCATGGTGGTGCATGCCTGTAATCCCAGCTACTAGGGAGGCTGAGGCAGGAAAATCGCTTGAACCTGGAAGGCGGAGGTTGTAGTGAGCCAAGATCGTGCCACTGCATTCCAGCCTGGGCAACGAGAGCAAAACTCCATCTCAGAGAAAAAAAGAAACTACCTATATTTAAAATGATTATTGATATAGTTAGATTAATATCTACCTTGTTTGTCACTGTTAGCTATTGGTTGCATCTGTTCTTTCTTTAAAAAAAAAAAAAAAAAAAAAAAAAGCGATGTTGTCTCACTGTGTTACCCAGGCTAGTCTCAAACTCCTGGGCTGCAATGATCCTTCCACCTCAGCCACCCAAGTAGCTGGGACTACAAGGTCATGCCACCACACCCAGCTGTTCTTTCCTTTTTTTTTTTTTTTTTTTTTTTGAGATGGAGTTTAGCTCTTGTTACCCAGGCTGGAGTGCAATGGCGCGATCTCGGCTCACTGCAACCGCCGCCTCCTGGGTTCAGGCAATTCTCCTGCCTCAGCCTCCTGAGTAGCTGGGATTACAGGCACGCGCCACCATGCCCAGCTAATTTTTTGTATTTTTAGTAGAGATGAGGTTTCACCATGTTGACCAGGATGGTCTCGATCTCTCGACCTCGTGATCCACCCACCTCGGCCTCCCAAAGTGCTGGGATTACAGGCTTGAGTCAGCGCGCTCTGCCTGTTCTTTCCTTTTTTGCCCTCTTTCTTTTCCTTCCTTTCTTCTCTGGTTTTAATTGAGTATTTAATATGACTAAATTTTATTTTCCCAGTGTATCCATTATACTTCTTTAAAACTTTCTAGTGGTTGCACTAAAATATATAGTATATACATTCTTTTTTTTTTTTTTTGAGACAGAGTTTTTGCTCTTGTTACCCAGGCTGGAGTGCAATGGCACGGTCTTGGCTCACCGCAACCTCCATCTCCTGGTTTCAGGCAATTCTCCTGCCTCAACCTCCTGAGTAGCTGGGATTACAGGCACGCGCCACCATGCCCAGCTAATTTTTTGTATTTTTAGTAGAGAAGAGGTTTCACCATGTTCACCAGGATGGTCTTGATCTCTTGACCTCGTGATCCACCCATCTTCACCTCCCAAAGTGCTGGGATTACAGGCTTGAGCCACTGCGCCTGGCGGTATATACATTCTTAACTAATCTACATCTATTCTCAAAAAACATTATAACTCTTCAAATGTAGGGCAAGCCCCTGATAACAAGCTCCTGGTACCAATTTCTTTCTTTTTTTTTTTAAGATATATATATAATTGCACTTTAGGTTCGGGGGTACATGTGCCGAACATGCAGGATTGTTGCATAGGTACCTACATGGCAATGTGGTTTGCTGCCTCCATCCTCCGGTCACCTGTATCTGGCATTTCTCCCCATGTTATCCCTCCTAGCCTCCCTACCCGCCACTGTCCCTCCCCTAGTCCCCCCAGCAGACCCCAGTGTGTGATGCTCCCCTCCCTGTGTCCATGTGTTCTCATTGTTCAACACCCACCTATGAGTCAGAACATGCGGTATTTTGTTTTCTGTTCTTGTGTTAGTTTGCTGAGAATTATGGTTTCCAGATTCATCCATATCCCTACAAAAAACACAAACTCGTGGTTTTTTTTACAGCTGCATAGTATTCCATGGTGCATATGTGCCATATTTTCTTTGTCCAGTCTATCAATGATGAGCATTTGGGTTGGTTCCAGGTCTTTGCTATTGTAAACAATGCCACAGTGAACACACATGGGCATGTGTCTTTATAATAGAATGATTTATATCTTTTTGATGTATACCCAGAAATGGAATTGCTGGGTCAAATGGAATTTCTATTTCTAGGTCCTTGAGGAATCGCCACACTGTCTTCCACAATTGAACTAATTTACACTCCCACCAATGGTGTAAAAGTGTTCCTATTTCTCCGCATCCTCTCCAGCATCTGTTGTCTCCAGATTTTTTTAATGATCGCCATTCTAACTGGCGTGAGATGGTATCTCAAAGTGGTTTTGATTTGCCTTTCTCTAATGACTAGTGATGATGAGCATTTTTTCATGTTTCTTGGCCTCATAAATGTCTTCTTTTGAAAAATGTCTTTTCATATCCTTTGTCCACTTTTGAAAGGGTTTGTTTTTTTCTTGTAAATCTGTTTCGGTTCTTTGTAGAGTCTAGATATTAGCCCTTTGTCAGATGGGTAGACTGCAAAAATTTTTTCCCATTCTGTTAGTTGCCAGTTCACTCTAATGATTGTTTATTTTGCTGTACAGAAGCTCTGGAGTTTAATTAGATCCCATTTGTCTATTTTAGCTTTCGTTGCCAATGTTTTGGTGTTTTAGTCATGAAGTTCTTTCCTATTCCTATGTCCTGGATAGTTTTGCCTAGGTTTTCTTCTAGAGTTTTTATGGTATTAGGTCTTATGTTTAAGTCTTTAATCCATCTGGAGTTAATTTTAGTGTAAGGTGTCAGGAAGGGGTCCAGTTTCTGCTTTCTGTACATGGCTAGCCAGTTTTTCCAACATCATTTATTAAAGAGGGTATCCTTTCCCCATTGCTTGTTTTTGTGAGGTTTGTCAAAGATCAAATGGTTGTAGATTTGTTGTGTTGCCTCCAAGGCCTCTGTTCTGTTCCATTGGTCTATATCTCTGTTTTGGTACTAGTACCATGCTGTTTTGATTACTGTAGCCTTGTAGTATAGTTTGAAGTCAAGTAGCATGATGCCTCCAGCTTTGTTCTTTTTGCTTAGAATTGTCTTGGCTATGCGGGCTCTCTTTTGGTTCCATACGAAGTTTAAGGTGGATTTTTCCAGTTCTGTGAAGAGGGTCATAGGTAGCTTGATGGGGATAGTGTTGAATCTATAAATTACTCTGGGAGGTATGCCATTTTCACAATATTGATTCTTCCTAAGTATGAGCATGGAATGTTTTTCCATCCGTTTGTGTCTTCTCTTATTTCTTTGAGCAGTGGTTTGTAGTTCTCCTTGAAGAGGTCCTTTTCATCCTTTGTTAGTTGTATTCCTAGGTATTTTATTATCTTTGTAGCAATTGTGAATGGCAGTTCATTCTTGATTTGGCTCTCCTTAATTCTGTTATTGGTGTATAAGAATGCTCGTGATTTTTGCAAATTGATTTTGTATCCTGAGCTGAAGTTGCTTATCAGCTTAAGGAGATTTGGGGCTGAGATAATGGGGTCTTCTAAATATATGATCATGGCATCTGCAAATAGAGACAATTTGACTTCCTCCTTTCCTAATTGAATACCCTTTATTTCTTTTTCTTGCCTGATTGCTCTAGCTAGAACTTCCAGTACTATATTGAATAGGAGTGGTGAGAGAGGGCATCCTTGCCTAGTGCCAGATTTCAAAGGGAATGCTTCCACTTTTTGCCCATTCAGTATGATATTGGCTGTGGGTTTGTTGTAAATACCTTTTATTATTTTGAGATACATTCCACTGATACCTAGTTTATGGAGAGTTTTTAGCATAAAGGGCTGTTGAATTTTGTCGAAGGCCTTCTCTGCATCTATTGAGATAATCATGTGATTTTTATCTTTCGTTCTGTTTATGTGGTGAATTACGTTTATAGACTTGCGTATGTTGAACAGGCTTGCATTCCCGGGATAAAGCCTATTTGATTGTGATGGATAAGCTTTTTGATGTGCTGTTACAATCAGTTTGCCAGTATTTTATTGAAGATGTTTGCATCTATGTTCATCATGGATATTGGCCTCAAGTTTTCTTTTTCTGTTGAGTCTCTGCCAGGTTTCGGTGTCAGGATGATCTTGGTCTCATAAAACGATTTGGGAAGGATTCCCTCTTTTTGGATTGTTTGGAATAGTTTCAGAAAGAGTGGTACTAGCTCCTCTTTGTATGTCTTGTAGAATTCGGTTGTGAACTCATCTGGACCTGGGCTTTTTTTGGTTGGTAGGCTATTAATTGCTGCCTCAGCTTCAGGCCTTATTATTGGTCTATTTAGGGTTTCAACTTCTTCCCGGGTTTAGGCTTGGGAGGGTGCAAGTGTCCAGGAATTTATCCATTTCTTCCAGGTTTACTGGTTTATGTGCATAGAGTTGTTTGTAGTAATCTCTGATAGTAGTTTGTATTTCTGTGGAATCGGTGGTGATATCCTCATTATTGTTTTTTATTACATATATTTGATTCTTCTCTCTTTTCTTTTTGGTTAATTAGTACTAATATAGAATATGTTCACTTCCTTGTCCATGGGTACATTTTTCAAATGTGTAAATGATCCTATCATTCATGTCCCAAACTTAAGTTTAAAATGTCTTACTCAAATATTAAACAAGACTAGAAACCAGAGAAATACAAATTAAAAGAAGAATGAAGTATTTTTTACCCACACTACATTCACAAAGTAAGAAACTCCAGCAGAACAGAGAGCATAGTGGAGCAGAAGTCAGGTGCCAGACGGCCTGGATTTCAATCAGCTCCACAGCTGACCACTGTGTCACCTTAAGAAAGTCACTTGGCTACTATCTCTAAGCATTGCTGTTCTCATTTGAAAATGGAAATAATAGTAGTACCTGTGAATGTAGTAAACATTAAATGAAAGAATCTATGAAAAGCTTAAGACAGCATCCAACAGAGAGTGAAAACTAAGTAAGTTTTAATTCTTGCCAACTCCAGTGTGATTGTCCATGTCTGAAATACCCCAGTGTGTCAGTTCCATACATGCCCAGTCTGTAACCAATTCACAGGTCAAAACTTTTGGCTGAAATTGCCTAGTATTTCACATCCCTTTTGGTTTCTCCATCCCCATTATTGCTTTAATCTTTTAGGAATCTATAAGACTTTTGACCCTTTATATGACTTTCAATCTCCACTTGTTCCTCAACATGGAATTCTACCTCTGGCTTGGATTTCACAACAGAATTTCATCGTTACTAAGTTTTGTTTTCAGCAAGTCCCTCGAAAGAACTCAGTGCCCATCCACCTCTTCCCACATGAGTAGACCCATCACACTTGACCCTATTCTGGTTTCTTGGATTCCCATCTGTCACAGGGCACACCAAAAAATTGGGGTTTAGCCTGGGAGGCCCTGGGGATTCTTGGTTTCATGTAGGAAGGAATTCATGAATCAGTCAATAGAGTAAAGTAAAAGCAAGTTTATTAAGAAAGTAAAGAAATAAAAGAGAATAAAAGAGTGGCTACTTCACAGGCAGAGCAGCCTAAGGGCTGCTGGTTGGCTATTTTTATTGTTATTTCTTGATTATGTGCTAAATAAGGAGTGGATTATTCATGAGTCTTCTAGGAAAGAGGTGGGGAATTCCCAGAACTGAGGCTTCATCTCCATTTCAAACCATATAGGGTCACTTCTGGATGTTGCCATGGCACTTATAAATCGTCATGGTGCTGGTGAGAATTTCCTTTAGTATGCTAATATATTATAATTCATGTAAAATGAGCAGTGAGGACAATAAGAGGTGCTTTGTTGCCATCTTGGTTATCTTGGTTTGGGCTGGCTGCTTTTTTTTTTTTTTTTTTGGAACATGGTGTCACTGTTTCCCAGGCTGGAGTGCAGTGGTGAGACCTTGGTTCACTTCAACCTCTGCCTCCTGGGTTCAAGCAATTCTCCCACCTCAGCCTCCCAAGTATCTGGGACTACAGGTGCATGCCACCACACCTGGCTAATTTTTTGTATTTTTTGGTAGAGACAGGGTTTCACCATGTTGGCCAGGCTGTCTTGAACTCCTGACCTCAAGCCATCCACCCTCCTTGGCCTCCTAAGTGCTGGGATTGCGGGCATGAGCCACCGTGCCCAGCCTTGGCTGGCTTCTTTACCACATCCTGTTTTATCAGTGGGCTCTTTGTGACTTGTACCTGGTGAAACCATTCCTGCCAAACTCCTATCTGACGTTCACTAAGCAAACCTTAATGAGTGACATAATCAGTAAAGTCTTTAAAAGGCAATGTATAAAAATATAGAAGGAGCTTAAAGGTTCATCCCCTATGACTTAGTAACCTTGGTTTTGAAATATGTCTTAAGAGAATAATACAAAATACAGGTGAAAAAATACAGCAGACATTTCTCAATATGGCTTTGTTTATGATAGTGATGAATTAGAAGCAAACTAAATGTTCTACAGTGGAGGATTAATTAACTGATGACACATCCATTCCATGGAATATTATACAGTTATAAAAAGAATAATTATGAAGACTACATTGCAACTCAGAGTAATGCTCATGAGTTAGTGAAAACCCAAGGATGCAACTGTGTATTTTACACAATTGTAATTATGTAAAAATATGAACACATATAGAAAGAAACAGGGGAATAAAAAGGATACTAACTGTGTTAATGGGATTAGGAGTGCTTTTCTTACCTGTTTTTTAACATTCTATAATATTATTACATTGTTTTCACAGTAAAAAGATGTCCATTATAAATGTAAATAAACAGTTACAAGTCCAAATTCAGCCTCCAGAATCTCTCATACTTTCAGCTCAAATGAATTATATTCCAGCCTTAATTTGCTCAAAGGATGTTCTAGAGGCAAATATTTTTTTCTTTCCAGACAGAATAAAAGAAGTAGTTTTGTTTACAAGGGAAAATGTGACCTCCATGTTGAGTAATGTTATACAAAGATAACACTCTTGCTCCCGTATGAGCAGGGCATGTCTTTTGAATTGTTTTCCCCTCATGGAGATAGATTGGAGCTGAGCTATCTTCTCACCTTTCACCTTGCTCTCTGTTCAGCTGATAATGAGGCATTTGTAAGACTGAGGTCTGGGGGGCACTTGGGAGCCTGTTCAAGCAAAGCAAATTGACCCATCTACTGAGCACCCTGAGACCTTCACCAAATGCTCAATCCAAACAAGCTAAATTGAGATATAACAGTATTGAGATAAAATGCCTGTAGGTGATTCTGTGCCAGGTAGGTGAAGCCCATTCTTTAACAATACAATGACAAATTACCTAGAATACCACCAGATAACATTGTGCATGTTTTAATATAAAGCACTTGGAGAAATAAGGGGAATTATCTAGGCTAATGATAAAGAATAAATACTGTACTTACTGCTATGGTTTGAATGTCCAAAACTCATGTTGAAATTTAATTGCCATTGTGATGGTATAAAGAAGTGGGATCATTAAGAGGTGATTAGGCAACATGGGTGGAGCCTGAATGGATCACTGGAGTGTGTTTATCTCCAGAGTGTGTTGATATCAAAACCAATTGAGCTCTCTCTTGCTCTCTTGCCCTTTTACTTTCCACCGTGGGATAGCAGCACAAAGGCCCTCTCCAGATGCAGCCCTTTGTCCTTGGATTTCCCAACCTCCAGAACTGTAAGAAATAATTTTTTTAATATAAATTACCCAGTCTGTGGTGTTCTGTTATAGCAGCATAAAACACATTAAGACATGTACTTACCAAATAATATACTCACAACCATAGTTCATGAGCATGACGAGGGGAGAGTATGTAACAAGGACCTCCTAACTTGGGCCTTCTTCCCTCCTACCATCTTATCTCTTTCTCCGTTTCTTCAAACCCACTGATAGTATGATCTATACGCACAGTCTCTTCTTTACTTCCCATAGGAATCTACAGGACTTGGCCTCACCACTACACTGAAATTGTTCTAAGTTCACAGACAAACACACAGCTGCCACAGCATCTGTCTTTTCCTTACTTGACTCATCTGTAACACTGGATGCTGATGAACATTCTCTCTTCATGAGATTGTTTCTTACTTGGCTTATTTACATTATCTCAACATGTTAGTTTTCTTTCTACTGTTCTAGGTACATATTATCATTCTATCTGTGTGAGCTCCTTTTCCTCTTCCTGCCTTTGAATCTTGGTGTCTCTTTGCTTGCTATGACTTCTCTGTCTCTACATATTTTTCCTGGACAACTTCATGCATTTCTATGATCCCAACTTCTGCCTATCCACTGATAATTTACACATCTATGATTCTAAGTCAGACCTTTCTTCCAAGCTCTAGCCTTGTATGACCAGCTTTTTAAACAATCCCCCGTTCTGTGGGGGTACCTTGACTTTCCATTGTCCATAGCTGAATTCATCTTAGCTGCCTTCTCCCAAAGCCAGTTTTTCCTCTAAGATTTCTTATCTCCAAGACAGAAACCTGGGTGCTGTCTTTAATGCCTGCTTTCCTTCCTCACATATAATGAATCACTATGTTCTCTTGATTCTACCTCTTAAATACTTCTCATACCAACCCCTTATCCCCATTGCCCCTGTCTAAGTTCAGGTGCTTCTTATCTCACTTACATTATTTCAACAGTCTCCTAATTTGTAATCTTTCTAATTCCAGTCTTGCTTTCTTCTAATCTATCATCCACGTTATCATTGGAGTAATTCTGTCATTCCTCAAAATAATTCAGTGGCTCTGCCTTACAGGAGAACTCCAATTAATAAACATAGAAGGAATGATGGATATAGAAAATCACCACTGAAACAGGACAGTAATAATGGCTGCAGGCAAGATCCATGGGTAAATGCTAAAACTAGTGGGCAAAAAATTAAGAAGAAAAAGAAAATGTACATAGCGTCAAAGAATGTCCCCCCAAAAATATTTAGCAATTACAAAGGTAAAAAAAAATCGTTTTGCAGTGGATACAACTGACATATACCACCTTAGCCAAGTGATCTAGGTTAATACCACCAATTATAAGCATATCAACATGGCTAGGAGCAATGGCTCATGCCTGTAATCCCAGCTCTTTGGGAATCCAAGGTGGGCGAATGGCTTGAACTCACAAGTTTGAGACCAGCCTGGGCAACATGGCGAAACTTCATCTCTACAAACAATACAAAAATTAGCCAACCGTGGTGGCACATTCCTGTAGTCTCAGCTACTCAGGAGGCTGAGGTGAGAGGATGGTTTGAGTCCGGGAAGCAGAGGCTACAGTGAGCCAGGATTGTACCACTGCACTGCAGCCTGGGAGATAGAGCCAGACCTCATATCAAAAATAGAAAGAATAAAATAAAAAATAAGCATATCAATGTTAAGTACCTTGATACGATGCACTGAGTAGGGCAAATCACCTATGTCATATTCTTGCCAAAAAAATCATGATGTAGTTTGGATACATGTCCTTGCCCAAATCTCATGTTGAATTGTAATCCCCAACACTGGAAGTGGGGCCTGATGGAACGCAGATGCCTTATGGCTTGGTTCTGCCTGCACCATAGCAAGTTCTCACACAATCTGGTCATTTAAAAGTGTGTCGCACCTCCCCCCGCGAGTCTTTCTCTCTTGCTCCTGCTTTGCCATGTGGCATGCAAGCTCCCGATTCACCTCTGTCATGAGTAAAAGCTTCCTGAGGCCTCAGCAAAATACATGCTTCCTGTACAGCCTGCAGAACTGTGTGCCAATTTAACCTCTTTTCATTATAAATTACCCAGTGTCAGGTATTCCTTTACGGTAACACAAGTACAAACTAACATGAATCATAACTTCAATCTAATCATGAGAAAACTTCAGACAAACCCAAATTGAAGGACATGCTACAACACATCTGACCCTTACTTTTCAAACATTTGAAGGTGAAGAAAGTCATGAAAAGGCTGAAAAACTGTCACAAATTAGAGAATAGAAGGAGACCTGACAATTAATTCAATCCGATATCCTGGATTGGATCCTGGAAGAGAAAAAGAACTGCTGAGACTCTGAATAAAGTCTGTAATTTAGTTATTAGGTATTCAGGTATTATACCAATGTTAATTTCTTTGTTTTGTTTATTATAATGTGATTATGTATAATGTTGAAATTAGAGAAAGCTGGGTAAATAGTATACTAATAGGGATTCTATACTATTTTTGAATCTTTTATGTAAGTTAGACTTACATAAGTCTAAGTTAGTATAAACTTATTTCAAACTAAGACCTTTTAAAAATTAGTGTCCCTAGTACCTATAGAATCAAATCCAATTTCCTCAGCATGACATATAATATCCTTCATGATCTGACCTACTCATCCAATGCTATCTTCTATCCCCTGTTCACAACATTTGCAATGTTTCAGCTATGTTAAACTTCTTACCTTGTGTCTTAGTCTGTTCCTGCTGTTGTAACAAAATATATTATACTGGGTAATTTATGAACAGCAGGAATTTAGTACTCAAAATTCTAGAGGCTGGGAAATCTGAGATCAAAGCACCAGCAGATCCAGTGTCTGGCGAGGGCCAGATCTCTGCCTCAAAAATGGTACCTTGTTGCTGGGTCCTCACAGGGCAAAAGGTTCAAGGCAGCTCCCTTCATCTTCTTTTGTAAGGGCACTAATCCCTTTCATAAGGGCTGAGCCCTCATAACTTAATCACTTCCCAAAATGTGCCAGCTCTCAATACTATCACATTGGGTATTAGGTTCCAACACATGAACCTGGGGAGACACCAACATTCAGACTGTAGAACCTTATACCACTTTTTAAATAAACACACATGCATGCGCGCGCGCACACACACACACACACACACAGCCCAAACACAGTTGCCCAATTTTATTAATAGATATATGATTATATGCTAATTGCCTTGATTTGATCATAACCCTTAGTATCACCTATTGGAATATCATGCTGTCTCCCATAAGTATGTACAATTACTATGTGACAATTAATAATAAAAGCAAAAAAAAAAAAAAAAAAAGAATAAAGGGGCCAGGTGCGGTGGTTCATGCCTGTATTGTCGGCACTTTGGAAGGCTGAGGCTGCTGGATCATCTGAGGTCAGGAGTTTGAGACCAGCCTGGCCAACATGGTGAAACCTCATCTCTACTAAAAATACAAAACTTAGCTGAGAGTGGTGGCAGGCGCCTGTAATCCCAACTACCTGTACTCAGGAAGCTGAGGCATGAGGACACTTGAACACTGGAAGCGGAGGATGCAGTGAGCTGAGCTCATACCACTGCACTCCATCCTGTGGGACAGAGTAAGACTCTGTCTCCAACAAATAAAAAAATAAAGGAAAGATTACCCACCCCCTTAAAAAAAAAACTTTAAAAAATAAACATAGGACTAAAATCCAAGTTTCCTGGTTCCCAAATTACTGGTCTTAATAGAATCAATATAATTCTAATCCACTCATTGGGTTCCCAAGTTATGATATTTGACATGTCATAGCTAAGTCAAGGCTTGAGTCAACTCAATTTTACCATCAGCTTAACTGACAGTTATAACCGAAAATAACACCCTATAATGGTATGTCTCACAAATGGAATGAAGGACTCTGAACTCATTCATCTCAAATGCAAACACTACAATCAATTCTTATAAAGCCAAAGATGTGCACATTTATGCACACTTACAAAGTACATAGTTCTACTTACATTGGTCTCGTTACAATCCTGTCTAAATCCTGACATGAAAATGAATACCACAGTGAAGAAATTACTGGTGCATATGAAAGAGGCTAGTCCAACTCCTTAATTGCAACAGGGATTTGATTCTTTTGCTAGTAGTTCAGAAAGGTTGTATTAATATTCAGTAGTTAAAATGTGCCATTCTAAATTTTTCATAATTTCCCATGAGAGAATAAATTTTTTCAAAAATATTCCCAGTAGGTGAATAACTTTAATAACATGGTATCTGTGAAGATGGTGAATAAAATGACTCATAGATTTATAATTTGGCAAACAGTTAAAATAGCTTTTCTTTATAGACAAGTGTTAGCCCTGTTCATTTTAGATTGATTGAGATTGGTTTTTGTACGTAAGTATGTTGACAATTTTTTGAGTTCTATTGACTTTTGGGTTCCCAAGTTCTTTACTGAAACCTGTATAAGCTAATACTTTAGAAGAGACAGCAGAAAGAGAGTACGGACAGATGGACCCAGAGGTGACTGAGATTTCTAAAATAAAATGAATAAATATTAAGGGAAATTCTCTATTTCTCAATCTCCTGAGCTCTCTCTCCTCTATTTCTTGTTTGTAGAAGTAAAGAGTGACCTCTATTTATTTATTTATTTATTTATTTATTTTTATTTATTTTTTTTAAAGATGGTCATGTTGGTCAGGCTGGTCTTGAACTCCCGACCTCAGGTGATCCGCCCATCTTGGCCTCCAAAGTGCTTGGATTACAGGTGTGAGCCACCACACCCCGCCTATTTATTTATTTATTATTATTTTTTTTTTGAGACGGAGTTTCGCTCTTGTTACCCAGGCTGGAGTACAATGGCACGATCTCTGCTCACCGCAACCTCCGCCTCCTGGGTTCAGGCAATTCTCCTGCCTCAGCCTCCTGAGTAGCTGGGATTACAGGCACGCGCCACCATGCCCAGCTAATTTTTTTGTATTTTTAGTAGAGACGAGGTTTCACCATGTTGACCAGGATGGTCTCGATCTCTTGACCTCGTGATCCACCCGCCTCGGCCTCCCAAAGTGCTGGGATTACAGGCTTGAGTCACAGTGCCCGGCCTATTTATTTATTTTTAAAAGTAGCAAGTTGAAGTAGCAAAAGAGGAAACCTCTTACTCCAGCAAGGAAAAGAGCTACTAGAAGCAGCAGAAACAGACAAGCAATCACAGCAGGACAGAATGAACTGCAATCCCATGGAAGGCTTTTCTTCAAGGGGTGCTGGAGAGCACCATGGAGCACTCTGCAATTTACAGGCAGGACCAGATTAGAAATTGCTAGGACAGACGGAGTCACAGCAACTACACACAGGCTAGTGATGAACTGTCTTCCAGAAATTGTTATCACTCAGGTAAACAACACTTTTCCTTGAAAGTGCCATGTCTGAGGATTCTAACCTTTTGAAGTAGGAGCTACTTTTCTGTCTCTCAAAGTCTAGAGGAAGATCTGTAGATTTGGATGGGTGTGGCTGGCAGTTCTCAGGCAGGCAAACATTCAGAGAAAAAGAAAATAAAAAAAACAGAAATGGTGGGGGATGAACCACGAGAAGGTTTAGGCCTAAGCCCCTTTCTCAGGAAGAGCACAGAAGAGTACCTAAAAAAGAACCACGCTGAAGGTGGTAAAATGACTTTATGGCTACCTATGTGTTGGGGGAACATACAGATGGATAAATGAAAGAGAGATAAACAGGAATTAGCCTACCTTAGTAGAATAAGTTCTAGAAGTATATATCCACTGTATTAACGATGCTTATCTCTGACCACTGAAATTAAGGGTTGTTTTGTTTTGTTTTTGCTTCTGTAGCACATTTTTAATTAGGAGCCCCAGCTATGGGCAGCATCCTTTCTAGGAAAGTGATTAAACCAAATGATGAAGTGCTTCCTCTGGCCTTACAATTTTGTAACAAAAAACCGAAGAGGGAACAAAAAAAAAAAAGCCAACAGGATCTGGGTACTGTCCTAAGTGTTTTTACTAAAAAGAAGAATAAACTTCCACTGCATACTTTTATAGAAATATCCATTTTATTTGACAATTATCACCCAAATATTTTCATACCATCTTTATTTTTTTAATTTTTAAAATGTTTTTTACTTTTCTTACAGACAGTATCTCATTCTGTTGCACAGGTCTCACTCTGTTGCCCACTACTGTTGCTACAGTAGTGCGGTCTTTGCTCACTGTAACCTCAAACTCTTGTGCTCAAGAGATCCTCCCGTGTCAGCCCCAAGTGGCTAGGAATACAGGCATGTGCCACCATGCTCAGCTATTTTAAACTCTTTTTTTATAAGACTATAAAAACAGCAAATGAATTGCTTTACCATAAGGACAGCATTATACCTTACATTAATGGAACTCCAAATAAGGATGAAAATATTAACCCATAAATTCTCACCACTATCCCCACACATCTACAAAGAAACAAATTGGTTTTTCTCCCAGTTTTTATGTTACACGTTTGCTACGTTACATCTGAAATTAACTGAAGTCTACCCTTCAGTTAATTAAATATTGTGTATAATTAAATATCATGTATAATTAAATATCATGATCTCCTGCAAAAATGGCAAGATAAAGAATTGATTTCTGGTAAAACGATGCAGAGATCTGATTCATCTTACATTAGTTCATTCTCACACTGCTATGAAGAAACATCCGAGACTGGGTAATTTATAAAGGAAAGAGGCTTAATCGACTCACAGTTCCGCATGGCTGGGGAGGCCTCAGGAAACTTACAATCATGGCAGAAGGGGAAGCAAAGATGTCCTTCTTCACATGGTGCAGGAGGGAGAAGTGCCAAGCAAAGGGGGGAAAGTCCCTTATAAACCATCAGATCGGCAGGTCACAAGGTCAAGAGTTCAAGACCAGCCTGGCCAGTGTGGTTTCTAATAAAAATACAAAAAGTAGCCAGGCGTGGTGGCAGGCACCTGTATTCCGAGCTACTCGGGAAGCTGAGGCAGGAGAATCGCTTGAACCCGGGAGGCAGAGGTTGCACTGACCTGAGATCGCACTGCTGCACTCCAGCCTGGGCAACAGAGCAAGACTTGGTCTCAAAAAAAAAAAAAAAAAAAAAAAATCAGATCCCATGAGAACTCAATCACTATCAGGAGAACAGCATGGGGGTAACTGCCCCTATGATCCAATTACCTCTCACTGGGTCCCTCCCACGACATGTGGGGATGGGAACTAAAATTCAAGATGAGATTTGGGTGGCAACACAGCCAAACCATATCACATCCCAAACAGTCTTTGTCATTAGCCTTCAGAGCAAAAGCCCAGCTCTACTTTTCGGAGGCCCTGGCTCATGGGTACTCACAACCTGGCAGAAGGAAGTAAGTGCTGCTTCCCCACCATCTTAATAATTCAAATGTTGTGGTTCGTGTGCAAGCTGTATGATTCCCATCAACTGTAAGCTTGGTAGATCTGAAATATATGATGACTTCTTTCCTAGTCATTTCAAGTGGATACTAATTAATACTTTTAACTCTGAACGAACTCCTTCCTTTTTCTGGAAGGGCCACACAAAAGAATGTTAAGATCTCTTTTAGCTCCAACTATCACTGACCTCAACCTTACAGCTTTTGCCCAGTATAAATTGTCAAGCTTCAAATTTATATTCATTTCTAAAGCAAGAACCAAGAATAAGCAGTAAATGGATAATGAATGAATGAACATAAGTGCCTCTGCATAAAGGGATTTGAATCTAAATATTATTCTAGTTTCTTTCAAGGACAAGCCTCAAGAATCCCAACATGCTAAATATTCAAGTGTTCTCAGAAAATCGCTGAGCCAAGCTCATGGTGATATGAATGCTGTCTCCACGTGTTGCTGTTAAAATGCTTATTATAAATGCTGTAACCGAGATATTTTTCTTATTAAATAAGTACGATAATATAAATAGATACAATAGATAAGCCCTTCAAATCCTGTACAACATACCAAGAGAGGCATCTAGAATGTATAGCAGGAGGCAAGGCCATAATGGGAGGCTCAGATTTCTTCCCCAGATCTAATTTTAAAAACTTCAGTGCAAGCTCACTCGAAGGAGAACTTGTATTAAGCACAGACTCATTTAGTTTCTGCTGATGAACACAGCCTTGTGAACAGCTGATAAAGTCATCTCTCTTTCTGCAAAAGGGTGCCAAGAATGTAGTTACGAGTTTCAGCTCCAAATTTTAAAACCACTCCATTTACTAATGCAATTATAGGTTTGTTGCCATTGCACTAGGCTAAATATATAGGTGACTTGATTCTATCTTTGCTAATTGTCTTACTTAGCAGGCTTCGCAAGGAAATGCACTCCACCTATCAGAAAATATGTTCTGTGTAACATCCACACAGGAAATGAATGCGATGGGAGGTGATATGAGTATTTCTGGAAAAGTGTCAAAAATCCTTAACAAAAAAGTTGTCAGCATGAGTATGCTGACTGTGCGTTTTGAAATCTGGGTGAGCAAAGGCTGGCAGCAGAATTTTCAGCTGCCTTCCGCTGAGGCTTTACAGGGAAGCTGCCCCATGGCCCACTGACAATGCACTGGGGCCATTTCCAAGGAATTTCTTTTTTTTTTTTTTTTTTTTTTTGTGAGACGGAGTTTCGCTCTTGTTACCCAGGCTGGAGTGCAATGGCGCGATCTCGGCTCACCGCAACCTCCACCTCCTGGGTTCAGGCAATTCTTCTGCCTCAGCCTCCTGAGTAGCTGGGATTACAGGCACGCGCCACCACGCCCAGCTAATTTTCTGTATTTTTTAGTAGAGACGGGGTTTCACCATGTTGACCAGGATGGTCTCGATCTCTCGACCTCGTGATCCACCCGCCTCGGCCTCCCAAAGTGCTGGGATTACAGGCTTGAGCCACTGCGCCCGGCCCAAGGAATTTCTTATTGAATCTCTGTTTCACTCAATCTCAAAGCCTTCAAGATAGTCACATAGGATAATTCTGCTACAATTCTTTACTCTAGAAAATTCTTTACACTAGACAAATTCTTGATATTTTTATAATAATTCTATTATCACAATATAACATAATTCTTTAGCCCTGCAGCTTGTTTTTAAAGCTGTTAAACCTATAAATAGGACAAGTTACATAATTTGAAGGGCTCAGCACAAAATGAAAATGTTTTTAAAAATTGTAAATTTCAAGACAGCAAAAACAGAGCATTAAATCAAGCACAGAGTTCTTCCAAGCAGAGGGCCCTAGGTGACTGCACAGGTTGCACTCCCATGAGGACATACCCGCCTCAAGAAATGTTATTCACCTTTCCCCACAGTCAGTGCCATACTGTATATATAGGCTGCACTTCTCTCCATGTATCCACTGCAATTTCTCTGATCAACTACTTACACAGACAATGTGTGCCTGTTTGTGTGTGTGTGTGTGTGTGTGCGCGCACGTGTGTGTGTGTGTGTGTCAAGAACCCTGGGGAATACATTTTGAAAAAAGAAGCAGAGGCTGGGTGCAGAGGCTCACGCCTGTAATCCTAGTACTTTGGGAGGTCGAGGTGGGCAGATCACTTGAGATTAGGAGTTTGAGACTAGCCTGGCCAATATAATAAAACGCCATCTCTATGAAAAATACAAAACTTAGCTAGGTGTGGTGGCATGTGCCTGTAATCCCAGCTACTTATGAGGCTAAGGCAAGAGAATTGTGTGAACTCGGGAGGCGGAGGTTGCAGTGAGCCAAGATTGCACCATTTGCACTCTAGCCTGGGGAAAAGAGCAAAACTCCTTAAAAAAAAAAAGAAAGAAAGAAAGAAAAAAAGAAAAGAAAACAGAAAGAGAAGCAGAGAACACTGCCTCTGATTTACTCTGTCTCGTTGAGCTCACTACCAGGTGTGTTTAGGCCTTGGATTCATGAGCCAAAGTACAAGATCCTCACCTTTTGTCTCCTCTGTAAATTATTTTCCAAACATAAAACATTGTCTTAAACCTAAAAATATTAAATGTTCACATTCATAACACAAAAAAAAGAATATTGAAAGGAGAAATGGTCAGCATTTTACTTAGAGGTATAATAAGGCTACAGGGAGGTTAAACACGAAATATAAAATATGAACTGCTAGAATAGGCATACTTCCATTGATGTTAATAATTAGCATTCGGCATTTAATCAGGAATGATCGAGATGCAATTTGTTTAAATTAATCCTACAGCATAACAGATTCAAAATCACTATAAATAATTTAAGGTTTTTCATTATTAATATTTTCTTTTCTTTAAAGCCTGAATTATCCAAAGATATTAAAAATGGTCTCATGTTAATGGACCTGGTTTTAGTGACCTATTCGAGTGCCGCATCTGCAGAACATTGCTTAGGGAAATTTTCCAAGAGTTAATAAATACAAAGAAGAAAAAAGCTTAAGAGAAAGAATGAAAAGCAAATGGACATTCAATTATTTCTAGGCAAGGTTCATTTTTAGACTGATTTGCGACTTTAACATGCACAGCTAGCGCCACCTATAGAAACAATAAAAATTCTGCTACTAGTGAATAGGCTCTTTTACAACAATTGAACTCAACCAAATGTCATGAAGCAATGAGTCAATATTATAGAAAAAAAAAAAAAAAAACCCTCTGGCCTTTTTTCAATAAACCAAAAAAAAAAAAAAAGTACTCTAATGAGCCCCAGCACTGAGCCACAAAAGATTTATTAAAAATGGAAAACCTGATTTATTATTAAGGCCCCTTCTAAGTCTTATCCCAGACTATTGTAAGAGAAAAACAAGAGAAATCAGCATAACAGCAATTTTACCACTGAGAGAAAGACCACTGAGCCTTTTATTTTAACTAAGATACAACATTGTGATTCCCGGTCTGGTCTGACCAGCAGCTTTGGATTGACAGAGGGAAGGCGGCCCAGACTCTGTGAGGAGGCAAGGTTGTCAGGGGACAGGCCAACCAGGAGGACAGGATTCCCTGGAGGTCCCAGAAGAGCACCAAGGAGAAGATCTGTTTGTGGGTCTCCATTGCCCAGCTCCTACCCACACTTCCACCTGCTGCCCTGACCAGAGTCATCATGTCTCTTGAGCAGAAGAATCAGCACTGTAAGCCTGAGGAAGGTCTTGAGGCCCAAGAAGAAGCCTTGGGTCTCGTAGGTGCACATGCTCTGGTTACTGAGGAGCAGGAGGCTACTGCCTCCTCCTCTTCTACTCTGATCCCAGGCATGCTGGAGGAGGTGCTTGCTGCTGGGTGAACAGGTCCTCCCCAGAGTCCTCAGGGAGCCTTTGCCTTCCCGACTACTGTCAACTTCACTCAAAAATGACAGGGCTAAAATCTAATGACAGATGTATTATAGTTTTCTTTTGAGTTACAGTTGATTACAATTACTCCTTATTTTAGGCTGAGGCAGGAGAATTGCCTGAACCCAGGAGGCGGAGGTTGCGGTGAGCCGAGATCGCGCCATTGCACTCCAGCCTGGGTAACAAGAGCGAAACTCGGTCTCAAAAAAAAAAAAAAAAGAAACAATTACTCCTTATTTTTACTAGAGATATTTACAAGACTAATTTAGTTGTAAAACAAGCTGTAGTCTTATTCTACTTGGCCTGATTATTTGTGTAAAGTGGAGTGAGAGTAGTAAACAGCCATACAGGGTCTTTTTAAATCTGCTTTGCTGAAGCTTATCGTAAGGAATCTCAGATTAGACCTTTAAAAGCCTCTCCAAGCTAGAAAGCCAAGCCATGAATTCACCATTTGATTTTACCTATAGCATCTGGTTAATTTTATCGAGGCCCCCAAAATATTCTGTGGCTCCTTGGCCTGTCAGAAAGTGACACTTTACTTACCTGAAGGCCAGAAACCTGGAAAGGGAATTGTGGAAACAAGGTATCAAAAACAGTTCTTCTAAGGGCTTGAATGGCTCTTTAAAGTTGGCCTTAATTCCTTAAAGCAGTCTGGTTATACTTGAAAATATGACCTCCCAGTCAAAACCTTGGTAATATAACCTGTGTTTCCAATTGTTCTGCAGTGAAGAAAGCAAATATTTATTGAACTTGTGCTAATAACTATATTGTCATAAAACAAAAAAATAAAAATACTCACAGATAGTTAATTCTGGAGAGATTAGGTAGAGAGAAAGATAAATATTCTAAGTTTGTTCAAAAAGTGCAATTTACCCAAATTTATAGCTTTTTTAAATGACGATAAATAGCTTCAAAAAATAAAAATAAGGCCGGGCGCAGTGGCTCAAGCCTGTAATCCCAGCACTTTGGGAGGCCGAGGCAGGTGGATCACGAGGTCAAGAGATCGAGACCATCCTGGTCAACATGGTGAAACCCCATCTCTACTAAAAATACAAAAAATTAGCTGGCATGGTGGTGCGTGCCTGTAATCCCAGCTACTCAGGAGGCTGAGGCAGGAGAATTGCCTCAACCCAGGAGGCGGAGGTTGCGGTGAGCCAAGATCGTGTCATTGCACTCCAGCCTAGGTAACAAGAGCGAAATTCCGTCTCCAAAAAATAAATAAATAAATAAATAAATAAAAATAAGTTTTCTTGACTTTGGAAAACAAACCATAAAAGAAATCAACAACGATTTAAGCCAAAAAGAAGTCATTAAAAAAATCATTTTGGTCTTTCATTGGTTAAGTCTCATGTAATTAACTTGTTTTGTTCCCTGTTGGGTCAGTAATCTTTATGAACACATTAGTTTCTTTCTGAAAGCTTTTACCTACTCTAATGTTGTAATTGCTAAGTTTATTGAACACTGTCTTCAAGAGTACTTGCCATGATCCTTTCCTATGACTATCCTTGAAGAAGAAGCAAACTTTAGAATGCAGCGAAATGTAAAATGCCTTTTCAGGAGAACAGAAGTAAAACGATAATTGCCTGAAGATGATAAAAGACTTAGAATAGCTATAAAGATGCAATTGGCAAGGAAATTTGGTTAATTCTGTGGCATATAATTTAACTTAACAATCAGAATTATAGCTGATAACATACACCAAGACATATCAGAATTTTTTTTGTCTTAGGAAACTCATGTATTTGGGAATACATAGTAATAACACATTTATGCAAATATAACTCAAAGAAAGTTAAATATTATTTGTATTTGACAATGTCTCCTGTAAATTTAACATACTAGAATAATTTAACAAATAATCCTAGTATGTCTCTTTTGACTTCAAAGGGCTCTTCTTTTGAATGTTCAAAAGTTTTTGAGGTCAAAAAGACCTAATTTAGAATTGGAAATTTGATTTTAGGAAGCCTGTCAAATATATCAGAAGTTTAAAACACTTGATCAAAATAGGATTACAGGTTGCTGGGAAATAATAACCATTCATTTAACCAAAGTGATAATTAAAATATTTCAGAAAGTGAAAACCTTTACTCTTTGATAGAGAGGAGACTCAATTTTTTAAACAAAAGATCTAATACAGACAGCATGAGGCAAACACTTCCCTTTTCTGTTTTTGCAGTTTACTCAAAAGGTGAACCTAAGTTTTTTATTATCTCTTATTAATATTATATACAAATCTTGTTAAAAAGAAAAACCTAAGTTTTTTATCAGTTACATTATTAATATTAAACCTAATTTTAATAAAACCTTACAAACAAGCTTATCTAGTCTTTTTGTTTTGCTTTTTGGTTTTTGTTTTTTTGAGACAGGGTCTCACTCTGTCACCCAGGCTGGAATGCAGTGGCACATTAAGGGCTCCCTGCAACCTTAACCTCTCCTCAGGAGATCCCCTCACCTCAGCCTCCTGAGTAGCTGGGACTACAGGCATGCACCACTATGCCTGGCTCGGTTTTTTATTTTTGATAGAGACACGGTTTTGCCATGTTGCCCAGGCTGGTCTCAAAATCCTAAGCTCAGTCTGCCCACTTTGGCCTCCCAAAGTTCTGGGATTACAGGCATGAGCCACCACACCCAACCTATCCAATTTTAATCAACATTGACCAAACAAGATAAGATGTCTATAAACTTTTTATAACCTCTTATAAATTTTTTATTCTCTTTAAGTTTTTATATCCATGTAGTTTATCTCATTTATATCTATTTTATTTATTGAACAATTATGTTTGGAAATTATTATGAAGCATTACATGACTAGCTATCATCTCAAGTTAAATTTTTCATTAATCACTTGTATATGACTGTATGTTGGGCAAGTATTATAAAAGAAAGAACTTTAGAAGTTAAATACTTGTATGTTTTCCTGATAACTTAGAAGACATAATTATTCTTATTAAACCAAGAATACTAATCTAATCTTACTTACCAAATGATTTATCTAAGTCACTTGAACTTAAAAAATATTTGGTTTGTTTTTGTTTTTGTTTTTGTTTAGAAATGGAGTCTTGCTCTGTAGCCCAGCCTGCCAGGCTGGAGTGCAGTGGCACAATCTCAGCTCACTGCAACCTCTGCCTCCCGGGTTCAAGTGATTCTCGTGTCTCAGCCTCCCGAATAGATGGGACTACAGGCACGCACCACCATACCTGGCTATTTTTTGTATTTTTCATAGAGACGGGGTTTTACCATGTTGGCCAGACTGGTCTCAAACTTCTAACCTCGTGATCTGCTCACTTCAGCCTACCGAAGTGCTGGGATTACAGGTACGAGCCACCACACCCGGCCAAACTTAAAAAATATCCAGGTTTATTTATTTAATTTATAATACTCATTGTATTAGTCAAGGTTCTCTAGAGATACAGAACTAACAGGAGACTTCATATACATATATGTATGTATATTTATGTCTACATGTATGTTTACGTCTAAACATATATTTGTATATTGTCTATATGGTATCAAATTAAGTTAAAACAAATGAGTGCTTATCAATTAAATAAATAAGCTTAGACATTTTTTAAGTTTGGCCAGGCATGGTGGCTCACGCCTGTAATCCCAGCACTTTGGGAGGCCACAGTGGGCAGACCACTTGAGATCTGGGAGTGTTTATTAAAGAGAATATTAAAGATAAAAGGGAGTGTTTATTAAAGAGAATTGACTGACATGATCACAAGGTAAAGTCCCATGACAGGCTGTCTGCAAGTTGAGGAGCAAGGTATCCAGTATTGGATCAGTCCAAGTCCTAAAACCTCAAAAGTAGGGAAGCCGGCTGGGTGCAGTGGCTCAAGCCTGTAATCCCAGCACTTTGGGAGGCTGAGGCGGGTGGATCACGAGGTCAAGAGATCGAGACCATCCTGGTCAACATGGTGGAACCCCGTCTCTACTAAAAATACAAAAAATTAGCTGGACATGGTGGCGCATGCCTGTAATCCCAGCTACTCAGGAGGCTGAGGCAGGAAAATTGCTTGAATACAGGAGGCGGCGGTTGCGGTGAGCTGAGATTGTGCCATTGCACTCCAGCCTGCATAACAAGAGTGAAACTCCGTCTCAAAAAAAAAAAAAAGTAGGGAAGCCAACAGTGCTTCAGTCTGTGGCCAAGGACTCTAAGCCCCTGGCAAACCACTGGTGTAAGTCCAAGAGTCCAAAAGCTGAAGAACTTGGACTTTGATCTTTGAGGGCAGGAAACATCCAGCACTGGAGAAAGATGGAGGCTGGAAAACTCAGCAAGTCTAGTCTTTCCACGTTCTTCTGCCTGCTTTATCCTAGTCATGCTGGCAGCTGACTAGATGGTGCCCATCAGATGGAGAGTGTGTCTGCCTCTCCCAATCCACTGACTCAAATGTTAATCTCCTTTGGCAACATCCTCACAGACACACCAGGAACAATACTTTGCATACTTCAATCCAATCCAGTTGACGCTCAATATTAACCATCACACATATGTGTATACCTAAAAGCCAACGAGATGGAGGAGTTCAATGTAAAAGAGAGTGGAGCTTTAGACCTGGAGGAACCTGACCACTCACAAACCCTGGGATTCTATGAGGAAAAACCAAAGTTCTCCTAAAAAAGAAGATTCTGTGGAGTTCTTTCTGTTTTCTCAAGGGGTACCAGAGCTTTTAGAAATCTTCTTTAGGTCACCTCATGTGGCACTGAGGATGGCAAGAGGAAAGAAGGACAGACAGAAGTAAATGGAAGAACAAGACTTTGAGGCAAAAATTATGTTAAGAAGAAGAGAAACAGACAGAGGAAGCACATATGGTTGGCAAGGATTTAAGAGTGGAATTTAGTCTACTGAGAAGCTTTTCCAGAGAGAGAACAGAGGCCTTAAGACTATATATGTATGCATAGATGTCTAAGTATCAGCTTTTAATTAAGTCAACTTTTGACTATAGAGTTCTTTAAAAAGTATTTTTATCAGATTTTAGCTGGGAAAAGAGCAAATATTCCTGTTTCTTGGCTTTTCCTTTCTTAAATTAACTCTTGTTTAAAATCAGATCTCAGAAGGAATGCTGCTTAGCTAATTCCCTGGATGTTAACATTTCAAAGACATGGTAAGATTTACATCTCCAAGGAACTGAGGGGCTTTCTTCAAAAAAGAAAAAGAAAAATACTTTTAGATACAAAAGCCTAAAATCCCAAAGGTATACCTACTTTAATTGTGACTTAAAACCAGTAGGTTTTTTATGACTTATAACCAGACACAAGAATTACGTCCCCCAAGAGGGTGGAAAAATGCAATCTCTTTTGAGATCTGAAGTTCTTCCAAAGATGGCCTAAGAAAGTAAAGACCCTCATTATTAGCAAGGCAATGCAGGTTGAGGCAATTAAGACAAATTCCCAAGAGCCAGCACATTTGGACAGACATCTCGGTCCCCCAGCTGGACTCTCAGCTGGCTGCCTGACAGAAGCCCAGGAACTTATGCCCACAGGGTGGCAGAGACTAGAGAATAAATTTGCTGGTTACAAAGCCACACTTCTCCAGAAACAAGAATTTTATTATGATGTTTCTTCTTATGAAAAACCACAGACAGGATTAGAAAACAAAGACCATAGTTAGAAAACTAAAGATCCCAATAACCAAGTAGGTACCTACAAATCCACATGTGTCACAGATTTGAAGAACTAATTACATACATAATCTATATTTGGGGTAGGGAGGCATCAATCTGAACCTATAAAGAAAAGGATAAGGAAGAAATCTGACCTTTTTCTGCTGGCATTTGCCAGTCCTCCCAGGATTCTATCCATAGGTCCTAGAGTGAGTGGAGTTGTTCCTGGAGGAATGAGATTTGGCTGCTTGTTCTCGTGATCTAATAACAAGATGCAGACAGACTGGGTAAGAAGGGAATTTATTTCTGCAACTGGTTATAAGGAGAAGATCAGGGAAACTCACCAGGCCAACTCAAAGTTACAAGTTTTGCTCCAGTACTTAGGTACATTTTAAGTTCTATGCCAACGTGTGGGAGTGCACTACTAGCAGGAGCTTTCATTCAATCGGTATCTAATCCTTAACTAGGGTCTGTGGTCTGGAACGTTTTCTCTAGAGCTTTGGAAAGTTTCTTAGTCTTAAGTGGGCCATGGTACGAGGTGTATATGTAAGAATGCTTTTATCGTTCAATCAGATTTTAGGGTCTGAGAAAACTCCGGTGGGGTCTTAATGAGTTTGTTTTTTTCATTGCACCCCTTATACTCAGGCTCCGGTTTCTCCAGTTCTTTAATGTTTAACATGCATTCATCAGATTTATAGTAAAGGGTTACTGGAAACTGGCCGCTCTGGTTGGTAACGGAAACCCGGCCTGCCACAGTGTCCCTGTTTCTCCTGGCTGGGTTGCCAAATCGTAGGGGAGAAAAACAATTCTCTTTTTAGGTTCTTAGTGGAGACACTCTCCTGAAAACAAAAGTCAGATTAACAAAAGAAAAACAAACAGAATTTTATTAACCTGTGCTTGTTAATGAACTCCTGCTTGTTGATTAACAAGCCTCAGTCCAGAAGTATTTCACTCTCAAGGAAGTGGCTTAGGGACCTTGCTTAAATAGTATGTTAACAAAGAGCCATAAACCCTACATTGTCACAAGACAAAAAAGAGAGCAGTTCTAGTCTTTAAAAAAAAAATAAAATGTGGGAAGATAGTAAAATCTGTTCCTGATTCCTGCTTTTTGGGGCTGCTATTTGACAAGAACATTTTCAAACATGGCAGGTAAGCTTCATCAGGGACTGATACAAAGGAATTCACTCCAAAAATAAATATATGATCTATATTTACAGAGTAATGAGCTCAGAACCATCTGTTATAAACCAGTAAGGAAGACATTATAAACTACTAAAGTGAGACACTAATCCAACATGATACAGAGGCTGGAAAAAGTGAGACATTAACAAACGCAGATTACAAATAGAATATAAGAAGGTATCCTAGAACACATAGTATCTATAATATATAAAAATCTATTTTATTCACCTCAAGAAAGATAATTGAAGCTATTGAAAAAAAAACAGAGAGAAGGGTAACTAAAAATTATGAAATGGTACTCTGGTTGTTTAACTCTGAATACCAGCCTAATACATTTTTCTTAAGAAAAGCTTCTGTAATTTCTGAATGTTGGTTTCCTGTTGGAAACCTGACCAGGAAGCATGACACTATTCTCAATTTTCTGCCAACGTCTGTCCCTCCACAGATACTACCCCATTAATGACCTTGTCCTTCGGCCCACTTACAGCATTTAGTTGTACATATGTGAGGCGTATTTATTGGGAAATTGTCAGTTAGGTGAATGCAAAATTGAGCTACATTTTTCTTTAAACTGCCATCGATGACACTTTCAAGGCTCCCGTCAGTTTAGAGCAGACAGCCTATTTATTCCATTCTGCAAGCTCAGAACAGTCTGACAATTTATCTGTCAGTTTCAGGATTTATCACCATCAGTCACATTGGAGTTCAAAGCCTTTTCTCCTATCCTGGGCCCTACCTGGATTAGAAACATTTACATTAAACAGGAGGGGAACAGTGCGGGTTCTCTGTCCCTCCACTCTACCTCTTGGTCAGTGCATTGTCATGCAGCTGCTGTTGAGCAGAATCTAGACGGAGCAGTCCCCATGGCTTTACTGTCTTTCTGAGGCTGGCAGGATGTAACTGTTGAGGTCGGCACAGTTTGATCTTTCACCCAAGCAAAGTCAGATGGCTCTGCCTTGTTGTACACTAAATGGTCTGTTGGCGCCCATCTGGGCATCTCACCCACGCATATTTCTAGTGTCACCTCACTACTGAGCAGCATCGTGAAGGGTGCAGACACACAGATGTGTGCTCACAACCACGTTCTCGTATTTATCTAGGCCTTGGAGATTCCGGGGGAAAACAAGACAAAGACAGGGAAGATCTACTCCCTTTCCTACCTGCTCTGCTGTCTGCCACTTAGCAACCACATGAGAAGCAGGTGTCAGTTGGTCCCTACATTCAGAAACATCTGTCACCTATCAGGAAGAAGCACCTTCCCCATCGGGGAGGGCAGAGGTTAAAGCTACAGCAAACTCCCTTTCAAACTCTCTTTCACTCACACCACATCTTCTGATGGGAAAGCGCAGTGGGGCAGGGTGAGAGCATTTATTTTAACTCAAAGTAAATAAAATATTTTCTCCTTTTTTCTTGGCTCTGAGTTTTCTTCACTATAATGCAGCACATCCCACTTAGCCAGTAAGTGGAGAATAAGGAACTCAGCAGCAGCCTGCAATAGAAACTCTGACCTAGGCCGGGCATGGTGGCTCACACCTGTAATCCCAGCACTTTGGAAGGCTGAGGTAAGCGGATCACGAGGTCAGGAGATCGAGACTATGCTGGCTAACACATGAAATCCCATCTCTATGGAAAATACAAAAAATTAGCCGTGCGTGGCGGCACGCACCTGCACTCCCAGCTACCTGGGAGGCTGAGACAGGAGAATCCCTTGAACCCAGGAGGCAGAGGTTGCAGTGAGCCAAGATGGAGCCACTGCACTCCAGCCTGGGCAACAGAGTGAGACTCCATCTCAAAATAAAAAAAAGTGACATATATATAGTCTTGGGATTTATGAATCTCATCTTTTCTTTTTTATTTACTTATTTATTTTTAAAGACAGGGTCATCCTATGTTGCCCAGGCTGGCCTTAAGCTCCTGGGCTGCCTCCCCACTAACTGGGACTACATGCATGTGCCACCATTCCCATCTTGTCCTTTCCACTCTCCTATGCTCTAAGACAGGCGTCCCCCAACTTTTTACACAGGGGGCCAGTTCACTGTCCCTCAGACCATTGGAGGGCTGCCACATACTGTGCTGAGGGGGAGGGGGGGCTGGATAAATGGCCTCAGGGGGCCGCATTCGGCCTGTGGGCGGTAGTTTGGAGACGCTTGCTCTAAGACCTTACAAGCAGACAGCTTAACAATTTAACACTTCAAATTAAGTTTTATGTATGTACTTACCCTCTTTTGCATCTCTCTCTGTATCCTATTGATAAAGTAATGATATAATTATCCACCCAACTCAGAGAGCTTCCCTCATTCTTATAGCTATATTTGATAGATCATTCAATCCTGCAAACTCTACTTCAGCAATATATCTATCATAAACCCCTCTGTGTCTTTCTACTGGCTTAATTCCAGCCTTTATCACCTTTTGCCTGAACAACTATAATAAATTCCTAATTGGTCTTCTGGTACATGGAACCTCTCCCTTCCAACACTTCCACAAGGGCATATCTTTCCCAACAATGTGACCAGATTCTTCCCCTGCCTCGAAATATCTGACACCTGTGGAAACAACAATATAGGCCCTTTGAGAAAGGAAAATACGAAATCAGGGAATTTTCCTTTCAATATGGAGAAAATAAGCTTTAAGATGAATCTTGAAGAAATCTTGAGTCATTAATGTCAGGATTTTTTATTCTGGTACTTTGTTGTAAATCCTTTCTCTTTGCTGTTAACAGAAGCTCTAGAAAAAAAGACTAGCAGGGAAGGAGCCAAACAGAAAACCCATTTGCTAGCTAATCAAATTGGGCATAGATTGAAAGAAAGATTAAATTGATCATGCTTAATCTGTTCAGTTTCACAAGTGAGATTTCTCTAGTGTTTTCCTGCCATTTTCAGCTTAGAGAGATAAGAATTGTGTTGCTGCCAGACTCTTTTATCATCCATATAGAAAGCAAGTCTTTTGTTAAGGTTAGGAATCATAAATCACAATTAACTACTGCTTAGCAGATAAAGGTTCATGAATTTTGCATGTTAATCACCTTATCTAAAATAGCACCCCTCCAGGGTTTTACTCCACTTTTTTTTTTTTTTTTTTTTTTTTTTTTGAGACGGAGTTTTCGCTCTTATTACCCAGGCTGGAGTGCAATGGCGCGATCTCGGCTCACCGCAACCTCCGCCTCCTGGGTTCAGGCAATTCTGCCTCAGCCTCCTGAGTAGCTTGGATTACAGGCATATGCCACCATGCCCAGCTACTTTTTTTTGTATTTTTAGTAGAGACGGGGTTTCACCATGTTGACCAGGATGGTCTCGATCTCTTGACCTTGTGATCCACCCGCCTTGGCCTCCCAAAGCGCTGGGATTACAGGCAAGAGCCACCGCGCCCGGCCGTACTCCGCTTTTTCTTAGCAGTATTAATAGCTACCACCTACTGGGCATAGTGGGTTATGCCTGTAATCCCAGCACTTTCGGAGGCCAAGGCAGGCAGATCACCTGAAGTCAAGAGTTTGAGACTAGCCTGACCAAAATGGCAAGACCGGGTCTCCACTTAAAAATACAAAAACTAGGGCGGGGCGCGGTGGCTCAAGCCTGTAATCTCAGCACTTTGGGAGGCCGAGGCGGGTGGATCACGAGGTCAAGAGATCGAGACCGTCCTGGTCAGCATAGTGAAACCCCATCTCTACTAAAAATACAAAAAAATTAGCCGGGCATGGTGGCGCGTGCCTGTAATCCCAGCTACTCAGGAGGCTGAGGCAGGAGAATTGCCTGAACCCAGGAGGCGGAGGCTGTGGTGAGCCGAGCTCGTGACATTGCACTCCAGCCTGGGAAACAAGAGCGAAACTCGGTCTCAAAAAATACAAAACAAAACAAAACAAAAACACTAGTTGGGCGTGGTGGTGTGCCCCTGTAATCCCAACTACTCAGGAGGCTGAAGCAGGAGAATCGCTTGAACCCGGGAGGCGGAGGTTGCAGTGAGCCGAGATCATGCCACTGCATTCCGGCCTGGATGGCAGAGCAAGTCTCCGTCTCAAAAAAAAAAAAAAAGTCATCACATCGAACGTATTTTTTCTATGTTCTATCTCCACCAGAAAGTAAAACCACAGGGCAAGGATTTTTTTTTTTTTTTTTTGCCAAAATAGTGGTAGCACGTGTTGGATTCATTTGTATGTATTTCTAGAACAGAGCTTGGTACCAAGTTGAGCCTTCAGTATTTGCCGCAGAGGGAGAGTGGGAAAAAAAAAAAAAAAAAAGTAACTCCCTCGCGCCAGAACTAGCTCTTCACCTATCAAATTACGGGCAACGGAAACATCCTGGTCGTCAGAGCAACCCAGATGCAAAGCAGAGGCGACTGTTATCAGGCCTGTCAGGCCTACTACAAATGTGAACGGGAATGTCACAAAGCAATGAAAAAACAATCTAGAAAAAAATCTTCTGGATTCCCCCGTCTAACCTTTAGCGTGAGACCCAAACCGGTCGACTCCGGTCAGAAGCAGCCACATTTGGAACGATATTTCTCTCAGAATACATTAAGGCACAAAAAGGCCTTCGAAAAGAAAAAAAAATGGGGAAACAAAATAATTTTCAACTCAAACACTACTTTCTTTCAATTTTTACATAATTATCATACCTGCGGCGAGTGAAAAGGTTAAAGAAAAAAGCAAGCGCTCCGCTGTCCAGAACAAAGATGGCCGAACGACTCCCTTGCCCACACTCAAAATGGACGCTGACTATGACGTTACCAGCAACAATCCGTAACTGCCTCGCACCACCAACTCGGAACCCCGCCTCCGCAAACCGGAACTCCGCCTCTCCCACTGTGCCCGCCTTTCCGACAAAGGCCTGACGGTGATTGGTTGCTCGTACTATTTACCTCACGCAGTACGCCGGAGGAACTGTGCGCGTTCAGGGCGTAAGGAGCGTGCGGGGGACCGGGTAGGTGGAGTGCGGGCTTCGCCAGCCCAGAAAGGAAACTGCCCGGCAGAGGTGACAGGGGGACCGAGGTACTGCTCCCGCTGGCCTGCGGGCGCCCGGGATCCCGGGTGCTCCCTACAGCTGGCCTCACGGGACCGTTGGGTGCGGCTGGGTAGGGCTGGAGGCGGCGATGCTGCTAGCTGCGTCAGGGCCGGCCTGCGCGCCAGTGTCGCGGTCCTGTGGGTAACCCGGTGGAGAGGGCGGCGGCC
Organism: Saimiri boliviensis; assembly: GCF_048565385.1. Lineage (NCBI taxonomy): Eukaryota > Metazoa > Chordata > Mammalia > Primates > Cebidae > Saimiri > Saimiri boliviensis. Next base: position 62,656,956 of record NC_133460.1, read on the forward strand.
GCACGTCCGAGCCAGGCGGGCAAAGGCTCACTGTTCCTGTGTTTCTCTCCCCGAGCGACAAGGCGCTGAGTCATTCTTGCGGCCAGGCTGTCGCTGCGCTGGTAGCGGCCCCTGGGGCAGGGGCAGAGGGGTTTTGCGTTGCGGTGGAGGGTTGCTGCCGGGTTCTCACCGAGTCTAGCGGTCTGGGTTAACTTTCTCGGGGACCAGGCACCCAAACTCATCAATGCTCACAGAGGCCTGAGCCCTTAGGTTAAGGTCGGTAGCATTTTCCCCATTTGGTATCTGAGTCTTGAGATTTGTCTACCTTGCCGGGCGCGGTGGCTCACGCCTGTCATCCCAGCACTTTGGGAGACCGAGGCGGGTGGATCACGAGGTCAAGAGATCGAGACCATCCTGGTCAACATGGTGAAACCCCGTCTCTACTAAAAATACAAAACATTAGCTGGGCATGGCGGCGCGTGCCTGTAATCCCAGCTACTCAGGAGGCTGAGGCAGGAGAATTGCCTGAACCCAGGAGGCGGAGGTTGCGGTGAGCCAAGATCGCGCCATTGCACTCCAGCCTGGGTAACAAGAGCGAAACTCCGTCTCAAAAAAAAAAAAGAAAAGAAAAAGAGATTTGTCTACCTCACAAGGTCACCTCTAACGTGTCGGAAGCAGGGATTCCCACTCTGGGCTGTTCCGCCACATAGGGGTCACTCTGAGCTGGACCTCTTCGATCCCGACCAGTGGGCTGAGTACCGAGGAAGTTACAGGACAGCTATAGGTTGAGATGATGTAATGGCACGAAAGTTCCAGACGCGCTGAGTGTTTTCCCATAGGCCAGGTGCCGAGCATTAAGACCCTTCATAGTTCGGTTGCTGAGCTAGGACACTCAGGTATCTTAAAGCAATAGGTCTTAGCTTTTGGAGTGTTCGTCAAAACATATATTTTTGGTCCTATTATTCCTAGAGGTACAACCATTAGGAGCAAAGTAAGACCCAGGAGCCTACATTTTAAGATGTATCGGGCACTTTCAAGCAGGTAATCCTAAGGTCAACACTGGAGTCGGAACACTGAGAACCATTGTCTTAAGTTACAGATGGGGAAATGGACCCGGAAGGATAGTCACCTGTCTGAAATTCACTACGTATCATTGGCAGAGATGGGCTGGTAGCCCCAGTTGGCTTACACTTGTCATGTCATTCTGGCCTATCATAGTCACCTCACATTAATTGAGCATTACAGAAACACGGTCAGCTGACTTCTGGTTAACCACCCATCTAGTACAAGGTGCCCTGGAGCTAAGAGAATCCAGTTTTTAGCATGCTTTTTTTTTGAAGACACCATTAAAGGAATCTAAGGGAAACCTGATTGGTAACTGAGTTTAGTTTGAAAGACTAAATGTCCTTTACACATTATAGTAGAGCATATAGAATAGGTTAACTTAGAATATTTTTATATCTTATGTTGAAGGAAAGTACTATTTGGTATGATTAGCTGAAATTCATATAGTTGGGCTTCTTTAATATCTTTTAACCTTGTAATGCAGTATAACCTTGAGGAGCTATTCATGCTTTCTTTGGATGACATTATTCCTCTGCCCAAAAGTTACGTAGATTCTTTTAAATAATTTTTTCACTGAATACTGGTATAAATCTTAAGCCAGAACTACATTTGTAGAAGCTGTCACAGACCCTGTAATTACGTTCAGTTATTAATAGCCATTCTGTGTTACACGTAGTTTTTGCAGTCGTCTATCCTGTTATTGCTCAAACTGGGACTTAAACTTAATTTGTTGCTCCATCCTCAGCTGAGTTCTCAGATGGGTTTCTTGAATTACAAGGGATGGGCAAAGAATTTATTACTGAAGATTAAAAAGATTGCTTTATTTCCTTTTCTACTAAAATATAATATGTTCCTTCTTGACTCAGACTCTTGTATGTCCTTCTCTTAATTGGTTAATGGGTTGTTTTGGTTTTCTTTTTTTGGTTGTTTTTGCCTTTCTTACTAGCATTTCAGATCTGCTTGGTAGACCTGGTGCAACACCATGCTGGCTGCAAGGCTTGTGTGTCTCCGGACACTACCTTCTAGGGTTTTGCATTCAGCTTTCACCAAGGCCTCCCCTGTTGCGAAGAATTCCATCGTGAAGAATTCCATCACGAAGAATCAATGGCTGTTAACACCCAGCAGGGTAAAGATAATCTGAATGTTTACTATATTACTGCCTTTTCTATTTGTGCCCTTTCTTTTTAGCAAAGGATGGCCTCTCTGCCTTTAGTGAGTTATGTATGAATTAGCCCTGATTACACCGCCAATCAGCTCTTTCTCCCCATTAGTTTTTATCATTCTATTCCCTTCTTATTCCACATGGAATAGAAAATTAGTTTCTGTAACTCTGACTTTTGCTTACAGCTTCTGGAGTTTCTCATTTAGAAAATTTAGAGTACATTGTGAGGGATTCAGAGTTATATGCTGTAACGGAGATCCTGGAGCACACAGAAGTTTAAGAACCTGGGGATATTACCACTTGGCCAATAGCTTATTAATAAGTTATTAAAGATATTATTTCAGCTCTTTTTTTTTTTTTTTTTTTTTTCTGTTTGAGATGGAGTTTCGCTCTTGTTACCCACCACGCTGGGGTGCAATGGCGCGATCTCGGCTCACCGCAACCTCCACCTCCTGGGTTCAGGCAATTCTCCTGCCTCAGCCTCCTGAGTAGCTGGGATTACAGACACGTGCCACCATGCCCAGCTAATGTTTTGTATTTTTAGTAGAGACGGGGTTTCACCATGTTGACCAGGATGGTCTCGATCTCTTGACCTCGTGATCCACCTGCCTCTGCCTCCCAAAGTGCTGGAATTACTGGCTTGAGCCACCGTGCCCGGCCGTATTTCAGCTCTTATTTCAAGATTGATAGTATCTGTCAGGTTAGAAAGAAATCCATCTTCTTTTACAATAGATTTCTCTACTAGCATTTAAATTATAAGTTTTTTTTTTTTTTTTTTTGAGACGGAGTTTCGCTCTTGTTACCCAGGCTGGAGTGCAATGGCGTGATCTCGGCTCACCGCAACCTCCGCCTCCTGGGCTCAGGCAACTCTCCTGTCTCAGCCTCCTAAATCGCTGGGATTACAGGCACGCGCCACCACGCCCAGCTAGTTTTTTGTATTTTTAGTGGAGACGGGGTTTCACCATGTTGACCAGGATGGTCTCGATCTCTCAACCTCGTGATCCACCCGCCTCGGCCTCCCAAAGTGCTGGGATTACAGGCTTGAGCCACCGCGCCCGGCCTAAATTATAAGATTTGAAGTGTGAGGTAATGAGGACAATATACAGAAGCTAGAAGGAGACTTTTTTAAATTAACTGTTTCACTGTTGAAAAAGAGCCAAAATGGCAGTAGTAGTCTTCCCTCTTCTTAGCTTCATTTTAAGGAAGGATGGCTTTATTGAGTTCCTAACTCAGATGACACAATATAGCTAATAATGCTTATAGAATGCATTTCTTAAAAATGCAAATAGATTCTCATCTTGATATTTGATTAGGATTTAAAATATAACAGTTCTAGGTATGTAAATCTCTAGTTTGTAAAAGAAACATTTTTTCTGAAGTTGAAACTAAGAAGAATATAATGAATTACTTCCAAAGGTGGAACACAGGTAAGATCTACATTTATTTATTTTATTTTTACATTTAATTTTTTAGGTTGGCTAATAAATTTCCATAGTGAAGTTACGTATATAGAACGCACCAAAGAGAGCTTGCATTTTATTTTACTAACATTCTATTTTCATGTGGGTCGTATGTGTCTTTGTTTGCATGTATGTCAGGAATATGCCACCAAAACAAGAATTGGGATCCGGCGTGGGAGAACTGGCCAAGAACTCAAAGAGGCAGCATTGGAACCATCAATGGAAAAAATATTTAAAAGTAGGTGGCTGTCTGTAGTTTTTAACCTGGAATCTATGGATATGTTTTAAGAGATCCATGCACAACTTCCTAAAAATATATGTAGTTGTGCATTTTCTGAGAAGACCACGTTATTATTCTCAGAGATCTGATGACCCAGAAAAGTTTGGTACTTTGCACTGGATTCAGTGGTTATCAGTCATATTTCTTCCAGTGGAAATTTTACTTTCCTTTTTTTTTGAGACAGAGTTTCACTCTTGTTACCCAGACTGGAGTGCAATGGCACGATCTTGGCTCACTGCAACCTCTGCCTCCCGGGCTCAAGCAATTCTCCTGCCTCAGCCTCCTGAGTAGCTGGGACTACAGGCGCGCACCACCATGCCCAGCTAAGTTTTATATATTTTTTTTTGGAGACGGAGTTTCGCTCATTACCCAGGCTGGAGTGCAATGGCACAATCTCGGCTCAGCACAACCTCCGCCTCCTGGATTCAGGCAGTTCTCCTGCTTCAGCCTCCTGAGTAGCTGGGATTACAGGCACGCGCCACCATGCCCAGCTCATTTTTTGTATTTTTAGTAGAGACGGGGTTTCATCATGTTGACCAGGATGGTCTCGATCTCTCGACCTTGTGATTCACCCACCTTGGCCTCCCAGAGTGCTGGGATTACAGGCATGAGCCACCGCGCCCGGCCCTAATTTTTATATTTTTAGTAGAGGCGGGGTTTCACCTTGTTGACCAGGATGGTCTCAATCTCTTGAACTCGTGATCTACCCACGTCAGCCTCCCAGAGTGCTGGGATTATAGACGTGAGCCACCATGCCCGGCCTTTTTTTTTTTTTTTTTTTTTTTTAAAGAAAAGGATTAATTAATATGCCATGGTCCAAAAGGTATAGACTGTTGAGAAATTTCATTTTAAGTGTATAGAATCCTCATTCAAGCATATATTTGTTTATGTTTCAGATTAAGAATAAATCACCAACATACAGTTGTTAATAAAAGCCTAGCTGTCCAAGAAGAATCCTTTAACTGACTGCTCACATAGGGCCTCAGGAGGCCAGTACTTAAATATATTGCCAGTTTGGATGTGAACTTTTGCAAGTTCAGAAACTGGATTGTTAATCATCCTAAAGCCAATCAAAGAATACCACTGCTCCTTAGCAATCTTGCAAAATGTTTTTACAGTGGGAGAGAGCCCTAACCGGTATCCTTCGGGTCATTTCTTTCTGAATTGACCCTAGAGACCAAATCATGCAAATTATATAGTGACAGCCTAGTAATATTCTTAGTAAACAAATTTAGACAAAGAATAAGATGCTCTTTATGAATACCTCTATTGAGTTAGAATTGATAAGTTAGTTGTGTCTCAGTACCCTAAAATGGAGGCATCCTCTCACTTGATTCTGCTGCATAAACACTAATTATATTTTTTTCTCTTTTTTCTTGATTTCCATGTAAAGCATCATCTGTGTTAATACCATGCAGTGTGGTTATGCCTATTAACATTTTCTTCTCGTTTTTTACTTTGTAAGAATGTCATGTGAATATACTTCAACGTCTTATTAATAAAATAATATGTATCACAGAAGTAACTCCTCATCTATAGATATATTCCCCACTCAAATATTGTTGGAGTGAGTTTGAAGATTCACCAAGTCTGATCCTTTCCTTTTTGTACTGATTATTACACCTTTGTTTCAGGGGTGTTTTTTTCTGCTGGTTACCTAATCTTGAGGCCACCCCGTGTGCACTAATTATGGCTGTTCCTGAATATGGTACCTGATATGATTCCCTTCATAAATATTTTAAAGGCTTTGTCCAGACATGCCAGTATTAACCTGCGTTTCCTTCTGTGTTCTGCAGTTGATCAGATGGGAAGATGGTTTGTTGCTGGAGGAGCTGCTGTTGGTCTTGGAACACTGTGCTACTATGGCTTGGGAATGTCTAATGAGATTGGAGCTCTTGAAAAGGCTGTGTAAGTAAATTGTTCCTAAACAACTCCAGCCTTAAAACATCCTATCTTTAGTCGCTTTGGAATGTTTTGTGTCTAGTCTTTATCCCTGTATACACATAAATAGAGAATCTCTTCTTGCTTTCTTGACATTTATTCAAATCTTAATAAAAATCATTTAGCAAGGTTATGTGTGTTTAAGCAAGGAGAAAATATGTTGCTTTTTGTTTGTGTCAAGTGCTTGTATGTTTTATCTCATTTAATCTTTGCAGTAACTCCCAAGTGTGCATAATTATTTCCATAAGAAATGAAGTGAATAACATTTTAAAGTATAAGTGACCTATCTCAAGGTCACCCAGCCGGTATATGACTCAACCAGATACCGAATCTGTAATTTCATAAATGAACCATGTCATGTTTCTTACAGAATTTGGCCTCAGTATGTGAAGGATAGAATTCATTCCACCTATATGTACTTAGCAGGAAGTATTGGTTTAACAGCTTTGTCTGCCATGGCACTAAGCAGAACGCCTGTTCTCATGAACTTTATGATGAAAGGCTCTTGGGTGGTAAGTCAGCTATGTTTGTTTTTCTTCTAAAGATCAAAAGATTAGATGAAATATATTGGAGGGAAGGGGTATTAAATGGAAAGAACACTGTATTGAACAAGTTTTTGTCCAATTAATGTATGAATTACAGTTTGATCATCCCTAATTTGAAATCCAGAAATGCTCCAAAATCCAAAACTTTTTTTTTTTTTTTTTTTTTTTTTTTGAGACGGAATTTCACTCTTGCCCAGGCTGGAGTGCAATGGCGCGATCTCGGCTCACCGCAACCTCCACCTCCTGGGTTCCGGCAATTCTCCTGTCTCAGCCTCCTGAGTAGCTGGGATTACAGGCACGCGCCACCATGCCCAGCTAATTTTTTGTATTTTTAGTAGAGACGGGGTTTCACCATGTTGACCAGGATGGTCTCGATCTCTTGACCTCGTGATCCACCTGCCTTGGCCTCCCAAAGTGCTGGGATTACAGGCTTGAGCCACCGCGCCCGGCCAAATCCAAAACATTTGTGTCAACATGATGCTCAAAGAAAATTGTAGCATTTCTGATTTTGGGTTTTTAGATTAGGGATCCTGAACCCTAGTAACAATGAAGTGTAATGTAAATAGTCTGAAAGTTGAAATCTGAAACACTTCTAGTCCCAAGCATTTCTGATAACAGATATTCCACCTGTATTAGTGCAGCTGAGAAAAGTAGGAAGTGCATTCCAGGTAGGTCAGCTGTTATTCTTTATTAAACATGTGTTCGAATACCAGAGGAGTTAGAAATCAGACTTAGAAGAACAATGTTCTTGTTTAACAGCAGATGCCAATCTCTTTTTTTTTTTTTTTTAAGCAGTTTACTAAAAAAAAAAAAAAGCAAATGCAAAATCATCTTAGAAGTCAGAGGGAAATGCCCATCACAAAGACCTAATCATTTTATGCAGTTAAGATTAGAATAGTGCGGCTACTGTTATTCATAAGATCTTGGCCTTATAGAAAATTTTTTTTTTTAATTCAATGAGTTTCTTGCCAGGCGTGGTGGCTCACGCCTGTAATCCTAGCACTTTGGGAGGCTGAGGTGGGTGGATCACCTGAGGTCAGGAGTTCAAGACCAGCCTGGCCATCATGGAGAAACCCCATCTTTAAATAAATAAATAAAAGTAAATTCAATAAGTTTCTCTTGAGCACTTGTTATTTTGCTAGATACCAGAATATGAATATGTGTCCCCTATTCTCCTATTATTTGGCAGAAGAGATGAACTGGAATAAGTGGCACAGATACGCAATAAGAAATAGAAAGTGCAAAGTCAGTTGAGAGTTTCTGTCTTTGCATTATTAGGCAAGGTCCATGAAGGAGACATTTATTTTATCAGGATTGTTGAAGGCTAACATATTTCATTTATTTTAGAAGTAGACAAGAGGGCCGGGCGCCGTAGCTCACACCTGGAATCCCAGCATTTTGGGAGGCCAAGGCAGAAGGTTTGCTTGAGCCTAGGAAATTCTTTTTTTTTTTTTTAAATATAAATGGAGATGAGGTTTCACCGTATTGGTCAGACTGGTCTCGAACTCCTGACCTCAAGTTATCCACCCGCTTCGGCCTCCCAAAGTGCTGGGATTACAGGCTTGAGCCACCGCACCCAGCCAACACTGTCTATAATTTTTAAACAAATACGAAATACTAAAATTTTATAAAACTGGACAAGGGTAGTCCAGTGGTACCAAACAGTTTAAGCAAAGAGGAGGTAAGAAACCCCAATTTTAGAGGTGACTTACATCCCCTTGGAAGAAAGTTCAAGTGTTTCAGGTCTGGAGTGTGAAGAAGACGTGGTTAGAAATGATATGATTGTCAAGGCCAGGCGTGGTGGCTCACGCCTGTAATCTCAGCACTTTGGGAGGCCAAGGTGGGTTGAGGTCAGGAGTTTGAGACCAGCCTGGCCAGCATGGTGAAACCCCATATTAAAAAAAAGAAGAAAGGATATGATTGTCAAGCTGTGGAGAGAACCTGCTAAGCATTCGCAGGCCATTGAAGATAGTGGAACAACAAAAGTGTGATTTATATTTCAGTTTTAAGAACTAATGTGGAAGAGGCATGGAGCAGATGTACCAGCTGTGCCTTTGTAGGATCTGAAATGAGGCATGATAAGAACCTGAACTAGAGCAGAATGTGAGACTGGAGGGGAAGGAGAGTTCATGTAACTGGGCAGCCAGAGTACCTACTAGAATACTGACTCCCCACATAGGGAACTGAAATCCGTAATATTTCCACTGTATTGTACTTTACTAAAGGATAACCATTTACGGTAGCATCGCCACTTGGACATTTATATATTTTTAGGATCATGCTTTTCACGTAGATGTCATGAATCTCCCAACACAGGTTCACGAAGACACAGAATGTTCTCACTGGAAATGTCAATTTTAATCAAAAGCAAGTTGTTTAAAACAATACTTTTGTAATAACTATGACAATATTTACCTAAAATGAGGCTTCAAAGAAGTTTTGCGTTTGGATCATATCCTCAGTCTGAGCAAAAGATTACCCTCTTCCACTGTTAATAATATAGAAAATACTTGGGAAAGCCAAAGGCAAGTGCTACAGAGATGAAGGTAGAACGTTTTAGGGATGACAGACATACATATACAAACACACACATAGACACACTGATAATGTCAGTTTGTCCCAAGAGCTTCTGAGGAGAGGTATCTCACCCTGCTCCTGGGCAGCCAGGGTACCTACTAGAAAAAGCTTTTGAAGGCCGGGCGTGGTGGCTCACGCCTGTAATCCAGGCCCTTTGGAGGCCAAGGTGGGTGGATCACTTGAGGTTGGGAGTTCAAGACCAGCCTGACCAACATGGTGAAATCCCATCTTTATTTAAAAAAAAAAAAAAAGAAAAAAAGTTTTTGAGATGAAGAGGCAGTATCTCAGTAAGTCCATCAGATGTGGAAGGGGGAGGTATTCTTAGGCATGATGGTCTGAATCTGGGGCATGTTGGCAACCCTGCCAGTTCAGTATGGTTGGAATGCAGAGTTTGAAGTGAGACTGGATCATAAAAGAGCTTAAAAAATTTTAATTGCAGTAAATATCCCAAAAGTGTGAATTAGTTTATAGTAATTATTTCTCATTAGAAAATGTTGGAGTGACGATTGATATGCTTTCTTTTTAATACTTTTTAAAAATAAGAGACTTGGTCTCTATGTTTGCTGAGGCTGGACTTCAATTCCTGGGCTCAAGTTATTCCTCCCTCCTCAGCCTCCCAAGTAACTGACACTACAGGCACATACCACTGCACACCGCTCACTATGCTTTTGTTTATTAAGGTTTTCCCATACTTGGCAAAACCAGCTGTTTTGTTTACCTGTACTTTATATCAGAAGTTGAATATTTTGATGTTCGTGGGTGAGACAGATAATACGGATGAGAAGGCCTGGTGTGTCACACAGGAGATTATTGACATCTAGAGGTTACTGACCTCTAGAGTAGCCTTCTCAACTAAAAGTGGTCACCATGTTCTTTTTTTTTTTCTTTTTTTTTCATAGATTGCCAGACAAAACATCTGCTGCCTGATTTTGTCCAAGGGTTACAAGTCTGTAATCTCTGCTTTAAATTTCTTGAAGACTATCACTGTCTTTTTTCCATTATATATTACATTTCTTGTCATACGAAATGAATATTTAAATATTATAACACTGGAAATCTAAGATATGCAAAGAAAAGGAATGAGGGGGCTGGGCACGGTGGCTCACGCCTGTAATCCCAGCACTTTGGGAGGCTGAGGCAGGTGGATCACGAGGTCAAGAGATCAAGACCATGCTGGTCAACGTGGTGAAACACCGTCTCTACTAAAAATACAAAAAATTAGTTGGGCATGGTGGTGCACGCCTGTAGTCCCAGCTACTCGGGAGCCTGAGGCAGGAGAATTGCTTGAACTCAGGAGGCAGAGGTTGCGGTGAGCCGAGATCACGCCATTACGCTCCAGCCTGGGTAACGAGCGAAACTCCATCTCAAAAAAAAAAAGAAAAAAGAGGCCGGGCGCGGTGGCTCAAGCCTGTAATCCCAGCACTTTGGGAGGCCCAGGCGGGTGGATCACGAGGTCAAGAGATCGAGACCATCCTGGTCAACATGGTGAAACCCCGTCTCTACTAAAAATACAAAAAATTAGCTGGGCATGGTGGCGCGTGCCTGTAATCCCAGCTACTCAGGAGGCTGAGGCAGGAGAATTGCCTGAACCCAGGAGGTGGAGGTTGCAGTGAGCTGAGATTGCGCCATTGCACTCCAGCCTGGGTAACAAGAACGAAACTGTCTCAAAAAAAAAAAAAAAAAAAGAAAAAAAAGAAAAGGAATGAGGGGCTAGGCATGGTGGCCCATGCCTGTAATCCTAGCACTTTGGGAGGCCAAGGCTAGCGGATCATGAGGTCAAGAGTTTGAGACCAGCCTGGCCAATATGGTGAAACCCTGTCTGTACTTAAAATACAAAAATCAGCCGGGCTTGGTGGCATGTACCTGTAGTCCCAGCTACTCAGGAGACTGAGGTGGAAGAATCGCCTGAACCCAGGAGGTGGAAGTTTCAGTGAACCAAGATCATGCCACTGCACTCCAGCCTGGGCAACAGAGGGAGATTCTGTCTACAAAAAAAAGGATTGAGGACCAAATTATCCATAAACCTAGAAGGGTAGAAGTATAGAATCTTATATCTCAGCCGGGCACGGTGGCTCAAGCCTGTAATCCCAGCACTTCGGGAGGCCGAGGCGGGTGGATCACGAGGTCAAGAGATCGAGACCATCCTGGTCAACATGGTGAAACCCTGTCTCTACTAAAAATACAAAAAATTAGCTGGGCATGGTGGCTTGTGCCTGTAATCCTAGCTACTCAGGAGGCTGAGGCAGGAGAATTGCCTGAACCCAGGAGGCGGAGGTTGCGGTGAGCTGAGATCGCGCCATTGCACTCCAGCCTGGGTAACAAGAGCAAAACTTTGTCTCAAAAAAAAAAAAAAAAAAAAAAAAATCATATGTCTCATGTGCTCTGATACCTACTTTCTATTTTTCCAAGTCTTCATTTAGCAAATACGGAGTTCAAAGCAATGTGCTATATGCAATTTTTTCTTTTTTAAAAACTAATTTGTAAGTGTGACATTTCAAAGAAAATGCTATTTGTGTTATACAAAAATATGTTTTTAAATTAAGAGTTAATTATCATGGGATCCCTAAAGGGTTTTTGTTTCACCTCTGTCCAGCAAAAGTAAAATTGTTAAAAAATATGGTGTCAGGCCAAGCTTAAGTCATGAATTTGAAACTGTCTGCAAGACCTCATATATGGCAGTAGGGGGCACTCATGCTAACTTGGCCAAAATAAATAATCTGAAATAAACCTAGGGCCTTTAATGTGCCAGAAAAATATAAGCTTTCATTTTTTTAAAAAAAAAGTTTTCTTTTTCTTTTTTTTTTTTTTTTTTTTTTTTTTTTTGAGATGGAGTCTAGATCTGTCACCCCGGCTGGAGTGCAGTGGCATGATCTTGGCTCACACCAAATTCCACCTTCTGGGTTCAAGCAATTCTGCCTCAGCCTTCTGAGTAGCTGGGACTACAGGCGCATACAACTCCACCTGGCTGATTTTTGTATTTTTGGTGGAGATGGGGTTTTACCACGTTGGTCAGGCTGGTCTCAAACTGACCTGAGATGAGCCACCATGCCCGGCCTAAAGCTTTGATTTATTATCTTTAATGTTTTTACGACTTGTTTATTAGAAGTAACTAATTGTACTTCAAACCCATGGGTTTCTGCTTTGTTTTCATATAAGGATCAGTTTTTCTTAATAGTATTTGTCTTTCAGACAATTGGTGTGACCTTTGCAGCCATGATTGGAGCTGGAATGCTGGTGCAATCAATACCATATGACCGGAGCCCAGGCCCAAAGCACCTTGCTTGGTTACTACATTCTGGTATGTTCTGTTTTAAATTGTTATGAGCCAACCTTGACTAATAGCTGTTTTGGGTGGCTCTTCACAGTTTTAAATGACCTACATGTAATTTAAACCTCATGTTTGAAAAACACAATTTTCTTCATTCATTACTGGCTGCTTTATTGTAAAGACCTTTGCTTTGAAAAGTTGATTTTGCTACTAAGACCATGGACATCTTCAATACAAAACTTGTCTCTTCTGACAGTCTAGTATATGCAGAGATTTAATTTACTTTTGTATATTTTGTTCAATACCAGGAGGGTTTCATATTTAGTACACATCATTTGAGAGTTGTTTTTTGTCTGGTATATTTAGAAAAATTAAAAACTGAGCATAGAGAAAGTTGTGCTAAAAGTGTTGCTGCACAATACAAAACTGAGAGGAGTCCTAGTAGAAGTGTCTTGTTTAGAAATTTCACCCAGTGTTTTGCTTAGAGCAAAAAGTATTTTTATATTATTCATCACCATGAAATGGTATACCTTATTAGCCATATACCTTGATCTAGAAATGTTAGTCTTTAGACTAGTATTGGAAATTCAGTATCTTAATACTTTGTGCCTTGTCTGAGGTAAACTGCATTTAAGGAAAGGGTAACTTATTCTGCTTAGCACTGAAATAATGCATTATCTAAGATTTTTTTCATTTGAGTTCCATTTACCTTTGTTAAATTTTGGTGAATTTTTTACTATAATTTTTATGAAGATATTTATAAATGTCTGACAACTAAAATTACTTATATATAAACTGTTAGCAATCCTTATTATGTAAATTAACAGCAATGTCTGTCTTAGAAGTTCCCACATTTTAAGATTATCATCCTAGGCTTTTTCTCTCCTTTTACTTTATTCCCTTTTAGCAGCAGTGGGTTTGGCCTTGAGTTATTTGTTTTAAGATTGTTTATCTCAATTCTTATGTGAATGCTGTAGAAACCGGTGGTAAGCTAAGATTCAAATAGCTACGTGTAATTTAATGGTTACTAAAAATGTAGATTAGTGTTTGCTTGTGAGTTGTGATTGATTCGGAATACTGTTAATAATTTGAATAGTCACCAGTTTTTATTGTAGAATTTGGTGGGGTATTATTATCTAAAGGCAGAACTTTTTATAATCATAGTGCTTAAACAGTAAGGTAAAATATAAAGTAGCAGTTAGAAGTGATATTTTCCTTTTGGTTTTTGTTAGGAAATACTTAATGAGCACTTGCTCTTTCTCCAGGTGTGATGGGTGCAGTGGTTGCTCCTCTGACGATATTAGGGGGTCCTCTTCTCATCAGAGCTGCGTGGTACACAGCTGGCATTGTGGGAGGCCTCTCCACTGTGGCCATGTGCGCACCCAGTGAAAAGTTTCTGAACATGGGTGCACCCTTGGGAGTGGGCCTGGGTCTCGTTTTTGTGTCCTCACTTGGTAAGTGGCTGTGTTTTCATGCCTAACTCTTGGTGCATAGTTTCCTGTAATCTGAAATACTCCAGTATCCTAATTCATTGAGTCATTTAGTTTAAAAGTTCTTTTAAAGATTTATGCTATGGGGCTGGGCGTGGTGGCTCAAGCCTGTAATCCCAGCACTTTGGGAGGCCGAGGCGGGTGGATCACGAGGTCAAGAGATCGAGACCATCCTGGTCAACATGGTGAAACCCCGTCTCTACTAAAAATACAAAAGATTAGCTGGGCATGGTGGCGCGTGCCTGTAATCCCAGCTACTCAGGAGGCTGAGGCAGGAGAATTGCCTGAACCCAGGAGGCAGAGGTTGCGGTGAGCCGAGATCGCGCCATTGCACTCCAGCCTGGGTAACAAGAGTGAAACTCCGTCTCAAAAAAAAAAAAAAAAGATTTATGCTATTTTAACTGGATTTTACTACCTGGCATCATATAAAAATCATGGCAACATAGTTAACCATTATTACTGGTTTTACCAAACACGTCTAAAATGGGAAAGTTGGTCTGAAAAATGTGAATATTGCTGTGATGCAAGAACCTTCTTGTGAAATGGGCAAGTGACTCATTAGAGCAGGCATCCCCAAACTGCGGCCCCCTGAGGCCATTTATCCCACCCCCCGCCGCACTTCAGGAAGGGGCACCTCTTTCATTGGTGGTCAGTGAGAGGAGCACAGTATGTGGCAGCCCTCCAACGGTCTGAGGGACAGTGAACTGGCCCCCTGTGTAAAAAGTTTGGCGACGCCTGCATTAGAGGAATGAGTATCATGGATTTTGAACTAATGTAAATAAGGTTGGGCAGTAAGTATACCCGAGTGTCTTCTTACCTATACGGTATACCAGGGAGATTTTTTTTAAGTAATATAAATCTTAAACTCAGTTATCAGAAATCCTTTATTAAAAAAAAAAAAATCTTAATTGTTTTCCCATTTTGATTTCAGGATCTATGTTTCTTCCACCTACCACTGTGGCTGGTGCCACTCTGTACTCAGTGGCAATGTATGGTGGATTAGTTCTTTTCAGCATGTTCCTTCTGTATGATACCCAGAAAGTAATCAGGCGCGCAGAAGTAACACCAATGTATGGAGTTCAAAAATATGATCCCATTAACTCGTGAGTAATGCTTTTTATTTCACACTGTACTCTGTCACATAAGGATGCCTTTGTTTAACCTGTTTTGTTTTATGGCTGTATTAGTTTTTCTAGGGCTACTGTTTGTAACAAAATATCTCAGACTGGGTGGCTTAAAACAAAACTTAATTCTCTTGCAGTTCTGGAAGTCAGAAATATAAAATCAAGGTGTTAGCAGAGATGTACTTCTGAGGGCTCTGCGGGAAAACCTGTTCCCTGCCTCAGCTTCTTGCTACTGCTGGGAGTCCTCGACATTTGTTGGCTTGTAGATGAATCATTCCAGTCTCTCCCTCCTGTTTCACACGGTGCTCTTATGGGAGTATTTTGTCTATTTTTATGAGCTAGCCTCGGGGTTCAATAAATAATGTGCTCTTACTGGTCAGTTAATTTTTTTGGTAGTGTATTTTTACAGATTTTCAAACTGAAGAAATGAAATGTGTTAATCAAGTATTATATATTGGAAAATGTATATAATTGGAATTTTTAATGAAAGCCATTTTTATACTTCTAGAAATTAGAAACTTCAGTGTAAAGATTCTAGTTTCAGAAATAGCCAACTTTGGTTGGCATTGTTATAATTTTTTTTCTTTTCTTTTTTCTTGGAGTCTACCAAAGTAGGTTATTTTATTTAAACAATTTTCTTGAGTTTCATGGTGTCTGTCACTTTTTTTTTTTAAAGTAATTTGTTTTTCCTTATCTAAAAATAAAAATGTAATGGCTTTGGAGGGAAAAGTTGCTGTAAAGCTTACAGATTTGTAGAAGTTTTTTTTAGAGGAGTAAAGTGGATTTATTAAATGCCAGACTTGTGTCTAACAGGTTTTAATAAGGGTGTTTCTTCGGTGTTGTTTTGATTATTTTATTGTCTGCCACCCAGTTTTTTTTTGCAAGTTGATACATGCAGAGTGTCAGAAAATAAAGTAATAATTTTTTAAACTGCTCTTTAACATTTAAAAGATTAGTCTGCCAGAAAAAAAGACCTTAACTATTTTCTAATCTAAGACTTCCTTAGTAGGCAGTTAATACATTTTTAATTTTCATGTTGTATCACCAGGACAAATAGTATTGCTTTTTCTTCTTTTCTATATTAAGAATTCATCATTGCTATTAGAATTGCATCATATGTAATGGGCATAATTTTCTTTTCTAGGATGCTGGGAATCTACATGGACACATTAAATATATTTATGCGAGTTGCAACTATGCTCGCAACTGGAGGCAACAGAAAGAAATGAAGTGACTGAGCTTCTGGCTTCTCTACTACATCAGACATCTTGCTTGTTTCATAGGCAGATATGCATTAAATAGTTTGTACAAGCAACTTTCACTGAAGTTTAGAAGATAAGAACCTGTCATTATGTTTAAATGTTCCAGTAATGTGATGCCTCAGGTCTGCTTTTTCTTCTGGAAAATAAATGCAGTAGTCCTCTCCCAATAAGCACACACATTTCCAGTTCTCACATGTGCGTGATTTTAAAATGTTTTAATGAATGTGAAAACTAAAGTTTGTGTTACGAGAATGTGTTTTAAAATTTAAAAAGTGTTTTAAAGTAATTTAGGGCTTTGATAAAGGGACCAAAGAGAAGGCAAAAGTCACCTGCAGTCTTTTGATTTTTAAATACTTAAGACTTAGCACTTGTGTGATTGATGAGTGAAGAGCCAGTGAGAAAAGTCTGTGTATTTGGAAACAAGTGATTGTTGTTGTTACATTGATCTGCTAAACTTAACAAAACTGCTAATCCTGAAACAGACACAGTTGATGCATTCTCCTGCTATTGCTTCTTAGTGCTCTTTCCAATATAGATGTGGTCATGTTTGACCTATTTTTAGGAAAGCACAGAATATTAATCACACTGAGAATCCTTGATGGAATCATGTATGTGTTTTACTTTTGAATGTTACAAAAGGAAATATTCTTAAAAGTATTCTCAAGATAAAATATTAAAAGCATGCAATTTGTTGCTTTTTCAAGAAATACAATATATTCATGACTGCTAGGTATTTATTTTTGTATATTTATTGAATTGTCTAATTGAATACAGCTTGCTTTTGTCATTTCTTCAAGCTTTCAGGTCTTTATAGAAAAGCCTGTTTGTAGCTTACACTTAAATATGAAAGCAGTTTTTCTCCTAAGACTTGGTTTCTTGCATTCCCTCGCAGAATAAGCAGTAAAGGCAGAGCAACACAAAACTAGCTCTGTCTTAGTGAAATGTATCAACCCAAAAGTGTAATGGGGAAAATGCTTCATTAATTTCCCCAGCAGAATTTTACTTCTGTGCATTGCTACACCATTACTTTCTTAAGACATTAGTTAAGTTTTTTGATATAGAAGTGTTATTTTTGGAAGTCTTTAGTGAAGGGAAGGAAGTCCGTATATTACTGAGATGGTTGCTATTTTTGACAAATATTTATTACAGTAAACCGGAAATACTATTAATCATCTCAAAATACATAGGATACGTATTTCTGAAACAAAGGTTTCATCTAGATGGTGATTGGTCTTAATTTTTTCAAGTGAATCATATGCATGCCATTTGAATAGGGATTCGTTCTAGAAAGCAACTTAATTTCTTGCCAGAGTAGGATAGTGCAGTGTGACAAGTCCATAGTGCTTGTAACTAGACTGCCTTTACTTGAACCCCAACTCCTCTTATGTGACCTTCATGGACAAATTACTTAACCTCTCCGTGCCCAGTTTCCTCTCCTGTAAAGTGAAGATACTGGAACCTGTCTTAGAGGGTTATGGTTAAACGTGAAGGCACTTAGTAAGCATTACATGTCTTAGCTGTTGATGTTTTTACAAGTAAAAATATAAATGCCGATTTTATATTTTTCTCCACACCATCCTGATACCCATACCACTATGATCTTAAAGTGCCTGTTTTGTTTAGTCACCTTTTAGAACCCAAAGTTTGTATCTTTCTAAAATTCGTGTCACTCACACACAAAATGATACAATTTCAACAATGGTGTCAGGCAGTTTATCTAAAAAACCAAGGGTTTTTCTTTTTTTTTTTTTTGAGACGGAGTTTCGTTCTTGTTACCCAGGCTGGAGTGCAATGGTGCGATCTTGGCTCCCCGCAACCTCCGCCACCTGGGTTCGGGCGATTCTGCCTCAGCCTCCTGAGTAGCTGGGATTACAGGCACACACCACCATGCCCAGCTAATGTTTTGTATTTTTAGTAGAGACGGAGTTTCACCATGTTGACCAGGTTGATCTCGATCCCCTGACCTCATGATCCACCCGCCTCGGCCTCCCAAAGTGCTGGGATTACAGGCTTGAGCCACCGCGCCCGGCCCTATTTTTTTTTTTTTTTAATAGAGATGGGGTCCATATTGCCCAGATTGGTCTCAAATTGGGCTCAACTCCCTCACCTTGGCCTTCCTAAGTGTTGGCATTACTGGCTTGAGCCACTTCCCCTCTCCTGGGTTGTTTTTGTTGTTTTTGTTTTTAATTTAACATTATTTTATCGGACAACTTCTGACTTTGCTAAGACAAGACTATGTAAAATATATAAAAGATAAGCTGATATGTAAAATGTAATTATTTGTGAAATATAGTTGTAAGCCAGGCATGGTGACTCATGCCTGTAATCCCAGTACTTTGGGAGGCCAAGGTGGCAGATCATGAGGTCAGGAGATTGAGACCATCCTGGCTAACATGGTGAAACCCCACGTCTATTAAAAATACAAAAAATTGGCCGGGTGCGGTGGCTCAAGCCTGTAATCCCAGCACTTTGGGAGTCCGAGGCAGGTGGATCACGAGGTCAAGAGATCGAGACCATCCTAGTTAACATGGTGAAACCCTGTCTCTACTAAAAATAAAAAAATCCAAGCTACTCAGGAGGCTGAGGCAGGAGAATTGCCTGAACCCAGGAAGTGGAGGTTGCGGTGAGCCAAGGTCGTGCCATTGCACTCCAGCCTGGGTAACAATAGCGAAACTCCGTCTCAAAAAAAAAAATTAGCTGGGTGTGGTGGCACATGCCTGTAGTCCCAGCTACTCAGGCTGAGGCAGGAGAATTGCTTGAACTCAGGAGGCAGAGGTTGCAGTGAGCCGATAAGACACCACTGCACTCCAGCCTGGGCAACAGTGAGATTCCATCTCAAAAAAAAAAATTTTTTATATATGTATATATACATACACACACATACATAGTTGTAAAACAGTAATCAAAAAAAATCACTAGCTTCTTGGCTCTTATTAAAATACCATAGGGTTGTTTTTCTCTCATTCACAGCAAAGGCTTTAGATTAATAGGCTTTAGGTGAAAAAGGAAAATGTTCATTTTTTCTTTTTTTTTTTTTTTTTTGAGACAGAGTTTCGCTCTTGTTACCCAGGCTGGGGTGCAATGGCGCGATCTCGGCTCACCGCAACCTCCGCCTCCTGGGTTCAAGCAATTCTTCTGCCTCAGCCTCCTGAGTAGCTGGGATTACAGGCATGTGCCACCATGCCCAGCTAATTTTTTGTATTTTTAGTAGAGACGGGGTTTCACCATGTTGGCCAGGATGGTCTCGATCTCTTGACCTCATGATCCACCCGCCTTGGCCTCCCAAAGTGCTGGGATTACAGGCGTGAGCCACTGCGCCCAGCCTCATTTTTCATTTTCTGACATCATCTGAAATACTAAAGGATGAATGAAACCTGTTTTAAAATAATCAAAAGAAAAAGGCTCTGAGTTGTTAGTTAAAATGGTATTTATTGAACATTCAGTCAGAAAACATGAATTTTTAATGTAACAGGTGCCATGCTAGCTGGACCCAGGGGAGACAATGATGAATAAAAGTAATTGCCTTCTAAAGCATAGCAAATCCGTGTAAACACGGCCATAGGCCATTGGATGAGTGTCATAGAAATGTATCCAAAATTGGCCGGGCGTGGTGGCTCACACCTGTAATCCTAGCACTTTGGGAGGCCGAGGTGGATGGATCACCTGAGGTCAGGAGTTCAAGACCAGCCTGGCCATCATGGAGAAACCCCATCTTAAAAAACAAAAAGAAATGTAACCAAAATTGAAATGCAGACTATTTTTGAAGATGTCCCTGGAGGAAGTTTTCAAGAGTAAGCATAGTAGGTAAGGCACATAGAAAAAGGTAGTGTGCACAGTTCATACAATGGACCCTTGTTGGAGAGAGTTGCAGGGAGAGATGGACAAAGTGGAAAAAGATGGTAAGAAATGGAAGTTCTCTTGAAGCTGGCTTTCCCACTTGCTGCAGGTGTGTGCCTTGCCTAAAATGTTAAAATCTCCAGGTGTGGTGGCTCATGACTGTAATCCCAACATTTTGGGATGCTGAGGCAGAAGCATTGCTGGAGCCCAGGACAAGACCCATCTGCCAAACAAAATAAGGCTCAGTGGTGCATGCCTGTAGTCCCAGCTACTGAGAAGGATTGCTTAAGCCTAGCAGTTTGAAGCTGCGATGAGCTGCAGTTGTGCCACTGCACACCGACTGGGCCAAAAAAAAAAAGGCATATTTCTCTTGAAATTGCAGCCGGGCCAGGTGTGGTGGTTCATGCCAATCCCAGCACTTTGGGAGGCCAAGGCTGGTAGATCACAGGTCCTGAGTTCAAGACCAGCCTGGCCAAGATGGTGAAACCCCGTCCCTAAAAATACAAAAATTAGCCCATCGTGGTGGTAGGCATCTGTAATCCCAGCTACTTGGGAAGCTGAGGTAGAGAATTGCTTGAGCCCAGGATGCGGAGGGTGCAGTAAGTCAAGATCACACCACTGCACTACAGCCTGGGTAAAAGAGTGAGACCCCATCTCAAATTGTAGCTGGGTAGGATGTGTCCAGGTTAAAGGTACTAAAACAGTGATAACCCAAAACTTGTTTAATTCCAGTAGGGTAGGGTGGCCCAGCTACATTAGTAAGAGCTGATGTTTGAATTGAACTCTGACCAAAGTTTGATCTTTGTACAAGGTCATAAGGCTGGGAAGAATAATGAGACAAACTCCCTAACCAATTATGCAGGGAAGATAGAGGATAGATCTAAAATCATGTTTGACACAGCCATATAAAAGAAAGCAAGCTTGTCCTTATAGAGTTAGAGGCCATTATCCTATTACGAACAACAAATTAACTCGGGAACAAAAAACCAAATGCCCATGTTCTCACTTACAAACAGGAGCTAAACATTAGGTACTCAGGGACAGAAAGATGGCAACAGTAGACACGAGACTCGGGGAAGGAGTGGGGCAAGGGTTGGAAAACTATTGGGCGTTATGCTCATTATCTGGGTGATGGGGTCATTGGTACTCCAAACCTCAGCATGATGCAGTATACACAGCTAACAACCTGCACTTGTATTCCCTGAATCCAAAATAAAAGTTGAAAAAATAAAATTATGTTTGAGAGTCACAAAAGCACTGTACGAATTAAATAGGTTGAGATTCTATTAAATTGTAACTCACTTTTAAAATCTTGGGAATCAGTATTCTGAGTAAATTAAAGGAAATAGAACATGGACATTTTAGTTTTTTGCCAAATTGACCTCAGTGAAGGATAATAGAAATCGTGCCTTCCTCACACTTATTTCTTACATAGGGTACCAAATAGTTCTTTTTTGTATTGCCCACTCCACTTGAAGCACAAATCAAATCACTTTTTTAAGGTCAATTTAATCAATAAGAAGAAATCCTTCCTAAATGCATTCAATTTTTTTTTCTTTTTTCACACAGAAAATGATTCGGCGCCAATGCAATGCATTCAATTTTTAACTAGCACAAAATGGAAACGATTTTTCAGGAATAGATTAGAAAGCTACGACCTTGAGGACTTTGTGCCTTTAAAGGAAGATTCTTTTGTAAAGCAGTTCAGGAAGATGGAAGGTGAACATTCAATTCATTTACATTTGAGAACCACGAAGAGCGTATGTTGTGCCAGAAGCAAAAATGAACCTAAATGAAAGACTGGTGGGGGAGGAGAATCATAAGGACCATGCCGCCCCACATCTCACGGGCTGTTGCCCAGTTAGCATGGGGGCAGGCCTAGCATAAGCTCTTCCCCTCAGCCTCAGCCTCAGCATCAGCTTGCATCAGACTGAGTCACCCAATGCAATGTCAGTCTTCTTCCTCAGGGGACTTCTCTCAACCTCCCATCTTCCGTAGAGAGCTCGATGGACGGTGAGGGTGTTGCAACCTCACTGGACACAGATAGTAGAAGTGTGGGGGTCCCCGTGGCTACACTCAGATACAATTAATGTGTTCTGGCAGGACTAACTGGACATTTTTCCTCTCAACTGTACACAAGTTTAGTAGTTTTTAAACATTCAATTCATGCTCTCCACTGGACAATTTGTAAAAGCAGCATGATGATCCATAGGTATGTCATTAGTGGGCCATCATTCATTCCTCCAAGTTACCTTCCATATGCCTGACATGGATTTTCTCACCTGTGTTCCCAGAGTGGTTTTACACAGTAAACAGAGAAAACAGGCCTATGGCCTCACTGGAGGAATGTTATAGGTTGATTTTATTTGCTTAGTAGTTGCATTATTTCTAAGATACAGCATTTTTCGCATGTCATTTCTGAAGTGCATGTTCTATTTCGGGATTTTTTTTTTTTTTTTTTTTTTTTCCAAAACTAGCATATCTTAAAGTCAGTGGCATTTTAAAATGGAAAAAATAATTCTGGTGTTTTTCTTTTTCCCCCATGATTTTCTAATACTTTAAAGAACAGGTATCTAAAGCATTGTCTTTTGATAAATGACTGTAGTAACTAATTACTACTTACTGATGATTCAGAGGGCATCTTCTGAAGTACAGACAAGCTGACCCCACCCAGTTATGTACTTTTTTGAAGGTTTCTCTCTCTCTCTTTTTTTTCTTTTGCTTAAACAACAAAAATGTATTTTCTTACAGTTCTGGAGGCTAGAAATCCAAGTCTAAGGCGACAGCATGTTCTGTTTTTGATGAAGAACCACTTTGTGTGTGTGTGAGAGATCCAGTCTCACTCTGTTGCCCAGGCTGGAGAGCAGTGGCATGATCTCGGCTCACTGCAACCTCTGCCTCCCAGGTTCAAGTGATTCTCCTGCCTCAACCTCCCGAGTACCTGGGACTACAGGTGTGCACCACCACACTCAGCTAATTTTTGTATTTTAGTAGAGACAGGTTTTCACTGTGTTGGCTAGGCTGGTCTTGAACTCCTAATCTCAGGTGATCCACTCGCCTCAGCCTCCCAATGTGCTGGGATTACAAGTGGGAGCCACTGCACTTGGTCAAAGACGACTTTCTAGCTTGTAGATGACAGCCTTCTTGCTGTGTCCTCACATAATAAGACTGGGGAAGGAAGAGAGAGGGCCCAGTTACGTACAGGTTGAATGGACATCAGCAATGCAGAATGACTCCCAAACAGGAATGTGAACGGAAGTTAGGAGAGGGCGCGTTCCTGGTTTGGTATGATCTGTTAGTGAGTAGAGTTGGGGATTTAATAGGTTTGTTCCATTTGAAAGAATGAACTCTTAGTACCAGCTGTGGGGAAACACAAGGACAAATGGTTGGAAACCCGTAGTTCTAGAAGACAGCATCCAATGGGCAGTGGGAGTGGGAGGTAGCCAGAAGGGATCTAATTCTAGTGAACGAAGGCAGTGCTGGAGGCAGAAGCCTTTAGTGTGGGTGGGGAATGTTAATCATTAGAAGCCACTGTTTAAGACATTAAATCAACATATTTACTAGGCACTCTAAAGTAGTACTGTAGTTAAATCCAATAGCAGCACACACTTCAGTGACTCAAACTAATTACAAAATCATTATCCAGAAACTATAAAAGGTTTATTCAGACTTAACTGCCACAGGAGTTTAGAGGAAGGGGGCAAATCTGAGGAGTCCACATAGGGACATTTGAGTCCACATGTACCAGCCCAGAAGGGTTGGTACTTTGGTGGAAAGGGGAATGTCTGGCTCAGCTCCCATGTGGAGCATCATGGAGAGTTCCTGACCTCCTTTGCAGAGACCCCAACCTTCTCTGCCTGCAATACTCTGACAAAAATATGGGCATTCTTGAAACGCTATAAAATGTCCTTCAGGGCACTGCTGTGTGATAATCAAATGATGTCACCCTTAACCACACTGTTTCTCACAAGATGCAAGCATGATTACCTTCCTCATTTAAATAGAAATTTATTTTTAAATTATTAAATTAACTGAAATAAAATAAATTTCAGTTATTTAAAATGAAGTTGGAGAAATTATGACAAGACTTTCACTGTTAATTCGGAGTGGCAGAAAAAAATGGGCATTTGATAAGAAAATGGGGCTTTTGTTATCTTTTTCAGCATATTATAGCTGCCCTTAAGTAATTAATTTTTAAAAAAAGCGAAGTCCACAAGGAGAGAAAATGAAAATTACGGAAGCACTTTACAAGCTTTCCAGATCTTGGAACCAGTGGAAAGGCCCAGGAAAGCAGAGTCTCTCCATCCTGCGGAACTGAACCCAGGGCCTTCAGGGTCCTCCCAGTTTGGCTCCCTCTGTGAGGCTGAAGTTTACCCCAGGAGTACACTGCCCTGGCTGCACTTCCCACATCCCTGCCCTTTCCTGGTGGTGCTAGGTGTGGGGGTGAGAATGCGGAGGCAAGGTGACACATGTCTGCTGGGAAGCCTGCAGTCAAATTGCAAAGCAGAACAGATGCTGACAAACAGGATCCATCCCAGCCCCACCTGCAGTTTTCCAGCTCTAAGCACTGGCAAAAGAGGAAAGCTCTGGCACTGCTGATCCTCCTTTTTGCACGATCTACCTCCCTCCTGCCCGAGTTCCTCCTTGCACTTGCTCTATTTGTTCTCTCACCTTTCTCTATCAAAATCTGCACTTGGATATGGGCCTCAGATCAGTCATCTGGACCTAAATGTTGCTGTGTGTGCTTCCTTTGCCCCAAATTGTGGCAAGAAAAATAGTCATTCCCCATTCAAGCAGCATCGGCTATCCTTGAGCACAAGTGGGATGTGGGGTATGTTTTTAATTTTATTTTATTATTTATTTATTTTTAAAAAGACTAGCCAAGTGCAGTAGTGAGAAGGAGGGGAAAGACTAGAACAAGGAGTTCGATCTGTAACTGACTGTGAACAATCAATGGAGATAACTCACCACCTTCGGACCAGCCTTATTTATTTTTTATTGCATTTTAGGTTTTGGATACATGTGAAGAACATGCAAGATTGTTGCATAGATACACACATGGCAGTGTGATGTGCTGCCTTCCTTCCCATCACCTTTATCTGGCATTTCTCTCATGCTATCTCTCCGCAACTCCCCACACCCTGCTGTCCCTCCCCTATATCCCCCCGACAGACCCCAGTGTGTGATGCTCCCCTCCCTGTGTCCTTGTGTTCTCATTGTTCAACACCCACCTATGAGTGAGAACATGCGGTGTTTGATTTTCTGTTCTTGTGTCAGTTTGCTGAGAATGATGGTCTCCAGGTTCAGCCATGTCCCTACAAAGGACACGAACTCATTGTTTTTGATGGCTGCATGATATTCCATGGTGTATATGTGCCGTATTTTCCCTGTCCTGTCTATCACCAATGAGCATTTGGGTTGGTTCCAGGTCTTTGCTTTTGTAAACAGTGCTGCAGTGAACACTACTGCGTATGTGTCTTATAGTAGACCAATTTATAATCCTTTGGATACATACCCAGTAACAGGGTTGCTGGGTCAAATGGAATTTCTTTTTTTTTTTTTTTGAGACGGAGTTTCACTCTTGTTACCCAGGCTGGAGTGCAATGGCACGATCTCGGCTCACCGCAACCTCCGCCTCCTGGGTTCAGGCAATTCTCCTGCCTCAGCCTCCTGAGTAGCTGGGATTACAGGCACGAGCCACCATGCCCAGCTAATTTTTTGTATTTTTAGTAGAGACGGGGTTTCACCATGTTGACCAGGATGGTCTCGATCTCTTGACCTCGTGATCCACCCGCCTCGGCCTCCCAAAGTGCTGGGATTACAGGCTTGAGCCACCGTGCCCAGCCTCAAATGGAATTTCTATTTCTAGGTCCTTGTGAAGAGGGAGACCCAGGCATCTCAGATCAACTTCCCCTTTTCTTTTCATTCTTGATTGTAAACTGAAACGATTTTCATTCCTAAGATCCTAAACTTCCCCTTTTCATTCCTAAGATCCTAAACTTCCCCTTTTCATTCCTAAAATCATAAACTTCCCCTTTACATATGTAATTCTGAAGACTGTAAACTGAAACCCTTTTCATATGTAATTCCTAAGACTGTAAACAGAGACCTTTTTCATATGTTAAGCTATAAACCTAAGATTCTTCCACGTGTAACATCTAAAGTATAAGCCTATATAAAGAAGGAACCTTCCTTTGTTAGGGGAGCTTGGATATGAGGCAAATATGCCACCTGGCTCCCAGTCCAAATAAACTCCTTCCTCCAATATTCGGTGTCGGAGAGATCTGTTTCCCGCGGCTGCTCCTGCAACACTTGAGGAATCACCATACTGTCTTCCACAATGGTTGAACTAATTTACACTCCCACCAACAGTGTAAAAGTGTTCCTATTTCTCCATTCTCTCCAGCATCTGTTGTCTCCAGATTTTTTAATGATCACCATTCTTTTTTTTTTTTTGAGACAGATGATGAGCATTTTTTCATATGTTTGTTGGCCTCATGTATGTCTTCTTTTGTAAAGTGTCTGTTCATATCCTTCGCCCACTTTTGAATGGGCTTGTTTGTTTGTTTTTTTTCTTGTAAATCTGTTTTAATTCTCTGTAGATTCTGGATATCAGCCCTTTGTCAGATGGGTAGATTGCAAAAAATTTTTCCCATTCCATTGGTTGCCAATTCATTCTAATGACTGTTTCTTTTGCTGTGCAGAAGCTGTGGAGTTTGATTAGGTCCCATTTGTCTATTTTGGCGTTTTTTGCCAATGAACCTTGAAAAAAGATTTGGTAGGGTGTGTTTTGTAGACAGATAGCTGTTGAAAAAGGGAGGAAGATCAGCAATCCCACTATTAGCTATATATTCTAGGGGAATGAAATTCATATTTCAAGGAGATATTTGTACTCCTGTGTTTATTGCAGCACTATTCATGATAGCCAAGATATGGAATCAAGCTAACTGCCCATTAACTGATGAATAGATAAGGGAAATGTGCTATATATACATAATGGAATGCCACTCAGCTTTTTTAAAAGAATGAACTTCTGTCACTAGCAACAACAAGGACAAACCTGGATGACTTATGTTAAGAGAAATAAGCCAGGTACAGAAAGGCAAAACATGCATGTTTTCATTTCCATGTGGGATCTAAATCGAACTCATAGAAGTGGAGAGTAGATGGTGGTTACCAAGGGCTGGTAAGTGGGGGGGAAAGGGGAGATATAAATGAGGTGTATGGATATGGTAATTAGTTTGATCCCCTGATTCCACACTATGTACGGATAACATCACTGTGTCTGCCATAATAATATATGATTACGAATTTATCAAAAAATAAAATTATTTAAAAAATATACTTCTGGCTGGGTGCGTTGGCTCATGCCTGTAATCCCAGCACTTTTGCAGGCCAAGGCAGACAGATCACCTGAAGTTGGGAGTTCGAGACCAGCCTGACCAACATGGAGAAACCCTGTCTCTACTAAAAATACAAAATTAGCTGAGCATAGTGGTGCATGCCTATAATCCCAGCTACATGGGAGACTGAGGCAGGAGAATCACTTGAACCTGGGAGGTGGAGATTGTGAGCCGAGATCGTGCCATTTAACTCTAGCCTGGGCAACAAAAGTGAAACTCCGTCTCAAAAAGAGACTCTACTACAAAGAGTCTTTTGTCAGTCTTCATGTCTCTGTTTTAATGTTAATGCTGGTGAGCCGTGCCTGAATTCCAAAGGGAGGAGCAGGTAATGAGACCTGTCTTCTCACCCATTCCTATCAAGACAGAACTAGTGTTTCAGGTTTAGTTTAGAAGGCCCTTGGCCTCTCAAAAGAAAAATAAGTAAAATAAAAAATAAAGAAAAGAGAAGAAAAAAAGAAAATAGAATGCCCTTGGCCGAAAGGAGGGGTTCACTCATTTGGTTGGGGGGCTTAGAACTTTACTTTTGGTTTTCAAGTCTGAGGCTGCCAGGGGCTATTATTGCACCCATGAATAGGCACAGTACTACAGCATGAGCCGCATAGCAAGATGAGACCCTCTCTCAAAAAAGTAAAAGCCTTTTATCCTTAAGTATTGTCATACTCAATTATCATAATAAACATGGGGGTGAGAAAAATTGAAGAAGAAGGGAAAGCTATGTACCCCACTTCTGAAAATTAGCCACCTGAAATAAAGAAAAAATTATTTTCATATTGCATGGCACTTTTAGTATTACACTCTCTTCCAGTGGGTCTGTTCCTCTCCAGCTGCAACTACTATATTACATAGAAAATAACAGAGGCCGCCGGGCGCAGTGGCTCAAGCCTGTAATCCCAGCACTTTGGGAGGCCGAGGTGGGTGGATCACGAGGTCAAGAGATCGAGACCATCCTGGTCAACATGGTGAAACCCCATCTCTACTAAAAATACAAAAAAAAAAATTAGCTGGGCATGGTGGCTCGTGCCTGTAATCCCAGCCACTCAGGAGGCTGAGGCAGGAAAACTGCCTGAACCCAGGAGGCGGAGGTTGCAGTGAGCTGAGACCGTGCCATTGCACTCCAGCCTGGGTAACAAGAGCAAAACTCCATCTCAAAAAAAAGAAAATAACAGAGGCACAGAGAAGCTGAGCAACTCGTCCAGGTCACACAGCTAAAACCCCGTCTCTAAAAGACAAACAAACAAACAAACAAACAGAAACCAGAGCACTTAAGACTAACAAAACATTGAAAAAAATCTTGCAGGGAAATAAAAAAAGAAAAAAAAGAAAAGACAAAACATAATTTTTTTTTTTTTTTTTTTTGTCGGGGTTTCACCAGGTTGGCCAGGATGGTCTCAATATCATGACCTCGTGATCTGCCCACCTCGACCTCCCAAAGTGCTGGGATTACAGGCATGAGCCACCACGCCTGGCCAAAACAGACTTTTTATAGCAATAAGATACCAAATTGCAGCCTGACTCTAGTGTACCATCACATGACAGAGAGCAAACCCTGAAGGAAATTTAAGTATTTTACCCCAACATATATTTCTTTGACATATTTTGAAGTGGCCCTGCAAAACTGTACCTTGTGGGGAAAATCTATATTTTACAGAGGATCTCCCACCCTTTCCAGGTCTTTTCCCTGATCCAAGGAGAGAATTAACTGAGTCTGGCTCCTTTTTAGGCCTGAGAAGAGCTCGGAAGCCAGCTACCTGGAGACTTCATCTGCATAATAAGAACTTGTTCTCCACAATCTCTTATCTTAACCCAGACATTCCTTTTGATTGATCCCACGTCTCCGCCTATGACCTGTAACCACCACCCCTTCGAATTGTCCCCCCTTTCTGTACATCACTGTTACTGGAAGAGGGTCCCAATCCAGACTCCAAGAGAGGGTCCTAGACATCGCACAAGAAAGAATTCCAGGCAAGTCCATAAAGTGAAAGCAAGTTTATTAAGAAAACAAAGGAATAAACAATAGCTACTCCTTAGGTAGAGCAGCAGCAAGGGCTGCTCGACTGAGTATATTAGAGTGATTTCTTGATTATAGCTAAACAAGGGTTGGATTATTCATGAGTTTTCCAGGGGTGGGCAATCCCCAGTACTGACAGTTCTCCCATTTTTAGGCCTTATACGGTAACTTCCTGACTTTGCCATGGCTTTTGTAAACTGTCCTGGCATGGGTGGGAATGTCTTTTGACATGCTGATGCATTACAATTAGCATATAATAAGTCGTGAGGACACAGGGGTCATTCTCATCATCATCTTTGTTTTTGGTGGAATTTGGCCATTTGGCCGCTTCTTTACTGCATCCTGTTCTATCAGCAAGATCTTTGTGATCTGTACTTTGTGTTATCTCTCCTCTCATCCTATGACTAAGATTGCCTAACCTCCTGGGAATGCAGTCCAGTAGGTCTCAAACTTATTTTACCCAGCAGCTATCTGAGATACAGTTGCTCCGGTTCAGATGTCTCTGATAGACCCAACAGACATCCTACATGTATCAATTGTCCTAAGTCTCCCTGAAATGTACAAAACCAAGCTGTAGCCCAGCTACCTTGGGCACATATTCTCAGGAGTTCCTGGGGCTGTGTCATGGGCCGTTGGTCACTCATATTTGGCTCAGAATAAATCTTTTCAAATATACAGAGTTTGACTCTTTTTGTTGATAAACAGTAGGGAAATTCACAGTGCCCACGAGAGCCAAGGGTATCCTCAAAAGGATCGGGGGTTGAGGGAACAGATCCCAGATGGACATACCAGCCTTGACCTCAGCAGCAGGATCCCCAGAGGCAAACAAGACCCAGTAGGCTGGAGACTTAACAAGGAATTTTGGACTAACTGTCAAAATAGAGGAAACTATTGGGTTATTGTACAGGTTGTAGGTTGTGGCAGGTGTGTGTACACTGAACATCAATGCTGTGAGATTCTCAACTGCATGAGCTCTCATAGAACTCTGGAAAAAACCTTTGGAGTCAGACAGATCTGGTTCCATTTGAGAAATTCCCATAACCATTTTTATGGAATGACAGGAAACTTCCCTTTCCCTGTTGAGTAAGGTAACAAGTAAATGCCTGTCTCCCTGAAGTGGGGAGAGAATTAAATGAGGACGCAAGCAAAGGACGGTGCCCAGGCCTGGTGCCTCCCTTCATTATAAGCTGAGTTGCAGTTCGCTGAGTAAATAAGGTGGGAGAGTCATTTCTGATAAATGTTAGGGTCTATAAAACACTTTCGAAAGAAGAGTATGGTGACTGGGAGTGAAGCGTGGGACTCAGGCCAAAAATGCTTTGCCAGTAATGGGTGGGAATGCTCCATGCCATTTGCTAACTGGTCTTAGAAATTACCAATCAAATTGAAGAAAAGTTTTTTCTTACAAATTCTCCAGTGGGTCAGGTGTGTCTCTGGAGACTTTTTTTTTTTTTCTCAGAAGGCAGCCAAGTTTTCAAAATCACCTTTGGAAATAATCTAAACCCTCAAATTTTAGTGTATATATATATATATATATATATATATATAATTTATTTATTTATTTATTTTTTGAGACAGAGTGTCGCTCTTGTTACCCGGGCTGGAGTGCAATGGCGCGATCTCGGCTCACCGCAACCTCCGCCTCCTGGGTTCAAGCAATTCTCCTGCCTCAGCCTCCTGAGTAGCTGGGACTACAGGCACGTGCCACCATGCCCAGCTAATTTTTTGTATTTTTAGTAGAGACGGGGTTTCACCACATTGACCAGGATGGTCTCGAACTCTCGACCTTGTGATCCACCCGCCTCGGCCTCCCAAAGTGCTGGCATTACAGGCTTGAGCCACCGCGCCCGGCCTTTAGTATATATTTTTTTAACCAAAACTGCATATGCTCAAAACTAACAGGTGTTCCTCTTAAAATGCCTCTCATTGGGCAACATGGTGAAACCCTGTCTCTACTAAAAATACAAAAAATTAGCTGGGGATGGTGGCGCGTGCCTGTGATTCCAGCTACTCAGAAGGCTGAGGCAGGAGAATTGCCTGAACCCAGGAGGCGGAGGTTGCGGTGAGCCGAGATCGCGCCATTGCACTCCAGCCTGGGTAACAAGAGCAAAACTCTTGTCTCAAAAAAAAAAAAAAAAAAGCCTCTCATTTTCACCTTTCTCAGCTCAACATGAGATTTTGAATATTCTAAAGAGCCAGAGGTGTTTCTTCCTTTTTTAAGGCAAGAATTTGACAGCTCTCTTTGAAATGTTAAAAGCAGGTGAAAATCTGTGAACAGTGATTGTCCCTGGGGAGTGGAATTGAGGTAGAGCTTCCATTTTATGCCCTGTGTTATTTAAATTAATGTGGCATGGATTGCTTCAGTCATTTTTCTGTAAGCCTTTTAAAAGTAGGTAGAATTTGAACATCTGAATCTTTCTTCCTTAGAAACATGTGGTCCCAGGAAAACCTGCAAATCTGTGAATTGTATGTGTGAGTAGGGGAGGAAGAGAGGCCCTGAGATAGGAAATTCTTCTGCTCTTAGCAGAGACTAGTGCCTTTAGTCTCTGTTCTACAGTGAGAAGAAGGGCTGTGTTGAGATCCTAGTCTATTTCTGACGCCATGGCTGAGTGGTGGAGGGAGCTTGAGAAAATTACCAAAGACCTGGTTCAGCTGATCTGTGGATCCAGATGAATCTCTCTTCACTAACCAGAGTCTGCCCCTAATTCCTGCACCACCGCTAAGCGATTACAGTCAGCTTTAGGAGTTGGCCTCGTCCCTGAACTCTGCCAGCTAGATTGTTCTTTTCCCTTCTGATGATGGTTTGCCAAAAGCAACAAGGAACTATTTGAACAAAGAGGGTACCTGTTACAACAGGTAAAAGGTGAGTGCCAGCTGAAGGTGTGATGCTGCACAGAGAACTCATGACAACACCCTCAAATGAGACCTGAGAAAAATTTGGTGCTGATCTTTGATATAGACTGTGAATGTAATTTTAAACTTAGGAAGCACCTTTAGGGAAAGCTGCTGAGTTGATTAACCCGCAGCAGGCACTCCAAGTAACGGCAGTGTCCTGGCTAGCAATGCAGCCTCAAGAGGAGCCCCATTTCTTCCTCGCCCTCAAGCCTCTCTTGGGCTCCAGCTCTGCAATTGTCCCTGGTAGACTCCTGCCCAAACCCTCTGCTGTGGCTGCTGTCCGCTTCATGCAGACATCAGGACTCGGAGCACAGCCTGCAAAGAGAAATCTCTCTGGGGCCAGACAGGTGACTGACGTAGCAGGATGAATACTTCAAAGAAACTAGTTTATTTGTGTAGATTAGTTTTAGGTTTTGCAAACACATAAAACTTTGCAAATATACCAAAATGTCTCCGTAAGGTCTGACCACGCCATGAATGGCATGGTACTCTCTGTGACCTGCACGTACACCCGAGATGAGTTCCTGGAAGAAACGATCAACAACCCCTGTGGTGCCTAACTAACTTGAGACATTCTTCTAGTGTTTCTTAATCCAGCCTCAATTGACAAGGCCACTGGACTTTGAAACCGACCTTGGCCAACCTCGTGACCCACACTCTATGACCCCCACCCAGCTCGCAAAAAACCGCCAACTGTAACTAATGTAACTTTCCACTGTTTAACCCTAACCTATAAAACCAACTCCTATCCCTCCGCCTTCCGCTGAACTCCATTTTCGGTCTCAGCCCGCCTGCACCCAGGTGAATAAACAGCCATGTTGCTCACACAAAGCCTCTTTGGGGATCTCTTCATTCAGAGCACGCATTTTAGCAGTCTCCTGCCGTTGATTTGCCCACTGAGCAGCCTGAGCATGTGGTCTAAATCGCTTCTCTAATCTGTAACAAAAAAAGAAGGCCAGTGAAGTGCACCACTGGCCGGTATCTGGCAGTGGGCAACGTCTGAATTGGCTTCCAGGAATCAGGAAGATCCTCAAGTGTTGAACCAAGGACTGGCATCTTCCTCCTTCGAGCTAGGAACCAGCTTCAGTTTTGGTGTTTTTTTTTGTTTTTTGTTTTGTTTGTTTTGTTTTTTTGTTTTTTTGGTTTTTTGGTTAAAAGCACATCGTTATTAAGGCAAAGGACAGGAAGACACCACAGCACAAGGGCAAACGCAATTCTGTGCATATGCACACATGCGTGACATGTGTGAGCGTCTTCACTTGCTGATTTCGAGAGGGAGCTCCTGTCTTCCTCTCTCCATCTACACAAAATTTACATTTTTTTCTTCGGCCATGCTCAATAACATGGAAACAGCCTCCCATACATCTTTGCACTCTCATCGCTGGAATGGCATTTGCATGTTCCTCAATTCCTTTATCCTCTAAGCATTGGGCTTGGTTGTCTCCTCTTGCCCAAGTCTGACCTCCAGGATGACAGCTTCCTGGGACCAGTGGGCAGGTGTCACAGTGAACCTTCAGCACACCCAAGACATTGCAGAGCTCTGAACTGCTCACAGCTGACCAGAGAGGCCTGACCAGGCATAAAGGTGCAAGGATCCCACGTGGCCTACCCCTAACTGCAGAGATCCTGCCCATCATTTACCCTGGGCTCAGGTGTTGAGTCTCCAGGAGCTCGCCAGCCAGTGGGAAACAGCATGCTGAGGTAAAGGTCACAACACTCATCAGCATTACCTGTACCAGGGCCCAAGGAAGGCTTCATTCAACACAGGGAGATTATTGAGCTGGGGCTGGAAAGATGAGCAGAGCTGGTTTGGGAGCGGAGGTTGGAGAGCAACCCAGGCAGAGGCTCATCAGGGTGCATGGGAAACGTCCTAATTTCTCCTGAAAAATGTTCTTTCTACCCACCATCTCTCATAGGCCCAGGGGCTCTGGACCCTCTGATACCATCTGAGGCCAGAGCCTAGCAAGTGTTCAGGCATCCATGCACCATTATTTTTTTATTTATTTTATTTTATTTTATTTTTTTGAGACGGAGTTTCACTCTTGTTACCCAGGCTGGAGTGCAATGGCGCGATCTCGGCTCACCGCAACCTCCGCCTCCTGGGTTCAGGCAATTCTCCTGCCTCAGCCTCCTGAGTAGCTGGGATTACAGGCACGTGCCACCATGCCCAGCTAATTTTTTGTATTTTTAGTAGAGACGAGGTTTCACCATGTTGACCAGGATGGTCTCGATCTCTTGACCTCGTGATCCACCCGCCTCGGCCTCCCAAAGGGCTGGGATTACAGGCTTGAGCCACCGCGCCCGGCTCCATGCACCATTATTAAAGGGAACTCAGGCCTGCTCTGATGGAAAAGGAGCCCAAAGCACTCCTTTCATCAGTTTCTACCCGGCTAAAGGACCTCCCTGTCTCCCTTTTGTCAGTCTGATTCCTCTGTTGGTCCAGGAAGCCCACCGTGACCCAGCCTACCATGCCAGGCCATCCCTGATCCAATCTAAGTCTCTGCAAAGCATCCCTCCCACCCCTACCTTCTGACTGAGCAACCTACCTGCCCTTCCTTCAGTATAGACAGCATTTGCAATGCTGTGAGACAGTCACTTGTCTGCACAGCTTCCTCCATCAACAGGAGCTTCTTGAAGAGAGCATAGCGTCTTCTGTGTCCCTGGGGCCAAGCGCACAGCTTAGCCCAGGTCACGGGTCCAGTGAATGAGTGGTGTCTGAGCCTCTTGCACCTGTCAGCAGACTTTCCCCATGCCTGCCCTGGGCAGAGGCTCCTCTCCTCCAGGCCTTGTTCAGGATGACCCTGTGCTTGAAGTGCCTTCTCATTTCCTCACTGTCTTAAACATCAAAGTCCAGCTGTGGCCCCACCTCCTTTAACAGCTGTGTGAGCACGTTGGTGCAGATGGCTTCTCATACATCCCTCATACAGGCTTGTGAGAGAGGTAGCCCTGTGTCCATTTTACAGATGGGAAGCCGATTCAAGGACATTCAACGACATGTTTGAAGTCACACAGCTAAGTGGCAGAGCAAGGACTCGAACCCAGGTCATCTGACTCCAGGGCCTGTGCTCCCTACATCTCACTGGTTGCTCAAGACTCATCCTTGGATGAGAACCTGCAAGTTTGTGGTCCTTTTCCCAGACACAGCTGAGGAATGAGCAGGAAGAGCTGCATTTGATAGGATTATTATGACACTAAAAGTTAACGTTCAACTCTAGACAGTGACTCTTCCTGGGCAGCTGGTTCCTGCTCTCACCACTGAAGCCAGGGCTGAAACCTCTCCGGGCTGGGCATTTACAGCTCTCCGTGTTACAGGTCACTAAATGCATCTCGAAAGGCTGGTTTTCCTCTTGGGAGGGGCTGACTTTACCCTTTAGAAGAATTCCAAGGCTGCTAGGGCCCTGCCCATTGGGAAACGCCTTTATAAATGTCCAAGGCATTTATAAAGGGAGGACGCTACAGCACAGCTCCCTCCCCAGGACTTGAGTCTGCCTTCTCACCATGAGGCTTCTAGTTCTTTCCAGCCTGCTCTGCTTTCTGCTTCTCTGCTTCACCGTCTTCTCCACGGAAGGTAAGGCAGCCCCCAGGATGCAGGTTTCTGAGCAGGATTTCAGCATCTGGGAAGATTGTGATCAGGATTTGTTGGAAGGCACGCCTTGGCAGGTAGTCCTGAGCCCTGAAAAAGCAGGCTCTTGCTCTTTTATAGAGCAAGC
This sequence comes from Saimiri boliviensis, assembly GCF_048565385.1. Lineage (NCBI taxonomy): Eukaryota > Metazoa > Chordata > Mammalia > Primates > Cebidae > Saimiri > Saimiri boliviensis. The sequence continues at coordinate 62,692,959 of NC_133460.1, forward strand.
CCTGAAAAAGCAGGCTCTTGCTCTTTTCATATCTATAGAACCTACCTCTATAGATATGAATATTTAGCTCTCTTGCCTTTCTTGATTCAGGTAGCTGAGTGTTTCAATCCTTTTTTCTCTTGTCTAACCCTCTAGAAACTGCCTACATTTATTTTTTGTTTTAGTGGTTATGGTGATTTAAACATTTTGTGGGAAGGAGCTGGAGCTATACAAATCTATAAAGAGGAGAAAAACACTCATAATTTCATGACTCAAGAGTAACCATGTTCAACATTTTTTTTATTTCCTTTCAGTCTTGCATGTAGAATGTTAAAAACTTAATTGATGTATCTCTATATGTTCAAGGTTGTATCTTTGTTTATTATTATTATTTATTTATTTATTTTATTTTATTATTATTTTTTTTTGACACGGAGTTTTGCCCTTGTTACCCAGGCTGGAGTGCAATGGCGCGATCTCGGCTCACCGCAACCTCCGCCTCCTGGGTTCAGGCAATTCTCCTGCCTCAGCCTCCTGAGTAGCTGGGATTACAGGCACGTGCCACCATGCCCAGCTAATTTTTTGCGCTTTTAGTAGTGACGGGGTTTCACCATGTTGACCAGGATGGTCTCGATCTCTCGACCTCGTGATCCACCCACCTCGGCCTCCCAAAGTGCTGGGATTACAGGCTTGAGCCACCGCGCCCGGCGTTATTTATTTATTTTTAATATAAGATGACGTTTCACCATGTTGGCAGGCTGGTCTCGAACTCCTGACCTCAAATAATCTGCCCACCTCGGCCTCCCAAAGTGCTGGGATTATAGGCATGAACCACCATGCCCGGCCTGGTTATATCTTTTTAAATTATCACTATATTATTGTAATCACCCAAAATACTTATAATTGAAGATATTCTGGAAGCATTTACAACACAATGTCAGCAGCAGCCATCTCTGAGTAGTGGGATTATAACAAGTGTTTGTTTTACAAAGTTTCTGCAATGAAAATGTGCTACACATATAATGAGGAAAACAGTGATTAGAAATCCTCAGAAACAAGGCCGGGCGCGGTGGCTCAAACCTGTAATCCCAGCACTTTGGGAGGCCGAGGCGGGTGGATCACGAGGTCAAGAGATCGAGACCATCCTGGTCAACATGGTGAAACCCCGTCTCTACTAAAAATACAAAAAATTAGCTGGGCATGGTGGTGCGTGCCTGTAATCCCAGCTACTCAGGAAGCTGAGGCAGGAGAATTGCCTGAACCCAGGAGGCGGAGGTTGCGGTGAGCCGAGATCGCGCCATTGCACTCCAGCCTGGGTAACAAGAGCGAAACTCCGTCTCAAAAAAAAAAAAAAAAAAAAAGAAATCCTCAGAAACAGTCCATGACATGCAATTTATCAGATCTCTATTTTTGGACATGTTGGAGCTTGCCGATGATACCCTAGTGACAATTAAATGAGGATAGATATCTTCCCCATAAAGTTTCCTATCCATTTAGGACTATCTTTGGCAGATTCTTGAAGTAGCATTAATCAACTGATATTTTCAGGTATAACTTGCTATCAGGTGAATGTGCTTTTAAATATGAATTTACATGCTTAGATATTTAAATCGTTCACAATTTTGTGCTTTTCTTTTTTTGAAGCAGGATCTTGCTCTGTTGCTCTGGTTGGAGCTCAATGGCATAACCGTGGCTCAATGCAGCCTTGACTTTCAGGGCTCAAGTGATCCTCCCACCTTAGCTTTTCCAGTAGGTAGGAAAACAGGTGCACACCACAATGCCCTGCTAATTTTAAAATTTTTTTGTAGAGACAAGGTCTCTCTATGTTGCTCAGGCTGGTCTTGAACTCCTGGACTCAAGCCATCCTCCCACCTCAGCCTCCCAAAGTGCTAGGAATACAGGCATGAGCCACCACACCCAGCCTACTTTGCCCTATTTTAATTATGTGGTAAAAGATACATGTGTACATAAAATATGTCCTAAGTCCCGGCTTATTTTATTTTATTTATTTTTTCAAATAAATAGAGACGGGGTTTCACCATGTTGGCCAAGCTGGACTCGAACTCCTGGCCTCAAGTGATCCATCCACCTCGGCATCCCAAAGTGCTGAGATTAAAGGTGTAAGCCACCGCGCCTGGCCAGGCTTATTTTCTTAGACTAGATTGCCGAGGGGAAAATTACTGTGTCAAAGAAACTACTTGAACGGGAACGTGAGGAGGACACGTTCTGGGACCACTGTGTCTTCCAACATTGTTATTTCTGGAAAGTCAATCACAACAAGACCCACTTTTTCCCTGGGACCTCTTGTAGCCTGGCTGATCCTGAATTTCTCGGGATAAATATTCCTGAGCCCTGGGCCTTGGAAGGGAAGCTTACTCACTCATAGGCAAGCCAGCTAAGGACAGTCTCTGCTTTTTTGTGTCCACCATCAGGGAGGAGGCATCCTAACAAGGTCTGGCCAGGCACAAAAGCCAGGCTCTGCTGCCACCGAGTCCTTAGACCCAACCCGACAAACCTGAAAAGTAAGTAACCCCACCTCATCCAGACTGTTGGGAGAGGTTCTGTAGGGGCCATGGGACCAGCTACACATGCGGGTCAGCCCCAACCCATGGCTGGCATCAGGCACTGGTCTGTAGGGGTCCACGTGCAGATGTCCTCCCAGCCCCACAGAGCTTAGAGGCTAGTGGGAGAAACTGACTTTCCCAAAAAAGTCAACAAATTAATCATTTTAAACTGAATACATACTGCCATGGAAAATAGCAGGATACAATTAGAAAATGGTGTAGGGGAACACTCTTACCTTAGGTGGGAGGTGTCAGAGGAGGTGACATTTATGAGACCTGAAGAAAGGCCAGGAGCCTGCCTGAGGACTGTGGAGGTGAGGGATGCAGACAGAGGAGGCAGCAGGGGTGAAGGGCAAGAGAGGGGCATGGAAGACAGAGGGCTGCAGGGCTTGGGAGATGCTCTCGGAATGTGGGGACCAAAGCTGCCTGTGAGCCCTGTGGACCTAGGGCACAGATCAGCATGCAGATCACCAGCAGGGGAGTGGGCGTGAGAGTCCAGAGATCCACAGGTTGGCAGGAGGTAAGGCAGCCCCAGAGATGCTGGCAGGCAGCAACCAGGCTGCAAGACCAGGGGAAGGCCCAGAAAAGCAAGGCTGCCCCCTCCCTGAGGCCTGGGGACAGTGGGAGGCCTGCGGGGGATAGGCCCAGGTCCAGAAGAGCTGTGGGCACCCAGTTCCCTGCACAGGGGCTCCCAGCCTAGGGCAGACATGCACTGGAGTTGCCCAGCCCAGGTGGACGAGTCAGGCTGCTGGAGCGTGGGTAGGACAGGCAGAGCCCCAGGCTGTGGAGACTGAGTCAGACAGCCTGACACCAACCTGGGGATCCTGACTGGACTCTGCAGCCCCAGTGCCCTCTCTTAGGAGGCAGAGGAGGTCCCAGCCCCGCTTGCTCCTCTGAGGCCATGGCCCATGGAGTCCACGACCAGCACCAGAGCCTCCATGCCTTTCCCAGCTACCAAGGGGGTGCTCAGCTGTGATGCAGGGAGGGACAGAAGGAGCAAGCCAGACAGGATGACTCCAGCCGCAGACTTTCTCCTGGAGATGCTGACAGCCCCTGCTTCCAAACTGGCATCACACCCAGCCAGCTGGGATAAAAATAACCAGCTCTCATACACCTCTCACTGAACCAGTGCAAGGCACCAGCCAGGCAGGGTGCAGGGTGAGGGCAGGCTGTGGCTCTGCTCCCCCAGGCCCCTGGTTCTGTGAAAGAAGGTGAAAACCTTCCGGAGAGAGGGGGAGGCACTCCCCAAGTGCTTTCACCCTCCTCTCCTGTTCCCCTCTCCTGCACAGACTGCCCAGAGGCGGGAAATTGGGGGAGTGTGTGAGTCCCCACCACAAACACACACATAACAAACCAAAACACACAAACACAAATACCTACACACAAGCAAGATACACACCACACAACCATACACAGATACACACAAATACATGCATACAGACTCTTAATATGCACTACAGACACACAGACACATACACACTACACAACTACACACAGACACACAGTATATACACACAGTACACAGCAGAGTGATACACACATAGACACATGCACACAGCACAAACACACAACTACACAGACACATACTACATGCACTCTACACACACACACCGTGCACTATACCTACAGACACACGGATACATACACACTACACAACTACACATATAGACACACACTATACACGCAAACACACTACACACAAATACACACTACATACAATCATACACACATATACCACACACACAGACATACACACAAATACATCTACACCCAAACACATACCACACAACTATACATGCAAACACATATAAATACATACACACAAATACATAACACTACACAACCATACACACAAACACACACACAAATACATGCACACACAGACACACACCACACTACACACACAGACACTACACAAAGACACACAATTACACACACAGATGGACAGATATTACACACACTACATTCCTATGCTACACACAGTACACACACACACACACTACACACACAGATGGACAGATATACAACCAAGCACACACAGTGCATAGGAGACGTGGCCAGATTAATTCCTTGTGCAAGTATTCGTGCATCTGTTTTCTTAGTTTTGTTACTTCGGGAGAATAAATCTAGGTGTGTATCTCCTGTGCTGAGACTGGGTTTCTTTTTGTGTGTATATTTTTTAAATTTCACTGTAGAAATTTATAAACAGGCCGGGTGTGGTGGCTCACGCCTGTAATTCAAGCACTTTGGAGGCCAAGGCGGGTGGATCACCTGAGGTCGGGAGTTCAAGACCAGCCTGACCAACATGGTGAAACCCAATCTTAAAAAAAAAGAAAAAAAAAGAAGAAATTTATAAACAACTTAGAACAAGAAGAACAACACAAACATATTTATTGGGTCCTTGCCACATGATCTCATTTAAATCCTTGAGACCACCGTGGGGCAGTCTTGTCACCATTGTGTAGATTGGGAAACTGAAACTCAGAAAGAAACAGGCAGAGCCAGAAACCAGGATCTGTCCATCTCTTTCCACTATAACAAACTGCCTCTCCCATAAACAGAAAGTTTCCTGCAGACTGTGTATGAAGACATGCACGCAAGCCAGACGGCTGACTTCCGGAAGGAAACAGCCATCTGGGCTGGGATCTCGACTCCACCGTTCGCTGGCTGTGTGCTCTGGGAGCAAGTCAGCCAGCACTGCTTAAGCCTCAGTCTCCCCCTCTGTGAAGAGGGAGTGATAATAGAATGTACCTCACTGGGCCATGATGAGGAGCCAATGGGGTCATGTCTATACAGGACTTGGCATCAAGCCTGCCACACAGTGCCCTGTAAACATATCCTGCTGTTGCTATGGAGAGAGGGCTGCTGGCACAGGAGATGAGCAGCTCCGGCACTGACAACCAAAGCCTACACATTCTTGTCCGGGCTTGGAGTTTCCACCTTCTGTTTTATGTACTGATAACTGGGATTCAGCAGGGAGGCAGAAGATGAATCAGGGCTCCCAGGGTGTTGTGTAAGCAACAGCAGGATTGCTAGAAATCTGGCCCTGTGTGCTCCAGTTCACAGACTTATGACAAAGTCTGTGCATCTGTCTATGGAAATACAAATTAATTCAGGATTGCCTGGAAGATGCCCCTGAGCCAGCAACACCAGCTAGGACACACACTTGCTGAATACTAACTATTCGCTGATGGTGTCTTTCTTGAGCACTGCTTTATATCTCAGCACTGTGGTAGGCCCAGGGGGATGACAATATGTGGAAGGCCCAGGACTCTGGGTCAGTGTGACAAAACCATCTTTGAAAATTAACATGCTAAATGGCTGATTTGCTGAATTTATTACATTTACCAATTTACTTTAAAAAGGCTTTTTAGGGCTGGGTGTGGTGGCTGACGCCTGTAATTCCAGCACTTTAGGAGGCTGAGGCGGGCGGATCATGGGGTCAAGAGATCGAGACCATCCTGGCCAACATGGTGAAACCCCATCTCTACTAAAAATACAAAAATTAGCCGAGCATGGTGTCATGCGTCTGTAGTCCCAGCTACTTGGGATGCTGAGGCAGAAGAATTGCTTGAACCAAGGAGGCAGAGGTTGCAGTGAGCTGAGATTGCACCACTGCACTCCAGCCTGGCAACAGAACGAGACTCCATCAAAAAAAAAAAAAAAAAAAAAGAGGCTTTTTGAAGATTATTTAGACAATTTAAAGTAATCTTTATAGCAGCAAGCCTTTTTGTTGCTGTTTTTTAAGAAGCAGGATCTTCCTCTGTCACCCAGGCTGGAGTGCAGTGGTGCAATCATAGCTCACTGCAGCCTCAAACTCCTGGACTCAAGTAATCTTCCCACTTCAGCCTCCTCAGTAGGAGGCGGAGGTTGCGGTGAGCGGAGATCGCGCCATTGCACTCCAGCCTGGGTAACAAGAGCGAAACTCCGTCTCAAAAAAAAAAAAAAAAAATGGGCCAGATGCAATGGCTCACGCCTGTAATCCCAGCACTTTAGCACTTTGGGAGGCCAACGCAGGGTTGCTGGAGTTTGAGACCAACCTGGGCAGCATAGTAAGTCCCTGTGTCTACAAAAATAAAAAAGGTAGCTGAGTGTGAAAACAAAGGAGAAAGAATAATCTCATGACCATAACTAAGTAACCCTTCTTATTCTTGTGTTCTTTGTTTTTTATACAAACATGTTTACTTGGTTTTATTTTTATTTATTATTATTATTTTTTTGAGATGGAGTTTCGCTCATGTTACCCAGGTTGGAGTACAATGGCGTGATCTCGGCTCACCGCAACCTCCGCCTCCTGGGTTCAAGCAATTCTCCTGCCTCAGCCTCCCGAGTAGCTGAGACTACAGGCACACGCCACCACACCCAGCTAATTTTTGTATTTTTTTAGTAGAGACAGGGTTTCACCATGTTGACCAGGATGGTCTCGATCTCTTGAACTTGTGATCCGCCCGCCTCGGCCTCCCAAAGTGCTGAGTTTACGGGCTTGAGGTACCACCCTCGGCCTGGTTTTATTTATTTATTTATTTATTTGTTTATTTATTTATTTTTGAGACGGAGTTTCGCTCTTGTTACCCAGGCTGGAGTGCAATGGCGCGATCTCGGCTCACTGCAACCTCCGCCTCCTGGGTTCAGGCAATTCTCCTGCCTCAGCCTCCTGAGTAGCTGGGATTACAGGCACGCGCCGCCATGCCCAGCTAATTTTTTGTATTTTTTAGTAGAGACGGGGTTTCACCATGTTGACCAGGATGGTCTTGATCTCTTGACCTCGTGATCCACCCGCCTCGGCCTCCCAAAGTGCTGGGATTACAGGCTTGAGCCACCGCGCCCAGCCTATTTATTTATTTTTAAGACGGGGTTTCACCATGTTGGTCTGGCTGGTCTTGAACTCCCGACCTCAGGTGATCCGCCCACCTTGGCCTCCAAAGTGCTTCGATTACAGGCGTGAGCCACCACGCCCAGCCTTATTTTTAATTAATTGTAACTCATTTAAAAAAATTTTAGGCCGGGTGTGGTGGCTCCAGCCTGTAATCCCAGCACTTTGGGAGACCAAGGCGAGTGGATCACAAGGTCCAGAGATTGAGACCATCCTGGTCAACATGGTGAAACCCCGTCTCTACTAAAAATACAAAAATTAGCTGGGCATGGTGGCACGTGCCTCTAATCCCAGTTACTCAGGAGGTTGAGGCAGGAGAATTGCCTGAACCCAGGAGACGGAGGTTGTGGTGAGCCGAGATCGCACCATTGCACTCCAGCCTGGGTAACAAGAGTGAAACTCTGTCTCGAAAAAAAAAAAATTTTAAATTTAAGTCAGAAGTATTTTTCTTCTTGTTGCTACACAGTCATCATAATCACTGGGTTTTGTCCCCATGAAACATTTTTATCATCATAAATTATTATTCATTGTTATTTTGTTATTATTTATTTATTTATTTATTTTGAGACAAGGGTTTACTCTGTCATCAGCCTATAATACAGTGGCTCAATCATGGCTGACCACAGCCTCAACCTCCCAGGCTCAGGTGATCCTCCCACCTCAGCCTTCTGAGTAGCTGGGACCACAAGTGTGCGCCACCATGCCCAGCAAAGTTTTGTATTTTTGGTAGAGACGGGTTTCACCATGTTGTGCAGGCTGCTCTTGAACCCCTGGGCTCAAGTGATCTGCCCAACTCAGCCTCCCAAAGTGCTAGGATTACAGGTGTGGGCCGCTGCCCCGGCCAAATTATCATTACAAATTAACAATTTCTTTATTACAGGATATTCAGATTGTTTCTAGACTTTTTTTTTTCTGCAATTAAAAACAAAACTATGGCTGGGCACAGTGGCTCAAGCCTGTAATCCCAGCACTTTGGGAGGCCGAGGCGTGTGGATCACGAGGTCAAGAGATCGAGACCCTCTTGGTCAACATGGTGAAATCCCGTCTCTACTAAAAATACAAAAAAATTAGCTGGGCATGGTGGCGTGTGCCTGTAATCCCAGCTACTCGGGAGGCTGAGGCAGGAGAATTGCCTGAACCCAGGAGGCAGAGGTTGCGGTGAGCCGAGATCGCGCCATTGCACACCAGCCTGGGTAACAAGAGCAAAACTCTGTCTCAAAAAAACCCAAAAAAACAGAAACTATGGGCCAGGCATAATGGCTCATGCTGTAATCCCAGTACTTTGGGAGGCTGAGGCAGGCAGATAGCTTGAGGCCAGGAGTTCGAGACCAACCTGGGCAACATAATGAGACCGCCTCCCGCCCCTGCCAATCTCTCTTAAAAAGAAATAGTTTAATGCATGCAGCTTTTTCTTTCTTGTGTATTATTCCTTCCATAAATGGGACTGGTGTGTCAAAAAGATGCAAATGTGCTTTGGGGACACATTGTCTGGCATGTGCTGTCTGGAGGAAGACAGCTGGGGGCCCAAGGGCCTGCACATCCATCTGCAGACCCTCCTACCAGAGTCATTAGAAACAGGCCTCCCAGACCTGAGGCAGCTCAGGTAGGCTCCACTTAAGATCAGCCACCCTCTCTTCCTATTCTGCCAATCAATTAGATTTCTTTTCCCCTGTTGGGACTGAAATAATGTGGGCTGGTCATGTTTGCCATGAAAAGCCCCTTCTGGGCCTCCAGGGAAAAGGATAAGACCTAATTATTGCTTTGATTTTTTTTTAAATTGTGTTTGAAAATGCATCCTAGCTGGGCGCGGTGGCTCATGCCTGTCATCGCAGCACTTTGGGAGGCCGAGGCGGGTGGATTACGAGGTCAAGAGATCAAGACCATCCTGGTCAACATGGTGAAACCCCGTCTCTACTAAAAATACAAAAATTAGCTGGGCATGGTGGCGTGTGCCTGTAGTCCCAGCTACTCGGGAGGCTGAGGCAGGAGAATTGCTTGAACCCAGGAGGAGGAGGTTGCGGTGAGACGAGATCGCGCCACTGCACTCCAGCCTGGGAAACAAGAGCGAAACTCTGTTTCAAAAAAAAAAAAAAGAAAAAAAGAAAATGCATCCTAATTGTGTTTTCTTCTCTCTTCCCCCAATCTGGCTCTGACTTTGCCACCTTCCTGTCCTTGTCCCTCTTGTCTACTCATTGCTCCTCCCAGGACAACATGTGAGGCTCTGCAAACCATGCAAGATTGAGGCAGAGGTCCGCCCTTGGGTGGTGCCTGGGGCACTTCCACAAGTGTAGCACTCCCAAAGCAAGACTCCAGACAGCCGAGACCTTCATGCCTGGCACCTGAGATGCCCAGCAGCCTCCTGTCTCCCCTTTCAGACGTCACAGCAGCGAGCTGCAATGCTGGAGGGTTTCATCTCAGGCAGCAAAGATGCTGGGCAAGTTCTGGAACTTCACATCCTTGTCTCAATTGTGCCATCAACTTTTAGAGCTATGATGGTCCAACCTCAGCCCACACAGCCTCAGTCCACTATGTGAGCCTCTCCAAGGCAGTCAATTGTTCCACCGTGACTGGTCACAGCCACAAATCCAGAGACCATCAATCCTGCTCGGGTGCAGGGTGACAAGCCTCCAAGGGTGGCTGACCAAGACTGCAGAGTCAGCTCCATGTTCAGGTTCATTCAAACCCCTGGCATTTAACCACCAGCGTCCAGTGGTCCCCGAGGAATCCCTTCCTAGCCTCCTGACATGAGTCTGCTGGAAAGAACATCCAGACAAACAAGTCATCAATAAAATAAATCAACTCAATGCAGACATATCCTTATTTGACAAGGTTGGTAATAGAGCCTGAGGCACAGCTTTCTGCTGGAAGAAACCTGTCCCTAAAGCCTTACCTGCAGGCCACTCTTTGTCACAACACAGTGTAACTATGTTAGGAGCAGAGACAGAGGCCCTGGGTCCAGCACACCAGGGCTCGAAGCCCTAACCTGCTAAGGGTGTTCCGTGTGAGCTGGGCATATTGTGTCTTTTCTAGGAAATTGAGATGACGGGACCTACTCAGAGGGCAAATAGCCAGGTGTGGGAGTGCCCACAAAGGGCCTGGCACACGGAGGGACTTGGTTCAGGGAAGTCCTTACCTCTGCTTCCCCATCCCGGGGTGTTTGTGCTCCGGGTGAACACAGCTGAAGCTCAGAGGGCACAGATGGCTCAGGTCTGAGCGGCTTATCTCTTAACTAAGCTCCCTTCTAATCCGATTTTCACAGCAAGGTGAGAAGCCCCATCACTGCACCCTCCACAGCCGCAGAAGAGAACACCCGGCCCCCTCTGGGCTGATGGGCAGAGTTTCCCTGGCCCAGGGCTCTGGGGACAGTGGTACCCAGGGTAAGTCAGAGTCCTTGTTTTGTCACAGGCCAGACTTTCCACATCCCTTCCATACGTCGCACTCCCAGGCTCAGTTCCCAAGCTCTGCAGTGCTGTGTTCGCCGCGGGCATAAACACGCCTTCAGAATGGGGCAGGAGAGGTGGGGACCTCCCTGAACCCAGCTCCGGGCCCTTTTCTGCATTTCAAACCTGCCTACTTGGCCTCTGCTGTAGTGTGTGTGGTGTATGTGTGTCATGTGTGTGTGATGCATGTGTGTGGTGTGAGGAGTGTGATATGTGGTGTATGGTTGTGTGTGTGATGTGTGTGACATGTATGGTGTATGTGTGATGCATTTGTGTGGTGTGTGGTTTGTGTGTGTGGTGTCTGTGTGACTGTGTGCCTATTGGAGTGTATGGTGAGGGGTATGTGTGTTTTGGGGTGAAGTAAGGATGCAGAAAGGGCCAGTCAGGAAACATGAGTGTTAGAGGAGAAGTCAGCAACTGGACAGCAGCATCAGGACAAAAGGGGTGCAGAGGGTTCAGCGGGGGCTATGGAAAGTCCTGGAAAGCCCTCAGTGTTTGGGGTTTATCTTGAGAGCAATGAAGACCCAGAGAGTCAGTAAGCAGGAGAGAATGCCATGAAAAAGGACCGTTAAGAGACAGAAGGGAGCTGAGGCAGGGGTGGCAGGTGCAGCACCAAGGGCCAGGGTTGGGCCTTCAGAACAGCAGTGGAGAGGCCTTGGAAATGTATTAGCTGAGAAGCTAACACGTCTCCAGTGGCTGCTCCGTGCTGTGTCAGACCCTCACCAAGAACTCCTTTGGCAAGGTGAATCACCTACCAGCAATGCAAGAGCTGGCCATTTCTGTGTCTTTCTCTTCTTCCTTCATTCTTTTCCACCCCGACCCCCCATAAAAGGTAAAGAAATAAACCACACACAAAGTAAACACATGTGCTGGAGAGGCAACCAAAAGGAAGAATCAAAGGCCATGTGCCCCACTGATCACTGAGCTCACCTCCTCTTGGGAACCATGGAGAGGAAAGGGGAGCATGCATTCTGGAAGCCTCAGCCTCTGTGAGGAGTGCGGGTGAGGAAGACCAGATATCTGATACATACGAATAAAAGGAAGACACAGCCTTGCCTGTGGGAAGGAAGGAGCACCTTCTCTGAGGGCCAGGATTGCAGGGTCACAGCTGTGAGCTGGTCACAGCAAAATGGTGCCGAGAAGATCCTGGGCTTGAGCTGTATGGACAGTGACCCCAAGATCCCAAGAGGCCCTTAACGGACACCATCCCCTCAAAACAGCCTGGATCAAAGATAAGAACATAAAAGGAGCAGAGAACCCTGTACCTGCCCACCACAGCTTGTCCCATCTGTGCTTCTGAGGAGGGAGGGAAAGCCTGAGACAGGTTCCCAGGCCAACAGAGATGTTCACGTAGAGCCAGAGGTCTGTAGCTCCTTGGAAGCAGGTGCTGCTTCCCTTAAAAGTGCCAAAAAAATGTTCTACCCACTCTCACTGACCACCTTCAACACTTGCAACATGCACTTTTAAACTTTCTCAGCAATCACTTGAACCCAGGAGGCAGAGGTTGCGGTGAGCCGAGATTGCATAACTGCACTCCAGCCTGGGTGATAGAGCAACACTCCGTGTGAAAAAAATACTAATAATAAGAAATAAAAATAGATAAATGAATAAAATAAATTTTCTCATCAGTGGAAGAATTTTCCTCTCAAAGAGAGGTTGAGACTAAAGGGAAAGTCTTGAGAATAACACTTTTCCAGCTTGGTGAGAAAATCCAAACATCTGGAAGTGACTTTAAAATAATAAAACTGGAATTCTTATGTTGCCCTAATTGACGCTTGAAGAATCTAGATGAGTTGCAGATTACAGTAGCATCAATAGAGGAAGTGTAGTCTCCGTGGCAACTAAAGGGGTCCATACTCCCTGAAAGGGTAGGACACCGGTGTAATTGATAGAGCATGTGCTTCAAAAACAGATCTGGGCTCGTATGATGGCTCTGTCATACACCCGCTTTGTGACATTGGGGAGGTCAGATAACCTCTCAGAGATTCAGGTTCCCCATCTGTAGAATGAAGCTAAGACTGCCTATTGCACCTCCAAACTCATCTCTGGGCAAACGGCCCATGATAAACCACCTTCTGGAACCCTGCAGGAACCATACCCCTGGCTGGTTAATGCTCACTCAGTGACTCCCCTTATCAACTCTGAGGATTTTCCTGCTTTGGGAGCATGGGTGTGTCCAGGGCTCAAGTCTGATTTCCTGAGCCAAGGCTGGACCTTGCCCATTTACTAAGAGCCTGGTAACACAGTTAGCTCTGGAAGCAATGAGCAGATGCATGCTATCAACACCTCCATCTCAGGAAAAGGTCTTTGGCACTCATCCGCTTTTTTTTTTTTTTTTTTTTTTTGAGACGGAGTTTCGCTCTTGTTACCCAGGCTGGAGTGCAATGGCACTATCTTGGCTCACTGAAACCTCCGCCTCCTGGGTTCAAGCAATTCTCCTGCCTCAGCCTCCCTAGTAGCTGGGACTACAGGAGTGCACCATCATGCCCAGCTAATTTTTGTATTTTTAGTAGAGACGGGGTTTCACCATGTTGACCAGGATGGTCTCGATCTCTTGACCTCATGATCCACCTGCCTCGGCCTCCCAAAGTGCTGGGATTACAGGTGTGAGTCACCGCGCCCGGCCCACTCATCTGCTTTTTAACCTCAGTTAAACTACACTGCCCCTCAGGACATGCAAAGTATCAACCAGAATTTCGGGGAGGGTGTCAAATTATAAGATATCCACTCTGAGAAGTCTCTTTCCACATTAAATACAAGAATTTCAACTCAATGTTTAAATATGCTGTAAATGTAAACATTTATATATGTGCCATAGTCTCCACCACTCCCTACTGCCTTTCACCCAGCCATTTCACACATTTCCATTTCCTGCCTGGTTCAGCAGACATTTTCAGTTTATACCACTGGCTGTTCCACTCTGCCAATTTTTTTTTTTTTTTTTTTTTTTTTTTTTTTTTTTTTTTTAGATGGAGTCTTGCTCTGTCACCGGGCTGGAGTGCAGTGGCACAATCTCTGCTCACTGCAACCTCCACCTCCTGGGTTCAAGCAATTCTTCTGCCTCAGCCTCCCAAGTAGCTGGGACTACAGGTGCATGTCACCACACTCAGCTAATTTTTGTATTTTTAGTAGAGACGGGGTTTCATCATGGCCAGGATGGTCTCGATCTTTTGACCTTGTGATCTGCCCCCCTCGGCCTCCCAAAGTGCTGGGATCACAGGTGTGAGCCCCCACGCCCAGCCTTCCACTCTGCCAATTTATGGATGGATGGATAAGGAGCATGACAAAGGCCACAACCAGGAACCAAGTCTTCTGACATTGTCAGAAGCCTCTTTATTCATTCATTCAATATTCCTCTATTTGGCTAGGTGTGGTGGCTCACCCCTGTAATCCCAGCACTTTGGGAGGCTGAGGTGGGTGGATCACCTGAGGTTAGGAGTTCAAGACCAGCCTGGCCAACATGGAGAAACCCTGTCTCTACTAAAAATACAAAAAAATTAGCTGGGCATAGTAGTGCACAGTTACTTGGGAGGCTGAAACCGGAGAATCTCTTGAACTCGGGAGGGAGAGGTTACAGTGAGCAGAGATCACATCATTGCACTCCTGCCTGGGCACATATATATATTCATTCAGCCATTTATTGTTGAATGAATGAGAAGCTATTTTGTGCCAGGCCCTATGCTAAAGCAAACTATGAATGAAAGGAGGCATACAAGCAGACTACACAAAAGTCTTTTTCTTTTTTAGACAGGGTTTCACCATGTTGGTCAGGCTGGTCTTGAACTCCCGATCTCAGGTGATCCGCCCGCCTTGGCCTCCCAAAGTGTTAGGATTACAGTCATGAGCCATCCCACCCGATGACATTTTTTTTTTTTTTTTTTGAGACGGAGTTTCGCCCTTGTTACCCAGGCTGGAGTGCAATGGCGCGATCTCGGCTCACCGCAACCTCCGCCTCCTGGGCTCAGGCAATTCTCCTGCCTCAGCCTCCTGAGTAGCTGGTATTACAGGCACGTGCCACCATGCCCAGCTAATTTTTTGCACTTTTTAGTAGAGACGAGGTTTCACCATGTTGACCAGGATGGTCTCGATCTCTCGACCTCGTGATCCACCCGCCTCGGCCTTCCAAAGTGCTGGGATTACAGGCTTGAGCCACCGCGCCCGGCAAACCTTTTTTTTTTTTTTTTTTTTTTTTTTTTTTTTTTTGAGACAAGATCTCATTGCCCCTCACTCTGGAGTGCAGTGGTGCAATCATGGCTCACTGCAGCCTCAATCTCTCAGGCTCAAGCAATCTTCTACCTCCGCCTTCCGAGTAGCTGGGACTACAGGTGTATGCCATCATACCCAGCTAATTTTTCTTTTCTTTTTCTTTTATTTTATTTTACTTTTTTTTTTTTTTAAGATGGGGTTTCACCATGTTGGTCAGCTGGTGTTAAACTCCCGACCTCAGGTGATCTGCCCGCCTTGGCTTCCAAAGTGCTTGGATTACAGGCATGAGCCACCACGCCCGGCCTAATTTTTCTTTTCTTTTCTTTTTGTAGAGACAAGTTTTCATCATGTTGCTCAGGCTTGTCTTAAACTCCCAGGCTTAAGTGATCTTCTCACCTCAGCCTCCTAAAGTGTTGGGATTACAGGTATGAGCCACTGAGTCAATGGCTTTTAAAGTCTTTCAAAAGCTCTGCTGAGGTTTCAAGTAGGGAGCCATTCTGCCTGGAGGCAGAGGTATGCTGGGAAAAAGAATCATCTGGAAAGAGAGAGATCCTTCAATGTGTTTCTCTACTCAGGCTCAGCCATGTGGCAGGCTGAAAAAGCTAAGGAGACTACTGTGGAGTAGAAACAGGGTTAGAGGAGACTCTGCCCATCTGTGTGAATGCCCATACAAACCAGGAGTCAGGGCCAGTGGGCAAAATGGTTACTGGGACCACTAACCTATTAGATGGGTACAAGGAAACAGGTGGCACCCCAGAGTCCCTCAGTTAAAGAGATAGGCAAGGTCTCAGGCAGATAGGAGAAACGCCCCATCCTCATGTCAGCAAACTGGAGCAGCTACTCTACACCTGGCCTGGGTACAGCAAGGGGGCAGGAGAAGACACATGTCACAGTAGGTGGGTATCCAGGTTCCCCAGGCACACTGAGCCCACAGCTGAGCTACTAACTTCTGAGCCCACTGCTGCAGGGAAGGACTTCCAATTTCCAGTCAGGTGAGGACATCCTGGCCCAGACCTGTAGAGGACAGTCTTCAGGACCTCTCCTGGGCTGGGACAGTACCTGACAGAATTGTCTCCAGAGAGGGTATATCCAGTACACAGTTGACACATCCAGACTGACTCAGATACCCTGACCCTATGCCGTCAGGCTCAGTACCAAACTCTGCCTTTCTAGGACTTTCCTGTCATGAGCATCACTTTGTTGAAACTCTGGATAGAGCAGCTCAGGATGCCTGCCAACACGCCAGGACAGAGGTCAGTCTGCTAAACAGTCGCACCCTCCTTGTCTCAGACTGCTGGGGCAGAAGCAGGGCACTAGGGACCTGTTACGACTATCTACCTGACGTGGCTCCCTCCTCATAGTGTTAGGAAGTGAGCCTGAATTGCAGGCACCTGCTGCTCACCGCGTCCTCAGTACCATATGGAGCCTGGAAGGCACCTGGCCCAACTGCTGTCAGTGCAGGTACGCACGTGTATCTACGAGTGGAGATAAGATGTGAGTGGATTCACACATTGTTAGATATGTGTGTATGTGTGTACAAATGGGGCTATAACACATGTGTATGTTTGTGGGCAGCTGTGTGAATTTGTGTCTATGCACGTGGGCAAGGGGCTGTGGGTTGGCACACTCAGGTAGATCAGATAAAGAAAGGCAAAGATATGGATGTGCACATGAGCCTGAGTTAGAGTGTTGGCAAACTGAGTTAGACACATGCATGCCCAGGCTAACAGCTGACAAGAGAGTTCTCGTTTGTCAATAGCTGGAGCAGCTGCCATAAATCCACCAGAGGAAGAGCTGTCAGAAACTGACTTTAAGATGACACTATGTGGTACTGCACTGAAGGTACCATGGCAGGGAGGCCCCAGGAGACAGGGAGCTCACCACTCTTCAGGGGTGACGGGCGTTTGGAGGACGGGGTGACTGGTGGGCCTGAGGCTGCCCAGGCTGTGTAGATGAGGCCAAGTCCCATGTCTCATGGCAGATGAGCCCTTCTGAGCCCTGACAAACCAAGACCCTCCACACAGCAAAGTCAAGATCAGGGTCCATGGTGCCAACCCCCATAAAGAGCTGCTTTCTCCCCAGGTCCCTAGGAGATTTTTGAGGGCAGGGTTGTATCTAGGGTGACTGCCAAATACCAGGTTGCCCAAGGCTCTGCTGGTTTTAGCATTGAAAGTCCTGCATTCCTGGAAACCCCTCAGTCCCAGGCAAACTTGGGCAGCTGGTGACATTGGCAGATCTGAACCCAATACAATGGAAGGAAGTAGCGGGAGTTGGAGTGGGGGTCATGGAGGGTATTTCTCAGAAAAAGAATAGAAGTCAGATGTAATGGTGCTGCCTGTATTCCTAGCTACTCAGGAGGCTGACACAGCAGAGTCTTTTGATCCCAGGAATTCAGGGCCAGCCTGGGCAACATAATAACACCCCATCTCTAAAAAGAAAGAAGAAAATACAAAGTAAAGTGCAAAACTGGGGCTCTGGAAGGAATGTAATGTATGAGAGACCCAGAAGCTGAGGCTTCAGTAGCTTTAAGATCATTTACTTCTGCCAGGAAAAGAGTTTGAATAGGCCAGGTGCGGTGGCTCACGCCTGTAATCCCAGCACTTTGGGAGGTTGAGGTGGGTGGATCACCTGAGGTCAGGAGTTTGAGACCAGCCTGGCTAACATGGTGAAACCCCGTCTCTACTAAAAACACAAAACAAAACAAAACAAAACAAAAATTTGCTGAGCATGGTGGTGCACACCTGAAATGCCAGCTACCTTGGGAGGCTGAGGCAGGATAATCACTTGAACTCGGAAGGTGGAGGTTGCAGTGAGCTGAGATCACATCATTGCACTCCAGCCTGGGTGACTGAGTGAACCTCCAACTCAAAAAAAAAAAAAAAAAAGAGTGCGAACCCTGTTTGAAGCCGGCCCAAACTGTATGTGAACCCAAGCTCTGCTCCTCAAAGGCAATAAGTCACTTGCTTAGGCTCACACAGCCAATGAGGACATCTCCTTCCTCTGTAAAGCAGAGACAATCACACTGGGAGAGAGGTGCAGGTCTAATAAGTTAAGGGTGAATATGTGTCAGCACAATCCAACACATAGCAAGCATGCTGCTTCTTCCCCTTCCTTCTCCAGCGCATGGCTGTTGACTGAGGGAACCGAGGAGAGAGAAATCAACAGCCCTAGAACCTCTTGGTGAGGAGCAAGGCTAACAAGACCCAGGGAGAGCTGGCTCTTCTCAGCACACCAAGACATCTGCTCCAGGAAACCTTGGCTCTGCCTCTGGCTCGAGGAAACCCACAGCAGGCCTCAGTCTCCGCATCTCTATACGGCACTTGCAGGATGCTCGCCTTAGCTTTGTCTCAGCATTTTGTGAAGCAGAGATTCAGAAATGTCTGTGCAATTTAAAGCATGTCTTTTCAGCAAAAGAGCCAAGCCCAAGGAAACTCAACAAGAAGGGTTTCAGCCAGTTAGGCCCGAAAACTGCTGCACATTCTAAGACCACTGATTCATCTTCTCTGCCAACCCCTGCCCCTTGTTCACAGTAGGTCAGGGACGGCTAGACCAGAGGATTGGGGGTTGCTGTGTTCCCTCAAAGGGATGGGCTGGGGGGAAATGCTGAGACCTCAACTGTGAGGACCTTTCCTGGGAGCACACAGAGGGGTATCCTCTATCTGAGAACACGTCTGCCCAAAGACATCCTGGGAAGTGACCTGGCTTGGGCTTGAAGTGACCACCCTGTGCCGCCCATAAATAGCCTCACCAGGAGAAGGACAGGCTGCATTTCCAAGCACACTCCAGTGTCAGAACAGGAGAATGAGGATCTGGCCCAGGGAGCTTTACCAGCAACCAAAAAGGTTCTTGTGCTTACCTGTGTCTCCAAGTTACCAGCATCCAGGACCCCAATAGCAGTGCCTTGCTTTGTGTAAATATCCTCTAGGGATGAGAGCTCACGCTTTCCGGGCCATTCAGATCTATGTTGGCCAGCTCTGTGCAAGTCTGTCCTGAGATGGGGCTTAACTCTGCCTTCAAGCCCTTCACTCCTTCTTGGAAGGTTTGAAAAGTGGGTCAGCCGCTCCATCATGGTCCCAGACTGGGCACCGACTGGGGATGGGGAGCAGAACTGCCTCTCACCCTGGTGGAGACTTGAGAGTCCTCCCTGCTGCCCACCACACAGATTAGATCCTTTGGGAGAGCTGGTCCATCCTCGGGGACAGGGCAGGAATGGGTTGAGATCACTGAGAGGGAGTCCTGATAACCCCTCACCATCAGCTGCCCACCCACCACCCTTTTTCTTAGCTTTTGGTCTCACGCGGCACATGGAACCTGCTTGGACTGCTAAGGCAAGGCCCTCCCGGCCGCTCCGCTAACTTTTCTTCCGCAACGCTTAGCTCAGAGAGGACGGCTAAGCCACTGAAAGTCACAGAGGAAGCTCATGAGGAAAAAAAACTCCTGCGAAGGCCGAGCCCCACCAGGACTTAGGGACCTGGGAAAGCCCAAATTTCCACGCCACTCCTCGACAGAGTCCTGTCGGGGACCCCGGCGGCCGGGCAAAGGGGGCGTGGTGGGCGGGGAGTCCTCTGGTCACGCCCCCTGCCCCCGCCCGCGGCTGGGAGCTGGTCCCTCCGCTCTGCGCAGCTAATTGGTCTCGTCAGGGCAGGAGCGGATCCGAGCCGTGTCATCCTCTTAGCGCCCTCGCGCCACCCGCGGCTCCCGCCCCGCGCCCCCTCCCGCCGCGGCTGCCGCCGCCGCTGCCCCCATTGTCGTCTCTGCACTCCCCGCGGGCCCAGGGCATGCTCCGCGCCCCTGCGCCGGGCCTCGGCGGCGGCAGGCAACGCTCCGCGCCGGCGGAGACATGAGGCGCGGCGGGTGGGCCGCCCTGGCCCTGGGGCTGCTGCGCCTCTGCCTGGGTGAGTGGCCGCAGGGCCCCGCCGGCCGCGCGGACGGCGAAGGGGGTGGGCGCCGGGGCCACCCAGCTGGCCACAGGGACATGGTCCTGGACCACTTCCAGAGTGGGATTCGGGCTGGTGGACGGGAGCGGGGAAGTCCTTCCATCAGCCTGGCACATTCGGTAGTGGGTAGTGGGGTAGCGGAGGAGTGGGGCGCTCCGGGGCGCTTCTCCAGAGCTGGCGTCCTAGAGCCCCGGGGTTTGGCGTCCGGACGGACCCCCGCGGCTCTGCACTTGTTCGGAAGCAGAGCTGGAGGCTTGGTGGCAGCTCCGATGCTGCGTGGGGCAGGGGATAGTGCCCTGGCCCGCGGCGTGACCTTGGCTGGGGCACTACCGGTCTCTGAGCGCAGGTGCAATCTGCCCATTGATGAAGGCGGGGTTAGGTTGCTACCTGGGTTCTCAGAGCCCACCTGCTACGTGTCCCTGACAAGCCCGAGCCCACTGGAGGTGGACTGGGGAGTGAGGGGCATCCTCTGGGCGGCGCCCCATCCTCAGTGCACTTGGGTTGGGGAGACCGAGCGCCTTCCTGCCCAGGAGCCGGGCCTGACGCGGGATGGCGCTGGTGCGAAGCTCCCTCCTGGTGTCTAGGTGTCCGTCTGTTCTGTGTTCTTCTCCCAGCCCAGGCCAACTTCGCCCCGCACTTCTTCGACAATGGGGTCGGCAGCACCAACGGAAACATGGCTCTGTTCAGCCTCCCAGAGGACACCCCTGTAGGTGAGCAGCCCTGGCACTGGCTCCCGACAGGTCTCCCTGAGGGGTGGCTCGCGTTCCCCTGGATTCAGGGACCAAGCCTGTGTTTCACCCGAGCCTGTATAAGCGGCCAGCGCCAAGTTGCTGGGCGCGGCCGGGGGCTCCCTGTTTGCTCTCCGAATTCCCCCGGGGAATGGCAGGAAAGAAGGTCATCGCTGCCATGGCGACTTAAGCCTGGCCAGTCCTGGAGACCAGGGCTACCGTCCAGAGACAGGGTGGCTCCTTGAGGCAGGCAGCTGTAGGAAGCAGGCGGTAAGGTTATGGCTGTGTGACCTTGAGCAAATGTATTTACCTCCCTGAGCCCCAGGTATCTAGGCTTTAAAACAGCCTAAGAACATCCAACTTGCTGAGATGTGCAGAGAAAGGGGAGGAGAAAGGAGAGATTTCACACTCCCTTTCTCTTACTTTGTGGGCATTGGGATCTCCGGGAAAGCAGGAGCAGAGTAAAACAGGCACCCGGTTCAGAAATCCCTGCAGAACCCGGTCCAGGCATCTGGGACAATGCTGTACTGTGGGTCACCCCTCCTGCCTTAATGGCTGCTCCCATTTCCCCTTCCCTATACCCAGGAGCCCCTCAATCTTGGATCCTGAGAAAGGAGTTATTACCAAGCAGAGCAGAACACAGGTGCTACAGTTAGGCACGGAAGACCTGCACCTGCTCTGTAACCGGTGTTAGACATTACAATCTGGAAAGTGACTGATCATCACATCTAACCGCTGTGAAGAATAAAGATACAAAGTGAGAAGCAGCCAGCAGGGATGAGGCCAGCAGTGAGAGCTCAGTTCAGGGCGGTACCTTTGGCACTGAGTTGAATAGTCAGTTTATAAGCAGCTGAATCCTTGGTCCTGAGCAGCTGCCACTTTTGGGAAAAGTTGGGTCTCAGATTCTATGTCTCTCCACTGTGCCTCCTTCCAGGCTCTCACGTATACACCCTGAATGGGACAGACCCTGAGGGAGACCCCATCTCCTACCACATCAGCTTTGACCCCAGTGCTAGAAGTGTCTTTTCTGTTGACCCCACTTTTGGAAACATCACCCTGGTTGAAGAACTGGACAGAGAGGTATGGGGAGGTGTGGGGAGCCCTGAGGGGTGTCTGCCTGCAGGCAGATCTTGGTGGGCTGAAGTTCCCCTAGAGCATGTTGGTTAGAACCTCTTTGCAGAGGAGAGGATGAGGGGCACACCTGGGCATATCTGCTCTGTGGGATCTCTGGGCCATTTCCCATCACCAGAGTGGGCTTTACTCTCATGCTCCTCGTTCACAAAGACAGAACACTGGGCTCCTTTGATGAGCACCTAACAGCCCTGCTCATCTTTTAAGCATGTTCCACTAAAAATAAATCTGTTTGCACTTTGAGGTTTCTGAAAGAAACCTCACAAAGTGATTTTTCAAGTCTGTCCTTGGAAAGGTGCCATGAACCACAGGAACTCAGAGCAGGTCAGGGCTGGAAAGACTTGTTGGGAGTGAGTCTGAGTTTGGTAGGGCTCCTCCGCTTTACCCCCTTGGAACTTGCAGGCGACAAGGTATGGGATTTTTCAGATTGCACACCAACCTGGTGTATGGCTAACTGGATCTCAGCTGTGGGGATGCTGCCAGCTCTGGTGACAGCATCCACTAGCTGCAGGACAGGGTAGAGAAAGGAAAGGGAGGTCTCAGAGACTGGTGGGGGACAAAGCAGGGGAGCCCATCTGTGCTGCCAGTACCCCACTCCCTGGCACCCACGGGATCTGGCGACCTCCGATACTTCTCCCCATTGAGGTCTCACCATATCCTGGGGAGCACTGAGATACCATGGATGTGAGCCTCTGCAGAGCCCTGGATTGTGGAGAGGTGTGGAGAGAGAAGGGAGAAAAAGGAAAAGAAAGAGGAAAAGCCTTCATGGGACCTTGAGCACACTAAGGTCGGCGTCTCTCCTCACTGTGGCAGGAGAGTATTTTCTGTTGGAGCCCAAACAGATCCTCTGGGTCTCTGGGTTTATAAGAACCCCAGAGATAAAGTTCCAAAACAAGGTCTCTAGCTTGAGGGGAGGCAGCTTTCTACTCTGCCAGGCATGCTGCTGCCACCACCCAGCCTGCTCCAGGGATCTGTTGGCATGCCCAGGCCTCCTCTGATGAGTTCGTGGGCCAGGGAGAGCTCCACCCAGCCATGAGGGTCCCATGGAGTGTCAGACTCCTGTTCACTCACTCAGTCCCTTTACTTCACAGAGGGAGGATGAGATTGAAGCCATCATCAGCATTTCTGACGGCCTGAATCTGGTGAGTGCACGTCCAAGGTGGGACTGAGAAGGGTGAGGCCAGCATGATTCCTCCCCCAGCCTTCATGGGGCTTTTCTGTAAGTTTAAGCCAAGGCCCAGCAAGACCTGCCCAAAGTGCCCACAGGAGAGGGCTGCAGCAAGGCCAGAGGGGAAGGAAGGAAAAGAAGGAATGGAGAGATCAGGCTGTCTGAGCTGAGCATTCCACAGCATCTCCTGAAACTTGCCCCCCTCATCTGCCTCTCCCACCTGGGTCTTGGCCTCCTGCTCAGTCACCTGAGCTGAACACCTGGGCACCCCACAGCAACTACTTTCTCTCAGCATTCATTAGTGCTCCCTGGATGACCTAACAAACCCCAGGGGCTCACTGGTCTCCAGGCTCCCCCACCCCAATTGTCTCTGAAGTTGTCACTATGGGCCAGTCAGATCTGCCCACTCCAAGGCTCAGAAAGTGCTAATAGCTGGCATCCGCCACTGGCAGGATGAAAACCCAGCTTCAGTCTGGCGTTCCAGGCCTCCCCGTTGGGCACCATCTGCCTTGCTGCCTTTTCTCTCACATCCGCCCCACCCAGGCCATAATCTAGACATAAATCTACTTCCCTCCTCTCAGCTCACCATGCATGTCACGCCTCTTTGCCTTTGTACAATGCAGCCTCTTCATCCTGGCACACCTTTCTACCTCTTTCCTCCTGGCAAACCTCCCTCAGGGATTAATTCTCACTCCTCTGAGAAGCCTCCCTGCTCTCCGCCACCACAGTCCAGGCACTCCCAACCCTAACGGATGCATTTACATGGGCCATGTGTACATGGTACAGGGCAGGGCCCCGCCCCCAGTGCCTGACATACTGTTGTTATCACCTTGAGGAGATACAGCGTGTTTTTAAATATGCTTATCTTTGCCCTGATATCCCAGCCACTATGACTACTGCAAAATAACACACCATCAGACTGTCTTCTGTCACCAGGATGAAACACAGTGCTTGGCACTAAGAGGCTGCTTAATGTGTGTTGAATGAATGAGTAAAAGAAGGAAGGAGGGAGAGAGAGAGGAGGGATGGGAAGAGACACGTACCTTGGAGCGTTAGAGGTTGCTATCCATTCATCCCTCAGAAGGTCTCATTGCACTGGCTCTTGATCCCTCTGCCCCTTCTCAGGTGGCTGAAAAAGTTGTGATCCTGGTGACTGATGCCAATGATGAGGCACCCAGGTTCATTCAGGAGCCTTATGTCGTCCTGGTTCCCGAGGTGAGTGAGGAGCCACTGGAGGGGCCAAGTGTTCCACCCAGGCCCGTAGCTTACCCCTGGGGCTGCCCTGTGGCCTTGCCATGGCTCACGGCTCTATGGAGAGCCTCTCTGTCACCACCTGCTTCCTCTCACATTCACTTTTATTCCAAAGGAATGTTCATTTGCTATTTTCCATTGTAGTCATAATATATGTTTAGTGTAGAATTGTGATCTACGTAGAAAAGTAAGGAAAACGAGTTTTCAAAATCACCCTCACTCCCTCCAACTTGAGACATTGTTAAATTTTGGTGTATTTCCTTCTAGTCTTCTTGTCATTTATAGAGTTGTTTTTTTTTTTCCCTGTTTGTTTGGCATAGTTGTGATTATACTAAACATATGCTTTCAATATCCTATTTGCACTCAAGTTATAACATAAGCATTTTCCTCATTAATTGTACAGTTTGGGTAACTATCGTTTTAATAGCTTTCATCAAGTGAATGATCTATCATTTACAGAATCATTCCCTGATGTTTGGATATTTAAGGTGCTTTAAATTTTGCTGTCATGAGACACATCAACTTCTGAGCATCCATTTATTTTCTGTTAATTAGGATTCTCTCCTTAAGATACAGTTTGGGATTTGAAATTACTGTATCAAAAGCACGTATGCCCACGGGGCGTTGCCAGATTGCTTTTCCAGAAGGCATCTGTGTGCTCCCTCCCCACAATGTGAGGGTTTTTCTCCCCTGCCCCTTGACAACACTGGATTCTCAAAGTTTAAAATGTTTGCTAGTTCAGGCCAGGTGTGGTGGCTCACACCTGTAATCCCAGCACTTTAGGAGGCCAAGATGGACGGATGACCTGAAATCAGGAGGTCGAGACCAGCCTGACCAACATGGTGAAACCCCGTTTCTACTAGAAATACAAAATTAGCCTGGCATGGTGGTGGGCACCTATAATCCCAGTTATTCAGGAGGCTGAGGCAGGAGAATCACTTGAACCAGGGAGGCAGAGATTGCAGTGAGCTGATATCATGCTGTTGCACTCCAACCTGGGTAACAAAAGCGAAACTCCATCTCAAAAAAAAAAAAAAAAAAATTTGCTAATTCACTAGGAGAAAGATGTCACATTCTTACTCTAAAATGTAGGTATATGGTCCCTGGTGATCCTAAATATGTCTGTGGTTATGAATCATTTCCTCCTTTATGGATTGCTATTTCATAGGTAGACCCTTTATCTGTCTGGGGGCTTGGTTTTTTCCTTCTCCCTCTCTCCTCAAGCACCTCCCCCAGCCCCTCACTACGTCTTTTTGCTCCAATTTCCCTTTCCGTCTTTCCTGCACCCCCTCTGAGCCACTGCCCCCATTGGGTGCTCACACCCTTTATCCTTACCTGTCCACCTCTTTTTGGTGCTTCACTCCCCTGACCCCACTGCTGCATGCCCCTATGCCTCTGTTCCCCTGAGAACACTATCACTGTCTCTGACCCTCCCCTGTGGCTGTGATCCCCTCAGGACATACCTGCTGGGAGCAGCATCTTTAAGGTCCATGCGGTGGACAGGGACACAGGCTCTGGAGGGAGTGTCACCTACTTCCTGCAGGTAAGGTGGGACATACAGGATGTGACCTGGGGCTGGGCCAGAGGGGACACCTGGGCAGCCCCTACCTCCATTACCCAGGCATTTAGGTTGGTGCCTCTATGATTCCCGAGGAGTCCACGAAGGATTGGGATGGGCAGGAGGGGATGTGAGAGGGACAGAAGCCTTTTTCCCCTGATGGGCCCATCCTGACTTCCTCTAAGTCAGCCTGTCCCCTGCCTCTTTCCATATCCCTGGACCCTCAGCCCTCCACATCCCCAGCCCTTTCTTCAGGGGCTGTCACATGGGTGGAGAACCCTGTGTAGGCCCAGAAAGGTCAATAGAAAAAAGAGCAGAAGGGACAACACTCAAAAGAAGCAGAGCTCTGTTGCCCCTAACAACACAAGCCCAGAAGTCCCCTGGACTGCATGGGTGCTGGAGAGACCCCACCCCTCACCCTTCACATGACCCTCAGTGTGTTATCTAACTTTCCCAGCTGAATTTCCTCATGTATCACATGGGAGAGAGAAAAACACATCCTTGCTGCATTGTTGTGAAGATTACATACATGTAAAGCCCCAATAACAGCACAAGGCACTAGCGCCTGACCCTACCCAGACAGAAGGTCCCCCGGGACCCCACTGGAGGCCAGTGCTCCCTGCCAGCCTCCTTCAGGCTACATGCCCTCTGCCCCGACGCCAGGCTGCCCGGGACTGGCCCGCAGTCACTTGTTTGTTGTAGGTTTGAAGGTCCCAACGTTTCCCTCCTTCACTGTGACTTTTAAGCCCAGAATGGTCAATAGAAAAAAGAGCAGAAGGGACAACACTCAACCCTGGCCACCTCCAGGTTAAATTACTCTGCAGACAGTGCCACCTGCTGGACCCTCCAGTCCAGAGCTTTGCCCACAGCGGAGGCCAAGAAAACTGGTTTTCCAGCTGAGCAGGAAGAAAAGCAAAGGCCCAGAAGGGAACATCGTGTTTTTGACTGAGTGTGGGAGGGAAAGCCCCCAGTCCTATGAAGGAGAACCTGGGACCAGAAAAACTGAGTGCTCTGAAGCAGGAACCTCAGCCCTGAGGTCCTGTGACAAGAGGCAGTGAAGACTCCCTTCAGAAAGCAGAGTGGGCATTCCTGGGTCTGGCCTGGGTTCTTCCTGAGGTCCAGCTGCCTCCTAATTCTTCTAGAACCTACACTCCCCATTTGCTGTGGACCGCCACAGCGGTGTGCTGCGCCTCCAGCCTGAGGCCACTCTGGACTACGAGAGGTCCCGGACCCACTACATCCCCGTGGTCGCCAAGGTAACACAGCGGGACAGGGGAGCATCTAGTCTCTCCTCAGCCCTTGGGTTGGAACTGAGTAGGTTCTACAGGGGAGGGGGAGCAGTTTGGAGAGCAGGAGACATGGCAGGTGTGGGGAGATAGGGCGCAGCTGCTTGGAATCTTTTCTGCCTGGATATATTCTCCAGGGAGGCTGGGCTTTGTGGGCTCGAGGAGGGCATATGCCTCCTGGAAACGAATGAGCCAGGATCCCCTAGGTAGGACCAGGTGGGATGGCCAAGAGAATGGCGTCCCGTCACATCCTCAACAGCATGGCCTCCAGCCACCTCCATCTCGCTGGCCAGGCTTGCTTACACACCTCCTCCTCTCTGTATGACCAATCACCCCTTCTGAGCCTCAGTTTCCTCACCTGCCTTCCCCCCGAAACTCAACTAAGGTTCTCATATTTCTCAAATGCATTGGAAGCCAGCAGGTACTCACAGAAGCTTCTTCCCCCGCAGAGAGTGCAAAACCCCAGCTGTCCCTCTAGGCCCAGCACTTTCTTTTGCAGGCAGGCCCTTGCTGGTCACAGTCTGGCTATGGGCCATCCCACTGCAGCCTGTACCAGGAGGTCCGAGTCAGCCTCACCTGCCCATAGCTGCACGGGCTGGGCTGGGTGCACATCTCCGATATGATGCTCAATGCGGGGCCCAAGTCTTGCTGCTGTGGGCCCCTGGCACTCAGCACAGGCCATGCACAGAGTAGGTAGGTCCTCAGGAGGTGCCTGAGGCTTGGTTCCTGGCTGGCAGGGGGAACTTAGCTCTGCATGCCTTTTTCCTGCCACCCATCTGATGTGATTTCTCTGGAGAGAGAACTAACCCCACTTGCAAAGGAATGGTGGCACTTTAATGTTCTCTACACCCCTGTGAGAGGAGAAGTCTCTCCAGGTGACACAGGAGCAAACAGAAACTTGGAGAGGACAGCTGGCCTCACAGCCATAAGGCGGCAGGAGCCAGGTTCTCAAGGGTTCTGTTCAATTCCACATCCCAACTTGTCTTCACTCTCCTTCTGTGGCCCCCGATTCTTCCGCAGGATGGCGGTGGGAGGCTTCATGGGGCTGACGTGGTGTTCTCAGCCACCACCACGGTCACAGTCAACGTGGAGGATGTTCAGGACATGGCCCCTGTCTTCGTGGGCACACCCTACTATGGCTATGTGTATGAGGACACCCTTCCGGTGGGTGGCTGTGCCCCTGAGCCAGTGTCCCCTCCAGATGCCTCCTGCCCTGACCCTTGTGATTTTAGGGACCCCCTGCTGGAGGTGACTGGGCTGGCCCTGGTCACTCTCCTCACACAGAGGCCAGCTCTGTGGATTGACCCAGCCTCAGGCCATGAACTGGCCCTTTTTCCCCCATCTAGACCATAAGCTCCCACTGGACAGAGACCAGGCTGGAGCCAGGCCTCACTAGGCCACTGCTTAAGAACTCTACACAATTGAATTGAATTCTTAATTTGCACTTGTCTGATTATTCTGGACTTTTTTTTTTTTTTTTTTTTTTTTTTTTGAGACAGAGTCTCACTCTGTCATCCAGGCTGGAGTACAGTGGCGCAATCTGGGCTCACTGCAACCTCCGCCTCCTGGGTTCAAGTGATTCTCCTGCCTCAGTTTCCCGAGTAGTTGGGACTACAGGTGCACACCACCATGCCCAGCTAATCTTTTGGTTTTGTTTGCTTGTTTGTTTTTGTTTTTGAGACAGAGTCTTGCTCTTTCACGCAGGCTAAAGTGCAGTGGTGCGATCTTGGCTCACTGCAACCTCTGCCTCCTGGGTTCAAGCAATTCTCCTGCCTCAGCCTCCTGAGTAGCTGGGACTACAGGCAGCATGCCATCACGCCTGGCTAATTTTTGTATTTTTAGTAGGGACAGGGTTTCACCATGTTGGGCAGCCAGAATGGTCTCGATCTCCCTACCTCGTGATCCACCCGCCTTGCCGGCCAAGGTGCTGGGATTACAGGCGTGAGCCACCATGCCTGGATAATTTTTTGTATTTTTACTAGAGAAGGGGTTTCATCATGTTGGCCAGGCTCGTCTGGAACTCCTGACCTCGGGTGATTCACCCACCTCGACCTCCCAAAGTGCTGGGATGACAGGCGTGAGCCAATGCACCTGGCCTATTCTCTATTTTATAAAGCAAAAGGAAACATTTTTTGAGGACCCAGTGGTGAAGACAAGCTCAAAGTGAGGGAAAGAGCTGCTGGACTGCCCTGGGTGGGG
The DNA here is from genome assembly GCF_048565385.1 of Saimiri boliviensis. NCBI lineage: Eukaryota > Metazoa > Chordata > Mammalia > Primates > Cebidae > Saimiri > Saimiri boliviensis. Next base: position 62,722,279 of record NC_133460.1, read on the forward strand.
CCTGCAGGGTGGGCCAGGGGAGGCCCAGGCCATTCCACTGAGGAGCTGAGAGGAGGAGGTGCTGAGGGACAGGGCTCAGGGCAGGCTCTAAGGGAGGAGGCGGCACCTGTGCCAGGTTAAGAAGTAGCCTGGAGTCAACCAGAGAGAAGGGCCAGTTTAGGGGGGCTTAAGAGGGAACAACAGCCAGAGGTCAAGCAAGACTTACACAGCTGGGGCAGCCCTACCCCAAACCCTGGTAGCAGCACCAAATGCCCACAGGATAAAATCTGAATTCTGGGACCTCACATATGAGGCCTGGTCTCTCTCCCACCTGTCCTTCCTCTCTCCCTTCATGCACCTCTGGGGTGGGATGAAAGCAAAAGATAGAGGTGGCAGTGAGAGTGAGGCTAAAGAGTGGGGAGCAGTAGAGGCAAGGGCTGAGTGTGGTCTGTGGGCCAGAAGTTGGTGCAAGAGGCCTGAGAATCCCCGAACAGCCTGGGTACTGCCCCCTACCGGCGAGGAAGCAGTGGAGGCTCAGGCTATTTCTCCAGCTCTGGAGGTCAGTGAGTGCATCTAGCCTTCGGCACAGGAGAGCAGGGTGATGGTGCACGGCCACACAGAAACCTGGCTCTTTTCCTGGGTGGGGGTAGTGCCTCCTTTTTTTATCATGGGGACATTGTTTGGGGTGGGGGAGAGCCCCTGTGTTGCCCATCAGGCAGCGGCTGCTCCTGTTTCCCCGAGGGCTCGGAGGTACTGAAGGTGGTCGCCATGGATGGAGACCGGGGCAAACCCAATCGGATTCTCTACAGCCTCGTGAATGGTGAGTCTGATCGGCTTTGGGGGCTGCAGCTTTGACTGTCAAGGTTGCCAAAGCCAAAAGTTCCCCAGCCTCTCTAGATGCCAGCTCCCTCATCTGTAGGACCAGGAGTACAAGATGTATGGAGAGGGCCAGGTGCCGTGGTTCACACCTGTAATCCCAGCACTTTGAGGGGCCGAGGCGGGTGGATCACGAGGTCAAGAGATGGAGACCATCTGGTCAACATGGTGAAACCCCGTCTCTACTAAAAATACAAAAAATTAGCTGGGCATGGTGGTGCGTGCCTGTAATCCCAGCTACTCAGGAGGCTGAGGCAGGAGAATTGCCTGAACCCAGGAGGCGGAGGTTGCGGTGATCCGAGTTCGTGCCATTGCACTCCAGCCTGGGTAACAAGAGTGAAACTCCGTCTCAAAAAAAAAAAAAAAAAAAAAAAAAAAAAAAGATGTATGGAAAGGAAGGGCAGGGCCCAAGACAAGGAAGTCTCTGGGTTGTGTGCTTCGTCCCCTGCCTGTCATGACACCCAGGAGCTGGGAGAGCATGGGCGAGGGCACTGAGAGCAGCACGGAGGTGCTGACCCATGCTCCTCTCCCCCTGGGTATTTGCTCCTTGATGGGAACGTGTGGCAACATTTCTCACACTTTTTAAATGGCTATGCATTTTCCTCATTCTTTTTATTTATTTTTTTTATTTTTTTATTTTTATTTATTATTATTTTTTTTGAGACGGAGTTTCGCCCTTGTTACCCAGGCTGGAGTGCAATGGCGCGATCTCGGCTCACCGCAACCTCCGCCTCCTGGGCTCAGGCAATTCTCCTGCCTCAGCCTCCTGAGTAGCTGGGATTACAGGCACGCACCACCATGCCCAGCTAATTTTTTGTATTTTTGGTAGAGACGGGGTTTCACCATGTTGACCAGGATGGTCTCGATCTCTCGACCTCGTGATCCACCCGCCTCGGCCTCCCAAAGTGCTGGGATTACAGGCTTGAGCCACCGCGCCCGGCTCATTCTTTTTAATTGTTATCCCACAGCATATAGCTGAATTAAATGAATCAAGTGCAGTGATGATATGGCATCTCCCTAAAGCAGCCCTGTATATGGACAAGAAAACCGAAGTTCAGAGAAGCTAAATAGGCATCCCAAGCTTCCATCACTGTATTTGAACCTGAGCCTGCTAGCTCCACAGTCTGTGCTCTTCCCACAGCTGGGCAGCAACTGAGCCAGCCGAGCTGTCCCTGGGCTAGGCCAGGACATTGCACCTGGTGCCTGGTCCCAGATGTGTGCACATCTGTATGCCCCAGGCTGCCTCTATTACATGCCTGTGCATACCCACTTTCCAGCAGCTCACATGTGGACAAACCTGCCAGCCTCCTTTTCCCACCCTCACGGGACCTCAGCTGCCTTCCCTCCCATCACCACTGCAAAGCTTTGTCCAGTCCCAGAGTACCCACCCCATCTCCTGCCTGTCCCACTCCGCACCCTCCCTCTTCTCTCTTTATTCCCTCCCTCCTGTCCCTCCTTTCCCTGCTCCCCGACCATGTGTCCATGTCTTCCTCTCACTGTATGTCCTCCTTGCTTCCTCTCTTTTCTTCACACACACACACAAACACACACATGTGCACACATGCACATCTAGTATTATGCATAAGAGAAGGGGCACAGTGTGGAACCTGGGAGCTGGACAGAAGTGAGTTCAAGTCCCAGATCTGCACTGACTGTGTAGCCTTAGACAAGTTACTTAGCCCCTCTGAGACTGTTTCCATGTTGACAAGACACAGATGACAGTATTCCATTCTATGGAGACTTTCCCAGGCAATGCAGGGGGAGCTTTCATTGACACAACTCCCCTGCGCCTCCCCGTGGCCCTGTGTAGAATTTCAGGGCACTTCTCTGTGACAGGGAGCGATGGAGCCTTTGAAATTAACCAGACGTCTGGAGACATCTCCGTCAGGCAGAGCCCGGCCCAGCTCCAGAGAGAGGTGTATGAGCTGCATGTACAGGTACCCTCCCTCTAGCTTTGTCTTCCCTGCCTGCTTTTGGTCCTAGAAGGCTATAAAAGTGATGATACCCAGGCCCTTTTTCCTGGGGCCCATAGTCTGGGGAGGGGGCTAGATGTTGTTCCAAAGAGCACCTGCACCAGACATGAACTCACGAACAGGGAGTCACGGAAAGGTGGGAGGAGGTGGGACTGAAGCAGCAGTGCCTGAGCATGGGTGGGATCTCACAGGTGCATGCTGCCAGAGGCCGGCATTGGGTGGGTGGAGGGTGGAGGCCGAGTGAAAGCATTCTAAGCCAGGAAAGCGCAGCAAGCTCAGGCTGGAGGGAAGAGCAGTGATGTATTGGAGAAACAACAAGGAGTCAGGTGAGGCCACAGCAGAGAGCCCATGGGTAGCCTGGAGAAGGAGGAAAGGTGGACTCTCAGGCTGGGGCCAGAGGAGCAAAGGCCCTGAAACCGAGGGGATTATACAAGGGATTTATCTCTAGAGCTGGGTGTGTGGCTTGTGCAGTCACACAGGGACTTATACTTAGGAGGGTCCCACACTAAGCTTAATACTTCAAGTTGGCTGTCTTGGAATTCTTTCAGCAAGAGACCCCATATTTTTATTTTTCACTGGGTCTGCAAATTGTATAGCTGGTCCTGTCCAAGAGCAATAAGGAGCCATTGGAAGGTTTTCAGCAGGATTACAGTCACTAGGAAAGTTCACCTGGCCGCTCACCAAACCAGTGGAGCTCCCAAATTTGGAGATTTGGGCCAACCAAGATTTTTAGGATCTACTCCTGGGTGTAGGAATTCAGTATGTTTGGGGCAAACCCAGGAGTCTGCATATTATAAGCACCCAGGTAATTCCGGCACCAGTCCCAGCCAGAATTTGAGAACTCTGGTCTCAACTTGGGTTCAGAGGAAACTGGATGAGAAGTAACAGGGGAGGAGAGCCTATCTGGGTGAGGAGAGGCAGGGTGGAAGGAAGGGAGAAATTGAAAAGTATGCATGAGGCAGATTATACAGAATGAGGAAGTTGTCTGACCTTGAGGGTAAAGGATGGGAGAGGAATAGATGAAGCCTGGTGGTACCGTGCCATCAGGAGTACAGGACAGAGGGCAAGTGAAGTAGGTGAGGAAGGATGAGTTGAAATGCCTAAGGGATATGCAAGTTCAAACATCGAAACCTGGGCCATACAAGATTGCAACTGTGGGAGAGAATGTCAACCTACAGGTAGCTGGAAGGTGTGGGAGGGAATAAAGGCACCCAGAGAAGAAGAAGAGAGAGAACAATCGTCCAAGCACAGCTGTGGGAGCTGTGTGAAGAGGTTGAGAGTGAGGAGAGGGGCAGGTAAAGGAAACCCAGGAGGGATTAGAGAGGTTGAGGAGAAGCTGTAGAGAGCAGAGTCACATTGCCATGGGAATAGAACACTTGGGAAGAAGAAAGAGTAGCGGTGCCAGATGCAGTGTGGAAGTCAGGGTGAAGTATCTGAATGAGGGATGGGGTGAGAATCAAAAGGGACAACAGTGAAGGTGTGAAGGAGTGGAGTCCAGGGAGGGTGATTTCAGGATACATAAGACCAGAGCATGATTACAGAACAAGGGAAAGGAGTTCTTGAAGAAGCTCATAGGATATCTTGCCACATGATTCACAGGGTGCCTATGGGCTCTTGGCCCTGGCTTTGTAGGCTGTATTAGTTATCAGCTGTGTAATGAATTACCCCAAACTTAGTAGCTTAAAACAATACACATTCATATCTCATAGTTTCTGTGGTTCAGGACTCCAGGCTCAGCTTGGCTGGGTCCTTGGTCTCCAGGTCCCTCGCAAGGTTGCAATCAGATTGTCAGCCAGGACTGGGGTCTCATCTGCAGGCTTGACCGGGGAAGTACTGGTTTCCATGCCCACCCAATTATTGGCAAGACTCAGTTCCTTGTGGGCTGTTTGACTAAGAGCTTCAGCTCCTTGCTGGCTATTGGCTAGAGGTCACCATTCATCTCTGTCAGCTGTAGCTACCTGCTTTATCAAAACCAGCAAAAGCGAGAGTTCACAAGACAGAAGTTACACTCTCTTGTCATCTAATCATTAAGTGATTGCTTGCCATCTTTGCCATATGTTATCATTCAGAAGCAAGTTGCTAGACCAGGACACATTCAAACTGAGGGGATTATACAAGGGAGGTAGGAGCTGGACAATCTGCCACACAGCAATAGCCACTTTTCCCTATCCCAGGTGACCGAGATAAGCCCTGTGGGCAGCCCAGCTGCCCAGGCCATAGTCCCAGTCACCATCAGGATTGTGGACCTCAACAACCACCCACCAACATTCTACGGAGAGAGTGGACCCCAAAACAGGTTTGAGCTGTCCATGAATGAGCACCCGCCCCAGGGAGAGATCCTGAGGGGCCTCAAGATCACCGTCAATGACTCTGACCAGGTGCGTGGTCCTGTCCTCCACTCTGCCTTCCCGCAAACCGCATGGAGCCGAGGTCCCAAAGCTAAGTGCGTCTGCATCAACCTTCCCTATGTATACAGCAGGGGCCAAGTGGGCCACAAAATGAATGAAACGATAAGAGGAGAGAGGAGGGAGAGTAGCCAATCAAAGACTACCTGCTTAGCCTGAAGGCACTCACAATTCATTCAGAAGGAAAAGTCAGATGCAGAAACTCTATTAAATAATCTCCCAAGTTAGGGGCATGTGAAGGCTTCTATGTAGTATGAATATAAATTTCTATCCTCATTCATCTTCCCTGTTTCTATTCTCCAAATTCTCCAGGGAGCCAATGCCAAATTCAACTTGCAGCTGGTGGGAGCCAGGGGCATCTTCCGAGTGGTTCCACAGACAGTCCTGAATGAAGCCCAAGTCACGATCATTGTGGAGAACTCAGCTGCCATTGACTTTGAAAAGTCCAAAGTATTAACTTTCAAGGTTGGTGCTGCCCTGAACTCACTGCCCTGAATGGGAGTGCCCCAGGAATTCATGCAAGCATCTTGGTTCATTCCTGAGGGGTCTCTTGTCACTCTCTGGCCTTCCTGGCCCTTCTCTTTTCTCCTCCAGCCCTCTGCTCTTCCTGCAGGTTGCTCACAGCCTCAGCCTCACTGAGCTTCCTGGCTTACACACCACAACCAGCCCCAGGAATGCAGGTGGTGGTGTGGGGATCAAAGGAAAACTACCAATAAATTTGCCATGTTAATAGACTGAGAGAAAAACTATTTGATGATCAAGATAGATGTTTTATCATATACCTCGACATCTGTTATCTCTCCTAATAACAATCTTAGAAGAAGAGGAAAAAAAATACTTCTGTGATATCATTGATAATTATGTAAAATTATAAAGGTATTATAAAATGCATATTATATATGAACATACATAATATGTTAATAGGAAAAGGAAATACTTCATTGACATGATTAAAATTGTTATTTATAATTCTACACATATACATATACCCTCTTATAGCCTGCATTATGCTTAAAAGTGAAATACTATTACAAAAGCAATCCATGAAGTTAGGAACAAAGCATAGATGCCTGCTATCACCTGGATAAGGAAAGGAAATAAGAAGTTGAAACTTTAGAAAGAAGGAGACAAGATAGTCATTATTTGCAGATAATACGATTGTTTGGTTAGAAAAGACAAAAGAAAACTCTTAGAAACACAGCAAAGTTGCTAACATGGTTGATTACAAAGTTAATGCACAAAATCCAGTAGTTTTCCTATATACAGAAAATAATAAGAAAATATGAGACTAAAAATTCTCTTTTACAGTAACAACCAACACATAAAATTTGTAGGAAGTAGCATAAGAAGAAATGTGCATCATGCAAATGATGAAAAATGCAAAATTTTACAAAGAGGCATAAAGAAAGCAAGAGACATAAAAGGCATACCTTGTTTAAAAAGTTTGAATTCTCCTTAAGTTAATAAAGAATTTGGTTGGGTGCAATGGTTCACACCTGTAATTCCAGCACTTTGGGAGGCTGAGTGGGACAGATCGCTTGAACCCAAGAGTTCGAGACCAGCCTGGACAACATGGCAAAACCCCATCTCTGCAAAAACTACAAAAATTAGCCAGGCATTGTGGTGCATGCCTGTAGTTTCAGCTACTTAGAAGGCTGAGATGGGAGGATAGTTTCGGCCTGGAAGGCAGAGGTTGCAGTGAGCCAAGATAGTGCCATTACCCTCCAGCCTGGGCAACAGAGCCAGGACTTGTTTTTTTTTTTTTTTTTTGAGACAGAGTTTTGCTTCATCACCAGGTGCCAGGCTGGAGTAAAGTGGTGCTATCTCGGCTCACTGCAACCTCCGCCTCCCAGGTTCAAGCAATTCTCCTGACTCAGCCTCCCGAGTAGCTGGGACTACAGGCGTGCACCATCATGCCCAGCTAATTTTTGTATTTTTAGTAGAGACGGGGTTTCACCATGTTGGCTGGGATGGTCTCGATCTCTTGACCTCATGATCTGCCCACCTCAGCCTCCGGAAGTGCTGGGATTACAGGTGTGAGCCACTGCACCAGCCCTGTTTTTTGTTTTTGAGACAGAGTCTTGCTCTTTCTCCCAGGTTGGAGTGCAGTGGTGCGATCTCAGCTCACTGCAACCTACACTTCCTGAGTTTAAGTGATTCTCATGCCTCAGCCTCTCAAGTAGCTGGGATTACAGGTGCATGCCACCACGCCCAACTAATTTTTGTATTTTTAGTAGAGACAGCGTTTCACCATGTTGGCCAGGCTGGTCTCGAACTCCTGACCTCAGGTGATCCTCCCACCTTGGCCTCCCAGGGTGTCAGAATCAGAGGCATGAGCCATCATGCCTGACCCGTTTGTTGTTGTTCTTGTTGTTGTACCTAATTAACTCTTCCTTAGAATTTCCTTTGGACAATTGGGAACAAGTTTTGACAAATTAAACTGTTTTTGTATTTTTTTTTTCTCTTTTTTTTGAGACGGAGTTTTGTTCTTGTTACCCAGGCTGGAGTGCAATGGCTCAATCTTGGCTCACCGCAACTTCCGCCTCCTGGGTTCAGGCGATTCTCCTGCCTCAGCCTCCTGAGTAGCTAGGATTACGGGAACGCGCCACCATGCCCAGCTGATTTTTTGTATTTTTAGTAGAGACAGGGTTTCACTATGTTGACCAGGATGGTCTTGATCTCTTGACCTCATAATCCACCTGCGTCCACCTCCCAAAGTGCTGGGATTACAGGCGTGAGCCACTGCACCCGGCTTAAACTGGTTTTTTATCTCTGGCAATAAACTTATAAAAATAGTCAAGACAATTGGAACTGGAAAGGAATACACAGCTCAGGGGGACAAAATAAACTGACTCCAACATAGATGGGAATGATCAGAAAACTGGCATTACAAGCCAATTGAGGGGATAGAGGATGATGCCAGGCCTTAGAGGTGAGCCTTGCAGATGGTGGCAGAAATAGCCGGTTGGCAGCTGTGAGGAAGACTGGGAGACTTGGCAGATGGAGGCTGGATCAGTCCTGGGGAGGTGAGGTGGGAAGGCTCTCCGCAGGGTGAATGCCCACCCAGACAAGTCCTCATTTTCCTTCCTTCCCAGCTCCTGGCAGTTGAAGTGAACACCCCGGAGAAATTCAGTTCTACAGCGGATGTTGTGATCCAGCTCCTGGACACCAATGACAATGTCCCCAAGTTCAACTCCCACTACTACGTTGCCAGGATTCCTGAGAATGCCCCAGGGGGCTCCAGCGTGGTGGCTGTCACAGTGGGTTGGAGACTGGCTCAGGAACTGGGGTGGGATGGGGGCCTTGTGAAGCCAGACAAATCTGGAAGGTCAATTCCAGTTTGAGTGGCAAAGCCCACACTCATTAGCTGTCCTTGGACAAGATACTTGCCCTCTCTTAGCCTCAGTTTCTTCATCCATACAATGGGGATTACAACACCTCACAGAACGTAATGAGGATATACATGTAAACAACAAGCACAGGGCATAGGACCCATTCCCTCTTCCTTCCTCATTTACAAAGGAGAGATGAATGTTTTCCAGATCTAAATCTCTTGGCTATTTCAGCACTTAAAACTTCTTGGAGGAAAGCCAAGGCTCCCGGGCAGGTCTCTCCACCAATTTCTCCCCAGTTGGGCAAACCCCAAATCCCCTTGCTTTGTGGTTGAAAGCTACCCTCGGGGCATGGGAACTGCCAACACCCGCTGACAAAGAGGCACATGCCACCGGGAGCTCTTTCTCTTCCAGGCTGTGGATCCAGACACAGGACACTGGGGCGAAGTGAAATATTCCATCTATGGGACTGGGGCAGACCTGTAAGTAGATCCAGAATCCAGGACGGGGCCTCGGACAAGGGGGTTGAAGACTGAGGGTGGAGGGGGTCTGTGACAGGGCCAGGAGAGACCTGGGAGGGACAGGAGACTGGGTGAAGAGGAGTGGAGAGAGGAAGTGGAAAGCTGAGGCAGAGGGTGAAGAAGGTCAGAGTCCAGGACCTCAGGAGCCAGACAAGCAGGACCGGCTGGGGAGGGGGCAGGCCATAGGAAGAGAAAGACAAAGACTACAACTGGAGTTGTTAAGCTGAATAGTGACAGATGGGTGAGTCCACAGGTGGATCTACCTTACTTAGACTGCAAGGTTAGGAGGGAGCAGGTGGGACACTTTGGAGGAGCTATGTGACACCTCACTGTTGATTCAGGAGGCAGCTCGTTATTGCAGGCATGTGCGTGTGTGCACATGTGTGTGTATGCATGCACACCTGTGCCTATACTCTCTGCCTGGCAGCTTCCTGATCCACCCATCTACTGGGCTTATCTACACCCAGCCCTGGGCTAGCTTGGATGCGGAGGCCACTGCCAGGTACAACTTCTTTGTGAAGGCAGAGGATATGGAAGGCAAGTACAGCGTAGCTGAGGTGTTTATCACACTGTCAGATGTCAATGACCACCGCCCTCAGTTTGGAAATAGCATTCAGAAGAAGACGATGGTGCTGGGGACCCCAGTGAAAATTGAGGTGAGTTTCAGAGGCAGCTGAGCTCCCCTGAAAGCCTAGGTCCAGCAGCTGCAAGAGATACTGGGGCATACGAATTTCACTGGAGATAAAATTTATTGGCTTCCCACGATGGACAAGGGACTTTAAGATATTTTATATGTCCCCAACCCCACCTCAACATAGAAGTAAAGAAGGCAGTGCTACTCAACAAAGGAAAAAACAGGCCAGATGGGTTAAGTCTTTGGCTTGCCTTTACATAGCTGGTCTGCCTGCTTTCGAAAGAGTGGTTTTCTCACTGTACTTTGTCATCTTGCCAATGTGGCAAAAAGGATGAAGTCTGAAACCAGGCAGACTTGACTGTGGATCCTGGCTGTCCTTCTTATACCTCTATATCCATGGGCAAGCCACTTTGCATCTAAGTTTTCATTTCTGCATCATGGAATGGATTCACCAATATTTGCTTCCTAGACTGGTTCTGAGAATGGAACCGGGTAGCACATGTGTAAGGCCTACATAGACCCTGGCTTATAGGAGGGCACACATTCTATTCCTTTCCAAACTCAATCCTCTCAAAATAGGATTAGCACAATTTCCCATCAACCCAGCAAGCCCCATACAACATGCTGATTTAGCCAGTGTAGACAAGGATGGTCCTGAAAGCCCAGCTCTGTTTGTCTCTCCCTGTGCATAGGCCATAGATGAGGATGCAGAGGAACCCAACAACCTGGTGGACTATTCCATCACCCATGCAGAGCCGGCCAATGTGTTTGATATCGATGCCCACACGGGGGAGATCTGGCTCAAGAATTCCATCCGCTCCCTGGATGCCCTGCACAACATCACACCCGGGAGGGACTGCATATGGTCCCTAGAGGTGCAGGCTAAGGACCGGGGCTCCCCATCCTTCAGCACCACGGCCTTACTCAAGATTGACATCACAGACGCTGAGGTGAGTGCAAAGCCATGGATGGGAAAAAGGGGTCAGAGGACCAGCTCAGGCCTCTCTGCAATGTGGGCAAAGTGAGAAGTACCATCTCCAGGCTTCCTCCAAAAGACACTCAATGGGCCGGACGTGGTGGCTCATGCCTGTAATCCCAACACTTTGGGAGGCCGAGGAGGGTTGATCTCTCACGAGGTCGAGAGATCAAGACCATCCTAGCCAACATGGTGAAACCCTGCCTCTACTAAAAATACAAAAATTAGCTGGGCGTTTGGCACGCGCCTGTAGTCCCAGCTACTTGGGAGGCTGAGGCAGAAGAATTGCTTGAACCTGGGAGGCAGAGGTTGCAGTGAGCAAAGATTGCGCCACTGCGCTCCAGCCTGTATAAATTTGGCCGGGCACGGTGGCTCACGCCTGTAATCCTAGCACTTTGGGAGGCCGAGGTGGGTGGATCACCTGAGGTCAGGAGTTCAAGACCAGCCTGGCCATCATGGTGAAACACCATCTTAAAAAAAATGAAGAAAAAAAGACACTCAATGTTATCAAAGGCAGCCTGTGCCATGAAACACACAAGCTTTGGAAATGGGGTTGAGTTTCTAGTTCAATACTTACTAATGGTGTGACTTTGGGCTTTGCTAAACCTCTGTTACCTTTCCTGTAAAATGGAAATAACGATGCCTCCTTCACATGGTTGTTGAAAAGCAGAGTGAAATCATTATGTGTAGCTCTCAGCTCAGTGTCTAACAGAAAAGTAGTCACTTAAGAGGTTCCTGATATGTTTGGGCAGACGGACCCCCCACTCCTTGCCACAATCAAAGGCAGGTAATCTCCTACTCTCTCAAGGGCAGAGTCCAGCTAAAGCAGTTCTGAATCCAAATGAGGTTGTTTGCATTGCGTTCTGTCTCGGCACATTGTACTAGAGAGTGGTCTGCACTATGCTGTCTCTGCATGCATTTTTCTGGAGAGCTGCACGCATCATACTCTCCCTGTATGCATTTTCCTGAACAAAAGCCCATAGTGCATAGTGCCTATCAGATTCTCAAAGGGACTCCTGACTTCAGAAAGTTTAAAAACCATTAGGTTTAAGGAAGCACATGCCCTACTCTGGACTCCAATGACCAGGTGGGAACAGCTGAGTGCAGGGAGTGGTTCTCTCTTTCAGACCCTCTCCCGGAGCCCCATGGCTGCCTTCCTGATACAGACCAAGGACAACCCCATGAAGGCTGTGGGTGTGCTGGCCGGCACCATGGCCACCGTTGTGGCCATCACTGTCCTCATCTCCACCGCCACCTTCTGGCGCAACAAGAAGTCTAACAAGGTCCTGCCAGTGCGACGGGTGGTCCGCAAGCGGTCCGCCCCTGCGCCCCGCACCATCCGCATTGAGTGGCTCAAGTCCAAGAGCGCCAAAGCCGCTACCAAGTTCGTGCTCAAAGAGAAACCGCCTAATGAGAACTGCAACAACAACAGCCCAGAAAGCTCCCTGCCCCCAAGAGCTCCAGCTCTCCCTCCACCTCCCAGCGTGGCGCCCAGCATGGGCGCAGCCCACTGGACCGTGCCTACTGTCTCTGGCTCTCTCACCCCCCAGCAGTCCCAACCCCCACCAAACCCCAAAACTATGGGAAGCCCTGTCCAGTCAACTCTGATTTCTGAGCTCAAGCAAAAGTTTGAGAAGAAGAGTGTGCACAGCAAGGCTTACTTCTAGTATGTGTGCTATGGTCCGCCCTCTTTCCTCCGCTCCACCCTGACTACCCTGCTGCTCTGATCATGCTCTCCTTCCTCTTTTCCTTAAAGTCACCCCTGTTTTGTACAATGGTGTAACTCCCATATACAGGGTTCCGGTCAGGGCCTTGGGCAAGACATTGCTTGGGCTACAGGATGCAGTTGGCAAATACTTCCCCATTACTCAAATCCTTGGCACTGTTGCAATGCCCCCCATTCTTCAGGGCTGGGAATTGACAAGAAGCTCGATGTGTCTTCTATTCACCAACCCTGGACCTCACAGTCCCCAGGTCCTACTGGGATCTCATCATCCTTAGTCAATCAGCAGGTCCCTGGCCACATGGGATGCTGACTAGAATTTGGATCCCGATGCCTGCAGCTGAGAGCAGGAGCAGGAAAAGGAGGCTCAGCACTGTCTCAGGCTGGTGGTCAGCGAACCTCTTGGGCTGTAGGAAAGCAAATGTAGGTAAGGGGAGGGCGGAGATGCACTGAAAACACACTGACTTCAGGACCGTGCTGGGATGCATTTGGAAAGATAGAGCATTCTGTCTGGGCAGAGACTGTGGGCACTGGTATGCCCACATGGGACCAGGGACACAGAGATGGAAGATGGACCCTGCCAAGACTGAGGGTAGATGTCTCCATCCAGGACTGCCCTGAGTCCAGAAATGTCAACGCTGGAGTTATAGAGGTAGCCCTAAAGGCATCCAGAGGAGCATCAGGGCCCCTCTCTGAGGAGCTGCCACACCAGCCATCCTCGAAGAGAGAACTCAGGGCAGTAGATGAATGTCAGGGCTGAGATGCAGGGTGACTTCCTTTTTTATACAGTTCTTCTGCTCACATCGTATCACCTTGGGAAAGCTGTTTAAACTAACTGATCATCCTCTTCCTTATCTGTAAATGAAGAAATGTATTCTAGAGGGATTGTTAGTGAGTCCTCACTTGTAGGTCTGGGGTGAGGACTGAGGAATATAATGGTGATGAGGGCATTAACCAAGTGAAAAGCAGCATGAATGCAAAGTATTTTTCTGCAACCCAGTTCTCTGGGTGCAGCTCTTCCAGAAGGTCTTTGGAGCCTCACAGCTACTCTGCCAAGCACCCCAGGAGGCACTGTGCTGGGCTTAGGGGGCTACCACTGGACGATGGCATTGCCATGACTCATATACCTCTCTTTCCATTCTTCCCTTACCCATCACCACTGCGATCCTGGCCAGCTACCATCAGAGAGAAAGAGCGTTCCAAGTCTCCAATTTGCCAAGATGAAGGAAATGAGTTCCCAAGAGAGGAATGCTTTGCCTGAGGCCAGACAGCAGGTTGGTAGCAAGGATCTGGTCTAGCCAGGGCAGACGTCAGCTTGTGACAACCTTCCCTAGGAGAGAAGTTATACAAGGCCTCTTGGGTTAATACAAACAGGTTGTGCCTTGCTTTAAGGAACCTGCTATCAGGAAATCTAGATGTGTGCACAGAGAGAGAAAAGTAGAACGGTTCTTGGCATTTGACTCCACTCACTAACAGCCCCTCTAGAATACATTGGTGATTTTATTTAAAGAGATTATGTGCACATGTGGCTCTCCTGATTTCTGAGTCTGTGTTTGGAGGTGTTACTGAGATGTGCCAGTGTGCAGAATCCTTGCTGGGACTTCTACAGTCCCTGACTTGAGCAGTATTAAGCAAGAGGTGGACTCTAGCTATCCAGGAGCCCAGACTGAGCAAACAGGTACTTTCCAGCCTGTGTTTCAGGAGAGGGCTGTACTGGATCGTGCTTGACCTCCACAGGGAATACAGCATCCTTACGGCTTGCATGCAATCAACCTCTTTTGTAAAATGGTAAATAAAATCTGTTACCCAAAGGCCATGCTGATCTTCTGCTCCCTGCTTTCATTTGTGTTTGCTGACCTGTGGAGACCAGTCTTCCTGATACACAGCCAAGTTCAACTTGCCTCCTGGCTCCTTCAGTGGGTGGATCCATTCTTTGACCCCCAGATCTGACTCTAAAGGAGGCTGAAAAAGTTTGTCCAAATTGCCATGCATATACCTCGAATAGCAGGACATTTGCAGGCCTTGTCTGCTGGACTTTTCTCCCAAACAGGACAAGCCCAGGCAGGGCTTCTTGGGGAGGAATGGAACCTGGAGCTAGAATCAATTACGCACTCTCCCACCTACCAGTGCAGCCCAGCAACGGCAGGAATTGGGAGGCCTAGGGTGGGCATGAAAGCTTGGGAAGTACTGTTGTCTCTCAGACAGGGGTCATAAAGGTCTCTGAGCTGGAAGCTCAGGCTAGCAAGTGGACCCTGGATCAAGGGTGAGCTCTTGAACAAGCCCAGGAACTTGAACCAAGGCAGAGCCGATCTTGCAAACTGTCCATGGATGGGGAAGTGCCCAGTAGCCAGCATGAGCCACACTGAGAAAGAGGAGGAGGATACAGCCAGACTTAAGGGACTGGCAAGTGTGGTCAGTGCTGGAGGAGACCCTGCCATTGGGGTGGAGCCAGCCAAGTCCCTGTGTTAAGAATGCTGGGCCAAGGAGCTGCCTGCTCAGTCCCTGTGAGACAGGCGGAGCTTCAAGCTGGCACCATGATAGGCCTCCAGGGAAAGAGCTGGGAGGCAGAAATGGCACACTGGGCAGGCTTGCCCATTCCTGGCCCTAAGAATGAAGCTATAGCCCCATGGACAATAAGTAGATATGACTCCAGAGTCCTCCTGCAGCTGAGCTCAGATCTTCTAATCACATGAAAAAACAGAGTGCTTTACAGTTTGACAGCTCTAGGTCTGAATTCTGGTCCTGCCATTAAGTGTGACTTTGGACAAGAGGTCAAGTCTCTCTGGGCCTCACTTTCCTCATTAATACAGGGTGCAAAATATGTTGCAGAGAGGTTGATAAGAGCTAATACATGTAAAGTGCCTAGCACCAGCTTTGTATCTACTTACACAAGCTCAGTAGACTGTAACTGTGGCCCACATACTAGAGCACCATGTCCTGAAAGAGAGGACCCCCTCCATGCATTCTCACCCCCAGAATGTTTCCACCCCACCTATAGGTCCAGAAGCTTTTACTTCATGCTAGGAGAAGAGAGAAGGATGGGTCTGGAGGGAAGTGGAGGACAGGGTGGGTGCCACAGCATCTGTGACCTGTGCCCCTGGCAGCCTGCATTTGGGCATTGACATGCCAGGGGATTTGGGAACAATGAGCGGTCCCGAAGAACTTGTGGAACTCTGTCCTCAAGCAGCTCTCCCTCAGAATCCAGCCGGAAAAGTGTGTTCAGAGTTAGGGCGAAGTCACCATGCTCTGCTTCTCTAAGGATGTTGGCGATTCTGTCTTTAGGGACTGCAGGCTTTAAAGGAATCCAAGGCCAGTCCACCTGCCAGGGGTGTTGGCATCTGTTGACAGGTGCCACAAAGATATGTAGAGGAAGAATGGAGAAGATGCCACAGGAGGAATGAGGCAGGAGACTGGCATGTGTCACATGGAGGACCCTTTAGGAGACTCACATACAACCTGGGGAGGGGTTCTCTGAAGGGCCTAGTTTCCAGAACGAGGTGATCATGGCCTAGGCTACCATAATTTGATCAATAAAGCAGAGTAGAAGCAGGCTGATTTTGGAGACATCGGTTTGATGTTATGAAATGGTGCACATGACCAGGCTTGGTGGCTCACGCCTGTAATCCCAGCACTTTGGGAGTCTGAGGCAGGCGGATCATGGGGTCACGAGATCGAGATTATCCTGGCCAATATGGTAAAACCCCATCCCTATTAAAAATACAAAAATTAGCTAGGCATGGTGACACATGCCTGTAGTCCCAGCTACTTGGGGGGCTGAGGCAGGAGAATTGCTTGAACCTGGGAGGCGGAGGTTGCATTGAGCCACGATCACACCACTACACTCCAGCCTGGCAACAGAGCGAGACTCCATCTCAAAAAAAATTGTACACATGCACCTCTTTTGAGGTCTGAATGAGGTTTCGTTGTTTAATAATCTCTCAATAATTTACTCAGCCATTCTTAGGATGACACATTTGCAGTATATCATCTGTGCCAGGCTCTCCTCTAGGTGTTAGATGTACAGTTTCTAACAAAATAGAAGAAAATAAGAAAATATAAGAAGAACAAAATTCCTCTCTTAAATTGATAATCACCTGCGACTAGAGAGGCTTCATTTTAAATGCAAGTAGCCCTGCTTATAGATGTCTCCTCAACCAAAGGCACTTGCCTTAAACTTGCATGGTCTAAGCTCTAAATAAATAAGCTTCTCAGGGATATAACAACTAAATCTGAAATGGTAACATCTTTTCAACATGAATTAAACAGAACATGTGAAGGATATTAGCCTAGATGTCATGTCATTACATATATATATTTATAAATATATACACATATGTAGCCCTAATAAGATCTAATATCTTATGGTCCTGCCTAAGTTCTGAGTCACATTCAAAGAAAG
This sequence comes from Saimiri boliviensis, assembly GCF_048565385.1. Taxonomy (NCBI): domain Eukaryota; kingdom Metazoa; phylum Chordata; class Mammalia; order Primates; family Cebidae; genus Saimiri; species Saimiri boliviensis. Next base: position 62,739,097 of record NC_133460.1, read on the forward strand.
CACAAACTGACTTAGATGCTTGAAATGATGGTAACATTTATTATTGTGACATTTACTGAGGGTTTACTATGGGCCAGATATTGTTCTGAGAACTTCACATGTTAAAAAAAAACCTTGTATAATCATGAGAATAATTCTATGAGGTAGGTACTGTTATTATCCCCATTTTACAGGTGAGAAAACTAAGGTACTATTATTACTCTATTTTATAGGTGAGAAGACTAAGATACATAAAAAGAGAGTAACTTCTTGGGTGTAACAAAGCCAGTAAGAAACAAAGCCAAAATTTAAGTCCAAGAAACTAAATTCCAGCCAGGGTCTATTCTTGTATCCCCACTGTCAAATTGCCTTACTCAATCTGAGTAACATGAATCTTTACTCTAGGGTTTTTCAAGGGGCAGCCCGAGCATCTTAAAGAGTATCAGATTCTTAGAAATCCTCCCTAGACCATTTCCCTCTCCCTAAATTTCCATATTTACAGAAGCAGCTAAACACTGCCCTGCCCACCAACATGTTCCTTGCTCTCCCCCTGCACTGCTTGCTCCCCCCCTGCACTGCTTGCTCCTCTTCCACAGCCCTTCTCTCGTCCTGACCCCTCTGTCTCACATGCACCACCAAGCTTCTTTTGCTTGGTGTAAAGGTCTGAACATCCACTCTTCTACCTTCATGGTAGCCCAGGCCATTTCATGATGGCTGCACCCTCAAGTTCCAAAGACAACCATGTTAGTCCGTTCTCATGCTGCTAATAATGACATGCCTGAGATTGAATAATTTACATAGAAAAGAGGTTTAATTGACTCAGTTCAGCATGGCTGGGGAAGACTCAGGAAACTTACAATCATGGTGGAAGGGTAAGCAAACATGTCCTTCTCTACATGGCAGCAGGAGAGAGAAGAATGAGAGCCGAGTGAAGGGGGAAGCCCCTTATAAAAACATCAGATCTTGTGAGAACTACTATCATGAGAACGACGGCATGGAGGAAACTGCCTACATGATTCAATTACCTCCTACCAGATCCCTCCCATGACATGTGGAGATTATGGAAATTACAATTGGAGATGAGATTTGGGTGGGGACACAGTCAAACCATATCAACCCCCCTTGATGCTATGGAAGGAAGCATACAGAGGCCAAGAGAAGTGTAAATTCTTTTCTTGCTCCAACCACTTTTCTTAAAAAATCTATCATAGGAAATTCCACATAAATAAATTATCTGCCACATTACACGTACGTGTGTATTTTACACATGTGCATATCTAAATATATATGTCCCCATAATTTTAAAATATATGTTCTTATGAGTGATATAATAACATTGTTGTTATACTTTTTAAAACTTCATTTGTTAGACCTCAAACTAAAACATTTACAGGTAAACTGGTGTGAAGCTTTGTATTTGTTTTAAAACACTCCAGTTAAAAAAAATGTTGAGGGAAAGGACAAGATGAAATAAGCCTGGAAAATATTAAAACTTGGTGAAGCTGATGGAAGAGGAGGGATGAGATTCTCCCTGCTTTTGGCAAGACTAAAAATTTTTATTTAAAAGTGATTTTTGCCAGGTGTAATACCAGCTACTTGGGAGACAGAGATGGGAGGATGGCTTCAGGTCAGGAGTTTGGTACCAGTCTGGGCAACATAGTGAGACCCTGTCCCTAATTTTTTTTTTTTTTTACTTTAGAGGGTTTTTTCCTAATGCCCAGAAGAAAATAAATGAGTAGAACCTGAAGAAATGAGCAAACAATTGGTCTGAACATGAGAACTGTCTTCAATTTAAAAAAAAATTTATTGTAACTAACATTTATTATGAGCACAAATCGGGTATTAGATGAGTACAGTGGCCAGAGTGAGGAAGGTCAGTCTTTGCCTGCAAAGGTCTCACAACCAATGGACACACTGTGCATACTGTTCTTCTCCACAGAGATATGAAGTCAAGGCAGGCTCTGTGGAAGACGTAATGTACACACTTGAGAGGGGCCTAACAGGATCGTTAGGAATGGGTAAGGAAAGTGTGAAGATGTCACAATGAGACTAGCTCATGTTTACACTCTTCAAAAGGTTTCCATGTGGCCCGTGAGGGAAACTGCAGGAAGACAGATGTGCATTAAATCCCGGGAATGGTCTCCCCTAGAAGGGCCGTCCAGAGGGACGATGAGTTGTTGCTGGGATTCCTGGGGCCCCTCCATTCCACATGAGTCCAGCTAAGAGGAAATGACCACCTCTCAGGGATTTCCTAGGAGGGCTTGAGACATTGACTAAGGGAAAGTGGTGGACATATGCATGCTCTTCCTTCTGGGTATGGCCCTGCAGACTCTGCTCTCTGCCAGACCCAGGGCTGCAGCCGATCTTTTGCCCCTCCTCAGTGCAGAGGGCTCCAACCTTCCCAGTTGCACCAAGGACCTCTCACCGGGGAACAGACACCCACAAAAAGAGATTCATATCACCCAACAGCTCTCATCACCTTAAAGGGCAGTTCTTTGGAACCTCACATTTACGCGATCTCATTAGGACTTTGTCATGAAGAGAGGGTCACACTTTCTAAACAATGAAAGACACAAGAATACTGCAAAACAGACATTCAAAGAAACAATGGAATTGGAACCTCTTTTGAGTAGGGCTTCTGCCTCCTGCCAGATGCGGACTCTGGGCGTGTCATTGAACTGTCCAGGCTGCAGTTGCTTCACCTACAAAAAGTGGGTAGAAGTCTACCTTTGTTTGCAGGATAACGTAGGTAAAATGTTATAGGTAGATGTTATATATAAACATGTAAATGTTATAAGGCTATGTATATGCAAAGAGTAACATTTAGTAATTTCTAATCACCATGTATAATAAAATGATTAATTTGATAGGACAAATCTTCATCGACCTTAACTCCATGAAGATAATGACTGTGTCCTCTTAATCATGAAGATAAAGACTGTGTTCCCCTTTTTACTGTTGAGCCCTCATGTCAAGTTCAGTGCTTTGAACACAGTGGGTGCGCAATATATACTTGGTAGATAAATGGATGGACTGCTGCAGAGCGTTGGTTTCAGAGGCTTGAAGCCTACACCATTTCCACCCCATGCCCTGTGTTGTTCAGCTGTTGTCTTCCATTCCTTCCTTCTCCTTGTCCCCCTCAGTGTCTATGTGCTCTTCACCATCATCACAGACAGCTGGATGTTCTCTAAAGGAGCCATCCCTGCATGGTGTGGCTGCATGGGGGCAGCTGGGGGCTTTTCTGCGATGAGGACAGCAGTGCAGTACCCACTTGCTGCAGCTGCAGGGTCCCTGGGCTGCCCAGGCATAGGCGCCCACAGGCAGTGCAAGCAGCACCACGCACAGGACCACTGTGACATGCAGGAGGCGCTCACGTGCTTCTAGCCCAACACCATCTCTGCCTGTTACAAAAACTACACACTGACCCTGGTGTGGAGGCTGGCCCTCTAGGCTGAGGCAGGCCTCATATTTTGTGCCAGGAAGGAGGTCATCCACAGCATAAGTATTGATTCCGGGGCCAATGTGAACCACCTCCTTCCTGATGGCTTCATCCGATGCGATGTAGAGGGTGAACCACTCCTCTTCAGGGGTGTCAGCCACTGCAAGCCACTCCAGCAAAATCCCATGTACTGTCTGCTTGACAACCCGCAGGTCAATGTAGGCACTGCCCTCCGAGGGGATGGAAAGAGAATCAGATGCAGGTAGGGCCTGGGCAGGCTGGACATGGAGAGAGATTACAAGGATGCTCTTGCCAATGGAGTTGGAGGCCGTACAGGTGTAATTACCGCTGTCTACCAGGTGGGCAGCAGGTATGGCCAGCTCCGACAAAGCAGTGTCCTCTCCAGTAGAAGATGTCAGCACTGTGTGGAAAGAAAAGCAAAACAGCTGTACATTTACCTGATAGACTGCCAGAAAGTGTCTAGCAATGCCAGTTGTTTTTTGTTCAAGGATGATGGTAACCTCTTATGAACCTTGCACATGGTGTCAAGTGTTTGCCTCCCAACATAGGATGTTGAGGATAGGAGCAATTCATCAACTTTCCCACATTGAGAGTTGTTCAGAGCAACAATTGATGTGGAACCTGGCTCTTCTACCTATGAAGACCATACTCTTTCAACTCCATGGACTGCGCCCACCAAACCATCTTGGCCTTGCTGAGCCATGGGTTTCAGGAGAGTTCCTGCAACTACATGATTGTGTGATATTATGAGCTTCAAGAAGTGCCTTTTTTTCTTCTTCTTTTTTTTTTTTTTGAGACGGAGTCTCCTTCTGTCGCCCAGGCTGGAGTGCAGTAGTGTGATCTTGGCTCACTGCAGCCTCCATCTCCCGGATTCAAGCAATTCTTCTGCCTCAGCCTCCCAAGTAACTGAAACTACAGGTTTGCACTGCCACACCCAGCTAATTTTTGTATGTCTTAGTAGAGATGGGGTTTCACCATGTTGGCCAGGATGGAGCCACATGCCTGGGCTCCTATCCCTAATAGAGCTCCTATCCTATGAGGTCCTCAGCAAGTTGCTTAAATTCTCTTGGCATCAATTTTCTTGTCAATTAAATCAGATGATAAGCAATCACCTACCTCATTAATTTGAAAGTAAGTGTTCAGTAAGTCAGTTTATATTTTTACTGAGAGATTATATATAACACTGTGCCAAAGGGTGATTGTAGAGCACCACAAAAGACAACACCTGAATGCATTTCTTGGTTTTCAAAGAGGCTACAACAATAAATCCTATATTTTTCTTTCACTGTTATTGAATTTCAAACCAATATGACCAAAACAATAGAAAATGTGAAAATTCAGTTAATCGGGTATTTTTTAAACCATCCAGAAGTTTGTCATCATATATAACAAATATCTGCACAAATGACTATGTTTCCCAAATTTTACCCAGCTATTCCTAGTTGTCTTCTAGACAGAGCACAGAAGATAGGATATGAGGAATCTACAAATATTTTTCTTTTCAGCTTCTAGATAACCCCAGGGAGGCCATCCCTAGCTTTGTGATATGCCCAGCCCTACAGAGTAGCATTAAAGGTCATCCCAGCTTAGGTATGAAAACAGAGCACAGAGTTCCAAGGAAGAAGAGGCAGATCTGAATTCCAGCCCCAGTGCCCATAGAGGTCACTTCTTTTCCCTGGGTCCCAGTGTTACAACTTCAAGTCAATAAGGTCTGAACAATCTTATGTTGATGTTATTTCAAACAAGTACCCCAGGTGATTCTGTTTAAGGCAAGTTTAGGAAATAAGTAATAGATCCTCTCTAGAATCAATCCTAGTCAAAATTTCTAGAATTCTAAAATACATAGTCCAGAATTCTGCATCTAGAAAACTCCCAAAGACTATTGCTTGTATACAACTTTATAATATTTACATAAGATATTAAATCAGCCCTGAAATATGTATTTATATGTGTGTATATGTTCTAGAGAGATCTGTATGCAAACATTTAAAATAATTCTAATAGTGGAACACTACTTTGGAATATTTTCTGTTCTAGTGAGCATAATTCAGGGCTATCCCAATCTTACTTGCACCCATCCTTCATGACTGACCCAGCTTTGACCTTCTCTAACGAGGATGGGATTACTACAGACTTCTCCATTCCCTCCAGATACACTGAGAGGGTACATGTGGCTTACCATCAAATTCTCTCCACATACTCAGGGGATAAGTCCATGCAATGGTTGGTGAGGGGCTGGCCTGTGCCAAGCATCGCAGGGTCACATTCTGTCCCACCCGGATGGTGACATTGGCACTGGGTGTTGAGATCTGTGGCTTCATGCAAGTACTAAGCTCAGTTTCATGAAAAAGCTGCCCTGCCTTGGAGAGAGGGCCCCGGCATATCAGGTAGGAATTCACCAGGATGACTGGGAGGGTAATGGACTTGACAAATTGGACAAGCCCCCTTAGGCGACAGTCACATACCCAGGGGTTGTCATGCAGCGCCACCACCAGGCTGGAGATAATTTTGGCCCCACAGTCAGGCTGCTGGGGTTTCTGGTAGGCTGGCCAGTTCAGGAAGACACTCTTGGATACGACTGTAAGCCTATTGGAGGATAGGTCAAGGTAGGTCAGGTTGGCCAAGAACTGAAGAGCCAGCTCAGGAAGTGCATCAATCTTGTTGCGTTTTAGATCCAAGACCTTCAGGAAAGGGGTGGCCCGGAACGCTGTCCATGGTACTGAGCGGAGCTTGTTCCCCTCCAGTCTCAGCTCCCTCAGTTCTAGCAGGTGCTCCAGGGCTCCTAGGTGGATCACACTGACATTGTTAAAGTTGAGCCAGAGATATTCCAAGGTGCTCATGTTGACGAAAGACCCTTGGGGCAGCTCAAATAAGGGTGAGTTTTCAATTCTTACTTGCTTGAACTCTTCAGAAAGGTTCCCAGGGATCTTTCCCAAGGAGACAGATATGCACTGCAGAGTCCTGTACAAGAAACCAGAACAGCTTTAAGATAAACAACAGGGAACTGGAAAGTGGGTCAGGCTGATCTTGGCATTAGACGTGTGAATCAGAATAAAAATATTATTATTCATTGAAATAAAAGGGTTAGACTCATTTTGGTAAAAATGCACAGTTCAGCAAAGTTCAGCACCAACTAGAATGAGCCTCATAGAGATTTGCTGATTTCCTGCCAATTCTAAGCCTGCTTTCACTCCACATCATCCCCAAAGAAAACCCGTTCCCCATAACCCTCTGGCATCTGGCCAGCAGAGCGCACCTGCCAAAACTCTCCTCTGAGCAAGTGCATCCTGGCACACAGAAAGGCTGCGCTGCATTTGTATCCAGAAAGACCAGAACTAACAGGAAGTGGCGAAAAACTGAAGCCATATTTCTCTGTAAGAAAATACGTTGTGAGTTTTGAATAAGTATAGCCCTAGCTTCCGAGTGGCAAATCCTATTATTGGTAATCCATGGTGATGTAGGTTGCACAGCAGCAGGAAAGCTCCTGGGAGCTCTGAGGTCTGTTACAGCCCAGACCACAGATTCAGTTGGAACACATGAAGGGGGACCAATGTCTCTTAGCTAGGGTCATAAAATTCAACATAGGTGTGATTCTTGAGTCTGAAAAGCAAACTCCAAGTCAGATGTCTAATTCCATACGGATTCTACATTTCTCAGTGTCTTAGAAAGAAGTCTGAGAAACAAGCAGGTAGTGCTATTCTCAGCACCATTGTTCAGGGGATTTGGCCAGATTCTATTTAATTCTTCATCATTCACAATTGATTCCTGAAGCCTAGAATTTCCAATCATTTTTTCAAAGTGAAAACAGGTAGTGAGTAACAAAGTAATTCTGTGTTCATTCCTATCATTTGTTCTCTTTCCAGCACCATGGGTGGCGTAGACATGCTCCTACTGCATCAATACAGCTGCCTCTGCAGCTTGGATCGCCAGTTTCAAGCACAAGATGGTATTTTCTGATTAAACCAAAAGATTATTTACTTGGACTTCACAACCTTTCCTGAATATTGTGTATTTCACATCATCAAAATGAGCAACCTACATTCTAAAAAGAGATACATACAATTTTACATGCTTGCTCTTTCACTCTTCATTTATTTCACAAATATTTATTGGTCATTTGCTTTAAGCTATACTCTTGCTTAATGAAAGAAATGGGGTCAAGGGCAACTGTTATAAACTCTGTCCCAAGGAGTTCTCCCTTGCTTTTGTGTCTGAGTCTTGAGATCTTTGGAATGTTGTTTAATCTCTGCGAGTCTTCTCTGCATAGTGAGAATATTAGTAAACATCTCATAGTATTTTCAGAAGTTTATTTTATGTTATTTTCTAATTTTTGTATTTTTTCAGAGATAGGGTCTCACACTACTGCCCAGGCTGGTCTCGAACTTCTCAGCCTACCAGGTAGCTAGGATTACAGGTGCAATACAGCCGCTGCGTCCGGCCTGTTTTTAGAACACTTTGAGATTATGTTAAATGCAACACCTAGCACAGAGTTGGTGCCCATTAATCCACCTCCCGTCAACAAACTTTAAGATCTGAGAAGTCCACATCCCTATTAACTGGGGCACTTTCAGTTGAATTGAAATTCCGTGAGTTCCTGTAAGACTCATGATATACGTTGTACCCTACAAAAGGCCTCAGCAAGGAAAATCCGCTTAGCTAACCAGTGAGGGGGGAAATGGGTCACCAGCTAAGCTGATTACACTCCAGGCTTTCCATCCAAGCCAGATATATTTGCAGGAGTTTCCAAACAGTCTAATTCTAAAACGTGGCTGGATCTCTCAAGTTTATCTCAAGATAAAAATCCAAAACAAAGAGAGAGCTATCGGCACAAAGTTTGTGGTACATATGGTGATGTGCTGCCTAGATACCCCTTCAAGGGATGAGTGAATGCTCAGCTGCAAGGAGTGCTTGCATGAGGTCATGTCCTTCCCCAGGCAGCCACAGCCCACATCCAGTGACTGAGGGTGGTGAGAGCCTGGCCAGTTTGCCCTGACAGGACACAACTCTGATGAGCAATTATCACTCCAGAGTCCCCTACCAGGTTTGCTAAGACTTTGTCCGGCTTGTTTCATAAAAATATGTGATTTAATTCATGGCTATCACAAGCCACTAGTGGATTCCTTTCTCTCTTACCCCAAAGGATAAAGATCTTAAGAGTCCTCCATTCCCCACAATTTCCTCTCTGTCCATCTCATGCCAGTTTTTTCAGATGAATTCAGCTCCATCCAACTTTCCAGAAGTTTCCAGAAAGCTCATGAAGCACACCCACTGGCATGCTGTCTTTAAAATCATCTAGGCCGCTTCTTTCCTGCCCGCCACTCCTCTCCTGACCCCTTCACTCTCTAGTTTCCTTATTTGGCATATGAGCACAGGAAGTAGCTCTCTTGGAAACTGAGGCAGGAGACGAGGACAATTAAATTTAGCTTGGATGATGTTATTTATGTTAAACAACCTGTGGTTAAGTGTAGTCCCTAAACTCAAGAGACCCTAACAGCAATGGCAAGAGGGTCTGGGAATATTACAACCTCCTGCAGAATGTTTTTCAGAACTAGGCTTTTAAAGTTCTGTATAGAAACAGAGTCATGAGGGAGGAATTACTCTGTGCCTGTGAAATGGTTAGATGTAAATGGTTGTGGGGAGGCAGCTCCCTGGCTTGTCTGAATAGAATCTTTTTTTTTTTTTTTTGAGACAAAGTCTCACTCTGTCGCCCAGGCTGAAGTGCAGTGGCACAATCTTGGCTCACTGCAACCTCCGCCTCCCAGGTTCAGGCAATTCTCCTGCCTCAGACTCCTGAGTAGCTGGGATTACAGGTGTGTGCCACCATGCCCAGCTAATTTTTGTATTTTTAGTAGAGACAAGGTTTCACTATGTTGGTCAGGCTGATCTCGAACTCCTGACCTCGTGATCCACCTGCCTTGGCCTCCCAAAGTGCTGGGATTACAAGCGTGAGCCACAGCACCCTGCTGTCTGAATAGAATCTTAATAAGAGAGTGTCCTATCTATTCCATTGGAAAATGCCACTCACCTTCCCAATATTAGTAAAATGCTGGGATACCTCAGACAGAGAACTGGACAGTCTATCAGGGGGCAGACACTCTGTATCTCCTTTCTCTAAAGCTAGGACTCTTTCCCACCACCATCCTCTGCTGCCAGCATGTCTGAGATGCTGCCTTGTCTACCCACACTCTTGGGTATGCCTGTGGCAGGCACACAAAAGATGACCTTTCCAAGCCTCCCTGACATAGGTGGACCATGAGACTCTTGATCTGGCTGATAAAATGTTACAAGAAATGAGGTTTGAAAAGCCCTAACATAATCTTCCCATTTCGCTTTTTCCTTGTCATGGCAACCGCTGACATTCCAACTGGTGGAGCCTTCCCAGCTGTGTCCTTGAGTAAATAAGTGAAGCAGAACCCTCCTTCCATCTACATTTCCTAGAATTTAGTACAGTTTGTGAAACAGGAATACATTTTTCTCTGTTAAACCATGGAAATTTGGGAATGATTGCCTTGGCACAAATCTAACCTCTCCTAACTACAATGCCCTTGTAAATAAATATGCTTAGGTACTTTTTGTTTGTTTGTTTGCTAGATTATATGATAATTAAGTCAAGAATTTCCAGCTCTTGTCCTCTAGACAAACTGCTCACTGAATCCCTTGATTGATAGTCTAGGTTTGACAGCCCACATCCACTTTCCAGAGTACAACTTCTGTATTTGCCTTTTGGTACCCAGCAACTTCAGTGGGCAAGTGACTTTGGGCATACTCTCTGCTTAATCATGAGCAATATAACCATGTTGCAGTCATAAAAAGACATCATGAAAGTACTATAATTCCAACCAACCTCTAAACCAGGCTTCCAGGGCCAGCCATGCTGCAGGCTTACAATGGCCCAAATTGGTCTTCAGCATTGGAAGGCCAGAAATTCTTTTGCCAAGACACTCAGAGGGCATTCAGTTTTCAGGGACTAGCTCAAACTAACCAGACTCACATACTGAAAGACTAATGTAAGCCAGACATCATTTTATTTTTTACAATAGGAATTTGTTTCTCCCAGTGACTTGAATATTTATGAGCATAATCCAGGATGATTCTTCCCTACAAGAGCAAACCAGGGAAGACAGTATACACAAAGGAAGGTTGACAGATGAGTGTTGGGAGGCTTATTATCTTGGAGGCTGTATTAGTTCATTTTCACACTGATGATAAAGACATACCCAGGGCTAAGTAATTTATAGAGAAAAAGAGGTTTAGTGGACTCACAGTTCCACATGGCTGGGAAGACCTCATAATAATGGCAGAAGGCAAGGAAGAGCAGAGGCATGTCTTACATGGCAGCGGGCAAAAGGACTTGTGCAGGGGTACTCAAATTTATAAAACCATCAGATCTCGTGAGACTTATTCATCACCATGATAACAGTATAGGGGAAACTGCCCCCATGATTCAATGATCTCCACCTGGCCCTGCCCTTGATTCACGGGAATTATTACAACTCAAGGTGAGATTTGGGTGAGGACACTGTCAAACCATATTAGAGCCCTTTCCATCTAGACCATGAAAATAGATCCTGATGAATCATTGGCAATATTGAATTCTCTCTCTCTCTCCCTGTCTCTCTCTGTTAAGATAAATACCACAAATTTCTTGCTTTTAAGTTTCTGGTTTTTCTCCAGACATTTAGCCAAGAAAACTGGCTGTTAGTTGTCTTTAGGTCAATAATTGTCCCATCATGATTGTTTCATACAATTATTTAAAGGCAACATCTTGATTACTTCAACAGATGATTGCTTTCATCTACTATGTTTACATTTGTCCTAATTTTGGGGGTATCTATCACTCTCACTTATCAAACAGTAAGAACTGAGTCTTGGGTCTCCAAAAACTCACCAGAAATACCTTTCTAAATCTTCATAAGGGGTAAACAAACTACAGCCTGAGGGCCAAATCCAGCCTGTCACCTGTTTTTGTAAAAAGTGTCTTATTGGAAGACATCCATACCCACTAACTTACATATTGTCTATGACTTCTTTTGCATCTCATCAGAAGAGTTGAGTAGTAGCAACAGAGCCTAAAATATTCACTATTTGCCTTCTTTTATTTTCAGGAGAAAAGTTTGCTGGCTCCCAATGTACACAGTGTCTTTGTCATCTTTCAACAAAACAGTCTCTCTTACCAATGTCTGTAGTCTACAAGTTACAGTCAGGTGCACCCACCAGGTGGAAGATATCCAAGGAAATTCCATGCTTATGTGCATGGGTGCTCTCGTGGTTCTGATCCCAGGTTTGAGTGATTTTAAGAAGTCAATTTCTACAGTGCCTGCTGTGGACCACATTGCAGGGATTGATATTGAATAAAGACCCTCAGCCTAATGAGAAAGTTGTCAAAGAACTGGATTCCGAAAGAGAATTCATCACTTCCTTGTCAAATCAGTCAACTCTTGTGTCCTCACCTGTAAAATCAAACAGCCCAACCTCCATAGTGGGTTTCCATGAGTATCAAATGTGAGAAACCTGGGTGAAATATGTGGTAAGGTCTTCTGTAAATGTGAGGGGGAGTACGGTAACTTTAGAAAGCACTGCGTCACACTGGCTTTTATCTAGTAAATCACATGACATAATACTTGCAAATTCTTGGAGTCTTTTGCATAGTACTAGCAAAATAATTTTTTTGATAGCCTACTGTCCCAAAATTTCTTCAGTTATTACCCAAAGGACTTGGCACAGCTACTCCGGATGCTCCTCATGACAGAGATCAGCTCTGTAAACAAGAAACCACTTGGCCGGGCGCGGTGGCTCAAGCCTGTAATCCCAGCACTTTGGGAGGCTGAGGCGGGTGGATCAAGAGGTCGAGAGATAGAGACCATCCTGGTCAACATGGTGAAACCCCGTCTCTACTAAAAATACAAAAAACTAGCTGGGCATGGTGGCACGTGCCTGTAATCCCAGCTACTCAGGAGGCTGAGGCAGGAGAATTGCCTGAGCCCAGGAGGCGGAGGTTGCGGTGAGCCGAGATCATGCCATTGCACTCCAGCCTGGGTAACAAGCACGAAACTCCGTCTCAAAAAAAAAAAAAAAAAAAAAAAGAAACCACTTGAACCTTCTTCTGGGAACATTTACTTTCTCCAGTGCACGGAGACAACATCTCAGTGGTTTCCCAGCTGTAAGAAAAAGTGAGCAGGAATTGTCCTTTGAAATAACTTGACGAGCAACCAGGAAGGCTCCGAGACACCCTCAAGAACCCAGATAGGTTTTGTTGAGAATCACAAAGGCTGTTGTATGGGGGCAGAGGTGAAGATGCCAGACAGCACAGGGTGTAACGAGGTCTGTTGGATCCCTCCAGTCTGATATTCTGAAATCAAATGAGCAGTGTTCTCTTGAGCTTCATCTCAAACTCTAGCATTTATCGAAAAACCAAATGGTTGTCTCTAGGCAGAATAGCACCCAGAGAATAAATATTAGAATTCAGTGAGGGCACAGTGGGTTATGAGTGTGGTATGTGTGCGTTAGTGTGGATGGGTAGCTACCAGAATGGCTAATGCATAGAGAGATGGTGTGTGTGAGTGCCTATGAATTAGCATAAAATGTAATCAAGGTACAGTATATGAAGGTGGTGAGGACTTTTAACTGTGGATCCCAACTGTGTGGTCCCAATCTCAGAGCCACGTAAATTTGCCTAGCTGGGCAATCCTGGGGAATGTAGATTGGATCACTGTTGAGCACAAATTTCCTCCTTCACCATCACCTCCATGGAAGAAGTGTCCATACTTGCCCGGTTAAAGTCGGGTTTGGCCATGAAACTTGCTTTGGCAGATAAAATATGGACAGAAGTGGCAGTATGCCAATTCTGAACTAAGAACTTAACAGGCATTGCATGAAAAATCATTCCTCTATTGTCATTCAACCTCACCATTTGTGCCTCTGAGGGTCCCACCTGCCCATCAGAGAGATCTCCCAGGACATCCATCTGGAAGTGCTGGAGGGTCAGTTCCTCCTTTGTGCTGGGCACAGAGGGTCCAGTGGCCAGGACAGTGGGTTTGGGAATCTGGGGGACATGCCTGGCCACCAGCAGTGTGAGAGAAACCTGCCCCAGGTACCCACTGCTACTCTCCAGCCCAGGCTCCAAATGAAACACACAGAACAGAGCCACCCTAATCAACCCACAGACCTGTGATTGTGAAAATAAGTGTTCACTGCTGTATATCACTGAGATTTTGCTTTCATTTGTTATGCAGCAAAAACTGACTGATACAGACAAGTTTCTTAACCTCCCACCCGAGGGAAATGGAGAGAACAGTGGTGCCTGCTGCAAATGATTGTTATAAGAATTTAGCCCTTAGAACACTTTCTGGCATGTAGTAAGTGCTTAACAAGTGTTAGCGGTTGTGGCAGTAGCTTCTGCTGTTGCTGTTGTGTCTCAGTGTCTGAGTAAGCAGGTACCCAAGCAGGTAAGAGTGGGTGATCACGTACTCAAGCGTCAGAGTTAAAGAAGGATAGCGGACGGAGCAGGTATGTGAGTGGTGGAGGCACATTGCTCAGCAGAAGTACTCATTGATTCTCCTGCCCCCTTTGACTCCAAAGGCTTGAAAGTCCACACTGGAACGAGCTGAGAGAAGCTTGTCAGCCTCGCTGAGGCTGTGCCGGGACAGGTCCTCTGAGCCATCCTCGCTATGGCCCAGTCTCTCCAGGTTGACGTAGGTAACTGTGGCCTCAGTGGAGTCCCTGGTGCGGAACTTGCGGCAGCGCCTCTGAAGAGCACCGCAGCAGACAAGCAGTGTGAGAGGCAGGGCAATGACGGCGGCCACACTAATCACCACCACATTGATGAGCTGCTGGGTGTTCTCCGCATCCACCACTTCATTGGTGGAGAAGATAACACACTGCTCCTTCCGGGGCACCAGGCCCTGCACGCAGACACATGCCACATACTTGGTCTTGGGCAACAGCCCAGTGATGGTCACTTTGGTCTCCCCAGGCTGCACAATCACCCGCCGCATGCTGTGCTGCCCAAAGACCGCATAGAGGACATTGAAGGCAGTTGTGTTCTTAGCCTGGGGCGCCTTCCACACCAAGGACACACTGTGGTAAGTGTCCCCCACTACCTTCACAGATCTCACCACTTGTGCCTCTGAGGGTCCCGCCTGCCCATCAGAGAGCTCTCCCAGGACATCCATCTGGAAGTGCTGGAGGGTCAGTTCCTCCTTTGTGCTGGGCACAGAGGGTCCAGTGGCCAGGACAGTGGGTTTGGGAATCTGGGGGACATGCCTGGCCACCAGCTTGTTGTTGTAAGCAGCGGCTTCCCCCACTCCACCTGTCCTTGCCCATAATGCCCCTGGGCTCCCACTGTGTTCTGTGGAAGTCTGTGGCTCAGTGACGATCAGGGAGATAACAGTCTCAGAGGCTCCCAGAAAGTTCTTGGCTTGGCAGATGTAGTCTCCAGAGTCAAGGTGGGACACTGCAGGCAGGCCCAGCAGAGTCCAGCTCGTGCCATCACTGGATACTTCCTGGTGCACTAGGAGGAAAACAGGCATAAGTGAGAGAATGAATGGACCCATTTGCCCCAAGCTGCCGTTCAGGGCCAAGTTCACAGCGCCGATGTGGTGTACACTCAGGTGTGGTCCTGAGAAAACACTGGCAGTTATTCAACTTTTCTTAGACTAGCCAAGGGGATCAATATTACCTTGGGCTCAAATGTGGGGAGCCTCTGGAGCCCCAGGTTGCGACAGAGTCTAAGAATGACACCTTCTAAATCTGACAAGTTCACACTATGGGTTTTTTGTTTGCCTTATTCAGATAGTGTCTTGCTCAGTCACTCCAGGCTGGAGTGCAGTGGTGTGATTATGGCTCACTCCAGCCTTTACCTCCCAGGCTCAAGTGATCTTCCCACCTCAGCATGCCACCACGTCCAGCATTTTTTTTTTTTTTTTTTTTGGCACAAGGTCTCACTATGTTGCCCAGGCTGATAACTCCTAGACTCTGGCAATCCTCCTGCCTCAGCCTCCCAAGTGCTGGGATTCTAGGCATTAGCCACCATGCCCAGTCAACCCACCCTGTTCTTAAGAGCACTGGAATTTTACAAAGGCAACCAGACAGATTTTACTGGAATCCCAGCTCCTCCTTGTACAAACTGTGTGATGCAGCATTTAGCCTCTCAGAGCCTCAGTTTTCTTATATGCGAAATAAGAAGGAAATGCTCCTTGAAGTTCAATGTTATTGTGTGCATAACACACTTAGCATTGTACTAGACCCACATGAAGAGCTCAGCAGATGGTAGCTCACATCGTTAATTACTCCAGGTAATTCTGGTTTAATATTTACAACTGGGAAACTTATAAATATTAATACACTAAAAGACAGACTTTCACCAAAAAGTCAGCTTTTTGTTCTCTCAAGGTGGGCCCCGAGTCCCTACAGAGTGGCTGGTGGGATATGATAGGACAGGTCAAGAGACGTTGTCATTGTTGAATCTATTGTCACCATGACTTGCCTCTGGGAAGCCCCTGTCAAACTCAACTCAGGCAGATGGAAGCCCAGCCTTGCTTAGACAACTTCCCTCTGGCCCTGCCAACTCCCCATTTGGGGCACTACTTTGTCCTACCCAGTCTGGGGTCTCAGTGTATCCTCCCTTTAGCTCACATACCTGTACCATTAAGGGGCCTGCCATCGGCCCTCCTCCAGCTCATCTCAGGCCCAGGGACTCCAGTAGCTCCACAGCGTAGCAATGCTGTGCCACCCAAAGGGGACTTGATGCTGGCCACTCCTGGATGGAGCTCTGGGCCCTGGCACTTTCTCAGTTCAAGCTGGCTGAAGGCCACTCTGGCCAGGCTGCGTGGGCTGGCACATCTCAATTCGGTCTCAATGAAGGCCAAGTTTGGGGCCCAGCCATCCAAAAGATGGACCAGGTCATAGAGTTGACAGTCACATACCCAGGGGTTGTCCTGTAGCCCTGCAGGGGTAAAACAGAAGACAAGATATACAGACAGATTTTCAAGGTCCTCAGGCCCAACACCCCTTCTCCTTTGGGAGGACAGGCAGGTCCTCATTCAGAGTCAGCAGAACTGGCCTCTGGGCCCAGCTCCTTGCCTTGCCAGTTGTATGACCTGAAATTTGATTCTTGTGTTAAATGATAGCATTACTTTCTTTTCAGGATTGCTTTAAACATAAACAATAATAAATCATATTAAGTACTGGGTAGCTATATAGCATACTGACAAAACTGGCAATTACCCTTGCCATTCTTGGACTGATTCTTTCAGGCCGCTGGCCAGGCAGTATTTCCACAATAATTGCAATATGACAAAATCCCATTTCTAGACATGCATCACTGACCCCTGATCCTTGATGCCGGTTCTCCCAGTATCAGTGGTATTTTCAGCATCATCCCAGTAGTGAAGGTGTCTGCTCTGATCCACGGTCCCTTTGACATAGACTCACATGGGCATAAACAGCAGGGTGAAAGGGCCAGAAAATCAAATCCTAGGATCTGTCCCCTACTGTCTTTACTCTAAAACTGAACATTCTTATAGAGCTGAAAGCAGTGTCAAAGAACATTACAGAGATAGTGGGGTACCATGTGCATATAAATGAGGGGTACCATGTGTCCTCAATTCTGAGGCACAATTCCTTCTTATAGGGTTGCATTATTGAAATGCAAGATAGATGCACTTGATATGATGTCCCTTTAGTCCCCAAAGACTTATTTGATAGTATATCTAATAATCAGTGATTTATTTAATACATTTGGAAAGGGGGGCGTCAAAGGGTTAGGGTGGCTGCATTCGGATGTGACTGTATATTCATGTCTCTCAGGTCTCTTTGAGCAGAACCCAAGGGTGCCAGTTCCTTTTCCTACCTGCCCCTCACCCCATCTCACCAGTGGCTGCTGCCTTACATCGCTGGTTAAATGCACTTAGTGATACACCTGCAACCCAAGATTCATCAATGCCTGGCTCCAGTGGTGAGCTACCTGGCTTTTGCTTTATGACAATAGGGCCAGAAAGACTGAATGTAAAAGGCAAAGTTAAACAACAGTGAGACTTTCACTTGCCAGACTGGCAAAAGTTAAACATTTTGGCCATTTTAATTGTTAGCTGCATGAGTGAATAGATTATCATCTCTTTTATTCTCTGCTGTATTCCCAGCACCTAGAATTGGAAGGCATTCAAAAATACGGAGTCTCACTCATTGCTCAGGCTGGAGTGCAGTGAGTGATCTCAGCTCACTGCAACATCTACCTGCTAGGTTCAAGCGATTCTCCTGCCTCAGCCTCCCAAGAAACTGGGATTACAGGTGCCCACCACCACATCTGGGTAATTTTTGTATTTTTAATAGAGACAGGGTTTCACCATATTGGCCAGGCTGATTTCGAACTCTTGACCTCAAGTGATCCACTTGCCTCGGCCTATCAAAGTGCTGGGATTACAGATGTGAGCCACTGTACCTGGGTCAGATTGATTTTTAAATGTCTAATATGCACACTCTGTGACCTAATAATTCCACCTGTCAGTTCCTATCCTAGAGAAACATTTATGTGTACAAGAATGTGCCAAGAATGTTCTCTGTTGCATCATATGTGTTAACAAAATAATAGAAACAATTTTAAAAGTCCATTAAAGGGGGAATGACTAAACTATGGTATAATTATATTTATAACACAGTGCAGACATAGTATACTATAGAATATTGTGCAGTAGTTTTTAAAATGAACTTGACCCATTTGTAATAATTTAGACATAGCTACAAGATACAATGTTGAGTCAAAAAGTTAGTGTTGGTTAGTATGTATAATACAACACAATTTTATGTAAAGCACACACATAACTTTTCTGCGTGCATGTAGGTATGTGTATACACGTATATACATATGCATATGAAATGTATCTGAACAGATAAGGAGCTTGAATATAAATATGATAATAGTAACTACTTTTGAGAAGGTGTTGGAATGGGGAGAGAGGACAAAAGGGTCTTTAGCCTCTTCTGCAATATTTTAAACATTTGTATTTATTCATGTATGAGTTGTAGAATTCAGGTCAATTTTCCAGAATGAATTATGCCTCTTCTGTTATTCTGAGGGCTAGGCAGGTGCTTTGGGCAGGAAAGGAGATCTAGTTCCCATGATAAGCCGTTGGTTTGTTAGGAATGGGAAGGAATCGAAGAAATAGCAGGTCCAGCTGGTGTAGTGTACTAACCCATTCAGCTCTGAGTTAGGAAATTGAGTCTCAGAGGCCTTCTCCTGGTTGTGTGACCTGAAAAGACCTCTCTTATGACTGGGATTTGAACTGCCACAGTCTGGCTTGGGGCTTGAGCTCATAAACCCGCCGCTCTTGTGGACCTCTTTTTTTTTTTTTTTTTTTTTTGAGACGGAGTTTCACTCTTGTTCCCCAGGCTGGAGTGCAATGGCGCGATCTCGGCTCACCGCAACCTCCGACTCCTGGGTTCAGGCAATTCTCCTGCCTCAGCCTCCTGAGTAGCTGGGATTACAGGCACGTGCCACCATGCCCAGCTAATTTTTTGTATTTTTAGTAGAGACGGGGTTTCACCATGTTGACCAGGATGGTCTCGATCTCTTGACCTCGTGATCCACCCGCCTCGGCTTCCCAAAGTGCTGGGATTACAGGCTTGAGCCACCATGCCCGGCCTCATTGTTTTTTTTGAAGACGGGGTTTCACCATGTTGGTCAGGCTGGTCTTGAACTCCCGACCTCAGGTGATCCGCCCGTCTTGGCCTCCAAAGTGCTTGGATTACAGGCGTGAGCCACTGCGCCCGGCCGGATCTCATTGTTTTTGCTTAAACCTGGAAGGCAGGTATCGTTTCAATTTTCCAAATAAAGAACTGAAACTTAGAGAAGCGTCACTTGCCTAAGACCCCAGGTGAAGGATGCCGCCTCTTACCTAGGACCAGCCTGGGGTGGTGGCCGGGAGGGAAGAGACCGGTCTTCAGGTGAGCCCAGGAGACGATCAGCTCCTGCGGGAGCCTCAGCAGCTGGTTGCTGGAGAGGTCGAGGAAGGTGAGTTTCTCCAGGAAGCGCGCGGCCTCGGGGGGCACAGCCGAGAGGCGATTGGCCTGCAGGTCCAGCAGCCGCAGCTGGGGGGCGTCCCTGAGCGCGGCCCAGGGGAAGGCGGCCAGGCGGTTCCCGGGCAGCCGCAGCTCCCGCAGGCGTCTCAGGCCCCGCAGCATGAGGGCGTTGAGCTCACTGAGGGCGTTGTAAGGCAGCCACAGCTGCTCCAGGCGGCCCAGGGGCCTGAAGGCCTCGCCAGGCACCCTGCGTATGGCCGTCCGCTCCAGGCGCAGTCTGGAGGTGTCCGGGGGGATGGACGCCGGGGGCAGGGTCATGTCGGGATCGTTGCACACCACCGTCCTGGTCGCAGAAACGGGGGAGAGTTGAGCAAGAATCCTGCCGGGTCTGGAATCTCCCACCGCCACCGCCCTCCGCGAGGCCTTTGGCTCTGCTCCTATCACAGGTCACCCACACCAGAGTTTAAGCTGTGGCGGGGACCTGGAGAGGGGCCCAGAGCACGCAGTCCCACTGTTCCCTTTGCTCTCAGAGCCTCTCACAAGGGTCCCAGAAAGGTCAGCTGGTCTTCACTGTCCTGCAAGACCTCACCCTTGCACTTTTATGACTTATAACAGCCCGCAGCACCCGCAGTGCACTGAGAATGAACAGTGTTAATAAACCCCATAATGACGTTGGGCATTGCTGCTTTGCAAATATATGTTAAAAGTGTGGCCCGGCGCGGTGGCTCACGTCTGTCATCCCAGCACTTTGAGAGGCCAGGCGGATAGATCAATTGAGGCCAGGAGTTCCAGACCAACCTGGCCAACATGTCGAAACCTCCTTGCTACTAAAAATGCAAAAATTAACTGGGCGTGGTGGCATGTGCCTGTAGTCCCAGGCAGTAGAATCGCTTGAACTCGAGAGGTGGAGTTTGCCATGAGCTGAGATCACCCCACTGCACTCCAGCCTAGGCAACAGAGCAGGACTCCGTCTCAAAAACACACACACACACAAACACACACACACACACACAAGTGTTTGTTTGTTAAATTATACCTCAATTTTTTTAACTGTTTTGGTTTATCATTCCACAAAAAATATAACAAGGATATAAAAAATGAAAGTGCCTCGAATCTCTCCCAATTCTGGGGGGTCAGGTAATGATCAAGGTGTTTAAGAGCCAGGACTTGGCAGCCCCACAGCTGGATTCATACCTGGGCTCTTTGCTTGCTGGCTGTGAGTCCTTGAGTACATTCCGTAACCTCTATTTTCCTCAGTTTTGCCATCAAATAGACTCCACAAGGTGGTTATGGGGTTTAAATGAGATAATGCATGTAGAAGCGCAGCACGCTGCCTGCCACCCTGCATGAACCCAAGGGTGTGGATCACTGTCATAAATGTTTGCATCTCAGCACTAACAGTAGATCAGGTCAGTCTTATCAGCTCTTCTACCCAAACCATTTCTTAAACCTTATTCTATTAAGTTTGACGCTAAAGCAGAGGATAGAGAGAAAATGGGAGGCAGTCCTTGCCCTCAAGGAACCTACCTTTCAGCGCTGTGTTTTATACTACATAAACTGAAAATAAAATCCTAAGCCCCCCAACCACAGAACAGACCCATCTAAGGGAGGTTGTAATAGCATAACCTCTTGTACTAGCATAACATACTGGTCATATCAGTCTCTCCTGGAAGTGCACACACATCACCAGCATCGCTTGGCATCACTCATATACCCCACTTAAAGGCAGCTGGACTGGGCTTGTTTTTCCTTGTAAACAGTGCCCACAAACAGTACAGATATTCTTCCTCCTTTTGAGCAAATATACATGGAACTTCTACTGAGTGATGGACAATTCAGAAGAGAATCAATCAATCTCGTAGCCCCTGTCCCCATACAGTGCATAATCTAGCTCAGGAAGAATGCATTTACAGCAATAATAACTCCAGATAATAAAGTAGGTTTGGCCAAGTGTCATGGCTCATGCCTATAGTCCCAGCTACTCAGAAGAATAAGTTGGGAGGGTAGCTTGAGCCCAGGAGTTGGAAGCTGCATTGAGCTATGATCGTGCCACTGCACTCCAGCCTGGGTGACAGAGCAAGACTGTGTCTCAAAAAACAAATACATGTTTGGGTATTGCAAGGAGGAAGGTCTGGATGTAGGTGAGAGAAAGATAGGTGATTGAAAAAAAAACTTATCTTGGAGGAGGGAGAAAATCATCAAAAGAGGAGTTAAAGGAAACCGTAAGAACCCAAAGCCTACATCATAGCTCAAACCTACAGCACAACTCCTGGTGGGGTAAAACCAGGGGCAAACTGGGACAAACATCATGGGTACAAATCCGTTCAGGTGCACAGCCCAGGTCCTCCCAGGCAACCCTAGCGCCCACAAGTACATACTTCACAATACAGCAGCTCAGACATAAAGGCTAGGTTCTCTGAGAGGCCCAGGTTAGAGAGGGATCTGAGGAAGGCTTCTGAGATGCAGAAGGAGCTTCCGTCTAACTGCATAGTCTGTACCCAGAGCCACAGGGGACCTCAGGGCCTGCTACAGCCTTTATGGCCTCATAGGACCCTTCATGCAGAGGGGCTGGTGCATGTTAGCCATGGGATGGTCAGGCAGGTAGAACCAAGACCTCTGGCTTCAGAAGAGGGAATGGCCACTGACTTACATTAGCGGTCCTCGAAACTCATTTTCCATCTTAAGCCTAGCTCTGCTGCCTGTAATTCATCCCTGGTCCCTGCGCATAGTGGCATCACCAGATAACGTTTCTGAAAACTGAACTGGAATGCCTGGGTTCCAGGACTGGTTTCGTCAATGATGCTGTGTGGATTTCAGCTCTATGCTTTCTATGGGTGGTGAGGAGGGTTTTTGTCACTCCAGCGACACCACCCTTGACCATGGGATATTTCTAGCCTGCTCAGGGCTCAGCCTGGCTTCTCTTGGGGAGAGGACCCCTACCCTCCATGTGAGTTGATGCATTGGACACTTGGGCTACAGTGGAGCTCATTCTGTTTCTCAAGTCAAGCAGGGTGTCTTTTCTTGGTGGTTCTTCTTCATTTCTCTGCCTTCTCTCATCCCCCAATCCACTTGACATTCATTCCCAAGATTATTAAAAGGGTAGTTCCAATAACATTGCTTCTGGAATCAGAAGCCATAAGTGGCTCAGAAACCACACAGTGGTCGCTAATGGGTAAGCTGAAGAAGTTGGAGGAAAGATGGGGTAAAGATTGCTAAAGAAAAGAAGAAAAAATTGGCCGGGCGCGGTGGTTCAAGCCTGTAATCCCAGCACTTTGGGAGGCCGAGGCGGGTGGATCACGAGGTCAAGAGATCGAGACCATCCTGGTCAACATGGTGAAACCCCGTCTCTACTAAAAATACAAAACATTAGCTGGGCATGGCGGCGCGTGCCTGTAATCCCAGCTACTCGGGAGGCTGAGGCAGGAGAATTGCCTGAACCCAGGAGGCGGAGGTTGTGGTGAGCCGAGATCGCGCCATTGCACTCCAGCCTGGGTAACAAGAGCGAAACTCCGTCTCAAAAAAAAAAAAAAAAAAAAGAAAAGAAAAGAAAAGAAGAAAATGAAATGAGCAGTAGTGGAAGAGCAAGGGTCCACAAGCCACAGTGTCCCATAGGAGGAGAGAAGGAGAGGATGGAAGTGCTCTGAGGGATCAGACAGAGGGTGGGGAAAATCAAGAAAAAGGCTGAGGTTGGAAGGAAGCATGCTTCTCATGGAATGAGTACTCCTGGCTTTTTGGAGTACCCATAAAAGGGACTGAGGCTGAGGCTTCTGGGATCTCTTCTTCTCTGGGATCAGAGAAGATCCAAGATCCAAAGGGGGAAGAATGAGAGGCAAGTGGTCCCATCGTGGGTGGGATCATAGGAAATCCCTGGGATATGACTGGGAGTTGTAGAGAGGTCAGGCAAGAGAGTGCAAGAGGCCTGGGAAAGAAGGAGCTGGAGAAATATAGAAAAGAAGAGGGAATAGGAAAAAGCAAGGAGAAGAAAAGAAAGCAGTAAGGGAGACTTCCAGAGCCTTTAAGGAGGGCTCTTCTCCACCATGAGCCTGGAGGAGGATTCAGGAAGGACTTTCTAAAACTGGCACACTTGTGCCTCACCCTCAGGCCCATATGCAAAGGTACCCGGTACCTCTTTGACAGAGTCATCCCCTTGCTTGCTGGAGAATAATGCAGCACAGACCACCCTATAGAATCCTTGGACCTCAGGGGCTAGGGGAGCTAAAGATCTCACCCGGTCTTGGTCTCAGGGCCCCAGCTCCAACTCCTCCCAACCCAGCCTAGCTGGCAGAGCAGTGGAAGCTGGGTTGTCCATCCCATGCACCCGGTACCATACCTGGCCTTGCTGCCATCACCCAGGATGTGGAGGCTGCAGCTGCACTGAGAGGGGCAGGAGCCCCGGGCCTGGGGAGGCCACCCGAGGGCCAAGAGCCAGAGCATGCCCACTGCCACCCTCATGGCTCCTGGCTCCTCTCTGGCCCAGGCAGGGGCCTGTCCCTGGACTGCTCAGTCCCACTGGCCCAGCAAGCCCAGCAAGCCCAGCAGCTGCCCACTTGCTCGCCAGCCCCTTACACCTCCTCCTGAGGCCATCGGATAAACACGGACAGGCTGGGGATTAGGGAGGGGAGTCCCAGCCGCAGCACTCAGCGGCTTATTGCTGTCTGAATCACTCAGTCCTGAGGGTGGGGGTGGGGGACCCCCTTCTGTAGCAACAGCCACAGGCCCAGAGGGGCCAGGGCACAGCAAAGCAGGACAAGTAGACAGCTTCCCAGAGGCAAGCAACCATGGGACTGTCATCTGCAAAGCACCCCATCCCAGCCAGGCCACAGACAACACAGACTCCACGAGTGCCAGTGAAGATGGAGACAGAACCCCAATTTCTAATAAGGCCCTTTGGAAATTCTTTCTTGTGACATTGTCTCATAGCAAAAAAAGCAATGAAATAAAGCAACTCTTCCTGATGGTGTGAAAGGCGTTAGAAGCAGCCCAAGCTCCAGACCGAGGCTTCCTGGGTTCAGATCCCAGCTGTTTCATTAATGGGCTGTGACCTTGGGTGAGTCACATTATCTCTTGGCCTCTGTGTCCTTATCTGACAAAGAGAAGTAAAGTTATTTTATGCAGGGTGTTTATGAAAATTAAACTCAAATGCCAAAGCCTTGACAGCTTGTGAGAATGGAAGCTCTCTCACAAGTTATAAGTACCCAGTTTCACTGGTACTTACAAGTCCCTGGTTACATAGGAACTGGACAGGTTCAAACATTTTGAGGAGACATCAGAGGTGTCTCTCATGAGCCCACAAACTGTCCCAGGCTGCCAGGCAAAAAGCTGCCTGCCTTGAGTACCCCATGGATATGGGACTCAGAGCACTGCTGTTTCAGCTGAGCCCTTCCAGGAATTACTACGAATGCCAAAGGTGGGGATGGCTCCGCAATGAGGGAAAAGGGCAACACCCTCCTCAAGGGGTCATACTCCAAGAAGGGTCCCAAAGGAGTGGTCAAAGAGTCCTTAGAGAAGGCACTTTCAGATTTTATTGTGGAGACAAAACTCCAGCCTCTAATAAGTGCCTTTGGAAATTCTCCTTCCATAAAGCTTTGTTTTGCTTTATACCTCTATCCCAAACCATCCATAAAGCTTTGCTTTGCTTTATAGTGACAGGGTTTGCTGTCACTCAGACTGGAGTGCAGTGGTGTAATCATAGCTCGCTGAAGCCTCAGACTCCTGGGCTCAGGCCATCCTCCTGCCTCAGCCTCCTGAGTAGCTGGAACTACAGGCAAGCACCACCACGTTTGGCTATTTTTTTTTTTTTTTGAGACGGAGTTTCGCTCTTGTTACCCAGGCTGGAGTGCAATGGCGCGATCTCGGCTCACCGCAACCTCCGCCTCCCGGGTTCAGGCAATTCTCCTGTCTCAGCCTCCTGAGTAGTTGGGATTACAGGCATGCGCCACCATGCCCAGCTAATTTTTTGTATTTTTAGTAGAGACGGGGTTTCACCATGTTGATCAGGATGGTCTCGATCTTTTGACCTCGTGATCCACCCGCCTCGGCCTCCCAAAGTGCTGGGATTACAGGCTTGAGCCACCGCGCCCGGCAACGTTTGGCTATTTTTAAAAAATTAGGCCGGGCGCGGTGGCTCAAGCCTGTAATCCCAGCACTTTGGGAGGCCGAGGCGGGTGGATCACGAGGTCGAGAGATCGAGACCATTCTGGTCAACATGGTGAAACCCCGTCTCTACTAAAAATACAAAAAATTAGCTGGGCATGGTGGCACGTGCCTGTAATCCCAGCTACTCAGGAGGCTGAGGCAGGAGAATTGCCTGAACCCAGGAGGCGGAAGTTGCGGTGAGCCGAGATCGCGCCATTGCACTCCAGCCTGGGTAACAAGCGCGAAACTCCGTCTCAAAAAAAAAAAAAAAGAAAAAAAAATTATTTTTTGTAGAGACCGGGTCTTGGTATGTTGCCCAGGCCAATCTCAAACTCCTGGCCTCAAGAGATCTTCTTGCCTCAGTCTCCCAAAGTGCTGGGATTACAGGTCTGAGCCACTGCACCCAGCTCAAATTCAATTTTTACCTATTATCTCCTAATCCTGTCTCGTCCTACCATATCTACTCAACAGGCCAGAGGGGACTGACCAGGGATTATTCCCAGTAGTAGACACTCAGCCGATTCATTCATTCATTTCTCACATTTGACCCCAAGGCGTTGTTCTCCAGTCCAACATGCCCTACCTAAATTCTTTGGCTTTTCTAGAAGGTTCCCCAGTCCCTCAGGCCTGTGGGTCCAGCCAGGCCTAGACCAGTGAGTTATGGCCCGCAAAGATATCTGGGGCCCCAGTGCACACATATCTGCCTAACTCTTGGCCAGGTCTGTTTTGACAATAGAGGCTTCTCATTCTATCCTTCCAATGCAGCCAGTAGGGTTTTCTCAGCGCTTCCCGGCTATACTTCCTCCTCCCCAAACCCAGCCACCAGCTTGCCTGCCCCCACATCTCTGCTTCTTTCTGCTTCTGTCTTTTGCCTAAATGAACTTTACCCTTTAATCTTGGCCTTGCCCTACTTTTTTTTCTCATGAAGCATTTTGTGATCTTGAAGGCATGAAAAAAGGGCGGACACAGGTAATAGCCAACATCATAAGGTAGAAATTGAAAAAGAACATGGGAAGCTCTGGAGGGTGCAATCATAAGCTTGGCCCTGAGGAGGGGTTTGGCTTGGAGATAAGTGAGGACCCATGAGAGGAAAGGCCTGGGAAGTGGATGTTGATGGAACAGAATGGGTTGCTCTACCAGAGTGCATCAGAAGATGCTATTGAATAGTGCCTGAGCCTCGGGAATAGGAGACCTAGCTTTTGTTTCAGCTCCATCCATAAATTACTACATGGCCTCAGGAAGATTCTTTTTTTTTTTTTGAGACGGAGTTTCGCTCTTGTTACCCAGGCTGGAGTGCAATGGCGCGATCTTGGCTCACTGCAACCTCCGCCTCCTGGGTTCAGGTAATTCTCCTGCCTCAGCCTCCTGAGTAGCTGGGATTACAGGCACGTGCCATCATGCCCAGCTAATGTTTTGTATTTTTAATAGAGACGGGGTTTCACCATGTTGACCAGGATGGTCTTGATCTCTTGACCTTGTGATCCACCCGCCTTGGCCTCCCAAAATGCTGGGATTACAGGCTTGAGCCACCGCGCCCGGCCTCAGGAACATTCTTAACAGCTTTCAGCCACAGTTTCCTCATCTGAAATAGAAAGGATAATGGTATCTAATTCATTGTAGGACTGGTCAGAAGATTCCTTAGCACAGTGCCTGACCTCATTCAATATTAGCTGTGTTGCCGACAGTGCCCTGGGGCTTGGTTTCTTTATCCGAAAATGAGTTAAGGTGCCCTAGATCAGTGTTTCCTGGTGCAAATTTTACCATGAGCCAGCACATAACAGTGCATAAAGAGCCATTGTACCAAGAAGTCATTTGTAGCAACCTAAGCTGTTAGTGGGGAGGGGGGCGGGTGCAGGGAGGAACTGACAGGATAGCAGCCCCTCTGTTCTAAGACAGTGTCCTAGGAGATGTTTTATGCTTGTAGGGCTCAAGTGCTTTATGAGAGACAGGAAGTGCAGCCCTGCGGTTTACATTCACGATGTCTAACCAGGACTGACACAAACGACAGGGACAAAAGACACTGACATTGCAGAAAAGTAAACAGAAGAGTCCAGTGGTTCCACTCCAGGGCACGTAACTAGTTAGTGGCAGATTTGGAACCAGAACCTCATTCTCTGGTCCCAGTTGGGGTTCTTCCTCTGACAGCAGGTAACTTCCCAAACCTCACCCTTTCCCCAGGGCTTTGGAGCACACGCATGTGAGCCTGAGGACACACGCGCACAGACACCGGACTTGTCAGGAACAGCTGCGGCTCAAATTCCTCTGCTTGCTCCCCTCCCCTGGTTATGCAACTCTTTTCCAATTAGGCTCTCAGCCACACACAACATTTGGATTCCCTGACCTTAATCCTGTGCAGTGGGGCTGAAATGAATGAGACAGGGCTCCATTCTGGCTTCACAAAGGCTGCATTGTCCAACTCGTGAATGGGTTCCTTCTGCTTGGGCCAAGAGGACCCATTTACAGGAGGGAGGCATCCAGAAAAAGCCCAAGGTTCAGTATAATAACCTGCATGTGCCTGCACACATGTGGGATGGCCCTTTAAAAGGGAGGGCCTGGCTGTGGGAAGCCAGAGACAGCTGGGTCACTGACGAAGGGAGAGCAAGAATGGCAGAGTCCAGCACCCTGCCCACTGGCTTCGGGGAGCTCGAGGTGCTGGCTGTGGGGATGGTGCTGCTGGTGGAAGGTGAGCCAGGCAGAACCTGGGGTACAGCAGGGCTCCAGTGGGTACTGAGGACCCAGGCCACCAATGTGGAGCTGGCAAGGAGAGGAGAGGTCCCCATAGCCAGCTGGGTGTCAGGTTCCTTTGGTTGCCTCCCCTCTGTGCCTGGACTCAGGGGTTGTTCTGCCACCTGAACCTGTGGGAGCAGAGAGTAAGCCAGGCAAGGGCCGGGGAGGGAGAGACTTTAAGAGGGGACATCTGCCCAGGAGATGATCAAGAGCCAGGCTTTAGGACTTTTCATGTCCCTCCAGCTGGGAGAAAATTTAATCCACTGCTTGGAAATCCTGCTAAGAATCCCACATAAGTCCCCCAAAAAGCTCTGGGGACAGACAACTCCGCCACCTGCTCTTGAGTGACTGTAACCAAGTCCCTTCAGCTCTCTGCCCTCAATGCCTTGACATTCTGAATGGTTGATTGTGAAGATTAAATGGGATAACGGGCATAAAGTGCTAGCCTAAATAGATTCCAGGGTATTTAAGTTCATTCACTCCCATCCTCTCCAGCCTCACCACTATTTTCACTGTGTCTACTCCCATGAGCTTAAGCACTTCCCCTCTGGAGGCTACCTGGGTCCGCCAGGTACCTATCCCAACCCAGAATCCCTCAGATACTCGTTGAGGCCAGAGCTAGAGACAGTGTCAATCCTGATCTGGGCCAGCCCAAGCCAGGTTGATGGAAAATGCAGCTTTGGTTCAAAGCAGACCCAGAGAAAACATCAGCACATTTTCTCACCTAATGAGAACTGACGATGGAGAGGAAGTGAGTCATTGGATTGGTCCTGAAGGCCCTAGACACAACTGTCTAGTGGCCCCAGCCTGTGTCTCCCTTTCCTGAGGACCCTACAATCTAGCATCCCTTCCAGGTCCTCAAACACGCCATAAAACTTTACCACTTTATTTTTTGGAAGGTATTTAAATTTACATTTTTATTTCATTCTTGATGATTAGAAATATCATGATATATGTAATGCTTTGGTTTTTATTTTATTTTAAAAATATTTTTAAAATTTTAATAGCTTCGGGGATACAAGTGATGTTTGATTACATAGATGAATTACATCGTGGCAAATTCTGAGATTTCAGTGCACCCATCAACCCATATTAGGTTGTACCTAATATGTAGGTTTTAAAAATTCTACCCCCTCTTCCACCCTTTCCCTTCTGAGTCTCCAGAGTCCATTACGCCACTCTGTATGCCTTTGCATACTCTCGGTTTAGCTCCCACTTGTAAGTGAGAACACATGATATTTGGTTTTCCATTCCTGAGTTACTTTCCTTAGAATAATGGCCTCTAGCTCCATTCAATTTACTGCATACGATATCATTTCATTCCTTTTTAAGGCTGAGTATTATTCCATGATGTATATATACCACATTTTCTTTATCCACTAATTGGTCAGTGGGCACTTACACTGATTCTGTATCTTTGCAATTGTGAATTGTGCCAAAATAAACATAGATGTGGGTGTGTCTTTTTGGCTGGATTAAATGGCAGATCTACTTTTAGTTATTTAAGGAATCTTTATACTGTTTTCCATAGATGTTGTACTAATTTACATTCCCACCAGCAGTGTATAAGCATTTCCCTTTTACCACATCCATGCCATCGATCTATTGCTTTTTTTTTTTTTTTTTTTTTTTTTTTTTTTGAGACGGAGTTTCACTGTTGTTACCCAGGCTAGAGTGCAATGGTGCGATCTCGGCTCACTGCAACCTCCGCCTCCTGGGTTCAGGCAATTCTCCTGCCTCAGCCTCCTGAGTAGCTGGGATTACAGGCACACGCCACCATGCCCAACTAATGTTTTGTATTTTTAGTAGAGACGGGGTTTCACCATGTTGACCAGGATGGTCTTGATCTTTTGACCTCGTGATCCACCCGCCTCGGCCTCCCAAAGTGCTGGGATTACAGGCGTGAGCCACCGCGCCTGGCCCCATCTGTTGTTTTTTGACTTTTTAATGATGACCATTCTTGTAGAAGTAAGGTGGTATCTCATTGTATCATTTTATGTCTTTGCATCTGCTATTCCTTCCTGGAATGCTCTTCCATACATTGTCGTGCAGGTAAGTGCTTCTTACAGTTTTGCAGGTAGGAGTTTTTCCTGTTCCTCACTTTAGATGGGGGAAGCTGAGGTTCAGAGAGCTTCAGGAGCAGTAAGTGAGGCTGCCAAGCCAAAATTCAAGGTCAGGTCTCTCTGCTGCCAGAGAACACCTTCTTCATGTTCACTCCCCTGCCTGGTGTCCTAGGCAGCTCTCAGCTCTAAGGTCGACTCTTCCCTTTGGTGGCTCTCTGACTTTGCTCTACAGCCCTTAGAGTAAACATTTTGAAATCCAAAAGGAATTTGAAATCCAATAGGACATAATGGAATTCAAGTTCCAGCTCTACCACTTACTAGCTATGTACTTAGTCTCTGAGCTACAGTTTCTGAGCCTCAGTTTCCCAGCTATAAATGGAGAAGAGAGTCCAAGTGAAGACTGAATGAAATGACTCACGTAAAGTGCTTATCCTGGTGCCTGGTGTGTGATAAGTGCCCTGCAGGTGTCAGTGATTATGATTGTTATAGCATGAAACATGCTATATTGATTGTCTTCTTTGTCCGGGAGGTTGCTGATGCTCCATCCATCCCATGCACCCTGTTGTGACCCCAGCTGGGCTTCAGCAGCCCCAATGCCAGCCCCCACCCTTCCTTTCAGCTCTCTCCGGTCTCAGCCTCAATAGCCTGACCATCTTCTCTTTCTGCAAGACCCCGGAGCTGCGGACTCCCTGCCACCTGCTGGTGCTGAGCTTGGCTCTTGCCGACAGTGGGATCAGCCTGAATGCCCTCGTTGCAGCCACATCCAGCCTCCTCCGGTACCAGCCCCCTCTCCAATCCACAGGCTCTGGGATCCTGCCTGGGGCCTGACCTCTGGACCCTGGGCAGCCAGGCCAAAGGCATTTTTCGTATTTACAGAAAATTGGCCAAGGGCTAAGCGTGGGAAGGCTAAAATGGCCTAAATTCCAGATTATTTCTGAAGAACGGCAGCTGATTTCTGGAAGGCAGGGGTTGCTGAAACCTGATGAAAGAGATGACAGGCTGTAGACATCAATGGCGTGGGTTCTGTAACCAAGCAACCTAGGTTTGCATTCTGGCTTCAGCATTTCTAGTTCCAGGCTTCTTCCATAAACTGGATATTATTTCCTAACTCAGATGGGTGGTTGGAAGTATTTATTTCTATTGTATGTAAATAACTTAAAATAATGCTTGACACCTAGAGCTCTAAGTAAGTGTTTGTGAAAGCAAACAGGGTTTTGGCTAGTGTCTAATACCTCCTTATACACAAACCAGGGCCTTCCATCACAGCTTCAGGAAGCGTTTATAAGATTGTTTTCTGAAGCAGACTGGGCATTCTCATTCTGCTTTTGGTTGCTACAGATGGAGGCTGGAGCCCACCTGGATGTACATGCTCAGGGCTCACCAGCCTGGGGGTCTGCATCAGTGAGAATTCTTCCTCCCACAATGAACAGAAGCTTCCAACTTTGCTTGGCACTTGGGAATAGGGAGGCCTAGGGTCTCCCCTCTGACTTTCCTTTCATCTATGTGACCTGTGACCTTGGCTTCGGTATCTTTGCCTCTTTGAGCCTCAGTTTCCCCACCTATCAAATACAGGCATGAGCTCTCTTGTGACAGAGGCATCTGATCACGCAGAGAGAGCCTATGGCCCAACCGTAGTGCAGTCAAAGTCGCCCAGCCTGGAGAGTGTGCACTGGGCTCCACCCCTTCAGCCCAGTGACTTAGATCTAAAGCTTCATAGCAAAGACAGCGATATCAAGGGCCTCTTTGGACATGCAGGGAACACACACTCCAAGCTGTACTTGGCAGGTATGGGAGGTGGAAAGGGTCGGAGGGGAGGGGTCATTGGTGCCCAGTGTCTCCCACAGGCGCTGGCCCTACGGCTCGGACGGCTGCCAGGTTCACGGCTTCCAGGGCTTTGTGACAGCGTTGGCCAGCATCTGCGGCAGTGCAGCCATCGCCTGGGGGCGCTATCACCACTACTGCACCCGTATGTATCTGGGCTCCTGGAGTGGAGGGACACCAATGCAGTGTGGAGAGAATAAGAGGCAGGGAGGGACAGTCAGAACTAGCTGCTGCTCCGCGTTTCCCAGTACAGGGAAGTGTGGGTGGCTGTAAGTGTGCATGCCTATCATGTGTGGGCACTCATTTCAAGAAAGGAGGGAGGATGGGAGAGTGTGCAGGAGACCTGCTGAGGCTCTCTTGCCATGACTACAACCTTGGTCAAGTCAGGGATCCCCTCTGAACCTTAGTCTCCTCCTTTGTGAGATGATTTTAATAACCAACCTCAGTTTTATTTTGAAAATCAAATAAGATCAGGGATACAGAAAATGCCCTTGCAGACAGGCACTACTGAGGCACAGAGAGGCTGTGTGTATGTGTGTGTAGCTGGGCATGTGCCCTGGCACCTCACTCTTCCATGAGGCTTCATGAAAACTGCTCCAGCTCTAGATTTGTCAAGCTGCATTGTAAAATGCCATCTTCATAATTGGCCATATCAGTGTGCAAACGGCTCTGTTTTTCCTTGACCTTTTTTTCTTTTTGTTTTTTTGAGGCAGAGTGTCGCTGTGTTGCTCAGGCTGGAGTGCGGTGGTGCGATCTCAGCTCATTGCAACCTCTGCCTCCCAAGTTCAAGCAATTCTGCTGCCTCAGCCTCCCTAGTAGCTGGGATTACAGGCACATGCCACCACGCCCAACTAAGTTTTGTATTTTTAGTAGAGACGGTGCTTCACCATGTTGGTCAGGCTGGTCTGGAACTCCTGGCCTCGTGATCTACCCGCCTGTGTCTCCCAAAGTGCTGGGATTACAGGTGTGAGCCACTGCAACTGACCTGATTTTTTTTTTCTTAAAATTGACTCACTTTTTAAAATGTAAACACTTGCTTCAAGCTCATTCTAAACAATATCTGGGAAATCACAGCTTTAATGTACTTATACTTTTAATACATATTAAAATGAAAACATGCTCACCCAGAGACCATCTAGAACCCTGCTCACCACCAGGGGTACATAAATATGCTTTGGGGAACTGTGGCTCAGCTCACCCTCCTAGCAAACCCTCAGCTCACAGCCTCAGAAGCAAAGGCACAGAGAAGTTAAGCAGCTTGCTTAGGGTCACACAGCTACTAAGGGTAGCGCTGCCGTTGGTCATGACCTTGTACTTCCAAGTCCTGAGCTATGAATTTGCCCAGCACAGAGGCTGCTGTGAGGTCTATGGCCAGCACAGTCTCAAGCTATGGCGTGGCCTCTTTGGAATCTATAGAAATTCCCCTGCCACAGTCACATGTACAGCCTCCTTCTCTGCAAAGTCACTGCCCCTCATGGGTCTCTCCTATCATATGCCTCTCTCCAGGCCAAAATGCTGCCTTCAGTCTCATCATTTTGAATGGTGATGGGTAGCCCCTCCTGTCCACCTGACTTCGGAGCACTTCTCCTACTACTTCTATCCCAGTCCCCACCCCTAATGCTCCTTTGGACCATCTTATACACACACACACACACACCACCACCACCACCACCACCACCACCACCACCACCACCACCACCACCACCACCACCACTACCACCACCTCAGACAGCAACAGGCTTTTCTGCCTCAATATAGAACAGTTAATCAGTTAATCCCTGCGCCAGGGTCCTCAGATCAAAGCCCTTTCAATACCGAGGGCATGGCAGAGCAGTGTGAAGACAGGCAAAGGGGAAGAAGGAAGTCTGAATTCATGTACTCCATCACTGGGTGGTTGTAGGCATCTGTTTCTAAAGCTGAAAGTCTGAGGCAGCACCAGGGACCAGATAGGTATTAATTATTGTGCTCACAGAGAATCACTTGTACCCAGGAGGCAGAGGATGCAGTGAGCTGAGATGGCACCACTCTGCACTCCAGCCTGGGCAACAGAATGAGAGTCTGAAAGAAAGAAAGGAAGGAAGGAAGGAAGAAAGAAAGAAAGAGGAAGGAAGAAAGGAAGGAAAAGAAAGAGGGAGGGAGAAAGGAAGGAAGGAGGAAAGGAAGGAAAGACGGAAGGGAGGGAGGGAGGGAGAAAGGGAGGGAGAGGCCAGGGACCGTGGCTCCTGCCTGTAGTTCCAACACTTTGGGAGGCGGAGGTAGGCAGATTACTTGAGGTCAGGAGTTCAAGACCAGCCTGACCAACATGGTGAAACCCCAATGTCTACTAAAAATACAAAAATTAGTCAGGCATGGTGGCCGGTGCCTGTAATTCCAGCTACTTGAGAGGCTGAGGAAGGAGAATTGCTTGAACCCAGGAGGCAGAGGTTGTAGTGAGCCAAGATCACACCACTGCACTCCAGCCTGGGTGACAGAGTGAGACTGTCTCAAAAAAACTTTAAAAAAGATAGAAAGAACAGACATCTCAAGTATATTGAGTCTTCCTATTCATGCAGATGATTATTGTGCCCGCAGTTGGGATGGGAGTTGTCTTAGTCTGCCCAGGCTCCTATAATAGAATGCCATGGGCCGGGTGGCTTGAACAACAGAAATTTATTTCTCACAATTATGCAGGATGGGAGGTCCAAGTTCAAGGTGCCAGCATGGTCAGGTTCAGTGAGGGCTTGCTTCTTGGTTTATATGTTCACCTTCTTGCCATGTCCTCACAGAAAAAGAGAGATATTGTCACTCCTGTGTTCCTTCTTCCATTTTTTGAAACAGAGTCTCACTCTATTGCCCAGATTAGAATATAGTGACACGATCTCAGTTCACTGCAACCTCCGCCTCCCGGGTTCAAGTGATTCTCTGCCTCAGCCTCCTGAGCAGCTGGGACTACAGGCATATGCACCATGCCCAGCTAATTGTGTCTCTTCTTATAAGGGCACTAACCGCATCATGGAGGCTCCACCCTTTTGGCCTAGTTATCTCCCAAAGGCCCCACCTCCAAATGCCATCACATTGGGGATTAGGGCTTCAACATACAAGTTTGAGGGGACACAGACATTAGGTTCATATCAGAAGGGCACATCCAAGCAAACTGCATCTGGGGCCATATCAGTAGAATCAAAGTGTCAGATGAGGGAGGTTGTAGATATGCTCTTCTCTCTCAATGAGACCCCCCCTGGAGACCTGTCCCCTGCCCTGGGATCTTATGTATGAAACGGTGTAACAAATGAACAGTAGACAGAGAAGGGCACCTGAGAAGTGCATCCTGAAGCCAGATTCAGGAGGAACCACTGAATGGGAAAGACTCAATGACGCTGCAGCAGAGAGGAGGGTGGGGACCAGAGGAGGTCAAATTAGCATGGCTGATTCACATCAAAAGATGCTGCTGGGACCCAGCCTCTGACATTGGCACTGCGATTGAGCCCCAACCCCCTAGTCAAGTACTCTCAGAGGGTGTCCTGGAAGCAGGGGCAGTGGCCTGATGCTGAGCAAGTGCTGAGGGTGGTGGTAAGTTTAGACTTCTGCCTCCATCCCCTATGACCCTCACCTGAACCTCTGCCCATGCCTCCTTCTGAACCTTGGCTTTGAAAACACAACTGCCTCTTTGCCACTCCCTTCTTCTCTCTGTCCTCTGAAGAAGGTAGTATAGTGAGTCCATCTGGAGAATTTCACCATCCATTATCTATTTCATTCTTCATAACAATCCTCTGAGGCAAGGATTATCATTCCCGTTGTGGGCGAGAATACTGAGGCTCAGAGAAGCTCTTTGCTATTAAGCAGCAGAGCTGGGATTCAGGGACACACTTTGAGATCGGGAAGTCCATTCTTTCTCACTCTACCACACCATCTGCTCCTTACAACCTTCTCTTCCTTCTCTGTCCTGTGCAGGCAGCCAACTGGCATGGAACTCGGCCGTCTCTCTGGTGCTCTTCGTGTGGCTGTCTTCTACCTTCTGGGCAGCGTTGCCTCTCCTGGGTTGGGGCCACTATGACTATGAGCCACTGGGGACATGCTGCACCCTGGACTACTCCAAGGGGGACAGGTGAGGTGGGAGGATCATCTTTGAGGCTCCATGGGAATCTTAGCTTTGACATTCTATGCCAGGGGTGCCCAAGATGAAAATCCAAATGAGAAAATGGCAACATGTGCCAGAAAATCTCAACTCCTTAGTCATGATACTCACCTGCAGGTGGACTGGAAAAAGCCTGTTCTGAAAACTGGCCAGGTGATGGGAATGTTATGAAAATTAGGGCCCAGAATTGAACCCAAAAAGAGACATCATACAATAAGCCATTGGC
Organism: Saimiri boliviensis; assembly: GCF_048565385.1. Lineage (NCBI taxonomy): Eukaryota > Metazoa > Chordata > Mammalia > Primates > Cebidae > Saimiri > Saimiri boliviensis. The sequence continues at coordinate 62,775,636 of NC_133460.1, forward strand.
TTGTGTCAGTGAAAGCAGTCACCAAGCTGTGCCACCAACTGTCCCAGCACAGTTGGCCGTCATGGCTCTGACCTCATCAATTTCTAGAGGGAGCTATCCCTTGGTACAATAGATTCAAAAAATATTAAGGTCCTTGCATTGGGAGGAAATGACCTGAGCATATGCTATGAGGCAATCCCTGGAGAGATAGGACTGAATGCATGAGGGTTCCCACCCTCATGGAGCTCCTGTTCTGGTACTGCCCCATCAGGCGGCTCTAGGGAGGCAAGGGCTTTGGAGAATCCTTTAGGAGCTGCCTTGGGGAGTAGTCACATGGGCTCCAGCCCCTCTTGCTTCCACCAGAGTCACGTTGCATTCATCTGCTTTACCCAGGGTGTTTAATCATGAGGCATCCACACTGGATGACAGGCTTTCCAGGTGATGCTCTCTTGAGAATGCTGGGCCTGGTCCAAGTGTCCCTTCATGACACTCCCCAGCAGGGTCCAGTCCTTCCAGCTGCCCCTGCCTGGTGGACAGCTCCAAGGTGACATAGTCTTCACTCAGGAAATGGCAATCTGCCTCCCTGGGTCTCCCACCATTCCCGGTCAGTCCCTTCACCTCCCCATGACCACTATCTGGGACCCCAGGCTCTTCTGTGGTCCCTTCAACCGTTTCTTCAGTGAATAATATCCAATCTTCTTGTTATCCATAGTCTCCTTTTAAAACCCTTGGGCCTAGAATGCTCCTCGAATGTTCCTCTTGGTCCACTGACATCCCCACCACTTGGTGAACATGTTTCCCAAACTAAAATTTCCCATTCTTTATGCTTGGGGGACAAAGAGGAAAGCAGGTCTGAGCACTTGAACAAGACAGAGACCTCTTCCTCCTTGCAGCTCCCTGGCTTCTAAAGGCAAGTTCTAGGGGGACCTCATAGCTCCCTGGCTCCTAAAGGAAGTTCACCTGGGACCCGGGAGTAACCACACTAAGTGCTTGTCTGAATGGGGCATTTCCCCACATCTGATTATCTAGAGCAGAGCTGGTGGGTCCTTGAGAGCCGCTGGCCATCCCTGGGAGCTGACCCCAATCCTCTACCCGCTCTGCCTGCAGAAACTTCAGCAGCTTCCTTTTCACCATGTCCTTCTTCAACTTTGCCATGCCCCTCTTCATCACGATCACATCCTACCGGCTCATGGAGCAGAAACTGGGGAAAAGTGGCCATCTCCAGGTAAGAACCGCCCCCACTGGAGTGTTATCAGACGGTGCTGTGCAGCTCCTGGCTCTTGGTGTCCCGAACAAAGAACTGGATGTGACACACACAAATAGCAGAGCAAACATTTATTGCTTTTGCAGCAAAGCGAAGCAGCAAAAGTTTATTCAGCACAGTATTACACTCTCGGAGAGGGGAGAGTGGACTGATCTCTGATAAATGAGATCAACACCAGTTTGGTGTATTTAAGGTTCCCAAAGCTACCTAATCTCTAGCGAGTCTGCTGTTTGATTAATAGATGGGTTGCTTAGTTACTTTGGTAACTTGTGCCCTTGCCTGTCACCTCCATCCCATAATCTTAAGTACATGTATGATATGCAGTGCATATGCATGAGCTTTAATGAGCTTATTATTATACAGGGTCATTTTAAGGATACTTTTTCTCTCCAATGCGCATGCCCATTTCTGAGGAACTGCCTCTAACCGGTTTGGTCCGGATCTAGACGGCCATGGGGGCTTCTTACTCACTTTTTACTCTTATTTTTGTTTTGGCTGCTCAACTTCTGTTTCTTGTCTTGCTTCTTGCTCATCGCCTCTTCACCTTGCTTCTGCTTCTACTCATTCCTCCTTTAACCTCCAATTCCCTTTGCTATTCTCCTGCCTCAAGAGCAGCAGAAATTTCTCGGTTCCTCTCAGGAACACCAGGGAATATGAACAATGTGACATTCAGCAACCAGGGGTTTTCTGCATTTTTCAATGATCAAGAGATAATCCAGCTTGTACACAGTATAGGATGTTAGAACTGGAAGCCACTCTTCCTTTGCTCAGCTCGCCAAGGCCTGGGGAGCAAGGATCAGGACTGCTCAGATTCATCCAGATCAGGCAACTCTGGAACCAGGGCTCCCTGCCCAACACCATCCATGCTGTTCCACATAATTCTTCCCAAGGATCTGAGGTTTGGCACAAAATTACAGGCTTTTTAAATGCTACTTTTAAACTGCTTTGAGATGTTTAATTTAATCACAGTCTCAGGTTGGTGCCCACAAGATAAAAATCAAGCCTACAGGAACATTTGTCCAAGAAATACAATACTTCAAAATAAGCCCTTCTGGTCACTTTTTAATTTCTGCATTACTATTCCCTTGCCAAGGTTTTATTTTAACTTGGTCACCTGGATGACCTCTAGCAAAGGAGTCATAATAAGCAACAAAGATTAGAACAAATTCAAATACAAGTATTATTTCACCTTTGCAACCACTCTATGATGAAGGAGGTTTTCTTGTTCCATCTTTTTTTTTTTTTTTTTTTTTTTTGTCACCCTGGTTGGAGTGCAGTGGCACAATCTCGACTAGCTGCAACCTCCACCTCCGGGGTTCAAGCGATTCTCCTGTCTCAATCTCCCTAGTAGCTGGGATTACAGGCACCCGTCACCATGCCTCACTTTGTTTTGTATTTTTAGTAAAGACAGGGTTTCACCATGTTGGTCAGCCTGGTCTTGAACTCCTGACCTCAGGTGATCCACCCTCCTCAGCCTCCCAAAGTGCTGGGATTACAGGCTTGAGCTACCACCCCCGGCCAGAAGGAGGTTTTCTTATCTCTGTGTCACTGCTAAAAAGTTGAGGCTGAGAAGGGGGTTAACTAAGCAACTCACCAAAAGCCACACACCTGGATTCAAACCTAGCTGTCACACTCCACCACCCACGTAGTCAAACACAGCACATAAAAGAAACACTCTCTTTTTAAGTCACTGCATCTGCCACTTTATTTACTTATTGTGAATTGGAAAGGGACTGTGCAAATCTATTTTAGTTGGACCCCGAGGTCACAGAAGGAGAGCAAGGGCTTTGCTGGGACCCGAATCCGTTCTCCTGGCTCCCAGCTTGCCGCTGGCATAGGTGCCAGCTCCAGGCTATCCTGCATGATGCCCGCCCCAAGCCCTGTCTGGAGGCGCAAAGTCCACATTTATTGGAGGCTCAGTCAAGCGGGAAACATGGCTGCCACCATGATCGCCTCATTTTTCTGGGTTGACTTTAAACCATTGTCTCTGGTGGCATCAACAAGGTCACACGCCGGGACCCCATCCCGAGCCCAGCGGCTTCCCGGGATGGAGCAGCCTCCCCAGGGGAGTCCACCTCTCTCGGCCTCGGCCCCCGAGAGTGCCCGACAGTGCTGAGCTTTCTTGTTTTTCTTTTTTTTCCTCAAATAAAAAGTAAGAGAAAAAAAAATGTCTCTTGGTCAGCATATTTCAAAAATCCAAGATAGAAGAAAATATGTTCTCTTCCAAGTTAATTACCCTCTTCGTTAAAGAAAGTCATTTTGGGAGAAACAGGCACGAACTTTAGCGTCAGAATTTGCACATCCTCCTGTCTGTGTGGGGCAGGGACCTGGCAGCTCCCACTGAAGTTAAGCTCGAGTCTTTCGCCCCTTCGTGGCCCCAGGCGGCACCCCAGCATCTCCCTCTCTCCGGACAAGCCCCTTCCCCTCTGGTTGTAGGGGGAGCCGAGACTGGGTGATCTCACCAGGTGGCTGTGGCTGCAGATGGTGAGTTGGTTCTAGGACTGAGGCCTGCTGGCAGCTCAGCCTGGAGCCACTTGTACATGCAGTCACAGAGCCCAGGATTCCTCTTAAAGGGCACAGACCTGGGCCAGGCACAGTGGCTTATACCTGTAATCCCAGCACGTGGGGAGGCCGAGGTGAGAGGATCGCTTGAGCCCAGGAGTTTGAGACCAGCCTGGGCAACATAGTGAGACCCTGTCTATATCTGACAAACAAACAAAGAGTACAGACCCAGGAGGAAGCTCATATCCACCCCAGTCTCAGCCTCCAGCCATGTCAGATATTATCAGGCCATTGTACAGACACAGCAGCTGAGGTCAGGCAAGTTTAAATAAAAGGCTCAAGGTCACACAGCCTTAAACAACAGAGAGCCCCTCTGGTCTCAAGTTTCCCTGCGGACTCAGCCCCCTCCTGAAGCCCAGCCTGGCTGAGCGCTGACCTAGTCTTCTTGGCCACACAAGGCTGTGGGCTGCCTGGAGCAAGCTGACGTTTCCTGTGACAATTTCTCCCCAGGTGAACACCACTCTGCCAGCCAGGACACTGCTGCTCGGCTGGGGCCCCTATGCCATCCTGTATCTATATGCAGTCATCGCAGACGTGACTTCCATCTCCCCCAAACTGCAGATGGTATGGATACTTCTCGTACCCAGAACTAGACCCCTCTCATCTTTGTGTCTGTCTCACCTCATTTCTCTTTCTGGATTTATGTCCTCAGTGCCAGTCTCTTCCTCTCTGTTTCTTCCTTTGGATACTCACAATGCATAGAGCATTAGTTGGCCCCCCTAATCCCCGACCTCATTCCTGAGTTAGACCAGGCTGCTTTTGACATTGCCCAAATCTCATGTGAGATGACAGGGACAGCCAGCCAGATGGTGTACATAAAGACTCTGTGAACAGGGGTTGAGACTGGTGCCCAGGCGGGGAGCAGGTGTGCCTGGACAGGAGTGTGGCTGCATGGGGCTCCATGAGCCCTGCATCTCCGCCAGCTAGTCAGGGAGGGCTCCAAGCGTGCAGAACCCAACGATTGGCAGCTGCAGGGGGAGGGTGACTGGGGTCACCAGGTGGGACCAGAGAGAGGTGCAGTGGCTTTGAAGCTTCTTTCCTGGATTTTTCTGCCACAACAGGTGCCCGCCCTCATTGCCAAAATGGTGCCCACGATCAATGCCATCAATTATGCCCTGGGCAATGAGATGGTCTGCAGGGGAATCTGGCAGTGCCTCTCACCACAGAAGAGCGAGAAGGACCGAGCCAAATGAGGCTCCCACCCTGGACTGAGCCCCAGGCCAGGAGGCTGCCCCAGGAGTCCTGCCCAGCAGCCTCAGCGGCCAAGCCCGGACACTCTCCCACCATCCTCAGTGGCCCCCTGGAGCCTGGCCCCAGGCTGGACACAAGGATTCGAAAAGACACCAGGCTGCACGGAAAGAGATGGACCTGAGTGTCAGTCGTAGCCCTCTACACTCAAGGCGGAGAGGCCTCAGGAAAGTCACTCCTTTTTAAAATAATAATAAACTTAAGGGAGTACAGGGCAGTTTTGTTACATGGATAGATTGCCTACTGGTGAGGTCTGGGCTTTTAGTGTAACCATCACCCTAATAATACACATTGTACCCATTCAGTCATTTCTCATCCTTCACCCCCTCCCACCTTGTCACCCTTCTGAACCTCCAATATCCACTAACTCCATGTCCATGTGTGCACATTATTAAGCTCCCACTTACAAGTGAGAACATGTGGTATTTGACTTTCTGTGTTTGAGTTATTTCACTTAAAGTAATGACCATCCATGTTGCTGCAAAAGACACAGTCTCATTCATATGGCAGTGTAGTATTCCATATATATGAACATTTTCTTTATCCAATCATCTGTTGATGGGTTGATTCCATATATTTGCTACTGTGAACAGTGCTGTGATAAACATACAAGGGCAGGTTTCTTTTTAATATACTGATTTCTTTTCCTTTGGGTAGATACCGGTAGTGTGACTGCTAAATCAAATGGCAGCTCCATTTTTAAGACAGTATGAGAAATCACCCTACTGTTTTCCACAAGGGTTGTACTAATTTACAGTCTCATCAACAGTGCACAGGTGTTCCATTTTCTCTGCATGCTCACCAATATTTGTTATTTTTTGACTTTTTAATAATAGCCATTCTCACTGGTGTGAGATAAGATCTCATTCTTGTTTTAACTTCCATTTCTCCAATGACTAGTGATGTTGAGCATTTTTTCATATGCTTCTTGGCCACCCATATGTTTTCTTTTTGAAAAAAGTGTCTATTCGTGTCTTTTGCCCATTTTTTAATGCTATTATTTGGACTTTTTGTTGAGTTGAGTTTCTTATATATTCTGGATAATAGTCCCCTACTGGACAACATAGTTTGGAAATATTTTCTCCTCTTCTGCAGGTTGTCTGTTCTGTTGATGGTTTATTTTGCTGTGCAGAAATTTTAGTTTAATTAAGTCTCATTTGTCTTTCTTTGGTTTTGTTGCTTGTGCTTTTGAGGTTTTTGTCATAAATTCTTTGCCTAGACCAATAATGCCCAGAAGAGTTTTTCCTAGATTTTCTTCTAAGATTTTTATAGTGTCAGTTCTTACACTTAAGTCTTTAATCCATCTTGAGTTGATTTTTTTTTTTTTAAGACAGGGTCCTGCTCCGTCACCCAGGCTGGAGTGCAGTGGCGCCATCATAGCTCACTGCAACCTTCACCTCCCAGGTTTAAACAGTTCTCATGCCCCAGTCTCCTGAGTAGCTGGGATTGCTGGCACATACCACCAAGCCTGGCTATTTTTTTCGTTTGTTTTTGTTTTTGCTTTTAGTAGAGACAGGGTTTCACCATGTTGGACATGCTGGTCTCGAACTCCTGACCTTGGGTGATCCACCCTCCTCCCAAAGTGCTGGGATTACAGGCATGAGCCACTGTGCCTCGTCTTGAGTTGATTTTTATATATAGTGAGAGATATGGGTCCAGTCTCATTCTTCTGCATATGGCAATCCAATTTTGCCAGCACCATTTATTGAACAGGGTGTGCTAACATCACTCCTTCTAAATCTTCTAACCCTTAATATAAGGATGTTAAGTGTACTTCACAGGGTTGTTTTGAGGCTGGAAGGTAACATGTACTTGCTAAGCACATAGAAGATACTCATTAAAACAGAGCCGCTTGTTAAATCTTGGCCACACCCTCCAGGGACTCAGTCTTACATAGAAACAGGTCAAAGCCTCGGGGTTTGCTTGTGGGAGCTCAAGCTAGGCTGCCAGCGTTCAAACACCACCAATTAAATTGTGATCTGCTGCCAGTCACTTCTGCCTGTGCATCATTTTCCAAGTTGGGAGGCAAGATGACGGCAGTGGCAACCTGACTGCATGGAAAGGACCTGAACATTCGCTGGCAAGTGCACGGTCCTGGGTGAGACCCAGAGCCCTGCAGGGAAATGGAGATGGTGGGCAGAACATTCCCTGGCACTGTAAGTGCTCATGGAGTGCCACCAGCACGTGCCAGTCAAAGACAGCCTCTGGTAATATGAGGCTTGGCCTGCACATTCCTTTAAAATGTTTTGAGGTTCATTGCCAACACTGAAAAATCAGGAGAATTTATTTAAGTCCAGATGTCAGAAGATGAGGCCTTACCAGGCTGCCTTCCTACAAGGTTCCAGTTTGCAGAGCTCAGGGCAGCTTGGCCTGTTGACCAGGACACATGCTCTTCTGTCAGCTGCAGTGCCTGTGCTACCTGTGGATCCTGTGGGCCTCTGGATTTGTGACTAGAGCCATCCTGGGCCCCCAAGAGAAGGAGACAAGGCCAAACACATCAGCGTCCTCACCTGTGCTCAGAGGAGAGGCAGGGAGGAAGGCAGTTTGGCCAGGTTGCTCTCAGGGATGGCTTAAGCTCAAGCCCTGCATCCCCAAGGCTTCCTGGAGGAGGGAAAGGTAGGCTTGGGCATGGCCACCCTGGCCTGGGTTGGCAGGACATCGGAAGGGCTGAAGCAGCACCTGGTGCGGTATGACCACAGTCCCGCCAGAAGCTACTCACTTCAGAACCCCGTGTCTGCCCACACCCCCAATTCCCACTCACGGGCTGGGCTTGGAGAGACTCATCACCTTCGGGCTTTTCTGCCCATATTCCCAAGCACGTTTAGGATCTTTGTGCCCTGTGAACAGACACTGCGTGCAGGGCCTCTCCTCTGCCCTCCTTCCCACCTGCCCCACAGCCTCCCCTGCACCCCTGCCTTCCTTTAAGCAACTCAGCTGCCTCTGGAGGAAGAGAACAAAGGAGGTGGCTGAATCCTGTCTAAAGTCCACTTCCTCATGGGCCCTTGGCACAGTCACTGAACTTGGATAGAAATCAATGTCCTCCCATCCCTGGCACTTGGCCTGGCAGAAGTTAGACCACAGCCCCCAGAGGCCTAAATCCTTCTCAGGCTTGCTTTGCTCTGCCCAGTCCTCAGGGTGATGGATTCACAGCCGTCAAGCTCTCTGCTGATTTTCTACAATGAATATTTACCACTCTTGCAATCACAAAAACATGAAAGAAAAAATGTTACTTCTACCTCCTTCAAGTGTTTTATCCCTGGCTATAGTTTTGTGTTCCCCGCAGAGCCCATGGGCCTCTGGGTTTGTGACACTAATCCAGGAGTCCCCATTATGTATATACGAAGGAGCCCCTGAATGTATATCAGCAGCTCCTACAGAGTCAGCACTTTGCGAGCAGATGTGGCAAGTGCAGGGTCCTGAGTGAGACCCAGGGTCCTGCGGGGAAATGGAGATGGTGGGCAAGGTGACTGAGGAAGTCTGATGAGAAGGCGCAGCTGACCCAGGACCATGGAGGCAGGAGAAAGCAAGCTCCTTCCCACAGAGCAGAGGGGAGAAATAGATAAGCCCCGTCAGTCTGACTTGGCTGAATGTCCTTCCCACCAGACTTCCTCTTCTGCCTCCCTCCCAGGCTCCTCTGGAGCAACTGCTCACTCTTTCTCGGGCACCTCTAGGTCTTTTTTCTTCATTCATTCATGTCCCATTAATGCCACCCCCTGCAGACACAGTGAGTTTTAGGGGGACACACCAACAAGGTGCCCACGTTAGTCATCACAGACACCACAATGCTCTCTCCAAGTTCCATGCAGCCCTGGAGAACTGCAGCTGCAGGTAGAAAGGGAACAAGAGCAAGGTGTGAAGACCGAGTCCGGAGAAGTCAGGAAGGAAAAAGTAAGTGTGAAAACAGCAGAGACGGTGCCAGAGCCTCACCTGCAGAGCACAAGGACTCAGGGCATCTTCATCGGAGGCTCGGAGAATCTTCCCACCCTTCCTTTGTCCTGGCCTCTAGCCACACTCTACACTAAAGAACACACTGATATGCAGACCCACAGACTGGACTTGGAAGGGGCCACCAGGAGGCAGGTGGACGTCCAGAACCAGCAAGCACCAAGCACCAGAAAATGCCACCTCCAGCAATCAGTTCCTCATTTGTAAGCCAGCATCCATTTCACCCCAAATCCCTGTCTGTGTCACTTAGTTCTGACATATTCATGTATCCATCCAGTACATGTCTACCAAACAGCTGCTGTGTGTCAGACACGTGCTTGATGTGACAATGCAGTACCAAGATCCTTTCCAGATACTGCTGGAAAATGTCCACTGTCTCTTTATCTCTTCATTACATTTGTGAGTAAAATACAGGTGTTAATAATAGCTGGGAAATCAAAGGTAGGAATTACAGTACAGCTGTGTCCAAGTAAGTGGAATCTGGTATAATAAGTGTTATCAAGACAGCCCAGAAGATTCCTTTAAAATCTCTACAAGTCCTTATCACAAAACTAAACACTTATCCCAGGCTCTAGATAGATTCAGCGTGCACTCTGTGCTTCATTGTGTACTTGGTTTAATTGTATTTCAAGGGAATTATCCCCCACTGACTTTCAATTCGTAGCCAATTTTAGCCCCATTCTGGATTTAAAAAGATTTCTATTTGACTTGGGAACCATCTTTTTCTTTTTTCTTTTCTTTCTCTCTTTTTTAAACCACATAGTCCTGTGTAAGCAAACCGCCATTATTTCTAAGAAGAGTTTTCATTAAATTACAATCCACATAGGAGGGCCCCATAACATGCACTCCTGTGGTGTGACCAGGCCCTGCTGTCCCCTCACTGGGTAGCCTTGGGGGTCAAGACCCGCTCTGGTCCATCCCCTCTGTCATCTCAGTCCCTGGGGGCTCTGACACAGGAAAAGGTTCTCAAACACTATCGAAATTTTTTTCTCCCCAGTAGATATTTGTAGTGGACTGAATATTTGTGTCCCCTGAAATTCCCTTTTTGAAACACTAATGCCAAGTGTGGCTGTATTGGAAGTACAGTTAAATGAGTTACTGTACAGTTAAATGTTATGTGGAGGCCTGGTCCCATAACAGTGGAGGCCTGATCCCGTAATATTGTGTCCTTAAGAGACACCAGAGAGCCTGAACTCTCTCTTACCCCACCCCATGCAAACCTCCAGGAAATACCATGTGAGCTTACTGTGAAAAGTTGGCCCAGCCCAAGGAGAGAGCCCTCACCAGACACCAACACTGCCAGCGCCTTGATCTCGGACTTCCAGCCTCCAGAAACATGCAAAATAAATTTCTGTTGCTTGAGCCACCCAGTCTATGTATTTTGTTATAGCAGCTTTAACAAACTAATACAATGTTACATCAAAGCTCGTCACTGAAACAGATGATAGTGGAGAGGACCAACAGCCCAGCTGGTACCCCCAGCCCCAGAACACCCAGTGCCACTTCTGCAGAACCCTAGGATTGTACAAAACCCAATTTAAAAGTCACTAAATTTGGCTTCTAAGATTCCTCCCACTCTAAGATCCATTGATTCTAGAATGTGTTTAAGTTATTTCACAAAGAAATGTAAGTACAGTAGAATATTATCACCCATCTCATCTTCTCTCTGGGAAAGATGGCTCTGTTCTGTTCCTTTGGTCTATATTTCTGTTTTGATACCAGTACCATGCTGTTTTGATTACTGTATCTTTGTAGTATAGTTTGAAGTCAGGTAGTGTGATGAGTCCAGCTTTTTTTTTTTTTTTTTTTTTTTTTTTTTTTTTTTTTTTTTGCTTATGATTTTCTTGGCTATTGGCTATGCAGGCTCTCTTTTCGTTCCATATAAAGTTTAAGGTTTTTTTTTTTTTCCCAATTCTGTGAAGAAACTCAATGGTAGCTTCATGAGGATAGCATTGAATCTATAAATTACTTTGGGCAGTATGGCCATTTTCATGATATTGATTCTTTCTAACCATGAGCACAGAATATTTCTCCATCTGTTTGCGTCCTCTCTTATTTCGTTGAGCAGTGGTTTGTAGTTCTCCTTGAAGAGGTCCTTTAGATCCTTTGCTAGTTGTATTCCTAGGTATTTTATTCTATCTGTAGCAATTGTGAATGGGAGTTCACTCATTATTTGGCTCTCTGTTTGTTATTGGTATATAGGAAAGCTTGTAATTTTTACACCTTGATTATGTTTCCTGAGACTTTGCTGAAGTTGCTTATCAGCTTAAGGAGATTTTGGGCTGAGATGATGGGGTCTTGTAAATATACAGTCATGCCACCTGCAAATAGAGACAATTGACTTTTTCCTAGTTGAATACCCTTCATTTCTTTTTCTTGCCTGATTGTGCTAGCCAGAATTTCCAATACTATGTTGAATAGAAGTGATGAGAGTGGGCATCCTTGTCTTGTGCCAGTTTTCAAAGGGAATGCTCCCAGTTTTTTCCCATTCAGTATGATATTGGCTGTGGATTTGTCATAGATAGCTTTTATTATTTTGAGATACATTCCATCAATACCTAGTTTACTGAGAGTTTTTAGCATGAAGGGCTGTTGATTTTGTCAAAGGCATTCTCTGCATCTATTGAGATAATCATGTGGTTTTTGTCTTTGGTTCTCTTTATGTGATGGATTACATTTATAGACTTGCATATGTTGAACCAGCCTTGCATCCCAGGGATGAAGCCTACTTGATTGTGATGGATAAGCTTTTTGATTTACTGTTGGATTCAGTTTGCCAGTATTTTATGAAATATTTTTGCATCAATTTTCATCATATATATTGACCAGAAATTTTCTTTTTTTAGTTGTGTCTCTGCCAAGTTTTGGTATCAGGATGATGTTGGTCTCATAAAATAAGTTAAGGAGGATTACCTCTTTTTGTTATTGTTTTATTCAGGGATTCAACTTCTTCCTGGTTTAGTCTTGGGAGGGTGCAAGTGTCCAGAAATTCATCCATTTCTTCTAGATTTACTGGTTTATGTGCATAGAGTTGTTTGTAGTAATCTCTTCTGGTGGTTTTTATTTCTGTGGAATCAGTGATGATACCCTCTTTATCATTTTTTTATTGCATCTGTTTGAATCTTCTCTCTCTTCTTTTTTATTAGTCTGGCTAGCAGTCTATTTTGTTGATCTTTTAAAAAAACAACTCCTGGATTGATTGATTTTTTGAAGGATTTTTGTATGTTTGTGTCTCTGTCGCCTTCAGTTCTGCTTTGATCTTAGTTATATCTTTTCTTCTGCTAGCTTTTGAGTTTATTCGATTCTGCTTCTCTAGTTCTTTTAATCATGACGTTAGGGTGTCAATTTTAGATATCGCTTCTCATGTGGGCATATAGTGCTATAAATTTCTCTCTAGATACTGCTTTAAAAGTGTCCCAGAGATTCTGGTATGTTGTTTCTTTGTTCTCATTGGTTTCAAAGTACATCTTTATTTCTGCCTTCATTTCATTATTTATCCAGTAGTCATTCAGGAGCAGGTTGTTCAGTTTCCATGTAGTTGTGTGGTTTTGAGTGAATTTCTTAATCCTGAGTTCTAATTTGATTGCACTGTGGTGAATAGCATGACCATATACCCTGAAGAACCATTACCACTACCACCACTAATTAATTTGGGGCATTGAGGTAAAGAACAAATGAAGATCTGCCCAAAATTCTGCTTAAAGACCTTGAAGAGCCAGGCGTGGTGGCTCAAGCCTGTAATCCCAGCACTTTGGGAGGTCGAGGCGGGTGGATCACGAGGTCAAGAGATCGAGACCATCCTGGGCAACATGGTGAAGCCTCGTATCTACTAAAAATACAAAAAATTAGCTGGGCATGGTGGCGTGTGCCTATAATCCCAGCTACTCAGGAGGCTGAGACAGGAGAATTGCCTGAGCCCAGGAGGCAGAGGTTGCGGTGAGCCGAGATCGCGCCATTGCACTCCAGCCTGGGTAACAAGAGCGAAACTCCGTCTCAAAAAAAAAAAAAAAAAAAAAAAAAAAAAAAAAAAAAAAAGACCTTGAAGATACCAAAATACCACATTTTGGGAAATGATACAGTTAAAAAAAAAAAAAGAAAAAGAAAAAAAGAAAAAATTGTGACTATTTCTCCATTGGGTCTTAAAAATAGGCTGGAAGCTGTGGCTCATTCTTGTAATCCCAGCACTATGGGAGGCCAAGGTGGGTGGATCACTTGAGTCCAGGAGTTCAAAACCAGCCTGGGCAATATGGTGTAATGCTCACTCTATAAAACATAAAAATAAATTCGCTAGGCATGGTGTCATACACCTGTTGTCCCAGCTACTTGGGAGGCTAACGGGGGGGAATCAGCTGAGACCAGGAGGTCAGAACTGCAGTGAATTGTGCCACTGCACTCTAGCCTGGGCAACAGAGTGAGGCCCTGCCTCAAAAAAAAAAAAAAAGAAAAGAAAAAGAAATTGCATTATGATGCAGAATCGGTTCCTACAGCTGGGTTAAAATACTGGTTGGAGGAAAGAGGACAAATTCAGACAAATAAGACCAAGGAGTTGATTGCCTGCATTATATTTGGATGTTCTACCATGGACTCACTGGGGTAGGAATGGGTGTTTATTTGGAATGCCTGCATCTGCACTCCCATAATTGCTTAGCCCAGGCACTGGAGCTGCTTAGCCCTGATGTGTGTGCTGGTACTTCTCCTGGGTGAGAGGTCTTCTTGACCATCCCAGTGGCTCAAAGCATCATAACAGAAATCATCTTGTCCTAGTGATTACGCGATTATTCCAGACACTCAAATATTCTTTCCTGCACCAGGACCCAGATTCCTAACATCTGTTGACAAACCTTCCTGGCATGGTGAAGGGGCATCTTCATTCTCTACTGTCCTGGCTTGGATAAGCATTTGAAATGGAGCTCTGTGCATCTTGATCAACCAGGCTTTACCTGTCTTTCTACTGGGATTATAATCAGAAATAAGAATGGAGGATGGAGGCAGGAAGAAACAGTTGGAATGAAGCCCTGAACATCATTCTCTGCTTCCGGTCAACTGCTTTGCTCCAGGAAGCACCACCTTAGAAACTGATCATCCATATTTAAATTCCTTTCTCCGGATATCTCGACTGCCTCCAGTAAAGGGATCAGTGTTTGGGATCAAACTCCAGTGTTTGGGATCAAACTCACCATACAGTGAAACTCATGCCGTTTGGGGGTCTCACACGGAAATGTTCCCCAAAACTTCAAACCCAAAGTCACAGCAAGAGTAGCTTTATCTTTGAAGAGCACACAACTTTTTCAAAATACACAGCTAAAACGGTCCCAGCTTTAGAACTTAAGGCTTGTCACTTGAAAGTGCGTGACTGACTGATGGGCAAAGGGCTGGAAATCAAATCCAAATCTTCGGACCTCTAATTGCACAGGGTGCACCGCCTCCCCCAGGCCCAATGTGACACTTCAATGGCTTAACGAGAGCTTGACTGGATTGAAGTCAACATGAAAAGACATTAGATTCAATCGGCCCAGTCTTTGGCCCCTTGTCTCTAAGGAGAACGTGCCTGGTTCAAATTCTCACTTTGCTTCTAACCTGAGAGATCTGGCCTCAGTGGTCAATGGGAAAAGAGCTGGTTTCAATTACCACCCTGTCACTCATCATCAAGAAAAATTTCTTCAAACATACATGGATTGTGTTTTCAGGAGTCCTGGGGTTTATCCATGGTTCTGAGTCTAGAATTCAAAGCACGGACAGTTTTAGCTGTGTATTTTCAAAAAGGTGTCTCTACGTGCCATAGCTCATGAAGTCAAAACGAGTGATCTGTGTCTCCTTGAGTTGAGCATTCTTTTAGTAAGAAAGGATTAAGTTCTATTTGAATTCTGGAAAACTGCTTCTCATCTTGTCAATCAACTGTCAATTTTGTGTGTTAATTTCTAGGAGAGGTAATAGAGTCAATCCTAAACCATAGGTATATTCAAGTCCAGATTGACAAGTAAAATCAAGAAAGCAGGCACTGAGCTGGAAGCAGGATCTTTTCCCAGTGGGCCTTAAGGCCCACATAAATCCCTGTGAAGAAATCGGGAAACAGAGACAGAAAGGGACTTGCCTAAGGCTTGTCACTTGAAAGTGAGTTGCTGACTGAATGGCAGAGGGCTGGAAATCAAATCCAAATCTTCAGACCTCTAATTCCACAGGGTGCACTGCCTCCCCCAGGCCCAATTTTATATTTCAATGGCTTAAGGAGAGCTTCACTGGATTGAAGTCAACATGAAAAGACATTAGATCCCATCTGCCCAGTCTTTGGCCCCTTGTCTCTAAGGAGAACGTGCCTGGTTCAAATTCTCCCTTTGCTTCTAACCTGAGAGATCTGGCCTCAGTGGTCAATGAGAAATAAGCTGGTTTCAATTACCACCCTCTCACTCATCATCAAGAAAAATTTCTTCAATCATACATGGATTGTGTTTTCAGCAGTTCTGAGGTTTATCCACGGTTCTGAGTAACATGTTACCACATCAAGAAAGATTTGCTGCTCAGGAATGGAGACAGAAACACCAACACACACATTGACACAAAAAAACACACAAACACAGGCCTCACACACAACTGGTAGTGTTCAGCCAAATACTTAGTGGCATGAGGTGGGCTTTGAACCCGTCCATGCTCCAAAGGAAGACACACCTTTCGCTAATTCACATGTCCATTCTCATAGGAAATGTGATTAATTCTTTCAGACATGGCTCATGATGACAGGGACCACTCTCATTTTACCCTCAGTGACAGACAAGAGGACTGCAAAGGACTCCGGTGTTGTCCCTGCTGTCTGAAAAGGACTCCCATTTCCCCTCGGACCCAAAGTCACAGCAAAAGTAGCTTTTTCTTTGAAGAGCACACAAGTATTTCAAAATACACAGCTAAAACGGTCCCGGCTTTAAGTGCTAACGTACACAGTGACACAAAAAACACATAAACACAGGCCTAACACACAACTGGTAGTTAAGCACTTAAAGCGGAGACCGTTTTAGCTGTGTATTCTGAAAAACTTGTCTAGCATTCAAAGCACGGACAGTTTTAGCTGTGTATTTTCAAAAAGTTGTCACTACGTGCCATAGCTCATGAAGTCAAAACGAGTGATCTATCTCCCCTTGAGTTGAGCACTCTTTTAGTAAGAAAGGATTAAGTTTTATCTGAATTCTGGAAAACTGCTTCTCATCTTGTCTATCAACTGTCAATTTTGTGTGTTAATTTCTAGGAGTGGTAATAGAGTCAATCCAGGGAATGCTGGGAAGATGGCCGCCTAAGCACAGCTCAGGACTTCAGCTCCCAGTGAAAGTGCAGAGGGAGAGTTGATGCCGCATTTCCAGATGAGATTTTATTGCCCACACACCAGGAGATACCCAGGCAGAGGGGTCGCCAGCGCCGCAGTCCTGGCCGGTGTGTCTGTTTTGGCCCCCGTGGGGCTGATTTTGCCCGTGTGGTTGATGTGACCATGCCCTGTTGCCGCGGTTCTCCGTACAAAAGCCACTGGTCTGGGAGCACTCTTAGCTGACGATTGGAGCCCTGAGGCCACAGAGTTGCCCCCTCATCTGAAATAGCGAGTTAGGCCAGGAGATTCCTAGGCAAAAAATCTGCCCAGAGCTGGCTTCGCTGTTTGAGCTGACTCAGTGAGTCGCAGTACGGGAGATCCCGGCACTTTTTCAACAAGTGACTGGAATGCGGGGTCGTTCAACTTAAAAGAAAGACTCTGAGTCAGGGCACCAGGTGATCAGACACGGTTGGTCCCAGCCCCCCACCCCCAACAACAAGGAAAACAAAAACAGTAATTGGAAACCCTCTGGGTTGAGCCCTTCAAACCAAGGACAGCTGAACTCGGGACGGTCTGGCTCCGTGAGGGAGGGGCGTCCGCCATTACTGAGACTCTCCACCACTATGGAGGAAGGCCGTCGTCGCCGAGGCAACCTGCCACAACAGAGAGAGTCTGCCATAACAGAGGCGGGGCCACCGTTGCCGAGACAGTTCTAACTATGCCCATAGAAACAGGACTGCAGGGAAGACCACAGGGCAGCTGGGCAGAGCCCACAGCAGCTCAGCAAAGCCTCTGGGGGCAGGCAGTGGCTAGGCGTGCTGCTATCTGGGCGGGTCAGACCTGAAAGAAAAGTCAAAAAAGGCAGTAGTGCAACGGAAACTCATAAAGCCCCAACTCCCCGGGACAGAGCACATGGGAACAAAAAGTGCTTTATGAGTTCAGCTGCAGCAGACCTAAACGTACCTGCCCAGCAGCTCTGAATAAACAACGGAGCTCACAGCTCAGGACTTAAGCCCCAATAAAATATAGACTGTCTCCTCAAGTAGCTCCCTGACCCCCATAGATCCAAAGAGTCGCCTCATAAAGGAGAGAATGGACTGACAGTAGGCGAGCATCCGTCTGCGACAAAGTGGAAGAGGAAACTGGCAGCAACTCTTACTGTTCTGCAGCTGCTGCAGGTGATCCCCAGGCAAGCAGGGCACGGAGAGGACCTCAGCAGTCCTACAGCAGAGGGGCCAGACTGTTAGAAGTAAAGTATTAAAAAAAAAAAAAAAAAGAAGTAACTTCAGCATCCACGAACTAGAAGCTCACTCAGAGACCCAATCTGAAAGACAGTAACGACAAAGACAACAGGTGGATAAACCACAAAAATGGGAAGAAACCAGTGCAAAAAGGATGAAAACTCCCGAAACCAGAACACCTCTCCTCCTAAAAGGGATCACAACTCCTCACCAGCAAGGGAACCAGATCGGATGCAGAAGGAGGGTGAAGAAATGACAGAATCAGACTTCAGAAGGTGGGTAGTAAGAAACTACAGTGAGCTAAAAGAACATGTTCTAACCCAACGCAAAGAAACTAGGAACATTGAAAAAAGATTGGACGAAATGCTAACGAGAATGGATAGCATAGAGAGGAATATAAGTGAATTGATGTAGCTGAAAAACACAACACGAGAACTTCGTGAAGCATGCACAAGCTTCAACAGCTGAATTGACCAAGCAGAAGAAAGGATATCAGAGGTCGAAGATCAACTCAATGAAATAAAAAGAGAAGACAAGAACAGAGGAAAAATCACAAAAAGGAATGAACAAAATCTTCAAGAAATGTGGGACTATGTGAAAAGACCTAATCTACGTTTGATAGGTGTACCTGAATGTGATGAAGAGAATGAATCCAGGCTTGAAAATATTCTTCAGGATATTATCCAGGAAAACTTCCCCAACCTAGCAAGGCAGACCAATATTCAAATCCAGGAAATACAGAGAACACCACAAAGATATTCTTCAAGAAGAGCAACCCCAAGGCACATAATCGTCAGATTCACGAGGGTTGAAATGAAAGAGAAAATGCTAAGGGCAGCCAGAGAGAGGTTGGGTTACCTACAAAGGGAAGCCCATTAGACTCACAGCAGATCTCTCAGCAGAAACCCTACAAGCCAGAAGAGATTGGGGGCCAATATTCAACATCCTTAAAGAAAAGAACTTTCAACCCAGAATCTCCTATCCAGCCAAACTAAGCTTCATAAGTGAAGGAAAAATAAAATCCTTTGTGAACAAGCAAGCACTCAGAGATTTCATCACCACCGAACCTGCTCTACAAGAACTCCTGAAAGAGGCTCTATGCATATAAAGGAACAACCAGTACCAGCCACTAAAAAAACACACCAAATGGTAAAAGAGCATCAACACAATCAAGAAGCTGCATCAACTAACCAACAAAACAGACAGGTAGCTTCAAAATGACAGCATCAAATTCACACATAACAATACTATCCCTAAATGTAAATGGACTAAATGCCCAAATCAAAAGACACAGACTGGCAAATTGGATAAAAAGCCAAAACCCATCAGTGTGCTGTATCTCGGAAACCCATCTTACATGCAAAGATACACAAAGGCTCAAAATAAAGGGATGGAGGAAGATCTACCAAGCAAATGGGAGCAAAAAAAAGCAGGAGTTGCAATTCTCATCTCTGACAAAATAGACTTTAAAGCAACAAAGATCAAAAGAGGCAAAGAAGGACATTACATAATGGTAAAAGGATCAATGCAACAAGAAGAGCTAACGATCATAAATTTATACGCACCCAATACAGGAGCACCCGGATGCATAAGGCAAGTTCTTAATGATTTACAAAGAGACTTAGACTCCCACAAAATAATAGTGGGAGACTTTAACACCCCATTGTCAATATTAGACAGATCAACCAGACAGAAAATCAACAAGGATATCCAGGACCTGAACTCAGACCTGGGACAAGCAAACATAATAGACATTTACAGAACTCTCCACACCAAATCCACAGAATATACATTCTTCTCAGCACCACATCACCCCTACTCTAAACTTGACCACACAATTGGCAATAAATCACTCCTGAGCAAATGCAAAAGAATGGAAATAATAACAAACAGTCTCTCAGACCACAGTGCAATCGAGTTAGAACTCAGAATGCAGAAACGAACTCAGAACCACACAGCTTCACAGAAACTGAACAACTTGCTCTTGAATGTTGACTGGATAAACAATGAAATGAAGGCAGAAATAAAGATGTTCTTCGAAACCAATGAGAATGAAAACACAACATACCATAATCTCTGGGACACATTTAAAGCAGTCTCTAGAGGAAAATATATAGCAATGAGTGCCCACATGAGAAGAAAAGAGAGATCTAAAATCGACACCCTATCATCAAAATTGAAAGAGCTAGAGGAGCAAGATCAAAAAAACTCAAAACCTAGCAAAAGACAGGAAATAACAAAGATCAGAGCAGAACTGAAGGAAATAGAGACACAAAAAACTCTTCAAAAAATCAATAAATCAAGGAGCTCGTTTTTCAAAAAGATCAACAAAATAGACCACTAGCCAGATTAATAAAAAAGAAAAGAGAGAATAACCAAATTGATGCAATAAAAAACGATAAAGGGGATATCACCACAGATTCCACAGAAATCCAAACCATCATCAGAGATTATTACAAACAACTCTATGCACATAAACTAGTAAATCTGGAAGAAATGGATAAATTCCTGGACACCTGCATCCTCCCAAGCCTAAACCCGGAAGAAGCCGAAACCCTGAATAGACCAATTACAAGGTCTGAAGCAGAGGCAGCAATTAAGAGCCTACCACCCAAAAAAAGCCCAGGTCCAGATGGGTTCACAGCCGAATTCTACCAGACATACAAAGAGGAGCTGATACCATTCCTTCTGACACTATTCCAGACAATCCAAAAAGAGGGAATCCTTCCCAAATCATTTTATGAGACAAACATCATCCTGATACTACCAAAACGCGGCAGAGACTCAACAAGAAAAGAAAATTTCAGGCCAATATCCCATGATGAACATAGATGCAAAAATCTTCAATAAAATACTGGCAAACCGATTGCAAAAGCATATCAAAAAGCTCATCCACCATGATCAAGTAGGATTCATCCTGGGGATGCAAGGCTGGTTCAACATACGCAAGTCCATAAATGTAATTCACCACATAAACAGAACCAAAGACAAAAACCACATGATTATCTCAATTGATGCAGAGAAGCTCTTTGACAAAATTCAACAGCGCTTTATGCTAAAAACCCTCAATAAACTAAGTATTGATGGAACGTATCTCAAAACAATAAAAGCTATTTACAACAAACCAACAGCCAATATCATACTGAATGGGCAAAAACTGGAAGCATTCCCTTTGAAATCTGGCACTAGACAAGGGTGCCCTCTCTCACCACTCCTATTCAATATAGTACTGGAAGTTCTAGCCAGAGCAATCAGGCAAAAAAAAAAAAAAAGAAATAAAGGGTATTCAAATTGGAAAGGAGGAAATCAAATTGTCTCTATTTGCAGATGACATGATTGTATATCTGGAAGACCCCATCATCTCAGCCCCAAATCTCCTGAAACTGATAAACAACTTCAGCAAAGTCTCAGGATACAAAATCAACGTGCAAAAATCACAAGCATTCCTATACACCAGTAACAGACTTAAATAGAGCCAAATCAAGAACGAACTGCCATTCATAATTGCTGCAAAGAGAATAAAATACCTAGGAATACAACTAACAAGGAACGTAAAGGACCTCTTCAAGGAGAACTACAAGCCACTGCTCAATGAAATAAGAGAGGACACAAACAGATGGAGAAACATTCTATGTTCATGGTTAGGAAGAATCAACATCCTGAAAATGGCCATACTGCCCAAAGTAATTTACAGATTCAACGCTCTTCCCATCAAACTACCAATGACCTTCTTCACAGAACTGGAAAAAAACACCTTAAACTTCATATGGAACCAAAAGAAAGCCTGCAGAGCCAAGTCAATTCTAAGCAAAAAGAACAAAGCAGAAGGCATCACACTACCGGACTTCAAACTATACTACAAGGCTACAGTAATCAAAACAGCATGGTACTGGTACCAAAACAGAGATATAGACCAATGGAACAGAACAGAGGCCTCAGAGGAAATACAACATACCCACAACCATCTGATCTTCGACAAACCTGACAAAAACAAGCAAAGGGGAAAGGACTCTCTGTTTAATAAATGGTGTTGGGAAAACTGGCTAGCCATGTGCAGAAAGCAGAAACAGGACCCCTTCCTGACACCTTACACCAAAATTAACTCCAGATGGATTAAAGACTTAAACATCAGACCTAACACCAGAAAAACCCTAGAAGAAAATCTAGGCAAAACCATTCAGGACATAGGTGTAGGCAAGGACTTCATGACCAAAATGCCAAAAGCAATGGCAATAAAAGACAAAATAGACAAATGGGACCTAATCAAACTCCACAGCTTCTGCACGGCAAAAGAAACAGTCAGTAGAATGAATCAGCAACCAACAGAATGGGAAAAAATTTTTGCAGTCTACCCATCTGACAAGAGGCTGATATCCAGAATTTACAAAGAAGTAAAACAGATCTACAAGAAAAAAACAAACAAGCCCATTCAAAAATGGGTGAAGGATATGAACAGATACTTTACAAAAGAAGACATACAGGAGGCCAACAAACATATGAAAAACTGCTCATCATCACTGGTCATCAGAGAAATGCAAATCAAAACCACATTGAGATACCATCTCACACCAGTTAGAATGGCGATCATTAAAAAATCTGGAAACAACAGATGCTGGAGAGGATGTGGAGAAATAGGAACACTTTTACACTGTTGGTGGGAACGTAAATTAATTCAACCATTGTGGAAGACAGTGTGGCGATTCCTCAAGGATTCAAAAAAAGAAATCCCATTTGACTCAGCAATCCCATAACTGGGTAAATATCCAAAGGATTATAAATCATTCTACCATAAGGACACGTGCACACAAATGTTCATTACAGCACTGTTTACAATAGCAAAGACCTGGAACCAACCCAAATGCCCAACGATGATAGACTGGATAGGGAAAATGTGGGACATATACACCATAGAATATTATGCAGCCATAAAAAACAATGAGTTCACGTCCTTTGTAGGGACATGGATGAACCTGGAAACCATCATTCTCAGCAAACTGGCACAAGAGCCAAAAATCAAACACCGCATATTCTCCCTCATAGGCGGGTGTTGAACAACGAGAACACATGGACACAGGGAGGGGAGCACTACACACTGGGGTCCGTAGGGGGTAAATGGGGGAGGGAAAGGGGGGAGGGAAGGTGGGAAGATAGCATGGGGAGAAATGACAGATACAGGCGAGGGGACGGAAGGCAGAAAACCACACTGCCTAGTGTGTACCTATGCAACAATCTTGCATGTTCCTCACATGTAACCCAAAACCGAAAATCAAATAAAAATAAATAAATAAATAAATAAATAAATAGAGTCAATCCAAAACCATAGGTGTATTCAAGTCCAGATTGACAAGTAAAATCAAGAAACCAGGCACTGAGCTGGAAGAGGGATCTTTTTCCAGTGGACCTTAAGGCCCACATAAATCCCTGTGAAGAAATCAGGAAACAGAGACAGAAAGGGACTCACCTAAGGCTTGTCACTTGAAAGCGCATTGCTGACTGACTGGCAGAGGGCTGGAAATCAAATCCAAATCTTCAGACCTGTAATTTCACAGCATGCACTACCTCCTCCAGGCCCAATGTTACACTTCAATGGATAAACGAGAGCTTGACTGGAATAAAGTCAACATGAAAAGACATTAGATTCCATCGGACCAGTCTTTGGCCCTTTGTCTCTAAGGAGAATGAGCCTGGTTCAAATTCTCACTTTGTTTCTAACCTGAGAGATCTGGCCTCAGTGGTCAATGGGAAATGGGCCGGTTTCAATCACCAACCTCTCACTCATCATAAAGAAAAATTTCTTCAAAAATACATGAATTGTGTTTTCAGGAGTGCTAGGCTTTATCCATGGTTCTGAGTAACATGCTACCACAGGAAGAAAGATTTGCTGCTCAGGAATGGAGACAGAAACACAGAGACACACACACAGGGTGATACAAAAAAACACACAAACACAGGCCTCACATACAACTGGTAGTGTTAAGACAAATACTTAGTGGTATGAGGTGGGCTTTGAACCCATCCATGCTCCAAAGAAAGACACACCTTTCGCTAATTCACACGTCCATTCTCATAGGAAATGTGAAAAATTCTATCAGACATGGCTCATGATGACAGGGACCACTCTCATTTCACCCTCAGAGGCAGACAAGAGGACTGCAAAGGACTGCAAAGGAAACAGGTGTCATCCCTGTTAACTGAAAAGGACAACCATTTCCCCTTGGACACAAAGTCACCGCAAAAGTAGCTTTTTCTTTGAGGAGGACACGACTTTTTCAAAATACACAGCTAAAATGATCCCCGCTTTAAATGCTTAAGGCGGGGACCGTTTTAGCTGTGCATTCTGAAAAACTGGTCTAGCATTCAAAGCACGCACAGTTTTAGCTGTGTATTTTAAAAAAGTTGTCTCTAAGTGCCATAGCTCATGAAGTCAAAACGAGTGATCGGTGTCTCCTTGAGTTGAGCATTCTTTTAGTGAGAAAGGATTAAGTTCTATTTCAATTCTGGAAAACTGCGTCTCATCTTGTCAATCAACTGTCAATTTTGAGTGTTAACTTCTAGGAAATATAAAAGGGTCAATCCAAAACCATAGGGGTACTCAAGTCCAGATTGACAAGTAAAATCAAGAAAACAGGCACTGAGCTGGAAGAGGGATCTTTTCCCAGTGGGCCTTAAGGCCCACATAAATCCCTGTGAAGAAATCAGGAAACAGAGACAAAAAGGGATTCGTCTAAGGCTTGTCACTTCAAAGTGCCTGGCAGACTGACTGGCCGAGGGCTGGAAGTCAAATACAAATCTTCGGACCTGTAATTCCACAGGGTGCACCACCTCCCCCAGGCCCAATGTGACACTTCAATGGCTTAACAAGAGCTTGACTGGATTGATGTCAACATGAAAAGACATTAGATTCCATCGGACCTGTCTTTGGCCCCTTGTCTCTAAGGAGAATGTGCCTGGTTCAAATTCTCACTTTGCTTCTAACCTGAGAGATCTGGCCTCAGGGATCAATGGGAAAAGAGCTGGTTTCAATCACCACCCTGTCACTCATCATCAGGAAAAATTTCTTCAAACATACACGGATTGTGTTTTCAGGAGTGCTGGGCTTTATCCACGGTTCTGAGTAACATGTTACCACATCAAGAAAGATTTGCTGCTCAGGAATGGAGACAGAAATACCAACACACACATTGACACAAAAAAACACACAAACACAGGCCTCACACACAACTGGTAGTGTTCAGGCAAACACTTAGTGGTATGAGGTGGGCTATGTACCCGTCCATGCTCCAAAGAAAGACACACCTTTCACTATTTCACCCGTCTATTCTCAGGAAATGTGAAAAATTCTTTATGACATGGCTCATGATGACAGGGACCACTCTCATTTCACCCTCAGAGGCAGACAAGAGGACTGCAAAGGACTCAGGTGTCATCCCTGCTGACTGAAAAGGACTCCCATTTCCCCTCGAACCCAAAGTCACAGCAAAAGTAGCTTTCTCTTTGAAGAGCACTCAACTTTTTAAAAAATACACAGCTAAAACTGTCCCCGCAAGCACTTAAATCATGGACAGTTTTAGCTGTGTATTCTGAAATCTTGTCTAGCATTCAAAGCATCGACAGTTTTAGCTGTGTATTTTCAAAAAGCTGTCTCTAAGTCCCATAGCTCATGAAGTCAAAACGAGTGATCTGTGTCCCCTTGAGTTGAGCATTCTTTTAGTAAGAAAGGATTAAGTTCTATTTGAATTCTGGAAAACTGCTTCTCGTCTTGTCAATCAACTGTCAATTTTGTGTGTTAATTTCTAGGAGAGGTAATAGAGTCAATCCAAAACCATAGGTGTATTCAAGTCCAGATTCACTAGTAAAATCAAGAAACCAGGCACTAGTTGGAACAGAGATCTTTTCCCCATGCGCCTTAAGGCCCACATAAATCCCTGTGAAGAAAGGCTTGTCACTTGAAAGTGCGTTGGTGACTGACTATCAGATGGCTGGAAATCTAATACAAATCTTCAGACCTCTAATTACACAGGGTGCACTGCCTCCCCCAGGCCCAATGTGACACTTCAATGGCATAACGAGCGCTTCACTGGAGTGAAGTCAATATGAAAAGACATTAGATTCCATTGGCCCAGTCTTTGGCCCCTTGTCTCTAAGGAGAATGTGTCTGGTTCAAATTCTCACTTTGCTTCTAAGCTTAGAGATCTGTCCTCAGTGGTCAATGGGAAATGATCTGGTTTCAATCACCACCCTCTCACTCATCATCAAGAAAAATTTCTTCAAACATACATGGATTGTGTTTTCAGGAGTGCTGGGCTTTATCCACGGTTCTGAGTAAACATGCTACCAGAGGAAGAAAGATTTGCTGCTCAGGATTGGAGAAACACACACACACACACACACACACACAGTGACACAAAAAACACACAAACACAGGTCTCAAACACAACTGGTAGTGTTCAGCCAAATACTTAGTGGTATGAGGTGGGCTTTGAACCCGTCTATGCTCCAAAGGAAGACACATTTTTCGCTAATTCACACGTCCATTCTCATAAGAAATTTGAATAATTCTTTCAGACATGGCTCATGATGACAAGGACCACTCTTGTTTCACCCTCAGAGGAAGACAAGAGGACTATAAATGACTCAGGTGTCATCCCTGCTGACTGAAAATGACTCCCATTTTTCCTCGGACCCAAAGTCACAGCAAAAGCAGCTTTTTCTTTGAAGAGCACACAACGTTTTCCAAATACACAGCTAAAACTGCCCTCAATTTAAATGATAAAGCACTGATAGCTAAAGCACTTAAAGCGAGCACTGTTTTAGCCCTGCATTCTGAAAAACTTGTCTAGCACTTATGGCACCAACAGCTGTAGCTGTGTATTTTCAAAATTTGCCTCTGAGTGGCATGGCTCATGAAATCAAAATGAGTGATCTATGTCCCGTTGAGTTGAGCATTCTTTTATTAATAAAACATCAAGTTATATTTTATTTCTTTAAACTGATTCTCATCTTTTCAATGTCCTGTCAATTTTGTGTGTCAATTTCCAGTACAGGTAATAACATTAGTCCAAATCCATAGGTTTATGAAAGTTCAGATTGATAAATTTACTCAACAATCCAGGCGCTCAGCTGGAAAAGGGATCGTTTCTCTGAGGGCATTACGGCCCACATAAGTCTCTGTGCAGAAATCAAGAAACGGTGACAGAAAGTGTCTCACCTAAGGCTTGTCACTTGAAAGTCAGTGACTCACTGACTGACACAGGGCTGGAAATCAAAGCCAAATATCTGGACCTCTAATTGCAGAGGGTGTACTCTCCCCCCTGGCCCAAATTCACAGGTAGATGGCTTAACAAGAGCTTTACTGGATTGAAGTCAACACTAAAAGATATTAGATTTCATCTGAACTTTCTTTGGCCTCTTGGGTCTAATGAAATTTTGCCCAGTTCTAATTTTAACTTTGGTTGTAACCTGGGATACATTGACTTTCAGCCTGAAACTCTTGAAAAGCATTGATTACCTTAGGAGTTTCTGCTCCAAAGGAAGAGTCAAGAAACCTCTTCAGCAATGGTGACCTGGACTCAGTAGCAAATGGGAAATGAGCCACCCTCTCACCAATCATCAACAGAAACTTCTTGTAACATACTCGTAAAGTGTTTTTAGTAGGGCTGGGGTTTTCCAAGATTCTGAATAAAATGCTACCACTGGAAGAAAGATTTGCTGCTGAGTCCTGGAGGCAGAGAAACACACACACACACATGCACACATAAACACCACACACACAGGATAGACACATGTCTGGTAGTGTCCAGCCAAATACTTAGTAGTAAGAGGAGGGCTATGAACCCATCCATGCTCCAAAGGATGGGACACGTTTTCCCAATTCACATGTCCATTCTCCCGTCTTCTCCCCTTACAGTGCTACCACCTCAATCCGATCAATTTTTACATAGAGCACAATTAGGCAGGGCTATCAGGTTACAGGATTGTCAGTGATACTCTCAGTATAAACAACCGCACCATCAGAGAACGCACTTTCATATAAAATGTGATAAATTCTTTTAGACATGGCTCATGATGACTTTGGCCACATCATCAAGACAGCAGCTCTGCTATCCATCGAGCCTACCTGTGTACTTGGCCACATCCCATAGCGCCTCACACTCTCATTTCACCTTCAGAGGCAGACAAGTGGACTGCAAAGGACTCATGTGTCTCCCGTGCTCTCTGAAAAGAACTCCCATGTCTCCTGGGGAACAAACGTAACAACAAAAGTAGCTTTTCATTTGTAGAACACTCCACTCTCTCAAAATACACAGTGGAAACTGAATATTTTAGCTGTGTATTTTCAAAACGTTGACTCTAAGTGCTATAGATGATGAAGTTAGCTTGAGTGATCTGTGTCCATTTGAATTGAGCATTCTTTTAGTAATAAAGGATTCGGTTATTTTTTAATTCTTGAGACATGATTCTGATTCTTGTCAATCAAATGTGAGTTTTCTGTGTTAATTTCTAGCAGAGGTAAAAGAGTTAATCAAGAATCATAGGTGTATGAAAGTCCAGATTTACAAGTGTACTCAAAAATCCAGGCACTGGGCTGGAAGAGGGATTGGTTCTCAATGGGCTTGCCAATTGAAAGTGAGTGTCTGACTGACTGGCAGTGGGTTGGAAATCAAATCCAAATGGCCTGACCTCTAATTTCAGAGGGTGCACTGCCTCTCCAAGGCTCAATTTTACAGTAAATGAATTAACAAGGGCTTTACTGAATTGAATTCAACATTAAAAGATATTCAATTCCATCATGCTACCACAGAAAGAAGGAGGTGCTGCTCAAGCCTGGAGACAGACACACATACAAACACACACACACACACACAGTCTAGACACACAACTGGTAGTGTTCAGTGAAATATTTAGTAGTATGAGGAGGGCTTTGAACCCATCCGTGCTCCAAAGGGAGATACACGTTTCCCTAGTTCACACGTACATCCTTCCCCCTTCTCGACCAACACTGGCTTCTCCTCAAGCACACGCATTATTAGGTAGAAAAAAATAGGCAGGGCTATCAGGTTAAAGCATCTTCAATGATGCTCTCATTAAAAACAACAGCACAGTCAAACAGAGAGCATGCTTGCATATGATATGTGATTAATTCTTTCAGACATGGCTCATGATGACTGGGGACACACCAACAAAAAGAAGCTCTGCTTTGCTGCTAGCCTAGCTTTGGGCCTGGCCACCTCCCAAAGTGCTTCACACTCTCATTTCACCCTCACAGGCAGCCAAGAGGCCTGCAAAGGACTCATGTGTCTCCTATGCTCTCTGCAAACAGCTCCAATTTCTCCTGGGGACCATAAGTTACAACAGAAGTGGCTTTTTATTTGTAGAGCACACAACTTTTTCAAAATATTTTGAAAAACTTGTCTAGCACTTTAAGCAGGGACAGTTTTAGCTGCATATTTTGAAAAAGTTGTCTCTAAGTCCGATAGCAAATGCAGTCAAAATGAGTGATCTGTGTCCACTTGAGTTGAGCATTCTTTTAGTAATAAAGGATTCCGTTTTACTTGAATTCTTTAGAACTGATTCTCATTCTTGTAAATCCATTGCGAATATTTTGTATTAATTTCTAGCAGAGGTAATAGAGTTAATCCAAAACCATAGGCGTATTCAAGTCCAGATTGACAGGTATACTCAACAAACCAGGCACTGAGCTGGAAAAGGGATTGTTTCCCAGTGGGCCTTAAGGCCCACATAATACTCTTTGCCAAAATTGAGAAACGGAGACAGAAAGTGACTCGCCAAAAGATTGTCACTTGAAAGTGAGTGGCTGACTGACTGGCAGAGGGCTGGAAATCAAATCCAAATCTCCCGACCTCTAATTTCAGAGGGTGCACTGCCTGCCCAAGGTTCAATTTCACAGGTAAATGGCTTAACGAGAGCTTTACTGGATTGAAGTCAACATTAAAAGACATTAGATTTCATCGGAACTCTCTTTGGCCCCTTGTCTCTAATGAGAATTTGCCCGTTTCAAATTTTAACACTGTGTCTAACTTGAGAGATCCTGACTTTCAGCCTGAAACTCTTGAAAAGGATTGATTAACTTAGGAGTTCCTGCTACAAAGGAAGATTCAAGAACCCGCTTCAGCAAAGGTGACCTGAACTCAGTGGTAAATGGGAAATGAGCTGGTTTCAATCACTACCCTCTCACCAATCATCAACATAAACTTCTCATAACAGACATGTATTGTGTTTTTAGGAGGGCGGGGGTTATCCAAGTTTCTGAATAACATGCTACCACAGGAAGAAGAATTTGCTGCTCAGGCCTGGAGACAGACAGACAGACACACACACACACTGCCTAGACACACGACTGGTAGTGTCCAGCCAAACACTCAGTAGTAAGAGGAGGGTTTTGAACCCATCCATGCTTTAAAGGAAGAGTCACCTTTTCCCAATTCACAGGACCATTCTCCTTTCTTTTCCCCCTATGGTGCCTCCTCCTCAAGCCAATAAATTTTTACATTTAGCACAATTAGGTAGGGCTATCAGGTTACAGCATTGTCAATGATACTCTCATTAAAAACAACAGCACAGTCAAACAGAGAACACGCTTTCATATGAAATGTGATGAATTCTTTCAGACATGGCTCATGATGATTTTGGCCACATCATCAAGACAGCAGCTCTGCTATCCAGCGAGCCTACCTGTGTACTTGGCCACCTCCCATAGTGCTTCACACTCTCATTTCACCTTCAGAGGCAGACAAATGGACTGCAAAGGACTCATGTGTCTCCCGTGTTCCCTGAAAAGTACTCCCATTTCTCCTGGGGAACAAAAGTAACAACAAAAGTAGCTTTTTGTTTGTAGAACACACCACTTTTTCAAAATACACAGCTAAAACTGTCTGTTTTAGCTGTGCATTTTCCAAAAGTTGGCTCTAAGTGCTATAGGTGATGAAGTTAGAATGAGTGATCTGTGTCCACTTGAGTTGAGCATTCTTTTAGTAATAAAGGATTCAGTTATTTTTTAATTCTTGAGACATGATTCTCATTCTTGTCAATCATATGTGAATGTTCTGTGTTAATTCCTAGCAGAGGTAAAAGAGTTAATCATAAACCATAGGTGTATGAACGTCCTGATTGACAAGTATACTCAACAAACAAGCAAACAACTCACAAGCAAGGGAACAAATCACGTTGGAGAATGAGTTTAATGAACTGACAGAAGCAGGCTTCAGAAGGTGGGTAATAACAATCTTCTCCGAGCTAAAGAAACTTGTTCTAATCCAATGCAAAGAAATTTAAAACCTTGAAAAAAAGGTTTGACAAAATTCTAACTAGAATAACCAGCTTAGAGAAGAACATAAACGACTTAATGGAACTGAAAAACACAGCAGGAGAACTTCACAAAGCACACGCCAGTTTTAGTAGTTTAATCAAAAAAGTGGAAGAAGGAATATCAGAAATTGAAGATCAACTCAATGAAATAAAATGAGAAGGCCACATTAGAGGAAAAAAAGAGTGAAAAGAAATGAATAAAGACTACAAGACCTATGGGATTATGTGAAGAAACCAAATCTATGCATGATCGACGTACCTGAATGTGACAGGGAGAATGAATCCGAGCTGGAAAACGCACTTCAGAATATTATCCAAGAGAACTTCCCCAACCTCGCAAGGCAAGCTGACATTCAAATTCTGGAAATACAGAGAACACCACAAAGATATTTCTCAAAAAGAGCAACCCCAAGGCACATAATCATCAGATTGACTGGGGTTGAAATGAAGGAAAAAATGTTAAGGGCAGCTAGAAAGAGGAAGGTTGGGTCACCAACAAACGGAAGCCCATTAGACTTACAGTGGATCTCTCAGCAGAAACCCTACAGGCCGGAAGAGAGTGGGGGCCAATATTCAATATCCTTAAAGAAAAGAACTTTCAACCCAGAATTTCATATCCAGTCAAACTAAGCTTCATAAGTGAAGGAGAAATAAAATCCTTTACAGACAAGCGACTGCTGAGAGATTTTATCACCACCAGACCTGCCTTACAAGAGTTCCTGAAAGATGCACTAAACACGGAAAGGAACAACCACTACCAGCCACTACAAAAACGTATCCAAAGGTAAAGACCAAGGACATAATGAAGAAACTGCATCAACTAACGGGCAAAACCACCAACCAGTGACAAAATGGCAGGATCAAATTCACACATATCAATATTAATGTTAAATATAAATGGTCTAAATGCACCCATTGAAAGACACAGACAAACTGGATAAAAAGTCAAGATCCTTTGTTGTGCTGTACTCAGGAGACCCATCTCATGTGCAAATACACACATAGACTCAAAATAAAGGGATGGAAGAAGATTTACCAAACAAATGGAGAGCAAAAAGAAGCAGGGGTTGCAATCCTGGTCTGATAAAATGGACTTTCAACCAACAAAGATCAAAAGAGACAAGGTCTTTTACATAACGGTAAAAGGATCAATGCAAGAAGGGCTAGGTATCCTAAATATGTATGCACCCAATACAGAAGCACCCAGATACATAAAGCATATCACTCCTTCTAAAACTCTTTGAAACAATACAAAAAGAAGGAATACTCCCCTTTTTTAATTGCATTTTAGGTTTTGGGGTACATGTGAAGAACATGCAAGATTGTTGCATAGGTACAACATGGCAGTGTGATTTGCTGCCTTCCTCCCCTTCACCTGTATCTGGCATTTCTCCCCATGCTATCTCTCCCCAACTACCCACCCCCTGCTGTCCCTCCCCTGTTTCTCCCCGACAGACCCCAGTGCATAGTGCTCCCCTCCCTGTGTCCATGTGTTCTCACTGTTCAACACCTGCCTATGCGTGAGAACATGCGGTGTTTTTAATGACCCACAAAGAGACTTAGACTCCCAAACAATAATAGTGGGAGACTAACATTCCACTGTCACTATTTGACAGATCAACAAGACAGAAAATCAACAAGGATATCCGGGACTTGAGTGCAGATCTGGACCAAGTGGACCTAACAGACATCTACAGAAATCTCCACCCCAAATCCACAGAATATATATTCCTCTCAGCACTGCATGATACCTAGTCTAAAACTGACCACATAATTGGAAGTAAGTCGCTCCTCAGCAAATGCAAAAGAACGAAAATCCTAACAATCTCTCAGAACACTGTGAAATCAAATTAGAAGTCAGGATTAAGAAAGTCACTCAAAACCACACAAGTACATGGAACCGGAACAATTTGCACCAGAACAGCAACAGGATAAACAATGAAATGAAGGCAGAAATAAAGATGTTCTTTGAAACCAATGAGAACGAAGACACGACATACCAAAATTTCTGAGACACATTTAAAGCAGTGACTACAAGAAAAATTATAGCAATAAATGCCCACATTGGAAGTGAGGAAAGATCTAAAATCGTCATCCTATCATCAAAATGGAAAGAGCTAGAGGAGCAAGATCAAAAAAATTCAAAACCTAGCAGAAGACAAGAAGTAACTAAGATCAGAGCAGAAGTGGAGATAGAGACAAAGAAAAACTCTTCAAGAAATCGGTAAATCAAGCAGCTGGTTTTTTTTTTTTTTTTTTTTGAGACGGAGTTTCGCTCTTGTTACCCAGGCTGGAGTGCAATGGCGCGATCTCGGCTCACCACAACCTCCGCCTCCTGGGTTCAGGCAATTCTCCTGCCTCAGCCTCCTGAGTAGCTGGGATTACAGGCACGCGCCACCATGCCCAGCTAATTTTTTGTATTTTTAGTAGAGACGGGGTTTCACCATGTTGACCAGGTTGGTCTTGATCTCTTGACCTCGTGATCCACCCGCCTCAGCCTCCCAAAGTGCTGGAATTACAGGCTTGAGCCACCGCGCCCGCCTAGGCAGCTGGTTTTTTGAAAAGATCAACAAAATAGACAAGATAGCCATACTAATGACATAGAAAAGAGAGAAGACTCAAATGGATGC
Organism: Saimiri boliviensis; assembly: GCF_048565385.1. Lineage (NCBI taxonomy): Eukaryota > Metazoa > Chordata > Mammalia > Primates > Cebidae > Saimiri > Saimiri boliviensis. The sequence continues at coordinate 62,809,119 of NC_133460.1, forward strand.
AATACAAAATGATAAAAAGGGTATCACCACCAATTCCAAAGAAATACAAACTACCATCAGAGATTACTACAAACAACTCTATGCATATAAACCAGTAAATCTGGAAGAAATGGATAAACTCCTGGACACTTACACCCTCCCAAGACTAAATCAAGAAGGAGTTAATCCCTTAATAGACCAACAATAAGGACTGAAGTTGAGGCAGTAATTAATAGCCTACCAACCAAGAAAGTCCAGGTCCAGATGGATTTACAGCAGAATTCTACCAGATGTACAAAGAGGAGTTCATATCACTCCTTCTAAAACGCTTCGAAACAATACAAAAAGAAGGAATACTCCCTAAAATATTTTACGAGACCATCATCATCCTCAGACAAAACCTGGCAGACATACAACTAAAAGAAAAAAATTCGGGCCAATATCCATGATGAACATTGATGCAAAAATCTTCAATAAAATACTGGCAAACTGAATCCAACAGCACATCAAGAAGCTTATCCATCACAATCAAGTAGGCTTCACCGTGGGGATGCAAGCCTGGTTCAGCATATGTAAATCTATAAATGTAATCCATCACATAAACAAAGAAAAAAAACACATCATCTCAAAGGATGCAGAGAAGGCCTTCAACAAACTTCTACAGCCCTTTATGCTAAAAAAAAAAAAAAAAAGAAAAACAAAAAAAACAAACAAACAAACAAAAAAAACACCTCTCAATAGACTAGGTATCAATGGAACACATTTCAAAATAAAAAAAGCTATTTATGACAAACCCACAGCCAACATCTAACTTAATGAGCAAAAACTGGAAGCATTCCCTTTGAAAACTGGCACTAGACAAAGGTGCTCTATCTCACCCTTTCTATTCAACATAGTATTGGAAATTCTAGCTAGAGCAATCAGGCAAGAAAACGATATAAAGGGTATTCAATTAAGAAAAAAAGAAGTTAAATTGTCTCTATTTGCAGATGACATGATTGTATATTTAGAAGATCCCATTGTCTCGGCCCAAAATCTCCTTAAGCTGATAAGCAACTTCAGCAAAGTCTCACAATAGAAAATCGATGTGCAAAAATCACAAGCATTCCTATACACCAGTAAAAGACAGAGAGCCAAATAATGAGTAAATTCCCATTTACGATTGTCACAAAGAAAATAAAATGCCTAGGAATACAACTAACAAAGGCTGTGAAGGACCTCTTCAAGCAGGATTACAAACACTACTCAAGGAAATAAGAGAGGACACAAACAGATGGAAAAACATTCCATGCTTATGGTCAGGAAAAATCGGTATCGTTAAAATGGCCCTACTTTCCAAAGTAATTTATAGATTCAGTGCTATCCCCATCAAGCTACCACTGACCTTCTTCACAGAACTAGAAACAAACAAACAAACAAACAAAAAAACACTTTAAACTTCATATATAACCAAAAAAAAAAAAAAAAAAGAGCCCATAAAACGACAATCATAAGCAAAATAAACAAAGCTGGAAGCATCACGCTACCTGACTTCAAACCATTCTCAAAGCTACAGTAATCAAAACAGCATGGTACTGGTACCAAAAATGAGATATAGAGCAATGGAACAGAACCAAGACCTCAGAAGTAACGCCACACATCTACAACCATCTAATCTTTGACAAACTTGACAAAAACAAGCAATGGGGAAAGGATTCCATGTTTAATGAATGGTGTTGGGAAAACTGGCTAGCCATGCGCAGAAAACTGAATTCCAGTTAGATTAAAGATTTAAACATAAGACCTAACACCATAAAAACCCTAGAAGAAAGCCTAAGCAAAGCCATTCAGGACATAGGCACAGGCAAGGACTTCATGACTAAGACATCAGAAGTACGGACAACAAAAGCCAAAATTGACAAATGGGATCTAATTAAACTGAAGAGTCTCTGCATAGCAAAAGAAACAATCACTAGGGTGAATTGGCAACCAACAGAATGGGAAAGGAATTTTGCAACCTACCCATCTGACAAAGGACTGCTATCCAGAATCTACAAAGAACTAAAACAGGTTTACAAGAAAAAACGAACCTATTCAAAAGTGGACAAAGGATATAAACAGACACCTTTCAAAAGAAGACATAGATGAGACTAATAAATACATGAAAAAATGCTCATCATCTCTGGTCATTAGAGAAATGCAAATCAAAACTACACTGAGATACCATTTCAGGCCAGTTAGAATGGTGATCATTAAAAAATCTGGAGACAACAGATCCTGGAGAGGATGTGGAGAAATAGGAACACTTTTACACTGTTGGTGGGAGTGTAAATTCGTTCAACCATTGTGTAAAACAGTATGGCAATTCCTAAAGGATCTAGAAATCGAAATTCATTTTGACCCAGCAATCCCATTATTGAGTATATGCCCAAAGGATTATAAATCATTCTATTATAAATACCCATGCACGCATATGTTCATGGATGAATCTGGAAACCATCATTCTCAGCAAACTGACACAAGAACAGAAAACCAAACACCACATGTTCTCACTCACAGGTGGGTGATGAACAATAAGCACACATGGGCACAGGAGGGGAACATCACACACTGGGTTCTGTTGGGGGGTGCAGACTTAGGGGAGGGACAGCAGGGAGTGGGGAGGCTGGGTAGGCATAACATTGGGAGAAATGCCTGATGTGGGTGATGGGGAGATGGGGGCAGCAAACCACCATGGCACGTGTGCACCTTTACAACAATCCTGCAAGATCTGTACATGTAACCCAGAACTTAAAGTACAATAAAATAAATAAATAAATAAAATAGGGATCAATGCAGAGCAAAAAAGACTTGTTTTCAAAGGTAAAACACATTTTTTATAGAAAAGATAGAAACCAAACACTGATTTGTGAAAATAATCCATAATTCAGACATGTTATTGATCGATAAATATCTGAAAAATAAGGTACAAAAAAGTGAGTTACAGGGAATATTAAAATCTGAAAATTATTGTGCATTTAGCAATAGGACAGTACCACAGGGGCAAAGGAATCTCAAAGGCCCCCTATAATCTAACATAAGCTAGCTGAGTTCATCTTGTTCTCAAATTGGACCTTCGACTCCAGCTTATGTGGCCCACTTCCCTATACTCTGAATACAACTTGCTCATTCATACATCTTTGCCTTTGGTGACACCTTTTGATGTTCATGGAAAAATCCTCTAATTCCTAAATCATATGCCTCCATTAAAATCCCTCCCTAGATACACCTTTTCCTCACAGTGTTCCCTAGATAACAATACTATTCTTGCAGAATTTAGAGAGGTCTCACTTAGATAAGATCAAGAAACAGTCCCGGACCTGCCACGTTCTCACACAAATATGTGTTACCATGAAATGACTCTCTCACTGTACCACACTTGTTTATTGTGCCCTGCCAAATTAGATCATAAACTATTCTGGAGTAAGAATGGTGTCCATTGTTCTCTTTGTTCCAAATCACCTGGTTGAATAAGAGGTTAATAAATGGTCATATACTTGCTATTTTAGACCTAAAAAAATTCTTCCTAAAAAAACAAATTACTTAAAACAATTACTACAAAAGCAAGAGAAGAGGTTAATCTTCCTAATGTCTTTAATTTCAGTGGCCTAGGTAATTACTATTCTCTTCAAGTTTAAGTGCAATTCTTCGGAAGAGGTCGGAGGAAAGACGAGTGAGGAGAATGCAATTTTTTTTTTTTTTTTTTTTTTTTTTTTTTTTTTTTTTTTTTTGAGACGGAGTTTCGCTCTTGTTACCCAGGCTGGAGTGCAATGGTGCGATCTCGGCTCACCACAACCTCCGCCTCCTGGGTTCAGGCAATTCTCCTGCCTCAGCCTCCTGAGTAGCTGAGATTACAGGCATGAGCCACCACGCCCAGCTAATTTTTTGTACTTTTAGTAGAGACGGGGTTTCACCATGTTGACCAGGATGGTCTCGATCTCTTGACCTCGTGATCCAACCGCATCGGCCTCCCAAAGTGCTGGGATTACAGGCTTGAGCCACCGCGCCCGGCGAGAATGCAATTTTTTAATGTTCTAAGTACTACTCAAGAAGCAAAGAAGCAGATGTCCTTCATTTCCATACAGACCAGAAATATGTGATGTAATAGGCTTCACACAGACCCAGAGAAAATTTGTTTATATGTGGGGAAGAATTTTTCACTGCACAGCTAACCACTGAAGCAAGCTTCTTAAAGGTAATTTCAAAAACCATGTAGACAACGATGTGTTTCAATTCGTTGGAACATTTTCCTACTATAGGAACAATCGCTTTCTTGACTCTCCTCCCCGTGCCCTAGATCCATCATGAACAAGTGTCTTTGGAAAAATCTTACATTTAGAAAGTTGGATAGTCTTACTGGAGTGAAAGAAATAGTTCTTACCATTTTTATCCACAAATAACATAAAAATGTAACAATGATTGCAAGTAGGTACTGAAGAAATAGAGATTACACTGCAGGTTTATAGAAGACACAAAGTCAAAGCAAAAGCAAGCAAAACGTCATCAAATGGAGAAGAAATTGTTCAGCCTTTCTCTTTTCTTGATCTGTACCTCTGAAGTTGGCATAAACCCTCATGTTTATTAGAAATGTCCTGAACAGGGAATCTTGAAGTAGGGATGTGTATCCTAGTCACTAATGGGATTATTTAATCTCCCTGAACCTCTGTTTTTCCGCCATTGATAAGATGAGAATGATAATTCTTATCTACCTATATAGGTGCAACCAGATGCTGTCATGAATATGAACATATTTGCTAAAGTAAAGTGAGCTATTACTGAAATGTATGATTATTATGGGAAATTTGGTGGGGAAAGTAGAATATGATTAGAATAGCATTTTACTATATTATTATTATTTTACTACAGCACAATTGCCGATTTTCCGTTTCATACTTGTTGAGCACCAGGTTTCCAGGGTAGAGAAATAAACAAAACAAATACTCCTGCAGTGATTGAAGGAAAGCAAACTCTTGTCAAATACATGTTTGTGCCTCAGTACAATACAGCTAACATTTCCTGAGTGCCGGCTAGACAACAAGTGCATGAATATTTTCATATAAACACTCAGAGCTTAATCTTTTTGCTTAAACTATTTTCTGACATGGAAAGAGCCCAGGTTTTCTTTTAAAAGGATAGAAAATTTAGAATGCTTAGTAAAAGTTATGATATCAAATTAATAGAAATTGACTCAGTTTTTACAACTTAAACTTTACAGTGCTTGAACTAAATCAATATCGATTGAATTCTTTTGAGAAAACTTCAACCCTTACTAGTGTTGCTTCCTTCAGGTTGGTTCAACAGAACTTTAATCCACCCAAATCATATGTGCTGCGCCTGGATGTGCCTCTGGAGAGCATCAAACTCTCCCTGTACACGAACAGCTTTTCACTCAATTTTTAAATCCCACTTCAATATCATAGAATTTTAGAATTACAAAAGGACCTTAGAGGTTAAAATCTTCCACTCATTCTAGGAGTCTTATAAAATATTCATGGACAATTTTGACCTGTCTTAAAGCTAGACTCCCTTCTATTATGTAAACATCTTAAAAAAAGGCATCATATTCTTTCATTAGGTAGCCCAAACGATTATTTCATTGGTAAAATATTAAGACAAAGTCCATATTCCTGGAACACATTTAATGCCTCAATTTTGAAAAAAAAAAAAAAAAAAGTCATTATTGTCCTCCATCAAAATTAGGTAGAACTGGAAAGTTTTTTACATTATTAGCTGGGCATAATGTATTTTTAGACCCTCAGAATAAAATACGTACATATTTGCTTTTTAACGCCTGAAATTATCATTAATGTTAGTAGTTTCCTCATCTCTTACATTATGTTAATACAGTATTTACTAATTAATTTACTCAAATATTTTACATTCTTAGTATGTGTCGTGTAGATTACCAGTCCATGAAAAAGATCAAAATTCAATTCTTTATTGTAATTCTTATGTGTTACACAGGGGTGACTCTCTTGCCTCTTCTGTAGCATCTCAGAGGCAATTCTCCATGCCCAACAATCGTCCCTCTCCTTCCATGTGTTACCCCAGACATATTTGGGGTTCATAAGCGGAGGACCACAACCCCTGGGCTACCTAAAATAAGCCCCTTACATGCACAGAAACGTTGGCCTGCAGGTTCGGTAGAATGTCCTTCTACCAGAGGACCCTGGATTCCAAAGGTGTTAAGCCATCTCCTGATGCACCTGGTAGAATTCTTTGCTGGCACTACAATTGTCTTTGGCTCTTACCTTCCTGAGCAGGGGTTCCTAACTCCCCAGGCCGTGGACTGAGACTGGTCTGCGGCCTGCTAGGAACTGGGCTGTACAGCAGGAGGTCAGTGGCAGGCAAGTGAGCATTACCACCTGAGACCTGCCTCCTGTTACATCAGCCAGCATTAGATTCTGACAGGAGCATAAACTCTGTCGTCAACTGTACATGTGAGGGATCTAGCTTGTGCACTCCTTATGAGAATCTAACTATTGCCTGATGATCTGAGGTGGAACAGTTTCATCCAAAAACGATCCCAACTGGTTTTGGGATAAAGCTGCCCAAGATGGAAACCAGTCTCTGCTGTCAAAAAGATTAGGGACAGCTCTTCCCAAGGACGGGACTTCCCAGTTGTGTTAGTCCATTTTGTATTGCTGTAAAGGAATATCTGAGACTGGGTAACTTATTCAGAAAAGAGGTTTCTTTGGCTCACAGTTCTGCGGGCAATACAAGCATGGCACCACCACCTGCTCAACTAGTGGTCAGACCTCTGGGAGCTTTTACTCGTGGTGGAAGGCAAAGGGGAAGCTGGTGTTTTATTGCAAGAGAACAGGGAGGTCCCAGACTCTTAACCAGCTAAACTAATAGAGCAATAAATCACCCATTTCCATGGGGAGGGCATCAAGCCATTCATGAGAGATCTGCTCCCATAACACAAACACCTCCCGCTAGACCCCACCTCCAACACTGGGTGAATCACGTGTCATCATGAGAGTCAGAAAAGACAAAACATCCAAACAATATCCCCAGTTCTCACACCTGTGCAGTGCCTCCAATCAGGGTCATACATAAAGCTGCTGGTGCTGTCATTCGGCCTCTGAAGTTTTTGTTGCACGTGGGTGTGTGCATATGCATATCAGTGGTAACTTCTCAAAGCAAGCCTGGGACTTATCGTCATTTAAGTTTGCATCATGGCCATACTCTTTACATTCCAGTTCCTGGAAGAAAATCCCATGAAACTAAAAACAACAAAGCTGGCCTCCATAGCCACCTCCCTTGTGGGAAATGAGTCATCTAAAATTCACAGGGAGGCATGTTTGGCATGGGATATAGAAATGATCCTTTTTAATGTAGTGCTTTTGGTAGAAAGAATACCCACACTTGGGACAAGCATATTATACGCCATGAAAAACATACAACTTTGTGGTACATATAACCTCCTCTGAGATGGAATTCAACATGTATTTTTGATTTTAACCTTCAGACTCAGTACACAAACCCTGTCCAACTCAACTAGACTCCGTCATGCTGGGTGTTGGACAGAAATTACCAATGAGCTTAGTAAAAACAAACCAAGCTAAAGCAGACAACCAAAACTCCTCTTGAAAACATTTTTTTTTCAAGTTCTTAAAGGCATTTTTATATGTACTATTTCTTATGCTCTGAAGAAATTTATTTTATATAATCATTTAAGAGATTAAATAACTAGTATAATGAATAGAAAATTACTTTTCAATTATTTGGTTACATTTCTGTACAAGGTCAAATATAATTCACAGGAAAACGGAATCTGTCCAAATAAACCAAAGAATGACACAAATAAAAACTGTCCGAGAATTCTGAATTATTTCTGGAGAAACTGTTATGCAATTGTGTCACTATAACCACTGTTAGCATGAGTGGTAGAGAACGTATTTCCAAGGCAGTTTTAGTGGCAAAATAAGATCTGAACACAATTGCCTTAAATAACTTAAAATAATCACAAATTCCATAATTAGGAATCTACTTATGGATCAAGGCAGACGAGAGGCAGGAGTAGGTGGCAGCTCCAGTCAGAGCAGCATGTGGAGGCTTCCACTGTGAATTTTAGCTCCAGATTGACTCCAAGAACAAACCAGCAATACTGAGATGACTGACAGACCCTCTGAAGGAAACAGACTCTTTCCTCAGGACCCCAGAGACACCCCGAATACGATGAGAGACCCAGCTGTGGAAGTGGAAAATGTCCCCAATGGAGAAGCTGAAGCTGAAAGAAGGAAACCCTCCGGCAAGTTTCCGAGCCTGATTTGTCATTCACCTGGAAACAGACTTGGGGATGCTGCAGGGGGCATCGTGGGAGTGAGACTGGCCCTTCAGGTTTCCTGGGAGCTGGGTGAGACCTGTGACTGCCAGCTTTCCCCCACTTCCCTGACAACCTGCAAGACCCAGCAGAGGCAGCCATAATCCTAGGTACACAACGCCAGTGACCTGGGAGTCTCATCCCCACCCACCACAGCAACCACAGCAAGACCTGCCCAAGGAGAGTCTGAGCTCACGCACACCTGGCCCTGCCCTACATGACAGTCCTTCCCTACCTACCCTGGTAGGGAAAGACAAAGGGCATATAATCTTGGGAGTTCTAAGGTCCCACCCACCAATGGTTTCTCTCCACACTACTGCAGCTGATGCTTTCTGGGATGTGCCACCTCCTGGCAGGAGGCCAATCAGCACAAACATAGACCTCTAAATCAACAAAGTTAAGAACCCTCATGGGTTCGCTGCACCCTACACCACCTCCTCCGGAACAGGCACTGGTATCCACAACTGAGAGATCCATAGATGGTTCACATCACAGGACTCTGTGCAAACAATCCCCAGTACCAGCCCAGAACCAGGTAGACTCACCGGGTGGCTGGATCCAGAAGAGACAACAATCACTGCAGTCAGCTCACAGGAAGCCACATCCACAGGAGAACGGGGAGAATACTACACCACGGGAACACCCCATGGGACAAAAAAATCAGAACAGCCTTCAGCCCTAGACCTTGCCTCTAACACAGCCTAGCCCAATGAGAAAGAACCAGAAAACCAACCCTGGCAATATGGCAAAACAAGGCATGTCAACACCCCACAAAAATCACACTAGTTCACCGGCAATGGATTCAACCCAAGAAGACATCCCTGATTCCCCTGAAAAAGAATTCAGGAGGTTAGTTAAGCTACTCAGGGAGGGTCCAGAGAAAGGCAAAGCCCCGTGGGGGTGGGGGAAAAATCCACAAAATGATACTAGAAGTGAATGGAGAAATATTATAGGAAACAAACAGCTTAAAGAAAAAAAAATCCAAAATTCAGGAAACTTTGTTCATACTTTTAGAAATGTAAAATGCTCTGGAAAGTCTCAGCCATAGACTTGAACAAGTGGAAGAGAGAAATTCAGAGCTCAAAGATAAGGACTTTGAATTAACCCAACCCAACAAAGACAAAGAAAAAAGAATAAGAAATTATGAACAAAGCCTCCACAAATTATGGGATTATGTTAAATGACTAAATCTAAGAATAATTGGTATTCCTGAGGAAGAAGAAAATTCTAAAAGTTTGGAAAACATATTTAGGGAAATAACTGAGGAAAACTTCCCTGGCCTAGATAGAGACCTAGGCATGCAAATACAAGAAGCATGAAGAAGACCTGGGAAATTCATCACAAAAAGGTCTTTGCCTAGGCATATTGCCGTCAAATTATCCAAAGTTAAGAGGAAAGAAAGACTCTTAAGAGCTGTGAGACAGAAGCACCAGGTAACCTGTAAAACAAAACTCACCCGATTAAAAGAAGATTTACCTGCATAAACCCTACAAGCTAGAAGGGATTGGTGCCCTATCTTCAGCCTCCTCAAACAAAACAGTTAGCAGCCAAGAATTTTGCATCCAGTGAAACTAAGCATTATTTAAGAAGGAAAGATACAGTCATTTTCAGACAAACACACACTGACAGAATTGACCATTACCAAACCACCACTACAAGAACCGCTATAAAAGGAGCTCTAAATCTTGAAACAAAATCCTGGAATCACATGCAAACAGAATCTCTTTAATGCATAAATCACACAAAACCAATAAAACAAAAATACAAGGTAAAAAGCAAAAACAAAACAACACAGACTATGCAGGCAACAAAGAGCATGATGACTGCAATGATACCTCACATTTCAATACTAACATCGAATGTAAATGGCCCAAATGCTCCACTTAAAAGATACGGAACTGCAAAATGGGTAAGAACTCAACAACCAACCAACCATGTGCTGCCTTCAGGAGTCTTGCCTAACACATAAGGACTCACAGAAACTTAAAGTAAAAGGCTGGAAAAAGGCATTTCATACAAAAGGACACCAAACTGAGCAGGGATAATTGTTCTTAGATCAGACAAAACAAACTTTAAAGCAACAGCAGTTAAAACAGACAAAGAGAGATAGTACATAATGGTAAAAGGCCTTGTCCAACAGGAAAATACCACGATCCTAAACATATATGCAGCTAACACTGGAGTTCCCAAATTTATAAAACAATTACGAACGGACCTAAGAAATGAGGTAGACAGCAACATCATAATAGTGGAGGACTTCAATACTCCACTGACAGCACTAGACAGGTCATCAAGACAGAAAGTCAAGAAAGATACAATGGATTTAAACTATACCTTGGAATAAATAGACTTAACAGATATATACAGAACGCTTCATCCAACAACCACAGAATACACATTCTGTTCAACAATACATGGAACTTTCTCCAGTATAGACCATATGATAGGCCATAAAACGACCCTCAGGAAGTTTCAGACAACTGAAATTATATCAAGCACTCTATCATACCAACAGTGGAATAAAACTCGAAATAAACTCCAAAAGGAACCTTCAACACCACACAAATACATGGAAATTAAATAACCTGCTCCTGAAAGAGCACTGGGTCTAAAAGCAAATTGAGATAGAAATGTAAAAATTTGTCAAACTCAATGACATATTTAAATTACACCACCTATCAAAACCTCTGAGCTACAACTAAGGAGGTGCTAAGAGAAAACTTCATAGCCCTTAACACCTATGTCAAAAATCTGAAAGAGCACAAACAGACAATCTAAGGTCATGCCTCAAGGAATGAGAGGAAAAACCTAAACCAAACCCAAACCCAAACCCAGAAGAAAGGAAATAGCCAACACCAGACTAAATGTAATAGAAACAAACAAACAAAAATACAAAAGATAAATGAAACAAAAAGCTGGTTCTTTGAAAAGATAAATAAAGCTGGTAGACCATTAGCAGAATTACCCAAGAGAAGAGAGAAACATCCCAATAACCTCACTGAGAAGCACAGCAGATGATATCACAACTCACACCACTGAAATACTAAAGATCACTCAAGGCTATTACGAACACCTTGACAGAAATAAACTAGAAAAGCTAGAAGAGATGGATGAATTCCTGGAAAAATACAGCCCTCTTAGCTTCAATCAGAAAGAATTAGATGCCCCAAACAAACTAATAACAAGTAGCAAGACTGAAATGGTAATTTAAAAATTACCAACAATAAAAAGTTCAGAAGCAGATGGATTCACCACAGAATCCTACCAGATATTCAAAGAAGAATTGGCAGCAATCCTTTTGACACTATTCCACAAGACAGAAAAAGAAGGAACCCTCCTTAATCCATTCTATGAAGCCAGCATCACCCTATTACCAAAGCCAGGAAAGGACACAACTAAAAAGAAAACTACAGAGCAATGTCCTTGATAAAGATACATGCTAAAATTCTTAATAAAATACTTGCTAAGCAAATCAAACAACATATCAAACAGATAATCTACCATGATCAAGTGACTCATACCAGAGATGCAGGGATGGGGTAACATAAGCAAGTCAATAAATGTGCTGTACCACATTAACAGAATTAAAGACAAATATTACATGATCATCTCAATAGATGCAGAAAAAGCATTTAACAAAATCCAGCATCATTTTCTGATTAAAACCTTCAGCAAAATCGGTACACAAGGGACATACCTTAATTTAATAAAGGCCATCTATGCCATACCCACAGCCAACATAATACTGAATGGGGAAAAGTTGAAAGCATTCCCCCTGAGAATGGAAACAAGACACGGATGGCCACTCTCATCATTCCTCTTCCACATAGTACTGGAAATCCTAGCCAGGGCAATCAGACAAGTGAAAAAAATAAAGGGCATCCAAACAGGTAAAGAGGAAGTCAAACTGTCTCTGTTTGCTAAAAATATGATCATCTACCTTGAAAACCCAAAGGACTCCTCCAGAAAGCTCATAGAACTGATAAAATAATTTAGCAAATTTCCCAATACGAGATTAATGTACACAAATCAGCTCTTCTATACACCAACAGTGACAAAATGGAGAACCAAATCAAGAACTCAAACCCTTTCACAATTGCCGCCCCCCCCCAAAAAAAAAGAAAAAAAATACTTAGGAATATATCTAACAAAAGGGTGGACAGACCTCTAGTAGGAAAACTACATAACACTGATGAAAGAAAACATAGATGACACAAAGAAATGAAAACACATCACATGGCCCTGGATGGGTAGAATCAATATTGTAAAAATGAGCATACTGCAACGTACAAATACATGCAATGTACAAACACGATGCAATTCCCATCAAAATTTTACCATCATTCTTCACAGAGTTAGAAAAATAGTTCTAAGGCCGGGCATGGTGGCTCATGCCTGTAATCCGAGCATTTTGGAGGCCAAGGCGGGTGGATCACCTGAGGTCGGGAGTTCAAGAAAAGCAGTTCTAAAATTCATATGGAAACAAACAAGAGCCAACATAGCCAAAGCACGACTAAGTAAAAGGAACAAATCTGGAGGCATCACACTTCCTGATTTCAAACTATAAGGCCATGGTCACCAAAACAGCATGGTACTGGTATAAAAACAGGCACATAGATCAATGGGAACAGAATAGAAAATCCAGAAATAAACCCAAATACTTACAGCCAACTGATCTTCAGTAAAGCAAGCAAAAACATCAAGTGGAGAAAGGACACCCTTTTCAACAAATGGTGCTGAGATAACTGGCCAGCCACATGTAGGAGAATAAAGCTGAATCCTCATCTCTCTCCTTATACAAAAATCAACTCAGGACAGATTAAAGACTTAAACCTAAAACCTGAAACTATAAAAATTCCAGAAGATAACACTGGAAGAACCCTTTTAGGCATTGGCTTAGGCAAAGATTTTATGACTAAAAACCCAAAAGTAATTGCAATATAAACAAAGATAAGTAGCTGAGAGATAACTAAAGAGCTTTTGCATGGCAAAAATAACAGTCAGCAGAATAAACAGTTAACTCACAGAGTGAGAGAAAATGTTCACAATATATACTTCTGACAAAGGACTCATATCCAGAATCTACAACAAACTCAAACAAATCAGTAAGAAAAAATCAATCAACCCCATCCAAAAGTGGGCTAAGACATGAATAGACAATTCTCCAAAGAAGACATACAAATGGCTAGCAAACAATTTAATAAATGCTCAACATCACTAATGATGTGGGAAATGTAAATCAAAACAACAATGCAATACCACCTTACTCCTGCAAGAATGGCCATAATCAAAGAATGCAAAAACAACAACAACAACAACAACAACAACAACAGTAGATGTTGGCATGGTTGTGGCAATTAGGGAACACTTCTACACTGCTAGAAGAAATATAAACTAGTACAGCCACTACGGAAAACAGGGTGGAGTTCCTTAAAGAACTAAAAGTAGAATTACCATTTGATCAAGCAATACCACTACTGGATATCTACTCAGAAAAAAAGTCATTATTTGAAAAAAATACTTGCACATGCATGTTTATAGCAACACAATTCACAACTGCAAAATCATGGGACCAACCCAAATACCCATCAATAAATGAGTGGATAAAGAAACTGGCATACATATACATGATGGAATACTACTCAGCCAAAAAAGGAATAAATTAGCAGCATTTGCCATAACCTAGATGAGATTGGTGACTTATTCTAAGTGAAGCGACTCGAGAATGGAAAACCAAATATTGTATGTTCTCACTGATATGCGGGAACTAAGCTATGAGTACACAAAGACTTAAGAATGACACAGTGGACTTCAATGACTTGGTGGAGGAGGGGGAGGCACAAGGGACAAAAGCAACAAATACAATGCCGTGTATACTGCTCAGGCGATGGGTGCACTAGGATCTCACACATTACTAAAGAATTTACTCATGTAACCAAATACCACCTGCACCCCAATAACTTGTAGAAAATAAAATAAAATAACAAAGAATCTTTCTATGAAGTATTTGTTGTGCACTAGGCATGGTTCTAAGAGGTTTACATATATTGATTTATTTAATATTCTCACCAACCACCCTCAGGGGACACTATTGTCAACCTCATTTTACAGATGAGGGAATGAGACGTAGAAAAGTTAAATTACTTACTCAATGTTACACATAATATGTGGCAAAGACAAGATTTAAAGTAATTAATAATGTGACCGTATTTTAGGGGAAAGCTCAATTGACTTGAGGAAATAAATGTGAAATGCATCAGCATTTTCTTTGTGTTTCAGCAGATAATGCATTGTGCCCCACTGCTACTGATGAACCATGTAGGAAGCTAGGTGAGACCAAAGCCGGGGTTAACCAGCAGTCTGCTGGTCAGGAGAAGGGTGAGAAGGTGCCAGTGGGGTCCTACCCATTCTCTATTAGCTTATCTAGGACTCTCCAATCTCTCTACTTTCTCATTCTGCCTAATACAAAATACAGTACAAAACCTGTCTTCCTGAGACTAAAATAATTCACCCATGCTTGGTGTCTAGGGCCCACGTTAATCATGTCTGAAACTTGGTTTAACAAATGCACAATGAATCATCATCGCTTTCATCTCTTTAAACTATGATGCAGTCATTAAAACATACCTAACTTGACTTCAAGATGCACAGGGTAGAGAATCAGAGGGTTGGATGGGCATGGGGAGCTGGGTGCAGGCTCAGTCTCATCTGGCCTTCACTTGCCTTCCTCTAAGCCAGACTGCCTGAGGGGAGGAGCAGTGTAACATCTGCTTCCAGTGATGAAAATCCACCCTACCAACAGAATGGCCATAAATTGAGAAGAGTGAAGTACTGAGTTCTGAAACTCAGTACTTCATGAGTGAAGACTCATCCCAAACTCCTTCGATGTAAGTTTACTATCTATCTGTGGATGTTATCAGACTACATAATCTTGTAAATTTATTTAGACCATCTTTCAGTTATTTTGAGTGAGTTATGCTTTTTCAATTAGTTGATGGCTGTTTTTTTAAAACTGGGAAGAAATGCAGATAACTGTTTTCTCACCATAAACTGAGCACATATGATGCTTCAAGCCATATAAGCGTTTCATGGGTTTTGTGAACTGTACTGGTAAGAAGAGAATTCTGACATGTCACCTCATAATTCTTTGTGTAAAATCAACATGACAACAGCTTGAAATTGAAATCTAAGTTCAAACCTAATTAATAATTTCATAGAATCTACAGTGGTAGTAAGTGATTGCAGGAAGGAAAAAATTATCTGGGTAGTTTTCAGCCATACTGATGTGTACAATGAATCTAGGGGTGATTAAATGTTGAGCGCATAAACAAATGAGCTAATATGTAAGTGGAATGTTGATAAATTATTGATCGATGGCCTAAATAGTACATACAACTTAGTTATATCACTGACTATCTAGATGATTCTGCTTCCATGAATTGGTTTTTCTAGCTCCATTCTTTCCAAATCATCAGGAATGCTTGATTTACTCCCTGGCTAACCAGGAGCTCACAGGTATCTTCTCATCCTTGAGCCAAGGGCCTTCACTCATCACTGTTTCTTTCCTTGATTATTACTTGCAAGTGATAAATGTACTTGCTTTTCATCATCTCTTCTTCCAATACATGCCCCATGATGAGAAGGACTCAGCCTGGCTTGTTATTCCCATAAGGACAAAGGCCAACTAAAAATAAGAAGCTCAACTCTATGTAAAGGACTGAATTGTGCCCCACACTAAATGTGCATGTGGAAGTCCTACCCTCCAGTGTGACTTTATTGGAAGAGAGGGCCTTTAAAGAGTTAATTAAGGTTAGATGAGATGACAAGGATTGGACTTCAGTATGATAAGACTGGTGTTCTTCTAAGAGGAGAAAGAGACACAAGAGATCTCTCTCCCTGTGCATGGGGAAAAGGCCATATGGGAGGGAGTGAAAAGGTAACTGTCTCCAAGATAGGAAGAGCAGTCTCACCAAAAGCCAACCCCACTGGCACCTTCATCTTGGACTTTCGGCCTCAAGAACAGTGAGGAAATAAATATCTGTTGTTTAACTTACCCAATCTGTAGTATTTTGTTAGGAAGCCTATAATTGCTAACTGACTCATATATTCTCCATGTTAAAAATAAGAAAAGAAGCACCTTTTGCTTAGGGCGTTTATTTTAGAAAGCTTGTACATCTTTGTCATTTTGAAATGTATGTAAATATTCTTAAAAGATAACTTAGTCTCATTAGTTTTAAGACCCAAGGATGCTGTTCTGAAAGCCTGGGAATCATCACTTTGAAAATAATCAAGGAAGATAACACCTCCATTTCTCAGGTTCAGTAGGAGGCTGGGAGGGTAAGTTCAGCAGGTATCTTACTCCAAGTTGCAAGACAACCTCCTTTTATAAAGACATAAGAAGTTTATTTTTTCTTTGGAAAAGCCAATTGTCTAACAGAGACGGTTACCCCAATTGCTAAGAAAATTTAAAATGAAAGGTGTGTGACAAATGGGACTGTAAAGTCCCCTTGAGGACAAGTTATTGCTTACCTTGAGAATTTGTATGTTAAAGGTTGTATCTGCTTTTTATATAAAAAGGTGAGGTTTTTCTTTTTTTTTTTTTTCTGTCTTTGCAACTGCTGAGCTGATTTCCTGAGAAGTTCATCTCACTCTGGTTTCATGCTAAAAGAAATAAAGGTTATTCAATTAGAAAAAGAGGAAGTCAAATTGTCTCTATTTGCAGATGACACGATTGTATATTTAAAAGACCCCATTGTCTCAGCCCAAATCTCCTTAAGTTGATAAGCAACTTCGGCGAAGTCTCAGGATACAAAATCAATGTGCAAAAATTATGAGCATTCCTATACATCAGCAACAGACACACAGAGAGCCAAATCATGAGTGACCTCCCATTCACAGTTGCTACAAAGAGAATAAAATACCTAGAAATACAACTAACAAAACATGTGAAGGACCTCTTCAAAAAGAAGGACAAACCACTGCTTAAGAAAATAAGAGAGAACAGAAACAGATATAAAAACTTTTGATGCTCATGGTTAGGAGGAATCGATATTGTGAAAATGGCCATACTGCCCAAAATAATTCACATATTCAATGCTATCCCCATAAGCTACCAATGACTTTCTTCACAGAATTGGAAAATAAACACCTTAAGCTTTATATGGAACCAAAAGAGAACCTACATAGCCAAGACAATCATAAGCACACAATTATGGAGACATCATACTACCTGACTTCAAACTGTACTACAAGGCCACAGTAATAAAAACACCGTGGTACTGGTACCAAAACAGATATGTAGACCAACGGGACAGAACAGAGGCCTCGAAAGTAACACCACACAGCTACAACAGTCTGATCTTTGACAAACCTGACAAAAACAAGCCATGGGGAAAGGATACCCTAGGTAACAAATGGTGTTGGAAAAACTGGCTAGCCATATGCAGAAAGCTGAAACTGGATCCCTTCCTTGCACCTTATATAAAAATCAACTCCGGATGGATTCAAGATTTAAACATAAGACCTAACACCGTAAAAAACCTAGGCAGTACCATTCTGGACATAAGCATAGGCAAGGACTTCATGACTAAAACGGCAAAAGCAATGGCAACAGAAGCCAAAACAGACAAATGAGATCTAAACTTAAGAACTTCTGCACAGCAAAAGAAATTAGCATTAGAGTGAACTGGCAACCAAAATAATGGGCAAAAAATTTTGTGACAGAGATGAAGAGACACTTTTCAAAAGAAGACATTCATGCAGCCAACAAACATGAAAAAAAAAGCTCATCATCACTGATAACTAGAGAAATGCATATCAAAACCACTTTGAGGTACCATCTCATGCCAATTAGAATGGCAATCATTAAAAAATCTGGAGACAACAGATGCTGGAGACAATGTGGAGAAACAGGAATGCTTTTACACTGCTGTTGAGAGTGTAAATTGTTCAACCATTGTGGAAGACAGTGTGGTGATTCCTTCAGGATCTAGAAATAGAAATATTGTTGGACCCAGGAATCCCATTTTTAGATATGTACCCAGAGGATTATAACACTTCAATTATAAAGACACGTGTACACGTATGTTTATTGTGGCACTGTTTACAATAGCAAAGACTTTGAACTAACCCAAATGCCCATCATAGATAGACTGGACAAGGAAAATATGTCACATATACACCATGGAATACTGTGCAGCCATAAAAAATAACTTCATGTCCTTTACTGGAACATGGATGAAGCTGAAAACCATCATTCTCAGCAAACTGACACAAGAACAGAAAACCCAACATTGCATGTTCTCACCCATAAGTGGGTGTTGAATAATGAGAACACACAGACACAGGTGGGGGAACATCACACACTGGGGGCCAGAGGCTGAGGGGCTAGGGGAGGAATAGCAGGGTGTGGGCGAATTGGGGAGGGATAGCATTAGGAGAAATACCTAATGTAGATGACGGGGCAATGGCTGAAGTAACAACCACCATGGCATGTGTATACCTATTGAACAAGCCTACATGATCTGCACATGTATTGCAGAACTTAAAACATAATATTTTTTTCTAAAATATAAGTGGATGGTGAACAATGAGACCACATGGACATAGGGAGGGGAACATCACACACTGGGGCTTGTGGGTGGTGTTGGAGGGGTGGGGAGGAACAGGCAGGGGTGGGGCGATTGGGAAGGGATAACACGAGAAATACCTAGTGTAGTTGATGGGAGGATCAGATGCAGCAAAGCACCAAGACATGTGGATAGCTATGTAACAAACCTGCACGTTCTGCACATGTACCCCGGAAATTAAAGTGTAATAATAGTATTTCTTTCTCTTCTACCTTCGTGGAGAAGTTTTCTTGGTTGGGAGGAGATTTCGTTTTCAATTATGTATCTCTAAAACCTCCCAGTCTCAGTGAGAATGTTAAACATATATACATATATGTATATGTATATATATATATATATGTATATATATATATATATATAAACATCTTCTAAATTAATACTTTACCTCTTCATCTGTATTAGTCCAATTTGCATTGCTGTAATAAAGGGATGCCTGAGGATGGGTAATTTATAGGGAAATGAGGGTGATTAGACTCATGGTTGTGCAGACTGTCCAAGAAGCATGGCACCAGCATCTGCTTCTTGTGAGATCTCAGGGAGCTTACAACCATGGCAGAAGGCAAAGGGGAGCTGGCAACTAACATAGTGAGAGAGGAAGCAAGAGAGAGATGGGGGCAGTATCACACTTTAACAACCAGATCTCAGTGAGTGAAGGGAGCAGGAATTCAGCCATTACCGTGAGGAGGGCACCAAGCCATTCATGAAGGATCTGCCCGATGAGCCAACACCTCCCTCCCAGCAGGCCCTACCTCCAACACTGGGGATCACATTTCAACATGAGATTTGAAGGGCCCAAACATTCAAACGATATCACCATCTCTGTTACTACTGTATCTACACAGATAATGAGGGGTTCTGTTAGACTTCATTACATCTTAATTCTGCTGCCCATATCAGATAAACAATGGTAGGCTGGTAATGAGGAATCAGAAGTAGAGGCCAAAAGTGGTTTTACTCAAATGACCATAGCATCATTTTAAATGTTTCAAAAAATTAGATTTCTTGGGTTAGTGCACTGATTAGTGGAAAATGCCCTGTGCTTGCAGTTGGAAGAATGTGGATCTGAACTCCGTTCCACCACTGACTCTCTATGTGAGTCTTACCAGTCTCCTAATTTCACCCTGAAGCCCAATCTCCTCATCTGAAAATGTCTCTTGTTTCTTATAGGGTCACTGAGAGACCAGATGAAATATTACAGGTGTGCTTTGCGTGATGAACACTTGTACCCTAGTGTTGTCTTAGTATTCACTAACCTTGCCATCTAAAGGGACTGTGACATTTACCAGCTAGTTTCCAAAGGGGCTTACTCCTAAAGGAAAGGAAAACTGATTTTTCCATTTCCAGTTCATCTGTCCATTCTTCTACTCCTTTAAACTTCTTCATAAAGACTTTCTTGCCTTTCAGCATTATATTCTATCTTTAATAACATAGGACATGGTGCTCACAGTTTTGCACATTTAATTTGTTCTGCATTGGGGGTTATGGTTCCTAAGGGGGATGCCCTATCAAGTTACCCTGTCTTTTCAGCTAAAGAATTCAAGGTGTTTATAAACTGAGGAAATACAATGACTTCAAGTGGAAAATAAAATGAGGAATAACTGCATACTACAAGATAGCAGTGCAATTTAGAGCTAGAACAGGCCTAGTGTGTTCTAAATCTAGCATAAACACATTTTATGTTATAAATATGGATTGTATGTAAACAACCAAGCTTTCTGTTGTGATTTATTTATTTAGGTTTCTCTCTAATTTGGTCTTGAGGTCTCTCTTTAAAGGAGGCCAGAAACCAGCCCATCTCCAGGAGAGCCCTGGCCAGGAGGAAAGGCAGGCTCTGGGGTGTCAGTCAGGTAAGGCACAAGGAGGAGGCAACACCAAAACACAGGAACAGAAGAAATCTCTAACTTACACATCCTGGAGAAGGTCGGGGAGCGTCTGGAGCCCGAGGGGCAGTCTGAAGGCCCTGAGGAACCAGAGAGCAGAGGAAGGGCCTGAAGCTTTGTTCTTGGGCTTTCCCGTGAGGGTGTGGCTTTGCTGATTTAAGAGAACACGTGGAGCTGGGCTTATTTACAGGGCTCTGGTGTTGACCATTAGGTTTTATCATGATCAGCAGCTGTATGATGGGTGGGTTCTGACTCAGTGGGATGAAGAACAAATGGGCCACATCACAACCACTCAGGGAGGGGGAGGGTTACCCAGATCGGAGGGGATACAGTGAGACTGGGCTTCAGACAACTTAGGTCTGAAAATGGATGCTGAGGCAGCAACTATTAAACACATTTATGACAGCTTCCCCTGAAACCTGGCTTTTAAATCATTTATATTACACATGAACAAAAACTAAACTGAAAATATTTGGAAATAACCCCTTTGGTTTGCACTAATAAGCGGGAATCAAGTTTCTAGGTTGTCCTATTTTAAGTAAAATGACAATGTTATTTAAGTTCTCCTATTCGTAGGTTCTCCTATTATAAGTAAAATGACAATGTCATTTCATCTTAAAGTTAAGATATGAAAATATAGAGGGAAATATGTAGCCCTTTACCTGAGGTGTCAAAGTGTTTCTGTTCATAAAGTCCATTTTAAGTTTTAGTTTCAGATTTATCTTATTTTAGTGCAGTCTAGGTGAAAATATTCTTTTGAGACTGTAAGACACATGTTCCCATTTGGAAAAAAGATATTTCACTGACCATATATGTTTCTATTATGATTGTCGAGTGCTTCTTTTATCTAGGGGTTTATATTGCTAAAGAAGTTGCCTATGGTTACAGTTTGCAGCCAACAAGTTACCCTGAATTAGCAAAGGTGGCTCTTGTTATAGGAATGCTGTGGCGTGAGGCTTAACCATAGTTCTCATATTGTGGTTCCCGAACCAGCAGCATCAGTTGTGTCTGAGAACTTATTATAAATGCAAATTCTCAGACCCCACCCAGACCTACTGAATAAGAAACTCTGAGTGGAAACCAGCAATCTGTGGTCCAACAAGCCCTACAGGTGATTCTGGACTGCACTAGAGAGCCATCAATTTAATGTTACAAAAACCCCTTTAGGGTTTCTATAGCACATTGCTTCAGTAATATAAATGTTGACTTTATTTTACTTAATGGCATATGTGATATAAATGGTATATTAATGTAGTATAAATGACTATAAATGGTAGCACATTACTTAATATAAATGGTCAACATTTTAAAATTCTTTTAGCTGGTACTGAAAACCACTGTCCTGTTTAACAAGGGTTCAGACTAACAATAGTGGTGGTCATCACAATTCACAGTTTTGGCCAGTTGGTCCTGTTCATAGGCACAGTCAGTGATTCACCCAGAGGACACACAATGAGTTGCAAACACGTCCCTTCTGCAGAGCTCAGACTGAGATGCCTTTTGAGGTGCTAACTGGCCAAAAATTTTAAATGTCATTGCTATTTACTCTCATCTTCACCCTCATTCTGGGTCTTTGCTTTCCTTGAAACAGTCGCTTTCTCTGTGACTTTATTTATCCACTCTCACTGTGTGCCCTTCCTCAAACTTGCGGAGAATCCACAAGATTCAGTAATCACCTTCTAAAGGTAGTTTCAGAACTGATGCTCTCTTAACTATATCTCTATCTTAGTAAACACAGTCACTTAGATGTCCTCCTGTTAACATCAGCACAAATAAATAAAACTGAATGTGTGCCTCACATCAGCTTCCTATCTGAGCGTCCACATTTTTGTCAGTGGGAGGTTGCACAGATCTACAAGTTACCCTGATTCCCCTTTCTCCTTTGCTGGCTTGACCCTGGAATGAGCTACAGATTTTCATAATATATATCATATTCATCTGTGGGAGGCTGTGAGCAGCAGGCCAAATCCTGGGGCCAAGAGAGCCCAGGTGCCGCTTGTGGAAGGCTCAAGTCCTGATGATTCAGGTCCAGCCCGTGGACGGCACGAGGCGGCACGAGGCTGGTAACAGCACGAGGCACACCTGGCCGCAATTTCCCAACTGCAAGCTTCCTTTGCCCCGCCCCCCTGCCTGGCCTATTTAAGCTGTGAGCTCAGCAACAATAAACGAGACTTGATCAGACTCCTGTCTTGTCTCCATTTCTCGCGTCTCCTGCTCATCCATCCCCACTCCCTCCCTTCGGGCCCTTGTTGTCGTCCTGCAGGTCGGGACATTCATCCCTTTTCTCCATTCCTGCCATTACTGTATTTAGAATGTAAACACCGGAAATGGGAAACTGTTTTCCAAAAGGCCTTCTTCTGTCCCTTTCTCATTCCCTCCCTCTCTTTCTCCTTTCTTCCCTTTCTCTTAATTCCGTCCTTTTTTCCTTCTCTCCTCCTTTCTTTCCTCCCCTTCCTTCCACAAACAGATGGCAAAAGAAATGATTTAGCTCCTCTCCTTCTAGGTGTCCCACTGACTAAGAGCAGCCTTTGCATTCTTGAGCCTCAAAGTTCTCCACGTTCTGCTGACAATCTACTTCTTTCATCTCCCCTCCATCCACTTCCTGTATTGACTCTTATTGGGTCTCAAACTCAGACACACCAAAAATCCTGATTGAAAGAGATATTTGAGCCCAAATCCCAGGGTTTCTGACACAGTAATTTCATGGTAAATCCCAAGATTTAACATTTCTGAAAAGTTTTCATGTGCTACAGGTAGAATGTTGGTATCTCCCACAAATTCATATGTCCAAGTCCTAACCCCGCAGTGTGTCTGTATTTAGAGATGGGGTCTCTAGGGAAGTAAGTAAAGTTAAATGAAGTCATAGGGTTGGGCCCTGGCCTGATGAGATTAGTGTCCTTATAAAATAAGGTGTTCTTATAAAATAAAACACCAGAGAAAGGAAAGGAAAGGAAAGGAGAAAGAAAATGAAAGGAAAGGAAAGGAAAGCAAAATCAGATGTGGGTGTAAGGCACACTAGCATGAGCAGGGGTGCGGTGGTGGTGGCAGATAAGGTAATCAGGGAAGCCTTCTCTGTGAATGTGATAGAAGTGAGGGATGAGTCCTGGGAACTAATTTGAAGTTTCTTCAAACGGTTGCAAGTAGATTTACCGTATGACTCAGTGATTCCATTCCTAGCTATATGCCCCAAAGACCTGAAAACAGGTGTTCAAACAAAAACTTGTACACTCTTTAAATGTGTCAAGATCATAAATATGCAGGAAAGTCTTGGAAACAGTGTCAGGAAAACTAGATCAGAATGAAAAAACATATTATACTCCCAAGAGGGGCAAGAGGTAAAAGTTAAATGAGTTTGTGAACTGAATTATCATGTAGGAACCATGCTGATTTCTTGATCTAGGGGTTATGCGGTGGTAACCTAGGAGAGTTTCTACACTTTGGATAAAATATACCGGAGTATTTTGTGGGATATTGCAAATCTGGTACAGCAATAACTGGTGGGGACTCTAAGAAAAGAAACAGGTTATATTTTGCACTGCTACTGGAAGTTTCCTAGAAGTATGACATTATTAAAAAGTAAATTACTTTTTAAAACAACCATATCAATACTATGCCAGAAAAGCAGAGACATCAACAAAATCCACTATAGAGGCTACTCTTCATCCAAAGCTGTGAACCCTTATAAAAGACTCAATGTCAACCAACTCCACTTAGTAGATATTATTATACTTATTAGTATTAGAGGCTGCTGTGTGGACACATTAGTTTTACTGCACAGTGTGGATATTAGTGTTAGGGCATGGTGTACATATTATATTGGTGTTGGAGAACAGTGCAGATATTACATTAACATCAGGGAACCATATGGATAGTATTACATTAGCATTAGAAGCAACAGTGTGGATATCAGATTAGCGTTAGAATATTATATTGGTGTGGATATTATGTTGGTGTTAGGGTACGGTATGGATATCATAGTAATGTTAGGGCACGGTGTGATTATCATATTAGAGGCCACTGTGAGAACATATCTTAGCAGCCACTGTGTCTGGATATTGACAATGATATCAGGATGTAGTCGTAATGATGGGATTTGGGGATTTCATTTTTCTAGATGAATTTCTTCCTTTGCTGAGTACTCTAAAGACTCTCTTCTCTGCACTCAGGGCCGTGGAAAGGAAGCTTTTTACTCACCAATGAACAAGACTTAGTTGACACCACCGTCGTGCTGCCCTGAGGAAGTCGAAACTCCTCACTGCTTCTGGCACCTCAGAGGGAAGTTGGTCAGGGGTGGGTTCGCGCGCCCTCTGGTGGCACCAGAGCTCAGCACAGATACTCTTGCTCAGTTTCTCAGCAGACGTGCACCTGGCTGTCCTGAAATACCTATAAAATTCAATATTGAGTTTACTCAATGTAGTAATTTTAGTAATTCAAACCAAAATGAAGCCCACTGTAGCCATTCCTTCCCAAAGACGGTGATGGAAGACTTTGGAAGCCATGTAGAATAAAATGAATATATACACAAATTAAGAAAAACAAAAACCTACTCAAAATAGTCCAGAGACTGTAATTTTAAATGCAAAACTATAAAAAATCTAAAAGAAAATCTATATGACGTTGAGTTTGGTATTGACTTGTAACACAAAACATCAAATGCCAATTCATGAAAATATTGATAACAGATTTCATAAAACTAAGTATTCTACTGTGCAAAACTGTACTCAGAGAACAAAAAGAAAAGAGAGATGTGAGAAGATATTTACAAAATACATACGTGATTTTAAAACTGGGTAAATATCTGAACAGATACCTAACCAAAGCAAATATACTGATAGTAGGCTGGACATGGTGGCTCATGCCTGTCATCCCACAACTTTCAAAGGCTTAGACAGGTAAATAATCTGAGGTCAGAGTTCCAGACCAGCCTGGCCAACATGGCGAAACCCGTCTCTACTAAAAATACAAGAAATTAGCCACGCGTGCTGGTGGGCACCTGTAATCCCAGCTGCTTGGGAGGCTGAAGCAGGAGAATCGCTTAAACATGGGAGGTAGAGGGTGCAATGAGCCAGTATCATGCCATTGCACTCCAACCTGGGTTACAGAGCAAGAAAGATTCCATTTCAAAAAAAAAAATTGTTAATAACATATCTCATACATGTTGATATGTTAATACGAGGGGAAACTAGTTCTGGTCTACACAGGAAATCTGCATTTTCCTCCCAATTTCAGTGTGATTCTAAAACTAATTTAAAATAAAACCTTTATTTAAAAATTGTAATTTTTAAAAAATATCTCCTTATTTGTACTAATAAAAAGTAGTAATTGACACTAACTACTCCTACTTTTCAAAACAAGGGCATTAATGACGCTGCAAAGTACTTTATGCAAACATATATAATTTCAATGAAATGCCTATTTTACAAGATTTATGTTAAAATAACACATCCACGTAAACGTATTTATCATATCTTTTTTCTTGTGGTGTGGTTCACTCTCTAGGAAATCTGGTCACCTTAGAACCAAGGAAAGAATTCAGATTTTGGAGACTATTTCAATTTACAGCAGGACGTTTTCAGAAGTATAACTTTTAAAAAAATTAAAATAGCAATTGACTGAATCACTTATTATAATGAATACTTGTCTTTGTTTTGCTTCCCAGCATTCCTTTTAGCTACAATACAACAAAAGCAAATATTTGCCACTGGAAAAAATATTCAAAGAAAGACTGTAAAGGGAATTTGTGACCACAATTATTCAATGTTTCATGACGATGCTTTCTAATATGGAAAAGTTTAAAGGGATAAAGTTATTCCCCCAAAGATGCTTTGAAGAAATCAATGAAACTAGAGAAACAAAAGTGGCAGGACAATCAATGCGACTTTAGATGTCACTGTGTCTTGTGAGAAAAAGTAATTTACCTTTAGAGGATTGCTAAGAATTACTGGAAGCCCAGACTCTGGAATGCATCTAAATTTAGTTTTCAATATCACTAGCAATAAATGTGATAAAAAGGGATCTGTGTTTTATTTGTGTAATACAATACCAAGGCAGTATTTAACACTCCAAGGAAAATAAGTTTTACCTGTAATACAGTTGACAATATCAGAATCAAAATAAGCTTCCTGACCAGGCACGGTGGCTCATGCCTATAATCCCAACACTTTGAGTGGCCAAAGCAGGTGGATCACCTGAGGTCGGGAGCTCGAGACCCGCCTGACAAACACGGAGAAACCCTATCTCTACTAAAAATACAAAAATTACCCAGGCTTGGTGGTGCATGCCTGTAATCCCAGCTACTGGGGAGGATGCGGCAAGACAATCGCTTAAACCAGGGAGGAGGTGGGTGTGCTGGGCCAAGATCACACCATTCCTCTGCCCTACTGTATATGTAAAAATGCAAATTCACTGAACCAGAATAAATTGTATTCAGTGGAAAGCTGATCAATAAATTCAAAAGAATGCAACTTTTGTTTTATCTACTTCTGACCTAGAACCACCGCTCACCCCGCCTTCCTACTTACATTTGTTCCACCTCACTGAACCAAATGACTTTACATCTTGCACATATTGATTGGTGTCTCGTGTCTCTCTAAAATATATAAAAGCAAGCTCTACCCTGACCACCTTGGGCCCATGTTGTCAGGACCTCCTGAGGCTGTGTCATGGGTATGCCCATAACCTTGGCGAAATAAGCTTTCTACTTCACTGAGACCTGACTCAGATATTTAGGGATCACAATCCACAATCACCATGGTGTGACATTTGACTACAGCATTCAGTACAGAGATGAGCTATACAGGTATGGTATGTAGCCTGAAAGCAAGAAGCTATAGCATATCACTTACACCATCCAGGTTTTATAAGGACACTCGATGGTGTTTGCACAAAGATGAAATCACTAAGGACACATTTCTCAGAAAGTATCCACATTGTTAGGCGATGCATCACTGTGTTTTAAATGGTTAAAGCCGAGGAGGAAAAAAAAGCAGCTGAACTCCTGTTATGGTTTAATAACAAAGCTTAATAGAGTTAACATATTTCATCTAATCTAAGATGCTAATGATTAACAAACATTATTTTATGCACCATCAGAAGTAGGTTGCCAATAAAACCGACTTTCTCAATAACAACAACAAAAACTTACTTTTGTTAATGTCAGTAAAGTAAAACGAAAATGAATTATGGTTCTGATACATTAAAGCAAAGAAGGAAGAAGCCATTAGCCTGAGGTCTTGCCTAAGCAAATGGAAACCAAACTTGGAGTCATTTAAACTGACTTAAAAACATTAACCAACCAACAAGTCAATAACAAAAAGCCCAGCTGCCAGCTGGCTGTATGATTAGGGACGCTGAGGGAACCATCCCCACCACCGGCGGTCACCCAGCTGGAGCCAACAAGAAACCTCACTCAGCTGCCTCCACTAAAAGCTCGACGCCCCAAGCCCTTTTTTCCATTCTCCTGCTTCAGGCATGATTCGTGAATCATTCCTTTGCTCAAACAAACTGTTTAAATTTATTTGGCCTAAAATTTTTCTAACCCCTATATCCTAACCCCTAACTGGTAACCCTGGACTCTAACCCTATCCGCTAGCCCTAATCCTCACCCTAAACCCTAACCATACGTTAGTTTCTACGTTTGCACTGATATGTCCGTGTTGAGTATTAAAACTGTGGTACGGGCAGGGCCGCATGAATGGTGCGGATTTTATAGTAACATGTTTGGACTGAGGCCTTGCATTAGCATTAGGTGTTTCCTACCTGAGCACTGGGCTTATTGTATCCGTATTTCAGAGGCCATATCTGCCTCAGGAACGCTCCATTTGTCTTCTGAGGCTGCTGGGTGCACCTCACACTGCAGCCGCCTGGCTTTGGGTGGGGAGAACCCAGGTGCGCAGGGTTCAGAGGGGCTTTTCGTGTCCAGTTTCTCACACATAGCTCTTACTAGTCTCTGACCTTAAGCAGTCAGGAATGCAAACAGGAAGGATTTTACTCACCATGGACATGGCCCAGAGTTATCCCAAACTGAGGCTGTGCCCGCTACGTCTGTGTCGTGGTGAATGCAGCTCCACAGACCGCCGTGACGCAACGCGCGCCGGCGCCGTGATGCCAACTGAAAAGGCAGGTTCGGGCGCCCCCTGCTGGTGGCCAGGCGGTGGGGGCCCTCTTGCTCATGGTCTTGTGTCCGCATCCCTCCTGATGGCAGCTGGGGCCACTGCAAGCCCCTCTTGCAGTAAGAACCCTGCCCCAAGGTCTGTGCTGAGGAGGATGCAGTTCCATCCTCACAATGCCCCCCAGTTCTATACGGAGGAGAACGCAACTCTGCAGACCGCTGTGACTCAATGCACGCTGGTGGTGTGACATGATGCACACCGGTGGAGGAGCCTCAAGAATCTGAAAGGTGGGTGTGGGTGCCCCCTACTGGGGGCCTGCACTGCAGGGCCCTCTTGCTCACGATGCTGTGCCCACGCCCCCTTCTGGCTAGGTCCACTGCAGGGCCCTCTGACAGTGTGGTGACCGGCATCACCTGCTGGCAGCTGGAGCACTGCAGGGCCCTCTTGCTCAGTGTAGTGGCAATATGCCCGCTGCTGGCAAACAGGGCAGTGCTACATCCTCTTGCTCACAGTGCGGTGCCTGTGCTGCTGGACACTCTTACTCTCGGTGTAGTGGGGTCATGCCCCCTGCTGGCCGCTGGGGCACTGCAAGACCCTCTTGCCCATAGTATCCTGGCAACACTCCTGTGATGGGAACTAGAGCACTGCAGGGTTCTCTTGCTCATGGTGTGGTATTCGCTGGGATTACAAGCGTGTGCCACCATGCCTGGCTAATTTTGTATTTTTAGTAGAGACAGGATTTCTCCATGTTGGCCAGGCTGATCTCGAACTCCCAACCTCAGGTAATCTGCCCGCCTCAGCCTCCCGAAGTGCGGGGATTGTAGGCATGAGCCACCTAGCTCGGCCTAATTTTTTGATTTGTCATAGAGACGGGGTTTTGCCATGTTACCTATGCTGCAGGGTTTCCTTCTGATGAGATGAAAATATTCTGGAATTAGGTAGAGGAGATGGCTGTACAGCATTGTGAATGTACTAAAAATGAACTGTACACATTAAAATGGAAGAAATGGTGACTTATACAAATTTTATTTTGATTGATTGATTGATTGATTGATTTTGGTCTGACATTACCCTAGGCTTGTCAGTCAATATTTTGATTTTTTTAAAAAGGACAACGATGAGTTGAAATGTTTAAGTAGAAATGGTAAGAAGACAACACATGGCTGGGCGCGGTGGCTCACACCTGTAATCCTAGCACTTTGGGAGGCCAAGGTGGGTGGATCACCTGCGGTCAGGAATTCAAGACCAGCCTGGCCACCATGGTGAAAACCCGTCTTTAAAAAAAGAAGAAGAAGAAGAAGAAGACAGCGCAGAAGAGGGCAGGGCTGAGACTCAAGGGAGACAGCACGCTCCCCGCAGCCTCCTGCTGTCTGTGGGGCGCCTGGAGCCCTGAGGCCCTGCTCCTGCCTGACCACCTGCCTGCTGGCTCCTTACCATCTGGCTTCTGTGGCTTCTTCAGCTCCCACTGCCCGCAGAGTGAAGGCTGCTCGTCTACACTCACCTGGCCTCGGTGACGTCAGCAGCGTTTCCCCTGCACATGCTCTCCAGCTGCATGTAGACCAAGCAGATGACCCAGCTCGACTCGGGGTCACAGATGGCCAGGAAGTTGGGGTCCAGGTGGCCGATCGTGTACTTGGCCAGTTCCGTCAGAGACTGGCTCACAGCCACCCCAAAGAGGAAGGTCCCCAGCATCTTGTACACGGCAGCCATGTAATTATTGAAGTCAGAGCAGGAATAGAGCTGGTTTGTGGGCACCAGGTAGGCTTCTCCCACCTAGACCTGCATGTGGGGCAGCCACAGTGACCAGCGGAGGTCCTGGTCAGCCCATGGGCCCTTAGTGGGCCTCAGTCCTCCCCACGGGCCTCCCCAAGGTTGCTGCAGAGCTGGGGACTCTAAAGGAGCCCTAGCTGGGCTCGGTGGCTCACGCCTGTCAGCCCAGCACTGTGGGAGGCTGAGGTGGGAGGATCACCTGAGGTCGGGCGTTCAAGACCAGCCTGACCAACATGGTGAAACCTGTCTCTACTAAAAATACAAAAATTAGCATGCCTGTAGTCCCAGCTACTGGGGAGACTGAGGCAAGAGAATCACTTGAACCCAGGAGGCGGAGGTTACAGTGAGTGGAGATCCTGCCATTGCACTCCAGACTGGGAAACAAGAGCAAAACTCCGCCTCAAAAAACAAAAGGGGGTTCCTATTACCCACAAGTACCACTCGGGGCAAGGCTGTGTCCCCCAGCCCCCCACAGACCTCCAGGCCACCCCCATCAGAAACTCAGGGTTAGGCTGTACCCCATCCTGCCCCCCTCCCTGTCCCTCTGAACTCCTCCTGTCTTACAAGAATGACGGTGGCTGTGATGATGACCCCGGCCAGAGCCCAAGGGTGATGGTGTCTGGACAATAGGGGTACCGGATGGAGTCATCCCCACAGTAAAATCCTCGGTTATATGGGGTGTTCACCAGCGACAGGACAGTGAAGGACAGGGAGGCTGGAGGGGGAGAAGGGCCTGGGAGCTGTGAGGTTCTCAAACCAGCTGGGCCATGGGGCCCCCACACCCGCCTTGGCCTCGAGGCCTGCTCCCACCAACAAGGAAGAGCTTTTCTCACAG
The DNA here is from genome assembly GCF_048565385.1 of Saimiri boliviensis. NCBI lineage: Eukaryota > Metazoa > Chordata > Mammalia > Primates > Cebidae > Saimiri > Saimiri boliviensis. The sequence continues at coordinate 62,840,669 of NC_133460.1, forward strand.
CACGTGGGAGGCCCAAGCGACACTCCTTTCCCATCACCCTCAGATGAGCACGAACTCCCCAGGCCCTCTCCCCCTCACACCCTCCCTCTGCTCCTTGAAAAAACCCGGCAAGGCTGGGCACTGTGGCTCAAGCCTGTAATCCCAGCACTTTGGGAAGCCGAGGTGGGTGGATCACGAGGTCAAGAGATTGAGACCACCCTGGTCAACATGGTGAAACCCCATCTCTACTAAAAATACAAAAAAAAAAAAAAAAAGCTGGGCATGGTGGCACGTGCCTATAATCCCAGCTACTCAGGAGGCTGAGGCAGGAGAATTGCCTGAACCCAGGAGGCGGAGGTTACAGTGAGCAGAGACCCTGCCATTGCACTCCAGCCTGGGTAACAAGAGCAAAACTTTGTCTCAAAAAAAAAAAAAAGAAAAAGAAAAAACCGGGCAAACACTCACCTCTGGGCCTTTGCACAGGTACTTCTCTCTGCCCAAAATATCTTATTTTTATTTTTAAAAGTAGAGACAGGGGTCTGATGCTGACCAGGCCAGTCACAAACTCCCAGGCTAGAGCGACCCCCCAGCCTCAGCCTCCCAAAGTGCCGAGATTACAGGTGTGAGACAACGTGCCGGGCACCAAAGTGACTCTCACTTCCGCTCAGTTTCATCTCCCCTCCAGGCTGTCCCCACCGGCGTCCCTCTCAGAAGAGGAAAGGTCTGTTTAGCCATGCGTGGTGGCGAGCGCTGGGGCAGAGCGGGATGCACTGTAAGAGCCCGGCTTCTGCTGCGGTGCAGGGGCGGCTGGTGCCACTGTGAGTGAGGGCAGAGACCAGGGAGGAGGCTCCTGCTATTGCCGGCAGTGGACGGTCAGGGTCACAGGCCGCTGACAGCGGACACCAGCCCCTCCCTGCAGCTCTCAGCAGGCGGAGGCTCACACCAGTTGGTCTCCGTTTCCAACCTCCCTGCCCCAGTAACTCCAGCTAAAGCCTCAGACACCCCCATGACAACCGGCCCCGTGCTTCCCTCTGCTTGGAAAGCTCACCCTGGGGTCCCCGGAACAGGCACCTTCTCTTCCTTTGACCCCCGGGAGCCTTCCCGCCCTCATGCTGCCCCCACAGCCCCGTCTGGAGCCTGTGAACTGCACTGTGACGGGCCGCAGCTTCCAGAATGGAGGTGCCCTCGGCCTAGCCACCACTCCTGGCACACAACAGCCACACCCAACCCCACCACGGCGGCACCTCCTGGCTGTGCGGCCTCCAGCAGGCGACTCCATGAGGCTGCCCCTCACTCACAGGCCGTTTAAGGAAACCGTTTCGGTTATCTGCATGCTGCTGAGCGCCTGGATGCCAGAAAGTGCACACACACATGTTTAAGTAACTGACAGCACAACTGCTCAGGACATGGCACCCAGGGCTGGCAGACATCCCACGGTGACTTCGTGCTGTCCCCTGGCTCCCCCTAACGAGGGTCTACTTTGGAGTTCAGAGGGCTTGGCCAGAGAACCAGGAAACGCGCTGAGGAGGAGCGCACCCCCGCCCCCGTGTGGTGACAGATTCGTGGGGCCATTGTCCCTTCAGCCACAGAGCAAACACTTGGCCTTTGTTTCCGGGACCCTGGCGGGAGGCCTCGGGGCACTGCTTCCCCCATCTGGCCCAATAACCTGCAGGACAGGTTTTGGTCTCCTGAGGTCCTGAAGCCTGGGACTCAGCTTTTCTCTCCAAGTGTCTCCCCCGCCCGAGGCGCAGGGGTTCGAATCCCACCAACGCGCAGGGCCTATGCCTATTTAATTATTATTATTATTTTTGAGACGGAGTTTCCTTCTCGTTGTCTATGCTGGAGTGGAATCTCAGCTCCCTGCAACCTCTGCTTCCCAGGTTGAAGCAATTCTTCTGCCTCAGCCTCCCAAGTAGCTGCGATTACAGGCACATGCCACCATGCTTGTCTAATTTTGTATTTTTAGTAGAGGTGGGGTTTCTGCATGTTGGTCAGGCTGGTCTTGAAGTCCTGACCTCAGGTGATCCATTCAACTCAGCCTCCCAAAGTGCTGAGATTACAGGGATGAGCCACCACACCGGGTTTTGTTTTTTGTTTGTTTTTTGAGATGGAGTCTTGCTCTGTCTCCCAGGCTGGAGTGCAGTGGGATGATCTCGGCTCACTACAACCTCCACCTCCCAGGTTCAAGCAATTCTCCTGCCTCAGCTTCCTGAGTAGCTGAGATTGTAGGCACATGCCACCACGCTGGGCTAATTTTTGTAGTTTTAGTGGAGTCAAGGTTTTACTATGTTGGCCAGGCTGGTCTTGAACTCCTGACCTCAGGTGATCCACCCGCCTCAGCCTCCCATAGTGCTGGGATTACAGGCATGAGCCACCTCACCTGTCCACTATGCCTATCTCATTGTATTTCTAAAAGGAGAGGGAAAAGAAATAATTTCCATCTTCACAGTAACTCCATAAAGGAGATAATATCATTTACCTTTTACAAATGCGAAACAAAAGCTCCAGCTTTTTTTTCTGAGACAGTGTCTCACTTTGAAGCCCAAGCTTGAGTGCAGTGGCATGACCTTGGCTCACTGCAGTCTTGACCTCTGGGCCTCAAGTGATCCTCCCACTTTAGCTTCCTGAGTAGCTGGGACTACAGGGGGACACTGCCACACCTGGAAAAATTTTTGAAATTTTTTGTAGAGATGGGGTCTTGCTATGTTGCCCAGGCTGCTCTCAAACTCCTGGGCTCAAGCAATCCTCCCACATCAACCTCCCAAAGTGCTGGGATTACAGGCATGGTCGCTCCAGCTTTTTTTTTTTTTTTTTTTTCCCAAGGCCACATTAAGTTGTTAGCGGCTGAGTCAAAAGAGTCCTGGGGTCTGCTGACTCCTACTTCAGTGTTTCTTCAGCTAGACTACAGCCACTATCATTCCTGGAAGTTGTCTGACAGTGGACTGAGATGGATTATTTGGGTGTGTAGCACAAACAGAGGAACATCTCTTAGGATACTGAACCCTGAAGTTCTGATGGGGCCAGCATGTATTCTGGGGAAAGGTTTCATAGCTCCCATCCAGGACCAGCAAATAGGAATTAGGTACCAGGCGTGGTGGCTCATGACTGGAATCCCAGCACTTTGGGAGGCTGAGGTGGGTGGATCACTAGGTCAGTTCAAGACCAGCCTGGCCAATATGGCAAAACCCCGTCTCTACTAAAAATACAAAAATTAGCTGGGCCTGGTAGTGGGTGCTTGTAATTCCAGCTACTCAGGAGGTTGAGGCAACAGAATCGCTTCAACCAAGGAGGCGGAGATTGCAGTGAGCCGAGATTGCACCACTGCACTCCAGCCTGGGTGACAAAACAACACTCAGTCTAAAAAAAAAATGCTGGGCATTGGCCAGGTGCAGTGCAATGGCACACATCTGTAATTCTAGCACTTGGGGAGGCTGTGGCAGGCAGATCACTTGAAGTCAGGAGGTCCAGACCAGCCTGACCTACATGGTGAAAGCCCATCTCTACTAAAAATATGAAAATTAGCTGGGTGTGGTGGCGGTTGCCTATAATTCCACCTACTCAGAGTGCTGAGGCAGGAAAATTGCATTAACCTTGGAGGCAGAGTGTGCCATGAGCTGAGATCATGCCACCGTACTCCAGCCTGGGTGACAGAGCAAGACTTCATCTCAAAAAAGAAAAAAAGTTGGGTGTGGTGGTGTGTGGTCTCAGCTACTTAGGAGGCTGCAGTGTGCAGATCACTTGAGCCCAGAAATTTGAGGCTTCAGGGAGCTATGGTGGAGTCACTGCACTCCAGACTGGGTGACAAAATGAGACCCTTATTTCTAAAAAACTAATTTAAAAAACTAACAAAATAAGAGAGACAATAGGATAGTATTCATCACCAATAAGAGATCAATCACATCACCCACTGAATCTTGCCAACATGATCAAACTCTAATCTAATGGGATGAGCATAAATCCAGCTGCAAATATGCCACAAATACAAAAGACAGAAAATGGGTTCACCTGCACCAGGGAAATCCAGACTTTGAGAAATGCTACAGGCTCAACAGTGTGGAGTCTTCCAAAATCCACAGAAAAGAAAAGGGATAGGCCAGGCAAGGAGGCTCATGCCTGTAATCCCAGCACATTGGGAGGCCAAGGTGGGCAGATCACAAGGACAGGAGTTTGAGACCAGCCAGACAACATGGAGAAACCCCATCTCTACCAAAAATACCAAAATTAGCCAGGTGTGGTAGCACATGCCTGTAATTCCAGCTATTCAGGAGGCTGAAGCAAGAGAATCACTTGAACCTGGGAGTCGGAGGTTGCAGTGAACTGAGATTGTGCCATTGTGCTCTGGCCTGGGTGACAGAGAAAGACTCTGTCTCAAAAAAAAAAAAAAAAAAAAAAAAGGAAAGGAATAGAGGAGAAACTTGTAGATTTTGTCTTTTTTAAAATTTTAGTTTTTGTGGCCAAGCACAGTTGTTCAGACCTGTGATCCCAATCTTTGCACTTTGAGAGACTGAGGTGGGCAGATCACCTGAGGTCAGGAGTTCGAGGACAGCCAGGCCAACATGGTGAAACCCCGGTTCTATTAAAAGTACAAAAATTAGCTGGACATGGTCCCATGTGCCTGTAATCTCAGCTACGTGGGAGGATGAAACAGAAGAATGACTTGAACCCAGGAGGTGAAGGTTGCAGTGAGGTGAGATCACACTGCTGCACTGCAGCCTGGGTAGAGTTGAAAAAAAAGAATAAAATTAGGTTTTGTAGAGACAGAAGTCTCCCTGTGTTGTCCAGGTTGGTTTCAAACCTCTGAACTTAAATGATCTTATCACATCAGGATTACAGGTGTGAGGACTCACCCAGCTAACAAAATTGGGTGATTGAAAGAGGCTTAAAAGACATAACAATGCTGGGGAACAGTTATGGGCTAGAGTTGCATACTAGGACGGCTCTACTCTAAAGAAACACAAAGAGACCAGGTGTGGTGGCTCACACCTGTAACACCAAACACTTTGGGAGGCCGAGAAGGGAGGATCACTTGTGCCCAGGAGTTTGGGACCAGCCTGGCAATATAGTAAGACCCTGTCTCTACAGGAAAAAAAAGAAAAAAGTTTTTTTAAAATTAGCCAGGAATGGTGGTGCACGTCTATAGTCCCGGCTACTCAGGAGGCTGAGGGGTAGATGATCACTTGAGCCCAAGAGGTCAAGGCTGCAGTGAGTCATGATCACACCACTGCACTCCAGCCTGGGTGACTGAGCAAGAACCTGCCTCAAAAAAAAAGACGAACAGAAAGAAGCAATTACTGTGAATGTCAGGGTTGCAGAACACTTCTGGAGAGAAGGGAGGGGCTCACATTGTGCCCGTCTCCAGCCCCTTCTGGAAGTACAGAGTCTAGTGGGGAAGACAGCAGCACAAGTGGAGATTCAGGCCACAGCACCAGGAAGTTCCCTTTCACCTTCCCGCCTCCTTACCCTTTCCTTTGGGGAACGGGACCGCCTCCTTACCCTTTCCTTTGGGGAACGGGAGCATGATTTTCTTTCTTCTTTGCCCTTCTAACTAGACAGAGCTTCTGATGGGAGAATTCATATACAGGATGTATAGCATCAACATCCACAGCCAGCTGGAATTGACAGCTTTTTTGATACCCCAGTCAGGCACATCCTGGATTCCTCTGCTAAGTACATCTGGATGTTGCAGCTGTCCAGGATTCTCAGCCACATGCTCGGTGCCAACTCCCAGATCCTGGAAATCCCCTGACATTGCCCCCAAAAGGAGAGACACTCACAATTCTGCATAGAAATTGTCTCTATGTGTCTTTTTTTTTTTTTTTTCTTTCTTTTTTTTTTTTTTTTTGAGAAAGAGTCACTCTGTTGATCAGACTGTAGTCCAATGGTGTGATCTCAGCTCACTGCAACCTCCACCTCCCAGGCTCAAGCAGTTCTCCTGCCTCAGCCTCCCAAGTAACTGGAGTTACAGGCAACTGCAACCATGCCTGGCTAATTTTGTATTTTTAATGGAAACGGTTTCACCATATTGGTCAGGCTGGTCTTGAACTCCTGGTCTCAAGTGATCTGCTCTCCTAGGCCTCCTAAAACACTGGAATTACAGGCATGAGCCACCATGCCCGGCCATTTCTGTATCACCCCCCTAGGCCAGCCTCTGCATGTTTGGGCTTGATGAGGCTGTGGCTGTCCAGCTGGCTGCCTGTCATCTTTAGTCTCTGTGTCTCCTCGATTCTTCTCAGCTGCCCACAAATTCATTTCTTTTCTTTCTTTTGTTTTTTTCTTGAGATGGAGTTTTGCTCTGTCACCCAGGCTGGAGTGCAATGGCATGATCTCAGCTCATTGCAACCTCTGCCTCCCATGTTCGAGCAATTTTCCTGCCTCAGCCTCCCAAGTAACTGGGACTACAGACAGGTGCCACCATGCCAGGCTAATTTTTGTATTTTTAGTAAGATAGGGTTTCATCATGTTGGTCAGGCTGGTCTCAAACTCCTGACCTCAGGTGATTCACCCACCTCGACCTCCCAAAGTGCTGGGATTACAGGCATAAGCCATAGTGCCCGGCCTCAGTTTTTTAAACTCAGCCTGAGTGGGCTTCTCTCGCTAGCAGCTAAGAGCTCTGACCCCTACGGTCTTCTCCCACCCAGCAGGAGGTGTTTGGATGTTTCTGGATCTAAAATCCAAGTGTCTAAGCCTACCAGTAGTTCCAAGTACAGATGGTCACACAACTTTTTGACTTTACAATGGCACAAAAATGATCCCATTCAGTAGAAACTCTGCTTCCAGTACCGATACAATCTGTCTGTTTTTCACTGTTAGTATAGTATTCAATTAATTGCATGAGGGCCAGGCACAGTGGCTCATGCCCTTAATCTCAGTACTTCAGAAGCCTGAGGTGGGAGGATCGCTGGAACCCAGGAGTTTGAGGCCAGCCTGGGAACATAGTGACACCCTGTCTCTATAGAAAAGATAAAAATTAGCCACATGAAATTGTGTGCACCTGTAGTCCCATCTACTTGGGAGGCCGAGGCAGAAGGGATCACTTGAGCCCAGGAGATTGAGGCTGCAGTGAGCTATAATCATGCCACTGCACTCCAGCCTGGGTAACAGAGCAGGACCTCATCTCTTAAAAAATAAAAAATTTTGGCTTACGCCTGTAATCCCAGCACTTTGGGAGGCTGAGGTGGCTGGATCGTGACGAGATCAGGAGTTCAAGACCAGCATGACCAACATGGTGAAACCCCATCTCTACAAAAAATACAAAAATTAGCTAAGTGTGGTAGCATGCACCTGTAATCTCAACTCCGGAGGCTGAGGCAGGAGAATTGCTTAGAACCTGGGGGGTGGAAGTAGCAGTGAGCCAAGATTGCACCATTGTACTCTAGCCTGGGAGACAGAGAAAGACTCAGTCTCATAATAAATAAGTAAATAAAAATTTAAAAGTAGGTAAACTATTGCTTCAGAAGGACAGCATTTCTGTTTGGGATGATGAGAAAGTACAGAAACAGATGGTAGTGATTGTTGTACAATATTGTGAAGCTACCAAATGCCACTGAATTGTACACTTAAAGGTGGTACATTTATCCAAGTTTATTATCTATTTCTACAAACATTCATGAAGGCTGGACCCCTGAAATGTCAAAGTCATGATCCAAGGTGGGGAAGGGTGAGTGGGTTTTGTTCTCCTTTTAGTACTGCTCGGTTTGTTCTCAACCTGAAGTCGGCTGGGCTAACATCCAATGCTTGGTAGGGTAGGTGTATTACATCCATTTGCGGACCGAGTAGGGTGGCTCACACATGTAATCCCTACGCTTTGGGAGGCTGAGGTGGGCAGATTGCCTAAGCTCAGGAGCTCAAGACCAGCCTGGGCAACATGGTGAAACCCTGTCTCTACTAAAAATACAAAAATTAGCTAGGTGTGGTAGGGTGCTTGTAGTCCCAGCTATCCGGTAGGCTGAGGCAGGAGAATCTCTTGAACCCAGGAGGCAGAGGTTGCAGGCAGTGAGCCAAGATGGAATCACTGCACTGCAGCCCGGGCAACAGAGCCAGACTCCACCTCCAAAAATAAAAATAAAAATAAATATGACAGGTACAGTGGCTCATGCCTGTAATCCCAGCACTTTAGGAGACTGATACAGGCAGACTACCTGAGGTCAAAAGGTCATGACCAGCCTGGCCAACATGGTGAAACCCAATCTCTACTAAAAATACAAAATTTACCCAGTGCTCATGCCTGTAATGCCAGCCACTCTGGAGGCTGAGGCAGGAGAATCACTGGAACGTGATAGGCAGAGGTTGCAGTGAGCCAAGACTGCACCACTACACTCCAGCCTGGATGACAGTGTGAGACTCTGTCTCAAAAAATAAATGAAGGTCAGGTGCGGTGGCTCAAGCCTGTAATCCCAGCACTTTGGGAGGCCGAGGCAGGTCCATCACGAGCTCGAGAGATTGAGACCATCCTGGTCAACATGGTGAAACTCCATCTCTACTAAAAATACAAAAAATTGGCCGGGCGCGGTGGTTCAAGCCTGTAATCCCAGCACTTTGGGAGGCCGAGTCGGGCGGATCACGAGGTCAAGAGATCGACACCATCCTGGTAAACATGGTGAAACCCTGTCTCTACTAAAAATACAAAAAATTAGCTGGGCATGGTGGCACATGCCTGTAATCCCAGCTACTCATGAGGCTGAGGCAAGAGAAGCACTTGAACCCAGGAGGTGCAGGTCGTGGTGAGCCGAGATCGCGCCATTGCACTCCAGCCTGGGCAACAAGAGCAAAACTCTGTCTCTAAAATAAATAAGTAATAATAAAACCTGTCCATTGCTGAAAAAATAATTTTACTCTTAAACTTATATGCATACAATGAAAACTTACAAAGCTGGAAGACTTGCACCACCTCAGACTTACATGTAACGTGGAACAATTGTGACAGTGTGGCATGACTCAGGGTGAGAGAAAGGAGACACTGTGCAGACACCTGATTTATCACAAAGGCATCACTGCAACTCAGTGGGGGAGAGAATGGACTTTTTTTTCCTTTTGGAGACAGAGCCACTGTGCCTGGCCATGGTCTTTTCAATGTGTGGTGCTGGAGCAACTGCATATCCGTATGGGAAAACAGTTCCCTAACCCACACCTCATACCATTTAACGCCATACACCAAAATTCTTTTTTTTTTTTTTAAATTTTTCTGAGATGGAGTCTCACTCTGTGGCCCAGGCTGGAGTGCAGTGGTGCAATCTCAGCTCACTGCAACCTCCGCCTTGTGGTTCAAGCAATTCTCCTGCCTCAGCCTCCCATGTATCTGGGACTACAGGCAACTGCCATCACGCCTGGCTAATTTTCGTATTTGTTGTAGAGACAGGGTTTCGCCATGTTCGACAGGCTGGTCTCAAACTCCCGACCTCAGGTGATCCACCCGCCTTAGCCTCCCAAAGTGCTGGGATTACAGAGTGAGCGACAGCCCTGGCAACCATACACCAAAATGTAAATTAAGTTGGATCACAGCCTTAAATGTGAAAGGAAAACAATAAAGCTTCTAGAATAAAATGTGGAAGAATACCTTCAAGAGCCTGAAGGTAAGCAAAGACTCTTTTTTTTTTTGTTTTTTTTTTTGAGACGGAATTTCGCTCTTGTTACCCAGGCTGGAGTGCAATGGCGCGAACTCGGCTCACTGCAACCTCCGCCTCCTGGGTTCAGGCAATTCTTCTGCCTCAGCCTCCTGAGTAGCTGAGATTACAAATAGGACACAAACACATTACTTTTAAAATAAAGATTGGTGGCCGGGCGCAGTGGCTCACGCCTGTAATCCCAGCACTTTGGGAAGCCGAGACAGGTGGATCACGAGGTCAAGAGATCGAGACCATCCTGGTCAACAAGGTGAAACCCCGTCTCTACTAAAAATACAAAAAATTAGCTGGGCATGGTGGCGCGTGCCTGTAATCCCAGCTACTACGGAGGCTTAGGCAGGAGAATTGCCTGAACCCAGGGGGCAGAGGTTGCGGTTAGCCGAGATCTCGCCATTGCACTCCAGCCTGGGTAACAAGAGCGAAACCCCGTCTCAAAAAAAAAAAAAAAAAAAAAAAGATCGGTAAGCTGGACTTTACTGAAGATACCACCAAGAGAGTCAACGGGCAAGCCACAAACTGGAGCAGACAGCAGCAATACACAAAGCCCACAGAGGACTCACTTCCAGAACTCGTAAGTCACTCCACAAATCAGAGAGAAAGACCACCCAAGTCAGAAATGGGGAAAGCTTTGGGCACGCACAAAGAGAATATCCAAATGGCGAGCACACTCTCCAGGGAAATGCCAGTGAAAGACACGACGCGACAAGAGTCCATCCCAACTCAGGCAAGTTCACCCTCGGGGTCAAACGTCGAGAATGTGAGCGACTCCCACAAACCATGAGTGAGAAACATGGGCAGCGCGCGTGACCCCAGCATACGCCTACCGTGCGACTCCCTGCTGTCCATCGAGAACTGAGCACTCTATCCACAAACCAGGTACAAGGGCATTCACGGCCCACAAACAGACCCAACTGTGACACCAGCCCACAGCAGGAGGGGTGGGTAAACGTGGCACCCAAACCAAGCACCACAGCGCAATATGCGAGACACAAGCACACAGACAACTCCAACAGCACAGACGTCATATGGAGTGGGAGTGGCCAGCGGTGTCCCGTGGCTGAAGTGGTGCTGGCTGCCGAGGACAGGGCACCCTCATGGGGTGAGTTAGGGTTAGAAAGGCCCCTGACGACAGGTTCCGAGGCCAGGGCTCCACCCAGAGTGTGACTGCAGGTGCCTTTTCTGGGTGCGGGTCCCGTGTCCCCTCTGACTCTGCCTTCTGGATGTCCCAGCTTGGCTGCACTTGCCTGCCTCCGTCCCCCTCTCACACGGGTCCATCCCAGCCCTGGAATCACCTTGGAGAAGGCTCCTGAGCTAGGAGCACTGGCCCAGGGCCTCCGAGGGCTCCGGGGAAAGACAAGACCCAAGTCAGTTGGCACGTGAGTCCATGCCTGGAAGGGGCCAGAGTGGCTTGACTCTGAACTCTAGTGGGAAAGAGATGAAGATCAGGTCCAGGACAGGGAGTGCCCTGCAGAGGTGGGGAGCCAGGCAGGGGAAGCCGAATGACACCCAGCAGGTCTCTCCGGAGAACCCATCTGACCCGGGGCGCCTGAGGAGGCGCCTCAGGGCAGAGAGCCAGAGAAGGCAGTGCCCTGGCTGCGGGGAGGCGGCTGGAGTCAAGGGCGGGGCAGGATGGACTGCCGAGGGTCTGGCTGCATGGGTTGACAGGAGAAGACCCCAAGAGATGGACAGAGCTGGGCAGAGTGGGCAGGGCCAGGCATCGACAGGCCCACCAGTTAAGAGAGCCTCCACTTTCTGCTGCCACAGGCTCGGCTGCCCAGCAAGCCACAAAGGGCGGGCACCTGACCAGGCTGGGCCCCTCAGACTGACCAGTGATCTGCAGTCCAACTGGGCCCCTCCCCTGCAGAAGTGAGTTCCCCGCCCCGGGCTCCACTCACTCTTCTCACAGGGGCGTTTCAAGTGCAGGCTGCTGAGGTCAGCTTGGAACTGAGGTCCCATCATGATCTGCAAACAAGGGCCTGGGAATCAGGACTCTGAGGAAGCATCTGGCACAGGAAGGAGGCTGGCTGTGGCCGGCTTGGGTGGAGGGGCCGCCATTCAGACCCCAGACCTGTGTGTGCAATAGACCTGCTGATGCCAGTTCTGGGGCCTGAGGACAGGAGGCAGAGGCCTGGGTATGTGAGGGGAGGCTGTGCCCTGACACTGGCCTGCAGGCCCAGACAGGATGTCGGAGAGACACTCTGGGTCAGCAGCAGGAGCCGGGACTCCGGTCCCGGCCCACCCTGGGGTTGAGCAGCACGTCCCTCCTCTGAGAAGGGGCACACGGCCAGGGAGAGGGCTCAGACCGCTGCGGTGACTGTGGTCGATACGAGGTTGGGAGAAGCAGAGCCACGTACCTTCTTACATTTGTTAGCAGGAAGGGAGTCCTCCTCAGGGTTGGAGGAGGCAGAAGAACCAGGCTCTTTGACTTCATCAGCCAGGAAACGAGCTTAGGGAAAACGGAGGCAGGTCCCCCAGGGTCTCCACTGCCAGCAGACCGCACAGCCCCTTCTCCGGGCAAAGACCCTCCACTCCCACTCTTCATCCACTTGATCCCCAGGCTGTGACCCCGTCCCTGGCCAGACACCGGGACGTGGATGGGCACAGAACCCAGGACCTGGGGTGCACTTTGAAGAAAGAGGCCTTCCCTTCCCTTCCCTTCCAAGTGGCTGCTGCACCGCTGGGCCCCAGCTCTCAGCTCCCAGGAAAGCCAGCACACAGGCTTGCGGGGGAGGATGGCTATGGGGATGCTGTCTCTAGATCTGCTACGGAACCAGCACATTCCCCCCTTGTTTAAACTGAATCACTCCGAGAGTCCCTGCTCACTGGCCAGGGTCGGGGAGAACAAGGCATTGGAAGCTACCAATGCTTCCCACCAGGCAGACCCCCTCATCTGTGATGAGTTCTTGGCCCACACCAGCCCCAGGGCCCTTCATCAGCATCACCCCCACCTGGCCTGGGGCCTGGGCACCGGAGAAGAATGGAACAGGGTCACCTACATCCACTCTGGTTTGGGAAGAGGTCAGAGGCCTCGTGGGAGGTCATGGACAGGGTGAGGTCATCAGCAGATGACTGCGTCTCTTCCTCTTCTTCCCCTGAAAGCAAATCCTTCGCTATTTGTTCCTTTTAACAAAAAAGTAAAGAACGTTTTACAGTTGAGCACTCTTGGGATAACACTAACGACAACAACAGTGAAGACGCTGGGGGCTCCCTGAGGCTCACGTGGGGCCTATGCCCATTCTGCAGAAAAGGGAACGGAGGTGGCCGAGGGTGCACAGTGTTGCGGTGGGGAGCAGGGATGGAACTGGACCCGTGGGGTGCTATTCCCATTACACAGATAAGGAGCTGGAGGTACCCAAGGGTGCACAGCGCAGGGGAGCTCATACCCAGCCACCAGAGCTAGGAACAGTCAGAGCTGCCACTGGGCACCACCCAGAGCATGTGGCTCTTTCTCAGCTGTCCATGTGGTGTTAACCTTCTGCAATGCAGCCTCCCCCTGCTCCAAATGCCCAGCACTCGAGCGGTGACCTCTGGGTACCTAATGTCAGAAAGCCCAGTCCTGGGGAGGTGGCCAGGCCGTGGTTCCTCTGCCTTCCCAGGTGCACTTCTCCAGGATAGGCCCCCACTGCCCCTCCACCTGCCCACACCAGAAGGACACGTGGCCCGGGGTTAAGGCCAGGGTCCAGCCTCATGCCGACTGCCATTCCAACCCTGGCAGAGTGGTACAGGTGGCCACATTCGACCTGTTCTGGGGGCCTTTGTGCTCCTCTCACTGAACATCCCCTGCTGAGAGGCAGCCCTGGTCCCTGCACCTCTGCTGGGGGCCAGTTCCAGGAAGGGCACTCACTCACCTTGTCCAGGGTCATGTCTGGGAGGTTGGGAGCCACGTCGCCACCCTTGCTCTCCTACTCTGAGATGGGGTCTGAGGCCTCATAGCCATAGAGTGCAAGGAGCTCATCGAAGGGAATGTCGCTGCTCTGAGTTAGGGAGGGGAACAGGACCCCATCAGGAGGGACCCTCAAGGGGCTCCTGTCCCCTCTCCCTTACCTGAGCCTTGCTGGCCACAACCAGGGCTACTCTGACACACCCACAGCAGCTCCCCACACGCAGCACTCCCCAGCCAGACCCCAGGCCCAGCCCCTCATCAGAGAGCTCCTTCACAATCCCTCAGAGAGGCACTGGAACACAAGGGTCACTGGCTGGGGAAGAGGGCACCACCCTGCCCACAGTGTCTCTTCACACAGGGTGAATGACAGGAATACAAGGATGGTGTGACACCTGGCAATCTAGTATTTTAACTCAACATCAGTTTATCAAAGGGAAAAAAAGTAACCTGAAAACTATTTGGTAAAATCTGACATTTATTCCTGATTGGAAAAAAAAATTCTTAGGAAGCTAGATAAACCGGCCAGACACAGGGGTTCACACCTGTAATCCCAGCATTTTGGAAGCCCAAGGAGGGCAGATCACTTGAGGCCAGGAGTTCAAGACCAGCCTGGGCAACATGGCAAAATGCCATCTCCACTAAAAATAAGCTGCGTGCCTCCTATTGTCCCAGCTACTCAGGAGGATGAGGCAGAAGAATCACTTGAACCCAGGAGGCAGAGGTTGCAGTGAGCCGAAAACGCACCACTGCACTCCAGCCTGGGAGACACAGCGAGACTCTGTCTCAAAACATTAACAAAGAAGAAGAAAAGTACACAAACAAATGGAGGCCTTATAAACATAATGGAGAAGCTGTCGATTCACACTGGGTCAAAAATGAGTAACCAGAGAAATCACCATCACAAACAGGAACAAGAGTGCCGTGATGAACACACAGCTTGATGCTGAGCCCGTGCAGCCTGCCAGGAAGTGGAAATAGGGCACGTAACTCCCAGGAGGGAAGAGATGTCACCCTCTTCAGCGCTGCTTTCAAATCCCCATGCCCCTCTCATGGGAGCCTCTACACCACTGAGGTACAGTTGCCTGCTCAGACTCCACCCAGCCCCAGGGGTCACTCTCAGCATCCACCTTCCTGAACCCTCCCTCTCATTCTCTCAGGATGTCAGCACTGGCCTCCCCTCCACCCCAGCTCCTGCCCAGACTCCTCCTGGGGCTTCAAGTCCACAAAGAACCTCCTGGCCCATTCCCAGCCCTTCCCCAGGTGGAACGTCCATACCGAGTCCCCCTTTAGTTCTCACAGGACCCGACGGACAGAACAGATTCTGTATGCCCATGACCTCCAGAAGTATGCGGGTGGGAGGGCTGACACGGTGGTCCCAAGGCCCCTGGGTGCCCCAGGTGAAGCCCTGTCTGAAGAGCACTAAGCCGTGGTTTCTGTGCTGGGCCTCACTGACACTCACACTGATGGTGCCACACTGGCAGCTGGCAACAGCCCAGTGCCTGTGGAAGCCGCAGCCAGGGCACCACCACTCATCCCTCACAGACCAAAAGCAAACTCCCCAGCTTCACTTCAGAAGATGGTGGGCACATTCTGTGACGTGGCATCCGGAGTAGACACCTCCATGTTCTGTATGAGGGCATGGGAAGCAGAGCGGCTGCTGCCTACCAGGGTGAGGGACTCCTTCAAGGAAGCGCGCGTGGAATGGGTGGTGAGGTGGGGGGCCCTTCCCAAGGTGGCTCCTTCAGGGAAGCACGAGTGGAATGGCTGGTGAGGCGAGGTGGGGGCCTTCCCGTCCTTTCACCTCAAGAGTGCTAGCTGACTACAGCCGCTCAGACAGGAGCCTCGCAGGCAGGCAAGGGGGGCTGCTACTTCAGCAGAAACAGCCAACCGTAACTGCTGCAACTGTAGAACTCAACATGAACTTGCCAAATTTCCAACATTTGCAAAACCTGTGGTGAGGCCAGCAGTGACATTAACTGTTACAGTCAACCCTAACCCCCAACACGACTGTATCTGGAGATGAGGCATTTCCAGAAGTGACTAAGGTCCAGTGAGGCCATGAGGGTGGGGCCCTGATCCAGCAGGATTAGTAACCTTTGAAGAAAAACACCAGAGAGCTCCCTCCGGTTTTCTGTCCACCACGTGACGACATGGGAGCCAGGAAGAGAGCCAGCACCAGAAGCCACTCTGCGGGATCTGTTCACGGACCTCTCTGCCTCTACAACCATGAGGTTCACTGGTTACGGTCTCAGACTCCACTCCACAAAACTACCATTTGCTGAGTTTTGCTATGGCATCAAAGAAGAACACCCACCATTATCTGAAAAACTGTTAAATACGCCTTCCTTTTCCAACAACAGATCTGTATGAGGCTGTATTTGTACTTCAACCTTAATATCTTATCACAACAGACTAGCATCTCCCTTAAAAGACAGAAGCATAAGAGGCCAAGGTGGGAGGATCACTTTGAGGTCAGGCGTTTAAGACCAGCCTGGCCAACATGGTGAAATTCCATCTCTACTAAAAACACAAAAATTAGCTGGGCACAGTCGTGGGCACCTATAGTCCCAGCTACTCTGAAGGCTGAGGCAGGGCAATCACTTGAACCCGGGAGGTGGAGGTTGCAGTGAGCCGAAAATGCGCCACTGCACTCCAGCCTGGGCAAAAGGGCCCCACTCTGTCCCAAAACAAAAAAGAAAGAAAGAACTTGAGTCATGTACGGTGCCTCACACCTACACTCCCAGAACTTCGGGAGGCCCAGGCAGAAAAATTGCTTGAGGTCAAGAGTTTAAGACCAGATCTAGCAAAATAGCAAGACCTCTACCGAAAAACATAAATAAATAAAAAGGTTAGGCCAGGCCCAGTGGCTCACGACTGTAATCCCAGCACTTTGGGAGGCTAAGGCGGGTGGATCATGAGGTCAGGAGATTGAGACCATCCTGGCCAACATGGTGTGAAACCCTGTCTCTACTAAAAATACAAAAAAATATTAGTCGGGAGTGGTGGCATGCACTTGTAATCCCAGCTATTTAGGAGACTGAGGCAGGAGAATAGCTTAAATCCAGGAGGTGGAGGTTGCAGTGAGACGAGATCACACCAGTGCACGCCAGTCTGGGTGACAGAGCAAGACTCTGTCAAAAAAAAAAAAGAAGCTGGATTTTCATATATGCTTCTACATTCAAAGAGATCTCGAAAACTAAAAATTCATTCTTCTCATTAATTGTTTTTCTTTTGGAACACAGAGGTTTTCTTTCATTTTCAAAAAAATATTTATATTCACATGTAACTGACTTGTTCAAGCGATTTTATTTTTATTATATATATATATATATATATATATATTTTTTTTTTTTTTTTTTTTTTTTTTTGAGACTGTCTCACTCTGTCACCAGGTGCCAAGCTGGAGTGAGTGGCACAATCTCGGCTCACTTCAACCTCTGCCTCCTGGGTTCAAGCAATTCTCCTGCCTCAGCTTCCCGAGTAGCTGGGACTACAGGCGTATGCCACCATGCTTAGCTAATTTTTGTATTTTTAGTAGAGAGTGGGTTTCACCATATTGGCCAGGATAGTCTTGATCTCGACTGACCTCGTGATCCGCCCGCCTCGGCCTCCAAAGCGCTGGGATTACAGGCTTGAGCCACTGTGCCTGGCCTTATTTTTAATTTTTGAGATGGAGTCTCACTCTGTTACCCAGGCTGGAGTGCAATGGTGCAATCTCAGCTCACTGCAACCTCCGCCTCCCAGGTTCAAACAATTCTCCTGCCTCAGCCTCCCAAGTAGCTGGGATTACAGGCATGTGCCACCATGCCTCGCAATTTTTTTTTTTTTTTCATTTTTAGTAGAGACAAGGTTTTGCAATGTTGGTCACGCTGGTCTTGAACTTCTGACCTCATGATTCTCCCGCCTTGGCTTCCCAAAGTGCTGGAATTACAGGCATGAGCCACCACACTCAGCCTATTCATGTCATTTTAAAGTGAGTTGGCAAATAAGTATTCCTACATGTCAATGTTAACTTTTATTGTAGTAAAAAAGCAATAGATAAAACACATTAACAAAACTCCTTAAAACTCTCAATAACTTTTTTTTCTTTTGAGACAGGGTCTCACTCTGTCAACCTAGGCTGTAGTGCAATGGCGCCATCTCAGCTCACTGCAACCTCCACCTCCAAGGTTCAAGTGATTCTCCAGCCTCAGCCCCCAGAATAGCTGGGACTATGGGCGTGTGCCACATGCCCAGCTAATTTTTGCATTTTTAATAGCGGTGGGGTTTTACCATGTTGGCCAGGCTGGTCTCAAACTCCTGACCTCAGGTGATCTGCCCACCTCGGCTTCCCAAAGTGCTGGGATCACAGGTGTGAGCCACCGCACCTGGCCAAAACTCTCAATAATTTTATTGCCTCAGTCTACACTGCCTCGGAACGCTCAATAATTTTTAAGAGTACAAATTGGGTTCTGAGACCAGAGGGTTTGAGAGCAGCCGGCTTAATGCCGGGCCACCGTGCTGCCCAGAGAGCCCCATGAAAGACCTGGTCACCACTGAATTCAGCTCCTAGGATGGTGCCTGGCACTTTGCAGAGAGATGCACAATTTAGCACTTGCCAACATGAATCTGACGGCACAGAAACTGTGAGGCTGACCCCAGAGGGCTCCACCCAACACAGGGGCAGGATCGCCTCGGCCAAGTACCTGGGAGATGAAATCCTTCTCCAGCTCCTCCTTGGGCTTGTCTGAGCACCTCGAAGGCTCCTCGCACTTCCCCTCAACACTGTTGTTCTGTGACAGGATCTCCGCGAGGTTGAACTGATAGTCTCCAGAGCCTATGGGCACCGCTGGAGAGAAGACCGCAGCGCAGGTGAGCGCCTTGCCCGCCTGTCCCAACCACCCTGCACAGACTGGGGGCGCCTGGGGCAGGGGAAGTCCTAGGGGTGAGGCCCTCTGCACCGCAGGGCCAGCCTCCCACGTGGGTCCCAGCCAGGACACCCCACAACTCAAGCACCCCACAACAGCTGGTGAGCTGCACACACTAGTTCCAAGGGTTTTTTTTATGGGGGGTATCTTTCTGAGGAACTGCTTGTCTTCCTGAACAGGGAAGTTTGTGAGGATTTGGAGAGCGTGGACTAGAAGGAGACAGACAGCCATCTCGTTAGGGTGGGCGGAGCAGCAGGACTTATCGGAGCTGAGTGCACGCGAGACTCCACGGCTCCTGAAACGGGTGATGCCAAACCCTCACCTGCGTGGGTCAGCACAGCATCAAGGACCACGCAGGGGCAGTGCCAGTGGGACCTGGACAATGCCAGTCCCTCACGCTCTGCCTTCAGGGCCACATGAAGCCACTGTGAGACACACATGGCCCAACAGACGGCTGCTGACATCAGACCCAGGGTTTCCCCGAAAGAACTGGGGTGTGTCACCATTTCGCTCCACGTTTAGTCTCCAGTTAGTCAAAGTTTAAAACAAATAAAAGGAAATAGCCAGGGTTCAATCAATCCAGACAGGGAGCAATGTAGTCCAAGGCTAGGGGCCCAAGGGCTGGGGGTCCAGGGCAGGAAGCCTCTAGGAGGGCAGCCACAGAGCCTGCATGGCTGGACACACAGGGGCGCGCCACTCACAGAACAGGCAGCTGCGGGATGTGGAAGACCCCTGGTGGCAGGCTCCTCTCTAGAGTGAGGGAATGACCTGGAGCTGCCTGGGTGCGCCTGGACCCTCAGTAACCACGGTGAGGAGCCACGTAGGGAAAACAGGGACGGCAATCCCTTCTTTAGAGACTGGGGTGTGGACGAGTTTTACGCTGTGAAGACATGCAGCGTAAAGACACCTGGCCCACGGGAGCGCAGCAAGGGGAAGAAGGAGCAGTCACAGACACTTGCCCACCCACATTCCACCCTGTGGGGCCAGCACATGTGGCCAGCAGGTAGCCTGGGACCTTGATGCCCCTCGGGCAAGCAGCATCGGCGCAGGGAGGTGCAGGGAACCAGGGTCTGCCTGTCTCCCCCGCTCCACCTTCTCCAGCCTGCATCCCTCAGCAAGCCCCCTCTCCCAGCACCCCGGCAAGATGAGGTGGCCCTCAGCTGATACAGAACGTTCAGAACAGACCAACCCACAGACAGAAAGGGGCACGTGGGGGCCAGGAACCAGGGAAAGGGACGGTGGGAGAGTGACTGCTAAGGGGGATGACAGAATGTTTTAGATTAGAGTCAAAAGCTGTGTGACCTTGGATACACTAAAAATCAATGAATTATAAACTTTAAAGTAGATGTATTTTATGTTTTATAAATTACCTCAATTGTTTTATAAAAAGGTCATAACTTATTACAGTGTTCTCTCTCTCTCTCTCTCTCTCTCCTTTTTCTTTTTGAGACAGAGCTTTGCTCTGTCATGCAGGCTGGACTGCAGTGGCACAATCTCGGCTCACTGCAACCTCTGCCTCCCAGGTTCAAGTGATTCTCCTACCTCAGCCTCCCGAGTAGCGAGGACTATAGGTGCGCACCACCATGCCTGGGTAATTTCTGTATTTTCAGTAGAGATGGGGTTTTACCAAGTTGTTGCAGGCTGGTCTCGAACTATTTACCTCAAGTGATCAGCCTGCCTTGGCCTCCCAAAGTGTTGCATGAACCGCCGCAGGAACCAACAACATCGCTCGTGTACATAAACACAAAAACCCTCAACAAAATACTGGCAAACTGAATCCAGCAACATATAAAGACGATCATACACCATGAACAAGTAAGATTTATCACAGGGATGCAAGGTTGATTCAACACCAAAACTCAGTTACTATAATACACCACATCAATAAAATAAAAAATCAAAAC
This sequence comes from Saimiri boliviensis, assembly GCF_048565385.1. NCBI lineage: Eukaryota > Metazoa > Chordata > Mammalia > Primates > Cebidae > Saimiri > Saimiri boliviensis. Next base: position 62,860,962 of record NC_133460.1, read on the forward strand.
ATAGGATCATCTCAACACATCCAATTCAACAAAATCCAACACCTTTTCATAATGAAAAATACCCAATAAACTCAGAACAGAAGGGAACGTCTCAACCTGACAAAGAGCATCTAGGGAAAACCATACTCAGCACTACCCTCAACGGTGAAAGCCTGGATGCACTCTCTAAGCCATCACGCATGTAACGTGTACTCTCACCTCTCATGCGCCGTGGAGAGCTGCAGGATGCAGTCATATAAGAACATGAAATAAAAAGAACCAAGATTGGTAAGGAAGCCAGGCGTGGGGGCTCACACCTGTTATCCCAACACTTTGGGAGGCCAAGGCAGGTGGATCACCTGAGGTCAGGAGTTCAAGACCAGCCTGACCAACATGGTGAAACCCTGTCTCTATTAAAAAGAAAAGAGAGGCCGGGTGCGGTGGCTCAAGCCTGTAATCCCAGCATTTTGGGAGGCCAAGGCGGGTGGATCACAAGGTCAAGAGATGGAGACTATCCTGGTCAACACGGTGAAACCCTGTCTCTACTAAAAATACAAAAAATTAGCTGGGAATGGTGGTCCATGCCTGTAATCCCAGCTACTCAGGAGGCTGAGGCAGGAGAATTGCCTGAACCCAGGAGGCGGAGGTTGCGGTGAGCCGAGATCGCGCCATTGCACTCCAGCCTGGGTAACAAGAGCAAAACTCCGTTTCAAAAAAAAAAAAAAAAAAAAAAAAGAAAGAAAGAAAAGAGAGAATAATCAAATAGTTGCAATAAAAAATGATAAAGGGGATATCACCCCAGATTGCACAAAAATTCAAACCATCATCAGAGATTATTACAAACAACTCTATGCACATAAACTAGTAAACCTGGAAGAAATGGATAAATTCCTGGACACTTGCATCCTTGCAAGCCTAAACCAGGAAGAAGTCGAAACCCTGAATAGACCAAAAACAAGGTCTGAAGTTGAAGCAGCAATTAAGAGCCTACCACCCCAAAAAAGCCCAGGTCCAGATGGGTTCACAGCCGAATTCTACCAGACCTACAAAGAGGAGCTGGTACCATTCCTTCTGAAACTATTCCAAATAATCAAAAAAGAGGGAATCCTTCCCAAATCATTTTATGAGACCAACATCATCTTGATACCAAAACCCAGCAGAGACTCAGGAGGAAAAGAAAACTTCATGCCAATATCCATGATGAACAGAGATGCAAAAATCTTCAATAAAATACTGGCAAGCCGATTGCAACAGCACATCGAAAAGCTTATCCACCATGATCAAGTAGGATTCATCCCGGGGATGCAAGGCTGGTTCAACATATGCAAGTCTATAAACATAATTTACCACATAAACAGAAGCAAAGACAAAACCACATGATTATCTCAATTGATGCAGAGAAGGCTTTTGACAAAATTCAACAGCCCTTTATGCCAAAAACTCTCAATAAACTAGGTATTCATAGAACATATCTCAAAATAATAAAAGCTATTTACGACAAACCAATAGCGAACATCATACTGAATGGGCAAAAACTGGAAGCATTCCCTTTGAAATCTGGCACTAGACTAGGATGCCCTCTCTCACCACACCTATTCAATATAGTACTGGAAGTTCTGGCCAGAGCAATCAGGAAAGAAAAAGAAATAAAGGATATTCAAATAGGAAAGAAGGAAGTCAAATTCTCTCTATTTGGAGACGACATGATTGTATATCTAGAAGACCCCATCGTCTCAACCCAAAATCTCCTGAAACTGATAAGCAACTTCAGCAAAGTCTCAGGATACAAAATCAATGTGCAAAAATCACAAGCATTCCTATACACCAATAACAGACTTAAAGGGAGCCAAATCAAGAACGAACTGCCATTCACAATTGCTACAAAGAGAATAAAATACCTAGGAATACAACTAACAAGGAATGTAAAGGACCTCTTCAAGGAGAACTAAAAACCACTGCTCAACAAAATAAGAGAGGACACAAACAGATGGAGAAACATTCCATGTTCATAGTTAGGAAGAATCAATATGAAAATGGCCATACTGCTCAAAGTAATTTACAGATTCAACACTATCCCCATCAAACTACCAATGACCTTCTTCACAGAACTGGAAAAAAACACCTTAAACTTCATATGGAACCATAAGAGAGCCCACATAACAAAGTTGATCCTAAGCAAAAAGAACAAAGCGGGAGGCATCACACTACCGGACTTCAAACTATACTACAAGGCTACAGTAATCAAAACAGCATGATACTGGTACCAAAATAGAGATATACACCAATGGAACAGAACAGAGGCCTCAGAGGCAACACAACATATCTACAACCATCTGATCTTTGACAAACCTGACAAAAACAAGCAATGGGGAAAGGATTCCCTGTTTAATAAATGGTGTTGTGAAAACTGGCTAGCCATGTGCAGAAAGCAGAAACTGGGCCCCTTCCTGACACCTTACACCAAAATTAACTCCAGATGGATTAAAGAGTTAAACATCAGACCTAACACCATAAAAACCCTAGAAGAAAATCTAGGCAAAACCATTCAGGACATAGGCGTACGCAAGGACTTCGTGACCAAAACACCAAAAGCATTGGCAACAAAAGCCAAAATAGGCAAATGGGAACTAATCAAACTCCACAGATTCTGCACAGCAAAAGAAACAGTCATTAGAGTGAGTCAGCAACCAACAGAATGGGAGAAAATTTTTGCAGTCTACCCACCTGACAGAGGGCTGATATCCAGAATTTACAAAGAACTAAAACAGATTTACAAGAAAAAAACAAACAAGCCCATTCAAAAGTGAGTGAAGGATATGAACAGACACTTTACAAAAGAAGACATACATGAGGCCAACAAACACATGAAAAAATGCTCATCATCACTGGTCATTAGAGAAATACAAATCAAAACTACATTGAGATACCATCTCACACCAGTTCGAATGGCGATCATTTAAATATCTGGAGACAACAGATGCTGGAGAGGATGTGGACAAATAGGAACACTTTTACACTGTTAATGGGAGTGGAAATTAGTTCAACCATTATGGAAGATAGTGTGGCGATTCCTCGAGGACCTAGAAATAGAAATTCCATTTGACCCAGCAATCCTATTACGGCTATATATCCAAAGGATTATAAATCATTCTACTATAAGGACACATGCACACGAATGATCACTGCAGCACAGTTTACAATACCAAAGACCTGGAACCAACCCAAATGCCCATCAATGATAGATTGGACAGGGGAAATGTGGCACATATACACCATGGAATATTACGCAGCCATAAAAAATGATGAGTTCGTGTCCTTTGTAGGGACATGAACCTGGAAACCATCATTCTCAGCAAACTGACACAAGAACGGAAAATCAAACATCGCATGTTCTCACTCACAGGCAGGTGTTGAACAATGAGAGCACATGGACACAGGGAGGGGAGCATCACACACTGGGGTCTGTTGGGGGGGAATAGGGGAGGGAGAGCGGGCGGTGGGGAGTTGGGGAGAGATATCATGAAGAGAAATGCCACATATAGGTGATGGGGAGGAAGGCAGCAAATCACACTGCCATGTGTGTATCTATACAGCAATCTTGCATGTTCTTCACATGTACCCCAAAACCTAAGATGCAATAAAAAAAGAAAGTACATCCATGCAATGGAATGCTACTCATCAAGAAAAAGGGGTGGCCTACAAAGCCATGCAAAGACATAGATGAATCTGATATACATATTGCTAAGTAAAAGAAGCCAGTCTGGGCGGGGTGTGGTGGTTCATACCTTTAACCCAGCACTTTGAGGCAGGGGTGGGTCAATCACCTGAGGTCAGGAGTTGGAGACTAGCCTGACCAACATGGTGAAACTCTGTCTCTACTAAAAAATACAAAAATTAGCTGGGCATGGTGGCAGGTGCCTGTAATTCCAGCTACTCAGGAGGTTGAGGCAGGACAATCACCAAACTCTGAAGGCAGAGGTGGCAGTGAGCCGAGATCACACCATTGCACTCCAGCCTGAGTGACAGAGCGCTGCTTCTTCTTTTCTTTTTCCATCTCAGAAGAAAAAGATGAAGAAAGGAGAAGGAGAATGAAGGAGGAGAAGGAGAAGGAAGGAGAAGAAGAAGGAAAAGGAGAAGGAAGGAGAATGAGAAGGAGAAGGAGAAGTACCCAGTCTGAAAAGATCACATAAGGTATGATCCCATTTTTGTGACATTCTGGAAAACTGCAACCATGCCTCATTGCAGGCTCAAACTCTGGGCTCAAGCAATCCTTCCACCTCAGCCTCCCAAGTAGCTAGGACTCCAGGCAAGTGCTGCCACATCCAGCTAATTTTTTTTTTTTTTTTTGTAGAGACAGAATCTCCCTATGTTCCCCAGGCTAGTCTTGAACTCCTGCCCTCAAGTGAACCTCCCAGCTCAGCCACCCATGTAGTTTGCACTTATGGCATGGACCACTACACCCAGCTAATTTTTTTTAAAAATGATAAAGACGGGCCCCAATATGTTGCCCAGACTAATCTCAAACGCCTGGCCTCAGGCAATCCTCCCCACTTGGCCTTGCAAAGTGTTGGGATTACAGGCATGAGCCACTGCACCCCACCTGATTTTTTAATCAAGTTACTTTTTATTGTTGAGTTTTATAACTTGTTTTATACGTTTCTGGATATTAACTCAGTTATATGACTTGCAAATATTTTCTCCCATTCCGTAGGTTGCCTTATCACTCTGTGGATGGTCTCCTTTGCTACACAGAAGTTTTTAAGTTTGATGTGCTCCCATCTAATTTTGCTTTGATTGCTTGTGCCTTTAGCGTCATATCCAAGAAGTCATTGCTCATTCCAATGTTATAAAAAGTTTATTTTTTTTCTTGGAGTTCTGTACTTTTAGGTCTTAACATTTCAGTCTTTAATATATTTGAGTTAATGATAACAGATAATGCATTATGCGGTAGTATTCCATATAATGGAATTATATGGTTTGGATCTGTGTCCCTGTCCAAATCTATGTTGAAATATAACCCCCAGTGTTGGAGGCGGGGTCTGGTGGGGTAATTGGATCATGGAGCAAACTTGTTATGAGCGGTTTAGCAGCATCCCTCTTTGGTAACCTGTAGCAGGATATGGTTAAAAGTGTGCAGTCCTGCCCCCAGCACCTTTCTCTGGTCCTCCTGCTCTCACCATGTGAGTGCTGATTCCCCTTTCTCCTTCCACCATGAGCGTAAGTTTCCCAAGAAGCCAAGCAGGTACCAGCATCATGCTTCCTGTACAGCCTGCAGAATAATGAGCCAATTACATCTGTGTTCATTAGAAATTACCCAGTCTCAGGTGTTTCTTTCTTTTTTTTTTTTTTTGAGAAGGAGTTTCGCTCTTGTTACCCAGGCTGGAGTGCAATGGCGCGATCTCGGCTCACCGCAACCTCCGCCTCCTGGGTTCAGGCAATTCTCCTGCCTCAGCCTCCTGAGGAGCTGGGATTACAGGCATGTGCCACCATGCCCAGCTAATTTTTTGTATTTTTAGTAGAGACGGGGTTTCACCATGTTGACCAGGTTGGTCTCGATCTCTCGACCTTGTGATCCACCCGCCTCGGCCTCCCAAAGTGCTGGGATTACAGGCTTGAGCCACCGCGCCCGGCAGGTGTTTCTTTATAGCAGTGCGAGAATGAACTAATACAGACACCGATTCCCCTAGGCTCCCTTATCTCTTTGCAGGAGGCTCTGGCCGCAGCTGACTTGTGAGCCAGGAGAAAGCAGGGGCAGCTTCCTTGTGGGACCTGGGTGCCTTTGTTCTCCAAGTCCTCCTGCCCACTGGCCCCTCCCAGGGCCCAAGCCAAGTCACTGTGCAAGAGCAGGTGTGCCCTGCAGCCCCTGCAGCGCAGCCTGAGTGCACTGCTCCACCTGAGTATCTTCCCCATGACCTAGGAGGACATTGGACTCCCCAGCACAGCAAGAGCCCAATCCCAAGCCACAGGACTTCCCGGTGTTCCCAGGGCTGTGGCACAAAGCTAGGGATACCGAGGGGGAGACCTGCGGCCAGCACTTGAATGGGGGAGGAGACTCCACTCTCAGAGCACTGAGAGGGGTGAGACCCGTGGGCTCCTGGGCAGTGGGGAATGAGGCATGCCTCCCTCCAGAGGGCCAGTCCAGAAAGGGAGCAACCTATGCAGCCTGTGCCAGAGGGAGCCCCACAGCCCAGAACACCTAAGGAAAGAAATACAGGTAGGCGCCAGTGATCACAGGAGGCTCCATAAAGGTCCAGGACCTGGTGAGGGTTCATCGCTCTCTGGTCTCACCACAAAGCAAGCCTGCAAACACGAAGTACAAAAAAGCCGTGCAGCAGGGGGTTAGCCTTGCTGCCAGGGATCAGCCTAGCAGCCAGGATTAGCTTTGCAGTGGGGGATTAGCCTGGCAGCTGGGGATTAGCCTTGGAGTCCGGATTAGCCTAGCAGCCAGGGATCAGCCTAGCAGCCGGGATCAGCCTGGCAGCCTGGATTAGCCTTGCAGCGGGGGATCAGCCTAGCAGCCGGGGATCAGCCTTGCAGCCAGGGATCAGCCTTGCAGCCGGGGATCAGCCTTGCAGCGGGGATCAGCCTTGCAGCCGAGGGTCAGCCTTACAGCCGAGGGTCAGCCTTGCAGCCGGGGGTCAGCCTTGCAGCCGGGGGTCAGCCTTGCAGCCGGGGATCAGCCTTGCAGCCGTGGGTCAGCCTTGCAGCCGTGGGTCAGCCTTGCAGCCGGGGGTCAGCCTTGCAGCCGGGGGTCAGCCTTGCAGCTGGGGGTCAGGCTTGCAGTGGCGGTCAGCCTTGCAGCGGGGGATCAGCCTGGCGGCTGCTCCTCTTAGACGCCGTTTATGGGATCACAGCCCTAAATAAACACCAACATTGACCTGCCAATAAAGCACCTGTGAAACGAAGCGCAGTTCCCACACAGAAGGGTCCCGGACCGAGCCCTAGCCCCTGACGCAGCCAGGAGCCAAGCAGCCGACTAGACCCAGTTTACACCACAGCTAAGGCAACACCAGCCCTCCCGCATGAGACTCAACGCGAGAACTCTGGCAATCCAAAAAGACACCGTGTCCCCTCAGAAGACCCAGGCCTGCGGAGGGACGTGAGGCGCAGCCCCGACCCCCGGCTCAGTCGCAAACACCTGGGCTGGGGAAAACGGAGTGACGAAAACCGCGAAGCTGCGCCTGCGCGCTGGACGATTCCAGTCGGACGCGCGCAAAAGCCAGGCCCCTCCCCAACCTCCTGAGCCCGGAACCGGGTTGTGCCCGTGACTGACAGGCAAAGCTCTGCCCTACTCCCCGCCCCTTTAGCACTTCTTGACTGCCGATTGGCGGGATCGCCTTGGTCTCAGCGCTGATTGGCCGCTTGTGCCAACGGAGGGCTGCGGGCTGGCACTTCGCTCTCCACCACGTCTCACACCCTGAGGGGCGCCGAGAGGACACGCGGCCACAGTGGACACCGCGGCAGGAGGGCACGGGAGACTGTGAAGAGCACGGAGAGCCTTTGTCATGCAGCGTGAAATCCTTGTAAACCCTCCGCCTGAAACCTTCATATTTTAGCCTGGAAGACCCCCAATCCCCACAGCCTGAGAAGCTCGAAATCCTCTCAGCCTCTGGACACACCAAATCCTGTCACCCTGAGGGACTTTTGTCTTCTTAGGTGGAGTCTCGCCCTGTCGCCGGGCTGGAGCGCCATGGCACGATCCCGCCTCACTGCAACCCCTTGAGGGACTTTAAATCCCCTCAGCATAAAACTCCCAAAGTACCTCAGCTTCAGAGACTCCAAATCCCTTTACCCAGAGGAACGCTGAATCTCCTAATGATTAGATCCCCAAATATTCGGAGCCTGAGGAGCCACAATTCCCCTCACCCTAAAGCACCCCAAACCCCTCAGCCTGAGGAACCCTAAATATCTCACCCACCGAGAGACCAAATTTCTCCAACCTCAGATAATCTAAATATTCAGCCTGAAAACTCAATCCCTTCAGCTTCAAGGACTAAATAACTTCAGTGTCAAAGACCCTAAAGCCCCTTAATGAGAGACCCAAATCTCCTTTACCTGAGACCCAGAATTTCCTCAGCCTCAAAGATCCCAAATCCTTTCAGGCGGAGAAACTCCAAATCTCCTTAACGTTTCCAAGCCTCAAAGATCCCAAATCCTTTCATCCAGAGGAATCCCAAATCCCCTCAAATCCTGTCAACTTAAGCACCCCAAATTTCAGCCTAAAAGACCCCAAATCTCATTCTGAAAAACCATAAAAACTGTTAGACTGAGGGATGCCAAAGCTCCTCAGCTCAAGACCCCAAATTCCCTCAATCTCAGCAACCCCAGTTTCTTCAGCCTAAGATACCTCAAATCCCCTCAGCCTGAGGGACCCCAAATCTCAGCCTGAGAGATAGCTGCCCCTTAGAGATGCATACTGCTTTACTCCTGGATTTTTCCTGAATCCCCAGGAACGTTTCTCATAGATAGGATTTGGGGATCTCTATGATCCCCAAATCCTATCTGTGAGAAATGTTCATTTTGCCTTGCTGAAACAAAACCCTGCTCCTCAGTGTGACCCAAGTCCCAGCAGTCGGGGGGCCTCAAGTTTCCCTTAGGACTCCTCTGGCTCTCACTCCTTAGGACTCCCCTTAAACACCCATAGCTACAAGCCTCCAGGCCCCTGTGCCACCCTGCTCCCCCTCTCCAAATGAGCCAAGCTGCAGGGGAACTGAAAGAACAAAATCCAGCTTACATTAGGTGGTAGTTCATGGCCAGTAGAGACCTTCCCATCCCATAAGTACCCCCAGACCTCCCTGAGGTGCTCAAGACCTCACCAGGAACCCACATTTTCCTGCTGTGAACACCCCAGCCAAATGCAGAAGACAGAACCTGGTTCTGGGTAGTGGTCAGGGCTGTTGCCCCCTCTTAGCACCTTCTCCTTCCACAGGAGCCTTTGGCTTCGGAGCTGGGAGAATCGGGCCCTTCCCACACTTGGAAATGAAGCAGGGCCTTCTAGACAGTCCCAGCACCATGAGCCCTGAAAGGTCCCAAGAGGAGAGCCCAGGAGACACAGGGAGAACAGAGCAGAAGCCTATGGCGAGAGGTGGGGGAGGCGAAGCCAGACTCATCGCAGGAGCTGGTCTCTGGGGTGCTGCAGACTCCTGGCCTGTACCCCTGGGTGACCCTGTCTGCATGTGCATGGAACAGGGGCAGCTGGTCCTGGCCAGGACACTGGAGAGAAAAGAACACTGGCATCAGGGACTGCTCTGCGTCAGCAGAGAGCTAGGAAAATGCTCGGTGTCTTCTCAGTTAGACAGGATGCAATCTGGAGAAGAAGGGAAAGTCTACGTTTCACAGAGACTCCCAGAGGCCCCAGGCCAAGCTCTACACACAGAGTAGAGGAAAAGCACCCACTCGACGTGTACTAGTAAATCACTGATAGACTCTGTTACTTCCTCTAGGTCAAAGATGCCTTCAAAGACGTTGCCATATACTTCTCCAAGGAAGAATGGGCAGAGATGGGAGACTGGGAGAAAACTCGCTGTAGGAATGTGCAAAGGAACTATAATGCACTGATTACTATAGGTAACCAGAGTGCTAGGCCCATACCAGCTTGGAAACAAAACAGGTCTTTGGTCCTATGTCATTTCAGTTCTCAGGTAGTGGTATCTGCCCGCAGTTCCCTTTTGTATGAAGACAAATCTGGAGGGAAATTGTGTTCTTTCGTGTCAGTGTGGGGCTGAGTGTGGATACTGACCATGCAGAAGTCACATCTTGACCTTGTTCAGGACTCTGCCAGCTCTTCAGACTGAGCCACACTGGCTTTGTGGTCCTTTCCACTGCCACTGCCCTTTGTTCCTCTGCCCAGCTCTTCCCTTTCAGAACAAACTTTTTGCTTCATTTCAGGTCTCAGAGCCACTCAACCAGCTTTCATGTGTCACCGAAGGCAGGCCAGCAAACTCCAGGTGGATGACACTGAAGATTCTGATGAAGAATGGACACCTAGGCGGCAAGGTAAGAGGAAAGCAGAATTTTTTATTTTTTTATTTTTATTATTTTTGAAGCAGAGTCTTGCCCTGTCACCCAGGCTGGAGTACAGTGGTGCAGTCTCAGCTGACTGCAGCCTCTGCCTCCTGAGTCCAAGCAATTCTCCCACCTCAGCCTCTCGAGTAGCTGTGACATGGTGGTGCACACCACCATGAGCCACCGTGCATAGCCCCCCGTAAGATTTAGAGTGACCTATAGCACCTGAAATCCCAGCAGTTTGGGAGGCCAAGGCAGGCGTATCACTTGAGGTCTGGAGTTTGAGACCAGCTTAGCCAACGTGGTGAAACCCTGTCTCTATTAAACATACACACAAAAAAAATTAGCTGGGCGTGGTGGTGGGTGCCTGTAATCCCAGATACTCAGGAAGCTGAGGCTGGAGAAGTGAGTGGCTCACTGCAACCTCTGTGTCCTGGGTTCAAGCAATTCTCCTGCCTCAGCCTCCCAAGTAGCTGGGACTACAGGTGCCCACCACCACACCCAGCTAATGAATCTTTATAGTTTTCTGTATGTAAGATCATGTCATCTGCAAACAGAGATAATTTTACTTCTTTCTTTCAATTCGGATGCCTTTTATTTCTTTACCTTGCCTAATTGTTCTGGCTGTGACTTCCAGCACTATGTTGAACAGAAGTAGGAAGACTGGAAATCCTTACCTTGTTTATGACCTAAGAAGAAAGGCTTTCATTTTTCATCATTGACTATGATGTTAAAAATGGACTTTTCTTATGTGACCTTTTATGTTGAGGTGATTTCCTTCTATTCTGAGGTTGTTCAATGTGTTTGTCATGAAAGGCCAATTTACATTTTAAAAATAAATGTAATAGATACTTTATGAATATAGGATGAAACAAACATGAAGTTTCTTCTATTTTTTTTTTAATCTTGAGAATATTAGCAATGCCCCCATAGAAGCATAGGCCTTAATGATACCTCAGAAAACATTTTTAAATCACCCTCAGATAATACTTGGATCATCACTATCTGGTTCAGAATTCAGAGCCAGGCATGGTGGCTCATGCTTGTAATCCTAGCACTTTGGAAGGCCAAGGTGGGTGGATCACCTGAGGTCAGGAATTCAAGACCAGCATGGCCAACATGGAGAAACCCTGTCTCTACTAAAAGTACAAAAATTAGCCAGGTGTGGTGGCACACAACTGTGGTTCCCAACAACTTGGGAGGCTGAGGTAGGAGAACCACTTGAACCCGAGAGGCAGAGGTTGCTGTGAGCTGAGATTGTGCCACTGCACCACAGCCTGGGCCACAAAGGAAGACTCCATCTCAAAAAAAAAAAAAAAAAAAAAAAAAAAAAAAAAAAAAGAAAAAAGAAAGAAAAACAAAACCTCCAGAGTTTGGAAACATTTACCAACCAAACCACTGATTTCTCGTCACCTTTTAGTCAAACCTCCTGGGATTGCCTTCAGCGTGGAACAGAGTAAACACCAGAAGCTAAGTATTTCCCAAATCCTACTGACAAGAAATCTTCCTCCTAGATCCAACACAGGTAAAAGAAGAATGTACAGAATGTCCTAGAACTACTGCCTTCCTTTCCTGCTCTCTTGCACAATGTCTGAGGCCATGATTATTTTAAGAGTTAATAAGTACAGTAATAATAATCACTACTATAGTGTTATTTTCTCAATATTTAAGAGTTTATTTTAAGCATTTTACATGAATAAACTTCACATATCATACCTATTCAACTTTACGTATAGTTCCTATTAAGTAGCTGCTGTAACTATAGCCATTTTCTCGATGAGAAAACTGACGTATAAAAATGTTCAATTATAGGCCTGGAATCACATGCAGTCTAATCCAAACCTCCTTCTCTAAAGCACTTACAATATCATTAAAAGTTTCATAGTTTTATAAAGTTTATGCTGCCTTACCCATATATCTTTGCATCATTCATTCAACTGACTTTTCAACCTCAGTTTTTCTCTGTTACAGTACAGTAAGATTTGCACTAAAACACTCTGATTAAGGGAAGGTTCCAAGTAAATAGACAATTCATACTGTGATGGTCCCAGAAGGAGATAGGGTCCCTCCCCTCATAAGGGACCCATTCTGATCAGAGGAAGCAGCTTCCAGCCCTGAGGAGTTTCAAGTTTGAAGACTGAGAAACAACAAACAAGAAAATTGTTTAGGACTTCATATAGGTTACACCTATTAAGAAAAAATATTTTCTGGAACTGATTTCAAATGCTCATTCCTGTAGTAGAAGGCAGTAACAGCTCCTTCCTCTGGGCTCCAGTAAGGGAACTCTCATGCTGTCTGGAATCATTTGTTTAGCCTGCCTGCTGCCTCTGTGCTGTGAGCTCTTCAGGAGTCTGGTCCATACTTGATTCTTCTTAGAACTCCTAAGCCTGGCTCAGGGCCTCTGAGAGCCTCCTGAGTGTTTTCTGAATGAGTGATTCCAAATTTATGAAATAAACTATAGGTAACAGGGTCAAGGAATGCTGAAAATATCTTTGAGTTAGATTTCAACTGCAGAGATGGTATCAGGACTATGAGATAATGTTTGTTTGTTTGTTTGTTTGTTTTTGGTGGGGCAGGGATTTGAGACAGGGTCTCACTCTTTCACCCATGCTGGAGTGCAATGGCTCAATCTCAGTTCACTGCAACCTCCATCTTCTAGGTTAGTGACATCCTACCGCCTCAGCCTCCTGAGTAGCTGAGACCACAAGCGTGCACCACCACACCTGGCTAATGTTTGTATTTTTTTGTAAAGACAGGGTTTTGCCATGTGGCTCATGCGGGTCTTGAACTCCTGGGCTCAAGCAATCCTTCCACCTCGGCCTCCCAAAGTGCTGAGATTACAGATGTGAGCCACCACACCCAGTCTGTGAGAATAATTATTTATTTATTTTATTTTATTGAGACAGAGTTTCACTTTTGTTACCCAGGCTGGAGTGCAGTGATGTGATCTTGGCTCACTGCAACCTCCACTTCCTGGGTCCAAGTGATTCTCCTGCCTCAGCCTCCCAAGTAGCTAGGATTACAGGCACCCACCACCATGCCTAGCTAGTGTTTTGTATTTTTTGTAGAGGTGAGGTTGGCCAGGCTGGTCTTAAACTCCTGACCTTAGGTGATCCACCTGCCTCAGCCCCCCCAAAGCACTGGGATTACAGGTGTGCACCCCCATACCCAGCCAAAAAAAATTATTACTCTCACATTCACACTGTATTAAGTAGCTCATGAAACACTTTGGTGAACATTATTATCTTTCATATTTCCTATAATATTAAGAATTAGAACCAGGCCTGGTGGCTCACACCTGTCATTCCAGCACTTTGGGAGGTGAGGGTGGGCAGATCACCTGAGGTCAGGAGTTTGAGACCAGCCTGGCCAATATGGTGAAACCCCATCTCTACTAAAACTACAAAAATTAGCCAGGCGTGGTTGTGGATGCCTGCAATCCCAACTACTCAGGAGGCTGAAGCAGAAGAATTGCTTGAATCCAGGAGGTAGAGGCTGCAGTAAGCTGAGATTGTGCCACTGCACTCCAGCCTACGCAACAGAGCAAGACTCCCTCTCTAAAGAAAGGAAGAAAGAAAGCAAGAAAGCAAGAAAGCAAGCAAGCAAGCAAGCAAGAAAGAACATGGGCCAGGCACGGTGGCACACACCTATAATCCCAGTACTTCAGGAGGTCAAGATGGGTAGATCAATTGTGGTGAGGAGTTCAAGACCAGCCTGCCCAACCTAGCGAAACCTTGTCTCTAATAAAAATACAAAAATTAGCTGGGCATGGTGGTGCACACCTGTAGTCCCAGCTACCCAGGAGGCTGAGGCAGGAGAATTGCTTGAACCTGGGAGGTGGAAGTTGCAGTGAGCCGAGATCACACCACAACACTCCAGACTGGGTGACAGAATGAAACTCCATTTCACCAAAAAATAAAATAAAATACGTGTTAGCCAGGTGTAGTGGCACGTGCCAGTAATCCCAGCTTCTCGGGAGGCTGAGGCCAGAGAATCTCTTCAATATGGGAGGCGGAGGCTGCAGTGAGTTGAGATCATGCCAGTGCACTCCAGCCTAGGCAACAGAGTGAGACTCCCTCTCAAAAAAATTAGCATGTATGCCAGTTTCTGGATTGGGAAACTAAAGAGAATTAGCTAACAATACACCCTTATTCAAGCAGACAAGCAGAACTGGTACAGGAACTAAGTAATTCCAAAACCAAATATTCTTTCCAGGATATGGCAATGTGCAAATCTGACATCACTTTCTTAGTTTTCTAGATACATTTTTGCCAGTCATCTCTGTTCTGTTCCCAACCTTACTGCTCTTTTACTTCATTTTCCAGATGTGCCTTGTCCCTCTGTGTTTTTCCACATTTCCCCTTCCATCAAATGTCTGCTAGTTTATAGAAGATTCCCTTCTTCTCTGTTAGCCCTTACCCTCTTCTTTCACAGACCTGTTGATTCTCCAGATAGTCTTCCCAAGTTTTCTTCCTCCCTCCCTTTAACTTCTATAGAGAATTTTGAGAGAAAGTTGAAGGAAAGAGCCTTAAGACATGGGTTATAGTCCCAGATTCACTACCCACTTGGAACTTCTCTTTTCCCTCTTGTATTTAGATACTCTAGGTATTTCCAAGGTTTGAAGCATTAACTAGAGTCACACATATGAAAAGACGCTGCAAGCCTTAAAGAGCTAAAGAAATGCATGTTATTGTTTAATATGTGACTCACATTCAAGGGAATGCCCAAGGCATCATTCAGCAATGAATCTAGTTTGAAGAAATTGTCAGGAATGGCAAAGGTACTGAATACAAGTGGCTCAGAGCAGGCTCAGAGACCAGTGTCCCCTCCTGGAGAAGTGAGTACCTCTGGACAGCACTCTAGAGTAAAACCGGGTAAGAAAAAATATTTAGGGGGACTTCAATCCCTCTATGTCCTCTAGAAAGGTTGATGAGTATGGTCTGCATATGTGGGGTAGAGTTTGGATAGCCTGGGCTTAAGCTGGACTCAATTGTGAGACCAGAAGTTAGATGCAGCATTTTGTTAAAATTATTTATTTATTTGTTCACTGCGACCGAGTCTCACTCTGCCGCCCAGGCTGAGTGCAGTGGCACGATTTTTGGTTCACTGCAACCTCTGCCTCCCAGGTAATAACAATTCTCATGCTTCAGTCACCCAAGTAGCTCGAATTATAGGTATGCACTACCAAGCCTAGCTAATTTTTGTATTTTTAGTAGAGACAGGGTATCACCATATTGGCCAGGCTGGTTTCGAACTCCTGGTCAAGTGACCAGCTCACCTCAGCCTCCCAAAATGCTGGGGTTACAGGCTTGAGCCACCATGTCCAGTCTTGGATACAGTATTGAATAGCATGTAAGAACATTAATTTTGAAGTCACTCACTTGGGTTATAATCTACCTAGAAGCATTGGGTCCCTGGGCAAATGTTATAAAATCTCTGAGCCCTTGAATGGTAATCTGTAAAATGAGATCAAGGACATATAGTTCATATATTGTTTGAAATAATTAAATATAAATGAATTGATACGTGCAAAGTGTTCAAAAAGTACCTCTCTGATAATAGATATTCCTTTGTGCATTTGTACATTTCCTCTTCCATAAAATGTCTATTAGTTTATAGAAGATCCCCAGATGTAATGTGCCCTCAAGAAATATTTTCTTAAGGACTAAATGCATGAATGAAACATTTTACAAGTAGAAAGGTTGGGAGGTTAATGAGATAATGGGAACGGTCAGAACTAAAATTGAATAGGCAGTGGCTCACGCCTGTAATCCCAGCACTTTGGGAGGCCGAGGCGGGTGGATCACGAGGTCAAGAGATCGAGACCATCCTGGTCAACATAGTGAAACCCTGTCTCTACTAAAAATACAAAAAATTAGCTGAGCATGGTGGCGCGTGCCTGTAATCCCAGCTACTCGGGAGGCTGAGGCAGAAGCATTGACCAAACCCAGGAGGCGGAAGTTGCAGTGAGCTGAGATCGTGCCATTGCACTCCAGCCTGGGTAACAAAAGCGAAACTCTGTCTCAAAAAAAGAAAAAAAAAAATTGAATAGGCATCTGAAGTCAGTGCGGGTGTGGGGTCTAAGTCCCTCTGAAGCAGTAAAGAGGGGGGACTGGAATATGTAGCAAGGTAGATCCTCATTAGATGGCAGGAGATTTCACATTTTCTTATGAAACAGAGACAAACACCCCAGTCTCCCAATTTTACCCATTTCCTTTTCTCCAACCTAGAACTCAGGAGGAAGCAGACTGAAGGAAAGATGTATAGACTGCGAGAAAGAAAGGGTCATGCATACAAAGAGGTCAGCGAGCCCCAGGATGATGACTACCTCTGTAAGTGACCCTCTTGGCCACTCACACAGTTGGCTGTTATGTCCTGGTACAGTAATTTCATCATTTGATCCCCAAATCATTCCTTTACTCTGATGAGTTAGAGTACAGGACTGTGGCTAAGTAATGTGAGTGCCAAGCTCTTTCTGAAGCTCTTTTATCAAGGAACTTGGATTATAACTTTCCTAATCCCTGCTGCCCTCACTTCCAGATTGTGAGATGTGTCAGAACTTCATTGACAGCTGTGCTGCTCATGGGCCCCCAACATTTGTGAAGGACAGTGCAGTGGACAAGGGGCATCCCAACCATGCAGCCCTCAGCCTGCTCCCTGGACTGAGAATTGGGCCATCAGGCATCCCTCAGGCTGGGCTTGGAGTATGGAATGATGCCTCTGATCTGCCGCTGGGTCTTCACTTTGGACCCTATGAGGGCCGAATTATAGAAGATGAAGAGGTAGTCAACAATGGATACTCCTGGCTGGTAAGAATTACCTGCCATTTCCCCTGTTCTGTCTTCCCACATCCCTTCTGTGCCTTTGCTGGGACAGCACCATCTTCATGTTAGCTTACAGGCAGAGATAACGTGGTTAGCTCTGTGTACTCAAGGGTCTTTGCATGAACATGGAACTTCTATTTAGAGATCAGAAGGTATATGGGAGCAGAGTGGTACAAAGACAACAAGTGCATCCTCCCTTGTGGGGCTTCTGCTCTGACTGGACAAATCAACTCAGATGTGCAGATGATGACTATGGTGCATACCATGTGGTCTGAACTGGCAGCTGAAGCCATGCAGGCCCAAAGGCTACTGATGACATGGAGTAAAATAATTCTTCTTATTTTTACTCTCTAAAAAGCCTTTACCTTATTTTTCTGAAACTCAGATCACCAAAGGGAGAAACTGCTATGAGTATCTGGATGGAAATGATAAATCCTGGTCCAACTGGATGAGGCAAGGCCAGGAGTTTCAGAACCAACCTTCCTCTCTCACAATCCCGGATTTCTTTCCTTCTCATCATGGCACCTTCAATGATTTCCACATTCCGTGTTTCTATTTTCTCCACACAGTGCTGTTTTATACCATCAACATTTAGAAATAAAAGATAAAAATATAGACATTATGATTTATTGGTATCAAAACATAAATCTGTATGTTAGACAAAAATAAGGCACCAAGATACACCTTGAGAAGCCTAGATTCACGGGGACACTGCATTCATGCTTTATGTAATCCATATTTATTAAGCACTTGGTATGTTCCAGGCTAGGAAGTGAAGTTCATAATTGAACAGGTCATACAACCCATGTCCTATGTGGAGGATGTATTGCAGATGGACATGAAACATTTGGTTATAGGAACATTTAACTACAATTTTCTTATTTTTTTAAGAAGCACACATTACCAAAACAACCTGAAACAAAGGACCTTTAATCTGTGAGGGCAGCAAATCTTCCTGGCCTGAGTAAAATTAAAACTGAAGCCTAAGGAGACGTGAGCTGCTGGATGACCCAGCCCCTTCCCACAGTGGGCTCTCGTTTTACCAGAGAATCGGAAAATGAATAAACTATTACCGTTCTGTTATCGGGCCAAGAGAAATAGGCTTCTAAGTTTCTCTGGAAACCTGGGCAAGGCAGGTGAACGGCACCTGGGTGAACTGTAGGATGACTGAGGAAGGCTTCTCAAAGCAAGATGGACTAGGGCTGAATGTAGAATGATGTACGCTAATCTAGAAGCAGAGTACATGATCAAGCACCAAGTTCTGTGGCATAAAAAAGAATTAATTTAGAGTTTAGAGAAGCTAGGCTTTGATGTGTTTTATGGTCAATCAAGTTGGAGGTAAGTCCAGAGTTGGGCTTTGAAAAAATGGTTGATTGCGCACAGCAGGGACACATTCCAGGCAGCACGAGCACTGCAGTCAAAATCGTAAGTTCATATGACCTTGTGAAAGAGATTTAGAAAAGAACAGAAGGCTCCCAGAGGAGTGGTGGGGGAGTGGTCAGCACTAGACCATGGGGTCCTAGACCAGCAGGTGATGGGCCCGACCTGGATCTGACAGATACTGAGAACTCACTGCCTCTTTTCTTTCCCTTTGCTCCCTTGACCCCAGGTATGTGAACTGTGCCCGGATGATGAGGAGCAGAACCTTGTGGCCTTCCAGTACCACAGGCAGATCTTCTATAGAACCTGCCTAGTCATTAGGCCAGGCTGTGAACTGCTAGTCTGGTATGGGGATGAGTAAGGCCAGAAACTGGGCATCA
This sequence comes from Saimiri boliviensis, assembly GCF_048565385.1. Lineage (NCBI taxonomy): Eukaryota > Metazoa > Chordata > Mammalia > Primates > Cebidae > Saimiri > Saimiri boliviensis. The sequence goes on from NC_133460.1 coordinate 62,879,530, forward strand.
AGTGGGGCAGCAAGTGGAAGAAAGAGCTCATGGTGCTGCAGGAGTGGCCACAGGAAACATCTCTCGGACACCGAATATTGGAGGAAGGAGTTCATTAAGCCGGGAGCCAGGTGTCATATTTGCCTAATATACAAGCTTGCCTGACAAAAGAAGTTTCCTTCTTTATATAGGGTTATACTTTAGATGCTACACGTGGAAGAATCTTAGGTTTAGAGCTTAACATATGAAAAGGGTCTCTGTTTACAGTCTTAGGAATTACATATGAAAAGGGTTTCGGTTTACAGTCTTAGGAATTACATATGAAAAGGGCTTCAGTTTATAGTCTTAGGAATGAGAAGGGGAAGTTTACAGTCTTAGGAAAAGGGAAGTTGATCTGAGATGCCTGGGTCTCCCTCTTCATTCCCCCCTTTGAGACCCTCACCACTTTATAATATTAGTGAGAGGTCTCACTTTCCAGATTTTCTGAAGAAACAGACTGATAATGTTTCATATAATACACTTGTGAGGTCACTTTTTGGCTAACTACAGTAGGGATGAATCCCCTATTCATCTGAAGGAACAGGGGCAGTAGACAAGGGAGCAGTAAACAAACACCTATTACAACACTTATGATGAGGGTTTTGAATCCTCCCAAGGATAAGAACCAACCTCCAAACAAGGACTCAGGGTTAAATCCGCACCATACCTGTACAGGCACATGTGCCAGTTTGGTCATGTCTCACACAATATCCTCCACTGCTTGCCCCTGGTCATCTATGTGCAGACGGCAGTTGGTTAGACTGAATTTTCCCTAGACTCCTCCTTCGGCTGCTAGCAGATAATCTAGGGCCAGTTGGTTCTGATAGATTGCGTTTCTCATTTGAGTTTGTTGTCGGGCCAAGAGGGACAGAGCTTTGCTCATTTCATTAGTATTTCCAAAACAGCCTGCACCCGGATGATCTGGTTGAGCATGTAAAGGGGGGTCCGGTATCCCCATTAGCCATCCTCAGCCCATGTGGCCAGCCCATAGTACTCAATAATTCTCTCCGGTGGCCGCTCATCATCTGTCCAATTGCCTAGTTTTAGGTTTCTCTTCTCCCTAGCGGAGTAAACTGAATGCTCTTAACAGCTCTTAACTGCTATTTGGCAGGGGGCAGATGCCGCCCTACTTATGAGCTACTGAATCCAATCAGGAATTTCCCAGGGCCACGGAGGTGCAGGCCCTCTGATGTCCTCGGCATTGCACCACCACCACTCTCCAGACCATTTCTAGGAGCTGCAAAATGATACTTTATTTCTTTTCCCCCTGAAGCTAACAGGCCTCTCTCTTTGAACAATGCTCCAGGTACTCGGAGAGTCGGAAGGCATAAATGTTTACCAACTTATCTTTACTCAGCTCTAGGGCTTGAGTTAAACAATGAGTTCAGCCTTTTGAGCTGAGGTGCCCTGAGGCAGGGATTTGGCCTTGCTTACAGTGTCTAGAGTTACCTCGGCGTAGCCTGCACATCTGTCCCCTCGTGGACTGACAAAGCTGCTCCCATCCACATACAACTCCCAGTCTGCTACTGTCCATGGCTGATCCCAAGGATCAGGCCTGCTGGAATAGACTCTGTCCAGGACTTAACACAGTTGTGTTCAACAGGACCCTCTGACATTGGGAGCAAAGTGACGGGGTTTAAGGTGTTGCAGACTTCAATGGTGATGCAGGGATTTTTACATAGCAGGCCCTGGCATTTGGTCAGCCTAACATTTGATAACCAGTGGTGCCCTCTGGTATTCATTAGAGTCACTACTGCATGAGGTACCTTGATATTCAGATCCTGTCTCAGAGTTAGCTTATCTGCTTCTTGTGCTAGCAGAGCAGTTGCTGCCAGGGCCCTTAAGCATGGGGGTCATCCTTTGGAAACTCCATCCAGCTGCTTGGAGAGGTAAGCTACAGGCCTGGGCCAAGGTCTTACTGTTTGAACTAGGACCCCAATTGCCACTTTTTCTCTTTCTGCCACATATAATGTGAAGGGCTTTGTTAAATCAGGCAGCCCCAAAACTGGAGCTGACATTAGTTTTGTATTCAGTTCCTGATAGGCCTGACACTGCTGGGATCCCCATTCGAAGGGCTCCTTGTCTCCCCCACTTTGTCACATCATAGAGGGATCTGGCTAGTACTGCAAAGTTTGGAAATCCACAATTTACAAAACCCACTGCTTCCAGGAGCTCTCTCAACTGCTTTTTAGTCTCAGGTTCTGTCACTTTGCAAGTGGCTTGCTTCCTCTCTGCTTCTAGGCTGCATTCCCCCTTCCAGATGGTAAGCCTCAGATACTGCATTTGCTGTTTGGAAAATCTGGGCTTTCCTTTTAGACCCTTTATACCCACAGTCCTCCAGGTGCCAAAGTAAGGCATTTGTTTGCACATCCGACTGCCGTGGGGTGTCCTGATAGAAGGTTATCAGCATACAAGGGGCAGCATGCAAGCAAGAAGCTTCTGGGGGGCGGTCACGGGCTGATGCCTCCCCAAGGATGATGAGAGAGTTTTTTGAGCTCCGGGGAAGCTGGGTCCAGGTGTATTGAGTGGTCACACCTGCTTCTGGGTTTCTGCCATTGAAATGCAAATAGTTCTTTTGACCCTCTGAGGTCAGTCCAATGCTAAGGAGGTATTCTTTAAGTCCAATTAAGTGAACCAACTATCTTCTACTGGCAATAATCCCAACTGCGTATATGAGTTGGGTGCAAAGCCACACAAGCCCTGCATGGGCCTGGGTGATAATATCAGTCTTCTGCTTCTGGCTAGGAAGGCTCCACCCTCCTTCCCAAGGGACAATGAGAGCCTGGATGACCCCTGCCTAAGGCATTTTAGCTGCAGGGAATCTCCTTTTTGGATGGCATAGTGGCCCTCGATTTGCACAACAGGTTTTGCCAGAGAAGGCCAGTAGGGGCAGTCCATTAAGTACAAGAAAGTCTGTTCTCTTAACACCTTAATAGCTCTAACAATATTGGTTCTGTTTTTTCCATGGGGGGTTACAGGGCTGTCGTCCGGACTGTGGGCTCTGTGGGGGCATATGTGTCTGGCCCCTCTCTCTTTTAGTCCAGTGGCCCTTCCATTAGATTGAACAGAGCCTCTTCACTTTTTATCTGGATCCTCGTGCTTTAAGATCGCCCTGGTCTCCCATTAACTGTGGGCATTTTTTTCCAATATCCTGTTTCTTGACAAAATGCACACTGATTGCGTTGCAGGCACAGGTGGGCAGACTGTGAGGCTTTCCAGGAACACCCCTTTTTCCACACTCTTGAGGGTGTTCCTCTCATAGCAGCAGCTATCAAGTCAGCCTTCTGTTGAGCCTGACGTTCCCTTTCCCTATGACTTTCCCTCTGGCTTAGATAAGCCTCTTGGTTTACAAATGCCTGGTTAGCCACTTCCAATAACTGAAGTATTCATACATGCAAATCCTGCCTGTTTCGGCCACTGAATTTGCCTGGACTTGGGAGTACATGTTTCTCGGCGGCAAGGGGGATAGTGGTTTCTAGCAATCTATCCCATGGCTACTAAAACAATCGCTGACTGCTCTCTTAGCCACTTTGGTGGGTTCAAAACTAACTGCAACCACGAGTCTATGTATGGAAATTGATCAAGCTGTTCTAGTTCGCTGCCTTACTTTGGAGACAAGGGGCCTCTCTAGGGTCCCCTCTGGGTCCCAATCCACCCTAAATGCTGGCCAATCTTTCCTACATAAAACCCTTAATTTCTCTGGTGTCATAGTTACTTTATAATCCCCGCTAAATCCCTTCTTGAAATTTTTCAGCATGATTTCTAAAGGGGTGGGCTTGCTTTGGGAGTGACCCATGTTAACAATTCAAAGAAACAATTCCCACAGTTAGGAGAGTATCAGTTCACCCACAGCAGCCCATGACTAGCAAGATGCAGCACAGAACACTCTCCAATTTACATTCACTTCAATCCCTTTACAATGCACAGAGGCTTTTTCACTCAGCCTTATGTGGCTGTCTCTTAATTTTTACAAATTGCTTGACACACGAGGCCATTCCTAATGGGCCCAATACCTTTTACGACTGATGAGGCCAGCCGGACACAACTACACAGAGACACACATCCACACACAGACACACATCTGAATGCTCTCCTTCCAATTCAAAACCGTAAGCAAAAGCTTCCAAGGTCACACACATTCACACACAGACACACATCTGAATGCTCTCCTTCCAATGCAACTGAGGGCTACCTTCCAACATGCCAATCTGGCACCCGTGGGTGATCAGGCCATGCTTCCACCCAGTGGGGTGGGCTACTTTCCTGGGTACAACGACACACACACATCCAAATGCCCTCCTTCCAATGCAACAGAGAGCTACCTTCCAACGTGCTGATCTGGTACCCGTGGGTGATCAGGCCATGCTTCCACCCAGTGGGGTGAGCTACTTTCCCGGGTACAATCTTACAAATTCAGTGTGCCGGACTTCCCCAAATGCTCATTCCTCCTCGGTGTTCAGCCACTGGGTGGATCCGGTCTGCAGGGCCTCCCTGCTCCACTCTGGTGAGACTTTTCCACCTGGAAAATACCTGCCCAGGAGTGCTCTCAGGATGCATCACTCCAGGGAGCAGGAGTCCCCCCGCAGGGATGCTCCACAGGGCTAGGCAAACCACCTAAGAGACTTTTCCCACCATCTGCTATCTGAGACTCGCTTCCAGGCCAACGCACCAAAATGTTGCAGGAGTGGCCACAGGAAACATCTCTTGGACACCGAATATTGGAGGAAGGAGTTTATTTGGCCAGGAGCCAGGTGGCATATTTGCCTAATATCCAAGCTCGCTTAACAAAGGAAGTTTTCTTCTTTATATAGGGTTATACTTTAGATGCTACATGTGGAAGAATCTTAGGTTTAGAGCTTAACATATGAAAAGGGTCTCTGTTCAGTCTTAGGAATTACATATGAAAAGGGTTTCAGTTTACAGTCTTAGGAATTACATATGAAAAGGGCTTAAGTTTACAGTCTTAGGAATGAGAAGGGGAAGTTTACAGTCTTAGGAAAAGGGAAGTTGATCTGAGATGCCTGGGTCTCCCTCTTCAATGGCAGGGAGAGGTAGGCATCACTATTACTCTTGTAACAGGACAAGAAAGAATTATCCTTGAGAATTTTCATGGTTTAACTCTTAAGCAGAGTAAAATGACATCTAAAGTCAGTAAAATTTCAGATCAGTGGCTTCCAAGATTAAAGATTCATGTTACACACTTTTGCCTCTTTGGAATGACTTTTATGTTTTTAATTTTTGATTTTATATTCTAAGTACTTCATGCACAAAATAAAGACAAAAATCAAGTTCTCAAACACCTCCAGCTCTCTTAACAAAGTAGTTTCTTATGGCATTTCCTTTTTTTTAATGATATGCATGTGTTGTTATTCATTCATTCATTCATTATCTCAATTAGCTGTCACATGAATTCCTACTCTGTGCCAGATGACATTGCACAGAGGCTGCCTCTGATGCTGCTTGAGGTTGCCTAGTCTAGCTGATATGTAGAAAAGGCCCAAGATGTGGGCATTTTGGATTTCTTAAGACGTAGTAAATAGAAGTTGCAAGAAGTATAAATATGAGTTGATCAAGACAATCAGAAAAACTACTCTTTAACAGATGACATGTAAATTAGGGAACCATATGAATACATACAGGCATATGTGTAATATCAGACAGCGATTGGTGCTTTGAAGAAACTGAATCCAGGAAGAGTACCTGGGGATCAGAGTGTGGCAGGGAACTGTCAGGGAAGGTTTCTCTCAGGAGACAGCATTTGAGAAGTGCATGTGCCTGTGGGCAAAGGGTTCTGGGGACTGGGCGCAGCTAGTGCATAGGTCCTGAGGCCAGAAATACTTCAGTTTTGGCTCATTTTTGGAAAACAGACCGCAGCTGGTCATCCCCTCAGAGCTACTCCAGTTTCTGGGTGAGAGGGAATAGTGACAGGGTGAAAGGGGGAGCACGGAGGTAAGCCTGATTAGGGATATTTTTTGAAACAAGATTTCCTATTGTATTTGAAATGGGCTCAGACTGAATGAAATAAATCAAGCATAAATACTTGATACGCAGCCTGAGAAAGAGCATATCCTCATTTTATGATCTGTGGAATCTGAAATAAAAGCAGCCCATGCACCTAGTTGGAGCAGCAGGCCCTTTAGTCAGTGGGACCTGGACCGCTCTGTGCTGGCCAACCTGAATCCCACTTCCTGATGGAGAACCAAGCACGTAACAGTCCTCGATTAAATATGTCATTTTGAATGAGACTCAAATTTAGATTTGCTCACACATCTTCTCTTTAACCACATTTGTGGATCTCCAGGTTGTGTTCCTAATCATTCTTTTCCCCTCCCTCTTAGGAAGTCTCTAAGGACAATCTCACCTAAGTCATCGAGTGTTATTTTTTAATAGAATAAAACAGCTGAAGACCTCATGTCAGTGAAAGTGCCCAGGGACCAGGGAGGAAGGATGTGGCAGAGGGTGATCAGGGAGGGTTTTACAAGACTTGGAAGATACCTGTAGTGTGGGGGAAAGGTCACTGCAGTTCCATCTGTGTGAGGAATGACACTGCCTCTGACGCTGCTTGAGGTTACCTAGTCTAATATATAGAAAAGGCCCAAGACGTGGGATTTCTGGATTTTGTAAGATGTAGTGAATAAAAGTGGAATGGAAAAATGGACTTTAAAGGTCCATCCAGCACTTGGTGGGAGCGAGCTTACATTGTTAACATATGAAGAATGATTGGTTCTTCATTTGATCTTCATGACTTCATATGTGGTAAGGCCTGACCAAAACATCTACCCTGACCAAAAACTTTCTCTTTCAGAACCAAAGCCGGAGATTCATCCATGTCCCTCATGCTGTCTGGCCTTCTCAAGTCAGAAATTTCTGTCATCATGTGGAACGCAATCATTCCTCTCAGAACTTCCCAGGAACATCTACAAGAAAACTACTCCAACCAGAGAATCCCGGCCAGGGGAAACAGGAAGAGGAGCAGCAATATTTTGATCCATGCAACTCTAATGACAAAACCAAAGGTCAAAAGATCAAAGAAAGGTCCAAAATCTTGAATACAAGGACATGGCAGAGGGAGATTTCGAGGGCCTTTCCTAACCCAACCAAAGGACAAATGGGGAGCTCTAGAGTGGAAGAAAGAATTATGGAAGGTGAGTCCAGAACAGACCAGAAAGTGAATCCAGTGGACATGGGCAAATTATTTGTGGGGGTGGGAATCTCAAGAATTGCAAAAGCCAACTATGGAGAGTGTGGGCAAGGTTTCAGTGATGTGTCAGATGTTAATGCACACCAGCGGACACACACCGGGGAGAAGCCCTGTGTCTGCAGGGAGTGTAGGCGGGGCTTTAGCCGAAAGTCAACCCTCCTCAGACACCAGAGGACACACACAGGGGAGAAGCCCTATGACAGCAGAGGTGTGGGCGGGGCTTTAGCCAGAAGTCAACCCTCCTAAGTCACCAGAGGACACACACAGGGGAGAAGCCCTATGTCTGCAGTGAGTGTGGGTGGGGATTTAGCCAGAAGTTACACCTCCTCAGTCACCAGAGGAAACACAAGGGGGAGAAGCCCTCTGTCTGCAGGGAGTGTGGGCGAGACTTTAGCCAGAAGTCAAACCTCCTCAGTCACCAGAGGAAACACACAGGGGAGAAGCCCTATGTCTGCAGGGAGTGTGGGTGGGGATTTAGCCATAAGTCAACCCACCTCAGACACCAGAGGACACACATGGGGGAGAAGCCCTATGTCTGCAGGGAGTGTGGGCGGGGCTTTAGCGGTAAGTCACACCTCCTGAGACACCAGAGGACACATACGAGAGAGAAGTCCCATGTTTCCAGGGAGTGTGGGCAGGTCTTTAGCCGGAAGTCAACAGTCCTCAGTCACCAGAGGACACACACGAGGGAGAAGCCCTATGTCTGCAGGGAGTGTGGGCAGGGCTTTAGCCATAAGTCAACACTCAGTCACCAGAGGAGACACACAGGGGAGAAGCCCTAAGAATGCAGGGAGTGTGGGCGGGGCTGTAGCTTTAAGTCACACCTCCTTGGTCACCAGAGGACACACACAGGGGAGAAGCCCTATGTCTGCAGGGAGTGTGGGCGGGGCTTTAGCCAGAAGTCACACCTCCTCAGATATCAGAGGACACAGGGAAGAAGCCCTATGTCTGCAGGGAGTGTGTGCGGGGCTTTAGCCAGAAGTCAATCCTCCTTAGACACCAGAGGACACACACAGGGAAGAAGCCCTATGTCTGCAGGGAGTGTGGTCAGGGCTTTAGCTTTAAGTCAACCCACCTCAGACACCAGAGGACACACATGGGGGAGAAGCCCTATGTGTGTAGAAAGTGTGAGCGGGGCTTTAGCGATAAGTCACATGTCCTCAGTCACCAGAGGGGACACACAGAGTAGAAGCCCTATGTCTGCAGGGAGTGTGGGCAGGGCTTTAGCTTTAAGTCACACCTCAGTCACCAGAGGACACACACAGGGGAGAAGACCTATGTCTGCAGGGAGTCTGGGCAGGGCTTTAGCCATAAGTCAACCCTCCTCAGTCACCAGAGGACACACACGGGGGAGAAGCCGTATGTCTGCAGGGAGTGTGGGAAGGGCTTTCGCCATAAGTCAACCCGCCTCAGTCACCAGAGGACACAAATGGGGGAGAAGCCCTATGTCTGCAGGGAGTGTGTGCGGGGCTTTAGCCAGAAGTCAACCCTCCTTAGACACCAGAGGACACACACAAGGGAGAAGCCCTATGTCTGCAGGGAGTGTGGTCAGGGCTTTAGCTTTAAGTCAACCCACCTCAGACACCAGAGGACACACACGGGGGAGAAGCCCTATGTCTGTATAAAGTGTGAGCGGGGCTTTAGCCATAAGTTACATGTCCTCAGTCACCAGAGGGGAAACACAGGGTAGAAGCCCTATGTCTGCAGGGAGTGTTGGCGGGGCTTTAAATAGAAGTCAACCCTCCTTAGACACCAGAGAACACACACAGGGGAGAAGCCCTATGTCTGCAGGGAGTGTGTACAGGGCTTTAGCCAGAAGTCAACCCTCCTTAGACACCAGAGGACACACACAGGGGAGAAACCCTATGTCTGCAGGGAGTGTGGTCTGGGCTTTAGCTTTAAGTCAACCCACCTCAGACACTAGAGGACACACACGGAGAAGCCCTATGTCTGTAGAAAGTTTGAGCGGGGCTTTAGCCATAAGTCACATGTCCTCAGTCACCAGAGGACACACACATGGGAGAAGCCCTATGTCTTCCGGGAGTGTGTATGGGCTTTAACTAGAAGTCAACCCTCCTTAGACACCAGAGGACAAACACAGGGGAGAAGCCCTATGTCTGCACGGAGTGTGGGCGTGGATTTAGCCAGAAGTCAACCCTCCTTGGATAACAGAGGACACACACAGGGGAGAAGCCCTGTCTGCAGGGAGTGTGGGCGGGGCTTTTGCCATAAGTCAACCCTTCTCAGTCACCAGAGGACACACACAGGGGAGAATCCCTATGTCTGCAGGGAGTGTGGGCAGGGCTTTCGCCATAAGTCAACCCTCCTCAGTAACCAGAGCACACACACGGGGGAGAATCCCTATGTCTGCAGGGAGTTAGGGTGAGGCTTTAGCCGGAAATCAAACCTCCTCAGTCACCAGAGAACACACACGGGGGAGAAGCCCTATGTCTGCAGGGAGTGTGTGCGGGGCTTTAGCCAGAGTCAACCCTCCTTAGACACCAGAGGACACACACAGGGTGGAAGCCCTATGTCTGCAGGGAGTGTGGTCTGGGTTTTAGCTTTAAGTTAACCCACCTCAGACACCAGAGGACACACATGGGGGAGAAGCCCTATGTCTGCAGAAAGTGTGAGCGGGGCTTTAGCCATAAGTCTCATGTCCTCAGTCACCAGAGGGGACACACATAGTAGAAGCCCTATGTCTGCAGGGAGTGTGGTCGGGGCTTTAGCCAGAAGTCAACCCTCCTTAGACACCAGAGGACACACACAGGGGAGAAGCCCTATGTCTGCAGGGAGTGTGGGCGGTGCTTTAGCCATAAGTCAACCCTCCTCAGTCACCAGAGGACACACACAGGGGAGAAGCCCTGTGACTGCAGGGAATGTGGGTGGGATTTTAGCCATAAGTCAACCCTCCTCAGTCACCAGAGGACACACACAGGGGAGAAGCCCTATGTCTGCAGGGAGGATGAGTAAGTCATTAGTAACAAAACTCATCTCTATAGCCACAAGAAGACAAATGTGGTCACCATACACTTGCACACCCCACCTCTGGCTTCAGAGGAAATCTACTCACCCCTTACATTCCCCGAGACTGTAAAGAGATCAGAAATAGATGATTAAAGAAATCTGCCACTTTCATGACTAGAGATGAAGAAGAAAAACAGAGTTTGTAAGTGTTCAGTGCAACGTCAACATGTGGTTCTTTCCCAGGCCGCTCCCCTCCACTTTTGCTTTTTGCTTCTTGTTCTAATAAATTTTGTTTCCATACAAATCTGAAGCCCAAGTGTGTACACCTTATTCTTCCCTTGTCCGAGAAGGCAGAATAGTCCAGAAGGGTCACAGAGAACTCCTGTGTTCAGCGCAAGCAACCCTAAACCCAAAACTCTAACCCTAACCCTTAACCCTTAACCCTAACCCCAAACCCGAATCCCCAATCCCCAACCCCTAACCCCTAACCCCTGACCCTGACCCTAACAACAAAAATGTCAATTTACTTCTATTAATGCCAGAAAGTAAAATTAAAATGAATTACGGTTTTGACATGTTAAAGCAAAAAAAGGAGGCCGTTAGCTGAGGTCTTGCCTAAGCAAATGGATACCAAACTTGGAGGCATTTAAACTGACTTTAAAAAATTAACAAACCAACTACAGTCAATGACAAAACCCCAGCCTCCAGCTGGCTGTATGACTAGAAACGCTGAAGGCAGTTGACTAGCTGGACCCAATGAGAAGCCTCATTTAGCTGCCATCACTTAGAGCTCAAAGCCCCAAGCCCTGTTTTCTGTTCTGGTGCTTCAGGCATAGTTTATGAACCTTTCCTTTGTTCAAACTGTTAAACTTTATTTTGCCTAAAATTCTTCTAACCCTAAACCCTAACCTGTAACCCCTAACTCCAACCCTAACTGTACGTTTCTACATTTGCATTGACACGTCAGCGTCATTAAGAGTGCTGTATTGGCAGGGCTGCAAAGGTAGCCAGATTTTATATTAACATTTTTCATACTGAGGCACGGCATGAACATTACAGTTGTTTTCTACAGGAGCACTGCGGGTGTTGTGATCGTATTTCAGATGTCATATCTGCCTTAGGAATGCTCCATTTGTGTTCTGAGGCTGCTTACTGCAGCCGCCTGGCCTTGTGCGGGGAGAACGAGGTGCACAGGACTCAGTGGCTTTTGGTGTCCAGTGTTCAACACCGAGACCTTCTTACCAGTCTCTGTGACTAGTAGTCGGGACTGCAAACAGGAAAAATTTTACTCACCGTGGACACGACCCAGAGTTGTCCCAAAGCAAGGTGGTGTCCCCAGGTCAGTGCTGAGGAAAACGCGGCTCTGCCACCGCAGTGCCCCCAACCACTCCATCCTAGGGTCCGTGCTGAGGAAGACGCAGCTCCGCCTGCACGCAGTGCCCCCAACATGTATACTAAAGAGAAAGGGACACATGCATGCTGGCGCTGCATTGCGATGCACGCACAGCAGCGCTGCGACGTGACGCAACACATGACGCGAGGCACACAGGGACGCCGGCGCCATGATGCGACGCAACGCATGCACGCACGCCAGCCCTGCGACACAACGCAACGCATGCACACCGGCTGCACACGGGCGCGGGAGCCTCAGGAATCTGAGAAGACGGCTTCGGGCGCCCCCTGCTGGCGCCCGGGCACTGCAGGGCCCTCTTGCTCACGGTGCTGTACCCGCGCCCCCTACTGGCAGCAAGGGACAATGCAGGGCCCTCTTTTTTTTTTTGAGACGGAGTCTTGCTGTGTCACCAAGGCTGGAGCGCAGTGGCAGTCTCAGCTCACCTCCACCTCCCGGGTTCAAGCGATTCTTCTGCCTCAGCCTCCTGGGTAGCTGGGACTGAAGGCGTGTGCCAAACGCCTAGCTAGTTTTTGTATTAGTAGAGACAGGGTTTTACCATGTTGGCCGGGATGTACTCGATCTCTTGATCCATGATCCACCTGCCTCGGTCTACCAAAGTGCTGGGATTACAGGTGTGAGCGACCGCGCCCGACTCCAGGACCTCTTAATAACAACATAGTGGTGGTATGCCCCCTGCTGGCTGCTGGGGGACCCTTATCCTTTCTTGAGCCAATGGGGGCCATGACCCAGTGAGCCAAGCTGGGACCCAGCTGCCACTCACTTTCCTGATGGGACACAGAAGCCTGGAGACAGCTTGGGACCCTGGACACGGACAGCCTCACTTTCTCCTCCCTGTTGTCCACGTTTCCCTCCAACTGGACCAGGCTTTGAGAAGCTGAGGTGGAGACACATCCCAATAGGCCAACCCACTGAGCCTTGGAGCCGCAAAGCTGCGAGCAGAAGGGCAAAGTCCTGAGTGGAGTCTGTCCCAGGCCCTGTCCCCCGTCTCTGTCTTCTGCCAGCCCCAGGCTTAGGAAGGGGCTGGCTGAGGAGGCTGCAGTCAGACCTGTAGGAAACAAAGGGAAGGCACAATAACCACACCCAATCTCCAGGGCACCAGGTTCCTTGTGCCACATCCCTCCCAAAAGGCTCCCAGTGCCACATCACAGAAAGCACCTATGAGAATACTCAAGGCCGGGCACAGTGGCTCACTCCTGTAATCCTAGCACTTTAGAAGGCTAAAGTGAGCAGATCATTTGAGCCCAGGAGTTTGACACCAGCCTAGGCAACATGGCAAAACCCTGTCTCTACCAAAAACACAAAAATTAGGCAGTCTCATAGCAAATAGATTTAAACGATTTTTAAATATCCATCTAGGCCAGGCATGGTAGCTGACACCTGTAATCTCAGCACTTTGGGAGGCCGAGGCAGGTGGATCGTGGATCATGAGGTCAGGCACTCGAGACCATCCTGGCTAACCCAGTAAAACGCTGTCTCTACTAAAAATACAAAAAAAATTAGCCAGGTGTAGTGGCACACACCTGTAGTCGTAGCTACTTGAAAGGCTGAGGCAGAAGAATCGCTTGAACCTGGAGGTGGAGGTTGCAGTGAGCCAAGATGACGTCACTGCACTTCAGCCTGGGTGACAGAGTGAGACTCTTTCTCAAAAAAAAAAAAAAAAAATCTAGGAGCCCACCAATCTAGCAGCAGCCTCCACAGGGCAACTTAGAGATGGCTTCCCAGGCCCTGCCCAGACACTCTGATTTAACTGGTTTGAGGGGGCACCCTGGGCACTTGTGTTTCTAACATTCACAGTGCCCAGGTGTTTCTGCCAAGAGCCCAGGCTTTCCGAGTTTGCATAGGAACTACTCTAAAGGTCTAAGCAAGCTCAAGGAGATGCGGGTAACACCTGGCATGTTTAACGCCCCAGGCACTGAGCAGTTTACCTAAATCCCTGCAGGCACCTATCCTTGGGGCATGGCAGGGACCAGGACCAGAAAAGGTGTCTAGAATGGGGTAGGGGAGAGGCTCAGAGGCCCCGAGAGAACACAAGCCTGGAAGAGGCCCTGCGGGGGAAGGCGCCTCAGCTACCCTGTATTCTACTCCAGACACTGCAGCTAACAAGTTGTGCACCCTTCAGTAAGGGCAGCACCCTCTCTGGCCCTCGGTTCAAAGGTTTGTAAAACATACTGAACAATGGTTCACAAAACTTACAAGGACTTAAAAGTGAGTGAGTGTGTGTGTGTGTGTGTGTGTGTGTCTGTTATGGGTTGAATTTAGTTCCTCACATATGTTGAAGTCGTGACCCCCGCATACCTGTGAACGTGGTGTTATTTGGAAACAGGTGCGGGTTTTGTTTTGCAAGTATCATCAAGTTAAGATGGGACCATAGTGGATGAAGGTAGGCCACACATCCAGTGAATGCTGTTCCTAGAAGGCCATGTGAAGACACCACCCAGAAGGCAGAAGGCCACCAGTGAGACAGAGACAGAGACTGGCTCGATGCCACCATAGCCACTCATTGCCAGCAGCGACAAGAAGCTAGAGGTGGTACAGAAGGATCCTTCCTAGGACTTTGAGAGGCAATGTGGCCCTGCTGACAACTTCTGGCCTCTAGAACTGTGAGACCAAACATGTATGTTGCATTAAGCCTTCTGGTCGTGGCAATTTAATACAGTAGCCCTTGGAACTTAATGCAGGGTGCTTACTAAATGTGCAGAAGCACATTGATCTCTCAGGAGATCCAAGTTGGTAAGAAGGTACAGCCTAGGACTCCTGTGGAATTTCACAGAGCACAGTGTGATCCTGCCAGGCAGGTGGGGGCAAGGGACAGTCTGCAGACCACACAGAGTCGGCCTCAGCCCCGCTGGCTATCACTGAAGAGCAAGGGCCCCACCCGCCTCTGTGCAGCCTGGGAGTGTGCCTGACCTCCCTGAATCTGTCCCTCATCTGTCCTGGGGCCACTGGGTTGTGGGGAGGAATAGAGAAGGCTGAGAAAGCCTCTGATCACTCCACAGACACCAGAATGGAGCCAATGAGGAGGCACCAGAACAGCTGTCCCTAATAAATCTGGGACAGGGAAGCAAGAGGACCAGTCACCTGCTGAGTGTCCACCACAGGCTCATTCCCAGGCATCTGGTTCCATCGGGCATGGGGCTTACAGATCTGGGAGCAGCCAGGAGCCTGGCTGGGAAACAGGAAGTGACCATCAGTCCCAGAGAACAAGAACCTTGGAAGGAGAAGCTCCTTGGAAATGGCCACAGCTGCTGGACTATCAACCCAAAATGCCATCCTCATCCAGCTCCAGATGCCAGGAAGGGAGGGAATTCCCTTCTCACAAGCACCTACTATGTGCAGATGTTATACAAATGTCTGTTTTCCTCCTAAGGATTCTGCAAGGGAGATGTTGGATGTTCCCTTTTGACAGTGGGGAAGACTGAGGCTCAGCAAAGGAAAATCACAAGGTCAAGTTCACCCAGCCAGGGAGACAGAGGAGGCAGATGGAAACACCGAGAGAGCACCTGTTATGTCACATGCCTTGGCTATGCAGGCAATGGGAACTGCTATCCAGCCCCCAAAAACCACCCTATGAAATACCTAATCCAAGATGAGGAAACAGATGTTCAGAGAGGTTCCTTGCTGTGATCTCCTTGCCAGATCAGGGCAGAGTAGGCACTGGGGGCAAACTCTGCCCCTTCCTACTTTGCAGGGCTGCTGGGAGGCAGGAAGGGGAGGAGATGGGGCCAATAACGGCTAATGACAGCAAATACTTATGTAGTGGCAGTTTTCCATCAGGCACTGCTCTAAGCAATCTATGCCTATGGACATATGTAATCTTTGCAATATTAACCCCATTGGAGATAGGGTCAGGGCAACTATTATAACCATTTTACAGGGGAGGAAACTCAGGTGCCAGGAGGCATCTGGGCTCAGATTCAAACTTGGGCAGCCCAGCTACTACCTCTCTGTTATAAGAAGGGCTGGGTGTTGGGCCGGTGGAGGAGCTGCTTTGTCTTGGTGCCAGGCCTCACCTTGGGTTCAGTAGGTGTTCCCCGCTCTAGCCCCATCCAGGGTGCAAGTCTGCAGTTCCTCAGCTGGCCACTAGATGGCGAGACCACCCAGGCAGTGAGGAGCTGCTGCCCAGGGAGGAACGGGAGGGAAGTCCTGGCATCTGCCCCAGGGGACTGTCAGCCTGGTCCTGGCCACCAACCTCCAGCTCCCCGGAGATCAGGAGAATGAGGCCAGCTGTGGTTTCAGAGGGTCAGGCTGAGGTGCAGGCCATGGTCTGGGGCTGGGGCAAGGCCCAGCTGGCAGTGGGAATGCAGCAGGAGCCGACCCTGGCCCAGGATGTGCTCTCCGGAGACCAAGAGGGCCTAGGATGAAAGACTCTGGGTTTCAGGCAGGCACGGTGTGGGGGGTGGGGCTGGTGGTAAGAGCTGCTTCTCCTCACCATCCTCTGCACTTGGAATACTGCAGCAGCTGTCACCTCCCAGCCTCCATGCCTGCCTCTGCCCCAGCTAACCTCTAAGAAATGCAAATCAGGGCCCGGCGTGGTGGCTCACACCTGTAATCCCAGCGCTTTCAGAGGCTGAGGTGGGTGAATCGTGAGGTCAAGAGTTCAAGACCAGCCTGACCAACATGGTGAAACCCCGTCTCTACTAAAAATACAAAAATTAGCCGGGCATGGTGATGCTCACCTATCCCAGCTACTCAGGAGGCTAAGGTAGGAGAATTCCTTGAACCTGGGAGGTGGAGTTTGCAGTGAGCTGAGATCGCACCACTGCACTCCAGCCTGGGTGACAGAGCAAAACCCTTTGTCTCAGGAAAATAAATGCAAATTAGACATTGTCCCATGCGCTTAAGAGAAGCTGGGCTCTGGCATGGCCTGTGGACTGTTTCATCTTCCCAACCTCACCTCTCTCGCTCTCTCCATAAGGGCTGCCCCGTGGTCCTCAAGACAAGGTCCTGCCTCGGGCTCCTTCCCTCTGCAGGGCTCACCCTCACCAGTGAGACCCCTTTTCCAACACCCTGCCCACTCTCCCTGCTTCTTCACTGCACAGCATTTACCACGCCCTGACCACAGACCAAAACAGCTCTAGTTTGTTGTATCTTCCTGGCCCCACTAGAATGCACCACCCAGGAGGTCGGCACCTGTGCTGTCTCTTTCACTACCCAGTCCCTAAACCTAGAGCACAGCCTGACATAGGTAAATCACACACATTTTCTGAATGAACAAAGGAATAGATAAGGGGTGGGAAATGATGGTTCAGGGCTGAATCTGGCTCACTTCCAACTCTTATAATAAAACACTTTTACTGGAATACAGCCATATGCATTCACTTACATGTCATCCATAGCTGCTTTCACAAGACAGTGGTGGAGTTGGTAGTTGAAACAGAGACTGGATGGTTCATAAAGCCTAAAATATTTACTATCTGTCCCTTTACAGAAGAGTGTGGGTCCCTGGGATGCATGGATGGATGGTGGATGCGTAGATGGATGGTAGATGATGATAGATGGATGGTGGGTGGATGCATGGATGGATGGTGGAGGTATGGAGGGATGCAAGGGAGTGAGGGTGGGAGGTGGGAAGGCAGAAATAGGGGGATGGATGGAAGATGGGAAGGAGGAAGGAAGGATAGGTGAATGAATGGATGGGTGGGTGCATAAAAGAACCAATGAACCAGTACCAACCCCAGGAGGGGAAAAGGGTTGAGGAAAAGAGGTCCCAGCACCTCTCTTTTGAGGCAATCATGACAACAGCAATGCTAACTTCTGTGCCAGGCACCAAGGCTGAGCATTCCTGCATCACATCTCTCTTAACTCCCACCATCACCCTACATCCTGGAACCTGCTGCTGCTTCCATTCCTCAGATGAAACACTGGAAGCTCAGAGAGGAGATGTGCCCTGCCCAGTCACCCAGCAGGCAAATGGCAGAGCCACCATACTGGCGTCTGGCTGCCTCGCTTACACCCCTGCCTTCTGCAGACACCAACCTCTGTACTGCACCATCACCGCGGGTTCCTGGTCCTCCAGCTGCCTCTTTCCCCAGGGTAGACTCACCCTGGGCAGGTCACAGAGCCCCAGTTGGAGGGAGTGCCACAGCCAGTGTGTGTAGTCAGTTTATATTTCTCCCCAAAAGCTCTGCCGGGCACAAGAGGCCCTGAGGACGTGCTCCAGCATGGCCTCCATGATGATCTTGTCTGGCTGAGATGGCTGATGCCTCTGGAATGAGAGGGCCCATGTGTCAGGGGCTCATCAAGTAAGAGAATGTCCATGGCCAACTGCAGGTGGAGACCCTCACCTAGCAAGAACATGTGCCAGGAATCCACCGTCAGAGCCCTCATCAGCCACAGCACTCCCTTACACTCTGGTGCAGGATTTTCTTCTTTTTTTTTTTGAGACATAGTCTTGCTCTGTAGCCCAAGCTGGAGTGCAGTGGCACAATCTCGGCTCACTGCAACCTCCACCTCCCAGGTGCAAGTGATTCTCCCACCTCAGCCTCCCAGATAGCTGAGACTACAGGTGCACATCACCACGCCAAGCTGTTTTTGTCTTCTTAGTAGAGACAGCATTTCACTATGTTGGCCAGGCTGGTTTCAAACTCCTGACTTCAGGTGATTCCCCGCCTCAGCCTCCCAAAGTGGTGGGATTACAGGTGTGAG
Organism: Saimiri boliviensis; assembly: GCF_048565385.1. Classification (NCBI taxonomy): domain Eukaryota; kingdom Metazoa; phylum Chordata; class Mammalia; order Primates; family Cebidae; genus Saimiri; species Saimiri boliviensis. The sequence continues at coordinate 62,897,775 of NC_133460.1, forward strand.
CCACTGCACTCTGATCATGGCAGGATTTCTGCTGTGAGCACTTAGGGGGATGGGCCTAAGAGCCCCAGGAACCCAGATGGGATGTCCAGGAGAGGAAGGGGGCTTCCAGGGCCAGTTCTCCCCAGTTCTCCATGAGCGGGTTCCTGCCTGAGGCTCTGCAGAACAGTGCTTGGCCCCATGAGGAGCCCATCAGGTAGTGATGCTGGAGGAGACCTGGTTCCTGATGTCTTCAGAAACCTGAGCTCCTGATCTCCCTCCGCCCCCTCCTGAGAAGCCCACTAGCACGCCACCTCCTTCCCCATCTGTTTCCAGCATCTTATGCTGGAAACACATGCTCTTCTTGTCTTCTGGAGCCTCACACATCCCAGGTAGGAAGGGAGTATTGCGCCCTTTTCACAGGTGAGAAACCCAAGGTGCACAGCAGGGAAGTGAGTTGCCCAGCGTCCCACAAGCACTGGAACTCAAGACCACACAGTCTCAGTGGGGCACTCCTGCAGCATGTGGAGCTGTATGGGGGTTCCCTGCCTGGACACTGCTCCCCAGGCCTCACCTCATGTGACAAGTTCTGCCGCACGCGCTGCTGGCTCCAGGACAGGTGGAACTGTTCAATGAACACATCTGGGGTCTGTGTTATGGCCCCACAGGCCCGGAGGGGGTCCAGGCCCAAAGTTTCCTGGAGCTGATAGGGAAGAGAATAGGGTACACGACCTCATGGGGGGCAGCCAAGAAGCCTGGAACAAAAGGGAGCCCCACACTGGGCACAGCGGTCAGACCCCACATACCTTCCCCGGGGAGGCAGCCAAGCAGCCATCCCAGGCGGTGCTGTGTGCCGAGAACCTGTCAGCCCAGGCGAGCTGCACAGTCACAGGCTGTCCTCTCTTCCAGGTGAGCTGTACCTGCTTTGAGATGGGAGGGCAGTGGTGGGGGTAAGAGGGAGACTCGGGGGAGAAGAGAGGATAATGGCACCCCCACACACCATCGCTAAACCTAACCCTAACCCTAAACCCTAACCCTAACACGAACCCCAACCCCAACCCTAACTCTAACCCTAACCCCTAATCCTAAACCCTAACCCTAAAACCCTAACCGTAACCCCTACCCTAACCCTTACCCTAACCCTAATCCTAAACCCTCAGCCTAAGCCTAACCCAACCCTTACCCTAACCCCATCCCCAACCCTGACATGTAACCCTAACCAAAAACCCTAAACCCTAATCCTAACCTCTACCCTTAATCCCTAACTCTTAACCCAAATCAAGTCTCCACTAAAAACACATAAAAAAACCAGGCATGGTTATGCACGTTTGTAATCCCAGCTTCTGAGGAGGCTGATGTAGGAGAATCGCTTGAACCCAAAAGCTGGAGGTTACAGTAACCAGAGATTGCACAGCAGGACTCCAGCTTGTTCAAAACAGTAAGACCCGTCTCAAAAAAAAAGTGAAAAAAAAAAAAAAACAGAAAATATATTGAACATTATATAACAACAGTCTGTTACCCACAATGTATAATTTCCACAACTCAACAACAAAAACAACAAAGTAATAAAATGAAGAAACCCTGGGACATACACTCCTCCAGTAACACATACAAACTGAAAAGCAGCACATAAAAATATGATTAATGACATTATCATCATGGCCATCTAAACACAGTGACATACTCCTTCACACACATTAGAAAGGCTAAAATACAAGAAATGTGAAAGGACAACTCAGCGATGTCAGAGACAAATTACAAACATTAAATACTTTATATGGAATATTGAATGTTACAGTCTATTAGTAACATACTTTGGTATCTCCTCAAAAATTAAAAAAAAAAAAAAAAAGCCTGGGCACAGTAGCTAATGCCTCTAATCCCAGCAAATTGAAACGCTCAGAGAGGTGGATCACTTGAGTACAGTTCAAGACCACCCAGGACGACATAGCAAAGCCACATTTCTAGTAAAAATACAAGATTTAGCCAGGTACGGTGGCACAAACATGTAGTTCCAGCTGCTTGGAAGGTTGAGGTAGGAGGACTGCTTCCGCCCAGAGCTGGAGGTTGCATTAAGTCGAGATTGCACCACTGCACTCCAGACTGGAAGACAGCACAACACCCTATCTCAAAAAAGAAAGGCCAGGCATGGTGGCTAATGCCTGTCATCCCAGCACTTTGGGAGGCTGGGGCAGACGGATCACTGAGGTCAGGAGTTCCAGATCACATTGGCCAACATGGTAAAATCCCATCACTACTAAAAATATAAAAATTACCCAGGCATGGTGGCACACACCTGGAATTCAAGCTACTTGGGAGGCTGAGGCACGAGAATTGCTTGAACCCAGGAGGCAGAGGTTGCAGTGAGTCAATATCAGGCCACTACACTCCAGCCTGGCCGACAGAGCAAGATCCAATCTCAAAAACAAGACAGAAAGAAAAACAAAATGCCTGGGAGCGACAGGGTGCAATGGCTAACACCTGTAATCCCAGCATTTTTGGAGGCCAAAGCGGATGTATCACCTGAGGTCAGGAGTTAGAGACCAGCCTAAGCAACAGGAGAAACCCCATCTCTACTAAAAAATACAAACATTAGCCAGGCGTGGTGGTACACACCTATAATCCCAGCTACTAAGGAGGCTGAGGCAGAGGAAGCGCTTGAACCCAGGAGCTGGAGGTTGCAGTGAGTAGACAGTGCTACTGCACTCCAGCCAGGGAGACAGAGCAAGACTCTATTAAAAAAAAAAAAAAAAAAGTAAAAAGATAACCTTACAGAAGGGAAGAAAATGTTTCTGCATTATGTATCTAAAAACAATCTCTTAACAATGTATAATTTGAATAACTCAACAACAAAAACAAAATTACAAAATGGAGAAACAGTTGGACATACCCTTTGCCAATAAGACATGCAAATGGAAAAGAAGCACATAAAAAGATGATCCATGCTCTTATCGTAACCAAGGAGGCGGAGGTTGCAGTGAGCCAAGATCTTGACACTGCAGCCCGATCTTGGCGACAGAACAAGACTCCTTCTCAAAAAAAAAAAAAAAGTGAAAAGACAACTCACAAAACAGAATAAAATATTTGTGCATTAAGTATTTAACTACAGTTTGTTAATCACAATCTATCACTTGGATAAACTCAACAACCAAAAGAACAAAATTACACAATGCAGAAATAGTTCAACACACACTTCACCAATAAAACATATAAATGGAAAAGAAACACATAAAAGGATCATGAATACCATTCTCATTATGGCCATCTAAACTGAAATCACAATGACATATTCCTTCAAACACACAGTAGAAAGGCTATAATTAAGAAATGTAAAATAACAAGTGGCAAGGTAGGAGAGAAATCACAACCCTTAAATACTGTATGTGGAACATAAAATAGTGCAGCCTACTTTTAACATAGTTTGTATTCCCTAAAAAAGTTAAAAATAGGTTGAGCATGCTAGCTAACACCTGTAATCCGAGCACATTCAGAGGCCGAAACAGGTGGATCACGAGGTCAAGAGTACAAGACCAGCCTGGCCAACATAGCGAAACCCCATCTCTACTAAAAATACAAAAATTAGCTGGGTGTGATGATGGGTGTCTGTAGTACCAGCTATTCAGGAGACTGAGGCATGAAAATTGCTTCAACCCTGGAGGTGGAGGCTATGGTGAGCAGAGATTGTGCCACTGCACTCCACCCTGAGCAACACAGGAAGACTATATCTCAAAAAAAAAAAAAAAAAAAAAAAAAAAAGAATTGAGGGTCATCTCACGGGTGGTCTAATAAATAATGGATTAAGGTGGTCACTGAGAGAACACATATAAAATCCCTGCCGAGAAACCCAAGAGCTTGCGTTTCCATGAGTGGGACTGCACACACCTGTGGCAGACTGGATGGGAGAGGGCAGCAGGCAGGAGCACTCAACACCTGGAGGCCATGGTTCTAAGAGCATTGGGAAACCACTGGCAAAGTTAAATCCAGAACTTGACAGGATGAAATTTGTGATTGTAAATAAATACTCTGACATTACCAAGTGAGATCGCCAGCGGGGTGGGATGGATGAAAGATCCTCCAAGTAGTCAGCTAGTTACAGGTGGCTCACGCCTGTAATCCCAGCACTCTGGGAGGCCGTGGTGGGTGGATTACCTGAGGTCAGGAGTTTTTCGCCAACCTGGCCAACACAGTGAAATCCCGTCTGTACTAAAAATACAAAAAATTAGCCAGGCGTGGTGGTGGATGCCTGTAATTGCAGCTACTCGGGATGATGAGGTAGGAGACTCTCTTGTACCTGGGAAACAGAAGCTGCAGTGAGCAGACATCGCAGCACTGCACTACAGCCTGTGCAACAAACGCAAAACTCCATATCAAAAAAAAAAAAAAAAATTGAGAGAGCGTCAAGAACAGTTTCCAAAAAGGAAAATTGGGCCCATGTTGAAAGAGACATTTTTCTGCCAACTGGGGCAAGCAGTGAATTCAAGTCTCTGTGGACAGGACTTTCACACAGAAATTGTGTATTTTCGACTGGACACGATGGCTCACGCATGTAATCCCAGCACTTCGGGAGGCCGAAGCAGGAGGATCAGGAGGTCAAGAGGTCAAGACCATCCTGGCCAACATGGTGCAACCCTGTCCCTACCAAAAATACAAAAAATTAGCCAGGCGTGGTGGTGCACACCTGTAATCCCAGCTACTAGAGAGGCTGAGGCAGGAGAATCCCTTGAACCTGGGAGGTGGAGGTTGCAGTGAACTGAGATCACGCCACTGCACTCCAGCCTGGCAACAGAGCTGTCGTCTCCAAAAAAGAAGAAGAAAAAAACCGTGTTATTTCCTGATTTGGGGGTTACGTGAGGATCACCTGAAGGAGTGTTTATGCTTTTGGTGAAACACACAGGGGTATTTTGTGTGAAGCCGCAAATCTGGCACAGCATGTAAATGCTGGGGAATCAGAGGAAAGGAGATGGCATACTAACTGCAATTGCAAGTTTCCCAGAAGCATGACATTACTGGGAAGTCAATTACTTTTTAAAACAATCCTGTCAACACCTTGTCAGAAAAGCAGAAACAACCTCACACTTCGTAACAGATGCCAAATCCAACCCAAATACAGTCTGGCATAGGCTGTGAACCCAGTTCCCCGGTGAGACCCAGAGGGTCCCATCCTCGGTGCTGCAGACATTCCAAAGGTGACATTCACGTCCCAAGTGACAGGTGTGTTGTAAGGGACACATGAATGTTCTTGCGGTTATATGAGTGTGATGGGTGCTGCATTAGTCTAATGGTATCATGGTGATTCCAGGCATTACAAGTGTGTTCTGAGGGACACACGTGTGTTCTGGGGGTTATATGAATGTGACGGGTGTTGGGTTAGTCTGACAGCATCATCTGTGTGTTCCAGGTGATAAGAGCGCTCTAAATCTGACGGTGTAACAGTCATTCCAGGTGATATGTGTGTGTTCTGAGGGACACATGCATGTTCCAGGGGTTATATGAGTGTGATGGGTGTTGGGTTAATTTGACAATATGATTTGTCGTTCCAGGTGATATGTGCACTCTGACAGTGTCACCGGCGTTCTGGGCATATGTGTGTGCTCTGAGGGACACATGCTTGCTCTGGGGGTTGTAGGAGTGTGACAGGTGTTGGGATAGTCGGTGTCACTTCTGCGTTCCAGGTGACACGTGTGCACTCTGAGTCTGATGTTGTCACGGGCTTTCTGGGTGATATGTGTGCACTCTGAGGAACACATGCATGTTCTGGGTGTTAGATGAGTGTGACGGGTGCTGCATTAGTCTATGTCATGGGCGCTCTGGGTGATACGTGTGCACTCACAGGCATTCCAGGCATTCTGTGCACTCTGTGAGACACATCCGCATTCCTGGGATTGGGACCTGCATGGTGGCTAGCGCATTCCCCTAACAGAAGGGATATCTGCGTCAAATGGGTGCTTACATCAGCACCACAGACAGAGCATTACTGGTATTATAAGGGGTTATCATCAGTGTGGAGGGTGTTCTATTTGCTCTCCTGACGCTGCATTTCTGTTCTGAGCCTGCAGCATAGCCCAGTGGCCACCTCACCTTGGGTGCTGACAAACAACCCTAGCTGCCATGGATTCATCATGGTTTTTGGTTTCTAATTTTCCACACGAAGGGTCTCTGCCCCTCAGCAGTCAGGGTGGCAAACAGGAAAGATGTTACCGTGGACATGGGCTCGAGGTGTACCAAAGTGAGTGGCGTCCCCTGGTCTGTGCTGAGGAGAACCTGGCTCCTGCCCTTTCAAGGGCCCGCATGGAGCAAATGGGTAGGATGTTGTGGCCCCTGGGACTAGAAAATCTGGGGCTCATGTGCCCTTTGCCAGCGGCTGGGGGCACTTCAGGGCCCTCATGCTCATGGCACTGGTGGGTGGATGTGCGCCCTTCAAGTCAAAAGGCAAAGCGTTCAGCACCATCATTCTGGAAATGCAAACTGACACAGAGCCCACCAGCCCATGGGTTTCTAGAAATGAAGAAGGGGCAATTAATCGGAAACGATAGGAAATAAAATGAACATGGATGCACATTTTACAACTTATACGAAAATTCACTCGACATATTCTTCAAAATTAAACTTACTCTAACCTTTTCTGTAACCCTAACCATAAACCTCACTAACCCTTTCACCCTAACCCTTCACCATAATCCTGACCTCTCAACCTAACCCTGTTATGCACCTGATGTCTCCCACTAATCTCTACTACACAGCTCACAACCACCAACTGGAACATCCTGTCTTGCAGCCCTTATACTATAATCTACAATTGGTAAACTCTTAACCCTTAAATCCCTATTTCCTGATTCTGTAATACCCTGACACGCTAAATCTGTAAATGCTAACCACAGTCTATTCACAATCCCATTCTTATCCATACTACTCAGTGCCACACCACTTCAAGGACTGATGTATAACCTCAGAAATATAGACTTAAGACTATTCAACATAATAACAGCAAATTTAAACCAACAGCATTTTGAAAGCATCAAACACCATGAACATGATTTTTTTATCCCAGGAAGTCCACGGTGGCCTGCCTAATTTTGTATTTTCAGTAGACATAAGTTTTTGTCATGTTTGCCAGGCTGGTCTGGAGCTCCTGACCTCAGGTAATCTGCCTGCCTTGGCCTCCCAAAGTGCTGGAATTACATGCATGAGCCACTGTGCCTGACCAAAGAATCAATTTTATAAGTATACACTAACAATGAATAATCTGAAAACAAAATTATAAAAATTCCACTTTAAATAATACCAATAGCAATAATACATTTAGGAATAAACATAAAGAGCAAGACTTAGATGGGGGAAATTATAAGACATTGCTTAAGGAAATTAAACAAAGCCCAAATAAATGTAAAAACATATCATGTTTGTGGATTTGAAGACCATATTTGTTATGTTTGCCAAACTACACAAAGCAATCTACAGATTCAATATCATTCCTACCAATATCCCAAGGGTCTTGGGACAGAAATGGGAAAGCTTATCCTAATGTTCATATGGAACTTCAAAGAACCCTGAAAAGCAAAATTGATCCTGAAAAATAACTCCAAATCTGGAGCTTCACACATCCCAGTTTCAAATCTTATTACAAAGCAATAGTAATCAAGACAGTGTGATACTGGCACAAGAATAAACAGAAAGATCAACTGAACTGAACTGGGAGTCCAGACATAAAACAATACGTCCACACTCAATTGATTTCAGACAAGGTCCATAACCATTAAATTGGGGGAAAATGCTGTCCTCAACAAGTGATGTAAGGCAACTTGTGATCCACATAAAGAGACACGAAATTGTATCCTTACCTCATATCACACAAAAAATTTAACTTAAAATGGATCAAAGATCTAAATATGGCAAAACTAAAATCTCTAGAGAAAACATACAGCTAAACCTTCATGACCCTGGGTGCAGCAATAGTTTCTTAGATCTGACACGAAAACCACAAACCACAAAAAGAAAAGTAAACCGATGGATCTCCTCAAAATTCAAAGCTTTTATGCCACAGATGACATGAAGAAAAAAGTTGAAAGAATTGTTATAACAGAAAAAACAACTGTCTTCTCTTAACACTCAACACAGAATGCTTCTATTAACAGATGCATAGGTTTTTTTTCCCCAGACAGACCAAATCTTGGGTACCAGCTAGGTGTCCTACAGTGCAATCCAATTCTGACACTAACTGGAGAAAGCATCAGACCCCACAGGCTAAGGGCTCAGTCCTAGGAAGGCAAGTCATGCTGCTTGTTGCTTGCAAATTATTGACAAACACAAGGATGGTAAAAAGAAAGTGACTTTATGCCAGAGCTTAGCTGAAGGGACCACAGAGGCTCTTGCCTTAAGGAAACCGCTTCCACTTCCAGGGCACAAAGTGGGAGCTTTAAAAGTAGGACTTGGTGGGCTGGGCACGGTGGCTCACGCCTGTAATCCCAGCACTTTGGGAGGCTGAGGCGAGTGGATCACGAGGTCAAGAGATCGAGACCATCCTGGTCAACATGGTGAAACCCCACCTCTGCTAAAAAAACAAAAAATTAGCTAGGCATGATGGCTTGTGCCTGTTGTCCCACCTACTCAGGACGGTGAGGCGGGAGAATTGCCTGAATCCAGGAGGCGGAGGTTGCGGTGAGCCGAGATCACGCCATTGCACTCCAGCCTGGGTAACAAGAGCGAAACTGTCTCAAAAAAAAAAAAAAAAAAGTAGGACTTGGCAAAATGGCATGCAGAGGATGGGGTGAGGAGGTGCAGGGTCAATAAGACTAGCTCTGATGTTTTAAACATTAGGTGTTCTTCCTAGTACCACTATAGGCAGAGTTAACTTGTAAATTGACTGTTGTCTACTGGCAATCTCCTGGTAGGGGAGGGTTCTGGCCTAGCTTGTTTCAAGGTTTGGTCCCTGGAACTTTTAAGAAAACACACAGTTAGAAAAGTTTGCAGTGTAGGAATTATCTCACAGAGAGACAGTGAAGCTTATAATTGCATTCCTAAAGAGCAAACTAGGAAGTGCAGGGCAAGAAAAACGGTAAAATTAATTCATTCCTTCTATAAGAAAATAAGGGTACTCAGTTATAAGATGACAATCACAAACAGTAGGTTCCCAGGTTACCTTCTGGCTGACTTGGCTACAGATTGGAGGCTCCCACAACACCCTTATCGGGGTTCAGCAATTTACTAAAGCACATTACAGAACCCATGAGAACGGTGTACCTACTATGGCTGACTTATTGCCAAGGATATTTTAAAGGCTACACATGAAAAGTCAGATAAAGAGATGCACAACGTCAAGTATGTGTAAGGGGTGCAGGCCTCCCAGGCCCTCTCTAGGTATGATCTTTCCAGCATCTCCCCATGTTCAGCAACACAGATGCTGGCACTCTCCCAACCCTGTCCTTTAGTACATAGACAGATTGGTTACATGAGTGTCCATAGGTGATCAACTCAACCATCAGCACCTCTCCCCTTCACAGAGATGGAAGGGGAGATGAAATTTCAAATCCTCTAACCACAAGGTTAGTTCCCTTGGCAGCCAGTCCCACGGAGGCTGTCCAGGTGCCCCCAGCCATCAGTCATCTCATTAGCACGCAGAAGACACATCACACTTCATACATTCCAAAGGCTTAGAGCTCTGTCTCAGGACCCCACGGCAGACATCACACATTAACTCCTGTTGTTTGTCAATAACCCACAAAACGGAAAAAAAAACAACACATTGGATACTTCAGACATGTCTGTTATCCAGAATGTATAAATAACTTTTATAACTCAACAACAAAGATAACCCAACCTAAAAATCGACAAAGGACTTTAATACACGCTTCACCAAAAAGCACATGAAAAGATGCTTAGTATCATGACTCATAATTAAAACCATAAAGAGATACCCCTTAACTCACATTAGAACAGCTATGCTAAAAAAAAAAAAGTGTTCACAAAGATGTGCACAAACCTGAACTATTAAACACTGCTTGTGATAATATTAAATGGTGCAACACATGTGTGAAATTATTTGGTGTTTCTTCAAACAGTTACAAATAGGTTTACTGTATGACTCAGTGATTCCATTCCTAGGTACATACCCCAAAGACCTGAAAACAGGTGCTCAAACAAAAACTTGCATGCTCTTTAACTGTGTCAAGATCATAACTATGCAGGAAAGTATTGGGAACAGTGCCAGGAAAACTGGATCAGAATCAAAAAACACATTATACTCCCAGGTAGAGCAGAAAGTAAAAGTGAAATGAGTTTGTCGACAAAATTATCACATAGGAGCCATGCTGATTTCCTGATCTAGGGGTTATGTGGTGGTAACCTTGGAGAGTGTTCGTGCTTTGGGTAAAATTTTGTGGGACATGGCAAATCAGATACAGCAATAACTGCTGGGGATTCTAAGGAAAAAAACAGGTTATATTTTTTGCTGCTACTAGAAGTTCCCTAGAAGTATGACATTATTAAAAAGTAAATTATTTTTTAAAACAATCATACCAATACTATGCCAGAAAAGCAGAGACATTATAAAAATGCACTATAGAGTCTATGCTTCAGCCAAAGCTGTGAACCCTTATAAAAGCCTCAATGTCAACAGACTCCACTTAATAAATATTAATATATTTATTAGTGCGAGAGGCTACTGTGTGGGTGTATTAGTGTTATGGCACAGTGTGGATATTAGTGTTAGGACATGGTCTACATATCATATGGGTGTTGGGGAACAGTGCACATAGTACATTAGTGTTAGGCACAGTGTGAATAGTATTACATTGGTATTAGAAACAACAGTGTGGATATCAGATTAGCGTTAAAAGTATGGTGTGGATATTACATTGGTGTTAGGCATGGTGTGGATATCACAGTAATGTTAGGGCATGGGGTGATTATTAGAAGACACCGTCAGAATATATCTTAGTAGCCACTGTGTCTGGGACACTGACAATCATATCAGGGTGTAGTCGTAACAATGGGACTTGGGGACTTCCTATTTCTAGATGAATTTCTTCCTTTGCTATGTACTCTAAAGACTCTCTTCTCTGCACTCACGGCCATGGAAAGGAAGCTTTTCACTCACCAATGAACACCACTTACTTGACACGACCCTTGTGCTGCCCTGAGGGAGTCGAAGCTCCTCGCTGATTCTGGCACCTCAGAGGGAAGTTGGTCACCGGTGGGTTCGTGCACCCTCTGGCGGTGCCAGAGCTCAGCATGGATACTACTGCTCAGTTTCTTGGGAGACGTGCACCCCCTCCTGGCTGTCCTGAAATACCTATAAAATTAAATACTCAGTTTATTCAATGTAATAATTTTGGATATTCAAACAAAAATGAAGACCACTGTAGCCATATCTTCCCAAACATGGTGATGGAAGACTTTAGAAGACATGTAGAATGAAATGAATATACACACAAATTAAAAAAAAAAAAACTACTCAAAATAGTCCAGAGACTGTAATTTGAAATGCAAAACTATAAAAACTCTAAAAGAAAATCTATGTGATGTTGTGTTTGCTGTTGACTTTTAACACACAACATCAAATGCCAATTCATGAAAATATTGGTAACACAGACTTTAAACAACTAAATATTGTACTGTGAAAAACTGTCTTCAGACAACAAAAAGACAAGACAGACCTGAAAAGATATTACAAAATACATACATGATTTTAAAACTGGGTAAATACCTGAACAGATACCCCACCTAATAAAATACACCAATTAGTAGGCTAGGCATGGTGGTTTATACCTGTCATCCCAGAACTTTGGTGGGCTGAGAAGAGTAAATCATGTGAGATCAGGAGTTCCAGGTCAGCCTGGCCAAGATGGCAAAACCCCGTCTCTACTAAAAACTCAAAAAATTAGCCAAGTATGCTGGTGGGCGCCTGTAATCCCAGCTACTTAGAAGGCTGAAGCAGGAGAATCACGTAAACATGGGAGGCAGAAGTTGCATTGAGTCAAGATCGTGCCATTGCAATCCAATCTAAATGACAGAGCAAGACTCCATCAAAAAAAAAAAAAAAGGGTGTTAATAACATATCTGATATGTATTAACATGTTAATAGGAGGGTAAACTAGGTTGGGTCTACACAGGAAATCTGCATTTTCTTCCCAATTTCAGTCTGAATCTAAAACTAATTTAAAATAAAACCTTTCTTAAAAAATGTAATTTTTTTCAAATATCTGCTTATTTGTATTAATAAGTAGTAATTGACACTGTTTTTTAAAATAAGAGTATTCATGATGCTGCAAAGTAAACTATGCACTCTAATACATAATTTTAAAGAAATGCCTCTTTTACATGTTTTATGTTAAATAACACACATAAACATATTTATTGCATCTTTTTTCTTGTGGTATGGTTCACTCTCTAGGAAAGCTGGTCACCTTAGAACCAGGGAAAAAATTCATATCTTGGGGACTATTTCAGTTTATGGCTGGACGCTTTCAAAAGTATAACTAAAAAAAAAGTTAAAATAGCAATTGATTGTGACTGGATCACTTATTCTAATGAATGCTTGTCTTTGGTTTCCCAGCATTCCTTTTAGCTACAAAACAATAAAAGCAAATATTCAGCATTGGAAAAAATATTCAAAGACGGAAAGACTGTAAACGGATTTTGTGACCACAATTATTCAATGTTTCATCATGATGTTTTCTAATACAGAAGAGTTTAAAGGGATAGTCAAAGTTATTCCACCAAAGATGCTTTGCAGAAATTGATAAAACTAGACGAACAAAAGTGGCAGGCAGGACATTCAATGAGACTTTAGCTGTCACTGTGTATTCTGGGAAAAAATAATTTACCTTTTAAAGGATGACAAAGAAATACTGGAAGCCCAGACTCTGGAACGTTTCTACATTTGGATGTCAATTTAACTAATAATGAATATAATGATAAAAAGGGATCCGTGCTTTATTTGTGTAACAAAATACCAAAGCAGTATTTAATGCTCCAAAGAAAACAAGTTATACCTGAAAAACTGTTGACAATATCAGAATCAAAATATGCTTCCTGGCCAGGCATGGTGGTTCAAGCCTGTAATCCCAACACTTTGATAGGCCAAAGCAGGCGGATCACCCGAGGTCAGGTGTCCTGAGACCAGCCTGACAAACATGGAGAAACCCCATCTCTACTAAAAACACAAAAATTAACCAGGCGTGGTGGTGCATGCTTGTTACTATCAGCTGCTAGGGAGGCTGAGGCAAGGGAATCATCTGATCCCAGGAGGCAGAGGTTGTGGTGGGCCAAGATCATGCCATTCCTCTGCCTTACTGTATATGTAAAAACGAAGACTCACTAAGCCAGACTAAATTGTGTATTCAGTGGAAGGCTGATCAGGAATTCAAAAGAATGCAACCTTTTGTCTCAGTTACCTACTTCTGACCTGGAAGCACCCACACTTCCTGCTTCTAACTGTGCCACCTTACTGGACCAAACAACTGTACAACTTACACATACTGATTAGTGTCTCATGTCTCTGTATAATGTATACAAGCAAGCTCTACCCTGAACATCTTGGGCACCTGTTGTCAGGACCACCTAAGGCTGTGTCATGGGCATGTCCTTAACCTTAGGAAAATAAGCTTTCTAAATTGACTGAGAACTGTCTCAGATATTTTGGGCTCACAATCCACAATCACCATGATGTGACAGTTAACTACAGCATTCAGTACAGAGATGTGCTATACAGGTTTGTAGCCTGGGAACAATAGGCTATACCATATAACTTAGGGATGGAAGGGACTACACCATCTAGGTTTTGTAAGGACATTCCATGGTGTTCGCAGAAAGATGAAATCACTAAGGACAAATTTCTCAGAAAGTATCCACATTGTGAGGAGATGCTTGAGTGTATTTTGAATGGTTAAAGCCTAGGGGTAAAAAAAAGGAAACTCAACTCCTGTTATGGTTTAATAACAAAGCTTAGTATGATTAACATATTTCATCTAATCTAAGATGCCAACGATTAAAAGACATTATTTTATGCACCATCACAAATAGGTTGCCAATTAAGCAGACTTTCTGAATAACAACAAATATGCAAATTTACTTCTATTAATGCCAGGAAAGTAAAATGAAAAAGAACCACGGTCATGACATGTTAAAGCAAAAAAAGGAGTAGGCTGTTAGCCTGAAGTCTTAACTAAACAAATGGAAACTGAACATGGAAGCATTTAAACTGACAAAAAAATTAATCAACCAACCACAGTCAATGACAAAAAGCCCAGCCGCCAGTTGGCTGTATGATGCGTGACACGGAGGGAACCATCCCGCAATATGCATTCCCCTACCTGGAGCCAAAAAGAAACCTCACTTAGCCCCAAACGCTGTTTTCAATTTAGGGCTTCAGCCATGATTCATCGATCACTCCTTTGCTCAAATAACTATTTTACTAGATTTTGCCTAAAATTCTTCTAATCCCTAAACCCTAACCCTCACTCTAACCCCTAACCCTTCTTTTCCACTTCTGCATTGATAGGTCACCAGCAGGCAGGGCCACGTGGGTACTGTGGGTTTTATATTAAAATTTTGGTACTGAGGCTTTGCACTGGCATTACAGGTGTTTTCTACAAGAGCACTGTGGGTGCTGTATTCGTATTTTGGATGTCATATCTGCTTTGGGAACGCTCTACTTGTGTTTTGGGTCTATGGCGTGTACTTGGCACTGTGGCCGCCTGGCATGGGGTGGGGATTACCTAGGTGCGCAGGATTCAGAAGCTTTTGATACCCAGTTTTCCACATGTAGACCTTCTTATTAGTCTCTGACCCTCAGCATTCAGGGCTGCAAACAGGAAGGATTTTACTCACCGAAAGCGGCCCGGAGTTGTCCAAAACTGAGGCAGCACCCCCATAGTCTGTGCTAAGAACACGGCTCTGCCTTTGCAGGCCAGCAGAGTCTGTGCTGAGAACAACACAGCTTCATCCTTGTGGTGCTCCCTCCAGCGCCACCCTGGGTTTTCTGGGGAGGAGGACACAGCTCCGCCCTACCAGCACCCCCAAGGTCTGTACTGAGGAGAACAAAACTCTGCAGACCGCCGTGCTGCCCCCGACGCCGGCGCTGTGATGCCCCCCCACCACACACACACGTGCTGGCGCGATGCGAGGCACCCCGCTGCTCTAACGCCACACAGGCCGGCGTTTCCAGGCTCTAACTCAAGGCTCGCACGAGGCACTCTGACGGTGCGCTCGCACACCAGCGTCCTGATGCCACGCAAGCTGGTGCTCTGACGGCGCGCTCGCACGCACGCATTCTGACCCCACGCACGTATGCGCGCTCTGGCAGCGCGCTTGTACACCAGCGCTCTGAAACCACGCACGCCAGCGCCGTGAAGGCACGCTCGCACGCCGGCGCTCTGACATCGCGCTCGCACGCCGGCGCTCCGACGCCAGGCCCGCACACCACGCAGTGACGGCGCGCTTGCACGGCAGCACTCTGAAGCCACGCACGCCGGCGCTCTGTCGCCGTGCACGCTGGAGGCGGAGCCTCAGGAATCTGAAAAGGTGATCTCGGGCGCCCCCTGCTGTCCGTTAGGGTCAATGCAGGGCCCTCTTACAGCGCCCTGACGGCATCCCCTGCTGGCGGTGGGGGCACTTGCAGAGACCTCTTGTTCATAGTGTAGTGGCAACTCGCCCCCGCTGGTAACCACGGCAATGTGGGATCCTCTCCGTGCTGCCAGGCAGTCCTGCTCGCGGTGTAGTGGGGGCACGCCCACTTCTGGCCGATGGGGGCACTGCAAGGCCCTCTGGCTCACAGTGACTTCTTGAATCTAGCCATCCGACAGGGATATCAGGCTCTGGGCTAGTACTGCAGGTTGTCTGCACAGGGCCCTTTGATGCAAACTCTCTTCAGACGTCTCAGTCATGGATACCAGCACCTGTCTTAACAGAGGTGGCAGGGGAGTGAAATGAACTCTGAGGGTCCTTGGTTGTACTTGTTTAATGCACTAGTTTTCTGCTGGTTGGCCTCCTGCCAGAAGGTAGCGCTTCCAAGAGAGCATCAGCTGTGGTAGTATAGGGGAGGATCAGTGGGGCCTAGAACTTACAAGAGAATATGACCTTCGTCTTCAGCTACCAGAATGGTTATGGAAGGACCATCAGGTGGAGGCAGGGTTAGGCATGTCTGAGCTCAGACTCTCCTTGGGCAGGGCTTGTTGCAGCTGCTGTAGGGAAAGAGGCTGTGATTCCAAGGTCCATGGAGTTATCTTCCCAGGAGGATTATGGCTGCCTCTGCTGTGTCATGAATGGTGTCCAGGAACTGGGGGAAAGCTGGCAGTTACAGACCTTACCCAGCTCCTACACAACCCAACAAGCAAGTCTCACTTCTACCATGTTTCCACCAACAGCAATTGAGTTTGTTTCCATGCAGTGGGTGAATAGGGTTGAGAACTTGCCTCAGGCTACCAGCCTCTCAACTGAGAAAGCAAGACAGGCTTTTGTGCCTCCCCACCTGTTGACTCTGCACACCAGATTCACACTTTCCCGAGTTCTGGCCAGGAAGTTTCTGCTCAGTCAAAATTGTTACAAAGTTCAGTTGGTGGTTTCCTTCTCCCTGTGATTTTTCCCAGTTCCTCTGGCAGCCCTTTCCAGGTCCCCTGTTAGACAAGTCAGAAATGGCTTCTCTGGGGACCCAGAGAGCCAGGGCTTTTCCCCCTGCTTGCCCTACTCCTGTACTTCACTGAGTTCTCTAAATTGTCTCCGCTCCAGGTAAGGTCAAATTCTTCTCTTGTAATCTAGACCTTCAGGTTCCCCAAGGGTGTGTGTTCAGGGGTGGACAATCCCTTTTCACTGTTTGGGCATTCAAAGTATGTAGGCTGTCCCCTGAGTTATGCAGGAGCAATCCATGACTTTCAAAGGATCTGTGGATACTCTTGGCTTTCCTGGTATATCCCTGCAGTAGTTCTTGGATCCGAAATTCATGATGCGAGTCTCTACATCCTGGTCTGTCCATCCAAGTGGGAGCTGCAAGTCAATCCTGCCTCCTATCCACTGTTTTTTCCCATTTTGTATTTTAAATTAAAAGTCATTAGCATGTGAACTCCATGAGGGCAAGAATTTTATTCCATTTTTTTTTTACGCTAACTACTTCAAAACTGTTACATACTCTGCCATATTATGGACATTCTAAATATTTCACAAAAATGAATGTTGATATATTACAGTGCTTATCTCACCATCTGCCACAAAGTACAAACTCTCTAAATGTCAAATATTACTATTTTAGGAATTTTAAAGAATATGATTCTTACTATTTTCAATAATACTGTTCTATCATTGCTTGAGACAACTATGATTATATATCTCTTTAAGAAGTGCAATCTAGACAACCACATATTTCAACATCAGGTATCCATTAGCTCATGTTCCTAAGTTCATCTTTTTACTTGATCAGTATTGGTAAAGATCCATGGCCACAAGTGAACTTGAGTCTATGAATTTACAACTGGGAACTTAGGTTGAAAATTTACCTAGTTTTTATGCAGCCTGTGTTAATTATTTATTCTGCTGCTATTGATGACCAAATCAATTATAATGTTATTATTGGACTCTGGCAAAATAAGCAATGTCAATTGGTATAGTTGTGTTATTTTAAAATTATTTGAAAATATTTAAGTGAAATATAAGACTCGTTACAAAAGGACTTAGACAGATGTAAATTATTAACTTTTTCCTCATGAGAAGTATTGTGTACTTAATGACAAATTCCTAGTGGCTAGAATTGTTAAAATATTTGTGAAGCACACCACTGAAGATGACGTTGAAAAACTTTTATCATCATACTAATAATCTCAGGAGAACTCTATGCAGAAGGTAAAATTAACCCTTAATATTCTTTATTCTCTAAAACATATAAATGGAGAATCTAATATTTATACAACCAAAGTTTTACTATACTTTCATTTTAATATATCAATTTTATAACATATCTTTTATAAATATAACTTTTAATAATATTTAAACCTTTTCCTGTGAGCAAAATTACTATTACAGTAGCATAAGCCAGAAAAACAAAATAAAACAAAAACGCTTTTATCTCTAGGTTTGGGGACAGGAGACCAGGATCTAAATACTTCTAAAATGTTTTCAGGCTGCAGTATGTCCATTTTAAAGTCACATGTTAACTTTAATTCTAAATCTATGCTAGAATCCATTCCTAATACTGACAAAACTTGTACAATTTTAATTCTGTTCATAATGTGGGAAATTTGAAAAAGAAATAGCCATAAATAATGAGCAAGATTTTCTACTTTTGAGACTTTGATTTTTATCCCAATGAATTATTCATCGGTGGAAGATATTAAGTATTGATTAGTAGGACAACCATATAATTGCTTGTACAAACAGGGACACTTTTGAGAGTTAAAAGAGGGGTTCTATTGATAATTGTTTGAACACGTATAAATCAAGACTTTCCAAACAAACCAATAGCTATAGATTCCCTATTAGAACGCTTTATAATCATATTGTCCAGTGTGTATGCTTAGTGTGATAGTATAAGGGAGGCAGTGCACATGGGTATGTTGTTTACAAACAATTATCAATATTATCAGATCGTAGGATGAAGAATCCAGAGACGCAGTTCGCATTAGCAAGAGTGAACATACAAAGAAGGAAACTACAGCAATAAGGCTTTTCTAAAATAAACATCTTAGGGAATTTATTGAAATTAAATATATGTTTTAATTGTATTTTAATTGAATAATTTACTGTAAATTTTCTACCAAAACATCTAAGATTAAAATTATAAAAGTGAAAGACACAGAATTATTCATATTTGATGCTCTTAATTCTATAATAGGATGATTTTTATATGAATTTCTTTTGATTTTATTTTCTGTCTAAATAGGGAAATATTAGCAGATATAATTGCCTGTTATCTATACGATAAAGACATTGAAATATTCTACTGAATTTTCTGATTACTATAACGTTATAGTGCTATTTTACATAACAAAAGAAGTAAACTGCTTAAAGATCGAGACGATAATCTTATTTTTGCATGCTTCTCTCAACTCTCATTGTGAACTTCAGGGGCAAGAATTCAGTTAAATGTATTTCTCATTTCCTGGTATGCAATTATTATTAACTTATGAAAGATTTCATTCTTGCTTTACTTACACATTTTATCCCCTTATTCCTAGTCTTGAAGTCCATTTCCCCTGGACCTACTATAATGTTTTGGCATGTTACTCTAGTTCTCTCAACCACAAATAGCTCTGAAATGAATATTATAATATAACCAACTTATCTTTCTGTGAGAATATGGTCAGTCTGTATTCACTCACAGGTGAAATTATTGAGTCTATTCTTGTACTTGATTTCTGTGAGTCGTGACAGATTACTTATGCAGAATGGCAGTTTCAAAGTATATCATCTCCGAGAGAGGATAGCAATTGCTGCTTCTCATCATCCTCACCATCACCTCATATTGTCCATCTTTGTACTGGTTGCTATGCTATTATTTGTAATGTAAAATCCAATTTTTATTTATTTACCATTCTCTGATTGCTAATGTGTACATCTCTTCATATACTTTTTTAGATGATCAGACGTCAGTGATTTCCTGGTTTATATATAATTACTATATTCCTCACATTTCTCAATAATTTTTTCTCAGGAATTCATATTCTCCAAGTCACTCAAGCCTCCTTAACAAGTAACGAGCCTAGACTGGTGGTGGAGAGAGATATCCCAGGACAGAGTCTTTAAAACCACAACCCAGGATTGTTGTGCAAAGAATACTTTGCTGCCCCTCCCTGACAAGCAACTGTGCCCCTCAGAGAAAGTCCTTGTGTATTCACCATTGCATTGCTATTTTGGAAGAGCCTTTTTATTGTAAATTTCTTGGGTTCTTGGGTGTGAAAAATGGTGAGAATTCTCAGAAAATGGGAACTTTCCTGCCCGTGTTTTTCTGCCTGCTCCATCAGATGCTGGAAGTTTAGTTACTCATCATTCCACATCCATTTCCTTCAAAACTAGGCTAGCATTACTTTTATTCTATGTCCCACGGTAGCATTATTATGCAGTGATCAACTTAGGCACTGAAGCCACAGTAATCACACTAGATCCAGCCCTTCTTTTATCCATGACTGCCCATGTTTCTTCTCAACACAGCTCCTAGGGTTGTCCAAGCATTTCTTTCTTTTAAGTGTTTGTTTTTATGATTTTAAGATCTTCAACACAAAGATATATTTTTTAAATATGTGTTTGATTTGGAGCATAATATATCCAATAAAATGCAAAAATCATAGGATACACTTCTATAATTTTTTACATAATTTTACACCATCCAGATCAAGATATAGAACAGTGACAGCACGCCAGAAACATAACTGATGCCTGTAGGGCACTAAACCCCAAAGATAACCAATTGGACTTCTTTTATCATGGATTAGTTTGTCTTCTTGTAAAAAGTTATGCAAATTTATACATAATTCATAGGTGATTGGCATCTTTCACTCAATATTGTTTATGAGAATCACCATTCATTCATTTCTGTTGTATAATATTCCATTGTATACATAGTGTAAAATGTGTTTATCTTTTCCTATTTCTGGACATTTAGATTGTTTCCAAGTTGGGACTATATGAATAGTGCTGTTATAAACATTCTTTTACATGTCTTTTGGTATACAAATATATGCTTTTTAAATTAGGAATATGGTTTGTCCATGTTTTACACCAATAAATATTGCAAAGGTGTTCTCTCATAGAGTTTGATCTAATTTATACTTACAATTGGATAAATATGAAGAGTTCTAGTTTCTTCAGTTCTTTACCAGTCACTGAGATAGCCTGTCTTTTTCATTTCAGCAATTCTATTGAATATGCAGTACTATCTCACATTGATTTAAATTTGCATTTCCCTGATGACTAATATCGCTAAGTACTAGTTCTCTGACCATTTAAATATCCTGTTTTGGCCGGGTGCGGTGGTTCAAGCCTGTAATCCCAGCTACTCAGGAGGCTGAAGTAGGAGAATTGCCTGAACCCAGGAGGCGAAGGTTGCGGTGAGCCAAGATCGCGCCATTGCACTCCAGCCTGGGTAACAAGAGTGAAACTATGTCTAAAAAAAACAAAAATCCTGTTTTGCAAAGCTCTTCCTAAAGTAGTCTATTCATTTTAATTTGTTGTCTTTTTTTTTTTTAAATGCTATTTGAAAATTTTTAATGAGTCTGCATATGTTAAGGAGAAACTTTATCTATTCCTGGACTGTGCTGTCTAATTACAGTGGGCATTAGCCACATTGGAGACACTACTTAAAATGTCACTAGCCCAAGATCATATGTACTGTAACTATAAATACACAGGGAATGTTAAATAGTAACCAAAAAAGAGAATGTAAAATATTTTCAACATATTGGGTCAATTAAAATATATTATAAAAATTAACTTCAACTCATCCTTTATATTTTTATGAATGTGACTATTAGACATTTTTTAATTACATATGTGACTTTCAAAACATATCTAGTAGGAAGTGCAGGTTCAGTGCAGTGGCTTATCTCTTGTAATCCCAGTGCTTTGGAAGGCCATGGCAAAGGGATCCTTTGAGTCCAGGAGTTCAAGACCAGCCTGAGCAACATAGTGAGACCCCCTTCCCCATCTCTACAAAAGATAAAGCATACTTTAGCCAAGTGTGGTGGCATGTGCCTGCAGTCCTAGCTACAGGACAGGAGGATTGGTTAAGCATAGACGCTCCCAGTGGCCATGAGCTATGATTTCAGCACTGCACTGAAGCTTGGATAACAAGGAAAATTCTGTCTCTAATAAGAAAAAGAAAATACTGTTCTATGAAGTTAGCGGAGCTTGCCTGAAGAAGTGGTCGCCTAAGTTTTATCATGACTGGTGGATTTTTAAAGTAACTTGCAATTATGATAAAAGGACTGCTTGAATTGTCACAAAAGTACGTTATTTGGGAGGCCAAGGTGGGTGGATCACGAGGTCAAGAGATCAAGACCATCCTGGTCAACATGGTGAAACCCCGTCTCTACTAAAAATACAAAAAAATTAGCTGGGCATGGTGGCGCGTGCCTGTAATCCCAGCTACTCAGGAGGCTGAGGCAGGAGAATTGCCTGAACCCAGGAGGCGGAGGTCGCGGTGAGCTGAGATCGCACCATTGCACTCCAGCCTGGGTAACAAGAGCAAAACTCCATCTCAAAAAAAATAAAAAAATTAATAAAAATAAGTACTAGTTGAAGTTACTCTAAATACTTTTAATTAGTTTGTCTTGTCATCTGATTACGAATTTTATGTTTTTAGATTTTTTTTCCATTTTCAGCTTGACATTTGCTCATTTCAGAGAAACCCTGTGGTTTTCCTCATATGGAAAATGGAAGAATTGTCCAATATCACTACACTTTTAAAAGCTTTTACTTTCCAATGAACATAACAACAAAACTGTCATTTTTCTGCTTGGCTGGTTATACCACCAAAACTGCGAGACAAGAAGGGCAAACCACGTGTATAGCAGAAGGCTGGTCTCAGAACCAAGGTGCTTTAGTAAGTCAGCTGAATGTGTCAACTCAATATTACAATACTCAAAGAAATTTGTTTATAAAACTACGGGTCCAATGAAAATGGAAAGTGATTAAACATTTTAGTAGAGAAAAAAACAAAATAACTAGCAACTGTCTTTCTACAAATTGAAAGCATAATTTGAATTCCAGTAAATAATGCTTTTATGTTAAAATGTTATTTTTTATGTTTTTAATAATACTCTGCTGAAGGGCATAGGGTAATAACTGAAATTGTTATTTATCACATTGCAAGGGGAAAAGATGTAATTTACTTTAAGTAATGAAAAACTTATCTTGATAATTAAGCATAGGATGCCAGAAAAATGCTTGAAACACTGGCCTCTGGAAGGGAAATATTGCTACTCCAATGCTTTATCATTTGTAAGACTGATCTCTTCTTTGTATACCAACTTCTCTCATGATATCCATTGAAAACTGTGTTTTTCAATTTTGAATATAAGTTTGAGTTCAAATTTGTGAGAAGGTAATCTAATTGACTCATTTTATTACTTTATGTCAGGCTACACTATCGTCAAGCTATCAGTTATCTTCCACTAGGGCAGGTGACCCAGAGTAGGGGGCTTTGATTGAGTTAGTTTCATGTAAAAGAGGGCATCGAATGTGGTTATTGTCGTTGATATATTTAGCAAAGCTACCTAGAAGTAGATGTGGTGGGGATATAAATTGCTATAAGAACTAAAAAATAGTAAATACAAAGAAAGTCAGTATTAGATTGAATTCATTTTAAAAAAAATGCAGATATTTCCAAAATGAAATTGCTAATATTAACATTACGCTTTTGGCTTAAATTGGAATGGAATAAAATGAAAGAAGCTTTTTCTTGTCTTTTCTTTTTTTGAGATGGGAGTCTTGCTCTGTTGTCCAGGCTGGACTGCAGTGGTGCAATCTCAGCTCACTGCAACCTCCACCTCCTGGGTTCAAGCGATTGTCCTGCCTCAGCCTCCTGAATAGCTGGGACTACAGCCACTGCTCTTGCTAATTATTTGTATTTTTTAGTAGAGATGGGATTTCACCATATTGTCCAGGCTGATCTTGAACTCCTGATATTGTTGCCCGCCTCAGCCTCCCAAAGTGCTGGGATTACGGGCGTGAGGCACCACATCTGAGTAAAAGAAATTTTTTCTTCGTATGTCACTATGTCCTTCATTACAGAAGAATTTAAAATCATGTACATTATTTTATATCGTGAACCAATGTCAGATATACTTAAAGATAATTCAATAATTTAAATATATGTATACTTTGTTAGTATGTTGTTTAAATTGTAAAAATGCATAGACAGCACATACTTTAACGATTGCTACTACACAAGCTGTGAGTTGAATTTTGGCCTTTGGTTAAGCACTTGTAGACCAGAATTTTAAGAACAGAAAACTGGTACGGTTAGGTCAATAGGTGTATAAAAAAAGAAAATAGAGAGGCAAAGAAAAACTGGGGCTCTTTTTCCATTTTGCTAAGAGTTGATTTTACAATATATTCCTAAGATTCATAAAAATACATTTTAAGATTTTTAAATATTCTAGGTTGTTAAAAAGGTTTACAAAATAAATAATTTTTGTAATTTTAGAAACATGTTTGGCTCCTGAATTATATAATGGAAATTATTCCACACACAGAAAACAATCAAAGTGAAGGACAAAGTACAATACAAACGTGCCACTGGTTACTACACAGCTGGAGGAAACAAGACCGAGGAGTCCATACTTTTTGCCTTTATTTTTAATTATGTTGACAGCAGTCTTTGATAGTTTAAAGTTCTCAAAAAAAAATTCATTTTAGCTCACAAGATTACATTAAAATAAAAGTAATGCCATTTAACAAACACATAAAATGAATTCATAAGCTTTTTTGGCAAATTTAATTTCTATTCTAGATATATCATGTAAATACTAAGTGAATTTGGTTCTAGCAGAAAAAATAAACAATTGTCTGTTTTTTATTCATTCTTTCATTTGTAGAATTAAAGGGCTCTTCTTTTTTTTTTTTTTTTTTTTTTTTGAGACAGAGTTTCGCTCTTGTTACCCAGGCTGGAGTGCAATGGCACGATCTCGGCTCACCGCAATCTCCGCCTCCTGGGTTCAGGCCAATTCTCCTGCCTCAGCTTCCTGAGTAGCTGGGATTACAGGCATGCGTCACCACGCCCAGCTAATGTTTTGTATTTTTAGTAGAGACGGGGTTTCACCATGTTGACCAGGATGGTCTTGATCTCTCAACATTGTGATCCACCCGCCTTGGCCTCCCAAAGTGCTGGGATTACAGGCTTGAGCCACCGCGCCCGGCCTTTAAGCGCTCTTCTTTAAGATTAATTGAAAATGGTTATTTTCATCCTGTAAAGCAAACCTGTGAAGAAGGAGATGTCGTTCAGTTTTTCTGTGATGAAAATTATTATCTCAGTGGATCAGATTTAATTCAATGCTACAGCTTTGGTTGGTACCCAGAATCTCCTGTATGTGAAGGTAAAATGTCTTTATCAGCTTTAATCTCCATTAGTTCTGACAAAATTCCTGTGGTGACACCTAATTTTTTTTCCTGGGTCCTGTTTTTTAAAATAAACATTGTATTTTAAATTAGCACTATTTTCAGCAATCTTTAATATATTCCATCTGAATAAATCTTTGTTTTGTATTACTTTGTAAATAAGTGAATCTTTTAAATTTATTATTTTAAAATCTCTATTATACATTTTAAATTCCTTATTATAACCAATAACTTTTCTTACTGGGAATTGTTAGACTAATTAGTCCAATCTGGCAGCTTTGCAAGGATACTTTCTCTTAATTTGCCATATACTTCCAGATGTAAAAATTAGTCTCCAAAATAGTGAGGTAGATAGCAGAAAAAACAAAAGAATAATCCCCAGAAGTGAAAATGGCAAAGAGGCATCTAGTAAAACTACCCCAAAATGTCATATCTATGGTCACATTTCTATTACTAAATGTGCCTAACAGGCAATGCAGAAGACATCCATAGTTATTTAAACACACCTAGATAGGAGGATCCTATGCAGCAGAATATACAGATATGAAAAAAAAATAATTTCTATAATGTGACAAATGGTACAATCAACTCAGGTACAAAATGACAGAATAAACATTAGAGATTCTGATTGGTATGCTGTGGAGTAACATTCACAGAGGTGATGGATAATATTTAGATTCGGTCTTAAGAGACAAATAGGAGTTTGAGGATTGGAAAGATCGGATGAGGCAAGGGTTTTATAGTCATTTTTTATTTTTTTTTATATATGGGATATAATGTCTATTGACAGGTAGGTGAAAATATGAGGGTAGAACTTGGAAGAAAATGGTGAAAATTTTGAAACAGGTACTAGGAAAATGAATGAAGGCTCTGACCAGGGTTTGCAATGGGATTGCCGGGAACTATCATAATTCCCTAAATGGACTGAAAGTTACTACTAAAGTTACTACTACTACTAACTAAAGTTACTACTGTAACTTTAAAGATGTTATAGTTTTTCATTTGTGCTCAACATCCTTAATACAGTAGTAGAGAAGATTTTTTAAGCAAAATTTTAAAAGCCTATTATTTCTTTTTTTCTTTTTGAGTTGGAGTCTCCCTGTGTCGCCCAAGCTAGAGTGCAGTAGCATGATCTAAGCTCACTGCAATCTCCACCCACCACCATACCTGGCTGATTTTTTTGTGTATTTTTAGTAGAAACAGAGTTTTGCCATGTTCAGGTTGTTCTAGAACTCCTGACCTCAGGTGATCAGCAGGCCTCGGTCTCCCAAGTTGCTATTTCAACAGTAAATGGCAGACCTCCTTAAGGCCTTTTATATCCCTCTCTTCCAATTTAGCCAGCATGACAACTTGCCTATTTTCTCTGGTAAACAGTCATTAGGCATACAACAGGTAGTGTTGTGGGCTGAGTTATATCTCTCCTACTCCTCCAAAAATATAACCACATTATAACACTAGGAACCACTAAATGTTACCTTACATGGTAAAAGACACTTTGAAGTTAACAATCTTAAGGCAGGAATATTATCTGGAATTATTTTTTCGGACTCTAAATCGAATCACAAATGCTCTTATAAAAGGGAGGCAGAGGGAGATTGACTACAGAAGAGGAAGCAGGAGATGTGACAGTTGAAGCCACAGGTTGCAATGTTTTGAGGAAGGAGTTCTGAGCCCAGTAATACAGGTAATTTCAAGAAGCTAGAAAAGGAAAAGTAGCCGATTCTCTTCCAAAGCCTCCAGAAGGAATGCAGCTCTCTTGACACCTCAATTTTAGTACAGTGAAACTGAATCTGGAATTTTGGCCTCCAGGACTGTAAGAGAATATATCTGTGCTATTTTAAGCCACTAAACTGTAATTCATCACAGCAGCAATAAGGAAGTAGTGTAGTCAATATTTTAGAGCAGGAGATTTTAATTTAGATAGACATGGGTTCAAGAACAGATCTGCTGCATGCTATAAATTTATTTACTTCATGAGTTTTTTTCCCAACCTGGGAAATTACCACTGTAAAGAAAAAGATCGCTTTATTTGTGGAATAGGAATCAATTAGGAATTGACAGAGCCAGGGTTTGAACCCAACGCTGTGTAAGACTGACACCTTTACTCTGTACTCTTTGCTGGTGATTGTTACAGAAACCCCTCAGTATCTGTGGAGGATTGGTTTCAGGAGTCCACCAATACTCCAACTCCAGAGACACTCAAGTTCCTGATGTAACATGATACAGCATTTACATACAATCTATGCACATCCTCTTGTACACTTTAAATCATCTCTAGGTTACTGTTAATACCTAACCAAATGTAAATACTATGTAAAGTTGTTATACTGTACTGTTTTCAATTAGTATTTTTCATTGCTGTATTGTTAGTTTTTACTTTTTTCTCAAGTATTTTTGATTTTCAGTTTGTTGTTGAGTCTGACAATGCATTAAGTTGTGGCATTTGGAAAAATGTCTAACAAGTTGTCCCAAATGTCTAACAAGTTGACATTATACATAGTGGAAAGTATTTTTTGTTAGTGGAAATGTGGTTAATCTGCAAACCACAAATATAACCCTAAAAATTTCTTTCCTCTAGATCTTCAAATAATTAGAACATTTTTACATCAAAGATGCTTGGACAGTATTAATTTTAAAAAGGAAAGAGGGATGGAAGCAGTGGCTCTAGCCTGTAATCCCAACACTTTGGGAAGGCAAGGTGGGTGGATCACCTGAGGTTAGGAGTTCAAGACCAGCCTGGCCGACATGATGAAACCCCATCTCTACTAAAAATACAAAAAATTAGCTGGGCATGGTGGTGGGCACTTGTAATCCTAGCTACTTGGGAGACTGAGGCAGAACCATTTGGACCCAAGAGGCAGAGGTTGCAGTGAGCAGTGATCTTACCATTGCACTCCATCCTGAGCAACAAGGGCAAAACTCTGTCTGAAAAAGACAAACAACATAAAAAGGAAGAAATAATAGCCCATTACATTTACATTTATTTTCTCTTGCTCTCAATTGAAGCATAAAGCAAGCAGTTATCTCATTTCCAGTTGATAATTTAGAATTTCCAATAATGTAGTACTTTGAGAGATAAAAGACCTCAGAACTAGCCACTTCCAAGAGAAACTCCAGATTAAGTGTTAACATTTTTCTTCCCACCTGCTTCTGGTGCATTGTTTTAACCACAGGCAAAGTAGAGAACTAGACAGGACTTGAGACTTCCTGCTTATATATTTAAAAGTTAATCCAAAGGCAATTTTTAAGAGTTGTTTTCCAAAATGTACCAAAACTCCAACCCACTTTATGAGAGTCAAAATTCTAGGAGACATGAAGCAATACATGAGCTGGGTCTGGCATTAGATGGCTTAAGGCCCATTAAAGCTGTAGGGCTTTGGCTTGAATAAACAACATAACTATCTCTGAAACTCAGTTCCTCTGTGTCAGTACTGTACCTCTCACAGCTGTAGATCAAATTCAATATCCTATGTATCTGCTTGTCCATAATTAGCATCCCTGACAAATCTTGCTTCATTTATCTAGACAGAATGAAAAGAACTGAGTTTGAACCATGTCCTGTGGATGAGTTAAAATTGGGTGCTTTAAAAGCTGTTCTCCCAGGAACCACCATGGTAAAAAGCAGGGATCCTAGCTTGACTATGTAGGTTCTGCTGGACTGATTTAAGCAAATCATTCATTCCCTCAGTGAAGTGAGGGAATTTAGACTAAAAACCCTCTGGTATGTCTTTTGGCTTTAAAATTCTACACAATTCACAGGATAAAAATCCAAAAGCCTTGCATGATTCAAAACACCATAAACTTTGCTTTCCTCAGAGATGGTTTACAATGGAAAGATCACCATTCATTGTCATTTCAGGCTCTGCAGTTCGCAGTCGTGGTGTGGAGACCTGGGCTAAGTCACACGACAGCAAGCTCCCTCCCTGTCTGAGAGAGCAGGTGGGGGGTGTTCCCAAAGACTTGGCCAGTGTCGGCAGCAAGGGTAAGGGCTGCCCCGGGAGTGAAAGGAACCCAAGCTTTCGGGATAACAGACTAGGGGATGTAGCGGCACCCACTAAATCCCTTTAGGGTAGTGTTCTGTGTGGGAATCACATAAGGGGAGAAGACACACACAGATATCTTTAAGGAAAACCACCTTTATTCCATGTAAACGGCAATACAGATATAATAAGCAAATGATATAGTAAGCAGATTGATATACTATGCAATTGCAATGGGAAGAGGAGAAAAGATATTTACACTCATTGAGCTATGGAGGATTCACCACCACATTGGGAAACAACAGCCTGGGCTCCAGAGTTGGCCATGGCCACTCATCAGTGCACAGATGAGGAGGGTCTCATGGAGTTTAGGTGCAGTGTGGGACCCCAGCTCTTCTTGTAGTAACTTGTTTGGCATGAGGCTCAGTCAGGAGGGCCTTTTGTGGCCAGGCTTAAGGAACACGGAAATGTCAACTTGTTTCTGTAACTGTCTGTTGTTTTTCAATAACTAATGTATAAAAATAGATTGAAATAGAGATTTCTCCAAAACAATGCTGGATAAACGCCTCAAGGGGGTCACTTAACTCGTTCCCAGACTAGGAGATCATTATTGGTGTCCATGTTCAACTGAGTTTAAATTTAGTATTTAACTTTTCCTTCACAGTCAGGACTTCAAAGAGGGTGCTGCCTGCTCTGAGAAGCCCAGTGTGGGAATTCCAGATGACCTGAAGGAGACACAGTCACCATCAAGGACTCACTGGGAAAGCGGGAGCCAGGAACACAGCAGGGAAATGGATGCTGGAAAAGGGTCAAGTGGGGCCCCAGCCTTGGTCCCTCACCAAGGGAGTGGAATGGAGCAGGTAAGCACCACCAGGGAGGCCGTGATAAGGAAGAGACCATCTGGACCTTGGCACTCACGATGCTGCCAAAACTCTGGGGGCGGCAAAAGTCACTGAGACTGAGGGATGGCAGGGCTGGAGACGTGGCACCAGGAGGCAATGAAAGCCACCCAAACCAGCAGCAGTGGCAGCTCCATGGTGCTGCTGGGTGCCCAGCAAGGTACAGCACGTGACCTGGTGATGCGGGCAGAACAGAGCCACATGAGGGCATGCTGAAGAGGCCAAGAGGGGAGACTGAAAAGGGGGCTGAAGCTACCTGCGATAGCAGTAGGTGGCGGTGGGCTGGTGGGCCAGTGATGAAGCACTGGGTCTTCGAGTACTGCAGTGCCAAGCTAGGGAGGTCCATGTGGGCAGAGCGCAGAAGAGCAAGCTGAGCACAAAGACCACACATAATGTGAGGCCGCCCACAGCTGGTGCATGTCATGGTTGTTGAAGTAGGTAGTTGGTGGCCAGGCAGCACTGAACACTCACAGCGCAGATGATGCTGAGGCTGGACAGACTGAAGAAGAGCAGGATGAAGAATGAAGATGCTGTACTCACATTGCGGCTGACCCCCAGGTTACACACCCTTCATGTACGTGGTGATGGTCACCTGGCTCACCAGTAAAGTGTGTGTAAATGTAGAGTGTAAGTGCAACCGGCAGTAGGTGCACTGGATGTAGGTGTAGAGGGTTTGGTGCAGCAGGTAGGAGGTGCAGTGAATGTAGGTGCAGCAAGTGAGGTGCAGTGGCTGAAGGTGCAGAGGGTATAGGTTCAGAGGGTATAGGTGCAGGTGCAGAGGGTGCAAGTGCAGCAGGTGCAGAGTTTGTAGGTGCAGGTGCAGTGAATGCAGAAACGATGAACACACTGTACATGCTGCAAGGGTGTTAGGCCCTTTGCATATCAATATGATAAGAAAGCAAACAAATGTTTCCACAAAAACAAGTGAGAAAATTAAAAAGTTAAAACTAACCGCAAGTTCAAAAATGTCCATGAAGACAGAATGTTCCTTCGGTGTTTTCTCTTTCAGGCTGGCAGGAGACCAGGTCCAATGTAAGTAAGTGGCATCTGAAGACAGGTGCACGGTGCTCATGGTGCTACCAACAGGGAGGTGAGTAATTGGCACTGGCACCGCCTGGTACACCTGGGCATAAAAGGGAGGAAATCTCCATTAGAGACACAAACATACAAATTCAATTAATCCTATCAGTTCATTGTTAATGCTATTATGTCTGAGATTATAATTCACTAGGCTTCCTGGTAAAAGTAAAACAAATAGTTATAACTAAGAAAAATATACACAAATAGTTATAGCTAAGAAAAATATACACAAATTATATGGCAAAAATATACAAGTTCATGCGATAGAATAAATATGTAAGGTCATGCAACAGATGTAAAGGTTCTTGTTAATATAACTTCTTACACATATATGTCGTATCTAACACTTATTAGAGCAAAGTTTTAGAGAAACAGCACTTTCTAACATTTCTCTTAAGATTATTAATATCACTTAAAGGACAAGAACTGTGTCTTATTCACTATTATATCTCCAGTACCTAATATAAAGGCTAACTCAAAAGTTGTTTAATGAACACGGAAAGAAGGGAAAAAAAAGAGATAAAGAAAGCCAAGAGGGAAAACTGAGAAAAGGGAGAAGGAGAAACAAAGTAAAAAAATATGGCCAGGCACTGTGGTTCACGCCTGTAATCCTAGCACTTTGGGAGGCCGAGGTGGGTGGATCACAAGGTCAAGAGGTCGAGACAATCCTGGCCAACATGGTGAAACCTGGCCTCTACTGAAAATAAAAAAATTAGCCAAGCATGGTGGCACGTTCCTGTGGTCCCAGCTACTCGGGAGGCTGAGGCAAAGAATCACTTGAACCCAGGAGGCGGAGGTTGCAGTGAGTCGAGATTGTGCCACTGTGCTCCAGCCTGGCAACACAGAGCAATATTCCATCTCAAAAAAAAAAAAAAAAAAAAAAAAAAAGAAGGCCAATGACGGATCTAACTTAGCACATGAGAGATTATTAAATTCACCAAGTTCATCAGGAGGAAAAGACAAACAGCAATTCTGTATATTAGATATGAAGGCGTGTGCTTCTAATACTAAACATAATGAATAAGCTTTGCATCACTTCACGTTAAATGTGTGGCTGTGTATTAATTTTTACTGCCAAACATAAGCACTTACAATGAGGGAACAGAATGACCACAAATACCTGCTGGCTAGGTTTTTATTTTTATTATTTTTATTTTTTATTTTTTATTTTTTAAATCCAGAAATAGAGCTGAGAAACTCAAAATAAAAATAATTAAGAGGTCATCAGATGCCTTCTGGGAACAGTAAGAACAGTGTTCAATTTCCTATTACTTTGTGGAGGGGGCACTGGTTTTCTGGAGGCTATCTCTGACCCCTCAAGTGATTTCATATGAATGTTTTTCCAGACCTGTTTTGTACATAGTTCAAAAGTAAAAACTCATTTAGTCAATGTAACCGTACTTTGAATATACAGTTCCAGAAGTCTAGAAAGTTGACAGCTACTAATTGGCCTGTGGTATTCCCAAAGTGTTCCCAATTCACGTATGTAGTTTGTGACCTGCAACCCTGCTTTCCTGGACAGTGTCAAAACTTCCTCAGCAACATAGAGAAACCTAGTATAACTTCAAATGTAAACCGCGTTTTGAGATTTAACATCTGTTTAATTCTCGGTCTTATAACTTCTGCTTCAAATAAATATCAGACATTCCCATCTGTCTGCATTTGTGACAAGAAATGAGGTCAATTGGGTATCTATTTGTTAATTTCTTCATTTTATTCATCCAGCAATTATTGAGCAACTACTATGTGCTCAGGAGATGACAGTGGTGAACAAGAGACTCAGTCACTGTTCTCTAGGAATGACAGCTGAGTGACAGACAAGAAATGTAACATTCAACTTAACTTCTAGATGTGACTACTCTTGGGGCACTCATGCCACAGATGCCAACTCTAACCATTTAATCCAACTTTGGTTGAAAGGCAGAAAGTTGCAGGGTAAAGAGTTCAAATTCCACAGCAGAGAACCAGTTTTGGTGCTGCTACTATGGGCTGTGCAGCTTCAGTACTTACTCTTCTCTGAGCAGCATTCTTTCATTCAACAAAAAACATTTGCTTACTAGGTGTCTAGCCTCAGTTGCCTTATCTGTAAGATAAACCTACCATAGTTATGCCTCACAGGTAGAAGAGAAAATGATTGTAAATTGCCTAGCCCAGGGCCTGGCACATAGGAGATACTGAGGAAAGGTAGTTACCATCATTGTTATTATTATCAATCTAAGGCCAGGCACTGTGTTAATGTTCTAGGGATACACTGATGAGTAGGACAGGGTCTAGACTGAAAGGTGTGCAGAGACAGTGAAGTCAGACAGAAAAGCAGATAACTGCAGTGTAATATATCAGATGTCATGGCAGAGAGGCCTCGGAAGTAATGCCACACATCTACAACCATCTGATCTTTGACAATCCTGACAGAAACAAGCAATGGGGAGAAGAGTCCCTGTATAATAAATGGTGTTGGGAAAACTGGCTAGCCACGTGCAGAATACGGAACTGGGCCCCTTCCTTATACCTTATACAAAAGTTAACTCCACATGAATTAAAGATTTAAACACAAAACCTAACACCATATAAGAAAACATATGCAATACCATCAGGATATAGACACAGGCAAGGACTTCATGACTAAAACACCAAAAGCATTGACAACAAAAGCCAAAATAGACATATGGGATCTAATTAAACTTAAGAACTGCCCAAGAAAAGAAACAATGTACCAGCAACCAATAGAATGGGAAAAAGATTTTGCAAGCTACAAAGGGCTAATATCCAGAATCTACAAAGAACTAAAATTCACAAGAAAAAAACAAACCACCCCATCAAAAAGTGGCAAAGGATATAAACAGACACTTTTCAAAGGAAGACATTTATGTGGCCAACAAATACATGAAAAAATGCTTATCATCGCTGGTCATTAGAGAAATGCAAATCAAACCCACATTGAAGATACCATCTCACATCAATTAAAATGACTATCATTAAAAAATCTTGAGACAACAGATGATGGAGAGGATGTGGAGAAATAGGAACGCTTTTACACTGTTGGTGGGAGTGTGAATTAGTTCAACTATTATGGTAGACAGTGTGGTGATTCCTCAAGGATCTAGAAATAGAAATCCCATTTGACCCAGCAATCCCACTACTGGGAATATACTCAAATAATTATAAATCATTCTATCATAAAGACACATGCACACGTATGCTCATTATGGCACTGTTTCCAATAGCAAAGACTTTGAACTGACCTAAATGTCCATCAATGATAGATTAGATAAAGAAAATGTGGCACATATACACAATGGAATACCACGCAGCCATGAAAAGGATGAATTAATGTCCTTTGCAGGGGCATGAATGAAAGTGCAAACCATCATTCTCAGCAAACTAACACAAGAACAGAAAACCAAACCCTCATGTTCCCACTCATAAGTGGGCGTTAAACAATGGGGACACAGGGAGGGGAACATTGCACACTGGGGCCTGTTGGGGGTTGGTGGGGGCTAGGGGACGGATAGCAGGAGGTGGGGAGATTGGTAAGGGATAATATTAGGAGAAATACCTAATGCAGGTGACGGGGATGCAGGCAGCAAACCACCATGGCATGTGCATACCTATGTAACAAACCTGCAAGATCTGCACATGTACCCCAGAAATTAAAGTATAATAAATAAATTAATTAATAAATAAGAGAAAGAAAAACACTAAAGACAAGCTCTTAATCCCTAGCATGCAATGATTCTACTCTAGGCTAATTTCAAAGCTCCCTATCCCACAGAGGCTGTTTAGAACAAATTGAATAAGGAAATGATGTTTCCCCAAAATAGATCTGGTTCGGAAAAAACAAACAAACAAACAAACAAACAAACTAGTATTTATATCATCTTTGTCTAGAATTTTTTCTTAATCATAAATAAGTTTGTTATAGGCTATAGCACGCACACACATAAAAACAAACAAGTAACAACAACAACAAAAAACCAGAATGCCCAAACTGTAACAATTAAAAGGATGCCACTCTGGGAGGAAAACATATCAACTATATTATTATTACTTCTGATGATGTCAAGAACTCTCCTTAATGCCTCCAAAATGTCAAAGACGATGCCTTCCTGTTCTGGTCAATGACCTGGAGGTTTATTATCCAAAATCAGGCCAGTTGAAAAGACTGACTGCTGCCAAAAGCCACCTATGCTAGTTCCAGCTCTCGTTCTGGCAGTACACAAATCATCTGCGGAAGAAAACAGAGCACACGCTGAAGCACCTGGCTATGTGGGAAACCCCACGTGAGCTCTAACGGACACAAACATTTTTGACCAAATCTTTAAAAAGTCCTAAGTATGTAAAACCTCTGAAGGAAGGTGATCATATTACAGTAACTTCAGAACTAACAAACTACAGCGAATCCTGACTTTCCACAATCAGAGGGAAGGAAAAGTTAGGGAAAAGATCTCAGTGTAGGCAAGGCTCTTAAACTGTAGTTTCTCAAAACAGCAATTTACGGATCTTATATCCCAACTGAAAATCACTTGAAAATATAATGTCACACCCAAGGTCCAAGAGACTTAAGCAGAAAAATGTCCACTTATCAATATGGAGAAGTTACTGGTATTGTTATAAAAATCCACAGAGAACTTTCTGGCTGGAAACAGTGAGTGTAGGGCCATCAAACTCTTCAGAGACAAAACAAAGCTAAAATGCATTAACAGAACAAGATGGGGAGAGGTGGCAATAAGAGAAGATTGGAATTATTTGAATTACTTCAGACTTGTTATTTGATTAACAACCTGTGGGGAGCTGGAATAGACCCCGAGTGTCTTCTTCACAGAGATTTATGCAAGGAGGAAAATGTTCCAGCCAAACCATTTAGGAAGTTACATACAACTGGCCTGAGAATATCATGTAATCGAGACCCCAATTTGCTTACTCCTCTTCCAACTGAGTTAGTGGAATACAGTTAAAGACTGTCTGTGATGAGACAGCATCCCAAGTCAGCATCTGAAAGCATTATTTCACAGGTAAATTATATATGATTTTCCTATTGAAAATATAAACATGCTTTTTCTAATGCAAAAGCCATTAGGAGGCTGAGTAAACAATAACCTCCCACTTCCAAAATGAGAGCTGATTCAATGTGACTTTCAGGGAAGCTGGCTTGAACCCTCAAATAAACATTCAAAATGCATGTGGACCAGGAACCAAGAGAAGGTCAAATAGTTATCAGCAGGAGAATGTGGTAATTTAGCATGCCAAATGTTTTTCTTTCTTTTTGAAAGCTTGACGGAGTCAAGTTTTAAACATTCCTAATTACAACTTGAAATGAGTAATTCTAATTTTAAATGACTAAGAGTGCAGTATAACATTTTTATTAATAATTATGAGAGGCACGAGCTCTTACAAGCTCCGTAAGTTGCCTTGAACCTCTCTGAACGTCAGTTTTCTCATCTGTAAGATGAGGATAGTAAGATATACCTCAAAGGTTACAGGGATAGCCAGATGAAATAACAAGAGGTAAATACATATATCTTGTTCTCTGGTACAAAGCCAGTACTCTGTAAATGGCAAAAGAATTTATGTTAATATACGAATGATATATATTGAACTAAAGTCTGTTTCTGTGGAGTTTCCATTCAGACTTTAATCTTAGTCATTGGAAGAACATAGCACAAAACTTAAATATCTTTCCTATTTTAGGCCGGGTGTGGTGGCTCACACCTGTCCTCCCAGCACTTTGGGAGGCCAAGGTGGGCAGACCACGAGGTCAAGAGATTGAGACCATCCTGGCTAACACGGTGAAACCCTGTCTCTAAGAAAGATGCAAGAACAATTAGCTGGGTGTGGTGGCACATACCTGTAGTCCTAGCTACTCGGGAGGCTGAGTGAGGCAGGAGAATCAGTTGAACCCAGGAGGTGGAGGTTGCAGTGCGCTGAGATCATGCCACTGTACTCCCAGCCTGGGTGACAGAGCAAAAATCAGTCTCAAAAAAAAACTTTTATATTTTAAAACAGCAATATGTTTCCCCTTAGCTCTTTCTTCCTCAATCTAATATAAGTAGTATCTCTCTATATGATAGTAAGTGGTTTACTAACTTACATTACAAAGAATATGCCTTAAATTGGAGCTTATGGATAAAACTTTCAGCGTTTATTTTCATAATCATTCCACTCACTATGATTAAGTGGAGTCTTTCCACCTGAAGTATACCTTATTAGGTGAAGGATATGCAATGTCACACCATCAAATTAGTACTGAAAATGCTGTAAGCTTTACAATTCAGTATACTAATCTGAGACAACTGGGGCCTGTATCTATGGGTTCCTCAAAAAAAAAAATCTCATTAAAGTAGGTAACCATTTTAAAACATTAACATTTTACCTTAAAATTATAAATGATACTGACTCACACCAATCTTTAGATTTAAAGGTCCAAGGCCTTTTGAGTATGGCTTTGTGGAGGGGCAGAAGTAAAAAGGACAAACAAAGAAGACTGGCCAGGTCTGGATACTGGTTGAAGCTGAGTGGTGAGTACACAGGGCTTACTATAGTATTCTCTCCACCTCAGTCAAATACGGCGTATTTAAACATTAAAATTTAAATATATTAGCCTAAAAGCTATTATAAGACCAAACGGACCTAAGAGACATTCATATAGCTTTCCACTTCACAACCGCACAATGCACATTCTACTGAGTAGTGCCTGGAGTATTTTCCCGGACAGACTGTGTTAGCCCAAAAAACAAGTCACAACACTTTTTATAAAGAGAAATCACATCAAGTATCTTTTTGGACCATAGTGGAATAGTATTAGAAATCAGTAACAGGAGGAACTTTACAATCTGTACAAATACATAAAAATTAAAATATATGCTCATGAACAACCAATAAATAAACAAATAAGGAAATTAAAAATTTATTGAAAGAACAGAAACAGAGCATAACAAATCCTGTGGGATGCAGCAAAAGCAGCTCTAAGAGAAAAAGTGACTAGCTATAAATGCCTCCGTCAGGTAAGTAGAAATATTTCAAATAGCCAACCCGACAGTACACTTCAAGTAATGAAAAAAGCAAGAAAAATCAAATGATACAATAAGTAGAAAAAAATCAAAAACATTACAGAAAAACTTTTAAAAACAGAAATGAAAAATACAAAAAGTCAATGGAACTAAGAGCTGGGTTATTTTTAGAAAAAAAATCGAAATTGATGAAATTGGTGAGCTTCAACTAGACTAGGGAAAAGAAAAAAAATCATAGATGAAAAAGACATTATAAATAAAAAGAAATATGAATAATTTTAAGAGATTTTTAAAAATCACCCATATACAACTAAATTAAAAAATCTAAGAGAAGTGAACACATTTCTGGACACGTAACAAATTTCCAAGATAGAAAGATAAAGAAATTTTAAAAAACCTGAACACCGATAATGGGTAATGCAATTAAAGCTGTAATAAAAAATCAAAGAAAACCACAAGAGTCATGATTTTACTGCAGAACTCGATCAAACATTTTTAAAACAGCTAATACCAATTTAGCTCAAAATACTCCCAAGAAATGGAAGAAAAAGGAAGGCTTCAAAACTTGTTTTAGGAGACAGTAAGACCCTGGTTCAAAAACCAGACCAAGATATAACACAAAAAGATATCCACAGGAAAATATCCCTGATGAACACATGCAAAAAATTCCAAACAAAATACTTGAAAATTGCATTTGACAACACAAGAAAAAGAAAACATGATCAAGTGGGATTCAACCCAGGAATATGCGAATAATTCAATAAACACAAATAAATGTGCTATATCACATTCAGCAAATAAAACTGTACAATTATTTCAGTAGATGATGAAAAAATAAAAATCAGCATTCTTTCATGATAAAATCTCAACAACATGAGAACAAAAGGAACATATCTCACCACAATAAAGGCCATATATATGACAAACCCACAGCTAACATCACAATCAATGGGAAAAGTCAAAAGCTCTTTAGTTAAGATCTTGAACTACTACGGCTACTTTTACTTTTACTTTTAGTCATGGTACTGGAAGTCCTAGCTAGAGCAATTAGGAGAGTGAAATAAAACGCGTCCAAATTAGAAAAAAGAAGTCAAATTGTCTGTTTGCAGATGACATGATCATATATATGCGTGCACGCACACACACATGCGCGCACACACACACAGAGAACACTAAAGATTACACAAAAAACCTACTAGAAATAACAAAGTTGCAACATACAATATCAGTACATAAAAATGAAGCACACCCCTGCACCAATAGTGAAATAACTAAGAAAGAAATCAAGAAAGCCATTTCATTACAAAAGCAATGATAACTAGGAATAAACTTAACCAAAAAGGCAAAAGATTCCACAATAAAAATGTAAAATATAGATGAAAGATATTAAAGCAGACAAGTAAATGGAGATACCCCATGTCCATGAACTAGAAGAATATTGTTAAAATATCTATGACCCAATGTGATCTACAGAATCAATGCAATCCATGTTAAATTACGAAGATATTCTTCATAGAAACAGAAAAATAACATTCTAAAATTTACATGGAAATGCAAAATACTTCGGATAGACAAAAGAATCTGGAATAGATAAGAAAAGCTGGACGCATCTCAAGATACTACAAATCAAATCTATAGTAACCTAAACAGCATGGTACTATCAAAAAAAGGGACGGGAGGAGACAGACGAACAAATAGCAGGTACAGACAAATCAATCAGAACAGAGAAATCAGAAATAAATTCACGCATTTACGGTTTACTCATTTTTAACAAAGGCACCAAGAACATACATTTGGGAAGGACAATCTCTTCAATAAGCTATGCTAGGAAAACTCAACACCCACATGTATGAGAATACATCTAGACTATAATCTTACCATATAAAAAAATCTACTCAAAGATTTAAACGTGGGACCTGAAACCACTAGAGAAGAAAATATAGGTTATATGCTTTATGAAATTGGTTAGGATAAGAAATTTTCCAATAGCTATCAAAGCACAAGCAACAAAAGCAAAAATGAAATTACCTAACTTAAATGCTTCTGCAAAGCAGAGGAAGCAATCAACCCAGGGAATGAAGAAACTACCCAGAGAATGGAAGAAAGTATTTCCAAACTATGCATCAGGGAAGAGATTAATACAAAAAATATATAAATAACTCAAACTACTCAAAAGCAGAAATACAAATAATCTGATTTTTAAAATCTACCCAAAACCTTTGTCCCCCGCCATTGTTTCCCCACCTTCTTTTCCTGAATGCCTTTGGCCCCCTCCCTCTTGCCACTTTTTCATCCTCCATCTACCCCCCAAATTTTTCCCACCGTCATTTTGCAAAGCCTTCTCTACACTCCCCTTCACCACCCTTTACTGCATCCATCTAACCAAAAACTTTTCCCCGTCGTTTTCCTCTCGTCCCAGGCCGCACTCTTGACGCCCTCTCCTGCTCTCAACAAGTTCTTTTGCTCCTTCATCCAAGCAAAAACATTTCCCCCCGTCTTTTCTCAAGGCCTTCTCCCCACTCCTGAGGCTCATCACTCTCTTTACCTCCTCCATCTACCCAAAAACATTTCTCTACCATCTTTTCGCAAAGCCTTCTCCCAGAGCTCACCATTTTCTTTCCACCCTCCATATTTTTCTCCGCCATCTTTCCAAAGTCTTCCCTTCCTTCCTGCTCGCCCTCTTCTTTGCTCTTGCCACCCTTTTTTTTTGTCTCCCTCTATCTCAAACTATTTCCCCCAATCTTCTTGCCAACCCTCCCCCGCTCCCTCTCACCACTTTTCCCCCTCCATTTACCCACTTTTCACCCACCATCTTTTCTTTCTCCATGATCTTTTCTGCCCCTTTTCACAAAACCTTCTCTCCCTCCCACTCGCTTTTTCCTTCTCTCGCTCACCACCCTCTTTTCCCTTCTCCACCTACTCAAAAACTTTTCTCCCCACTGTCTTTCACAAAACTTTCTTTCCCTCCGGCTCGCCACCCTCTCTTCTTCTACCTCTGCACCCTTTTCTTTTCTCTTCACACTTGCTACCTACCCTCTTTTCCCCTCCATCTACCCAAAATCTTTTTACCTACGATCTTTTCTTTCCCCACCATCTTTCTTTTTACCCCACCGTGTTTTTGCAAACTCTCTCCCTCCTACTCGCTCCCATTTGTCCCCCTCACCACTCTCTTTCCTCCTCCCACTTGCCACCCTCTTGTACCCTTCCATCTACCCATAAACTTTTTACCCACCACCGTTCTGCAAAACCTTCTTTCCCTTCTGCTCCCCACCCTGTTTATCCCCCTCCATCTACCCAAAAACTTTTTTCCCACCATCTTTCCCCAGCGTCTTTTTGCAACGCCCTCCCTTCTCACCATCCTCTTTTCCCTTTAGTATTAACCACCGACTTTACCCTCCTCCTTATACTCCCAAACTATTTTTCCTCTGCTACCGCTCCAGCCACCGGTGCAGTGTCTGTCGCCGCCACCAACTACAGCGAGGGGAGCCGCGGTACTAGACTGCACCTTATTGCCAGTCCTGGTCCTCTAAACGTTAACTCCACCCGCAGACACAGGAACCTGAAAAGACCCAACTTCCCCTCAGCATCATTTATATACTGAGGTTATGCACACAGGGGTTCCTGGACTGCATGTTATGATTGGATGAGAAAAAAACTCCAGGCTTTCTGCGATTGGACTTTATTATCCTGCTCTGATTGGATGAGAGCAAGTCTTAAGTCAACCAATCACAGCATGAAAATAAAGTCCAATCAGAGTAGGCCTAGACATTTTTCTCTCATCCAATCAGAACACGTAGTCCAGGAACCCTATGGCTGTAACCTCAGTATATAAACCATGCTGAGACGGTGCCAGGCTAGTGCAGGCTCTCCCCTGTCTGTCCTCCAAGCCTCTCAGCTCCTGGCTTAGAGATCTGGGAGGCCTGCTGCCGGCTGGAAGCTGGAACCTGCTGCACTGCCTCCCTGTGGCGGGAGTGTGCTCGCAGAGGTAGTAGGGCGGCTGGCAGCCGGAGCTTCTCCTGCTGGGCTGGAAAAGGAGGAAAAGGGAGCGC
Source organism: Saimiri boliviensis (assembly GCF_048565385.1). Taxonomy (NCBI): domain Eukaryota; kingdom Metazoa; phylum Chordata; class Mammalia; order Primates; family Cebidae; genus Saimiri; species Saimiri boliviensis. The sequence goes on from NC_133460.1 coordinate 62,939,801, forward strand.
CACCTGCTACATGCTGGAGTCTGCAGCCTGCACCACTGCGGCTCGCTCGCTGTGGTTGAGGGTGACATCTGAGACTGCAGCGCAGCCAGAGTGACAGAAACATGGCACGGTAGGTGTTATCCCTGACCACACTGCCCACCTCTGGGGCAAATTGGGTGTCCTTTTGGAGCTGCACTGCCCGAGCAGTGTTTGAGGGCACTGTGGGAGTTGCATTGCTGGCGGCGGGGTGCCTTGGTTGGCTATCTGTCGCTACACTGCCTGCAGTGGTGGGGGCGGGAGGCAGGTTGTGTGCACAAACTTGTACTACCTGCAGTGGGTGGGGGAAGGTTAGGGACGCTATCTTCTGCTGCACTGCCATGGCGGGGTGCTGGTTGGGTGGAGTTATCCTGGTCTACAATGCAGGCAGTGGCAGATGATTTAGGGACCTTGTTGGGTGCTGCAGTGCCCGTGGCTTTGGGTGCGCCATCAAGAGCTGCGCTGCCTGTGGGTGGGGTATGGGGGTAGGTTCGGGGCACTATTGAGTGTTGCAACATCTGTGGTGGGATCTGGTTGTGGGTGCTGTCAGGTGCTACACTGCCTGTGGGGCGAGGAGTGGTTTAGGGACAGTATTGGGATTAAATTGCTTGCAGCTCGCACAGGGTGTGTTGGGGGTGCTATTTGGGGTGCTACACTGTCCACAGCAGGAGGTAGAATAGGGCTACTATCACGGGCTTCACTGCCAGCTGCATTGGCAGACTGTAGAGGTGGCAGCAAAAACAACAGTGGTGGGCCCCAAGGAAGAGACTGTCCTCCTCTTCCTGGATTCCAGACTCTAGAGAGCGATCTCCTCCTGCTTGTGCAATTCTGAGAACGGCTTGGCCCCTGCACTCGCCATGGTTCCTAGGCCCAAGCCCTCACGCTCTGTGTTGTGGGGATCACTTGGGACCACCGCTCAGGGAGATTAGTGGGAATCACAGGGATTAGGGGACAGGACACTGTGGGTGGAGGCGTCAGGAACAGGAATTGGCACTTGGGTGGGGAGGGCTGGCTGCTACTCCTGCTCCCCAAGGAACACAACCCTGTGGGCCCAGCAATTCCTGGCCAGCTGGACCATGGCAGGGGCCAGTTTCAGTGAAGGGACTTACACCCACCCCAGGCCCCAGTTCTTGGCCAGCTTGTGCCGGAAGGAGAGACTGCACTTTGGAGAGTGGGTGTGAGTGCCTTCACTGAAACTGACCCATGCCACCCAGTGGCCAGCATGACAAGGTGAAGCTCTAATGCTACCACTCTCTGCATCCTCTTCCTAGGCTTTTCTGGCTTTGCTTGCCCAGCTACTCCCAGCCAGGCTGGAGGAGAATGAGAAGAAAGAGTCAAATGTGGTATGCTGGAGGCTGTAGCCTGCAGATGACCCAGCTGTGTGGCTGGCCTCATGTGGGTGGCGGAAGTGATGGGAGGCTGCAGCTTCACTGCAGAAGAGTGGTAGGAGGGCACCCAAGGGGCCAGGTGATAGGAGCCTTGCAGGGTGGGCTGGTGCATTGAGGGTGACGGTGGTGGTGGTGGTTGCACTGGCATCTGCGCTAGTCGTGGCAGCAGCAGCAAGTCTGGGGGTAGGGAAGGGGGAGTAGGAGCGCTGCACAGCCCAGCCTGGCCTGGGGTGGGGAGGAAGCTGCAGGTGCTGTACTGTGGGCCTTGGTGGCAGTGGCAGAGACACAGCCAGGGCAAGGAGGAGTCCTCCCCCTTCTCCTGCAGTCTCTGGAGGGTGCCCTCCTCCTGCTGGTGCCTGAGTCAAGTATGAGAGGTAGCATTGTCTCATTCTTAATGAAATTTAGGGTGTGACTCTATGTTTTAGCTTGTTTTTTGTTGTTGTTGTGATGGTTTTAGACTTTTTCAAATTTCATGAGTCAGGGAAGGGATGAAAGGTATCATAGTAGGCTTTCTAATTCCCACACCTGCTCATTTTTCTTTTTTCCAGTCTGTAATTTCTTCTCATCTTCTTGCTTTTCTTTTTCTTTTTTTTTTTTTTTTTTTTTGAGACAGAGCTTCACTCTTGTTACCCAGGCTGGAGTGCACTGTAACCTCGACCTCCTGAGTTCAGGCAATTCTCCTGCCTCAGCCTCCTAAATAGCTGGGATTACAGGCACATGCCACCATACCCAGCTAATTTTTTTGTATTTTTAGTTTCACCATGTTGACCAGAATGGTCTCGATCTCTTGACCTGGTGATCCACCCGCCTCAGCCTCCCAAAGTGCTGGGATTACAGGAGTGAGGCATTATTTTTCTTAAATGAGCTGATCCTGAGACACAATTTTCATAATTCCTGGAAGATTTTCTTCTGTAATAGAAGTTTTGGTTAAAATGACATTCTTTGACCTGAATCAAATTATGGAATTATGTTGAAATACTAACTGGATTCCATTTATTACATCTATTAGCCTTTAAGCCAAAATTCTGCCAGTTATTTCTCATCTTAGTGCTGTGATCACAAGGACCAAAAGCAGGTACTAATACTGGCTGTCTGCCCAATAACATCCTAGAACACAAGGCACTTCAGCCACGTGAAGGCAATAGCTGCAACTGGGTCAGGGCACATGTTGTATTTTTTTTTTTTTTTTTTTTTTTTGAGACGGAGTTTCGCTCTTGTTACCCAGGCTGGAGTGCAATGGCGCGATCTCAGCTCACCACAACCTCCGCCTCCTGAGTTCAGGCAATTCTTCTGCCTCAGCCTCCTGAGTAGCTGGGATTACAGGCACGTGCCACCATGCCCAGCTAATTTTTTGTATGTTTAGTAGAGACGGGGTTTCACCATGTTGACCAGGATGGTATCGATCTCTTGACCTCATGATCCACCCGCCTCAGCCTCCCAAAGTGCTGGGATTACAGACTTGAGCCACTGTGTCTGGCCCGTATATATTTTTTAATCACTCACACACTCAGAAATCCACATTAAAAAATATCCATTTTGCATAGAAGAAGAAAGAAGTGACTCAATCCCACCAAGGGGGATTCCCGCCTCATTCCCTCGCAGCACTCTCTACCCAACCACCCTTCCTTGCCACACACAAACATGCTCACACCCATGCACAGTGATGATGTGTCCATTTCTCCCATCCATTCACCACTCCTAGAAAAACTGTACTTGGCTTAACTTTATCAAGCTATCTGATTGCCTGAATATTTATAGATATTAAAATAAAAAACTAATTGCAACTCAGAATACTGCAGTAGCACCCAATTTAATGTCTAAGGCAAGCAGGCTGCCAAGCACACTGAGAGAGGGAAACACTCCCACACTCTTCATAATGGAGCCATGATGAAGCTCAGCTTGAAGAATCCTCAGAATAGTAAAACTAGCACTACCATAGGCCCACAATCACACTGATTGGTATACATAAAAAAAATTAATATATTAAAAAGATAACTGCACTCCCAAATTTACCTCAGCCTTACTCACAACAGCCAATATATGGAGTCAGCCTAAGTGCCCATAGCGGATGAATACATAAAGAAAATATGGTATGTATAAATAATGGAATACTATTCACCCATAAAAAAGAATGGAAATCTGTCATTTTCAGCTACATGGCATAAATGGGGGTCATTATGTTAAGTGAAATAATCCAGGTGCAGAATGAAAAATATTACATGTTCTCACTCATATATAATAGCTGAAAAAGTGGATCTCATGAAGGCAGAGAATAAATTGATGGTTGCCAGAGGCTGGAAAAGGCTGCAGGGCATGGTGGGGAGGGGTGTTGATAATGAGAAGTTGATTAATGGATATAAATATGTAGTTTGGTAGAAGAAATTAGACCTACTATTGGAATAATAGGATGATTATAGTTCAGAACAATCTACTGTACATTTCCAAATAGCTAGAAGAGAAATATTTGAATGACTCTAACATGAAAAAGACATACTACGGTGATAGAGACATCCCAATACTCTTATTTCATCTTTAAAAATTAAATAAGTGTATTAAATTATTACCTGTACCATGAAACTGTATATCATATGCATCCATTGTAAAAAATGATTCACAGGAAAATAATCACTAAGGCAAGTGATGGTAGCACAGTGATAGTTTCTGAAATGCATATTTAAAAATTGAGAGGCACAAGAATTTATATGCCTGGCACCATTTGTAATATCACCTAAAATTACTCTTCCAAAAATGTTATATTTTTCACTTTAAAAAGCAAACATTTTCATGTTTTTCTCATGAGTTGAATATAACTAATCGACACACCTTCTAGCTGCATCTTCTGTGTGTAAGCAGAAAGATAGTTACCAGAGGCTGTGAAGGGTAGTGACAGGGTTGGAAGACATATGACAGGTTAATTGGTACAAAAAAAATATAAAGAATGAATAACACTTAATATTTGATATCAAAGTAGGATGGCTATAGTCAATAACAATCTAATTGTCTGTTTTAAAATAACAAAAAGCATTATTGGATTTTGTGACAAAATGCTTGAGGGGATAGATATGCCATTCTCCATGATGTAATTATTACTCATTGCATGCCTATTAAAACACTCATGTACCCCATAAATATGTGCACCTACTATGTACCCACAAAAAATGAAATTTAAAAATTAAAAAAAAAACCCTACTCATTACCAAGCAGCAGATGCCTGAAGCAATCAGACCCTCTGAGGTCCCACAGCAGGTGGGAGTGAATACAATTTAGAAGTTCTCTGTGGAACTCTGTGCAATGAAATCAACCCCTCAAAAGCTGTAAAAAGTAAATGGGGCCATACCCAAGGTAATTTCATCTTTGTCATTTAGAAACCTAGAGCCACGAGTAAACTCTGAATCTATTACTTCCAAATTGCTTAACCTATTTTACACTTAACGGTCAAACCTGATTCTGATTCAAAGGGAAAACTTCAACTTAAAATACTCTGTTTTTGAGGTTTTTCTCTTAGCAAATGTGTACTTTATTAAGTACTTTCGAATGATTTGGTTTTGGTTTGTTTTTTCTAAATCAACCCAGACACAAAGGTGGATTTTTCTCCAGGCTGTTGAACCTTGAGTTCTCCCCAGAAGATGCCTCCAGGACTGGCAGAGCCAATGAGAACTGAGAACATGTCATGTAGCTTAAGGCATCTCCTGAAATTATATGAGCTTCAGGCTCCACAAAACCTGGCTCTATCCATGCCTATTACTCTATGTTGAGTAGTCACATGACTATGTAAGCTATTTTTAGAAAAATGTTGCTGTTTTCTGTTTCCAAAAATATCCTGACTGATACTTCTTGGAGGTGCATTCAAATAGAAAAAACAAAGGGCCGTTTACTAGTTTGAAGGTTCTTTCCAAAAAGTTTGAGTTCAATTATCTCCCGGAACACTTTGTCCTGTATCTCACATTTCCCCAGACAGGGTTCACTGAGGAGGGAATTGGAATTCCCTCCCACTTTGGCATTTACTGTGCATTTTGTCCAAACAACAGCCCTGTAACCCCTCATCAAAAAGAACAAGGCCAGTGTTGTTAAATCTATTAAAGTATTAAAAGAACAAACTTTCTTGTACTTAATAAACTGCCCCTGTCCCCCTTCTCTAGCAAAATCTGTTAATTAAATCAAGGGCCACGAACCCATTCAACAAAAAAAACTACCTGCAGCTAAAACTGCCTCAATCAAAGGTCATCCAGGCTCTCACTGTCCCTTAGAAAAAAAAAGTAAAAACTTCCTAGCCAGAAGCAAAACACGAATATTATTGCCCAGGCCAGTGCAAAGGTCAGACCATATATAAAAATGAAACTTTGACTCAAAATTTATAGCAGTCTGCCCAGAAAACCAGTCCTTTATCTAAAATAAGGAAACCAGCCTGTTATGTCAGACTTGCAAGAAGTCAGGTTGTTATCTCCAGAGACAATACACAAAGCTATGCATTAACTGCTCTAACATTCAGCCCCAAATGATCAGGATTTGATTAATAACCAACAGACCCCTAATGTTTTTCTTCACTTCCAATTTAGTATGAACCAGAGAAAGCTAAATATGCATCTCCTACTAGTCAAATAAGATGCCCTGCTTCTAGTGAGCCTGCCTACACCTTCCCCAGGCCATCAGCCTCCGATCAGGAAATGCCTGAAACCTTCCCATTTTCCCACTGTAAAGCTTTCCCACTCCTCTGTCTGCTTTTGAGTATGTCAAAAAGCAAGTGAGGGTGGCTGACTCCCTTGTTATAGCAAGCTTGGGCCAAGTAGCTTTTGCTTTTCTCATTTGGTTGGTCTTTTATTTCTACAAGTAACAGGACAGGAAAATTTAAAGGGGAATCCTTCCCTAGTCTTTCATAATAGAGTAGTCCCCTTTTTATGTGCTGGGGATGTTTCAAGACCTCCACTGAATACCTGAAACTGTGGGTAATATTGAACCCTATATACACTCCCTCTCTCCCTGTATGTATATATAGATACACACACACACACACACACCTTTTTTTTTTTTTTTACTTTATCTTTAATTAGCTTTAGCTCTTTTTTTAAAAAAAAGATGCAGTCTTGCTCTGTCTCCCAGGCTGGAGTACAGGGGTGTAATCTTGGCTCACTGCCTCCCAGGTTCAAGCAATTCTTGTGTCTCAGACTCCTGAGAAGCTAGGACTACAGGCATGTGCCACCACAGCTGGCTAACTTTTTAAATTTTGGTAGAAATGGGGTTTCACCATATTTCTTGAACTTTTGACCTCAAGTCAAATCCGCCTGCCTCAATCTCCCAAAGTCCTGGGATTACAGGCGTGAGTCACTGTGCCCGGCCATATACTATGTATTTTTGATCTGATAACTTGTTTGGCTACTAAGTGACTAACAAGTAGCGTCTATATCATGGATATGCTGAACAAAAGAACATTCACCTCCTGGGCACGATGGCACAGGATGTTGTGAGATTTCATCATGCTACTCAGTATGGTGTGCAATTTAAGTTGTTTTTGTAGTCTTCCATTGAATAGTTCAAACCATGAATGACCACAGGTAACTGAAACTGGAAAGTGAAACTATGGATAAGGGAGGACTACTGTATTGTTGAGTCAGACTCATTAGACAATCATAACTCTTGATTCACCATAAGAAATGCTGCAGATATATGGGTTAAACAATAAAAATGTTCAAAGATAGGGTCATGGATGTCCTTTAATTTGTAACTTCCAAAATGATCATGAAACTGTGCCCCCAAAGAGTTAAAAGGAACTCATGACTAAGAGAAATTGTTTTCAGTACCCCGTAGATAATTTTTCAACCATTGTGCATTCCCTCCCCATTCATAGTCCCCAGTTTCTACTGTTCCCATCTTTATATCCATATGCACCTCAAGTTTTGCTCCCATGTATGAGAACATGTGGTGTTTGGTTTTCCATTTCTTCATTAATTTGCTTAGGATAATGACCTTCAGCTGCATTCATGTTGCTGCAGAGGACATGATTTTATTCTTTCTTCTGGCTGTGTAGTATTCCATGGTGAAAATATAGTACCATAATCGTATTTAATCTTATTAGACCACTGTCATATATGTGGTCTGTCATTGACTGAAATGTATACAGTGCAAGTATATATATATATATATATATATATATATATATAGTGTTAATCCATTTTGTGTATTGTTAGATTTGATTTGCAAATATTTTATATGGGAGTTTTGCTTCTTTTTTACTTGTTGACGTTGCTTGTAATTTTTTTTTTTTTGGGGGGGATGTCCCTGTTGGGTCTTAGAATCAAGTGTATACCCACATCATAAAACGGGTTGGAAAATGTTCCTACCCTTTTAATTCTCTGGAAAACTGGTGTTTTTCTTCTTAAAGTCTGGTAGACATTACTGTTAAAACCACGTGGGCCTCTATTTTTCTTCATGGGAATGTTTTCAAAGTACACTTTAAATTTCTTTAAAATCTGAGTATGGGGCTACTCAGATTTTCTGCTGTCTTATGTAAGTTTTTAATAAGTTGGTTTTATAGGCATTTGTCATCTCACTTTCCTATTTTGGATGTAAAGCTGTTCATAATATCTTTAATGTCTATAGTGCCTAGTAGTTTCCATCTTTACTTTCTGACATTGGTTATCTGCTAGTTTCACAAGCTTATCAATTTTATTAGTGTTTTCAAAGAACCATCTTTTGGCTTTGTTAATCCTCCCAATGGTGTGTTTTCTTTCTCATTACTTCTTGCTCTTTGTTTCCTTCAACTTCTTTTTTGGCTTAATTTTTAAATATTTTTTTGAGATTGAGATAAGCCTTAACGATTGATCACTGATTTCCAGCCTTTCTTCTTTTCTGATTATACATTTTAAACCTTAAATCTTTCTCATAGTATAGCTTTAGTTGCAGCTCACAGGTTTTGGATCTGTCACTTTAAGTCTGGTGGTTGGAGATCTGACCATTAAACCATCCAGTTACAACATGGCATTATTTACCCAGAAGAGCATGACCAACAGAACAGTAGAATTTGTAAGCTTTGAGTGGGTGATTGTGGGTGTCATAATAGGTAGATAGATAGATAGATTATATTTTGGGTGGTGGTAGCAGAGGGCTTACATGTCATATCAAATTTCACAAGGTCTTCATTACTTCTCAAAAGCAATGATTTCTGTTAATGGAAATGGAGAATTTGCTATGACAGCTTTTTATATGGATCATCCTTAGTAAAAGATGATTTAATTTTTGAAATCAAAGGGAAAAATATTGTTTTAGGCTTTTTTTCGAGACAGGGTATTGCTCTGTCACTACTTTAGAATGTAGTGGTGCAATGTAGCTCACTGTAACTTCAAATTCCTGAGCTCAAGTGATCTTCCTACCTCAGCCTCCATGCAGCGAGTACTTACAGGCATGTGTCAACACATATGGTTAATTTTAAAAATATTTTGTGGAGATGAGGTCTCACTATGTTGTCCAGTGTGGTCTTAAATGCTGATCTCAAGTGATCCTCCCCGATCCGCCTCCCAGAGTGCTGCAATATTTTAAACCCTGTGCTGGGTCACGTGTTTGTCTTCTATCTTGGGGTTTAGAAAGTACATGTCCAGAAATTGAGGGTGTGGTTACATTAGCCTTAAAAATGTAATGTTTTGTAAAAATCAATGTATCCTTTTTCTGATTGAAAATTTAACACAAGACCTGGACTCTTTTTGCAGCAGTAAAACTGCTTTTATTATAGATCTTTGCCATAATGAATGATAACATATCTGGCCCAAAATAGTACTGTAGTTTTTTAGGAAAACAGTCAATCTGCATGAAATATGTGTAGAAATAATTTAGTGTATCAGCCCATATTGGCAATAACTTATCTCTAATGTTTTTTGTTTTTTTATAGAAAATTTTTACTACTGGATATGGCAACGAAGATGGGAAGCTGGATTTTGAAGAATTTATGAAGTACCTTAAAGACCATGAGAAGAAATGAAATTGGCATTTAAGAGTTTGGACAAAAATAATGACGGTGTGTCTTTCTTTTGTATTTATCACCAGCTATGAAGAAGCATTTCTCATGCTTCCATCAGTCTAAAGGATGCTTGTATAATCTCTCTGGGTTTACATGATAATTATTATTTGTGTTAATACTTATTTTTCTTAGTAATGTGATTTTTATGTAGAGTTCTTACTATTTAGTGAAGAAAACATATAGATAGCTTTTTTTTTCATTACTTTGAAATGTAATGAATTACATTGCTGAATTAAAAACTGTGGGCAGGGCCTGTTGTAAATTTTAACTGTGGAACATTATGCTGATTTGACTTAAACCTGTAGTTTAAAAATAATAATTACATTTTCTTTCCCTCTAGTAAAGAGAGATTTGTTTTTATTTCTAGACAGGAATGACAATTGTATATTCTCAAATTAAAAAAAAAACTTTCAGATTATCTTGCATTTGATAGCATTTTTGAAAGAATTAATTTAGAGAAGATATTCTCTGATCCTGGAAATTAAGGAAAAAATAGCATTTAAACATTTAAGTATGTGCCTCCCAGTTGTGATTATGACTTCTCTATTTCGATTAATAGATTGGAGTTTGTCTTAATCTGTTTACAGTTGCTATAACGTAATACCACACACTGGGTAATTTATGAAGAAATGAAATTTATTTCTTATGGTTCTGGAGGCTGGTAAGTTCAAAGTTGAAGGACTGAATCCGGTGAGGGCCTCTTACTCTGTCAGCGGGCTACCTCAGATCTCTCCTCCTCCTCTTATAAAGCTACTAGTCCCATCATGGGGGCCCTACTCTGAAGACCTTATCTAATTCTAATTAGAAAGAGAGTCTCGAAGCCCTCATCAACAGAGGCAACCTTTAACAGGAAGAGAGAATTTATAAAATTATAATGCAGCCCCAAACTCCTCCCTACTTGTAAAGAGTCAGAATCATTTCATTTACAGACTTCTTATTAATGAAACAGGTTAAACAAATAGATTGAGAGGAAATGTGGTTCATATCTGAGGTCAGCAAACTTTTTTGTCCAGAAGTCTAGATAGCAAATATTTTAGCTTTGTGGGTCATATGGCCTCAGTTGTAGCTACTTATCTCTGCTGTGGTACCTCAAAAGCAGCCATGGACAATATGTAAATGAATGGGTGTGGCTGATTTCCAATATAACTATATTTACAAAAATAGTTAATAGACTGTATTTGGCTTGAGGGTTATAGTTTGCCATCCCCTGATTTACACTGAAAATTAAAGTTAAATTCAAAGCAATTTCCCTCAAACAAACTAAACTCTTTAAATGGTTTTGGTGATTAAAGTTCAAGTCCATGACTCTCAGCCAGGAAGAGCTGAGTTTGGGTTGGACAGTAGTAATGTTGGAATATTTGTCACCCCCAATAAGTCTTACAATATATGCCCCCAAGCCTAGCCTTAGTCCAGTCTTCTAGCAAAATTCAGCTTTCCTTATTGCCTGCAAACTTTCATTCCAACATGGATCCTCTGCAGTTCAGTTGCAGATCAGATTGTCTGTGTGCTGTTATGGGAGGCAGTAGCTGAGAGATGTAGCTACCTTAAGATCAATTGGCAGATAATCAGAGGTCGATCATCCCAGTATGTAAGTTGTGTACACATCAACTGTTCATTTCATAAAATTCTAAATGAAACAGGAAATAATTAAAGATTAAATTGTAATGGTTTATTTGTAGCAAATCTATGCAATGTTCCCTTAATTTACCATGTTTGTTTATTTTAAAACAATGTGGCATTAGAGGTTTATATTTTTATTTTTCAGACTTCCTTAATATAAAACATGTACAGTTGATCCTCATTCTGTGAGATTTCTGTATTTGCAAATTTGCTTACTCACCAAAAGTAACCCCAAAATATATATTCACAGTACTTTCCCAGGCATTCATGGACATGCACAGAGCAGTGAAAAACTTGAGTTGCTCAGCATGCATATTCTTAGCTAGTAGAATAAGGCAATAGTCTGTCTTCTTGTTTCAGCTCTCATACTATTAACTGATAACTATCCCTTTCAAGGTCTATTTTATGCCAGTTTTTGCATTTTTGTTTTTTTGTTGGTAATTTGCTTTTTAAAATGTTCCCCAAATGTAGTGCTGAAGTGCTGACTAGTGTGCCTAAGTGCAAGAAAGTCATGGCATGCCTTTTGGAGAAAATAGATGCATTAGATAAGCTTTGCCCCAAATTCAATGTTAGTGAATCAACAAATACTTTAAATGAGGTGTCTTCAAACAGAAACAGACAGATGAAAAGTTATGTATTGATCAACTGATGGAAGTGTTGTGATCAGAAGCTCACAGGAACCTAACCCTGTATGTCCTTTATGAACAATGGTTCAGTGTTTGCTAATTCAGTGCAATGAATATAGAACTTTGTAGAACATGATTACTGTGAGTAATGAGAATTGACCATATCTCTTTAAGAGTGCAGTTCTAAAGGAGACTATTCAGAATGATATTTGCATAACTTAATTGCTAACAGATGCTGGCTCTCACTGTCCTTACATGATCAAGATTCTCATGCTGCTCCTTCCTTCTCTTCAGGAGGATTCTCTCAGAATCCTGTCTTCTCTCCAAGGTCCTTTCTCCAACAAAGTCTGTCGTTTCACCTGCTGACAGTAATTTTTATCTTCTTCTTTTTCTAGAGAAGTCTGCTGCTCATGCTGCTTCAGCACCAGACCCTCTCTTACTTTGTTTTTGTTTTACTCTGTTTCATGTACCGTAATCTTAGGATTCTCATGAGCCTGTGAGCTGCTAGAAGAAAATACAGCAGTACTTATATTTATTGCTTCCATTTTATTTTATCTTTTCTCTTTCTTCCTCTGTTCTGATTGTTCTCCTATGTCTACAAACATGCTCAAATTTCCTTAACACTAAAATTTTCTGTCTTTTATTGTTCTTTTATCCTTGCTCCCTTTATTTTTACTGCCAGATTGTTAAAAGAATAGTCTATTTCCTCATTTTCTACTTCTCTTTAACTCCATCATATAGTATGATGTTTTGAGTGGTAAAATGTCTAGCAATTTATTAAAAATGTAGAATTAGGTACTTTAAAAATGAGTAGATCCTAGTTTAATTGAATTTATCTCAGAGTTAGAATATCTTGATCTGGATCTTAGTTCTGCTACTTCTTAATCACATTACTTGGTAAGGCCACTTGAGAAGTCGGTCTCTTTGGAGGAATATTATTTATCTATAGGGCTGTTATAATTACTGAATTTTTAAAAATGTGTGTTTATTTATTTGATGCATTTGTTAAATTTTGAATATTGATGTTGGGATAGGCATTTAAGCAAATCTGTAACTCACCTAAGTGCATAATTTTGCCCTAATCAGTGTAAAGCTTTCTATTAAATGAGAGATTTGAAATTCATTGTTTCTGTGGTTCTTGTCAGTTCTAAGTTTTATTTTTTGCCCTTTTTATTTCTTTAAAGGAAAAATTGAGGCTTCAAAAATTGTCCAGTCTCTCCAGACACTGGGTCTATCTATTTCTGAAAAACAGGCAAAGTTAATTCTTCAAAGGTAAGCTCTTCATCTTGGTCAACAATTGACTTTTTGCTTTAATATGCTGCATTAGAACTCTGTGTTTCTAAGTGTGGCTTTAAAACACCTCACTAGTCTTCATTATGTATATCTAAGATCTTTCTTTTTTCCTCTCGTTCGTTTTGTTTGTGTACATTTATCTAAAGTATAGGAATGGGAAGTGTAACCTCAGACTGGACTCTTTCTTGTGAGGCCTCAAGAGATAGTGGAATGGCAGGAAGTACAGTTTTAACTCTGTAGATAAGGAGATAAGGAGTTTTGGTGTTACTTTTTTATTTGTTTCTAATGTGACATTAAAATTCATGGATTCAAACTAAGAAGCCTAGCAGATTGATCACATTATTTAACCTACATGTGACTGGAAAAACAGGAAATCACTAAGCTCTCCTGGCTAACAAAGAAATACCTATTTTAACTTTCGGAAAAGAGAGATCCAAATTTTAACTTTATTATCCGGGGCAATCAGTTTGACTATATAAGCCAGACTTTTCGAGCCTTAATTTTTTATTTCTCAGGACAGAGCAGTGATCTCTGCAGCCCAGGTGCTCTCAAATACTCTCTTGCTACAAACACAGGGCAGGGACTGATTTTTTATGAGAACATAAAACAGAAAAGGACAATTACATTGTATTAATATTGCTGTGAATGTTTTTAGTCCTCATGTTGTCTAAAAAAAATTTCTAATTTTCATCCCTTCTCTCTCAGCATAATTTCTTTGATAGACAGCTGCTCAATAGAAAAGCTCAAAGTCTCAAGGCCGAGCACATAATGACTTTTGTTAGCACTGGATGAGAAGCACTTTCCTGAGGAAATGGAACCTGAAACATGAAAAGAAGATAAATAGAATTTAGACAGTGAGAGATATAGAGCATATAATATTCTGCTTCTAAAGTCAACATTCTTCTAGGAAAGTGAGGGTTTCTCCCTGGCTGTTAGGCCAGAAATCATATTATTTTATTTTTTATGACAGTTTTAAAAATAATGCAAATTCTAAGCCCAAGTTTCAGAAGTAGACTAAGAAGTATTGGCTTAGCTGCCATAACAAAATACCATAGGCTGGATGCATTAAACAACAGAAATTTATTTTCTCACGTGTCTGGGAGCTAGAAGATTAAGATAAGAGTGCCAGCGTGGTTGGGTTGTGGTGAGGTCTCTCTTTCTGGCTTGCAGATGGATGCTTTCTCACTGTATTGTCAGATGGCAGAGAGAGAGAAAGAGACCTTTCTCTTGCTTCCTCTTACAAGAGCATAGTCCTGTTAGATCAGAGTTTCATTCTTATGACTTCATTTCACTTTACCCCCTAAAGATGCTATTATCTTCAGATATAATCACATGAGAGGTTAGGGCCTCAACATTTGGATTCTGGAGGGATATGGTTCAGCCCATAGCAAAGGTTAATGAAGAGGGTTGGATATTTAAAAGTAACTACATAATTTTTAATGTAAGTATTTTATGAGGACTTTTTTTTTTTTAAATTTTGAGACAGAGTCTCACTCTGCTGCTCAGGCTGTAGTGTAATGGTGTGATCTTGGCTCACTGCAACCTCTGCCTCCCAAGTTCAAGCAATTCTCCTTCCTCAGCCTCCTTAGTAGTTGGGACTACAGGCATGCACCACCATGCCTGGCTAATTTTTTAAATTTTTACTAGAGACAGGATTTCACCATATTGGCCAGGCTCATCTCAAACTCCTGACATGAGGAGATCCGCCTACCTCAGCCTCCCAAAGTGCTAGGATTACAGGAATGAACCACCATGCCAGGCCAGCAGCTTTATTGAGATGTAATTCACATAGCGTAAATTCACTTTTCTAAATTGTACAATTCAGTGATTTAAAACATTTATTTATTTTTAAATTTACAGAATCATATGTATCATGTACAACATGATGTTTTAAAGTATATATACATTGTGGAATGACAATATATATATAATTGTCTAGCTAATTTACACGATACATCTCATAGTTATGATTTCTGTGGTGAGAACACTTTACATCTATTCTCTTAGTATTTTTCAAGAATTTTTTTTTATTAATTGTGATCATCATGTTGTACAGTGGAGCTCTTGAACTTATTCCTCCTGTCGAGCTGAAAATTTGAGTCCTTTGGCCAATATCTCCCCAAACCATACCCCACCCCCAAACTATTCTGCTCTCTGATTCTATGAGATCAACTTTTTTAGATTCCACATATGAGTGAGATCATGCAGCATTTATCTTTACCTGGCTTATTTCATTCTTGTTGTTGCAAATAACAGGATTTCCTTCTTTTTTATGGCTGAATAGTTTTCTATTGTGTATGTATAGCACATTTTCTCTATTCATGCATTGGTGGACACTTAGGTTGATTCCATATCTTGGCTATTGCGAATAGTGCTATAATAAACATGGGAATGCACAAGCCTTTTTGACATACTGATTTCATTTTATATATGTATATATATGTGTACACACACACACACACACACACACACACACACACACACACACATATCCAGTGGTGAGATTCCAGGATCATACGGTAGTTCTACATTTAATTTTTTAAGGCACTCCATACTGCTTTCAATAATGGCTGTATTAATTTACATCCTCACCAATAAGGCGCAAAGGTTTCCTTTTCTCTACATACTTGCCAACACTTGTTATCTTTTGTCTCTTTGATAATAGTCATTCTAAGTGTGGTATGAGGTGATATCTCATTGTGGTTTTTATTTGCATTTCTGTGGTAATTGGTGATATTGTGCATTTTTTTCATGTACTTTTTAGCCATTTGCATGTCTTTGAAAAATGTGTATTCAGATTTTTTGCTCATTTTTACTTAGGTTATTTGTTTTCTTGCTATTGAGTTGTTTGAGTTCCTTAGTTTGGATATTAACCCTTTATCAGATGTATAGTTTGCAGATACTACCCCCCATGCTGTAGGTGTCTCTTCACTCTTATTGATTGTTTCCTTGGCTCTGCAGGATATTTGCAGTTTGATGTAGTCTTACCTGTGTATTATTGCGTTTGTTGCCTGTGCTTTTGGTGTCATATCAAAAAAACCATTGCCAAGTCTGATGGTGTGGAGCTTTCCTTCTATGTTTTCTCCTAGTAGTTTCATAGTTTGGGGTCTACATTAACTTCTTTAATCCATTTTGAATTGATGTCTGTATACTGTGTAAGATAAGGGCCTAATTTCATTCTTCTGCATTTGGATATCTAGTTTTCTCAACATCGTTTATTCAAAAGACTGTTTTCTATTGTGTATTCTTAGTAACTTTGTTAAAAATCAGTTGCTTGTAAGTGTGTGGATTTATTTCTGGGCTTTCTATTCTGCTCCATTGGTCTGTGTGTCTGTTTTTACACCAGTCAAAGCAGTGCCCTCAGGGCAGATGCACCAAGCATAATTCCAGTTTATGATAAGGTGTTTGGTTAGTAAAAGTTTTTCAGCACTTATAGGCCTAACTTTCCCACAGGGGGAAATTTTTATGCCAGCTCTTTTTTAGAAATCTTTATCTTAAGCCCAAACCTCATTAACCATACTCTTTATGCTACTTTAGCTTTGTAGTATATTTTGAAGTTAGGTAGTGTGATACCTCCAGCTTTATTCTTTTTGCTCAAGGTTGCTTTAGCTATTCAGAATCTTTTGTGTTTCCATGTGAATTTGAGGATTATTTTTCTATTTCTGTGAAGCAAATCATTGGTATTTTCAATAGCAGTTGTATTGAATCTGTAGTTTGCTTTGGATAGTATGGTCATTTTAACAATATTAATTCTTCCAATCCAGGAACACAAGGTATCTTTTTATTTATTTGTTTCTTCAGTTTCTTTCATCAGTGTTTTACTGATTTTCTTGTAGAAGTCTTTCATTTCTTTGGTTAAATTTATCCTAAGTATTTAATTTTTTTGTAACTACTATAAATGGAATTGCTTTCTTCTTGATTTCTTTTCAGATAGTTCACTATTAGTGTATAGAAACACTATTGATTTTTCTTTTTTTCATTTCTTTCTTTCTTTCTTTCTTTTCTTTTCTTTTTTATTTAATAGATTGGGTCTCATCATGTTTTCCAGGCCTTGAACACCTGGGCTCCGGTGATCCTCCTGCCTCAGTGACTGAATGATTGAGACTGCAGGCATAATATTTTGCTGTTGTTGGCATTTAATTGTTCATAAGCATCTTACGATCTTATGTATTTATGTCATATCAGTTGTAATGTGTCCTGTTTCATTTCTGATTTTGTCTTCTCCCTTCTTAGGCTTGCCAAAGGTTTGTCAATTTTATCTAACTTTCCAAAATCCAACTCTCAGTTTTATTGCTTTTTTCTATTTTTGTCTTTATTTTATTTACCTTTCTTCTGATTTTTATTATTTTCTTCCTTCTATTATACTAGCTTTGGGCACAGTTTGTTCTTGTCTTTGTAATTCCTTTAGGTATAATGTTAGATTGTTTATTTGAGGTTTTTTTGTTTTTATATAGGTATTTACTGCCATAAACTTTGCTCTTAAAACTGCTTTTGCTGTGTTCCATGGGTTTTTGATATGCTGCATTTCCATTTTTTTTAATCTCAGGAAATTTCTGAATTTCCCTTTCAGTTTCTTCCTTGACCCACTGATGATTCAGGAGCATGTTGTTTAATTTCCATGTCTTTGTCAATTTGCTGAAGTACCTCTGATACTGATTTCTAGTTTTATATTATTGTGGTCAGAAAAAATAACTTGATATGATTTCACTCTTCTTAAATTTGTTAAGACTTGTTTTGTGGCCTAACATATGATCTCCCCTGGTGTGTGTTACATGTGCAGTTGAGAATAATGTGTAGTCTCCTGCTGTTAGGTGAAATGTTTTATGTTTGATTGGTCCATTTGGCCTAGAGTACAGTTTAAGTCTGATGTTTCTTATTATTTTCTGTTTAGATTATTTGTTAAAAGCTTAAGATAGGGTGTTGAAGTCTCCTACTATTACTGTATTGCAGTCTCTCTCTTTTCAGACCTGTTAATGTTTGGTTTTTATATTTAGGTGCTCTGATGTTGGGCTCATACATATTTATACAAAACAATAGCTGCATAATTTATTAAGGGATGTGCAATATAAAATTATGACAATATAAATTATGACACTGAACATTCAAAGTGAGGGAACTGGAGTAAAAGTATTTTCATATAACTTGTTGTTATATCCTCTTATTGAATTCACTAGAATCTTTGTTTCTTTTTTACAATTTCTGACTTAAAGTCTGTTTTATGTGATGTAAGTATAGTTACTCCTGCTTTCTTTTGGTTTCTGTTTGCATGGAATATCTTTTTCCATTCTCTCACCATCAGTCTGTGTGTATTTTTACAGAAGAAGCGAGTCTGCTATGGGCAGCATATAGTTGAGTCTTACTTTCTTAATCCACTGAGACACTATGTCTTTTGATTAGATAATTTAATCCACTTATTTTCGAGGTAATTATTGATAGACAAGGACTTAATACTGCCATTTTGTTCATTGTTTCATGGTTCTTTTGTAGATCCTTTATTATTTTCTTCTTCTCTTGCTGTCTTCTTTTGTGTGTGTGTGTGGTTAAGTGATTTTCTCTAGTGGTATGTTTTGATTTCTTGCTTTTTATTTTCTTTGTACCTACTATTGGTTTTTGGTTTATGGTTACTAAGAGGCTACCAAAAAAATCTGGAGTTAAAATATTTTATTTAAACTTGATAACTTAATTTTGATTACTAAACTACCCCCTAAACAAAAAAGTCTACACTTTTACTTAATCCCCTGACATTTTGAATCTTTGATGCCACAGTTTACACATTTTATATTGTATATCTCTTAACAAATTATTGTAGCTATTATTACTTTTAATAGTTTTGTTTTTTATCTTTCCCACTAAAGATATAAGAGATTTGCCTACCACAATCACAGTATTAGAGTATTTTGTATTTACCTGTGTACTTTCTTTTATCAGTCAGTGTTACACTTTCAGATGTTTTCGTGTTACCCATTAGCATCTTTTTCTCTCAGCTTGAGGAACTCCTTTTACATTTCTTGTAAATTAGGTGTTGTCATGATTATCTCCCTCAGCTATTGTTTGTCTGAGGAAGTATCTCTCCTTTATTTCTGAAGGACACTTTGCTGGGTACATTACTCTTGGTTGGTAGTTTTCTCCTGTAGCACTTTGAATATATCATCCCTTTCTCTCCTGACTTGTCTGCTGCTAACCATATTGGGACTCTCTTAGATGTTATCTGCTTCTTTTTCTTGCTGTTTTCAGGATCCTCTCATTGTCTTTGAGTTTGATTGTAATATGTCTTGGGGTAGCCTTGTTTGGATTGAATCGGACTAGAGACCTTTGACTTTCTTGTATGTCGATATTTACATCTTTCTCCAGGTTTGGAAAAATTTTCCATTGCTGTTTCTTTAAGTAAGCTTTTTACCCCCTTTATCTTTCTTTTCTTATTCTTTAACTACTGTGACTCAGAACTTTGCTTTTTTGATGCTGTTCCACGAATCTTGTAAGCTTTCTTCATTCACTTTCAGTCTTTATTCTCCTCTGTGTATTTTCAGATAACCTGTATTTGAGTTCGCAGTTTCTTTCTTTTTCTTAATCACTCCTATAGTTGATGCTCCCACATTGTATTTTTATTTTGTTCATTCTATTTTTCAGCCCCGTGATTTCTGTTTGATTTTTTTTTCTTTTATTATTTCAGTCTTTTTACTACCTTTTTCATTGTAGTCACTGGTTATTTTTCTAATTTCATTGAATTGTTTCTTTGTATTTTCTTGAATTTGGCTGAGCTTTCTTAAAGCAGTTATTTTGAATTCTTTATCTGTTCATCTCTGTTTCTTTAGGGATGGTTGTTAGTGATGTCATGTGTTACTGATTGCTACTGATGCTTGCGGCCATGTGTTTATGTTAGTGCATTTGAAGAGGTAGGCACTTATTTCAGTCTTTGCAGACTGGCTTTGTCTGAGAATGACCTTCATAAAGAATGTCTAGAGATTCTTTAATATTTAATTAAATATCTTTAATATTTTGAAGAACTTCCAAACTGTTTCTAAAGTGAGTGTTCCATTTTATAATCCCAGTAGCAATGAATCTGTTTTTCCATAGCCATATCAATATTCATTACTGTCTGTCTTTTTGATTTTTATATTTTTTGGACAGGGTCTTGCTCTGTCATCCCATCTGGAGTGCAATGGTACATACAATCATGGCTAATTGCAGCCTCAACCTCCCTGGCTCAATTGATCCTCCCACCTCCTGAGTACCTGGACCCACAAGCGTGTACCACAATGACTGGCTAATTTTTATATTTTTTGTAGGGACAAAGTTTTGCCATGTTGCCTAGTGTGTTAGTCCATTCTCATGCTGCTATAAAGAACTGCCTGAGACTAGGTAATTTATAAGGAAAGAGGTTTACCTAACTCAGAGTTTTGCTTGGCTGGGGAGCCCTTGGGAAACTTACAATCATGGTAAAAGGGGAAGCAAACACGTCCTTCTTCACATGATGGCAGGAAGACAAGTGCCTAGCAAAGAGGGAAAATACTCATAAAATCATGAGATCTCATGAGAACTCAATCACTATCATAAGAACATCAGGATGAGAGTAACCTTCCCCATGATTCAATTACCCGCCACTGGATCTCTCCCATGACACGTGGGGATTATTGGAACTACAATTCAAGATGAGATATGGGTGAGGACACAGTCAAACTATATCATTTTGCCCCTAGCCCCTCCAAAATCTCATGTTCTCACATTTCAAAACACAATTATGCCTTCCCAACAGTCCCCCAGAGTCTTAACTCATTCCAGCATTAACCCAAAATTCCAAGGTCTTATCTGAGACCAGGCAAGTCCCTTCTGCCTATGAGCCTGTAAAATCAAAAGCAAGTTAGTTATTATAATTCCTAGATACAATGGGGATACAGGCATTGAGTAAAAACACTTGTTCCCACTGGGAGAAATTGGCCAAAATGAAGGGACTACAGGCCTCATGCAAGTCCAAAATCCAGTGGGGCAATCTTAAAGCTCCAAAATGACCTCCTTTGACATCATGTCACAAATTCAGCTCACACTAATGCAAGTGGTGGGCTCCCATGGCCGTGGGCATCTCCACCCCTGTGGCTTTGCAGGATACAGCCCCTCCCCTGGCTGCCTTCACAGGCTGGTTTTGCATGTCTGTGGCTTTTCCAGGTGCACAGCACAGGCTGTCAGTAAATATACTATTCTGGGGTCTAGCGGATGGTGGCCCTCTTTTCACAGTTCCATTATGCAGTGCTCCAATGGGGAGTCTGTGTTGGGGCTCCATCCCCACATTTCCCTTCTGCACTGCCCTAGCCAAGGTTCTCCTTGAGGGCTCCACCTCTGCAACAAACTTCTCTAGGGACATCCAGGCATTTCCATACATCCTCTGAAATCTAGGCAGAGGTTCTCAAACTTCAGTTCTTGGCTTCTGTGCACCCGCATACTCAGCACCATGTGGAAGCTGCCAAGGCTTGGGGGTTGCACCTTCTGAAGCCATGGTGCAAGCTGTACCTTAGCCCCTTTTAACCATGGCTGGGATGCAGGGCATCAAATCCTGAGACTGCATAAAGCAGCAAGGCCCTAGGCCTGGTCCCTGAAACCATTTTTTTCTCCTGGGCCTCTGGGCCTGTGACAGGAGGGCCTTCTGTGAAGACCTCTGAAATCCCCTGGAGTCATTGCTTTGATTAACATTTCACTCCTTGTTACTTATGCAAATTTCTTCAGCTGGCTTGAATTTTTTTCCTCAGACCATAGGTTTTTCTTTTCTATCATATCATCAGGCTGCAAATTTGCCAAACTTTTACTCTCTAATTCCTCTTGAGTGCTTTGCCACTTAGAATTTTTTTCAGCCTAATACCCTAAATCATCTCTGTCAGGTTCAAAGTTTCACAGATCCCTAGGACAGGGGCAAAAAGCCACCAGTCTCTTTTGTAAAGCACAGCAAAAGTCATCTTTGCTCCATTTTCCAACAAGTTCCTCAACTCCATCAGAGATCCCCTCAGCCTGGACTTCACTGGTCATATGACTATCGTATTTTGTTCAAAGCCTTTCAACAAGTCTCTGGGAAGTTCTAAACATTCCCACATATTTTTGTCTTCTGAGCCCTCCACATCTTGAAGAAGTTTCAAACATTCTCACCATTTCCCTGTCTTCTTTTGAGCCTTCCAAACTGTTCCGAACTCTGCCTGTTATCTAGTTCCAAAATCATTTCTACATTTTTGGGTATCCTTATAGCACCCCACTCCTGTTACCAATTTACTGTATTAGTCAGTTCTCACAGTGCTATAAAGAACTGCCTGAGACTGAGTAATTTGTAATGAAAGAGGTTTAATTGACTCACAGTTCTACATGGCTGGGGAGGACTCATGTAACTTATAATCGTAGCAGAAGGGGAAGCAAACATGTCCTTCTTCATATGGGCAAGGGAAGGAGAAGCGCTGAGCAAAGAGGGAAAAGCCCCTTTAAAACCATCAGCTCTTGTGAGAACTCACTCATTTTCTTGTGAGTCTCTTCCATGGCACATAGAGATTATGAAAACTACAATTCAAGATGAGATTTGGGTGGGGACACAGTCAAACCGTATCATCTAGGCTGGTATCAAAATCCTGGGCTCAAGTAATCCACCCACCTTGGCCTACCAAAGAGGTGGGATTACAGGCATGAACCACCGTATCCAGCTGGTCTTTTGATTTCTTTTGATTTTAATCATCCATTGGTTCTGCTTCTCTAGAGAACCCTGACTAATAGATAATTGGCATGAAGTGATATCTCATTGTTGTTTCGATATGTCATTTGTGTTTATATTTCTTTGATGGATGACTTAGGGTTCTTTTTGTACTTTTGGGCTATTACCATTATTACTAGTGTTTATACTTCTTCAGTAAAAATATTAGAAACAATTTTTAAAGACAGAATGTAACCAGTTTCCTATAGGTACATAACCATCATGGACCTTCCCTCAAGTATTTAGCCATTGGTGTTACTCATGTCACTCCAAATGTCAGCTTGTTTTCTTCCTTTTTACTATCTCTTTGTATCCCAAATCTGAATTCATGGGAAAAAAATCTGAATGGTGCTTGATATGGTTTGGATATTTGTCCCCTCCAAATCTCATGTTGAAATGTGACCTCTGGTGTTGGAATTATGGACTAACTGGGGTTGTTTGGGTCACAGGAGTGGATCCTTCTTTAATGGCTTTGTGATAAGTGAACTCTATTAGTTCATGAGAGCTGATTGTTTATAAGAGCCTGGCACTTCATTTTACTTGTCCTTCTCTCACTGTCTGACACACTTGCTCCCCCTTTGCCATTAGCCATGAGTAAAAGCTTCCTGAGGTCTCACCAGAAACTAAGCAGATGTTGGTGCCATGCTGTAGAACTGTGAGCCGAATAAGCCTCATAAATTACCCAGTCTTGGGTGTTTATTTAAAACAACACTAAACGGTGACACGGTGCTGATTGAAACAGCTGTGACGGGGTCATCAGGGCATAAGAGAGGAGTCACTGGGTTTCAATAAAGCCTCCTACTTACACCTGTTCAATAGAAGCTATAGATAGGAAGTTGCTGAAGCAGGCATTCCCTCTGAAACATGTGTTTCACATATATCATAATTATCTTCTGCTCTCAAGTAAAAATCCATTTTTCTGTTAGACTTTCATCTCCATCTCATTTCCCCTGTTTCCTCTCATTTTCTTATCTCTAAGTTTCTTTCTCCACAATTAATGAGAACGTTGGCACACTTCACTCCAGTTATTCTTTGTCTATGCAACTTGTTTCTCTGCTGCATGGCTCTTATGGTTTGTAATCATTGGCTCATTTGTATAGCTCAGTGGTTAGGAGTACAGTTTAGAGTTAGAATTCCTGGGTTGAAACACTTAATTCTACTCTACTTACTAGCCTTGTGACCTATAACAAAATTCTTAGACTCTTTTTGTCTGTAAAATGAAGAGTATAGTAAATACATGGGCTTGTTTTTAGGATTAAATGAGTTAACACGTGAAATACTTAAAACAATGCCTGGCAAATGCTCAGTGAATATTGACTATTGCTTGCTTTTGTTTAGTGCCTGTTCTTCCCACTGAGGGCGCAGAGCATATGTATCCGGCTAACAGTTCTATGTCCACCACATTGCAATAATGGACTCAGAAAATATTGAAGAATCTGTTAAAGAGTGAATAGAATTATCCTAGTGAAAAGGGTGGGTGGGAGATAGTTAGGGAAAGGCACAGATAGCACTGGAAGCAGCACGTGTAGGGAATGGGTCAAACAGTGTTTCTTGGTACTTTCTAGACTATAGTGGGCCACCTCTTAGCTAGTGGTGTATAGATTTTTTCAGCAATCTGTAAACAGCCATGAATATGATAATAATGACCCATTTGTGGGTTCTAAGAAAAAGGACAACTACAGTACTAGAAAATGATTATATGTAAGTCAAGAGGGGAGATGATTATTTGTTTTAAACTGTTCTAAAATTCTTATTTAGGATAGTGGGGCAAACATTAACTTTAGATTTTGTTATGTATATGGTAAAATTTCAAGGTAAACCACTGAAACTATAGTAGTTGAGTATATAACTTCCAAACCATGGAGGAAATAAATGGAATAAGAAAATAAATACATAAGCATAAGTTTCAAACAATCCAGTGAAGAGGAGAGGGAGAAACATAGAAAGAATGAGATAATTAGAAAGCAATAGGTAATGTGTGAGAAATAAATTCAAGTACAGTAAAGCTCCACTAAAATGTACCCTGCAGTAATGTTGAGACATGATTTCCCTTCATATCCATTCTCAAATGGAGTGGGCTAAATAACATTTTTATCCAGTTTCCCTGGGGGTTTGAGGTTGGTGGAGAGTAATTTAGAAGATAGTCACCTTCTGATCGGTTTAGACTTTCTCAGTTTAGTCCTCAATTAATAAAAATTAATGGAAACTTTGTTAGAAGACAGAGATTGTCAGATGAAAGGACAAGCAAAATAAAGTCTTACTAATCGAAAAACAAATCTGGGGTAGCTATGTTAATATCAGCTATAGGGTAGCTATGTTAATATCAACTATGCTAATATTAATTATTAATAATCTATTAATAATAGATTATAATAAATACTAGATTATAATAATCCATTAATAATAATGGATTATATAGTAAAATCACTAATAAAAATAGTGTCACCACATTTTAAAATTCGCTATGAAGACATAAGATTTTTAAGCTGGTTGATAAAATTCTGGGGAACGCAAATTATAGAATAGAATTTGTAGGATGCACCAAAGCATTTTTTAGAGGCATCTGTTAATTCAGCAGATAAACGAGCACCTTCTTTGTGCCAGTCACTGGAAGAGGTGGCCTAAAGAAGAGAACAAAACAGTCAAAATCCTGGCACATTCAGAGTTTCTCTTAGGAGAAAATAGATACAAATGATGTTATTACCAAGAAACTTGTGAAACAAACCAAATATTAATGATAAATATTTAAGACTGCAATATGTTAATTTTAAGATTGAAAATGAGGTACAAGGATTTCTTAAAACTCAGAGGCTCAGTCACTGAGAGTTAGATTTTTTACAATCACTGTTAATTTTTCTAACTTGTAGGAAATTGAAAGCATGTTTAGAATATTTCAAGACTACATTCAAATGTTACAACAGAATATTAAGAATTATCCTCTTGATCCACTAAGTGCAGGAAGAAAATGAGTAATGAATCCATTCATTACCACCTTTCAATATTTTATCTTTCAGTTTTTGTGTTTTGTAGCTCATTGACAGAGTTTGACAGAGTGCTGAAAGTAGTCTTTAGTGAGCTGGCTGTAATTTTGGGGGCCCATTTTTATCTAAATAATTAAAACTATCTGACAGGACCATTTGCTTGCTGCCATTTCCAATAACGTATACTTGCAAATCGGGTTTTTAATTTAATACGAATATTAAGTTAGAAAAGAAACTTTTCTGTGAAATGGCCAATAATGTTAGTTTTATCAATTTAGTTTCGTTCTTTGATCATTTTCAAACATTTTCAGCATTGATGCAGGTGGAACAATGACAGTGGACTGGAATGAATGGGGAGACGACTACTTATTTAATCCCATTACAGACATTGAGGAAATTATCCGTTTCTGGAAACATTCCACAGTAAGTATACTTCGTGTATTTATGCTTATTTGGAGCTATAAACCATAGGTACAGTTGTCACTCAATAACACTCTAACACTTACAGGCCAGGATACCTGAGTCCCAGTAGCTCCTTAACCTGTAGAGTTCTATTTATCCTGTTAGGCATAGATTTATAGAACATTAAAACAACAACAACAACAACAACAACAACAACAACAAAAACAACCACCACCCAAGACTGCATAAGTGTTCATCCTGAAAACTTGGGAGAAGTACCATCTTGATGAATAAGCTCTCTAGCTTTTATTGGCATTTAAGTTTCTGCCATAGGGAAGTGTAAAAGTTGTAGGCTTTTGCTTTTTATAGATACTACATTACCCAAATAATCTCAGCACCTCATGGTTGCTAAGAATCTGTTTCCTTGTTTGTTCAGATTGCCTAGGTTTATCTCTGGCATACGGCATTTAAAATAATCATTAAAGGTTACAGAATCTTTTTGCTTCATCTGCTTAGCTTAGATGGCATTTCATACCAGTTTGTTTTCTACAAAACTTTCAAATTTTGATTGTTTCATTAATATTCTGTATACTGATGTAAACCAAGTTCCATTATTGTGCAGTCTACATCTGAAACCATTGGGAACTCTCTGAAGGAGGTTAATTTTTTCCCCCTTAATAGGCTTATCTTCAACACTTATTCATGGATTTTGCTAAATTAAATATGCATTAAATGAAGCAGTTCACATTGCCACTAGTAACAATACCTAAGATTACATAAAGCATTAGAAAATTGTTGGTGATTAGTGCTGTCTCAGCTATGAGTATAGAATAATACTATACTAGTAGCTCAATTCAGTTGCCACGATACATTTTACACTGTGTGAAGTTTTATTTACATGATTCTTACTGTATTTTTAAGGTAGTTGATAACAGTTGAGGCTATAGAAGTATCTCCATTTTATTGATAGTAAAATGAAAGAAGAGATAGTTACTACCATAGGATAGCTCCTTCCCCTTGCACTTTTGCCTGTAAAATTTTTTATGCCAAAACATTTTAGATAATAGAGTTGTAAAAATATTATTATAGAGTTATTTCTCTCAAGCTGTAGTGCTGTAGAATAGATTGAAAGGGTGATAATTTCAAACAATACCTCTCCATTAGCTAAATTTTATATAGAATCTATTGCATGTTTTAAATGGCAAGTCAGATTTATAAAAATATTTTTATAAACAATAGGTAATGAGCTTAGAGTTGTTCGCATACAGAGTTTTAATTTTTATTTATATATTTAAAACATATCATGGTATAAATTATAATATAAATGTACATTTGAAATAAAGGAAGGATTATTTGAGAATTGATGTCATCACCAATTGGATATGGTTTTCTAGCCTTATGAAAAGTGGTTACAGTAAAAAAGATTGACTATACCTGACAAAACACTGCCCTTTCATTCTGACCTAGACCAAGAGAAGCAAAGTTACTATGAATCCATGAAGAAAGAAAGTTGTAATTGTTGGTTTTGTATATTTCTAATTACTGTTTATTTCCATTTCTTGTGAACTGACACTGTACTTCGTTCATTGTGAATAGACTACTTATAATCTATGTGCTCAATTTGGTTTAGTATAAATTCTAGGGAGAAAAGTTCATATTAACTGCAAAATAACATATGATTCTTCTCTAAAACAAAAATGTCTTCTGGCATTATATATTTTTAACTAAGAAGCATGGGGATCTTTTTATTTATTATTTTAACAGGGAATTAACATAGGGGATAGCCTAACTATTCCAGATGAATTCATGGAAGATGAAAAAAATCCAGACGGTGGCGGCAGCTTTTGGCAGGAGGCATTGCTGGTGCTGTCTTTTGAACAAGCACTGCCCCTTTGGACTGTCTGAAAATCATGATGCAGGTGAGCTTTATTATCATGTGTACAGGTTTGCCTTAAATTGTCTGAAACAATGAGAAATGTAGTGCTTTGAAAAATAAGGTTTAAAATTTCTCAGTAATAATCTTTTATACCCTAAAATGTGTATCTATTTTGTTAGTGTTAACACTAAATTCAGTCCTTGAAAGTATGGCATTGTACCAAACTTTAAATCGTTAATACATGTGTGTAATGAATTTTTAATCTTTGGGATTCTCTGACTATTCAAACGTTTAATTTTAGAAAGATCTCTAGCCATTATTGTAGGATTCTCCTTATTTATAGTTCCCTTCTTTCTTATGTACTTTACCAAAAGTAAAGTAACTCTGAAATACAGAATCATAGAGCAGCAATGTAATTTTAAAAATTATTCTAAAGCTGAGGTTTGCAGGAAAAGATCTGGCTCTGTAGACTGACTTTGCTATTTACTAG
The DNA here is from genome assembly GCF_048565385.1 of Saimiri boliviensis. NCBI lineage: Eukaryota > Metazoa > Chordata > Mammalia > Primates > Cebidae > Saimiri > Saimiri boliviensis. The sequence continues at coordinate 62,968,212 of NC_133460.1, forward strand.
CAATGTAGCCTTAGGCTGACCAGAGTGGAAAGAGGGAAAGGAAAAAAAATTAATATGTATTTGCTCATTGTGGTAACCCAGCTAATCCTTGCAGCAGCCCAGTGAAGTAGGTATTTTATCATTTTTCCAGGGGGAACCTGAGGCCCAGAGAATTAACTTTTCCTTTACAACAAATGAGAGGAGGAGTGGAGTATCTTTGCCTCCAATGCTCCTGGTTTTCATGCTGCTTGAAACCTCTGAGGTCTCATTTTCCTTCATTCTGGAATGGGGATAAGAATATCTAACAAGAATGGTTGTAAGAATCAAACAATATCAGGTATGTGAAAATGCCTGGCACACTGGAATATCCTTTTGGAACATAGTAGTTGTTTACAAAATATTTTTAAAAGTTTGTTATACCTTTGGTCAGCACTTTCAATATTTGTCCACAGATTTCTGTACAAAAAGATTTCTGGCAATATTTTAAGCTAGCATTCCTTCAGAATGTCCCCAAATCACAAAATATATTTAGGGGAAAAGCTAATGCTTTAAAGAAAAACGAGAGAGGACTAGTGTGTGTTTTTCTTTAGGAATAGTAGTAACTTGACTTTTAGAGAACTTAAATAAGTGTTCGTTTTTTCCTTTGTCCTATTTTATTGTGAAGTTTAGTTATTCAAAATAAAATGGATTTCTCTGGAATTTAGTTTCTGCAAATTTAAAAAGTTTCCAAAGTCAACCTTCAGGTCTGATACTTCTCTAGGACTCCCAAAACTCACTGAAAGCTTATTACCCCTGGTTATGGTTTATTACAGGGAAAAGATATGGATGAAAATCAGTCAAGTAAAGCAGCTCATAGGGTGGAGCTTCTGTTGTCCTCTCCCTGTGAAGTCCCCATGTCTTACTTTCCTGGCACTGTTGTGTGGCACTAGGCACAGAGTGTTGCAGACCAACCAGGGAAGCTCACCTGAGACTTTGGTGCTGAGCGTTCTTAGTGGGGTCCATTTTCATACTGGCCACATGTCTGGCGTTCAGGATTCAACCCCTTCCGTGAGTGCACCTGTGTGTGTGTGTGTGTCTGTGTGTGCGTGTGTGTGTGTGTGTAGAGCGGTAGTCACTCCTTTTATGTTAGCTGAAACAATCAGAGGAATAGCTGATTTATTTGATTATTTTGGGTGTATTAGATTTAATAAATTTTTATCTGTAGGTGGTCATAAGGTACAGTATTTTTAAATGACTACCACATCTGTAGTATAAGTCAAGTATTGTATTGGTACTCACACGATTGGTACATGTTATAATGAATTTATTGCCTAGAGATGCTGCAAAATATGCCAAAGAAGGTGGAATTTTTATTTTGGTTTCAGGCTGTATATATTCCAGTGTTTTTAGCCCTAATATACATAATATCCAAACTATTTCAGACTCATTTACAGTTCATGTCTGTACTATTTCTTCTTAATATGTTACTCCCTCTCCTCAAGAATAGAAACGGTATTACCTGCAGTATACATAATGTAATAATATATTATTACCTGCAGTATACATTTTATTTCTCTTTAATATTTCTGTGAGCTTGTTCATATTTCAAAGGTGTTCCATTGTCTGATATGTATCAGACAATGATACATATCAATGATACAATTTAGTTAATGTCATCTTATGAATGTTGTTCATAATTTAATTTTCTTCTTGTCTTTTCTGATTTCTCACACTGAAGATACCAATTACTCTTAGTTTTAGAGTTGAAACAGACCTCTAAAATCATGGCAATACTCCCTCCCATCATTATATATATATTTTTTCAATCTTTTCTATATTTTAATTTCAAATATACTTGCAGTAACCACACAAAAAGATTGTGTGGTTACTTTAGAAAAAGTGATAATAGTATGCCACCAGTATTTTATATTATTCTGCATTTATTTTTTAGGCTCATGGTTCAAAATCAGACCAAATGAATATATTTGGTGGCTTTTGACAGATGGTAAAAGAAGGAGGTATCTGCGCCCTTTGGAGAGGAAATGGTACAAACGTCATCAAAATAGCTCCTGAGACAGCTGTTAAGTTCTGGGCATATGAACACGTAATTGTTATCACCTATGGAATTTATTAACAAAGAGTAGTTAGTAAATTGATTCAATAAATGTTAATGTATAATACTTTTGGGATTCTTGTTTTAATAGGTGATTATCTCTTATGTATACGCTATAAGGAATATCACTTATAGGAGATTAGACTAAATAAAATCAGAGATTTCTCATGACCAAGTTACGGGATTCTTAATTCATCATATTATTTATACAGAAAGATTTTTTTCCCTCTCTAAGTAGTTCTTGAAGGAAGGGTAACAGTTTATTCATTCTGAATTCTGAGCAGAAGCAGCACACTAACTAAGTTTTATGCAAGTTTCTCAATCTGACCTCTGCAAGGAAAACTTATAAGTTGAAGTCCTTTGTGTAATTTGACATTGCTGGAAATTTGAGTTGAGTTTAGAGTGACAGCTCCATGAAGGCAGGGACATGGCTTCTATCCCATGTACTCCAGCACCTAGACAGAGCTTGGGATGTAGTAAGTGCCAGGTGAGTGCTGAATGAGTGAATGAATGAATAAATGCATTTACTTTTGAATCACTTTGCTGAATTTTGTTAGCTTGGATGATTTGAGCTATTGCTTCAGCCTAACCCAGTGTTAGGCTGAGGAGGAAGTACAGAGGTAAGTTTTAGAAGTTGTGTTCTCTTTATGGTCATTAGCAGAACTGTGTAGTTGAGCAGCCAAAGATTATTTTTTCCATTATTTATTCCATCATTATTTATCAAAGATGGAAGGGCTTTGAAATTCAACACCCCCCTCACACACACAGGTTTTGTATTATTTCCTGTTGATTTTAGATTATTCTGGAGAGTGTTTGTTCTTGAGCAACAGAATACTCTTGCGAAGGTTTCAGAGTATAGTGCTATCCTTTTCTGGGCCTAGGAAATAGAGAAGCAAAGAAAAAATTAAAGAAAACCTAGCCTCCAGGACTTTAATTAGAACCTATCTTTGGGAAGGTTATTTTTCTTATGTGAATATTTGAAGATTCAAATAATGATTATTAAGGGCTAATGTTTGAAATACCCTTAGGTTATTCTGACCACACACTTGGATTTTGTGATACGAAGGCAAGAACCTAAAATAATCAAATACTCAAAAATAATGCAGTTTTTTCAGTATGCAAGAAGTTTGGTATTTTTGAAAGTCCATGGATATTGCAAGCAAATATGCACATTTTATTCTATATAATTTGTCAGATTCTTACCTTGGACATCACAAGCAGGCATCTGTCCACCCAAACTCCTTCCTGAGAACTCATTATAGTATTCTTCTTTCACACACTAGCTTTCTTGGACATCAAGAGAAAGCTGTCTACACAGTCTGGTGTAGTGTTCTTATGGGCTCTGGGCCTGTGATAGTGTTTTCTCCCCTCCTGCTGAAGTTTCATTCATCCCTTGGGACTCTCTAAAAGCCATCTTCCTATGAGAAGCATATCCTAAGCATCTCAACCAAAACCAGTTCCTCCCCTGTCCAGGCTTCCTTGAGTGCTGAATTGCAGAATATCCCGGTTTTCACTGGATAATCCCAGTTTGTTCTAAATTACTTCAAAATATGCAGTATATATTTTCAAATTTCCCAGAGTATGTAGCTAGCTCACTTTTTGGTTAAATTAGGTTTTGTTCATTGAATAGCTAGCACTTTAGGAAACTAAGAAAAGGATCTTTTCAGCCTGGCATGTAGCTCTGTCAAACACATTATCAGTTTGGTAAAGCTGTGTTCTATGTGGGTTGTCATTACCACAGTAGTGTCATGGTATCATTGACAGGGTGGTAGTGTGTGGTAGTGTTCTTGGGGTTTCAGCTGCCGTCTCTGTACTGACTGCCTTCCACTCCAACATCTTTCTCTTTATCGCAGCATCGTAGATCTATCTGTGTAATGCGTGTGTCGGCATCTCTGTTTGCATGTCCCAGGAGTGCCTCCCACTCAACATGCCCACCATGCACAGTCATCTCTCTGCTACTCCCTGTCTCCTGACCCTGCTCCAGCAACACACACACACACACACACACACACACACATACACACACACACACACACCACTTCCTCTTCCTATATGTCATATGGTGGGGAATGTCCTTTAGTACCTTACTCAGGAGTTAGTTCCTCCTGAAAGCCTTCTGTTCTAGTTTCCTTTACTTACAGCACTTTCACAGGGAATTCTGACATTCTGTGTACTTACCTCCTTTGTGGGACTGTGAGCTTCCTTAGGCAGTAGCTACTTGTATTCCTAGCACCTTGCCCGGTGTGAAGAAATCCTTATTTAAGTGAATTTAAAAGACAGAACTGCCAGACTGGAGTTTGAACTCAAGCTTGCCTCAATCCCAAGCCATTAAGATGAAGTGGGAGCCAGGCTTGGTGGCTCACACCTCTAATCCCAGCATTTTGGGAAGTAGATCACTTGAGCCCAGGAGTTCAAGACCAGCCTGAGCAATATGGCAAAACCACATTTCTACAAAATATATAAAAATTAGTTGGACATGGGGGTTTGTGCCTATACTGGTGAGGCTGAGGTGGGAGGGTCACTTGAGCTCGAGAGGCAAAGGTTCCAGTGAGCTGAGATCACACCTTTGCCCTCTAGCCTAGATGACAGAGTGAGACCCTATCTAAAAAAAAAGGAAAAAGAAAGGGGAAGATAAGGATTGGAGATAGAAGGAGCAGCATGTGTACAGAAATGTAGGCACAAGAAGGCATCACTCAATGAAGAGACTGAAAGTGGTTCTCTATGCCTAAAGAGTGGCGGAGTGTGTTTCGGGAAAGATAATGATGAAAGATAAGCAGGAGCCAAATGTAATAGGAGTCTGGATTTATATGGTAGGGGCTATGGTAGCATCTTATATAGAGAAGTGAGATGAGTACATTCACATTTAAGGAGTATCAACCTGAAAAAAGAATGGAGACATTGTTGGGGGAGAGTGAGGCTAGACTAGAGGCAGGGAGAATATTTAAATAATCCAGGTAAGAAATGATGAACATCAGTATAAGTTGATGTCTTTAAGGAGTAGAGAAGGGAATCAACTGAGAAATATTTTGGGAATTGAATCAACAGAATTCACTGACTGAATATGGAGGTGAGAAAGAGGAGTCAAGGATGATACCTAGTTTCTAACTGGAGCGACTGTATACATAGATAATACAATATCAGATGAGTTTGAGATGTATGGGACACGTACAGGGAAATGTCCAGTAAGCAACTGGATATATCAGCTAGCAATTAAGAGAGAGAGAGATCTTTGATAGAGAGGTTGTTCCTGAGTTGAGCCATTGGAATGGGCAGGATCACTTAAGAAGAGCTTATAAATAAGAAGAATTCTAGGAATAAGTCCAAAGGGAGAGGTGAAAAAAGAAACTTGCAAAGGAGACTGAGAAGAAATAGCTTGAGGGATGGGAGGAAATCCAGAGGAGGGATGGCCTAGGAGTCAGTGGAAGAAAATGGTTTCATGGGGGTCAGTGCTACTGGGTAGTGAATATAATAAGAGTATCTTTTCTCCACATCCTCTCCAGCATCTGTTGTTTCCCGATTTTTTAATGATCGCCATTCTAACTGGTGTGAGATGGTATCTCAATGTGGTTTTGATTTGCATTTCTCTGATGACCAGTGATGATGAGCATTTTTTCATATGTTTGTTGGCTTCCTGTATGTCTTCTTTTGTAAAGTATCTGTTCATATCCTTCGCCCATTTTTGAATGGGCTTGTTTGTTTTTTTCTTGTAGATCTGCTTTAGTTCTTTGTAAATTCTGGATATCTGCCCCTTGTCAAATGGGTAGACTGCAAAAGTTTTTCCCATTCTGTTGGTTGCCGATTCACTCTACTGACTGTTTCTTTTGCCGTGCAGAAGCTGTGGAGTTTGATTAGGTCCCATTTGTCTATTTTGGCTTTTGTTGCCATTGCTTTTGGCGTTTTAACCTAAAATGCAATAAAAAAAATGAAAAAAAAAAAAAAAAAGAAAGAAAGTAGTAACCCTTGGGTGGGAGGCAGAGAAGCAACAAGGAGGAAGAAGCCACAGGGTTGATCTGGGGAGGCTGAAATGCTGTGATTCTTGGTCTGGTCCTGCCTAAAGAGATTCCCTTTGAGAAATTTCATCCAGCTGTACCCTTATTATTTGTATGATTTTCTCTCTTGATGCTATGCTTTAGTAAAGTATGAAACATGTCAAAAAAAAAAGAGTATCTTTTAAGATTTCTCAAAACGGAGATAGATAAGCTTAGCATAAATGCTTCTGTGAAGTAATGAAATGAGAAGCCATACTGAAATGAGCTTAAAGTGAATGGGAGGTGATGAAACTTGGACAGTGGAGACGCATTTTTAGCGAGTTTGACTGTGAAGGGACAGAAACTAGAAGAGGGAGAGGGTGATAGATAAAAAGGATGTTGGGTGGAGGGAGGATTTGTTTTTTGGGTTTTGTTTGTTTGTTTGTTTTTGAGACGGAGTCTCACTCTGTCACCCAGGTTGGAGTGCAGTGGTGCAGTCTGGGCTCACTGCAACCTCTACCTCCCAGGTTTGTCAAGTGATTCTTCTGCGTCAACCTCCTGAGTAGTTGGGATTACAGGTGCACACCATCACGCCCAGTGAATTTTTGTAGTTTTAGTAGAGACGGGGTTTCGCCATATTGCTCGGGCCGGTCTCAAACTCCTGACCTCAAGTGGTCCACCTGCTTCACCCTCTCAAAGTGCTGGGATTACAGGAGTGAGCCACTGTGCCCAGCCTGAAGGGAGGATTTTGATTTGACTTTAATGTATCTATTGCTGAAGGAAGCATGTCAATCCGAATAAAGAAGTTGAAAACTTAGGTAAGAGTGGTTGATTAACCCAGCAGGTGTTCTGAGGGAGTTTGTGTGTAGGGAAAGGGAGTGGGAGTTGTAAAGAGGCTGGGAGAGGTAGGTTCTATCCAGGGACTGTTAAAAGGACTAGCAGGGGTTCTCTTCCCAGCTTGTAGATAGCCAGTGTGTGCTCACATGGCCTTTTCTTGGTGCACGTGAGTCGGGGGAGAGAGAGGAAGCTCTCTGGTGTCTGCTCTTATAAGAACACTGATCCTGTCATGAGGGCTCCATCCTGATGACCTCATAACCCCAATTACCTTCAAAAGCCTCATTCCCTAATACGGTCACATGGGAGGTTGGGGCTTCAACATAGGAATTTGGTGGGGATGCAGCTCAGTCCATGGTAGGTAGTGATGTGAATTTTAAAACTTATTTATACAGTACAAGAAGTTACTTACTGAAGAAGGACAAGAAGGTGGAACATTTGAGAGATTTATTTCTGGTTCCATGGCCGGAGCAACTGCACAGACTTTTATATATCCAATGGATGTGAGTACCGTTTTGAAGTCTGACTGTGTGATGTTGTTTGTGTTGGTTGTCTATTGCTGTGTAACAAGTTATCCTGAAATTCACAGTTTAAGACAAGCATTTATCATTGGGAAGTTTCTATGGGTCAGGAATCTGGGAGAATCTTAGCTGGATGTCTCTGGTTCAGGGTTTTTCACAGCCCACAGTTAAGATGGCAGTCAGTGCTGCAGTCACTCTGAGGCTTGGGTGGGGATGGATTCCAAGCTCACTCATGTGGTTACTGCCAGGTCTCACTGGGTGTTGGCTGGAAATCTCACTTCCTTATCAGATGCGCCTTTCTGTAGGCTGCTTGAGCATCCTCAAAACACAGTAGCTGGCTTCCCTATAGTCACTAATCCAACCGAAAGAGAGAGAGAGAGAGAGAGAGAGAGAGAGAGAGAGAGAGAGAACCCAAGACGAAAGCCAATATATTTTGCCTTTTCTGCTGTATTCCACTGGTCACATAGACCAACCTTGAAAGAGGGTGGGAAGGGACTGCATAATGGTGTGAATACCAGAAGACAAGTATCACTGGGGAGGCTGGCTGCCACTGTGTTTGTGAGAATTATAATTTTCATTCCTTTCCAAAGAGTTTACGTACCATAAATTTCATAATGCAATCTCAGTATTTGATTATATGGTGGTTATCCTGACTAGACATCCTTTCATTAGTACATAAGTTGGCAAACTGGCAAACTAGAGACCTATAGACTGTTTTGTACAGCCCTTGAGTTAAGAATAGTTTTTACATTTTTAAAAAGTGGGCAACACAGGAAAAAGTGGAAAAAGTTCTAAAATCGACACCCTAACATCACAATTAAAAAAACTAGAGAAGCAACAGCAAACAAATTCCAAACCTAGCAGAATACAAGAAATAACTAAGATCAGAGAAGAACTGAAGGAGATAGAGACACGAAAAAGCCATCAAAAAATCAATGAACCCAGGAGCTGGTTTTTTGAAAAGATTAACAAAATGGATAGACTGCTAGCCAGATTAATAAAAAAGAAAAGAGGGAATAATAAAATAGACACAATAATGAATGATAAAGGAAATATCACCATTGATCCCACAGAAATACGAACTACCATCAGATAGTACTGTGAATACCTCTACACAAACTGGAAAATCTAGAGGAGGCAGAGTCAAGATGGCTGAATAGACACAACTCCGGTGCACAACACCCAGCGAGAGACAGAAATCGAGAGATCTCCCAGCTCCAACTGAGGTACCAGGTGCATTTCAATGGGTCTGGTCAGATGGTGAGCAAGGGCAGACTGAGGCAGGGAGGGGTACCCCTTCATCCAGAAAGTGCATCTGACCAGTGAGTCAGAGGTTCTCTCTCTGGCACTGTGGTCCAGATACAGCACTTACCCCAAAGCCTCAGCAATACATGGAACAGGGGATCTTTGCCAGTCAAGCGCTGGGAATTAAAAGCGCAGAGTTGAATAATAATCCAGGACGGTGTCCCTGATTGGTGCACAGATCTAAGCAAATGCATAAGCCCATAAGCCAGCCGGGAAAGTCTGCCGACCGAGCTATCACCCCCTCCTCCTGCCTGGAGAGAGAGGGAGCTGAAACCCAGAAGACAGACAGTGGGACTGGGTGGGTCCCTACCCACCCTGACAAACCCCAGAGGGCTGAAGCACTAACTTTAGCAGGTTACACAGCCAGTGCCGCAGTTTGAGCAGAACCCTGAATGATCCAGCCCTGTGGAGGAAAGACACAACGCATCATTGGCCATACTGTCCAAAGTAACTTACAGATTCAGTGCTATCCTTATCAAGCTACCATTGACTTTCTTCACAGAATTAGAAAAAACTACTTTAAATTTCATATGGAACCAAAAAAGAACCCACATAGCCAAGACAATCTTAAGCAAAAAGATCAAAGCTGGAGGCATCATGCTACCTGACTGCAAACTATACTACAAGGCTACAGTAACCAAAACAGCATGGTACTGGTACCAAAACAGAGATATAGACCAGTGGAACAGAACAGAGGCCTCAGAATTAATGCCACACATCCACAATCCTCTGATCTTTGACAAACCTGACAAAAACAAGCAATGGGGAAAGGATTCCCTATTTAATAATTTGTGTTGGAAAACTGAATAGCCATATGCAGAAGACTGAAACTGGACCCCTTCCTTACACCTTATACAAAAATTAACTCAAGATGGATTAAAGACTTATATATAAGACCTAAAACCATAAAAACCCTAGAAGAAAGCCTATGGCAATACCATTTAGGACATGGGTATGGCCAAAAACTTCATGACTAAAACACCAAAAACAATGTCAACAAAAGCCAAAATTGACAAATGAGTTCTATTTGAACTAAAGAGCTTCTGCACAGCAAAAGAAACTACCTTCAGAGTGAACAAGCAAGCTACAGAATGGGAGAAAAATTTTGCAATCTATTCATCTGACAAAGAGCTAATATCCAGATTATACAAGAAACTTGCACAAATTTTTAAGAATAAAACAACCCCTCAAAGAACAGACACTCCTCAAAAGAAGACATTTATGCAGCCAACAAACATGAAAAAAAGCTCATCGTGACTGGTCATTAGAGAAATGCAAATCACAAACATGATGAGATACCATCTCATGCCAGTTAGAATGGTGACCATTAAAAAGAAAACAACAGATGCTGGAGAGAATGTGAAGAAATAGGAATGCTTTTACACTGTTGGTGGGAGTGTAAATTAGTTTAACCATTGTGGAAGACAGTGTGGCGATTCCTATTTGACACATTACAGGGCATATACCTAAAGGATTATAAATCATTCTGCTATAAAGACATATGTACGTGTGTGTTTATTGCAGTACTATTTACAATAGCAAAGACTTGGAACCAATGCAAATGTCCATTAGTGACAGACTAGATAAGGAAACTGTGGCACATATACACCACAGAATACTATGCAGCCATAAAAAAGGATGAGTTCATGTCCTTTTTGGGGCATGGATGAAGCCGGAAGCCATCATTCTCGACAAATGAACACAGGAACAGAAAACCAAACACCACATGTTCTCACTCATAAGTGGGGGTTGAACAACAAGAACACGTGGTCAAGGGGAGGGGAACGTCACACACTGGGGCCTGTCAGGTGGTGGGGGTCAAGGAGAGGGATAGCATTAGGAGAAATAATGTAGATGACAGGTTGATTTGTGCAGCAAACCACCATGGCACGTGTATACCTAAGCAACAAACCTCCACATTCTGCACATGTATCCCAGAACTTGAAGTATAATAATAAAAAAAGTGGGCAAAAAGGAAAGAAAAAGAATATACAACAAAGACCTAATATTTTAGGCTTGCAAAGACAAATATTTTATTATTTAGTCTTTACAGAAAAAGTTTTCTTACGACTGCTTTACAGCAAAAATAGTATTGTAGATGTGGAATTTATTGATATAGCCGAGGGGTTTTTAGTAACTGATAAGACTTAAGCAAGATAAATACAACTTTCACCAACGTGTGGTATGCATGCTAATACAGCTTTCTTTGCAAGCATCTTAATATGATTGCTTATAGTAGTCCACACACCTCTAAAAAAAAAAAACTCTTAATACCTATTCTTCCTTTTATATCCTCCATATCAGTTAATAGTATCACCTTCCCAACTCTCCACTGCCCCATAGTGTGTTTGTACTACCATTTCCCTCACCTTCCAGACCCAAGTGGTCACCAGTCATTTTTGTTAAGACATCAGCAGATTATCTTGCCTCCATTTCCTTGGTCGCTTTTTTCGTCAGATACTCCTTGCAGTAAACGGGTGTCTCTGGCTGTAGTCCGAGCCCCTCAATAGAGGTAATGTGTGAGGGAGAATGTATCAACAAATCGTACAGTCAATTGAGTGATGATACGTGCTAGGTATACGTTCTGTGTAAAATTACTTCATTTGAATTCCGTGGTGATAGAGTTAATCTGAATAATAATATTTTGTTATTTTATATCCAGGTTATGAAAACCAGGCTAGCTGTAGGCAAAACTTAGCAATACTCTGGAATATATGATTGTGGAAGAAGATTTTGAAACACGAAGGCTTGGGAGCTTTTTACAAAGGTTATGTTCCCAATTTATTAGGTATCATACCTTATGCAGGCGTAGATCTTGTTGTGTATGAGGTGAGTTTATAGCAATCTTCTGAATCTGAAAATGCAGTAAAATAGTTCCTGTTAGAATCTGACTTTATACGATGAAGTAGATATAAACCAGAAAAGAGTTTGTGACCAGAAGTAAATTCAACACGTGTTATTTGAACCTTCAAGTAACTTAAGTGTGAATATGCATCGGGTGACTTTTGTATTAGATTTCCTTGGGAATTGCTTTTGTTAATGAAGAGTAAACTCAAGGTTAGGTATAATTGTTCACCTTAAAAGGTGATTCTAGTGACTGTTTTCAGGGAAGACACAATAAGCAAATAAGTTCCTTTGTTTTGGATTTGCAAAAATCTGACATTAAGCCAAGTGACTAATGTGACTACTGTGAGTAATACAGTTAGTTACTCATGTGAGTCATACAAGGAATAAAAGAATACAAATCTTGGATCAACCCTGCCATCTAAATCATTTAATAATTTATGAATCTTACAAACATGTGTTGAGCACACACTATGCAAACCACTGGGTTAGACACTAGATCTAGGGATTCAAAGGACTCAATGTGTGCCTTGAAGAAACTGAAGGTCTGGTGGCGGAGGCAGACAAACAACCAAAAGCCAGTGTGGTTAGCTAGGCTGCCATGGACATGAGCCAGGGCACATGCTAGGATGGGACCCAAGCTGTGGCATTCAGGAAGGGGGAAATGTGTAATGAAAAGAAGACTTGACTTTTTGTTAAGGAGCTTTATTGAGATTTAGTTCATATTCCCTACATTTCACTCATTTGAAATGTGTAAGCAAATGGTTCTTGGCTTCTTACATAATTTTTTAAATTATGATAAAGTATAAAATTTGCCATTTTACTCACTTTTAAGTGTACAGTTCAGTGGCATTGATTACATTCACAATATTGTGCAGCCTGCAACCCTATTTCCAAATCATTTTCCTCACTCCAAACAGAAACACCTTAACACTTAAGCAACAATTTCCCATCCTCCCTAACTCAAACCCTTGGTGACCTCTAATCTGCTATGTGTCTCTAGGAATTTATCCATTCGAGGTATCTTATAAGTAGAAACATACAGTATTTTTCCTTTTGTGTCTGATTTGTTTCTCTTAGCACAATGTCTTTAAGTCTTGTTCATGTTGTAGCATGTATCAGAACTTCATTTCTTTTAATGGCTGACTCATATTCCATTGTGTGTATACACCGTATTTTGTTTAGTCCTTCATTTATTGAAGAACATTTGGATTGTTTCTACTTTTTGAATGCTGTGAATAATGCTACGGTGAACATTGGCATCTACGTATCTGTTCAAGTCTATGCCTTCAATTCCTTTGGGTATTTACCTCGGAATGGAATTGCTGAGCCCTGTGGTCATTCTGCGCTTAGCTTTTAGGAACTATCAGACTGTTTTCCTTAGTGGCTGCACCATTTTACATTCTCATCAGCAACATACAAAGGTTCCAGTTTTTCCCTGACCTTACTAACACTTAATTTCCTTTTTTATTATAGCTATCCTCTTAAATGTGAAGTGGTATCATGGTTTAGGACTTTACTTGTGCTGAATTTTTTTAAAATTATGATTAAAAACACATAACAAAGTTTATGATTTTAACCATTTTAAAATATATAGTACAGTATTGTTAACTGTTTGTGGTTTGTTGTGCAACACATCTCTAGAACTTTTTTACCTTGCAAAACTTAAACTCATTAAACAACAGCTCCCAATTTCCCCTTCAACCCAGCACTGTGTAACCTACTTTCTCTATTATAAGTTTGACTACATTAAATACCCCATGTAAGTGAAATCATGTGGTATTTCTGTTTCTGCGACTGGTATTTCTATTTCACGTAACATAATTTCCTCAAGATTCATCCATGTGATAGCACGTGATAGGATTTTTGTTTTGTTTCGTTTGTAAGGCTGAATAATATTTCATTGGGTATATATATGTCACATTTTCTTTATTCATCTATTGATGGACATTTAGTTGTTTTGATATCATGGCTATTGTGAATAGTGCTGCAGTGAACACGGTTATGCAAATATCTCTTCAAGATACTGTTTTCAGTTCTCTTTGACATATACTCAGAAGCAGAATTTCTAGGTCAGATGGCAATTCTATTAAGTTTTTGAGGAACCTCCTTGTCATTTTTTGTGGTGAATATACTTTTTTTTTTTTTTAACATTCCTATCAACGTACACCAAGATTCCAATTTTTCCACGTCCTCCCCAACACTGTTGAATGGGGTAGTGAAGTCTCCTACTAGTACTGTGTTGCTGTTTTTTCTCCCTTCAATTCTATTAATGTTTGCTTCATATACTTAGGAGCTTAATTTTAGGGCCACATATAGTTATAATTATTATGTCTTACTGGTAAAGTGACCTTTTTATCATTGTATAATATCTGTCTTTGTCTCTTGTGACAGTGTATGTCTTAAAATCTATTTTTTCTGATATAAGTGTGGCCACCCCTGTTCTCTTTGAGTTCCTGTTTTTATGGAATATCTTTTTCCATCCTTTCACTTTCAGCTTGTGTGTGTCCTTAGATCCAAAGTGAGTCTCGTAGACAAGGTATAATGGATTCTGTGTGTGTTATTCACTCAGCAATTTAATTGGAGGATTTAATCCATTTACACTTAAAGCAATTACTGACAAGGAAGGGGTTACTCTTGTCGTTTGGCTAGCTGCCTTTTAGTTTTGTCTTGTGGCTTTTTTGTCTTTCCTTCTCTTCCTGGATTCTTTTTTTTTGTAGTGGCATGTTTTGATTCCGTTTTCATTTCCATTTGTGTGCATTCTATAGATACTATATTTGTGGTTACCATTGTAACTACATAAAACATACCAAAGTTAGAGCAAACTATTTTAAACTGTTTACAACTTAACTTCAGTGGCATATACAATTCTGTTCCTTTACATCTTTCATCTCCTCCCTACCGACTTTATGTCTTTTGATATTGCATATCCTTAACAGAGATTTATAAGTTACTTTTTATGCTTCTGTTCTTTAAATTCTGTTTAAATATTGTTTCTGGAATTTAGATTTTGAAGTTATTTATATACTTTCATTACAATACTATAGAATTTTGTAATATTCTAAATATTGACCTTTACCATGGAGCTTCCTGTTTTCATATGGTTTTGTGTCGCTATTTATCAACCTTTTGTTTCTCCATTTAACCTTTCTTGTAGGGCTGGTCTAGTGGTGCCAAACCACATCAGCTTTTGTGTGTCAGGGACAGTGTTTTTTTTTTTTAATTTTTAAATTTTTTTAGTTTTTTTATTGCATTTTAGGTTTTGGGGTACATGTGAAGAACATGCAAGATTGTTGCATAGGTACACACATGGCAGTGTGGTTTCTGCCTTCCGTCCCCTCTCCTGTATCTGTCATTTCTCCCCATGCTATCTCTTCCCACCTCCCCACCCCCCAATCCTTCCCCCATTTCCCCTCAATGGACCCCAGTGTGTAGTGCTCCCCTCCCTGTGTCCATGTGTTCTCATTGTTCAACACCTGCCTGTGAGTGAGAACATGCGGTGTTTGATTTTCTGCTCTTGTGTCAGTTTGCTGAGAATGATGGTTTCCAGGTTCATCCATGTCCCCACAAAGGACACGAACTCATCGTTTTTGATGGCTGCATAATATTTCATGGTGTATATGTACCACATTTTCCCTATCCAGTCTATCATCGTTGGGCATTTCAGAAAACTCCACAGCTTCTGCACGGCAAAAGAAACAGTCAGTAGAGTGAATCGGAAATCAACAGAATGGGAAAAAATTTTTGCAGTCTACCCATCTGACAAGGCACTGATATCCAGAATTTACAAAGAACTAAAACAGATCTACAAGAAAAAAACAAGCCCATTCAAAAATGGGCGAAGGATATGAACAGATACTTTACAAAAGGAGACATAAAGGAGGGACAGTCTTAATTTCTCCTTTGTTTCTGAAGGACACTTTAGCCCATACGGTATTTTTGTTTGGTGGTTTTTTGAATTTCAAAACTTAGAATATAATATTCTACTTCCTTCTAACCTGCAAGATTTCCACTGAGAAATGCACTTAATGGATTTTTTAATACATTGGGATAGTTTCTTAATTCTGTCCTGTAGGATTGAAAATTTTGAGTCTTTTTTTTTTTTTTTTTTCCCGAGATGGAATCTTTATTCATCAGGCTGGAGTGCAGTGGCGCAATCTTGGCTCACTGCAATCTTTGCCTCCTGGATTCAAGCAATTCTGCCTCAGTTTCCCAAGTAGCTGGGATTACAGGTGCATACCAACATGCCTGGGTAAATTTTTGTGTTTTAGTAGAGACAGTGTTTCACCATGTTGCCCAGGCTGGTCATGAACTCCTGAGCTCAGGCAGTCTGCCTGCCTTTGCCTCCCAGAGTACTGGGATTATAACATATTAACATGTATTTTATACGTAAAATATATAACATATTAACGTGTATTTTATCCTTAAAATATCTTATGTTTAAAAGTTGATTATCATATATATTTTATACAGGTACCTAGAGTAACAGGGAATAAAGCATGTCCTTTTGATCAGCATGCCTGATTCTGAGTCCTGCTTTTTTTTTTTTTTTTTTTTTTTTTTTTAAAGACGGAGTTTCGCTCTTGCTACCCAGGCTGGAGTGCAATGGCGCGATCTCGGCTCACTGCAACCTCTGCCTCCTGGGTTCAGGCAATTCTCCTGCCTCAGCCTCCTGAGTAGCTGGGATTACAGGCACATGCCACCATGCCCAGCTAACTTTTTGTATTTTTAGTAGAGACAGGGTTTCACCATGTTGACCAGGATCTCTTGACTTCGTGATCCACCTGCCTCGGCCTCCCAAAGTGCTGGGATTACAGGCTTGAGCCACCGTGCCCGGCTCTGAGTCCTTCTTAAAAAAACTCTGCTGAGACGAATTTTCCTCATTTCTAAAACCAGAATAATAGATTTATGTCAGCGTTTTTGTAAGACCCAAATGAAATGTATGTAAAGTCTAAAATGAGATACAGTTAGTAGAATTATTTCATTAATGCTCACCATAAGAGGTGTTCTTTAGATCCTGTGGCATTTGATAAGCAGTTCATGTTTGTTTAGAAGAACGTGAGTAACTGGTGCAAACCTCATGTGTTCTGCATCCTCAGTGGCCTCCTATGTCTCAACAGAGCCACTGCTTCTTACAGTGCCTGTTGCTTCTGTGAACCTGCAGCAATGGGGCTTCTCATGAGGTTGAGAATAGCTGTGAAAGTGTTTACATGGAGTGAAGTTGTAGAGTTCATTGTGTGTTATTTTTCTTCTTTATTTATCTGGCAGCTCTTGAAGTCCTATTGGCTGGATAATTTTGCAAAAGACTCTGTAAACCCTGGAGTCATGGTGTTGCTGGGATGTGATGCCTCATCCAGCACCTGTGGTCAGCTGGTCAGCTACCCATTGGCTTTGGTGAGAACTCACATGCAGGGTTAGGTGAGTTTTTGATGACAGAACCACACCAGTAAAAGTGCTGCACCAGTAACATACTTTCAGAACTCCAAGTTCTACTAAGATAGTATCGCTCAAACTTTTTGATTATTGTCTTCTTAAGGAATCTTTTCAGAAATTCTTTTTCTAAATGCTCCCTCATCATGAAATTTCAGTGTGACAAAAGCATTGCATATATACTGTATGCATACAAATGCCTTATACATAAACAGAGTAAGAATTTTTTTGACTGTGTTACATGCACGTTTTAAGAGTATAAGCTTTGGTATTTGATGGATTTGGGTTCAGATCCTTGACTCAGACTTCTTCGAGTTTTGAATGGGAATGAAAATTGTACAGCATTGTAAGAATTACCAACCATATAAGCGTTTGTTAAATTCTTGGTAAATAGTGGATTGGTAAATGTAACTTCTTGGGAAACTGTCTCTACCTTGATGATTTTATCCACACACAATATGAACAACAAGGAATATGCTTAGATATATTGAGAAAGAGGTGAGTCTGCAGCACTGTCACAAAGATGCACAAATACTGAGAGACTGCCGAGGAAATGGTCCTCATCAGTGACTCTCAGGTGAGACCAGTGGGCCTTGGGTTTAAGCACAAACTGGGCAATAGGACTGCAGGGCTCCTAAGATTCCATGACACCCTCATCTTCTAATTCTGTTATGGCAACTGCAGACGGTTACCTGGCACTCTGGCTCTGACCTCCCTCACTCTTGACAGAGGCAGAGCTACGGGCAGTGCCTTCGATTCAGAGCTCAGGCATACAAAACGCTGTTTTTGCTGTTAAGAATTCTAAAGTGGTGTGGGGTGTTGATTAAGTTCTTCACAACAGTAAGTCAACAATTCCAGCTGTTGTCACCCCTCAGTCCTGACTAAACCTTGTTGATTTCACTAGTTTTTGATCCATCATGTGCTTGGGTTTCTTCTCCCAGTCCCTGTTTGAATTCTCCTGCCACAAACATCAGCATGGTGGTAACTGCCGCACATTTGTCCCATGACAGGGCAGAGATGGAAATCCAAGAAACCAACGAGGATTTGCACTTCCAGCTGGCGGAGAGCCAACTGCAGTTTGAAGAGCTCAAGGAGAAATTTTTTATAAGTCAAGCTACTGCCTACGCTCTGGCCAAGCAACTCAACAAATACAGTAAGTTCTATAGATTCACCATCACGAAAGTGATGAATCAGCACCTCTCTTCTCCCTGAGATACTAAACAGTCTCTTCATCAAAATTAATTTTATCTTTTCCATAGTTCTGGGAAAACAGAAATGGGTATTTGCACTTCATTGTGTTAAGGATGGAAAACAGAGGCACAACATATTTAGCAACTTTTCCACGAGGGAATCCAGAAGTCCCATAGTCTGAAGGGCCTTTCCTACTATACAAGATATCACGATTTCATGCCCTAGTAGGGTGTCTGACAGGAGAGGCTGCACAGCTTGGGAAAGTGTCCCAGGATTCAGAGCCAGACCATGGGGGTATGAATTCTGACTCTGCCTCATCCCAGGTGAATCAACCTGTCAAATTGCTTGATGTGTCAATGAGTTTCTTTTAACCCATCTCTAAGTTGGAGAGTATCAGATGCCAGCAAGTTTGAAGGTTGATAAGAAAAAAATGAAAAAAATCCCTCATTACAATCTGGTACTGGGGATGCTTTTGTCCTTGGGATAGACAATGTCGCCTGCCCTGCAGGCAGTGACCACACAAGCATGTCCAGCTTTCCACTGAGGCAGGCATGACTGTCTCTTCTCAGAGTGTGAAGAGGACAAAGACATCATAGACTCTGTGCTGAGGGATGAAGCGCAGTTCATAGAGGAGAAGCTGGCAGAGAAGCTCAGGTAAGCTGAGGAGCTCAGGTGAGCAGACACTATGGGGACAGGCATGTGGGCAGCGGTGTGATCTCTGAAGTGCAGCAGTTCAGCTGGAAGAAGCAGGAGCTAAGCTGGGCCAGGACAAGGGCAGGCGTTTCCATGGCAGGCACATTTCACACACTCATAAAACAGAAGAGTAATCTTAGCAAGGTATGGGTTGCAGTTGTTTCTTGAGCTTTGTTTTCTCTTCTTAAAACAACTAATTGACGAGTAGAAATCTGCATATCCAAAATTCATTAAAAGAAAATGAACCACCCAGCAGCATTTAATACACTCAAAATGGTGTGTGTTCACCGCCCATTTACTCCTAGTCAGAGTCACCTCCGAACTGAGTGTTTTGGATGCTCAGGCATCCTAAACACTGTTTTTGCTGTTAAGGATTCTGAAGTGCTGTGGGGTGTTGATTAAGTTCTTTGCAACCCTAAGTGGGCCATTCCAGCTGTTGTCATCCCTCAGTCCTGACTAAACCTTGTTGATTTCACTAGTTTTTGATCCATCATGTGCTTGGGTTTCTTCTCCCCAGTCCCTGTTTGAATTCTCCCGCCACAAACATCAGCATGGTGGTAACTGCCACACATTTGTC
The DNA here is from genome assembly GCF_048565385.1 of Saimiri boliviensis. Lineage (NCBI taxonomy): Eukaryota > Metazoa > Chordata > Mammalia > Primates > Cebidae > Saimiri > Saimiri boliviensis. Next base: position 62,987,646 of record NC_133460.1, read on the forward strand.
CCATGACAGGGCAGAGATGGAAATCCAAGAAACCAACGAGGATTTGCACTTCCAGCTGGCAGAGAGCCAACTTCAGTTTGAAGAGCTCAAGGAGAAATTTTTTATAAGTCAAGCTACTGCCTACGCTCTGGCCCAGCAACTCAACAAATACAGTAACTTCTATAGATTCACCATCACGAAAGTGATCAATCAGCACCCGTCTTCTCCCTGGGATACTAAACAGTTTCTTCATCAAAATTAATTTCATCCTTTTATTAGTTCTGGGAAAGCAGAAATGGGTATTTTCACTTCATTGTGTTAAGTATGGAAAACAGAGGCACAACGTATTTAGCCACTTTTCCACCTTAGCATTCCGAAATGAGGTGGGACTAGAGTTAAAATCCTGCTTGCTAACCTCTGACACAGGCACAGAACCACTTGCTTTTCTCATCAAGATGCTCCGTCATGTTTATGAGAACGCTCTCTGTACCCTAGACGATCCTGCAGGTGAATAACATCTAGTCTGTTGGTCTAAATGCCTGGAACTAACGAACTGCAATTCCATTTAAGCTTCTTTGAGGCCGATAGGCAAATCTCTCTTAAGGAAAACCCGGAGAAAATGTGGCAAGAGTACAGAGTACCTGCTCTAAAGAACTTAAAGTAAGAGACTGCTCTCAATAGTAACAGTGGCATCCATAAGTAACAGCATGAATAGCAGGTAGCAACTGGGAATAGGGAAGTCCTGCTTCCTGGGGCACCGGCTCTTTCTCTAAAGAGGAATAAAGACAGCATGTAAGACACTGGGGAGGTAGCAGTGTCGTGTGCAGAGCAGGGAGCCTGGGCCAGTCTCCTAGGCTCCATCCAAGTAGCCTATCTTCTCTGCAACTCAGTTTCCTCATCTGTTCATTGGCTATTGTAATAATATCTACCTCTGTAAGTTGCTACAATGAATTACAGGACAAGTTTCTTCCAAATCTCCTAGAGCAATTCTTGGCACAGAGTGAACACTATCTATTAGTTCTTCATCCTGCTGTTTCGAACTTAATTCAAACTTTATTAGTATTTGGTCATATTTCTATGATGACTTCAGGGTCTTATGCCTCATATTTTATGCAATTATATTCAGATATGGTATTTTAAATCTTTGACATATATGTGCTTGAAATTCCTAGTAGAGGGAATCCATGAGTCCCACAGTCCTAAGGCTTTTCCTACTATACAGGATATCACTACTTCATGCCTCAGTAGAGTGTTTGACAGGAGAGGCTGCACGGCTTGGGAAAGTGTCCCAGGATTCAGAGCCAGACCTTCCGGGCTATGAATTCTGACTCTGCCTCATCCCAGGTGAATCATCCTATCAAGTTACTTGCTGTGTCAATGAGTTTCTTTTTTCCCATCTGTAAGATGGAGAGTGTCAGATGCCAGAAAGTTGGGAGGTTGATAAGAAAAAATGAAAAAATCTCTCACTACTCTCTGGTACTGGGGATGCTTTTGTCCTTGGGATAGACACTGCCACCTGCCTTACAGGCAGTGACCACACAAGCATGTCCAGCCTTCCACTGAGGCAGGCATGACTGTCTCTTCTCAGAGTGTGAAGAGGACAAAGACATCATAGACTCTGTGCTGAGGGATGAAGTGCAGTTCATAGAGGAGAAGCTGGCAGAGAAGCTCAGGCAAGCTGTGGAGCTCAGGTGAGCAGATGCTGTGGGGACAGGCAGGTGGGCAGCAGTGTGATCTCTGAAGTGCAGCAGTTCAGCTGGGAGAAGTAGAGCTAAGCTGGGCCAGGACAAGGGCATTCATTTCCATGGCAGACACATTTCACGCAAACACTCGTAAAACAGAACAGTAATCTTAGCAAGTTATGGGTTGCAGTTTTTTCTTGAGCTTTGTTTCCTCTTCTTAAAACAGCTAACTGTTGAGTTGAAATATGCATATCCAAAATTCATTAAAAGAAAATGAACAACCCAGCAGCATTTAATATACTCAAAATAGTGTGTGATCACCGCCCATTTACTCTTAGTCAGAGTCACCTCCTGACTGCAGCAAATCATTCGTTCAATCAGTATTGCCTTCTTGACCTGCCATTCCTTTCTTCTTTCATCTTTCCAAATCACCCCATCTGCACCTGACCACATTTCTGTGCACAGTTCTGTTTCCAGTCACTGCAAGATGCACTATGTGAATTTTCACATAGAAATGTACATAGCCAAAGTGGGGAGCTAAAAGAACACCCCCTTGAAACTGACTTAAGAAGACAATGACTTTTGTTTACAGAAGAAATAAATGAAAATCACAGAGGATCTTACAGGAGCCCTCTCCGATACAAAGGAAGTCTTTGTATATAGAAATACAACATGTATCTATACTATATATATATATATATATATATATATATATATATATATATATTATATATATGAATATTTTAATGGAGTCATTTCTGTCACTCAGGCGGTAGTGTAGTCACACAATCTCAGCTAACTGCAACCTCTGCTTCCAGGGTTCAAGCAATTCTCCTGTCTCAGCCTCCTGAGTAGCTGGGACTGCAGGCATGCACCATCATGCCTGGCTAATTTTTGTATTTTTAGTAGAAACAGGGTTTCACCATATTGGTAAGGCTGGGTTTGAACTCCTGACCTCAGGTAATGTGCTCACCTCAGCCTCCCAAAGTGCTAGGATTACAGGCATGAGCCACCATGCCCTGTCAAATATAAATATATATGTACATATATATTGGACACTGGCATTTCCCCAAATGTGTTTTGACCTTCTGCTTGGAGGGCTCCTTGAGGACATTCTCACATAAACCTCCGTTGCAGTATTAGAACTGATCAGTCATCACTTTCCGTTATTAAACATTCTCTGCTATCTCACCATAGGCAATATAAAGCCCTGGTTCACTCTCAGGCCAGAGAGCTGACCCAGTTACAGGAGAAGTTACAGGAAGGGAGAGATGCCTCCCCTTCACTGTATCAGTATTTGAAGGCCCTCCTCACTCCTGGTGGCCCTGAAAAGTCCCAGGGTCAGGACCTCCAGGTGCAGCTGGCTGAGGGGCACAGGCTGGCAGAGCATCTTGTCAACAAGCTCAGCCTAGGTAAGTTTGACACAGGCCCTGATGACCCACAGCCCCAGGCTTATAAAAGTCTCCAGACCTCCACACCTCCACAATGACACTTTTTATGGGTAGGGTTTCTTTCTACTAAAAATTTGTAGCCATGACATCACCAGGACTTCCTGGGCAAAAACAGAAATGGGTAATCCATGGGGTTGCAGGTCACAGGATTGCAAATGTCCCCTCGTGTCTTGCTGGAACGTGGTCTTTGGGGCAAGAGGCAGCATCTGTCCAGTTTTAAAGGACAGGAAGGAGGCTGTGACAGGATGCAGCTTGTTAAAGTAAAAAGAGCCCTGGACTAAGAATGAAGGTTCCCAGGCTCTATCTTCAGCAATGCCTTTAGCAACTGTGAGGAACTGATTAATTTATCCTTCGTGAGTTCCTGTCTCTAAATCTGTAAAGGCAGACAAATTGTCTCTTGCATTCAAATGTGGGAACACTTATGACTATATTTCACAATGAGATAAAGCCCCTTGCTGTGTGGTATTGGAGAAGGCACCTGATGTGGGGGCATTTGGTGGTAGGAAGTGGTCTAGACTGGAGCACTCCCCATGGAGAGAGTGTTCCTGGGTAGCACAGTGGAAGTCTCTTGGAGAGCCCATGAAGTCCCCGATGTAAGTGGGACATGAAGTCCCCGGAGTACTGTGGGACAAGTTTGTTTGTACTGTCTTAAGAGAAAGATACAGGTTGTAATGCAAGCTGTGACAGGACACAGAACCTGTGCCTGGGTATCAGAACAGTGGCAGGATTGGGGAGACAGCTGCTGAAGCTTAGAGAGAGGCTGGACAAGCCTCCAGTAATATGGGGAGCAAGAAGTCTTTTCAATATTTGGCCACATCTTGATGGTGACCCTCCAGGTCAGCAACACATTCCCTCATAAATCAGGAGAACATGCCAGGGCATTTTGTAGAGATAAACAGGAGAGTTTTCAGTACAATGCAGACCCATACATGGATGTTCATGTCTCAGTGCACATATGACTGACCGTGCTTCCAGTGGGTAAAGTGGGAAATATCTGAATAGATGGCTTCTGTATTTGTAGAAAGTGATGAAGATGAAGGTGAAGGTGTTACAGATGAGGAGGTCGAGAAAGTACAGGAATCACCTGCCCCCAGGTAACACTGAATAATCAGGAGCAGGTAATGGGTGGTAAAATACGGAAAAAAAATCTCAGAAAGAACACAGGTGGGTGAAGGTAGTCATAGATCGTAGATGCAGGATACAGACAACTGCAGAGTGCACTGATTTCATGCACTCACCAACAAGGAAATAGCCGTGTTAACATGCTTGTCCATTGTCTTCACGGCACCTGTAAGCATGACCCTCGATATGCTCACTAGCCCTAGGGACTTCCTGCACACGCAGAAGAGACCTGTCCTCCCTTGTGAAGCCAGGATGAGATGGAAAGCCGCTTTCCACATGGTTGTCCTTAGACTCTTGTTAGGGAAGATAAATAACAAAGAGACAACAAGCAGAGGAATTAGGAAGCATCTACCAAAGTTAAACACCAAGAAAAGTGCCCAGGAAAATTTTACTTTTCACATGACAATGTTAAAATTAAAAAAAAAAATTACAAGGCACAGCATCTCCGGAGTCTACCGAGGCTCAGACAACCTGTATTCCCTTGGCCACAGCATGTTAAATACAACCCAGCTTAGACACACGGTGTGGCAGCTGTTTTTGGTTCTGTGTGAGTGCCGTGAAGACTGTACCATACAGAAGCAGCTGAGCCTCTGCTTTCCTCAGCTCCTGTCTCTCCAGTGTAATGAATACCAGCTGCTCTCTTCCTCTCTGGTTCTGAAGGCAGCCATGCTCTGTTGCAGACAGAGGAGGATTTCCTGTTCTGTCTTAAATGGAACCTCCCCTTTGCTTTCTGGGACCACTACCTTATGCCTCCCATCACAACCAGCTGGCACTCCTGGGGTCCAATCCCTCTGGGTTTAATCTTTGTCATCTCTATCCTACGTGGCTCATCAGAGGGGTGCAGAAGGCTGAGGAAAAGGAAGTCCCTCAGGACTCACTGGAGGAATGTGCTGTCCATTGTTCAAACAGCGATGGCGCTTCTGACTCCAACCAGACTCACAGGAGCGCCAAAGTCACATTTGAGGGAGACAAAGTTGACCCTGCTCTGGTTGTAGACAGTGAATGCTTCAAGATGAAGGGGACGAAACTTCAAACATTCTCCCAGGTAGCCTTTATATTCTTTGTCCCTCATACCTCTGTCTAGGCTAAGAAAGATCAATTCTGAGGACAGGCTATATACAAACCTGTTGATTTGAATTGGAAACTAGGATGAAGCTGGGGGCAGTGGCTCACATCTGTAGTTTCAGCACTGTAGGAGGCCCAGGTGGGTGGATTACTTGAGTTCAAGAGTTCAAGATGAGCTTGGGAAGTGTGGTGAAATCCATCTTTACAACGAATATAAAAAAATTGCCCAGGCAAGGTGGTTCACATCTGTAGTGCCAACTACTCTGGAGCCTGAGTTAGGAGAACCATCTGTGCACAGGAAATTGAGGCTGCAGTGAGTCATGATTGCACCACTGCACTCTACCCTGGGTGATAGAGAGACCCTATCTCAAAAGTAAAAGAAGGAAAGAAAGAAGGAAGGAAGGAAGGAAGTAGGGAGGGGAGGAAGGAGAGGAAAGGAAGGAAGTGAAGGATAAAAGTAGGGAGGGAAGGAGAGAGGGAGGAAGGGGGACTAGGATAGAACATTTAATATAAATGCGAGAGGGTCAGTTAGCTTTCTAATTCTCCTTGGCCCCAATATCAGGTGGACCATAGGCAGGTGGGACAACTTCATAGCCACCTGTGTACAGAAGGTGTACAGGAGGTACCTGGTAGGCCACCTAGCTCAATTCCTATGTCTCTTGTCACCTCTAATGATGTAATTTGTGCCCCTGCACAATGTCCATGCAGTTTCTATGCTTGTTCAAGGCCACTGTCGAAGACAGCCTTGCCTACTTATCTAAAGATGTTGTTTCCCTGGTGTCATTCTTCTCAGCCTCAGTCTTTGTCTCCTTTGAGTCAGCTTGTCTTAGCTAGGCACTCACCCTGCTACCAGGAGAAATATAAATTACTCTAAGAATTCATTGACCAGAATATGTAGTGAGATAAATCAGTATTGCAGCAACACTTCTGAAGAATAGTTAGGCCATTTTGGAAGATCATGGGGAAAAAGTTTTGTTTAATTGTTTGCACAGAGTTAGGTCAGAGGATATATGAATAAGATCTACTAGATGAGGGAGATTCTGTCCCATGGGTCTGGAAAGCAGGCTCATCTACTTCTGAAAAGACTTGATCTAGACCACACTAGAATCTTCCTGGCAGAATATCACATTCTTACACTCAGGATATTGATGTCCCTGTGCTATGACTGGACACTGATTTGGTCTTATGTGAAGTGTGATTTGCTTACTGTAACCTGCTCTTCTGAATTTCTTTACAGGAAATCAAAAGAATCATGGAGAAGAAGAAGGGAAAGCACCAGTGCCCCCCAGGTAACTGTGGATTTGTGGGCTGTTAGCTCAACAGTGACACTTGGAGACCAGGGATCCAGGAGAAAATCAGATGGAAAGTGATGAATAAAACAATGTCATCCATCCATTCCATTGCAAATTCCCCCTTATCAATGTTGTCTTCTTTATTGTGGTACTTAAATAGATTTCAATTTCTTAATTCCTCTCAAGCATAGGAACCCACAATCAGTTGAGCCAGGTGAGCTGACCAAGTTCAGGGATTTTCTGATCTTACCTCATGTCTGCCTCTTTGGCATTACCATGTTTGCAAGTATTTGATGCAAGGAAAAGGAATAAAAATAGCTCATGTCATGCTCGCAGTTTTGAGAACAAGTGATATTGAGTATAAAGGAACTCTGTGAAGATTCAAGAATCTGTACTCAATTGGCCTCTGATGCTAGTTTCAACAAAATGTGTACAGAAGTGCTGAATGCACTGTTTCCTGGCAGTTTCCCACAGGGATTCTTCCATTTCCTTCCTCCCCAGCTCATTGTCTGCCCAGTGCACTGAGCACCTGCCGCTCTGTCTCCTGCTTGAGACAGGGAAGGATGGTTATGTCTCTCTCAGGGCACTGTACTTGGCTTCCTCTGGCCTCTCCTGTGGTCCTCCCTATGGAACCAGCTAGGTGCACTGGTTTTGGTCCTGTCCAATGTGTATCTTTTGTCTTATTTACTCCAGGCTGAGCCAGGAGCTGCCAGAAGTAAAAGAGCAGGAAGTCCCAGAGGACTCCTTGGATGAAATTTACTTGACTCCCTCAGTTCAGCATGACCTGTCTGACTGCCACCAGCCTTATAGTGGCACCTTGTCCTCATTGGATGATCAGCTCACATGCTCTGCTCTGGATGTAGCCTGTGAGTACTCCAGCCTGAAGTTCACAAAGCTCCAGTGTCTTCCCAGGCAGCCTCCACATGTTTTTTTTTTTGGCAACTTGTGCTGCTGAGACAGGGGGTCAATGCAGGGAGGCCATCTACACTGAGCCTGTTTTCAATCTGGTGCTGGGATACAGTTTTGATCACATAGGGTGAAACTTCCTCTTCTCCTGTCCCAAGTGACTCCTCTGTCACCTAGCTCCTTCTTACAAGAGCAGGCTGTGGGCATGAAAGCTGGAAAGGGGTTAGGGCTTTTAGCAAGTTCTTGCCCACCGTAGTTCATCTAGATATATTTACCCAAGAAACCTTTCTTCATTATCTGGAATCTCTCCTTTCTGAAATTGTTCCTAACTACTTGCCTTCAACAGTGCCATTATTTCTCCTCTGGCCACCCACATATGCAGGCAGTTTTGCACAACTATTTCATTAAAGGGACACCCTAGCCCTGGAACCACAGCTCCTGTCAGCTTCTCCAGGCACAGACAGGAAAGGTGACATCACCTGCATTTACATGATGTCTGTCAGTGGGGCCTGGGTCAATGGAAGGTTTTAGTGAGAAGCAGAGACAGCAAAGATGGGTGTTCTGGGTGCATTTAACAATGGGAAAACTGAGACTGTTTCTACTGAAGCCCCATTCTTTCAGCTCCCTCCCTGGAGACCTGTCCCCAAGGGACTTGTAGTGGAGACTTGAGCTACTACCTGCCAGAGGTGCAGGCTTCACAGAAACAGCAGGACCCAGGCACCGTGGTGCCCAATTGTCTCGGACTACAGCTGGATCAAGGGTTCGACTGAGGGAATGGCTTAGCCAGGTGGGGCCTTTCCTCCACTGCCTGCAGCTTCACAGCCAATGCTGATTCTGGGACCCAATGTCCCTCTCAAGGTAGGGAAGGAAAGGGGAATAGGAAGGTCTAATCCAGGTCTTGGTGGTCACTGTGCTATGGATGGAGGAGAGAATGGGGCCTCTCCGTGCTCACTTAGGGTTAAATTGAAATCCATGATGCTTCAACACAGTGAGGTGAGCAAGAGCCTGGGACATAGGACAAAATCTGCTCTTAGGTCCTGGGTTTGCCTCTTTCTGGTTGTTCGTGTTGGCCTAAGAATTTGTCTTTTGGGGATGTAAATCTCTGTTTCCTCATCAGAGCTATCTAAAAAATAGTATCTACCTGTAATAATTGTTGAAAGTATTATTATAATTTCCAAAGGGCCTGATTCAATAACAATTGCTGAATTAACCTGTAAATAGCTATTATCTAATCCACTTGTCTTTCTGCCAAATTTACATGTAGAAAGTCACATCACAGACTATGCCTTCTCTGAGGTAGAGCAATTGTGACACTCTCTGTTTTCTAGAGACCCCTCTTGCCTTCGTTTCTCACACATACTCCTCTGCCAGTTTTCTTGTTCTTCTTCCCCATCCCTCATGAAGCAAAATCTCCACTATCAGGCACTTTCAGTGACAACCTATGAGGCATATTCAGTAATAGTTAAATCCTGGGTCCACGAGTCAGTCTCATGACATACCCAGCTCCTTTTTCTCCTTTTTTTTTTTTTTTTGGCTTTCACACGGAAAGTATACATATCAGTCTCTTTCATGAAAATCCATTTAGTTCATCATCTCCACTCATGTCCACAGCCATGTCCTCAGTTTCCAGCTCACAGGGATCCACGTGGGCTCCGATTTCCTTAAAAACCTGGGTCGTGTTTATTCTCGCTCTCCATCCCACTCAACATAATCTCCTAGAGCCCCTGGAGCTGCCTGCTGCTCAACTGTCAGGTGATGTCCTCAGCTGAAGAATAAGGGCACCCTTGTCCTCAGGAGGAGGGAAGGTCATGTGAGATAAAGAGCACCATCTGTGTCCATAGAGAGGATACGTGGAGGGTGCCCACAGGTTGTTGGGAGATGTGCAGTTCCTTACACGTGCTGTGATAATTTATTTAAACTGATTTCTTCCCACTGGATCCTCCTTTGCTTCTCTATGGATTCTCACATTCTCAGCCAAGACTGACCCCACTGGCTCACACAAAAACTCTCTTACTCCCATTCCCTGGAGTCCAGAGCCTGAATCAGGCTCCAGGTCAGAGGACAGAGTGAATGCTTTTGTCTGATTGATATTTTCCTTCAGCTGGTGATTTCTCCCACACCTTTTCTTCCTCATTGTTCTAGTGCTTCTAATTTTTTTCACAATTTTAATAAACCAGAATAGTGATTATAATGTTACATTCAGTATCTCTCAATTTTCTGTATAATATGTTTTCATTGAATTATGTACAGATTATAAATTGATGTCATTTATCACATATATATATTTGGTGTGCATGCTACATAGGGCCTATATGTATATGCAATAGGTCTTATCTACCTGGAGGCTGTTTGTGTTTCCTAATCCTGTGTTTCTTGAATACTTTTGTGAATCCAAGTGCTTTTGCCTCCCGAAAAACTTGTCCTTACTGAGTAATGGAAGAAAGATCAATAAAAAGAAAATATTAAAGTCACTCTGTTGGCTTCCCCTTACTCTTTGAACTTTCTTGTCCAATTCCATATTCCTGATTTGACATCCTTTGGGTGGAAGAGAAAGTCACAGTAAGATCATGGATGCCCTCGGATGCCATTGGCTGTCATTTTGTTTTCAGAGCTGGTTTTAGAGCCCTCTGTTGGAATGAAGAACCCTCTGCAGCTGGAAGATGATGCACTTGAAGGCTCAGCGGACAACACACAAGGGCATCAAGTCACTGGCCACATTCATGCCTCAAGTGTTTGGAAACCCAAGATGATTAAAAGAAAACTCCGGTCCAGCAAGCGGACTCCCTACACTGCACGCTTAGTGTGCAGAGGTAATCACATCTATGACAGAAAAGGTAACATCACCTGCATTTAAATGATGTCTGTCTGTATGGCCTGGTTCACTGGAAGGCTTTAGTGAAAAGCAGGGACAGCAAAGATGGGTGTTCTGGGTGCATTTAACAAAGGGAAAAGTGAGACTGTTCCTACTTTCTCTTTCAGCTCCTACCCAGGAGAACTCTCCCCAAGGGACTTGCAGTGGAGACTTGAGCTGCTACCTATCAGAGGTGCAGGCTTCAGAGACACAGCGGGAGCCATGCACCCTGGTGCCCAATTACCTGGGACTACAGCCGGATCAAGGGTTCGACTGTGGGATTGGCTTAGCCAGCCAGGGCCTTGTCTCCACCACCTTTAGCTTCATAGCCAATGCTGATTCTAGGACCGAATGTCCCTTTACAGGTAGGGAAGGAAAGGGTAATAGGTACGTCTAATCCAGGTCTTGGTGGTCACTGTGCTATCGGTGGAGGAGAGAATGGGGCCTCTCTGTGCTCACTCAGGGTCAAGTTGAAATCTATGATTTTGTCTTTTGGGGATGTAAATCTCTGTTTTCTCATCAGAGCTACCTAAAAAATAGCATCCACTTGTTATCATTGTTGAGAGTATTAATTATTATAATTTCCAAAGGGCCTAATTCAATAACAATTGCTGAATAAACCTGTAAATAGCTGTAATCTAATCCACTTGTTTTTCTGCCAAATATACATTTAGAAAATGACTTCACAGAATATGCCGTCTCTGAGTAGAGCAATTGTGAGGCTCTCTGTTTTGTAGAGACCCCTCTTCCCTTCGTTTCTCACACATACTCCTCTGCACACTGGTGCTTTCCCTTCCTCTTTCTCATGATCCTTTTGATTTCCTGTAAAGAAATTCAGAAGAGCAGGTCACAGTAAGCAAATCACAGTTTGCACAAGACCAAATCAGTGTCCAAATCTCCACTGTCAGGCACTTTCACTAATAACCTATGAGGCACATTCAGTAACAGTGTAAAGTCTGAGCCCAGGAGTCAGTCTCATGACATGTCCAGCTCTGTCTTCTCCCTATTTTCTGCTTAAAAAAACAAAAACAAAAACAAAAACAAAAACAAAACAAAACAAAAAAAAGAAGGGCTACTTTCATGTAGAAAGTATTCACATCAGTCTCTTTTATGAAAATCCATTTAGTTCATCATCTCCACCCATGTCTACAACTATGTCCTCAATATCCATCTCACAGAAACCACTTTTGCTCAGATTTCCTTAAAGACCTGGGTCGTGTTCCTTCTCACACTCCATTCCACTCAATATCACCTCCTGGAGGCTTTGGGATGTCCACAGCTGAAGAATGAGGGGACCCCTGTACTCAGGAGGAGGGATGGTCACATGAAATAACAAGCATTATCTGGGTCCCTGGAGAGGACACATGGATGGTGCTCAGCGGTTGTCAAGAGATGTGCAGTTCCTTATAGGTGCCATGATAACTTATTTAAACTGATTTCTTCCCACTGGAATCTCCTCTGCTTCTCTAGGGGTTCTCACATCCCCAGCTAAGACTCACGCCACTGGCTCACACACACTGTCACTTACTCACGTTCCCTGGAATCCAGAGCCTGAATCGGACTCCAGGTGAGAGGACAGAGTGAATGCTTTTGTCTCATTGATATTTTCCTTCAGCTGTTGATTTCTCCTGCTTTCTAATAGGTCATTTGTTTCTCCCGTACTTTTTCTTCTTCATTATTTTCATGCGTCTAATTTATTTTCAAATTTCAATAAACCACAATAGTGATTATAATGTTACATTCAATATCTCACAAATTCCTGTATAATACATTTTATTTGGATTATGTACAGATACATAAATTGATGTCATTTATCACATATATGTATTTGGTGTGCATGCTACATAGGGTGTATATGTATATGCAATAGGTCTTATAATGATGCAAGTTTTGTAAATTCTCCAGGTTCCCCAGCTTCCCCGTTTCTTTTCTCTCAGCTGCTGTAACCTGCATCTGGTTTCACCTCTGCATCCCATGGGCTGCCACCCTGCCAGGCCCTTCTATCCCCATCTCCTGTTTGACCTCAGCTGTGATTTTACTTTCACTTTTATAATCACTTCTCTCCCCAAAGCACAGACTACATACAGGGGCATTTCCTTGCTTTTGCCTTATCTATCTGGAAGCTATTTGTGTTTCTTAGTCCTGTGTTTCTTCAATATTTTTGTGAATCAGAAGTGCCTTGGCCTCTTGACAAACTTGTCCTTACTGGGTAATGGAAGAAAGATCAACAAAGAGAAAATATTAAAGTCACTCTATTGGCTTCCCCTCACACTTTGGACTTTCTTGTCCAAGGCCACATTCTTTATTTGACATCCTTTCGGTGGAAGAGAAAGTCACAGTAAGATCATGGATGCCAGTGGATGCCATTGGCTGTGGTTTTGTTTTCAGAGCTGGTTTTAGAGCCCTCTCTTGGAATGGAGAACCCTCAGCAGCTGGAAGATGATGCACTTGAAGGCTCAGCGGACAACATACAAGGGCATCAAGTCACTGGCCACATTCATGCCTCAAGTGTTTTGAAACCCAAGATGATTAAAAGAAAACTCTGGTTCAGCAAGTGGATTCCCAGACCTTCACGCTTAGGGTGCAGAGGTAATCGCATATATGACTCTTAGCTGCACTCACTTCTTATTTCTCTCTGTCTGTGGTGACAGCTCATTCTCCCACTGTTTTTTCTCTTCCATTTTTTCTCTCCAGCAGCTGCTGTAACCTCTGTCTGGTCCTAACTTTGTGTCCCATGGGATCCCACCCTGCAAGGCCTTTTCTGTCCCTGTTTTTCCATTGCTCTCTGAACTCTGTTCTGTTCCTTATTCTGCTGTCTTAAGCGTCCATCTCATGGCCACAGGAGAGCCAGACCTCCTTGTCCTCATCCACATTCACAGTTTAAGCTGCTGAACACAGGGTTCTTTGCTGGCATTGCACAATCTCTTGGGAAATTTACCTTTCCTCCCAGCATCCCCAGCTTCATTATCTCTTTCTGCAGGAAGCATTGCTTTAATGCATCATTTATGCATAGGTTTTTCTCTTGATTCGGTTTTTTAGCCACCCAACTGATTTAACCCTTAATCTTCCCTTGTTCCTCTGAATGAGTAGTGTTAAAACTGGGCACAAAGAGCCCCATTTAGAAAACTCAACTAGAATCTGGTGGGAGTTCCCTACTAGCCTAGAGTCAGGTTTGTCTTCAGCTCCAGATCTGCAGACTTGTGCCAATGTAGATGGAGTTGCCATGGATTCAATGTTCTCACCTCATGGACACATTTGAGCTGACATTAACTGGAGGACATTTATGACATTATAAATGGACATTTCAAAAGTACATGCAGAGGGAAGGACTTCAGAACTGCATACATCGTGAGGTACATCATTCTAACCTCTATCCTTTTTATTCTCATTTCCACTTCCACAAGTCCAGTTAATAGTCGAAAATGCAACTCAGATGAATCTTGAGGCCAGTTTACATGAGATAGCATTTTCTGAATTAACTTTGAGAAAAGTGACTCCACAACCAGCTTTATGCATGCACAAGATGACAGGCAAGAATTTATCCACAGTATAGTCTTTGCTTTGGCCCAGTCCAATTGATAAGAGAGAGATTTCATTGAAGTTGTCAGAGAGAAGACTGAAATCCATGGAACCGCTGGGAACAAAGGCAGTCACGAGATAAACAGCAAAAGGAAAGAAAATGATGGGAAATTGGGTTATTCTATTTAGTATCTCTATCTCCTGATGCCATGTAATAAACACCTGGTGAGATTTCAATTAAGATGAATGACTTGAACTCACACCTTGAGATTCTCACTTACATCATCTGGGGTGTGGTTTGGGTGTGTATAGTTTTAAAACGGTACTATGTGACTCTAATACGTGGCTAAAGATAAGAACGACCACTGGTCTTCTATGATCTCAGGTTACCAACACAGAAGTGCCCCATATGTGCAGCTACGCCAAAGGTTGAGCCTCCATCAGCCTTTGATGAGACCTATATTCCTCTCTCAACAGCACTGTTTGTATAGCATAGAAAAAATCAATAAGAAAAACAAGAAAATTAATAGATTAGACCTTTAGCCTCTGCTTGAAGCTCACTTGCTCAATTTTGAATACAAGATAAAGTGAAAAATAATCATTACATTAACATTTAATGTACAGAAATAATACCTGCCATATTATATATGGTGGAATTCAGTATTTTCTTTGGCAGTTTAAAATAAAACTTCCAGTTTACATTTAACCACACAGATTTTACAGCCCACTAATTGGCTCAGCCCTGCATTGTGAACATTTTACTTTCAGTCAGTTATTGTCCTTCCACAAAGCCCTGAAAGAAAACTTATTGGTCTCACTCTCCTGAAGAGAATGCAATAACAAATCAAGACTGAAATTCTGCAAGAGCTCATATATGAATACTTCTTTATGCCACTCTTGACACTGACATTAAATATTAAAAAGTAAACTTTCCCCAAAATGTACTTTGGAAAAGCAATGAGTGGGAGGGGAGAATGTAGTAAAACACAAACTAATCCTTTTCACTTTGTACTTCAGAGTTTTGTTGGTCTAGATATTGAGAAGATTTCTAGAAATCCCATAAGGTGTAACCAGGTGTGGAATCAACTTCAAGCATTAGGGAAAATAAGTAGGATCATAACTACACTCCCTGCTCTCTCTTTGCTATCTCCGTTTTGAGTTTCTTTTTTTCTTTTAATTTTCTTTCTTTCCTGATCCTCTTTGAAAGATTACTTATATTTGTTTTTTCTTTAAAAAAAATTCTTTTAACCAACCAAACAAGCACCACAGGCATCACATTTCTTATATTTCTTTGTAAAACCTGGTTCCTGTCCTAGCCAAGGTGGCCCAACAGCATCTCATGACTGTTGAGACCTCCAGATTGGGGACTTTCCTCTCTCTTTCTCCAACATTTATTGAAAGGGCCATAGTTCGTGGGTTCTAATTCCTGGGTTTTCAATAACAAGTCATGTTGCCTTAGTTCAATCATATGCCAGTGGCATCACTACACCTCGATTTTAAAGCCTGGAAGTGGACGTGGATGTTGTTTGAGGTTCCTGCTGCTTCTTATATCCAGAGTTCTTCCCATGGCCTCCTGCTCCTCCCTAGAAGACTGGGACATGGAGTTTAAGGGAGTGGGTTTCTCTGCAAAGGGTCTTCCTTTTCTGCAGCCCTCTCTCTGAGCATGTATGATTGATGCTGAGCACATCCTCACTGGGAGGAAAAGCCATCACTCTCCTCCAGACAGGGGTGATCAGGAGGAAAGGGGCTGATGTTCCCAGCTGCAGGTTGGGCATAGGTGGGGTCCCTACATCTTGCACCGCAGGCTGACTGGAAGTTCAGGGAAATACAGTGGTGTTTTCTTCTCACTTGTGAATGGTGCTTCCCCTTTCAGCCAGCCCAACCCTCACCCTCAGCTCAAGCTCCCAGCAGGAGATCAGTTTGCCCCTGGGATATCACCACTTAGCAATCCCTCTAAACTCAGCCTTCAAAAGGATCTGACAAAAATGCTGATTTCATTATTTTCTCTCCCTCCCCTACAGGTACCAAATACTACCAGAAGGATGCAAAGGATGAAAGGATGCCAAAACAGTAGCTTTTCCAATTGATGAGAAAAAACTAAGACAGCAAAGCAAGTCCAAGTCCAAATACAATGACACTGCAGGGAACCTTTACAGAGGATTGAATTTTAGACCACAGAATGCTCTTGCTGATTTCAACCCACCAGGCTCCTTTGATTTGAGAAGCCACAGTCCATCCTAGTCCAATTGTGATCAATACCTACGGAGACCAATTCTCAGATGGACACACAGCATTGACAGGCCTTAGCCCTGCTCCTCTCAATTTTCATCCTGCAGAGAACAGAAGTCCAGAACTGCTGGGATGAGACAGCATGTCATCCAGGACTCTGCCAGGGTAGAGTATGAACAATGCCATGTTCTTGCTGAAAATGTTTAGCCTGAATTTCATAGGAGGAAATCCTCAGACAATTGCAAAATGTGGAACATTCAACAGGACAACTCACCTGTCTCCTTCAAACAGTCCATGTTACCAAAAAGAACACAACAAAAAGGCGAAAAGACATTTTGGGTTCAAAAAGGGTAAAAACTAGGTAGCTTATCTTTTTTAGTCATTTTGAACCCCAAACATCTCTTCCTCTTTTGGTTGTTGTCATTGGTGGTGACATGGACTTGTTTGTAGAGGACAGGTCAGCTGTCTGGCTCAAAGCTCTGCATTCTGAAGTCATCTGAAAATGTCCTCATGATTAAATTCAGCCTAAACATTTTGCAAGGAATACTGCAGAGTCATACTGTGAGCTTCCTACTTCAGCCCATCTGCAGGCAGAGAAAACCCAGTGTCTTCATCCCCATTATTGTGATACTAGGATATTCACTTCATTAAGGAGGGGGTCTATCAGCTCCATCCCTTTTAAAGACACCTTATTTATAATTTGAAAGTGGTTTGAAACAGCACGAATATCCTGTATTTTAACAATCTCTCACTGAGCATTTTATCATCAATTAATCACCCCTGCCTGGGTCAGTTATTATACTTAAGTTTTTACATTGGAAATTTTCTATCTCAAAATTTTACTATATACTTGTTTTTGCTGGCATTCTTTAAAATACATATACATATATATATATATATATATATATATATATATATATATATATATTCCCTGCTCAAATTTTAACTTTCATTCAGAATTAATTTTAATTTGTTTTTGCTGCCATTCTGCTGTGATAAAGAATATTCTCTGTCCCAAATTTAACTTTTATCCACTGGGCACCCAGGCATCATCCCACCACATGCCACTCTTGTCTTTGATGTGGAGTTTCTAAAACTGGAATGAAAGAATGGCGGCCTCCCTTAGCTCCCTGTTCTTGGGTCTCCCATGGAGGGATCCTGGTGCCTCCAGATGCATGCACATGAATCCATAGGGAGCTTTTCCTGATGTTCCACTACACTCTGTATCGACATTAATTTTAGTTTATTAGTTAAAATGTTTAAGTTTTAAATGTAATTGAATTTTTTTTGTCTATCACTCTGGACTACTGGATTTTTTACATATAGGGTTTTAAACTTTTATTGTTATGATTGGTTTTGGCCAATAAGAATATAGATTAACAAATACATTTTTATTTCCCTGTTTACATTCTAAACTCTTCCATATTTTAGTCTATATTTACCATATGTGGTAGATTGTATTTACTGTATTTCCTTGTTGATGTTACTTGTTTTCTTTTTGTGTTTGTGTGTATGTGTGAACCTTTTGTTTGTTATTTAGAAAGGGTTGTGTAGCTCCTGTTTAACATTGCACTAAAAAAATTTTGGAATGCTGGGAAGATGGCCGGCTAAGAACAGCTCAGGACTTCAGCTCCCAGTGAAGGTGCAGAGGGTGAGTGGACGCCGCATTTCCAGACGAACTCTTATTTTTTTTTTTTTTTCACTACAAAATAATTTATTTTAACACACAGCTACAGTGAGAGACTCCTATGTACAAGCACCTTGCGCTCCTGACTACCCTCAACTAAGGGACCCTTTTCTTCCCCCTTGCCTTTCGGACCTCTTCTATCAGATCTTTCAGGTACTGGATCTCCTTGGCCAGGGAATCTGCCCTCTCTTTTAGAGCCTCATTCTTCTTTTCCAGCTCCTTGCACTCACCAGTGAGGGCCTCCTGCTCTGCCCTCTTCTTCTGGCGGTACCTAGTGGCTGCTGTCTTGTTTTGCTCCATCTTTTTCAATTTCTTATCCAGTTTCTCACCCTTTACATTCGCTGCTACCATTTTCTCTCCAGGAGGGTCATAAGGTTTGGGGCGGCCAGAGTCACAAAGAACACCTGGAGATGGGAGGCTCCTATTTGGGGAGCCCCTGGCAGAGGGGCTATGCTGGGGAGAACCCAGATAGGACTCTGGGCTCATACAGATGCCCACAGACCAGGAGATACCCAGGCAGAGGGTCGCCAGCGTCGCAGTCCCAGCCAGTGCGGCTGTTTTGGCCCCTGTGGGGTTGATTCCGCCCGCGCAGCGGGCTGTGACCACGCCCTGTTGCTGCGGTTCTCCAGACAAAAGCCACTGGTCTGGGAGCCCTCTTAGCTGGCAAGCAGAGCCCTGAGACGGCCGAGTTGCCCATTCATCTGAAATAGCGCGTCAGGCCAGGAGATTCCTAGGCAAAAAATCCGCCAGGAGCCGGCGCCGCAGTTCGAGCCGACTCCGTGAGTCGCAGCACGGGAGATCCCGGCACCTTTTCAACAAGCGACCGGAACGCGGGGTCTTTCAACTTAAAAGAAAGGACTCTGAGTCAGGGAGCCAGGTGATCAGGCTCGGTTGGTCCCACCCCTCCACCCCCGACAACAACGAAAACAAAAACAGTAATTGGAAACCCTCTGGATTGAGCCCTCCAAACCAAGCACAGCTGAACCGGGACGGTCCGGCTCCATGGGGGAGGGGCTTCCGCCATGACTGAGGCTCTCCACCGCTAAGGAGGCAGGCTGTCGTTGCCGAGGCAACCCGCCATTGCCGAGGCAACCTGCCACAACAGAGAGAGTCCGCCATAACAGAGGCGGGGCCACCATTGCCGAGACAGTTCTAACTAGGCCCATATAAAAAGGACTACAGGGAAGAGCTCAGGGCAGCTGGGCGGAGCCCACAGCAGCTCAGCAAAGCCCCTGTGGGCAGGCAGTGGCTAGGCGTGCTGCTAGCTGGGCAGGTCAGACCTGAAAGAAAAATCAAAAAAAGGCAGTAGTGCAACGGAAACTCATAAAGCTCCAACTCCCTGGGGCAGAGACAGACAACAGGTGGATAAACCCACAAAAATGGGAAGAAACCAGTGCAAAAAGGATGAAAACTCCCGAAACCAGAACACCTCTCCTCCTTAAAGGGATCACAACTCCTCACCAGCAAGGGAACCAGACCGGATGGAGAAGGAGGGTGATGAAATGACAGAATCAGACTTCAGAAGGTGGGTAGTAAGAAACTACAATGAGCTAAAAGAACATGTTCTAACCCAACGCAAAGAAAATAGGAACCTTGAAAAAAGATTGGACGAACTGCTGACGAGAATGGACAGCATAGAGAGGAGTATAAGTGAATTGATGGAGCTGAAAAACGCAACACGAGAACTTCGTGAAGCATACACAAGCTTCAACAGCCGAATTGACCAAGCAGAAGAAAGGATATCAGAGGTCGAAGATCAACTCAATGAAATAAAAAGAGAAGGCAAGAACAGAGAAAAAAGCACAAAAAGGAATGAACAAAATCTTCAAGAAATGTGGGACTATGTGAAAAGACCTAATCTACGTCTGATAGGTATACCTGAATGTGATGAAGAGAATGAATCCAAGCTGGAAAATACTCTTCAGGATATTATCCAGGAAAACTTCCCCAACCTAGCAAGGCAGACCAATATTCAAATCCAGGAAATACAGAGAACACCACAAAGATATTCCTCAAGAAGAGCAACCCCAAGGCACATAATCGTCAGATTCACCAGGGTTGAAATGAAAGAGGAAATGCTAAGGGCAGCCAGAGAGAAAGGTCGGGTTACCCACAAAGGGAAGCCCATTAGACTCACAGCAGATCTCTCAGCAGAAACCCTACAAGCCAGAAGAGACTGGGGGCCAATATTCAACATCCTTAAAGAAAAGAACTTTCAACCCAGAATCTCCTATCCAGCCAAACTAAGCTTCATAAGTGAAGGAAAAATAAAATCCTTGTGAACAAGCAAGCACTCAGAGATTTCATCACCACCAAACCTGCTCTACAAGAACTCCTGAAAGAGGCTCTACACATATAAAGGAACAACCAGTACCAGCCACCCCAAAAACACACCAAATGTAAAAGAGCATCAACACAATCAAGAATCTGCATCAACTAACCAACAAAACAGCCAGGTAGCATCAAAATGACAGTATCAAATTCACACATAACAATACTATCCCTAAATGTCAATGGACTAAATGCCCCAATCAAAAGACACAGACTGGCAAATTGGATAAAAAGCCAAAACCCATCAGTGTGCTGTATCCAGGAAACCCATCTTACATGCAAGGATACACAAAGGCTCAAAATAAAGGGATGGAGGAAGATCTACCAAGCAAATGGAGAGCAAAAAAAGGCAGGAGTTGCAATTCTCATCTCTGATAAAATAGACTTTAAAGCAACAAAGATCAAAAGAGACAAAGAAGGACATTACATAATGGTAAAAGGATCACTGCAACAAGAAGAGCTAACAATCCTAAATATATACGCACCCAATACAGGAGCACCCAGATACATAAGGCAAGTTCTTAATGACTTACAAAGAGACTTAGACTCCCACACAATAATAGTGGGAGACTTTAACACCCCATTGTCAATATTAGACAGATCATCCAGACAGAAAATCAACAAGGATATCCAGGACCTGAATACAGACCTGGAACAAGCAAACCTAATAGACATTTACAGAACTCTCCACCCCAAATCCACAGAATATACATTCTTCTCAGCACCACATCACACCTACTCTAAACTTGACCACATAATTGGCAATAAATCATTCCTCAGCAAATGCAAAAGAACAGAAATCATAACAAACAGTCTCTCAGACCACAGTGCAATCGAGTTAGAACTCAGAATGCAGAAACTAACTCAGAACCGCACAGCTTCATGGAAACTGAACAACTTGCTCTTGAATGTTGACTGGATAAACAATGAAATGAAGGCAGAAATAAAGATGTTCTTCGAAACCAATGAGAACGAAGACACAACATACCAGAATCTCTGGGACACATTTAAAGCAGTCTCTAGAGGAAAATATATAGCAATGAGTGCCCACATGAGAAGAAAGGAGAGATCTAAAATTGACACCCTATCATCAAAATCGAAAGAGCTCGAGGAGCAAGATCAAAAAAACTCAAAACCTAGCAGAAGACAGGAAATAACTAAGATCAGAGCAGAACTGAAGGAAATAGAGACACAAAAAACTCTTCAAAAAATCAATAAATCCAGGAGCTGGTTCTTGGAGAAGATCAACAAAATAGACAGACCACTAGCCAGATTAATAAAAAAGAAAAGAGAGAATAACCAAATTGATGCAATAAAAAACGATAAAGGGGATATCACCACAGATTCCACAGAAATCCAAACCATCATCAGAGATTATTACAAACAACTCTATGCACATAAACTAGTAAACCTGGAAGAAATGGATAAATTCCTGGACACCTGCATCCTCCCAAGCCTAAACCTGGAAGAAGCCGAAACCCTGAATAGACCAATAACATGGTCTGAAGTCGAGGCAGCAATAAAGAGCCTACCACCCAAAAAAAGCCCAGGTCCAGATGGGTTCACAGCTAAATTCTACCAGACGTACAAAGAGGAGCTGATACCATTCCTTCTGAAACTATTCCAGACAATCCAAAAAGAGGGAATTCTTCCCAAATCATTTTACGAGACAAACATCATCCGGATACCAAAACCCGGCAGAGACTCAACAAGAAAAGAAAATTTCAGGCCAATATCCATGATGAACATAGATGCAAAAATCTTCAATAAAATACTGGCAAACCGATTGCAAAAGCATATCAAAAAGCTCATCCACCATGATCAAGTAGGATTCATCCCGGGGATGCAAGGTTCGTTCAACATATGCAAGTCCATAAACGTAATTCACCACATAAACAGAACCAAAGACAAAAACCACATGATTATCTCAATTGATGCAGAGAAGGCTTTTGACAAAATTCAACAACCCTTTATGCTAAAAACCCTCAATAAACTAGGTATTGATGGAACGTATCTCAAAACAATAAAAGCTATTTACGACAAACCAACATCCAATATCATACTGAATGGGCAAAAACTGGAAGCATTCCCTTTGAAATCTGGCACTAGACAAGGGTGCCCTCTCTCACCACTCCTATTCAATATAGTACTGGAAGTTCTAGCCAGAGCAATCAGGCAACACAAAGAAATAAAGGGTATCCAAATTGGAAAGGAGGAAATCAAATTGTCCCTATTTGCAGATGACATGATTGTATATCTGGAAGACCCCATCATCTCAGCCCAAAATCTTCTGAAACTGATAAACAACTTCAGCAAAGTCTCAGGATACAAAATCAACGTGCAAAAATCACAAGCATTCCTATACACCACAAATAGACTTCAAGAGAGCCAAATCAAGAACGAACTGCCATTCACAATTGCTACAAAGAGAATAAAGTACCTAGGAATACAACTAACAAGGAACGTAAAGGACCTCTTCAAGGAGAACTACAAGCCATTGCTCAACGAAATAAGAGAGGATACAAACAGATGGAGAAACATTCCATGTTCATGGTTAGGAAGAATCAACATCGTGAAAATGGCCATACTGCCCAAAGTAATTTACAGATTCAACGCTATTCCCATCAAGCTACCAATGACCTTCTTCACAGAACTGGAAAAAAACACCTTAAACTTCATATGGAACCAAAAGAGAGCCCGCATAGCCAAGTCAATTCTAAGCAAAAAGAACAAAGCAGGAGGCATCACACTACCGGACTTCAAACTATACTACAAGGCTACAGTAATCA
This sequence comes from Saimiri boliviensis, assembly GCF_048565385.1. Classification (NCBI taxonomy): domain Eukaryota; kingdom Metazoa; phylum Chordata; class Mammalia; order Primates; family Cebidae; genus Saimiri; species Saimiri boliviensis. The sequence goes on from NC_133460.1 coordinate 63,010,549, forward strand.
AAACAGCATGGTACTGGTACCAAAACAGAGATATAGACCAATGGAACAGAACAGAGGTCTCAGAGGAAATACAACATACCCACAACCATCTGACCTTCGACAAACCTGACAAAAACAGGCAATGGGGAAAGGACTCCCTGTTTAATAAATGGTGTTGGGAAAACTGGCTAGCCATGTGCAGAAAGCAGAAACAGGACCCCTTCCTGACACCTTACACCAAAATTAACTCCAGATGGATTAAAGACTTAAACATCAGACCTAATACCATAAAAACCTTAGAAGAAAATCTAGGCAAAACCATTCAGGACATAGGTGTAGGCAAGGACTTCATGACCAAAACGCCAAAAGCAATGGCAACAAAAGCCAAAATAGACAAATGGGACCTAATCAAACTCCACAGCTTCTGCACGGCAAAAGAAACAGTCAGTAGAGTGAATCGGCAACCAACAGAATGGGAAAAAATTTTTGCAGCCTACCCATCTGACAAGGGGCTGATATCCAGAATTTACAAAGAACTAAAGCAGATCTACAAGAAAAAAACAAACAAGCCTATTCAAAAATGGGCAAAGGATATGAACAGATACTTTACAAAAGAAGATATACAGGAGGCCAACAAACATATGAAAAAATGCTCATCATCACTGGTCATCAGAGAAATGCAAATCAAAACCACATTGAGATACCATCTCACACCAATTAGAATGGCGATCATTAAAAAATCGGGAAACAACAGATGCTGGAGAGGATGTGGACAAATAGGAACACTTTTACACTGTTGGTGGGAATGTAAATTAATTCAACCACTGTGGAAGACAGTGTGGTGATTCCTCAAGGACCTAAAAATAGAAATCCCATTTGACCCAGCAATCCCATTACTGGGTATATATCCAAAGGATTATAAATCATTCTACTACAAGGTCACGTGCACACGAATGTTCATTGCAGCACTGTTTACAATAGCAAAGACCTGGAACCAACCCAAATGCCCAACGGTGATAGACTGGATAGGGAAAATGTGGTACATATAGACCATGGAATATTAAGCAGCCATCAAAAACGATGAGTTCACGTCCTTTGTAGGGACATGGTTGAACCTGGAAAACATCATTCTCAGCAAACTGACACAAGAGCAGAAAATCAAACACCGTATATTCTCACTCATAGGTGGGTGTTGAACAATGAGAACACATGGACACAGGGAGGGGAGCACTACACACTGGGGTCCGTTGGGGGAAATGGGGGAGGGGTGGGGGGTGGGGAGGTGGGAAGAGATAGCATGGGGAGAAATGACAGATACAGGTGAGGGGACGGAAGGCAGCAAACCACACTGCCAAGTGTGTACCTATGCAACAATCTTGCATGTTCATCACATGTACCCCAAAACCTAAAATGCAATAAAAAAAAATTAGCATATACCATATCATTGCTAGGAGTATTGGTCTATCGAGCCCACCTAATACCATCCCTGGTATGCCTAGAAGGCATAATACTATCAATGTTTATCATAAATACTCTTATAACTTTAAACATACATTTTGCTCTAGCATCCATAATACCCATTACCCTCCTACTATTTGCTGCCTGTGAGGCTGCAGTGGGCCTCACATTACTAGTTTCAATATCTAATATATATATGGCCTAGATTATGTACAAGATCGAAATTACTTCAATGCTAAAATTTATTATTCCAATAATTATACTATTATCAATGACATGATGATTCAGATTATAGAAAAATTCTATAATCTGAATCCACATGGTTACCCAGTCTACTCATCAGCCTACTATTTTTTAATAAATTCAACAATAACTCACCCAACTTCTCATTAATCTTCCCTTCTGACCCACTGATGTCGCCCCTCCTAATCTTAATAGTCTGACTGCTGCCTCTTATAATCCTAGCAAGCCAATTTTAGCTGTTCAATGAATCACTCCCAAGAAAAAACTCTGTATTTCTGTACTGATCTTCCTACAGACTTTTTAAATATAACATTTATAGCCACAGAACTATATTTTATATCCTCTTTGAAGCCAATGTGTCAGGCTACTCCTCAGTAGCCATTGCTGTAATATAGCCAAAAACAACCATTATGCCACCCAAATAAATCAAAAAGATTATCGGCCCCACAAAACCACCACCAAAATTCAACATAATACTACAACCTACAGCACCACTAATAATTAGTCCCAGACCTCTGTAGATAGGAGAAAGTTTCAAAGAGAAACCTACAAACTCTACAACCAAAATAATACTTAATAAAAACATAGTATATGCCACTATAGTCCTACATGGACTATAATCATAACTAATGACATGAAAAATCATCATTGTATGTCAATTATAAGAACATTTATGACCAATGCTTTCAAAACACACCAATAAAAATTATTAATCAATCATTCATTGACCTTCCCACACCATCTAACATTGCTACATGATGAAATTTTGGGTCACTTATTGGTGCCTGCCTAACCTTCTAGATCATTACAGGGTTATTTTTAGCCAGGCACTACACATCAGAAACTTCAACTGCCTTCCTTTCAGTCACTCATATCTGCCAAGATGTAAACTATGGTTGATTGTTCAACTATCTTCATGCTAGCAGCACTTCAGTATTTTTCATCTGCCTATTCTTACAAATCAGCCAAATCTCATATTACAGATCATTTGCATTCCTAGAGACCTGAAACTTGGCCATAGGGACAACATTCATAGGCTATATGCTCCCATGAGGCCAGATATCATTCTGAGGTGCTACAGTAATTACAAATTTACTGTCAGCCATCCCATATATTAGAACTGACCTTATACAATGAATCCAATACGAATTCTCAGTTGACAAAGCCACCCTTACACAATTTTTCACTTTCCCTTTCATCTTTACCTTCATTATCACAGCTCTAGTAGCTGTTCACCTCTTATTCCTACATGAAACAGGATCTAACAACCCTACAGGGGTTTCACCAGATGCTAACAAAATTATTTTCCACTCTTACTATACAACTAAACATATCTTAGGTTTAACTTTTCTCCTTCTCCTAATAATTCTATTACTATTATTGCCTGACCTTCTGGGTGACCCAGAAAACTACACCTCAGCTAACTCCCCAAACATCCCACCCCACATTAAGACAGAATGGTACTCTTTGTTTGCCTAAGAAATCTTATGATCCATCCCTAATAAACTGGGAGGTGTACTAGCCGTTGTATTCTCCATTCTCATTCTGGCAGTTATTCCTGTACTTCACACGTCCAAACAACAAGGCATAATATTCCAACCATTGAGTCAATGTTTATGCCGAATCTTAATAAGCGACCTATTTACACTCACATGAACTGGGGGATAGCCAATTGAATACACTTTTATTATCCTTGGCCAAACAGCATCTATCATATACTTATCCACTATCCTCACCCTTATACTACTCACCGGCCTAATTGAAAACAAGCCACTCAAATGAAGATGCCATTGTAATATAATTAATTATTCTGGTCTTGTAAACCAGAAATGGAAGGTCCCTCCCCAGGACAACTCAGAGAAAAAGCATCCCACTTCACCATCAATACCCAAAGCTGAAATTCTAATTAAACTATTTCCTGAATTCTTTCTCAGCACAGACCTTGACTACCATGTCAGTATTAGTTAATTAGCACTAGCCACCACCAGCAACTGTCACTGGCAAGAGCTGTCATGGTGGGAGATGCTACCACCAGCCCCATTGCCATATATGGGTGGATGATTACAGAAACAAAGTTGTAGTTAGTTGGGACAAATACATTCTTGTGCTCTATACCACAGCTGGATGACTCTGGTTAACAAAACACTGTATTTTTTAAAAAGCTAGAAAGCAATTCGAATGTTTTCACAACAGAGAAATAATACCTGTATGAGGGAACAGATAGGCTAAGTACCCTGATTTGATCATTACTAAAAACATACATCTATCAAAATGTTCCAGAGGAAAAAAAGGCCAAGCATGCTCTCTAATTATATATTTTATTATACATGGAAATGTAAGAAATGTAAATATATAATGCTAATGTTCACATGGAACCACAGATGGCCCTGAGTATCTAAGGAATCCTGAGAAACCGCACTTAACATGTTAAGCCCTTTACTCCCTGTATATGCTAATCACAACACAATGTGGGGCACTTACATATTCTGTCAACAGTATCAAACTTCCTTTATATGAGTAACCACATTATACTAATACATCTAGCGCCTGTCCTCCTGTTAACCAGAGACCCTAAAATTATTTTGGGGTTTGCACACTGTAGCTATAGTTTAAACAAAACATTAGATTGAGGATCTAACAATATAAGCCTGCAACTTCTTATCTAATGAGAAAGTATTCGAGAGCTGCTAACTCATGCCCCCATGTTTAACAAGATGGCTTTCTCAACTTTTAAAGGATAAGAGTCATCCACCGGTCTTACGAACCATAAGCATTGGTGCAACTCCAAATAAAAGTAACACACATGTATTCTTCCACTACAACAATAGCCCTAGTCTCCTTAATCTTACCAATTACTGTTAACCAACACCTACAAAAAAGACTCATACCCAAATTACTTAAAAGCATCTGTCGCATGTGCCTTCATCATTAGCCTCATCATTAGCCCCACAACATTTATATGCACAGAACAAGAAGTCATTATCTCCAACTGACACTGAATGACAATCCAGACCCTCAAACTCTCATTAAACTTTAAACTAGACTACTCTTAGTGACCAAAACTAAGTTGGAGGACTCACAATCCTTGATATGCGACTGTACTCCAGCCTGGGTGAGAGAATGAGACTGTCTCAAAAGAAGTTTAGAAAATTTGAGGGAATCATAAAAGTGATAACTGGTTGTTACCAAACATGTATACAGAAAAAAAGCAATACTAAGTAGCATAAAAATACACATCCAAACTAATATTGAGTAAAGAACTTGAATAGAAATATCTGTGAAGAGGACATAAAATTGACCTACAGATAAAGGTCCTCAATGTTACTATTCATCAAAAAAATATGTACTTCAAAACCACACTCTGATGTCATTTCACTCTTACTGAAATGAATGTTACTAAAAAGATTTTTAAAGATTTTTGAGACAGGGACTCTGTCACTCAGGCTGGAGTGCATGATCATGGCTCCCTGCAGCCTTGACCTCCTCAGCACAAGTGATCCTCTTACTTCTGCCTCCTGAATAGCTGGCACTAAAGGCACACACTGCCACACTTGGCTAATTTTTTGTATTTTTTTTGTACAGATAAGGTTTTGTCACGTTGCATAGGCTGGTCTCAAATTCTTTGGCTCAAGTGCTCTGCCCACCTCAGCCTCCCAAAGTGCTTGTATTATAGGCATAAACCACCATTCCTGGACATAAAAAGTCACGCATGGCTACATCAAAGAGAAAAGTTTTTGCAAGACAAAAAAGAAAAAAAAAACAATGAATGAAGGAGAATGGTTGGGAGAACATTTTGGGGAATCACATATTGGCTAAGAGGGTATTAAGGAAAATGTGCTACACGTTAACAGTATTAAGTAGCAACAACAACAACAACAAAAATGCAAACGATCCACCCAAAACTGAGCAGAGACCCTGAATAGACTTTTCTGCATAGAGGACATTAAACCACACAGAAGCTTCCTTCCCCCAGTCAGGTGGCCGTGACTGGAGGGACAGAATTAGACATGCACTGCGTTGGGTGGAGAAAAGTGGTCTCTATATCCTGATGGCTTGTAATCTCAGCAGTTTTGGAAGCCAAGGTGGGAGAATTGCTTCCAGCTCAGGAGTTCAAGATTAGCATGGGCAACATGACGAAACCCCAGCTCTACAAAAAATACAAAAAACAATAGCTGGACATGGTGGCACAGTCCCAGCTACTTCGCAGACAGACTGGAGAATCCCTTGAGCCCAGAAAGTGGAGGCTGGAAAGAACTGAGTTCTGCCCCTGTGCTCCAGCCTGGGCAACAGGGCCAGACCGTATCTCCAAAAACACTGTAAAAGGTTAAAAAAAAAAAATCACCAAACCCTGGAGGTGGCTGGGATCCTTTCCTTGCACCTGAGGCTTGGATGCAAGGCCGGCCCCAACAGCCCACCTGGGCCGCACTTGCCCTTCCCCCCACAACCAGGGCTTTCGTCTCTCTCCATCTACACGGGGAGTTTCCCTCAGAAACAGTCTAAAGCCTCCTACACTTTCCGACCTTGAAAGCTCTCGGGGAATGAGCCCTACTGTAAAATTAATACTAAGATGGCAAGAGACAAGAAAAGGAGAACCTAACAGGAATACATAGAACATTCCAGAAACGAAAGCTTCTGTACTCACCATGAAGGAAAAACGCCCCAGAGAAGCCACACTGAGGCCCCGTCCTCACTCAGGTTTTTCATCCTGAGGGTGCAGCCTCAAGTCATCCCGAAGCTGCCCTGGCGCCCGCAGCTCCTGAGGAAACCAGACCTCTTCTCTGCACTGCAAACGCTCCAGACAATGCCAGACTAGGTCACGCCATGCACGCCATGCCACGCCACGCACGCCACGTCACGTCACGCACGCCACACACGCCATGTTGCGGCTGCAGGGAGAAAACGCATGCGCACGCCGTGGGGAGAGAAAAGTCGGTTTGGTGCCCCCTGTCCGTCACAGTGCTCAGCGCAGGAGCAGCCACCTCCCGAGAGCAGCCACCACTGGTAGTCGCCACCTCCAGCAGATGCTGCCAGCCAGAGCCGCCACCTTGGGAGCAGCCCCAGCCAGGAGCCACCACCTCTGGAGCCACCACTGCAGGAGCAGCAGGAGCAGCTGACAGGAGCTGGGCTGCCTGGGACCCTTGGCTCTGTGCCTGGCTAGACCTTGGAGGCACCGAGGGAGCCCACGTGGCCAGCGGGACAGCCAGGACTTGCTGGCTCTTTCTGCAGGTGGGGGTCGCTGGAGGGTAGGGCATGGGAGAGGAGCCAGGAGCGCAGACAGCGTGGAAAGACAGGCTAAATCTGTGCAGGATCTCACTGTTCACTCTCTCTCAAGCCACTCACACAGGAAAGCCAGCTGCCATGGTCAGGGCCAGCACTGTGGAGATGACCCCATGATGAGGAATCAAGAAGGCTAGCAACATTGTAAATTTGGAAGTGGATCCCACCACGTCCCACTCAGGTCTTCAAGTGAGACTGCAGCCCGTCTATGAATTTACATGTACTTGTGATCTTGAGCAAAACACATCCAGCTAAGCCATGCCTGCATCCCTGCCTCACACTAACCTGTAAGATAATTTTCAATGCTTTAAGGTGCAAAACTTTGGGGTAACATTTTATACAATATACAGATTTGTTTATTATACATATGTAGGCATATATTCTTAACTCAATGCAATTATTCTTAAAATCTTAGTTTGTATATTCAAAAAAGTGTTTTCAAATTTAACAATATTCCCTTTATTATATGCCATTTAAACTCATAACTGATATAAATAACAGTATGAGTATTTTTATCAGGTTACTTTAAATTACCAATTTGGAAGGACATGTAAATAAAAGTTTCTTTTGTCACCAAGATATAAACCATGCAAATGTGATTTAACGTGTAAAATCTTAGAAAATATGCTAAATTACAAATTGAACAACTGTAATCAAAGGAGATAAGACTTTCCTTTCCTATAGTATCTACTTTCACCTACAGTTAATATCTCACAAGCAGAAAAGCCTCTCAACCACCAAACGACTCTGAAACTTAATGAACAATTTTCAACTATTGGACATCATTGGAGCTTAGCTGAAAATTTTTAAGTGTTTCATGAAATATTAACATTCATGTTCACTAGAAAATGAGAAATGGAGTTTGGTAAATTGTTAGTAGGTGTCCTCTAACATCCTTGCCTATATTTATGTGTTGGAGAAGGGGATATATTTATGATTGTGCTGGCCTAATATTAATAGTATCAATGATAAGAATAAAACTATGTATTATTGAGCTGCTATATTGTTCCAGATATGACAGTAGAACCTTTATGAATAATTTATTATAAAACCCATGCAGTAACCCTGATACATTGGAAATATCTGTATTTTAGGCATAGTAAAAACCAGGCTAAGAGATATGCAATGACTTAGCCAAAGTTGGACACTTGCTGTGTGTCAGACAAATGGTTCAATTAGTTCATTCTGACTTCAAATTCATTACTCTCATGATTTTTTTTCTCTTCACAGTTGATGGTGATATTTATATTAATATCAATTTATATTATAATGTATTTAGTATTATAGTAAAATGTATATTAAAATATAAACTAATACAATATATTATTAAAATATTTAAATTATAATGTAGCATATATGTATTATATAATAAATTCTATATTATAAATATAACAAATTACAAATATAAACTATATAAGTGATATTTATATAAACTATATATTGTAATTTATTTAATATATCAAAATGCATAATTAAATTCATAGAAATGTACATTAATGCCATAAACTTCTATCAGTAGTATGTTATTAATAATGTTTATTAATATAAGCATCTATTATTAACATAAATTTCACCAGCATCTGTGAAGAGGAAAATACATCATAAGACAGCAATGGTAAGGAGGGTCCATGGCCCTCGTTTTCCCCAGTGATGACAGGCATGAGGATGAGAGGTCCTGGACCGAGTGTTCGAGTGCCCACATTACCCCTGTGTGCGGAGGTATAACTGGGTGTATAGGAGGCAGCCCCTCCCCACCAAGCTTCCTTCTAAACATCACAGTGTGCTGAGTGCTGCAAGGGAACATGAAAGAAATTGGGAATGAATTGCAAAGAAACTTGGAGGATGTTGGACCGTGATTTCCAGAGGGAGGGACCCCACTGGTCATTTTTAAGGTTATGAAATTCTTTCTGTTTGGCCCAGTGATAGACACTGGTTCAGTTTGGGTAAGGATCAGGAATGCTGCACATTTTGTTCCATATGGTATAGCCACAGTCAGCTTCTGGGTGTTTAAATAAATAGTTTTATAGGTTAAAATATTGTATATACATGAATCTAGACCTTCTGTCTATTCAATTATGTGTGTGCATGTGTACATGCACACACACTATGTATGCAATACTATATACATATGTGTATGTGTGTGTGTAAATAGATAATATTTGAACTGCAAAGTGTAAAAGATGTGTGTAGCAGTTATAAATTTAATAACTCTAGGCCTTAAATTGATGCTTCATTCTCTGATCCGTAAAACTGGAGCCGGACAAGTTTGAAATATGTTTCTTTTGCCAGCCGGCATAATATTTAGCTTTGTCAGTAGCATGCTCTGAAGAGATCAGGTCGGGGAAAGAGGTTTTTCTTCCTGGATCCTGTGTGCTTATTCACCAGGCTCATAGAGAGTATGATTTTTCTCCAGCACTAGCTGCACAGTTTTCTCCAGTGCTCAATGCTTTCAGAATGTAGTTTTCTCAGTGTGTTGCTTTCAAGCCTTGACTCAGGCAGAAGCTGAATGGCAGAAAGGTCAGAAGGTTGAGGACTGTCCCAGCTAGGGATATTACTCTCCTGTGTTCTTTTCTCAGTCAGGGACCACACCAGGCTGTCCTTTCAGCAAACTAGCCACCTGACCTCTGGGCACAGATGTCCAGAGCCACTGTGACCTGAGCCATAAACAGAATTTTGTTTTCTGAAGAGGAAGGCCAATATAACTTCAAATTTCAAAAATTCTAGTAGCAGTGCCCAACTCTTTCTGCCTGCCTACCTACAATCTTTAGCTCATCTGTGCCCAAGGTGTGTTCATGCTGTCCAGGGATGGTGGGTCAGCTTCAGTTTGTGCAACCCAGAAAACTCCTCTGCCACATGGTGGTCTGTACCCATACCTTATACAGCAAGGCCTGAAGTTCCCTTCCAAATTTTACCTGCCTGAGGTACTGTCCCTAAACCCTAAGGTTCAGTTTGGAGTATCTCTTCCATTTCTAGAGTTCTTTACCAACATAGTTTAATGATTCATTTTTTCTTCTTCTTCTTCTTTTTTTTTTCCTTGTCGAGTCAGGGTTTCCCTCTGTCACGCAGGCTGGAATGCACTGGCACAATCTTGGCTCACTGTAACCTCCACCTCCTGAACTCAAGCAATTCTCACCTGTCAGCCTCCCAAGTGCATGCTGTAACCACAGGCATGCACCATCTCACCCAGTTAATTTTTTGTATTTTTGGTAGAGGTGGGATTTTTGCCATTTTGCCCAGGCTGGTTTCAAACTCCTGAGCACAAGTGATCTATTGGCCTTGAGCTCCCAAAGTTCTGGAATTAAAAGTGTGAGCAGCCACACCTGGCTGATTCTTTATGTAACAGATTCTACCCATGAAAATAATTGTTGTTTCTGTCCCTGATTAGACCCAACTTTATACCAAGAGTGATCCCAGAAGACAAACCTATAAATATGGGCTTTGAGGTTTAGTTTGCTCATGTCATTGCTCATGGTCATGGCTCAGAGCTCCTGCCTAATGGAAGATGAGATACTGGTCATTCAGATTGTGCAGTGGCATCTCATTTAATCAAGCCATGTGAATCACCTGTGGTTGATTGTGGGGATGTGCCACCCTGTATAATGGGCTTTGGGGGTCATCTGGGGGCTACACTTGATTGTATGTCAATGATGATGGCCACGGAGCCAGATGGTTTACTCTGAGTGTGACTTATGTAGTGATAGTAGCAAGCTTAGCTCTCTCTCAGCTTAGGTGATGGTCTAAAACCAAAGGCTTCCATGAATCCCCAAATATCTCATTTTTCAAAGCCAAAGGATGGATATTGGATATTGCTGACAATTAAACAGCGGTTTTCTGAATTGCAAAATAATTTAATTCACAGTCTCAATGTGGAGTCCTCAAAGGACAGGTATTGCCTCGTTCCTCATCTTGGGGTAAAAGCATTAACTCTTTCATCATTAAATGTGATGTTAGCTGCATATTTCTTTAAAGATGTTCTTTATCAGGTTGAGTAAGTTACATACTGTTCCTAGTTGGCTGAGAGCTTGTATCATGAATGGGTATTGAATATCGTCAAATGATGGTTCTGTATCAACTGATATAATTATTCCATTTTCTTTAAATTATTAACACAGTAGATGGCATTGATTGGTTTTCAAATATGAGACTAGCTTTACATAACTGGCAGGAGGGTAAGTTGTTAGCTTTTAATAGAGTAAAATCAAATTCCTGACCTCACACACAAATTATAGAAGACTGTTGTGGAGACAAACCAAAAACACTGAAGATGAGTTTGAATTAAAAATGAAAAGCAATGGAGGAACCTATGAAGAGAGAGGTGTTAAAGGACTCTGCATACAAAAACACTAGAAAACTAAGAGTTTATTTAAAAATTATTAACTTGAGGAAGACCGTAATATAAATATGTTAAAACAAGAAATGAAGGTCTAGAGATGATCACAAATCAATTAAATGGTTTACAAAAATAAAAAGATAAAAGCCAAATGATAATGAATATCTAGTTAATAAAATGAAAAACACAACTGACATTGAAAAAACAATAAATGTACCTGAAAATAAACTTGTAGAAAATTTGCCAAAGAAGTAAACTTTATAAAAGAATAAAATGGGAACTTTAGCACTTACAGATGTAACTATTGAGATTCAGAACTCAGTGGATGGGTTAAAAATTAATAAGTACATTAGACAGAACTTGATCTAATGGACATGTACAGAAAGAAAAGTGTACCCATTCCTTGCCAAATGCATATCCTTTCTGTGTATATGTAGAACATATACAAAAATTGGACTAATGCTGGGCTATAAATTTAGCCTCCACATTCAAAGAAATAAAAACATAAAGTGTATTTTCTATAAAAGCTAGACTTCAGTACAAAGAGGCACCTAAAAACATCCATATGCTTGAAATTTGTGAAACACCAATCTAACTAATCCAATGTTGAAAAATAGAAACAACAGATATTAGAAAACATGAAACGAAAGTTAAATAATAATAAATCAAGGTTTGTGAGATTATTTAGAGGGATATTAAAAAGAACAATAGCTAAAAAATGCAATCTAAGCATCCAACTGTGTAAGTGAGAAAGAGATAAGCTAAACAAGGAAGAAAAGATTAAGAAAAAATGTTAAGAGCAGAAACTAATTAAGTAGAAAGCGGTTCTAACACTGACACAAAGTGGTTCTTGGAAAGACTACAAAATTAATAACATAGTAGCATTTTGAAAATTCTCCTTATGACCTAAAAACCTTCTATCAAGGGGCATGGCAGGTCTAGGCAGGAAGGAAGAGAACCTGACCTGCACCCCATCATACATGGGGTCACACACCCTCACCTCATGCTGTTTTCCATCCAAAGCATTTATTTTAAAGTTCCTTATTGAGAAAGAAAGATGATGTACCCAATTATTTGTGAGGTTGTAAACTTATGAGTTAGAACACTTCCCCAATTTAAAATAACTAGTTGTATGAACATCTAATTCATTCCTCTAACATTAAGGAGCAGACACCACAGGACTGAAGACATTTTCTTAGCCCACAGTCTATGTCCAGAGCACTTTTCATACTCCTGGTTTCAGAAGCTATAAAGTAAAACTTTTTAAAACTATCTCTAGTCCTTGTATCATTCAATAGCATGACTTCAACCACCACCAAAACAAAAGAGCTAAGGGAAAATATGAAATCAGTACATTAATAAAGCTTATAGGAATAAAAATATTAAATTTTTTCAAACCTGATAAGCGATGATGTTCAAATTAGTATAATTTTTAAAACAAAGGGAACTTTTCTGAAGCCGCTTAACTGATATACAGCTAAGAAAAGCTGATATTCAATTCCACAGAAGCTGTCAACAAATGAATATTGTTAGTAAGATGTACAAACCAGATCATTTGGGGTTTTGTAGCTTTAGGTCTTCCAATAAACTGTGCATAAAGTTAGGATTATGGTGTTCTGAAAATGTAACCACTATAAACTTTAATGTAACCCCTATGAACTTGTAGATCTTGTGGTAGCTGTGACATTTGTCGCATCTGTGACATTTAGGTGCATATGCTGCAGACAAAAAAGTATCATATGCCCATTAATACACACCCACTTACACACATAGATCCACATATATAAATATGCACATGAACATGCACGTAATTACAAACAAGAGTTTACACAGAAACATTCACATGCATGCATGTAAACATAGACATACATACACACCGACTTATATATCCATGCATGTGTACACATACCTATACCTAATCATGCATGCACATACTCATACACGAGTAAGCACACACATGTATACACATACATGTGCATACTCAACCACTCGCATACTCCATAGATGTTCAATAAATAATTTTTAAAATTTAGATTTTGAAAATGTGAAAACGTCTAAATAAATGAAAACCAAATGCAATACATAAATGTTCATATAGACGACTAAGATTTTAGCAAAATAAATGTTCTTGAACATATTGTAATTGTTACAAACAGAGCACCAATATAAACCTCAAGTGTTCTCCTTCATGAATATGTTCTATTTCATCCCTGCCTCTTTTTCTAACCTCCTGCTTCCCCGATTCTCTCATCTCTCCTCTTGTGATACCTCAGTCTGAACTGAACGTAGCAGAAGTTTAATGCTGAAAATAGCTAGCACATTATAGACTCATTGAAATTTTCACCCTTTCACAGCCTTTGAAAGCCTGAAACTCTGCTAGGAATTTTGGTTATTTTCTAAGGATTTTTACTTGAGAACCTCCTTCATCCTCATAATTTTCACATATAATAACTTTTCTACTCTCATTAACCCAGAAGTAGAACTTTATTTTATACTTAATTTTGTGAAATTTTAATATTTTAGTTGTTTTGACTTCCATTAACTTTTACTATCTTTACACAGGGAATGACACAAAATGTCAAACATATTATTTAAAATTCATAAAACTATGTTTAGCAATAATACAAATAATCACACCTCTAAATGTTACTTCTTTTTTTTTTTTTTAAGATGGAGTTTTGCTCTTGTTACCCAGGCTGGAGTGCAATGGTGCGATCTCGGCTCACCGCAACCTCTGCCTTCTGGGTTCAAGCAATTCTCCTGCCTCAGCCTCCTGAGTAGCTGGGATTACATGCACGTGCCACAATGCCCAGCTAATTTTTTTTTTTTTTGTATTTTTAGTAGAGACGGGGTTTCGCCATGTTGACCAGGATGGTCTCGATCTCTCGGCCTCGTGATCCACCCACCTCGGCCTCCCAAAGTGCTGGGATTACAGGCTTGAGCCACCGTGCCCGGCCATAATGTTACTTCTACGTTAGAATCATAATTCTGAGTTATGAAAGATACACAAAGACTTTTAAAGCTTGCTATCACACACACATGCATACACACACACACACACACACACACACACACACACACACATACTCAAAAACACTTTGACAAACTTTCATTATTTTCCAGTCCAAGAATTCAGCATTTCCTCATTTTAGTGGTCTTGATACTACTTCTTCTTATTCTGCCCAAAATACAGTCCCTGCTTCTCTGAGTTTTAAAATATGTGTGCCTCACCTGTGAGGCTGGAGTCAGTGGGACTGAGCTGATGACCAGCTGCTTGTGGTGGAGAGCAGAACTAAGTGCCCCAAGCCTGGTTTCTTGCTAAGAGGTGCTGAAAATGGGTTGCTGGCGACACAGGAGACTAACAGGACTAACCCTTGGAGAGCTCAGGACTAGCTCTCCAAGGGCTAACAGGAGCCAGGTAACATCTGTGTTCCATGGGGAAAGAACAGAAAATGGACCCAGGTGTGTCTTTGACTGGTTGCACAGGGGCAGTTGGAAGGAGGGGTCTGGAAGGCCAGGAGAGCGCAGGGATCCAGGGATGAGTGTTTGTGGAGGGGCTGTGCTTCAGCATCCTCCTCCCACACTGCCCCCACCCCCACCCAGCTCAGGAGCCCTTCCTGAGGAGAAGGCTACAGCTCTGTGCTGCTGGCCTGGGCCCCCAGTCCCTAGTCCCAGAGGGGATGCCCAGGGCTCAGTTATACAAGGCCAGCAGTGTGATTCAATAAAGAATCTCCTGTCTCCTCTGAAAAGCTTTAGTGACCCATGGCTGAGCCCCAACTTTACTACCTCCATGATGAATTTCATCCTCATCCTCTGCGTAGCCTGGAACTCCTCACTCTGTTAGTCCCCTGCACCGAGTAATCCACCCTTGCCACCTCCTCTCTGAAGAACAGCAGGAAGGTAAGGAGTCTTATGGAGAATGACTCAGAATAATTCTTAGGGAGAATATTTATTTTGTTCTTGCTCTCATTTTTACATTTCCAAATCAACTAGATTTCTACTTGAAATCACATCATCCCTCTAGGGACAGGAAGGGAAGGCAAAGGTTAGAGTGAGCGTAGGATTTTCATCCCAAGCTCTCAGACCATCTGTGGGTCAGGGGAAAATGAAGCACTGAGACTTGGTAGGGTGAGGTCTCTGTGGGAGGACAGGGTCTGAGACCAGGCGCATCAGTCACCTTCCCAGGGCAGGTGCCTTAGGGCCCAGCCTGTGTGTGGGATGATCTTGGGGCTGTGCTAAGCCAAAGAGCCTCCCAGCAGAGCCTGGAGCTGTCTCTGGCTTCCTTGGAAACAGAACCCTCCCTGCCATCTCAGCAGAGCCTGCAGGCCTGAGTCTGCATGTTTCTTGAGCAGAGGAACAGGGACTGAGGACATCCAGGGTGGACTTTATGTAGAAAATCACTGTTTGCATTTTTTGAAGAAAGAAAATATAAAATATGATTCAGTTTTGATATGAGTAAAAGGAACTACAAGAAGACAGAGCTCCACGAGCTAGATGGAGACAATTTTGTCATTCATGAGCACCGCCTGTCTGTAGCTTGTCTAGGAAGACAGGAGGAAGAACTGGTCTGAGCCCCTCTTTCTTGTTTCTCAGTTTCGAATGGAGCTTAGATCAAGGTCAGGATCAGAAATAACAGCCGTGTGCTGAAAGGTAAGGCTCTGCCCATCCCAGGCCCCCCAAGATGCGACATAGCTTTGCCTGTTGCTAGAGAGTCATTTTGAGAGGCCTGTAGGAAGCTCCCAGGAAGCGAACGAAGAACCTGGGATCTTTCTCAGATTCCCTGCTGTAATGAATCCATGGGTAGACAGGGCAGAAAATGGGTGCAGCACAGTGGGGAGGGAGGGGAGGTGGGCGGGAGGGGACCAATGACAACCTGAGTGCAGCACTGGCCTCCGGCTCCACGTGGACAGCTGTCTATTTCAGCTAAGGCTGACTCCACTTTGCAATTGCCCATGCTTTCTCTCCATGAGGTGGTTGTGAGGACCATGAGGGGTGTCTGTGGAAGAACTCTGTCAGTGACATATGCTTCCCACTGCCTGTCTGGCCATCACTGCCCAGACCACATGGCCTTGGAAACAGCTGTGTGAACTCCAGGGTGAAATCCCCTATGAGCTGCACTGAGGAAATGTCTGCTCAGCCTCCTATGAGACCTCCAGGCCCCTCCCTCACCACCACAACCCAGTCTTCTGCTTTCCACCAGCAGAAATATCCTGAGGACCCTGGAGGAGGTTCAGAACCTGACTCCCCTCTGCAAAGGTGAGGCGTCTTCTTCTTCCATCCCATGTTCTCCTTCTTACCAGGGGCTAGGATGCAACTCGTGGCCTAGGCCTGACCTGGGTGTGAGAGACCATGGAAAAGGACACATGTGACTAAAGCCCTGGGGCCAGGGATAGGCAGAGCTCTGTGAAGTCAGCAGTGGAGGATTTGGGGTCCACGGGTGGTAGGTGCCTAGCCCTCCTGGCCTCCCAGACCCGCTGCTCATGGCTGCAGCTTGCGCCTCCTGTCTCCTTTCTTGAGTGTCTTGAAGCCCTGGTGAGAGCAGCTTTCATCAACCCTTAAGACCCCCCATGTGAGGAGTAAAAACCAGTGCCTGCCAGAGCCCAGCAGCCATGTGAGGAGTGTGTGAGAGATGCTTCTCCAGCCCGCGTGACCTCATAGACTTCCCCGGTCCTCTGGCCTCCACCCTGTCTGCAGGTTCTGTTGGGCGCTGTCATCCCTGGATGCCTCTTGTCCAGAAGAGCCCCCACTTTCCCTAGAACACCTTCAACTTGGCCACGTATGCTTTCCCCCTTGATGGGCCCCCAGTCCTGTGTTCTTGCTTCTACCTGCCTCCACCCAACTCTAGTAGCATGACTGGTCTTCACAGTGACAGGATGGCACACCCACTAGGTACTGTCTTTCAGAGCTTGTCTCCACACAATGGCCCACCATTGCCTTCTCCGGTCCCAGTGATCTTGGGCCTCGGTCGCTCCAGTGACCCTATGTCAAACCTCTCCTGGTGGCAAGAGGCTGCCAGAGCCTGGTGCATCTCTGCCTTTGTGACAGTGACAATCCCAGCCACAGTGTCTTTCTCTGGGGAGATCGCACACACAGGCAGATGAGGTGGTTGCCCTACTTTCCTCAACCCTGATTTCCAGGAGACACACGTCACCAAGACAGCAGGGATGAAGATGTGGAAGGAGAAGGAGAGGAGGGGTCAGACAGGCCCTGGTGTTCTCTGAGAAATACGATGAAGACAATGGGTGATGAGGGGCCACCACGGTCCCACAACCCTTCGAGAGCACAACAGCCCAGCTAGAGCCACTGGCTGGTCCTCAGCAGCTGTCTGATGCCACCGCCTTGGGGCACCATTTACAGGTAGCTGGCTATTCTAGGGCCACCCCTCTCTGCACAGTGAGTCCCTGAGGCCACGGCCTGGGTTTCTAGGAAGGCTTCATCCCCCAAATCACACTCTGTTTCATTCAATGAACCCTCTAATTCTTTTCCAGTTCAAACTCTAAAGTACCTGCAGAGCCTTCCCAGGCCTGGCCCTGGCCCCAGCATGTAGCCCAACCCCAACCTTTGACTCCAACCTGGCCCTGGACTCTGGCACAGAATCCCCTCTCCCAAATCTACTCTACTCTTCCCCATCCTGGGTTAGGGGCGGTGGAGTACCTTGCCCTACATCCCACGAGAAGCCACAGTCTCTCATCCTAACTGAAAATCAACATCTGGAATGGCCTTTGCTCAAGCCACTACAGTGGAGCCGTGTTTTCCTCTCTCTAAACCTCTCGGGTGTTCTTTAGCCATCCCACTCCCCACCTTCCTCAGTCAGCTTCCCAGAGCCCAAATTCAGCTCCATTCTTCCCAGGGATGCCATCAAGCTGGACACAGGAGCAACAGCAGCAGTCAAAGGAGTTTCACCAAAGATGAACAGCTGTGCAGCCCTCCCTGCAGAGTCCAGGCACTGGCACCTGATGCAGCCTCAGGGGGGGAGTCCCAGAGAGGTGGCAGCATCAGGAAGATGTCTTACCCTCCAAGCCTTCTGAATTTTCCAGGGAGAGCAACAAGGATGTGCAGAAGATGGGGTCCGGGAGCTCTGGAATGTTCTATGGGGAGGGCTCCATAAGCTTCAAACTAGAACAGGAGAAGAGCCAGGATGGAAGCCTGGAGAGGGTCCCAGAAGGTCCACGGGGAAGCTTAGGAAGGGCATTAGTGATGGTTCTGCAGAACGATGATGAGAAGTCAGAAGGGGACTTCAGGAGGCCCTGCAGTACTAGTAAGTTTCTCATTCAGGGGCCCAAACTAGAAGCATCTGGAAAGCAACCTGCAAGTCCATTTGGGTGGGAAGGTGAGGAGGTCAGTGAAGGTGTGGTTCCCATGAGTGTGTCTCTCTCCCGGCTCACTGCCAGCCATGCTGCTCCCAAGCCTTACAGCCACGGGAGACCCAGAAACCCAGCATCTGGGAGGGCTCGGAAATCTCATGTGGATGCCCCACAGCAGCTGTATTTCCTCCATTCCTATACCCAACAGATGCTGGAAGCCCATATTAAAAGGTTTCAAGCAATGCACAGGTGGGGTCCAAGCCGCCAGTCCCTGGAGCCCCTAATTCTTCAGGCAGGTGAGGCTCAGCCCCCACCCCTCCCACACTCCATGTTTCCCTCCTTGGCTATCTGCCAATCTGGGGCTGACTCCTTCACAGCCCAGGTTGCCAAATTTCTGGGAGAACATCCTCAGAAACTAGAACAAAAGAAAAGCCAGAATGGAGGGCTCCTAGTCTAGGAGGGAAAGAATGACAAAAATGTAAGTCTCCACCCTAGACAGTCCTCTTCTTGCCCCCTCACCTATGAGAGGGACCCTATCTGGTGACAATCGCAGGCGCTCAGTTGCTCCTCGGACTGGACAGGAGGGCAAGTGGCCTTCTCAGCTCCTCACATGCAGCCTTGCAGGGGGAATTTGGAGAGCCAGCCTAGAGCTGCATCGGAGCCCAGCAATGGCCAGGAACCAGCTATGGGAGGAGACTGAAACCTGTGTGGTGGCAGAGCTGTGCTGGAGTTCAGCCCAGGGTCCTGATCTGCAATGAATGAAGACACCATGAAGCCAGTGAAGGCCAAGGAGGAGAAACCCTCTCCTTGGGGGGTCACCTCGGGATCTAGTGTGATCACAAATGCCCAAAGTGTTCATATGAATCTGAGTGCGGGATCTGTAGAGACCAGCAAGTCTCCAACTCTCTAGAACTTCTGTTGCTTTGGTTCCAGGAGAGCAATGCCAGAAAGCACAGCTTGTTCCTAAGTGTAAGCTCACAGTGGAGGTAGAGTCAGGAAAGCAGCCTCCAGGCTGTGCCTCTGGCATCCTCCTCCAGGACTGTGCCAGGATTAGGCTCACTCTGGCCTCCTTGGTTTCCACTACCTTCACCTTTGTGCAACTGTAGGAGATGGTCTGCAGGGGCCTCACAGGGCTGAATTCCTCTTGGGCTCACGAAGCCACTGGCCTGTGGCTTCAAAGTCTGCTGCAGAGACCTGCTCCCATGGAAGTGAGGGACCAATGTGGGATAGCTGGAACTTATGGGACCAAAAGGGAAAGCCCCACAGAAGAGTCAGACCAAGGTGCTCGGCCCTATTGATGGCAGTGCCCCTGGCAGGAGGCCCAGACCAAGGGAGTGGGGACATAGGTGTGCAGGACTCAGGACAGCCCCTGCCAGAGAACAGAGGGGCACCTCCAGAAAGCCACTTCTAGAAACACATCAGTCATAACCTGGAGTCTCTTAACCCCAGGAAAAAAGGCACAGAGCAGAAAGGCCCCCTGCAAAAAGGCAATCCATGCTCAGCCACTGCCCAGAGCCAGGGCCCAGACACAGGAGGACTGTGCAGAGGGAGCCATCACCCTTGCTGGACAAATCCTGCAGGATGAATTGAGGCCTTGGCATGGATGTGGTCCTTCACTGTTAAATTGGCACAAAAGGAACTCCAAGCCCAGGCAGATGGGTGTTCTTGCTACCATAGAGCCCATCCCACACAGAACAAAAGAGAAACCTCAGAGGGATGGCCTGCAGTCACCAAGACACCCCCATGGGCCACAGCTGTTCTGTTAAGAGGATCAGGGACAGCGACAGCAATTGTGCTTTGCTGCCAGGGAGGCTGTTTTCCTGGCCAGTGACTGACAGCATAGGCCATGGGTGGCAAATGTCGCAGGCCACCTTCACCATTATATAGAACACTGCTCCAAAGCTGACGCACATCTGGGCAACCCGATCATGATTCTAATGCCTTTCCTGGTGGGAAAACTTTTCTCCCAGACAATATTGGTCTGTCCTGTGCAGAGAAAATCTGTTTTGTCTCAGGTTAGCACATCCTCTTTGTGCTAAAAGCTTCTTCTTAACCAATTCATGTTTTCTTTCCAAATCTATCTGTTTTTCCTGAGGAGAAGTGGTGGCTTCCAACTGTGCTGTGCTGGGGCTTAGGGAAAGGGTCAGCATCCCCTTTTCATTCTAGAAGTGCAGCTTCCAGAAGGGCCAGGGCATGGAAGAGGCTGACAGGGTGTCACAGACGCACCCTCCCCCTGGGTTCACTCACGGCACCTGGTTCCTAACTGAGTCATGCCAGAGAGCCTTCAGGACATGTCAGGACACAAGCCCTAAGGGACCCACCCAGGGATTTGGCTCACCCTGGCCTCCTTGGTTTTCACTACTCTGACCTTTGTGCAGCTGTAGGGGATGGTCTGCAGGGGCCTCACAGGGCTGAATTTCTCCTGGGCTCAGGAAGGTCCCAGCCAAGCAGCCTCACAGTCCTCAAGTAACCTTGGAAGTTTGGGGGTTGTCCTGTGCTGGCCCTGGTTCAGAAGCGGGAGAGACCGTGCCCTCTGAAACTCAAGGTGGGAACAGAGGAGGCTGCCCTGGACCCTTCTCTGCCTGCTGAGGTCTGGGATGGACATGCGCCCCACCAGCCCTCTTGGCTCAGCCTTGATGACACCACAGCGTCCCCTCCAGCCTCTTCCGTCACTTTCCAGGACAGGACTTTTCACCCCGCAGTGGAGGGGCACCCAGGGGCTGATACCCACCCTGTGCAGAAGCCATCTGAACAGGCCCAAGGGCTGTCAGGGTGGGGTGTAGGAGAAGAATCAGGGAAGATGAAGCCAGGGCCAAGGCCAGCGGCAGAAGCAGGAGAGAAATGGGCCCAAGGCCCCCCACCCCTGCAGGTAGAGGGTGGAGGTGGGGCTCCTCTCTCCCAGGGCAACCTCTGGCCTCCCGCTGTGGTCCCCTGTCCCGGCTGCAGTGGCTGCTTTCCCTCAGCACAGAGGCCACCACAGAGGGCCAGTGCCTCACTCCTGAAGGTTCACTTCCTCAGGGAGGATCCACAGCCACCCGCCTGGGCTTGGGAGCCTTGGAGAGGATGCAGGGCGAGAGGAGACAGTCGTCACCAGGGTCCTGCGGCCTGGTGACCATTCCAGGTGTGTGGGGCCAGCAGGGGATGAGTTCTCGAGGAACCTATAGGTGCATGTGGCCTTTTCCTTCTGGATTCTCTAGAAACCCCTAATAGATCCTCAGGGCACACTCTCTTGTCTACTTCAGAGGTAGGAAATGACAGAGGCAATCAGTGAAAGAAATGTCAGGTCATTTCAAAGACCCTGAGGGAAGCCAGGCTGGAAACGAGGCATAAATGAAAGACAAATTAGAAAGAAAGATTTCTCATCACCATTTTCAAGTATATGTTAAGAAAACCGCATTAGGGCTTATTGTATAAAAGGCTATGCTTCAGAAAATCTTGGATATGTGACCAAAATCCCATTGTCTAAAACAATTGATATAAGTTGTAGTATAGTTAGGAGCATTAAATGTAAATGTTCAGCAAGATCTTTCCAAGGACATTAGATTTTATTCTTTGAGCATGGATTGGGCTGTCAATTTGTTGATACATTTAGCAGATTGGTATAGAGTTTTGTTTGCTTGTTTGTTTAAGTTACTCTCTCTCTCTCTCTCTCTCTCTCTCTCTCTCTTTCTCTCTCTCTCTCTCTCTCTCTCTCTATATATATATATATATATATATACATATATATATATATATACATATACTCATATATCTCTTTCTTACTATCCTTGGAACTTAGAAGAATGGCTAAGAACTGTAACTTGCAGTGAGAAGTGCAGTAAGCAGCATAGCATGAGGTTACAATGTAATTGAATCAGTTGATCTTCCACAATAATTTAGGAGACAGACCATTTCATTTGAATATTAAAGGATAGGTAACTTCAAAAAGACCTATTATTTATTTCTAAGTTATTTTTTTACAAACCCTCCACTCTAGCTGAGATGGTAAGAGCTATTTATTTATTTATTTATTCACCTCTTACTGTATTTATTGTTATTATTATTATACTTTAAGTTCTGGGGTACATGTGCAGAATGTGCAGGTTTGTTACATAGGGTATACATGTGCCGTGGTGGTTTGCTGCATCCATCACCCCATCCTATACACTAGGTATTTCTCCTAATGCTATCCCTCCCCTCTCCCCCAAATCCTTGCTATCCTTCCTCTAGCCCCTGACATGCAAATCAAAACCACATTGAGATACCATCTCACACCAGTTAGAATGGTGATCATTAAAAAATCTGGAGACAACAGATGCCAGAGAGGATGTGGAGAAATAAGAACACTTTTACATTGTTGGTAGGAGTGTAAATTAGTTCAACCATTGTGAAAGACAGTGTGACGATTCCTCAAGGATCTGGAAATAGAAATTCCATTTGACCCAGCAGTCCCGTTACTGACTATATTTTTAATGCCAAGGCACTGAGATTGAGTCCTCTTAATTAAATCATGTCAATACCACCCATGGTTCCGTGTTGTCGGAGCTGAGTCCTGAGCTGCATTATTTCAGC
Source organism: Saimiri boliviensis (assembly GCF_048565385.1). NCBI lineage: Eukaryota > Metazoa > Chordata > Mammalia > Primates > Cebidae > Saimiri > Saimiri boliviensis. The sequence continues at coordinate 63,033,691 of NC_133460.1, forward strand.
TTCCTGAGAGTGTGTCACTGTAAACTTTCAGTGAAATGGGCCATCACTGTGCTTCTGAAGGCCCATGTAGAGTTAGGCACTGATAGCATCTCTTTGGCTTTTGCAAAGTTTGGTTCTTCAACTCCAAATGCACCTTCTCCTCTACAAAAAGAACTAGTAAATATTGCCCCTATGAGTCTCAGCACCATTTTGACCCTGTCTACCCCCAAGTTTATCTTCTCTAGGAAACTAGAACAGTGAATAAGTTATTGACAAATTATGTTTCTGCATCAATATAAGGATCGAAAAAAATAGAAGAGCTTCCTATAATTTTTGTAACAAGAACTTTTTCTTGCTCTCTGCCTCTTCTTGCCCTAGTTCTTATTTTTGCTCTGCTTCAAGAACCACCTACTGATAAGTATAATGACCACACCACTGGAAGAAGGGTAAACAGCATGTGGCTTCATTCTAGAACTCTTTGATATTTCTTGAAATAAGTTTGTTCTGATATGAACTAATAGTCAATGCCTCAAATGAGCCTGCTATCACACAGATGATCTCAACTGCTAACTGTACCTCTAAGAGCCAAGTTATGATGTGGATTCTCTGATCATCTCTAAAAATAAAGCATTCAAGAGACAAACATTATTTTCCACTTATCTTCCCGGAACAGAATTTTCACCAACACCTACTGATCCTTTCACCAACACCACACTATACTTATCCTTACTCCCACTTTATAGTTAAAACAAAAGCAGATCTAAGACTTCTGTTTCTGGGAAGATAAACAGACTTTCAACCTTGTTCATCTTGCTAAGTCTAAATAAAATACCTGAAAATTGTATATAAAGAAAGCATAAGAATTATCTGAAAGGTAGAAAGAAGACAGATCACCTAAGAATATTGGCATCCTAGAAATAACACAATAGCTGTTATGTTATTTCATAATAACAAAATCCTCTCAGTTTTTTTTTCTTTACATGTCCAGACTTAGAGCTGAAGAAACTGGCATCCTCTAAACACAAACAGGTGCAGATGAAAATGTTCCAATAAAAGCCTGCTCTGTCTAGGTGAAGGTTCAGGACAAAGATAGTCCAGCAGTACAGAAAACTTCTAGATAATAACCATTCTACTCCAACCAAACACTACAGTAAGAAGTGTGACTCTACATCCATCCAGCATAGCACAGATTCGGTAGAAAGCCTAGCCTGCAACTTTCGCAAGTATACAACACACACACACACACACACACACACACACACACACAAGCATTCCTATACACCAATAAAAGACTTGGAGAGAGCCAAATCAAAAATAAACTGCCATTCACAATTGCTACAAAGAGAATAAAATACCTAGGAATACAACTAACAAAGGATGTAAAGGAGCTCTTCAAGGCAAACTGCAAACCACTGCTCAAGGAAATAAGAAAGGACACAAACAGATGGAGAAACATTTCATGGTCATGGTTAGGAAGAATCAATGTGGTGAAAATGGTCATACTGCCCAAAGTAATTTACAGATTCAACACTATCCCCATCAAGCTACCTATGACCTTCTTCACAGAACTGGAGAAAATCACCTTAAACTTCATATGGAACCAAAAGAGAGCCCACATAGCCAAACAATCCTAAGAAAAAAGAACAATGCTGGAGGCATCATGATACCTGACTTCAAACTATGCTACAAGGCTACAGTAATCAAAACAGCATGGTACTGGTACCAAAACAGAGATATAGACCAATGGAACAGAACAGACACCTCAGAAGTAATGCCACACTTTTACAACCACCTGATCTTTGACAAACCTGATAAAAACAAGCAATAGGGAAAGCATTCCCTATTTAATAAATGATGTTGGGAAAACTGGCTAGCCATATGCAGAAAGCTGAAATTGGACCCTTCCTTACACCTTATAAAAAAAATTAACTCCAGGTGGATTAAAAATTTAAACATAAGATCTAACATCATAAAAAGCCTAGAAGAAAACTGAGGCAATACCATTTAGGACATAGGCATAGGCAAGATCTTCACGACTAAAACACCAAAAGCAATGGCAACAAAAGCCAAAATAGAAAAATGGGATCTAATTAAACTTAAGAGCTTCTGCACAGCAAAAGAAACTATTATTAGAATGAACCAGCAACCAATAAAGTGGGAATAAAAATCTGCAAGCTACCCATCTGACAAAGGGCTAATATCCCGAATCTACACAGAACTTAAACAAATTTACAAGAAAAAAAAACCCCATCAAAAAGTGGGTGAAGGATATGAACAGACCCTTTTCAAAAGAAGACATTTATGCAGCAAACAAATATATGAAATGACCTTTTGAAAAGGCAAGGGAAGTAGGGGAGAAACTATCAACCAAATATTACATAACTGGCAAAACTGTCCTTCAAGAATGGATAATTCGAAACATCTCCAGATACAGAAATGCTATTGAAAACATGCAAATTAATCCACAGTAAGATATCATTTCACATCTACCAGGATGCTTATAAGTTAAAATACAATAACAATAATAAATAAAATAAGAATTATAGAAGATGTAGAGAACTGGAACCCCTGTATGTTGCTAGTAGGAATGTAAAATGTTGCAACCACTGTGGAAATCACTATGTGGTTACAAAGAAAGTTAGGCATAGAATTACCATAGAAGCTAACAATTCCACTCATAGAAATATACTTAAAAGAATTTTAAGCAGGAACTCAAACAAATGCTTATGCATGCTCATAAGAGCATTATTCAAAATAGCCAAAGGTAAGAACCACTCATAAGCAGATGAATTAATAAATGAAATATGGTATAGAGAAACAGTGAAATATTATTCAGTCAAAAAAGAAAAAAAATCTGATCAAGGCTACAACATGAATAAGCCTTAAAAACATTATGCTAATAGAAATAAGCCAGACTCAGACAAATATTGTATGTTTATACATATAGGAAAAACCTAAAATAGGCAAATTCATAGTGACAGAAGGTGATTTAGAGGTCTCCAAGCGTTGGGGATAAGGATAGGGAGTTACTGCTTAATGGGTAGAGATGACATTTGGGGCAATTTTTCTAAAGTTTCAGAAGTAATAGTGATTATCGCACAACAATGCAAATGTATCTAATACCAGTGAAATGTTCATTTATCTCCAAAAAGCAATGTGTACCAAAAGATACACTCAACAGCACTATAGGTAAATCCAGAGAGAATTTAAGAAATGTTAAAGTCGCCCAGAAATGGTAGCAAAAATGAAAAGGAGAAAAAAAGTAGAAAGAGCAAACAGAAAATAAAATAAAAATGGCAGAAGTAAGTCTTAACACCACAACAAGGATTTACAAGTGGGTTTAAAAACATAATTCAGCTATATGAAGCTCAACTAAGGAAAAATCACTTCCAATGTAATGATTCAGGTAGCTTAAAAGCTAAAAAAGAAAAAAAAATATGTATACAAACATTAATCAAAAGAAATCAGGAGTGACTATTAAATCAGATAAGGAAGACATACAATTGATGAAAATTGTCAGAGACATAGAGTGGCAATAGGCAATGATGAAAAAGATCAGTCCACTAAAATGTATAACGTTTATAATTCTGTATGCATTAAATAACATAGCTATTACATATATAAAGCAAAAATCATAATAAACCTGGAAAAAGAGTCAATGCCACTAAACTGGAAACTTCAACATTCAACAACTGAAACAGAAAGTAGACAGAAAATTAGCAAGATACAGAAAAACTCAACAACACTCTCAACCAACTATATTTAATTAATATAATATATACAGAGAACATTCTATCTTACAACAGCAGAATACACATTATTTTCAAGTGCCCATGAAACATACACTAAGATACGCAACATCTGGAGCCATACAGCAAACCTACCAAAAACTTAAAAAAGAGTTTATTTTTCAACTACAAAAAACTTAATGTAGAAAATAATAGAAATATAAAAGAAAAATCTCTAAACACTTGGTGAAGTTATCTTCTATGGCAAAAAGAAATTTATGGATGTAATTAGCTTAATAATATTGAGATGATGATATTTTTACTTATTATATAGGTGAAGCATAAATGTAACTACAGGTGTTGTTATAAAAAGGGAGCAGAGAGAGCGTTAACTCTGTAAGAAGAACAATGTAATAACAGGAGCAAAGTCCGAAGTTATGTGGCCATAAGCATACATGCCAGCAAACACCAAAAAAGTGTAAGAAGAAAGGAAAAAATTCTTCCATAGAAACTTCAGGTCTGCTCACATGTTGAATTTAGCCCCAAAGACTCAGTTTGGATTTCTGGCCTCCGGCATTATAAGATAATAAATTTCTGTTGTAAGCTACTAAGATTTGGAATTGTTTGCAGCAAGAAACAGAAACTAATATACAAGAAAATGTAAACAAATGAAAAACACTCTAAGTAAGCTATGAGTGAAAGAGTAAGTCTCAAGAAAAAATTTAACAATGCATTGAATGAAAATAAAAATACAGCATAAAATTTGTGAGACAAAACTGAAGCAGTGCTGAGATGGAAAATGATAGCATTGCATGCATGCAATGGGAAGAAAAGTCTCAAGTCAACAGTCTAAGTAAGGCTCTACCTCAAGAACCTAGAAAAAAAATAGGTCAAACTTTTTTTGTCTAGATTTTGATTAGATTTATCTAATGTAGGCAGAATAATGGAAATAATGAATAAAAAGGGCAGAAATCAGTTAAATTAAAAACAGAAAAACAATAAGAAAAATATATAAAGCAAAAAGCTGGTTCCTTGAAAATGTCAATAAAATTAACAAAACTGTAGCAAAATTGACAAGGAAAGAAAATGGGACACACAAATTTACAAGACTAAGAATGAAGTGAGAAAACAATACAGAATGTGTAGACATCAAAATTATGATAGAAAATGCTGCAATGGACTCTAAACACATAAATTTGACAACTTAGATTAAATGGGCACATTTCTTAAAAAACACAAATTGTCACATCTCATCCAATTTGAAATATAAATAGATATTTTAAGCATTCTTACAATTATTAAAGAAATTGAATTGAAAATAAGAAACTGTCAATAAAGAAATCTCCAGACCCATATTGCCTTATTGGAGAATTGTGTGAAATGTTCAGAAACAGTTAACACCATTTTGTACTATCACTTCCCTAAAAAGGAAGAGAATGGGGTATATTACAATTCATTTCATGGAGCTAGTATTTAAAATCAGAAAAAAACACAAAAGAAAAAAAAGCCCTACAAACGAATATCTCTCATGACTATAGTTCCCAATTATGGTTAATAAAATATTAGCAAGTGAAATTCAGTATTCTATACAAAGAATAATACTGTACCATGACCAAGTGGGTTTTTGTTCCAGGGATACACAGCTAATTCTATATTTATATGTCATCCATGTCATCCACAGATGACTAATATATATATATATATATATATATATATATATATATATATATACCAATGCAGAATAAACATTTGAAAACATTTAACACCAATTTATAGGAAAAATTCTCAACAAATTAAGTATGAAGGAGAACTTTCTCAACTTAAGAAGGTGTGCTATGGACTAGGTTATGTCTCCCCAAAATTTAAATACTGAACTCCTTATCTCTAGTGTGACTGTATGTGAAGATGGAACTTTTATGTGGTAATTAAGGTTAAGTGAGGTCGTACAAGTGGTTCTACTTGGGTAGGACTAGTGTTCTTCCAAGAAAATGCACCACAGAGAGCGTCCTTGCTTTCTCTTCACACGCATGCTCCATGGAAAGGCCTTATGAGGATGTGGCAGCAAGATAGAGCCCTCCCCAGATTCCAGGCATGCTGGCATTCTGTTCTCTGACTTTCAGCCTCCACAGCTGTAAAAATAAGAATCTGTTGTTGAAGTTGCTCAGCTTATGATATTTCTTATGGTAGCTCAAGCTGACTAGTACAAAGAGCACTGAGAAAAATAATACAGCTAACATTATAGTTAGTCGTGAAAGACTAAGTGCTTTCCTTTTAAGATTGTGAGCAAGGCAAGGATGTCCACTCTCACCCCTTTAACATCGTGCTGGAAGTTCTAGCAAGTGCGGTAAAACAAGAAAAGAAAACAGAAGGACTATAGATCAAAATGGCAGAAATAAAACTGTGCCCCTTTGCAGAATGATATGATTTCTGAGGAAGAAAATTACAATAAATCTACAGAAATGTTTTAAATCATTGAGTTCAGCAAAGTTGAAGTTTTGTTTTTGTATGGCTCCTGTTTTATTGCCTTGTAGCATCCGGAGCACCTGACTGTCCCGGGGTCTAACAACTTAAGGTGTCGAGAACAGGTCAGGGCAAGGGGCTGCAGAGGAGGGGCTGGGCCCAGTGGCTACGAAATACACCCCCGCCCTGCAACAAGCAGGCCGGAGGAGCCCAGCCCGGGCTGGTGTGGGAGGGGGCGGGCAGGGGCTCTGGGGAAGAGGGCACCCCACCCACCTCGGAGAGACAGAGCCACGGGCGGCACCACCAATGGAAACGGCAGAGACAGGGCCAAGAGCCAGGAGGACACACGGAGGGGATGGGGGGTAAGCGGATGGGGGGATGGGGGCATCAGGGAGAAAAAGGCAGGTGGGGCCGGCCGAGGCACGGAGCCCCCGCTGGGCCGGGCTGGGCAGGGCAGGGCCCGGCAGGGCCGCCGGGGGCCCCAGGCCCGGAAGCCAGGCCCAGCCGAGGTCCTGAGCCACAGGGCGCAGCGGCAGGTCTCGCGCGGGCGGGGGTCTCTGAAGCGCAGCCTCTGTTCGGGCCGGCGCTTCGCCGGGGAGGTCAGCGGCTCGCTGTGGATGGCTCCTCTCCTCGGCGCTGCTGGCGGACGAGCGGGACGGCGTCCCCGTACTTCGCCCCGCGCTCGAGGAAGGCCCGCGCCACCAGGACCGGAGCCCGGGCCGGGCCCCCGCACAGCGAACGGCCGCGCGGCCCCGCCCAGACCCAGCCGTCTCGGCCCGTCTCCCGCGACCTCGCCGGGCGGGGGCGCCCCACAGCCGAACGGCCGGTCGGCAGCCGCGGCGCGTCCTCCTCCGGCGGCGCTGCGTCCCGGGCCGCTCCGCGCACGCGCACCGCGGTAGGGGCCCCACATTCTTCAGGCCCTCAGTGAGGGCGCTGAGGGGGCGCTGGGGGGCTCGTGGGTGATGAGGAAGCGCGTGTGTTTGTGGCTCACCTCCGCTGGGGCCGGGCGGTCCGTCCGAGCCGGGGCGCCTCCCGACGCCGGCTACACAGGGCAGAAAGGGGCTGCAGAGAAGGCTGGGGACACAGACCCGACAGGTCCCCGCGGCCCCCCAAAATAAGGAGAACGAGATCCCTGTGCTTGTCCAAGAAAAAGAGATCTTTTTAAAAACCCGCCCCACACCCCGCAAATACTGTGCAAATAACTTGGGCGTGGGGGAGGAAGCTGCCCGGAGTTTGGATAATCAAAAAAGAAAATCCAACTCTTAAAAAAGCAAAGGAACAAAACAGCCCCCCAAAGTGCTGTGGGCAACTCCAACCTCCTGTTTCTCAGAGCTGGATATCATAAAGGGGCAAAACGTAAAAAGAACTACCAAAAAAGCTCAGCAAAGAAAACTTAAAAACCCAAAGTAAATCCAGCCACCAAGCAGTGTCCAGAGCTGGACCCCGCGCTCGGGGCGCCCTCTCCGAGTCCTGCCTTAGTCCCGGGTGCGCTAAAGCGTGGACGCTGGCACTAGGTGAGGTCTCTCCCACGCCTCAGGAGCCGTGGTTTCAGCCCTCACAGCTTCATGAATTGCACAGCCTGTTGCCTTCGACTAGGGGCCTGCGTGGCCTCCTTAGCTCTAGGGGCCCCTTTGGGCTCTTGATTCTCCCTGAAGGAGGGATGCATTTCTCTCCCGCTCTTCCTGTACCCACATCTGGGGGAAGCTGAGGACGGAGAAACAGCCACAGCTCTCTTCCAGGACTGTCCTCTCTGCCCCAAGCTTTGAGGAAGAGCATCCCCTCCCTCCTTTCCCTGGCCACTGCGGGTGGCGGGGGGGGGGGGGGGGAGTTTTGTTTTTTTTTAACCCCTTCTGTTGAATGGTTGCAAACACAAACTTGAGTTCTAATAAAGAATTGCATTTCAAAAAAAAAAAAAAAAACAACAACAAAAAACAAAAAAAAAAACTATAGCATACCCATAAAATGAAATACCACCGAGAAGTAAAAACGAATGAAGTATTGATACACACAACTATGTGAATGAATCTAAAAAAAAAATTCTGAATGAAATAAGTCAAACAACAACAACAAGAATGGTTACACTGTGTAGTTCATTTATACAAAATTCTAGGAAACATAAACTAATAGATAAGACCAGGAAGTCAATCAGTGCTTTATTTGGGATGGGAGAGTCAGTATCCGTTTTAGGGGAGCAAACATACACCAAAACCTATTAAATAGCACATTTTAAACATGTAAAGTTTATTTTGTATCGATTTTTTCTTAATATAGCAGTTAACAAAAAGATAAGATTAGCAATAAGATAATAACAATAATAAAACATTCTTAAAATGATATCAACAGAGAAATGTAAAGATCCTGGTGGCTTTGAAGGGTTGAGTACGAGGGAAGTGGGTGTGCCTATGAAAGGGTGGAATGAGGGGTCCTCATGATGTCGCAGATGTTCTGCGCCTTTACTATGTCAGTGGCATTCTGCTGGTGGGGATACTGCACTACAGGTTTTCAAGTTTTTCACATTGGGGAAGCTGGATAGGGGTAAAAGGATCTCTCTATATTGCTTCTTTCAACTAGATGTGATTCAATAATTCCCTCAATATAAACACTTTAATTTAAAAAATCCAGCTTCAGTTATGTAAGATGCATAAGTCCTAGAGATCTAATATAATAGCGTGAGGACTATAGTTAATAATACTGTGCTGTATGCTTAAAATTTTCTGAGAGTGGATGCTAAGTGTTTTCACCACACAGAGAAACAGTAACTATATGAAGAGATGGATATGTTGATCAGTTTGACTGTAGTGATGAACTCACTAGGAATATGTCGTATTAGTCAGGGTCCTCCCGAGAACCAATAGTGTAGTGTGAATATGAGGAGATTTATTATAGAAATTGGCTCGCATAATTATGGGGGCCAAGGAGTGCCACAATATGCTGTCTGCTACTTGGAGACCCAGAAAAGCTGTTGTGTAATTCAACCAAAGCTTTCTTTAAAAAAAAAAAAATTAATTATATATATATGTATGTATTTTTTAAATTTACTTATTTTACTTTAAGTGCATACTATATCTGGCATTCCTCCCCATGTTATCCCTCCCCACCCTCCCCTTCTCCCCACCCCCCACTGTCTCTTCACTACCACCCCCAGCTGCCCCAAGTGTGTGAAGCTCCTCTCTCTGAGTCTACGTGTTCTCGTTCAACACCCACTTATGAGTGAGAATATACGGTATTTGGCATTCTGTTCTGTGTCAGTGTTCTGAGAATGATGGTTTCCTCAACCCAAGCTTTCTAATTGTTGGGGGAAAATCTGGGAGTCAATCATACACCAAGCTGGGGGTCAATGCTAAGGGTAATTTGCAGCCTGGGTACTGTGCATGCCCCTCATGGAGACCTGTCCCATTTTGAAAAAAAATTGATTTTGTAACTCTGCATTCACTCTTTTCTCCTCCCTGGCTCCTGGATTTATTCATAGGGATTGAACTGCAGAGGCAAGAAGCAGCAGTTCTTTGGTGATCAGTGAGATCTATTGAAATTCTAAACCTTCAGGGGAGTTACAGTGTGCCAGCCCTCACACACTCACTATACGCTCACACCTGCTTGCACCTGTACACTCTTCCTGGCCTGTTGCTGGGTCAGCTAACCAAGCTTTACCTCTGAGCAGGCCTCACTGGTACCATCCCTATCCCTGGTCTCAGACCTTCTGGCCTGGGTGGGCCTGACCTCACTGGGCCACAGCCTCCACCCTAGGCCTGAGGTTAGAGCAGGGACCTCCACCTGGAGGGGTAGTCTGAGTCCTCACAGCTTGAGCCTGCGCTAGTGGTCTCTGATTCTGGTTGTGGCCAGGGGGGTCCACCTCTTGTCACTGTCTGGCGGGCTGTGTCATCACTGCACTCTGAGAGCCAGTCCTCACTGCAGTCCCCACTGTTCCCTGCCTCCTAGTCTGGGAGCCTTCTCTCTGTCAGAACCATCTGCAGCCACAGGGAGAAAATGTGTGAAGGTGTGGGGAAAGGACGGTGAACTTCTGTCCCAACTGCTGTTCTACTACCTGCCTAAAGTCGTTGGAGCCCAAATCGCTTCATACATTTTAAGACCAATTTTGAGCCAGCCGAGTAATCATTGTAATGCATCGTTCAGTTAGTCAGGAGGGCCGGGGCCTCCTTTCCCCCAAAACAAACACAAGAACCTCACGCCCTGTAAAGCGTGTCTTCATTGTGTAGGTGTCTGTTGTTTCCTGCAGACGGTCAGCTGTCACTGAATTCTCAACTTTATTTTGTTGCGTTGCTAAGACTAATTTTCTTTCTTTTTTTTTCTTTTCTTTCTTTCTTTCTTTCTTTCTTTTTCTTTTCTTTTTTTTCTTTTTTTTTTTTTTTTTTTTTTGAGACAGTCTCACTCTGTTTCCCAGGAAGGGGTACAGTGGTACGATCTTGGCTCACTGCAACCTCCACCTCCTGGGTTCAAGCAATTCTCCTGCCTCAGCCTCCCGAGTACCTGGGACTATAGTCACCCACCACCACAGACCTGGCTAATTTTTGCATTTTTAGTAGAGAAAGGGTTTCATTATATTGGCCAGGCTGGTCTGGAACTCCTGACCTTGTGATCCACCAGACTTGGCCTCTCAATGTGCTGGAATTACAGGCATGAGCCACCGTCCTGGGCAAGACTAATTTTCTAATTAAGGCACATGTGTGATGCCAAGCAGGCTTGCCTGACTTTGTGGAAGTCTCTGGTCCTGCTTTGTCTAACAATCTCGAATGTGCTGGACAAGCAACTGTCAGAAGTGACAGCTGACAGGATTGTGGAATACGCATGTGGGGAGCCAGTGACCTCAATCCCACCTCTGCAGGAAGGTTCCAGCCCACCAGGACCCCTGCCTGCATGCCTGAGTCTGGCCCTTCCTCCCCAACCTGGTGCACCTCTGACACCCCAGGGAGAAGGCTGCAGAGAGAGTGCTGGTGGCTCCTGTCCTGCTCTGCCGGGGAGGCTGCCCAGGAGACAGTAGCAGGCTCAGTGGTGGGTGCTCCAGGTTCTGGGCCAGGTGGGAGCTGGGACTGCAGGGAGCAAGGGTGAGGAAGACGGCGGTGCTCGTGTAAGTGTACAGGTGCACACATGTGTGTGTGTGTGTGTAGGTGTTGGTTTCTCTGCATTTACTCTCACATGCTAACTTTCAACCTCCCCAAACAAAAACTGTAACTCTCTGCAAAGTGATATACCTGGGAGTCTTCACTAAAGATGCAGGCTCAGACTCGGCCTCCTCTCCTGGGCTCCAGGTGCAAATGGGGAGGGGCAGTGCTGAGAGATGCTGGGGGAGTTTGCTTAGAGAGGCTGGGCTGGTGGAGAGGGAATGTTCTCGCATTTTAAACAGTGAGGGAGGACACTTCACACTGAACTTCCTTCCTGAGCTTCCTCTTGTTTTTCCTGTGGCTCACACATATCTCACAGACCATGCCTTTAGGAATTAAGACATCCCTCAGGTCCTTAAACTATCAATGCTGCTGTGTGTGTGCATGTGTGCATGTTTGTACACAAGTGAGTGTGTGCTTGTGAAAGTGTTCATGTGCATGCATGTGTGTGTTACCTGTGCCTAGGTGCTGGTTTCTTCTTTATGCTTTATGCTCCCATGCTAATTTTCCACCTCCAAAAATAAAATTATAACTCTCTGCAAAGTGATAGACCCGGTCATTGTATAAGCTATGTCTTTATTTTTCTTTTGCTAATTATGTGTTTTAGAAACATCTAATGACCACCTAGAATCTGCCTAAAATGGTGCTAGGTAGTGGTAATTAAGTCATACACAGTACATTCACTCAACATGTTTTTTACAATCTTGTTGGGGAGCCATATATATATACAATACAAATATAAATGAGCATTTCCAATTATAAATGCTCATTTATATTTGTATTATTTATGTTTCTTTGATGAAGAGAACCAGGTGCTGAGCAAAAGAGAGCATTACAGGGCAGATCTAAATTAGGCTATGGGAAGAAGTTGGTCAGGGAAAGCCCTTTCTGAAGAAGTAATATCTTACCCACTGATTTAGCCAACATTGAATAAATATTTATTAAGCATTCACTGCTCTTGGTATTGTGTTGCAGGCACAACGTTAAACTAAAAGCACAAAATTATGTGTCCTCATGGACTTGCATTTTAATTAGGAGAGACAGATAATAAACCAAATAGATAAGTCATCTATGACACATAGCAGATGGTGGTCAGTGCTAAAGAGATTGTGATGTGTTTATCAATGTTATCATTTCTTGTTCTTCCATTATTTAAAAAATCCCTCATTTGTAGTGTTTGTCAATTTCTGTGGTGTAAATGTCCATACTGTGGTCAAACTGAAACTGCCAACATATATTAAAAGAAAAAAACTCAGAGTCTAAAATTTTCAGAAAATGCTAACAATTACCTCTTCTGCAGTGGTGGGAGCTGGCTTCAGCACTCCACTAGGGAGAGCAGACAGTGACTAGGGAGGGCGATAGAAATTTTGGATAGGGGAATGCCGGGAAGATGGCCGCCTAAGAACAGCTCAGGACTTCAGCTCCCAGTGAAAGTGCAGAGGGTGAGTGGACGCCGCATTTCCAGACGAACTCTTATTGCCCACAGACCAGGAGATACCCAGGCAGAGGAGTCGCCAGTGTCGCAGTCCCAGCCGGTGCGGCTGTTTTGGCCCCCGAGGGGCTGATTCCGCCCACGGGGCTGCTATGACCACGCCCTGTTGCTGCGGTTCTCCATACAAAAACCACTGATCTGGGAGCCCACTTAGCTGGCGAGCAGAGCCCTGAGATGGCAGAGTTGCCCATTCATCTGAAATAGCGAGTCAGGCCAGGAGATTCCTAGGCAAAAAATCCGCCAGGAGCCGGCGCCGCAGTTCGAGCCGACTCCGTGAGTCGCAGCACGGGAGATCCTGGCGCCTTTTCAACAAGCGACTGGAACGAGGGGTTGTTCAACTTAAAAGAAAAGACTCTGAGTCAGGGAGCCAGGTGATCAGGCTCGGTCAGTCCCACCCCTCCACCCCCAACAACAACGAAAACAAAAACAGTAATTGGAAACCCTCTGGGTTGAGCCCTTCACACCAAGCACAGCTGAACCAGGACGGTCCGGCTCGGTGGGGGAGGGGCTTCCGCCATTACTGAGACTCTCCACCACTAGGAGGCAGGCTGCCATTGCCAAGGCAACCCGCCATTGCCGAGACAACCTGCCACAACAGAGAGAGTCCGCCATAACAGAGGCGGGGCCACCGTTGCCAAGACAGTTCTAACTATGCCCATATAAACAGGACTGCAGGGAAGAGCTCAGGGCAGCTGGGTGGAGCCCACAGCAGCTCAGCAAAGCCCCTGTGGGCAGGCAGTGGCTAGGCGTGCTGCTAGCTGGGCGGGTCAGACCTGAAAGAAAAATCAAAAAAGGCAGTAGTGCAATGGAAACTCATAAAGCTCCAGCTCCCTGGGACAGAACACCTGGGAACAAAAAGTGCTTTATGAGTTCAGCTGCAGCAGACCTAAACATACCTGCCCAGCAGCTCTGAATGAACAACGGAGCTCACAACTCAGGACTTAAGCCCCAATAAAAGATAGACTGTCTCTTCAAGTAGCTCCCTGACCCCCATAGATCCAAAGACTCACCTCATAAAGGAGAGAATGGACTGACAGTTGGCGAGCATCCTTCTGGGACAAAGATAGAAGAAGAGGAAACTGGCAGCAACCCTTACTGTTCTGCAGCTGCTGCAGGTGATCCCCAGGCAAGCAGGGCCCGGAGAGGACCTCAGCAGTCCTACGGCAGAGGGGCCAGACTGTTAGAAGGAAAGCTTAAAAAAAAAAAAAAAAGAAGTAACTTCAGCATCCACGAACTAGAAGCTCACTCAGAGACCCAATCTGAAAGACAGTAATTACAAAGACAACAGGTGGATAAACTCACAAAAATGGGAAGAAACCAGCGCAAAAATGATGAAAACTCCCGAAACCAGAACACCTCTCCTCCTAAAAGGGATCACAACTCCTCACCAGCACGGGAACCAGACCGGATGGAGAAGGAGGGTGATGAAATGACAGAATCAGACTTCAGAAGATGGGTAGTAAGAAACTACAGTGAGCTAAAAGAACATGTTCTAACCCAACGCAAAGAAAATAGGAACCTTGAAAAAAGATTGGACGAAATGCTGACGAGAATGGACAGCATAGAGAGGAATATAAGTGAATTGATGGAGCTGAAAAATGCAACACGAGAACTTCGTGAAGCATGCACAAGCTTCAACAGCCGAATTGACCAAGCAGAAGAAAGGATATCAGAGGTCGAAGATCAACTCAATGAAATAAAAAGAGAAGGCAAGAACAGAGAAAAAAGCACAAAAAGGAATGAACAAAATCCTCAAGAAATATGGGACTATGTGAAAAGACCTAATCTACGTCTGATAGGTATACCTGAATGTGATGAAGAGAATGAATCCAAGCTGGAAAATACTCTTCAGGATATTATCCAGGAAAACTTCCCCAACCTAGCAAGGCAGACCAATATTCAAATCCAGGAAATACAGAGAACACCACAAAGATATTCTTCAAGAAGAGCAACCCCAAGGCACATAATCGTCAGATTCACCAGGGTTGAAATGAAAGAGAAAATGCTAAGGGCAGCCAGAGAGAAAGGTCAGGTTACCCACAAAGGGAAGCCCATTAGACTCACAGCAGATCTCTCAGCAGAAACCCCACAAGCCAGAAGAGATTGGGGGCCAATATTCAACATCCTTAAAGAAAAGAACTTTCAACCCAGAATCTCCTATCCAGCCAAACTAAGCTTCATAAGTGAAGGAAAAATAAAATCCTTTGTGAACAAGCAAGCACTCAGAGATTTCATCACCACCAAACCTGCTCTACAAGAACTCTTGAAAGAGGCTCTACACATATAAAGGAACAACGAGTACCAGCCACTCCAAATACACACTAAATGGTAAAAGAGCATCAACACAATCAGGAAGCTGCATCAACAAACCAGCAAAACAGCCAAGTAGCATCAAAATGACAGTATCAAATTCACACATAATAATACTATCCCTAAATGTCAATGGACTAAATGCCCCAATCAAAAGACACAGACTGGCAAATTGGATAAAAAGCCAAAACCCATCAGTGTGCTGTATCCAGGAAACCCATCTTACATGCAAGGATACACAAAGGCTAAAAATAAAGGGATGGAGGAAGATCTACCAAGCAAATGGAGAGCAAAAAAAAGCAGGAGTTGCAATTCTCATCTCTGATAAAATAGACTTTAAAGCAACAAAGATCAAAAGAGACAAAGAAGGACATTACATAATGGTAAAAAGATCACTGCAACAAGAAGAGCTAACGATCCTAAATATATACGCACCCAATACAGGAGCACCCAGATACATAAGGCAAGTTCTTAATGACTTACAAAGAGACTTAGACTCCCACACAATAGTAGTGGGAGACTTTAACACCCCATTGTCAATATTAGACAGATCAACCAGACAGAAAATCAACAAGGATATCCAGGCGCTGAACTCAGACCTGGAACAAGTAAACCTAATAGACATTTAAAGAACCCTCCACCCCAAATCCACAGAACATACATTCTTCTCAGCACCACATCACATCTACTCTAAAATTGACCACATAATTGGCAATAAATCACTCCTCAGCAAATGCAAAAGAACAGAAATCATAACAAAAAGTCTCTCAGACCACAGTGCAATCGAGTTAGAACTCAGAATGCAGAAACTAAATCAGAACCGCACAGCTTCATGGAAACTGAACAACTTGCTCTTGAATGTTGACTGGATAAACAATGAAATGAAGGCAGAAATAAAGATGTTCTTCGAAACCAATGAGAATGAAGACACCACATACCAGAATCTCTGGGATACATTTAAAGCAGTCTCTAGAGGAAAATATATAGCAATGAGTGCCCACATGAGAAGAAAGGAGAGATCTAAAATTGACACACTATCATCAAAATTGAAAGAGCTAGAGGAGCAAGATCAAAAAAACTCAAAACCTAGCAGAAGACAGGAAATAACTAAGATCAGAGCAGAACTGAAGGAAATAGAGACACAAAAAAACTCTTCAAAAAATCAATAAATCCAGGAGCTGGTTTTTTGAAAAGATCAACAAAATAGACAGACCACTAGCCAGATTAATAAAAAAGAAAAGAGAGAATAACCAAATTGATGCAATAAAAAACGATAAAGGGGATATCACCACAGACCCCACAGAAATCCAAACCATCATCAGAGATTATTACAAACAACTCTATGCACATAAACTAGTAAATCTAGAAGAAATGGATAAATTCCTGGACACCTGCATCCTCCCAAGCCTAAACCCGGAAGAAGCCAAAACCCTGAATAGACCAATAACATGGTCTGAAGTCGAGGCAGTAATAAAGAGCCTACCACCCATAAAAAGCCCAGGTCCAGATGGGTTCACAGCTGAATTCTACCAGATATACAAAGAGGAGCTGATACCATTCCTTCTGAAACTATTCCAGACAATCCAAAAAGAGGGAATCCTTCCCAAATCATTTTACTAGACAAACATCATCCTGATACCAAAACCCGGCAGAGACTCAACAAGAAAAGAAAATTTCAGGCCAATATCCATGATGAACATAGATGCAAAAATCTTCAATAAAATACTGGCAAACCGATTGCAACAGCATATCAAAAAGCTCATCCACCATGATCAAGTAGGATTCATCCCGGGGATGCAAGGCTGGTTCAACATATGCAAGTCCATAAACGTAATTCACCACATAAACAGAACCAAAGACAAAAACCACATGATTATCTCAATTGATGCAGAGAAGGCTTTTGACAAAATTCAACAACCCTTTATGCTAAAAACCCTCAATAAACTAGGTATTGACGGAATGTGTCTTAAAACAATAAAAGCTATTTAAAACAAACCAACAGCCAATATCATACTGAATGGGCAAAAACTGGAAGCATTCCCTTTGAAATCTGGCACTAGACAAGGATGCCCTCTCTCACCACTCCTATTCAATATAGTACTGGAAGTTCTAGCCAGAGCAATCAGGCAAGAAAAAGAAATAAAGGGTATCCAAATTGGAAAGGAGGAAATCAAATTGTCTCTATTTGCAGATGACATGATTGTATATCTGGAAGACCCCATCATCTCAGCCCAAAATCTCCTGAAACTGATAAACAACTTCAGCAAAGTCTCAGGATACAAAATCAACGTGCAAAAATCACAAGCATTCCTATACACCAGTAGTTGACTTAAAGAGAGCCAAATCAAGAACGAACTGCCATTCACAATTGCTACAAAGAGAATAAAGTGCCTAGGAATACAACTAACAAGGAACGTAAAGGACCTCTTCAAGGAGAACTACAAGCCATTGCTCAACGAAATAAGAGAGGATACAAGAAGATGGAGAAACATTCCATGTTTATGGTTAGGAAGAATCAACATTGTGAAAATGGCCATACTGCCCAAAGTAATTTACAGATTCAACGCTATTCCCATCAAGCTACCAATGACCTTCACAGAACTGGAAAAAAACACCTTAAACTTCATATGGAACCAAAAGAGAGCCTGCATAGCCAAGTCAATTCTAAGCAAAAAGAACAAAGCTGGAGGCATCACACTACCGGACTTCAAACTATACTACAAGGCTACAGTAATCAAAACAGCATGGTACTGGTACCAAAACAGAGATATAGATCAATGGAACAGAACAGAGGCCTCAGAGGAAATACAACATTCGACAAACCTGACAAAAACAGGCAATGGGGAAAGGACTCCCTGTTTAATAAATGGTGTTGGGAAAACTGGCTAGCCATGTGCAGAAAGCAGAAACAGGACCCCTTCCTGACACCTTACACCAAAATTAACTCCAGATGGATAAAAACTTAAACATCAGACCTAACACCATAAAAACCCTAGAAGAAAATCTAGGCAAAACCATTCAGGACATAGGTGTAGGCAAGGACTTCATGACCAAAACGCCAAAAGCAATGGCAACAAAAGCCAAAATAGACAAATGGGACCTAATCAAACTCCACAGCTTCTGCACGGCAAAAGAAACAGTCAGTAGAGTGAATCGGCAACCAACAGAATGGGAAAAAATTTTTGCAGTCTACCCATCTGACAAGGGGCTGATATCCAGAATTTACAAAGAACTAAAACAGATCTACAAGAAAAAAACAAACAAGCCCATTCAAAAATGGGTGAAGGATATGAACAGATACTTTACAAAAGAAGACATACAGGAGGCCAACAAACATATGAAAAAATGCTCATCATCACTGATCATCAGAGAAATGCAAATCAAAACCACATTGAGATACCATCTCACACCAGTTAGAATGGCGATCATTAAAAAATCGGGAAACAACAGATGCTGGAGAGGATGTGGAGAAATAGGAACACTTTTACACTGTTGGTGGGAATGTAAATTAATTCAACCATTGTGGACGACAGTGTGGCGATTCCTCAAGGACCTAAAAATAGAAATCCCATTTGACCCAGCAATCCCATTACTGGGTATATATCCAAAGGATTATAAATCATTCTACTACAAGGACACGTGCACACGAATGTTCATTGCAGCACTGTTTACAATAGCAAAGACCTGGAACCAACCCAAATGCCCAACGGTGATAGACTGGATAGGGAAAATGTGGTACATATACACCATGGAATATTACGCAGCCATCAAAAACGATGAGTTCACGTCCTTTGTAGGGACATGGATGAACCTGGAAACCATCATTCTCAGCAAACTGACACAGGAGCAGAAAATCAAACACTGTATATTCTCACTCACAGGCGGGTGTTGAACAATGAGAACACATGGACACAGGGAGGGGAGCACTACACACTGGGGTCCATTGGGAGGAAATGGGGGAGGGACAGGGGAATGGGGAGGTGGGAAAAGATAGCATGGAGAGAAATGACAGATACAGGTGAGGGGATGGAAGGCAGCAAACCACACTGCCATGTGTGTACCTATGCAACAATCTTGCATGTTCTTCACATGTACCCCAAAACCTAAAATGCAATAAAAAAAAAAAGAAAAAAAAACAAAAAAGAAATTTTGGATACTTTGACTAGCATTTTCACATTTTTCCCTCACCCCAGGTGCTTAAACATGTTAGTATTCTCTGATTTTATGATTTCAACTTTTCTAGACTCCACATATAAGTGAGATCATACAGTATCTGCCTTTCTGTACCTGGCTCATTTCACTTTGTAAAATATTCCCTAGGTTCATTCATGTTGTAGCAAATGTCAGCATGTCTTTCTCTTTTAAGAAAAACTATTGCATATGCTGTGTGTAGGGGCCACATGTTTTCATCCACTCATTCTCTGAGAAACACTTAGGCTGTTCCTTCATCTTGGCTACTGTGAATAGTGCTTCAATGGGCATTGGGGGCAGATGTCTATTTGACAGACTAATTTCATTTCTTTTAGAGATATACACAGTAGTGACATGCTGGATCTAATGATTATTCTATTTTTAATTTTTTGAAAAACTTTCACGCTGCTTTATATAATGATTGTATTAATTTCCATTCCCACCAACAGTGTCTGAAGTTTCCCTCTTTTCACATGGTTCCTCACACTTGCTACCTTTTGTCTTTTTCATCACAGCCATTCTAACAGGTGTGAGGTTATATTCTACTTTGACTTTCACTTGTATTTTTCTGGTGATTAGTGATGTTTAGCCATTTTTCATGTATTTGGTGTCATTTTATGTTTTCATTTGAGAAATAAAACTGCAAATTTAATGAGGTGGTCAGGGAAAGCATCACTGCACAGGTAAGATGTGAGCCATAATTGGAAGGAGATAAAGGAGCAAGTCTTGAGGGCACCTAAGGAAAATGTGTTCTGGGTGTTCTCAAGCAGATATGACCTCCAGCACCTCACACTGCAAAGCCACTTTCCCTTGAAAGTGTGATGGGTATAGTGACTTGATTTTAACCAAATGGATGTGGCAAAGGCCACAGGATGTCCCTTTTATGATTAGGTTAAAATAGATTTGACATTTTTCTTTCTAGCAGACTCTCTCACTTTCACACTTTGGTAAAGAAAGTTTACACATTGGAAAGGTCCTGTGACAAGTAATGGAGAGGAGTCTCTGGCCAACACTCAGTAAGGACATGAAGCCCTAAGCCCTACATTCAGCCCACAAGGAACTGAGTCCTGCCCACAACAACATGAGCCTCAAAGTATATCCTTCCCCAATTGGGCCTTTGAATGAGCCCCAACATGTTGGGACTTTGACTGCAGGCTTGGGAGAGACCCTGAGTCAGAGAGTCAAAGTAAACCATTCTCAGGTTCCTTACCTGGGGAAGCTGTGAGTTAAGAAATGTGTGCATTGTGAAGCTGCTACATTTGCTGTGATTTCTCACTGGGTGATAGGAAGGCATGCACAGTCTGCAGAAAGAGCAAAGGCAAAGACCCCAAGGCATGACTGTGCTGGTTACTTTAGCATGGCTGGAGCAGAGCAATGGAGAGAAGAGAGAGAAGGGATGAGATGGGAGAGGGAACCAAGCTGATATTTGAGAGTAGTCAAAGCATCCAGGGAATTGTGAGGGAAAGGGGCACAAGGCATGTGCTTTCTTCTCCTCACACCATTTATGCCTCTAGTACTGAGCTCCAGGGCTGGGAGGGGAGAGTTAGGATCCCCTGTGCATTCCACACTGTGAGACTGGAAGACTGGAATCAGCAGTCAAGTGCTGCAGAGCCAGAGCCAAGCCTGTGCTGACAGGCTCGACATCTTGAATCCATGGATGGGGATGGCCTTCACAGTGGAGGAAGCAGACCGACTGTAGAGCACAATGCCTGCACTGCTGCCTCAGCTGCTCTGGTCACCAGCCGTGTGACTCTGGCCAAATGGCTGTCTCTGTGAAGCACAGACGACCCCACAGTAAATGTGAACAGCAATGCCAGCCTTCTTCCGCATTTCTTAAGAGGATCAAATGGAATTGATGCAAACATATTTAAGCACTCCAAAGGGCTAAAACATTCTAAAATCTTCGCATTTTCAAGTCCCAGGACCCTGAAATCCAAACATGAAAGTCTCCTTGGGCTGCCCAAAGCAGAGAAGACATTTCTGAAAAGTATCTGGGTTGAGGGAGAAGCTGGGTTTCGCTGGGGGCTCTCTGCATGGGGCACTTGGTTCATGAGGTTCTGTGTGTGAACTCATACTCAACAGCTGCTTTTAGATTCCACTGAGGATGGAGCCAGAGAGAATAGATTGAAATGACAGCAAGTAAAGTGTAGGTGAAACAACCACAAGAAGGCAGGGGGCCTGGGAGAGGCCAGCAGGAGCACTCCTAAGAGGGAGAAAGCAACTTTCTTTGAAGCAGAGAAAGAGGTAAAAAATAGCCAACTGCCACATCTTAGCCAAGGATTCCTGAAGCAAGAGAAGAAGACAAAAGGAAGAATTTAGTTTTTAAGGCTCATTTTAATTTGATTATATTTTGCTATCAATTTAATGACAATTTATGGATTACTTTTATGGATTATCGGAATTAACTCAAGTTGGAGACAAAGATGCAGTTGGAATGGGGTTTTGAAAAGTGTTCACTTCCAAGGGCAGGGAAGGTGCAAGCCTTGTCTGACAGGCATATTCTGTGACATCCTGAGAGCAGGAGAGTGCCTTCTCTCCACAAACTCTCTCTGTGCTACATAAGCCTTTCCTGGGAGCTAGGCAGCAGGAGGGGGGCCCTCCCTAAACTTCTCCACAGTGTTTCTATGGAAACCATCAGCTCTCTGGCAGATTCCCTAATGGCCTGGGGGGTCATGAGAGCCTCTTAATATTGTGTTTTCTACAAACCTTACATCCCTCTCCCTGGAAGGAGGGGCCCGTGGATGATTTTCCAGGTGGCACTTTTCCCTACTGTAAAGTGGAAGCTGCAGCTCAGCAGCCTCGCTCTGCACATGCCAGGCTCTGCCAGAATTTTGAGAAACAGTTTGCAGGGATCCCCAAACCCAAACCCAGGGATGACAGAGTTAGTTTCCAGCCTACTCCAGAGGACAATGCACTCAAAGCAAGAACACTGGCCAGGTGCGGTGGCTCAAGCCTGTAATCCCAGCACTTTGGGAGGCCAAGGCGGGTGGATCACGAGGTCGAGAGATCGAGACCATCCTGGTCAACATGGTGAAACCCTGTCTCTACTAAAAATACAAAAAACTAGCTGGGCATGGTGGCACGTGCCTGTAATCCCAGCTACTTAGGAGGCTGAGGCAGGAGAATTGCCTGAGCCCAGGAGGTGGAGGTTGTGGTGAGCTGAGATCGCACCATTGCACTCCAGCCTGGGTAACAAGAGCAAAACTCTGTCTCAAAAAAAAAAAAAAAAGCAAGAATGCCAGTGAGAAGCCCAGCCTGGAGGCCAGAGAAATGTACTATCAGGGGCAGACTGGATAACAAGATCAAGAATCTGAGCTGCATAGTGTACTGTAGAGACTCTGCGTGGTTTACAAGAGAGCAGAAGTTGCCGATGAAAACGCTCTTAGGTTTAAGCAGTTCAGGAGGTGAGTGGAAGAGAAATCAAAGAAAAGGTTGTGGATTGTATTGGTGTGATGATGGGCGGGGTGCCCAAGATTGTGACTCAGATATCTTACAGTATGACAATTTTGTGACTGCCCCAAATCAAATGAAATAGACTGAAGTCAGTTCAAACCTTGTGCAGGGTTCAACTCTCATCCAAATAACCTTGGAATGAAAACAACAACAAAAATTATCAACCAAAATAGCAGGCACTAGAAACCTGGCTTTACCCTCTCTCACTGAAAACCAAAACTAGTGACTATCTAGTGACAAGTGATTACCAGAAATATCTCAGAATACAAAACTGAGGCTATGCCCATCCCTGATACAACAGAGAAGTAAAATCTCTCAAGTGGAGAGCGGCAGAAGAGACCTCGAGACAGGCTGCTGCTCCCACAGGCTGACAGGCATTGCATAGAACGGTCCCCTGGACTGACAGTTTCTGCACTGGAAAAAATGGAATCCAGCTGGTAGCCAGCTTCCTCACCTTCTTGGGTTCCTACGCAGGAAAGCCACTTATTTCTCAACCTGCAGGAAGCACCCTCAATGCCTGTAGGGTGAGAATTTCTGATGGCAGCCAGAGAAGAACAGCAGGCGCGGGCTAGCAACACCAGGGCGGAGCTCTCTGGCTGCTCCTCATCAAGCCCACAGGCCAGAGAGGCTAGCAGCAGCCCTGTACCGCAGGAGACACACCGCCAGGGTGGGCGCTTTCAGCAGGAA
Source organism: Saimiri boliviensis (assembly GCF_048565385.1). Classification (NCBI taxonomy): domain Eukaryota; kingdom Metazoa; phylum Chordata; class Mammalia; order Primates; family Cebidae; genus Saimiri; species Saimiri boliviensis. Next base: position 63,057,108 of record NC_133460.1, read on the forward strand.
GCCCTGGCCAGCCTCCCCCCACTGCCCAGAAATCCCCTAGGGGACCGCCCCTCTCCATCTGGAAAAGGCTATGCTGAGCCTCAGCAAGCCTGGGCTTCGGGCTCAATCTAGTGCTGAGAGGAAGGCAGCAGTCTTGGTGTGAGGGAACTCAAAAATCAGGACCCCTAGACAGACATGCTCTAGCAAAATCAACACAAATCGGACAGAGAAGACCGAAAGAGACAACAAAGGCCAATGAAATATCCAGTGCAAATACACAGATGCACATCCGTAAGAAATCAGAATAGACACGAAACGGACAAGGTAAGGTGTCAGTGACGGCCTAACTAGGTGGTGATACATGATCTCTTAAAGTAACAGAAAAGCCATTAAAAAAAACTTGGCAATCTCCAAGACAATACATAAAACAAATGAAGCAATTTGTCAGAGAAATTTAAGGAAGAGATTACAATAATAATAATATTCAGCAGCAATTGTGGAGCTAAGAAAGACACTGGATAGGGCTGGGTGCGGTGGCTCATGCTTGTGATACCAGCACTTTGGGAGGCCAAGGCAGGAGGATCTCGAGGTCAAGAGATTGAGACCAACCTGGTCAACATGTTGGTCTCAAACTCCTTCTCTACTAAAAATACAAAATTAGCTGGGCTTGGTGCCATGTGCCTGTAGTCCTGGCTACTCGGAAGGCTGAGGCAGGAGAATTGTCTGAACCAGGGAGGTGGAGGTTGCAGTGAGCCAAGATTGTGCCACTGCACTCCAGCCTGGTGCCTGGCAACAGACCGAGGTTCTATCTCAAAAAAAAAAAAAAAAAAAAAAAGGAAGACACTGGACAAACTGAAAAATGCGTTATAGGGTCTCAACAGCATAACTGGTCAAGCAGAAGAATCAGTGAACTTAAAGGCACCCTATGTGACAATACACAGAGGATTAAAAAGAATGAAAAGGAGTGAGGAATGTTTATGAGATTTAGAGAATAGCCTCAAAAAGGCCAATCTAGGAGTCATTGACCTTTAAAGGGGCTGAAGAAATGGCAAAGCTTAAAAAGCTGATTCAAAGAAATAGTAACAGAAAACTTCCCAAACTAGAGAAACATAAACAGCCAGGTACAGGAAGGTCAATATCATCAAACAGATTAGGCCCAAATAAGACTACACTAAGATAAGGAATAATATAACTACCCCCTTAGCACAGTGAGCAGCCCTGTGCAAACCTACCCACAAAAGCCTAGCAGCTGAGACACTGAAAGAGAAGGCTGACAAATTCAGTTTCTCAGAAAGAAATGTTTAATACAAACTTGACAAAAGAAGTAATGTCTCAGGCAGCCACAGAATGGTGGATCCCTGGACCCAGCCTCCAGAATTATCCACTGTATAGCAAACTTTCAGTGCGCAACCTGTGTGGCTAGCCATGCTTCAGACTTTCTTACTGAAATGCATAATCACTGAGGAGGTTACAAAAAAACCTTTAAGAGAGTCATTTATGCTACAGACAGTGTTTTTCTAGAGGGGGTATCTATGCTAAAGGCAGTGTTTCTTTGGAGGGATATCTATGCTACAGGAAGTTTTTCTAGGGGATATTTATGCTACGGGAAGAGTTTTTCTGGGGGTATTTATGTTACAGGCAGTGTTTCTCTAGAGGGTATCTGTGCTACAGGCAGTGTTTCTTTGGGGAGTATCTATGCTACAGGAAGAGTTTTTCTGGGGGTATTTATGCTACAGGCAGTGTTTCTCTAGAGGGGGTATCTATGCTATGGGAAGAGTTTTTCTGGGGGTACTTACGCTACAGGAGAAATTTTTCTTGGGGGTGTTTATGTGACAGGCAGTGTTTCTCTCAGGAGGGTGTCTATGCTACCAGCAGTGTTTCTTTTGGAAGGTCATCTCTGCTGCAGGCATTGCTTGAAGACATTTGTGGGGAACATCTGGGTTTGCCAGAGTCAAACATTGGTCATCACATTGGTTTTATTTATCACTTTCCATTGCACATCAGGTAACCAAGGAAGGGCTCTCTCAACAAGGGAAACCTAAGCAGATAGCAGAAATAAAATGAGGCCAGGTCTACACCTGTAATCCCAGCACTTTGGGAGGCGAAAGCAGGTGGATCATTTGATGTCAGGAGTTTAAGACAAACCTGACCAACATGGCAAAACCTTGTCTCTACTAAAAAATATATAAAATATAAGCCAGGCCTGGTGGCATACTCTTGTAATCAGGAAGCTGAGAAGAGAAATTGCTTGAACCCAGGAAGTGAATATTACAGTGAGCTGAGATCAGGCCATTGTACTCCAGCTTGGGCAACAGAGTGAGATTCTGTCTCAGTAAATAACGAAATAAATAAATAATAAAAATAAAATGAGAATGAGGGTGGGCTTTGCAGGTACCTGGGAGAAGAGAGTCCCAGGCAGAAAGGACCATAACGTACAAAAGCCCTGATATGTTTTGTCTTGTTGCTTCATAACAGATTGATGGGTAGGAAATGGGAGAGACACAGGTGCACAGTGAAAACACAGGTGTGGGACTGTGCAGGCATAAACTCTGCTAGTTGCATGAGCATGCACCTCCCAGATCCCAACAGGCAGGGCTCAGCAGACAGCCTCTTCAGTGACCGCATGAAGACACATTTCCTAAGAGCTTATCTGCTCACTAGTTCCTTCCAAACAGAGTCTGAAGAAAGGCAGGGTTTCCCCTCCCTGGAGGCTGCACGATCAAGATCCTCCCTATCTGGAGGACCAGAACTCAGCTGCCTCATCCCCAGCAGGCTCACTCTCCTAACATTTCTGGTGTGCTTCCTGGAGCCTGAAGGTGCAAGACCTGGGGCCTTTGGCAGGGTCCTGCTCTGCAGACTGAAGCAGGCTCAGCCCTCCTGCTCTGGTCTTCTCCACTCAGCTCTGCACCAACCCCTCCCCATACTTAAGAAGGTAGGGACCTGCTTCCCTCAAGCAGGCCAGGGCATTTGAGAGGTGGTGTTGCATTATATACAGTCCAAGCACACCTCAGGAGAGCAGCTGGGAACTGTAAGGAGAAGAGAAGTGGGTTTTTGACCCCACTCAGAGAGTGAGGAGCATGTGGAGCAGCAATGCTGGCTGAGCCAGTGGGGATTCCAAGTGCTGGCCTGTGGTCACCTCCCTGGGGACCAGCTCCCACACATGTAAGAAGACTGCAGGGTTTGTGGCAAAGGCTTTGCTTCCCAGCTCTGCCTCATGCCAGGGTTTGGAAGTGGGCATAGTCAGAGACAATTTCCCACACACACGCAGGGCTGGGGGTCAGTGCGGGTGGCATCTGAGAGGAAGGGCTGATGAACCTGCCTCGAGAGGATGTGACCTGCCTGGAAGAGGTGCCATGTAGTTGCAGCCAGGCCTTGGCAGATTGCTTTGTATCCACTCCTATCAAAATACTGTTTCTATAACATCTCAGCACAGGGGTGAAGGTGCCCACAAAATGATGTGGATGAGTCAGAGGTATCACTGACATCCAAAAACCAGACATGTCATCCCAATGACTCCAAAAGAAAATATACAGCCACGGCAGGAAATTCACTCCACAACCACGTTCCCCAGTGTTGAAGAGAAGCTTCTCAGGCTTCTCAGTCCAGTAGTAAGGAATTCAGCCTTGCCCAAAGAGAGGTTTTCCCCATGCCCTTAACTTCTGGGAGGTCGTATTTGTCACACCTGGCGGCAGTGTATCTGTTTATGGTGGGCTGGCCAGGCCAGAAAGATGAACCATGTTACTTAGGATGCAAACTGTGGGTAATACGGTATCAGATAACCTGGAAACTGAGTTCAACCACATGGGCAATGAGGCAGTCAATCAATACTGCCTACATAGCTAAGTCCCAATCAAACACCTGGACACTGAAGCTCCTGTGAGCTTCCCTGGTGGCAACACACTGCATATTGTCATACAAGAACAGTGGAAGTGTAGTGCATCCCGACTTCACAAGGGAACCTGGAAGCAGAATGGGGAGCCCTCACAGAAAACTGCACTGTGACCTCAAGGTCACACCCAGGCATTGACCTGCATTGGTCACTCACTTTGTTTGCTAGATTTGGCATCAAGTGACGTTTGATTCTTTCCTGAAGTCAAATCCCTGATCAAAGAGCAGAGCGTTGCTACCAAAACTGAGGATGGGACAACCAAATTGAGGACGGGACACACGTGCATTCTGGGGATACGTCGGCGAGCTTCTCAGGGCTGCTGTAACAGATCATTGTAAACTAGGTGCCTTAAGTAACAAATGTATTCTCTTACAAATCTGAATCCAAAGGTCTGAAGCCTGGTGGAGGCTTCCTCCCCTGAGGGCTCCAGAGGAGCATGCATTTCTTGCCTCTCAGTCTCCGGCAGCTGTCCCTGCACTCCTGGGCTCAGCTGCAGCTTGCCAAGCTCTCCTCCATCTTCAGCTGCATGTCTTCCCCTGCCTGTCTGTTTTTCCCATGTATGTTTAATCTCTCTCGCTTCCCTCTTATAAAAAAAAGCATACGATTGCATTTGGGGCCCATCTGGATAATTCAGGGTAAGCTCCTACAGGATAGATTCTTGACGCAATCACATCTTTTACAATTAAAAGCAATACTCACTCTGTTGCCATAGAAGGTCAAATTTACAGGTTCCAGAAATTAGAAAGTGAATACAGCAACCTTCTTTAATCTGATGGAGATACAATCAAAAACCCCTAGTGGATGTCCGAAACTGTGGACAGCACCAGAGCCCTGTGTACACTGTTTTCCTGATTTAATGGTGGAGACAGCTGCTGCATGAGTGAAAGGCAGGTACTGTACTCACTGTGGAGACTCTGGATGAAGGACAATTCATGTGCTAGGCAAGAGGACTCAAGATCTTATAATGCTACTCAGAACACAATTTAAAACTTAGCGATTGTTTATTTCCAGAAATACTTGCTAGATAATTTGAGACTGCACTTGATCCAGGGCAGGTGTCCCCAAACTTTTTACACAGGGGGCCAGTCACTGTCCCTCAGACCACTGGAGGGCAGCCACATACTGTGCTCCTCTCACTGACCACCAATGAAAGAGGGGCCCCTTCCTGAAGTGCAGTGGGGGGGCAGATAAATGGCCTCAGGGGGCCGCATGCAGCCCGTGGGCCATAGTTTGGGGACACCTGCCTTAGAGGGTCAGTCTTTCAGCTTCCATGGAGCTGTTCAAGTGCAGCACCCATGGAATGTGCCCACTGGGCATGGGTCATCATTGCCTGCCCCTTCTCCAGGGCTCTGATGCGGAGCTTTGAAGGTTAATAATTAACAGCATCTGTACCAAAAATAGCAAGGGGAGAAATTCCAGTGGGTCATTCCTGGACAGAGAAACACAGAATGTTCCAGAAAACTGGAGACTCTTAAATGCAGTGAATAGGTGGACCCCGCTGGAAGAGATGGGAGCAGACGGTCCAGTCTCACTGGGGCTTCGGTCTATTGAATTCTGGGTAAGGTTGGCATCTCTTCTCACAGTCACAGTGTGGCAGAAACAGAAAAGCCCAGGCTTCTTCTCAAGAAAGGACATGGAGAACTAAGAAGAGGCTTATTTTGGATCATGAAGCTTAGGAGGAAGCTTGGCATGTTAATCAATTTATTTATATAGATAAATCCCACTTGCTTCCAAAAGAGGACCTTGTACTCAACCCATTGAATGTCAGAACTGAAGAAGGCCTTGGGGTCAACCAGACCCAACTCCTTTTCTAATAAATGTGGGAACATCAGATTTTACCAAGGAAGGCACCTGCACCCAGACCTCTTGACCTGCAGTCTCCTGCTGTTTCCACTGCAGGAGGCCCTCAACAGGAGAGCAGTGAGCACAGTATGCAGTATCAGCTCTTCCCTGGGTCTCTAGCCTGCTGGCTTACCCTGAGTATTTTGGGCTTGCTAGCTCTTAGAACTGTATGAACTAATTCCTTAAAATTAATTTTCTCTTGTTTTCTCTCTCTCTCTCTCTCTCTCTCTCTCTCTTTCTCTTTTCCAACCCCCACACACTCCTACTGGTTGTTTCTCTCTTGGAAACACTGACTAATACACTTGTCTTTTAGGGGTCAGAGCAAACACCCCCTTCCTGCCCTCCCCCAGTGTCATCAGAGCACTGATCAAGGGCTGGAATCTGCCCCTCCTGAGGAAGAGCCCAGCTGAGCTCAGTGATGGTCAAGGTGGGTGGGAGTGGGTGCTCAGTCTACTCATTGTCTCCAGGGCTCTCTGCTTGCTGTGCTGTGATGGTGCACGCTTGTGGTCCCAGCTCCTCAGGTGGCTGAGGTGGGAGGACTGCTTGAGCCTGGGAGGTCGAGGCTGCAGTGAGCTAAGATTGCCCCACTACACTCCAGCCTGGGTGACAGAGCAAGACCCTGTGTCAGCATAAAGAAAACCAACAAATAAAAAAAGAAAACAAATTGGACCTGCTTTGACTTGGATTCATTATTTTTGACCATTTTTTAACATATTGATTATATTCATGTCCCTCCTTCTTGCCTCCTCCCTAAAAGGACTTGGAGAAACTTACTATAGCACCTATAATACACTTGATGGAAACAGAAAAAGGAAGAAAAACTCAGCACCATGGAAAAAAAGGAGAGAGCATTACCATCTCTTCTGTCTGTGAGGACAGCTCCACTCTACCAGATGCCAGTTGTCTCTGAGCTCCCTAAATATTTACAAGTACCAAGATTCATGTGCAGTGCCCACCTGAGGGAGCTCTCAAGGTGGTATCTGGAGGTTTCAGAGGTTTCTGAACTAGACTCCTGTTCTCTTTCTTCACAATAAGTATGAAAGATTAATTTGAGCCATACCTGCTGAAGCAGAATGTAATCACGGATATAATCATGACTTCATCACAATCACAATTTACAGCCAATTTTGGTAAATTTTCAGAAATAATGAGAACAGTGATTGTGACACCAGCTTCCAATGGCAGTCAGTGTAGTGCCCAGAGCTGGCTAGTGAGGGTAAGGGAGCTGCCCTTCACTGCATGGGCTTGAGGGAGAGTCCCACACTCACAGTGTCAGACTGTGACAATGAGTTTGCCCACTGGCTCAGTCCCTGCGAAGCTACTGGGCCAGCCAGGCCATCCAGGGGCATCTCCATCCTTCCCCTGTGCCTCATGAATCTCACTAAAGAGAAAGAACAGGCTGTTTCCCATGGGAGGCTTTCCTGCAGGGCAGGGAGCTCTTCTTCTCCTTCCCCTACTGTGGAAGGCCATCTGCTGGCAGAATTCCCTCTTCTTTATGAAACTCATCTTTTCTCTTAAGGCCTTCAACTGATTGGATGAGGCCCACCCAAATTGCAAAGGCTAGTCTATTTTACTCAATTATACTGATTTAAAGCTTACTCTTTTATTTTATTTTATTTTATTTTTATTTTTTGTTTTTTTTTGCATTTTTTTATTGCATTTTAGGTTTTGGGGTACATGTGATGAACATGCAAGATTGTTGCATAGGTACACACATGGCAGTGTGGTTTGCTGCCTTCCGTCCCCTCACCTGTATCTGTCATTTCTCCCCATGCTATCTCTTCCCACCTCCCCACCCCCTGCCCCTCCCCCATTTCCCCCCAACGGACCCCAGTGTGTAGTGCTCCCCTCCCCTGTGTCCATGTGTTCTCATTGTTCAACACCCGCCTATGAGTGAGAATATACGGTGTTTGATTTTCTGCTCTTGTGTCAGTTTGCTGAGAATGATGGTTTCCAGGTTCATCCATATCCCTACAAAGGACGTGAACTCATCGTTTTTGATGGCTGCGTAATATTCCATGGTGTATATGTACCACATTTTCCCTATCCAGTCTATCATCGTTGGGCATTTGGGTTGGTTCCAGGTCTTTGCTATTGTAAACAGTGCTGCAATGAACATTCGTGTGCACGTGTCCTTGTAGTAGAATGATTTATAATCCTTTGGATATATACCCAGTAATGGGATTGCTGAGTCAAATGGGATAATTGGCAATAAATCACTCCTCAGCAAATGCAAAAGAACAGAAATCATAACAAACAGTCTCTCAGACCACAGCGCAATTGAGTTAGAACTCAGAATGCAGAAACTAACTCAGAACCGCACAGCTTCATGGAAACTGAACAACTTGCTCTTGAATGTTGACTGGATAAACAATGAAATGAAGGCAGAAATAAAGATGTTCTTCGAAACCAATGAGAACGAAGACACAACATACCAGAATCTCTGGGACACATTTAAAGCAGTCTCTAGAGGAAAATATATAGCAATGAGTGCCCACATGAGAAGAAAGGAGAGATCTAAAATTGACACCCTATCATAACACTGGCTAGCCATGTGCAGAAAGCAGAAACAGGACCCCTTCCTGACACCTTACACCAAAATTAACTCCAGATGGATTAAAGACTTAAACATCAGACCTAATACCATAAAAACCTTAGAAGAAAATCTAGGCAAAACCATTCAGGACATAGGTGTAGGCAAGGACTTCATGACCAAAACGCCAAAAGCAATGGCAACAAAAGCCAAAATAGACAAATGGGACCTAATCAAACTCCACAGCTTCTGCACGGCAAAAGAAACAGTCAGTAGAGTGAATCGGCAACCAACAGAATGGGAAAAAATTTTTGCAGTCTACCCATCTGACAAGGGGCTGATATCCAGAATTTACAAAGAACTAAAGCAGATCTACAAGAAAAAAACAAACAAGCCCATCCAAAAATGGGCGAAGGATATGAACAGATACTTTACAAAAGAAGACATACAGGAGGCCAACAAACATATGAAAAAATGCTCATCCTCACTGGTCATCAGAGAAATGCAAATCAAAACCACATTGAGATACCATCTCACACCAGTAAGAATGGCGATCATTAAAAAATCGGGAAACAACAGATGCTGGAGAGGATGTGGAGAAATAGGAACACTTTTACACTGTTGGTGGGAATGTAAATTAATTCAACCATTGTGGAAGACAGTATGGCGATTCCTCAAGGACCTAAAAATAAAGCTTACTCTTATGTAAAATATCTCTTCACCATGACAAATAGCGAAGTGCTGACAAAATATTTGGTTATGATGACCTGGCCAAGTAGACACATAAAAGTAATCATCACGATGAGACACACAGAATTCAAGAAAAGATAGAGAATGTACATGGACACAGGGAGGGGAGCATCACACACTGGGGTCTGTCAGGGGAAATAGGGGAGGGACAGTGGGGGATGGGGAGTTGGGGAGAGATAGCATGGGGAGAAATGCCAGATACAGGTGATGGGGAGGAAGGCAGCAAATCACACTGCCATGTGTGTACATATGCAACAATCTTACCTGCTCTTCACATGTACCCCAAAACCTAAAATGCAATTAAAAAAATAGAGAACATAAAAGAATCTATAGATCACAGCAAAACTTGATAGGAGCCAAATAGAGAAAGGCAAATGGGAGAAACACACAGAAGGAGAATTTTTATTACATGGTGGTGACAATGTTGGAAATAAAAAATTAACACAAGAAAAATCTGTTCAATACTTAGGAAGGAAGAAAAATGGTAAGATTTCACAAGGAATGAAAATCACCATTCCTGGTTTGTTTCTGTTTTCTCCTTCTCTCTAGCCTGGCCAATTGATCACTTCCTTCTTCCACGATAAATTCCTTTCCCCACTCTAACCCTCAGCTGTGCCCGCTACATGATTCTGCACACCCTCACCCTGCCCCTGCTGGCTGCTGCCCAGTGATAAAACGGCCCTTCACCAGCCCCCATCAGCCAGCCGGTATGGCTAGCCTGGCATAAGGCGACAAGTAGGACAGGACTCTCAGCTTCAGACATTTTATTTTTCACTCTGTTTTAAATTGCCAGGGTTCCTTCCACACCTATAAATAATAATATTATTTTGAAGACAATAATAATATTATCATTATTTAAAAAATTATAAAGAGGCAAGGCTATGAACAGCATTTCAAATTTCCTTGTTCCGGGTTGACAGATGACCACTGCAGCTGGGCTAGAGGAAATGGGTCCACACTAGAGAAAGAACCAAGATCTCGGCTGTGTCGGGAATCCAGTCTCCCGGGCGCCTGCCAGGGTGATGCCTTCTGCCTCAGTCGTGCCCTGAGTGGGTCAGGTCACGTTACACCTCTTAGATGTTGCTTCTTTACTTCTCCCCACTCGAATAGTGCTCTTCGAGAGACCTTACTCACCATCTGCTCCAGTGGCTGAAATCCCACATACTCAACATGCATTTTGGGGAACCCTAAAGGTTTTCTGGCCTCCACTCAAATGCATATATGCTGGGTAGAAATTACGTTTTACACCTTAATCAGCCCAAACCTGAAACATGAAAGCATGATGGAGAATAGGACAGAATTGTGTCCTGCAGCTTGGAGTAAGTTACTTTTTGAATAAAGTGCAGAAAAGAAGCACGTAAATAGGCTTCGGGGAATGTTGGAAGGGGGACCTAGAACCTCACTGCCCAGTGTGACTGCCACCACTCATCTGTCACTATTGAGCACTGAAAGTGTTCAGTCTAAATTGAGACATCCTGTCAGTGGAAAACATATGCAGGGTTTTGAAGATTTAGAAGAAAAAATATATAAAACAGTGCATTAATGATTTTTGTGTTGATTACCTGTTTAAATATCAGTTTGGATATATTAGACTAAATAAAACACTTTAAAATCAATTTCACCTATTTCTTTATACCTTTTAAAGTATGGCTACTAGAAAATTGAAAATTATGTAAAAAGTTCTTATTATATATATATATATAGTCTTTCTATATATGTGTGCGTGTGTGTGTATATATATATATGTATATAATCTCTCTTTCTATATATATGTGTGTGTGTATATATACATATATATATATATATATATATATATAGAGAGAGAGAGAGAGAGAGAGAGAGAGTCTCACACTGTCACCCAGGCTGGAGTGTAATGGTGTGATCTCCACACACTGCAACCTCCGCCTCCCAGGTTCAAGCAATTCTCCTCTCTCAACCTCCTGAATAGCTGGGATTACAGGCACTGGCCATCACACTTGGATAATTTTTTGTATTTTTAGTAGAGACAGGTTTTCACTATGTTGGTCAGGCTGGTCTCGAACTCCTGACCTCATGAACTGCCCGCCTTGGCCTCTCAAAATGCTGGGATTACAGGCTTGAGTCACCACGCCGGATCAACATTTTTGTATTTCTACTGGACAATGTAGTTCTAGAAAATACAATGACCAAATTCCATGAAAATTTCACCTGGCTAGCCATTTGGCAGTAAATATAGAAAGGTTTTTATTCATCCATCTGTCCTCCTATTCATTTATCTATCTATCCATCCATCCAACATCCATCCATCCATTCATCTGTCTATGCATCGAAGTTTATAACCCACCTTCAAATATGTCCAGGGAAGACATTGCAGCTGAATTTGGCATTTACAAGGTTTCAATACCCCAAGACGGAAAAGGAGATGGAGAAAAAAGTGACAGTGGGGGTAGCAAAGGAGGCAGTAAGAAAGAGTGGTAATGAACAAAGGTAAGATAAATAAAGATAAGATCCATTGAGATTCTCACAGATGTCAGCCTTTGCTGCATTCTTCCATGTCTTCTCAGTTCATTATTTTCAGATCCTAATTGGTTACAACATCTTTTATAACCTTTTACAGCTCAGTGATAATTGGTGGTATATCCTTTCCTCAATGGCACCAAAGGTTTCTAACAGTTATATACGCATTTGGCAGCATGTAAAGAAAACTTTGCTTACAGAGACTTGGGAAATAAGGTTTTGTTTTTCCAAGCAGCTGCTGGTGTTGGATCTAATGTTAGGGATAAATAGCTCTGTGATTTGATTAGCATTTTTCTGATTTCTTCAGCCTGATGTTTACAAGATGGCAGCTGCTGCTCCAGCCTTACCTTCCTGGAAGAAATCAGGAGGAGTGGCATGTGTTTCAACTCTTTATTTGATTAGGAACAGCCAAAAAAATGTGCACTTTTATTTCATTGTCTAGACTGTGAAAGAGGTGGCTTTGTTTTTATTCTCCACAGTGGATTGCAGAGGATAAAATGTACATGGGAATCCCAGCTGGGTCAGGCAATGACAGTGTTTCCCAGAATGGCAGTGTAGGATAACTGGAGCTCAGGACTTCTCCAACTCCGCTTCTTTCCTCACGCAGTGTCCTGCTGTGAGCTCATGAATGTGTTCTCTGCAGTGGTGCCTGTTACTGCACGCAGATTTTACTCCATTGAAGAAGACTGTGTGCATATCAGTAGGCCTTAGGTTTAATTATGTCACTGAGAAGCAGCATGGTCAAGAGTAGCCATATTGAGTTGAGAATCAGGAGACCTAGTTTTTTTGTTGTTGGTTTTTTTTTTTTTAGATGAAGTCTGGCTCTGTCACCAGGCTGAAGTGCAGTGGCACAATCTCAGCTCACTGCAACCTCTACCTCCTGAGCTCAAGTGATTCTTCCACCTCGGCCTCCTGAGTAGCTGGGACCACAGGTGCGTGCCACCATGCCCAGCTAATTTTCGTATTTTTAGTAGAGACAGGGTTTCATCATGTTGGCCATGATGGTCTCGATCTCTTGACCTCGTGATCCACCCACCTCAGCCTCCCAAAGTGCTGGGATTACAGGTGAGAGCCACCGCACCTGACCGAGACCGAGTTTTAAGTCAGAATCAGATGTATAAATGTTTTGTCTTATCTTAGCTTTTCCTGTAAAATTGGAACAATTATGGCTACTCATCACAGAGAATTTTGTGAGATGTACCCTGTCATTGGTGAAATTCAGTATGAGTTCTATTAATTGAAATAATACTAATATCACTAATATATCAAATGCAAACATTTGAATAGCATATTGGGGATTAAAAACAGCTTTAACAAACATTACCTAACTTAAACCTTGTTATAGGCATGTTCAGCTCATTATAGAACAAAATTATCCTGCTATTAAGCTGCACACTATGTGACAAAAGTTTGCCAAAGTTATCAAAATTTCCTCATGCATAATTAAATAACTTCAGTTATATATATGTATGTATATATATATTCTCTTTTATGGCAGCATAATATATATCCTCTTTTTCCCCAGATTTTTAAATTTTTATTATTTTTTTATTGCATTTTAAGTTTTGGGGTACATGTGAAGAACATGCAAGATTGTTGCATAGGTACACATGTGGCAGTGTGATTTGCTGCCTTCCTCTCCATCACGTATATCTGGCATTTCTCCCCATGCTATTTCTCCCCAACTGCCCAACCCCGCCGTCCCTTCCCTATTCCCCCCTCCACAGACTCCATGTAGCCATAAAAAATGATGAGTTCATGTCTTTTGTAGGGACATGGATAAACCTGGAAACCATCATTCTCAGCAAACTGACACAAGAACAGAAAATCAAACACCCCAAGTTCTCACTCACAGGCGGGTGTTGAACAATGAGAACACATGGACACAGGAAAGGGAGTATATATTCTCTTTTACAGAAGTTTGCCTCTCACTCACAGCATCCACAGAGTTCCCAATTATAGTTCCTTTCTCTCTATTAAACCCTCCAGCCACAGTTCCCACAGTAAAACGTGGCCTCCTACTCCCGTCCCTCCCCTCACCAGCCTCTGCCTGTGCAGTCAATGGGGAAGGTCTGCAGTGGAGGGGATGAGAGCCAGTGAGACAGGAGACCTGCGCCTCCTCCTGGGTGGGCCGGGACTGAGTTCGTGAGCTGGTCAGAGGCCGCAGCTCAAAGGCTGGGCTCTGGTCACAGGCCACCTTCCAGGTGCCCAGGAGGAAGCTGTGGGCTTGTGTGTGCTGAGGAAGGGACCTAAAGCAGAGAAGAGAGGTCGCCTTGACAGTGCTGTGGCACACATGACAGAGTCTGGGACAGACCTTACAGATATTGCATTTACTGCAAAATTCAATAATACAGACTTTTAAAAAATTCTTTTAAATATATGAAGCGCATTATTCCATTCCCAAGCTGGAAGCCAAAGTGAATTCTAAAACAAATCCCCTGTTCTTAACACACGATCAGTCACATGGAATGACATTCCAAGCCAGAGCCAGGAAACTACTCCTCCAGTGATGACAGAATGTCTTTGTAAAGAGTTACTTATTTCAGACTCAAGTATTATAAGTATTTTCAGAATGTGTCTCAAACAAGGACACTGGGGATGGGCCTCAGAGACTGCAGGAGGAAACTGTGCCAGGCCTGGGAGGAGCTGCTCATGAACACAGGAAGGGTGTGGGGTGGGGCCAGGCAGCGGACCCAGGGTTCTCACTGGTAGCATATTTTATGGCATAGCTGGGCACAGAAATAAAGAACGTGTATTATTTTCTTCTCTCTAATTCTCACATCTTTTCTGCTCCACTCTCTCTCTCTTTTTTTTAAGCTTTCTCCTCTTCCTCTTTATTTCTTTTTCTTTATTCTCTGTCTCTCCCATATTCTCTTTTTAGTCTCTCTTTTCTCCCTTTTTCTCACCATATAAAGAAAGAGATGTTGGAAAGGTGGCTCATGCCTATTATTCCAACGATTTGGGAGGTTGAGGTCAGAGAATAACTTGAGCCCAGGGGTTGGAGACCAGTTTGGGCAACAAAGCAAGACCTTGTCTTTGCACACAATAATTTTTAAATGTTAGCTGGGCATAGTGGTACACACCTGTAATTTCAGCTACTTGGGATGCTGAGGCAGGAGGATGGCTTGAGTCCAAGAGTTCAAGGCTGCAGTGAGCTATGACCATGCCACTGTAGTTCAGCCTGGGTGAAAGAGAGAGGCCCTGTCTCAAAACATAAATAAAACATGAAACAAAGGGCTTCCTGCTGTTGTGTGTGTGTCCCTGTCACCGAATGCTATACCTGTGTTGGAGTCCAGCATGAGCAGCTGAGAATGTCTGAAATGCTTCAAACAGAAGAGAAGGTTAGAAAGAAAACGTCAAGAGCTTAGTTCTATGGAGACCTTATTGGATCCTCCAAGATGGCAAACTGTTTCTATGTGAAATGATAACTGTGTCTGGAGGAGTGAAGGCGGGAGTGACTGGTCCATGTCCCCATCTTGTCAGCAGGCAATAGCTCAGGCAGCATCGGAATGGGGCAAGCTTCTGGTTTACCATGACTTCTCTATTTGTGTAGCCTCATTTGGAGAATCAGAAGGAACTTACGTGTTAACGTCCCATGTGCTCAGAACCTTGTGAGGACACACACTACTGTTGGAACCTGGCGGCAGCCAGCCTACAAGATGACCCCAGTGATCCTCCTTCCTGACCCCCATGCCTGGGTGTCTCTCCTTCCTCATCAAATGGGACTCAGCCCTGTGACTAATAGAATACTGTGGAGAGGACTCTAAGACTGGGTCATAACAGGCACTGCCATCTTCCCTTGGTCTTTCTTGGGTTGGTGGCTCAGGGGAGCTGTCTGCCATGCCCTGAGGACACTGAGAATGTCATGGAGAGACCACTTGGGAATGAGTCAACACTGCCTCACTAGCCATGTAGGAAACCACATTGAGGGAGGTTCCTACAGCCCCAGTCAGACTCAAAGCACCCCTCCCAGGAAGGGGGAAACTTATAACTTCACAATTCAGAATCTTTCCCATATGGAACCTAGAGAAAAGTATTTGCCTAAAGTCTTTCAGTGAGTTGGTGGCTAAGACTTAGTACACCCATGGAGGGGGTTTCTCTAGAGTAAAGGGGACGTTCATCCATTCAGCACATATTTTAGGAGCCCATTATGTACCAGGCACTGCAGTAGGCACCTGAGTTTTTCAGATAATAGAAATGGAGACAGTCTCTTCCATCGTGGAACTTACAGTCTAGTGGCAGAGGCATACTGTAAATAAGTGAATAAAAATGTCATTTCTAACTGTGGGAATTGTGGCAAGAGAGGTCAACGAATGGAGAGAGAATACAGGGAGACCTGTTTTGAGCAGGTGGGCAGGATGGCCTTTGGTAAGGTGACTCACCGTGGCCATGCTGGATGGTGAGGAAAAGACTTGTAGGGAGACGGCACCATGTTTACCTTCCTGAGGGAGGGCAGAGCATGCCTGAAGATGCTGAAGCAGGAGAGCTGGAGATTTCAAGGAGCTGAATGGTCCCTGCTGCTGGACGTCAGTGACCTGTGGAAGAAAGCTTATGTCGTGAGGTCAGAGTGAAAGGGAGAGGCCTCTGCAATGCCTCACATGCCAGGTATATCAGTCAGGTTCTGCAGAGGAACAGAACCAACAGGATGTATACAAACACGTTGTACTCAATTGTATAACGTGCACATATGTTCACATATACATAATCTATTTCTCTATCATCTACCTATTTATTTAGATAGAGAGATTGATTCAAGACGTTGAATCACATGATTGTGGAGGCTGGAAATTCCAAGTTTTGCAGGGCAGACAGGCAGTCTGGAATCTCAGGCAGGAGTGATGCTACAGTCTTGAGGCAATTTACTTCATCTCCAGAAAATCTAGGATTCCGCTCCTAAGAGCATGACACTGATTGTACAAGGCATACCCACACAGCCAATGGCAGACTCCCTTTGTTAAAGTCAGCTGATTATAGATATTAAACACGTCTACAAAATATCTTTGCAACAATACCAAGATTAGTGTTTTTTCAAATAACTAGGTATGATAGTCTGACAAGTTCACACATAAAACTAATCATCACACCAGATTAAACAGTTTAAACTTAATTTGAATGCAATAAGCTACTTACCTGTCATAAGCAGAAAAGAATGCTGTAGGTCTAAAATGTTATTTGTGTGTAAGTTTGAAATGAACCAAAGAGAACAGTTAGAAGGCTACTGTAAAATCTTTGCATAATAACTAGAGTTATTATGGAAAATGTGTCTGTTGCTTAGAGGTGTGAGGACATTTAAAATATGTCTTGGAAGCAAGTTGGACAGAAATTGATAGATTTCAAGTAAGGGAAAGAAAAAAGATGGTGTCAATAATATCCTATTATTTATGACTCAAGCAACTGGTTGGATAGTGGTGCCGTTTACTGAGATAACAAAGACTTAAGTGAGGAAAGAATGGTGAGAGAAGAAGGCATTTGGGACATCTTCACTGGGAGTGCCTGTGAGCTCCTCCAGCAGATCTGTGGGGTGAGTCATCTAAAGAGGGCTGGGTCTGGGCTGGAGGCCAGGTTCTGGGCACTGTTGGCAGGTAGATGATTTAAATGTCATGGTAGGGATGGTATCGCCCAGGGAAAGGCATGGGGTGGAATGTAGATCCTGGGCTGTCCTCACAGAATGTCCCACAGAGGCCAAGCTTTCCTTTTAGAGCCTGCCGCCCACGCTGACCCTTCAAATAGGATGGCAGTATTTACCGTGCTGCTGTTGGTCTCCTGGATGGAGATAGACTGCTCTGGCCTGGCCTTTAGTCTGCAGCAGAGAAACAAGATGGAGTCCACAGGAGGAAACCATTGCTTACCAATGCCAGTGGCCTACAGGTAGCTCCAACATTATTTTATTTAAAGCAAATTATTTCCCAGAGCAGCTTGACAATCGTATGTATTAATTGCATTTGCATACCATGTTTCCTTCAGATCAGAGCAATCTTTATTTATGATTTGGAAATTGCTCACTGAATAATTGCACATGTAAGTCACTTTTATTTCCTCACTTTTATTAAGTCATTATGTTATTGCCTGTAATTAGCAGTGAGAGAAAATAAAATTATTTTACCAATTAAATAAAATGACGTATGAATACAGCTAAGGCTTGTTACCCCTTCAGCTTTCTGTCTCAGCTCTCACTGCTGATCAGTGCATGTGGTGTCCCTGAGCCAGAGCACCCGCAAACGTCCCTCTCTGTAAGTCCAAGGCATCCCTGAGAGCAGAGAGTGTGCAGGCCTTCTCACTATGTGTTCCCTCTCCATGGAGCCCAACTATCCCAAGTTTGCTCAGAAGCAACCTGCCAGCCTCCACTCTTGCCTGACTTCTACACACAACATGTCTTGTCCTTGGGATACAGTTTCCCCAATCACAATATCAAAAACCATCTAATTCTGTTGTGAATTGTGTATTATTGTTGTTATGAACAACAGTTTTTAAATGAACTATTTGCTTTCCCATTTCTTACCCTTTAGATCTGCACAAACTCAACAGTAAAAGCATATTAAAAATGAGCTTCAATTCAACTCACCAAGCAAATCTGACAGAGTGGGCCAGCTGCTGGCGCTGCAGCAAGCTTGCATCTCCAGGCTCCTCATTAGCACAGCTCAAGGCTGCATGTCTTATCTTTCCTCACACTCAGGGGACCTGATGCTGAAAAGTGATTTAGTGAAAACTTCTACCTGGCTGTCTTTCTCACAAGGTAACTAGATTTGCTAATGATCAGTTTTGATATTTCACCTTTCAGAATCTACTTCCTTATTAGTAAAATAAAGTATTTGGCCTGAAGTTCTGGCTCTTCTCCAAGAATGTCCATTAGAATCCCTTGCGGTGTTTTGTAAATGTACCACTGCCCTGGAACCACCACCAGAAATTGGAATTTTGTACAATTTGAGTGGGGACTGGCCCCTGCACATGTGTAAGTTTCCATGGTGATGCTCATACTTACCCAGGTTAAAAAACATTAGTCCAGGTCAGTGGCTTTTCACTCTGCTGCTCACTGTGATTACTTAAACAGTTTTTTAAAACTGTAATTCACAGGTCTCACCACAGATTAATTAAATCAAAATGTTTGAAGAGACCCTTATGTTAACACTTGGAAGACCTCTCCAGGTAATCCTAACATGTAGTTAAAGTTGAGAACTGGTGGTCAAGACCAGTGAAGTTATCATCCTTAGACCAGATACATACAGAAGGTGGGATAAGCTTTGAGAAACTTTTACAGCAATTTGACATTGCCGCTACCTCCAAATAATCAAGAAATTGTTTTTCTCTTGTTAGCTCTTGTTTTTCAAATATTTCTTTACATTTAATTTTACTTTGGCTTTACTTTTTTCTAATTACTCTTCCTTTTTTGTCTTATCTTTCTTTTTGATTATCATGATATTTTGTAGTCTATGATAGATTGGAAATTGAGATAAACATACAAACAACTGAACAACAAAACTTGGTCCCCGGCCTGCTGTCAATAACCCTGGAGCTCCCATACAACTCTTGGGCCTGTGGCTGCAGTCAGGCCTGATGGCTGGCTGCAAGTACCAAGACAATCAAGGAGGAGAAGGCCCCTGGGGTACCCAGAAGCAGGCATTGCTGGCTCAGCCCCCCTTTCAATGTGTAACCTGCCAAAAAGGCTCCTGGTTTTCTGTTGGGTAAAGAACCATCAAGAACCTTCACCATCCTCCAGGGTTTTGGAGGAGCAGCTAAGGAAGCTTCCTCTCTTTCAGCCAAGTGATGAGCAAATTGGCTAAACCAATTTCCTTTAGCCTCAATTCCGGAGCTTAAGATGGTTGAGATTTATGTATTGTGTCTATGAGGACACCTCGAAGGCACTGTCATTGGCTGCTGAGACCCAGATCCCTGGGGCCACTTATCCTTTTGTGAGCCTGGGTTTCTGGATGTTTGCTTCTGTCAGTGCCTCTTTATCCTCCAAAGCCTTCTGTCACCTTCAAATAAAGAAATGTAACTGATATTCTCAGCTTGGAATGTATAATACTCCTTAAGATGTTCAGCCTTATGTGATGTGAGGCCCCCCTCTCCTCACATTTTTCTTACAGAGCTCCGGGGTTTAAGGAACCCATAGACTTCTCCCTGCCTCCTCAGTAGGCCTGACTCTGCGCAGAGAAACTCAGAGGAGGTCTGATGGAATGACTGACACTTCCTGCCCAGCCTGAACAAAATTTCTGAGAACACTCCAGGGCCCTGGTGAAGCACGCAGAGGTGAGATTTGCCTTCTTTTTCCTCCAGATCTGTGCCCCTGCCCCAGTATCTCCAGCCTCCTCGCCCTCCCCACAGTAATTAATCTGCTGGGCTGCTTTTTAGTCCTCCTATTTGATTTCTTTTCTTTTCTTTTCTTTTCTTTTTCTTTTCTTTTCTTTTCTTTTTTTTTTTTTTTGAGACGGAGTTTTGCTCTTGTTACCGAGGCTGGAGTGCAATGGCGCGATCTCGGCTCACCGCAACCTCCGTCTCCTGGGTTCAGGCAATTCTCCTGCCTCAGCCTCCTGAGTAGCTGGGATTACAGGCACGCGCCACCATGCCCAGCTAATTTTTTTGTATTTTTAGTAGAGACAGGATTTCACCATGTTGACAAGGATGGTCTCGATCTCTCGACCTCGTGATCCACCCGCCTCGGCCTCCCAAAGTGCTAGAATTACAGGCTTGAGCCACCGCGCCCAGCCCCTGTTTGATTTCTAATATGGCACACAGCCAATGGGATTGGTTGTGCCAAGCTTGAGAGATAAAGGCTTGATAACTCAGGCCTCCTTGAGTTCCCACACTGCAATCTGGAAGAGTGTCCCGAAGTGGAATTTTGGGAATCTGTGCAAGTATGTTTTGATATCTCAGAGGAACCTGACTACTTCCATCTCTTTTCCTTTCTTCCATCCTGTCCTAACCTCCATACATTGTATTACTCTCCAAACTGCATCACAGTCAAGAACAAGACAATTCAAGTTGGAGACCAGTGATTCACAGGCTTCTGCTGCATTTGATCCACCTTTCAGGGAGGTGGAGTATGTGGTGGGGAGCTCCTTAAAACACAGACTGCAGACCTGACCTCACAGTGTCTGATCACAAAGGCCCTAGGGAAGACTGAGAATGTGCATTTCTACCATCTACTGATGTAATGTTCCTGTTACTGGGCAGAGGCTGCCCTTTGAGATTGGCTTGACTGTGTAAGACGCAGAGCCTTCAGAAGTGCAGGGGTCCGGCATGGGTGGGTGTGGCTCACTTTCTTTCTCACCTACCGGCATGGCTTGAGTGGGAAATTCCCAAGGGCCAGCTTTTCCTCTTTAATTTTTCTCTCTTCCTCTAAGTGACAAGCAGGTCTATGGCTCATAGGTCAGCTTTAACTGTGTTTTCTGCAGTGGGGTGTATTTGCTGATTGTAAGTCTCAGGACGAGGTGGAGGCAGGAGGTGTATTTGTCCATTCTTTGGTTTTTTGCTCTAAGCTGCCCCAAGCTTGCATAAGGACTCTCAAAAAAATAATATAAAATAAAGTAATCTGGGTGTGCTGGCACATGCTTGTAGCCCCAGCTACTTGAGAGGCTAAGGTGTGAGGAGGTCTTGAACCCAGAAATTGGGGCTGGAGCATCCCCGATTCTAGCACTGCACTCCATGCTGGAGGACAGAGCAGGACTCTTTCAAAAGAAGAAAAAAAAAGCTCTCCAAGGTAGATGAAACTAGTGTAATAGACTTCAAACCATGAATATTAATTAGGGCTTTAGTTCCAAGCCATAATCCCAAGTCTATGTTACTATGGTGTTCTTTCATTATCGCCTATGCATCACCTTGGGACACAGTATGGAGACAAACATTAAGTAAAACAAGATGAAAATTGTGGATTCCTGCATCTCTTGGTTGAAATAGTATCATGGTGGCATCCCATTTCACTAACAGTGTGAACAAAGAAGATGCTTTTGAAACAGTGTCTTCCTCGTGGCTTTTGAATCACCTCCGTGGTTCATCTAGGCACATCCAACAAGTGAGAGCAACTCTGTGAGTTACTGGATTTAACTTCTCCAGGTTCCTGAGTCTCCAGGAATAGATCCAGGTTCCCCTTGGTCTCAGATCTCTAAACTTGACTCCAATCACTCGGGGGAGGGTACCATTATCTAAAATCAATGTGGGGGCAACAACACTTGGTGAGAGACCCTCAAGGGAACATGAGTGTCTGGAGAAGCTGGAAGAACCTACCAAGCCCAGCTCTGCTGATTCAAGTGGAGGATGTACAGCCTGGGTCTTACTTTGGAGCTCTGGAGGTTGAGCTAGCCTCTCAGCAGGGAGAGGTTGCAACTGAATGTCTAAATGAGTTCACTGTGATGGGCTGATTTAGTGAAAAAATTCAAGTGGTTATAACAAATACAGTGTCTTTATAAGCAGAAGTGTTTTATTTCCATAGTTTAAATCAATTTCTAAAAGGGGTTTGTGTGCATGTGTGTCTGGTGTTGTGTGCATGTGTGGTGTATGTGTTGAATATGCATACGTGGATAGTGTGTGTCTGTGAGTGTGTGTATACGGATGAGTGACATGAGGGAGTGTGTGTGCTCATGCACACACGTCTATCAGCATATTACAAAGAATGTTCTATAAAACAAAAGTTCTATTAAGGAAATCTGTTACTAAAGTGAAGAGGCTGGGGTCAAATAAATTTGGAGAATACAGTAAAACCCATCTTTCAGTTCTAACTTTTTCAAAGCACTGACTTATTAGTGTTTCCAAAACTTATTCGATCATATGAGTTTTATTCCCAGGTCATCCATGGGAAAGCAGATAGGCCAGAGGTGCCAAGAGTAACTCTATTTGGGTGATAGATGGTAAGTTGGCTCCGTTTCTTTTTTCTGTTCTGCTTGCTTATCTGTTTTTTGTAGGATTTCTATCATGAATATGTATTGCTTTTTAAATGAAAAAAAATTTTAACAAAATGAAACATCCTCTTGCCTGGGGTCAGACTTGCTCATTAAGAGAGGGAAGATGGGGTCAATAGTGGCAGCAGGCTGTTCCCCTAAGGAATGGGTATAGACTTGAACCAGGGTCTGTGCCTGGGTGAAGGGCATGGCTGCAGGAGGGGATGCTGGTTATTGCTCCTCACTCCCAAGTTCTTCCAGTTGTTCTGTGAAGCCAAGCAGGATCTCACAACCTCTGTTGTCCCCATCCCTCCCAGCCAAGGAGCTGTCTTTGAGCTTAGAAACCAAGATTCATAGACCAGATCCTGTGGCCAGTGGTGGCACTGGATTTTTTTTTTTTTTTTTTTTTTGAGACAGGGTCTCACTCTGTTACCCAGGCTGGAGTGCGGTGGCATGATCTCAGCTCACTTCAACCTCCACCTTCTGGGCTCAAGCGATCCTCCCACCTCAGCCTTCCAAGTAGCTGAAACTACAGGAGGGCATCACCATACCTGGCTAATTTTTGTATTTTTTGTAGAGATGGGGTTTCACTATGTTTCACAGGCTGGTCTCAAACTCCTGAGCTCAAGTAATCCACCTGCCTTGGCTTCCCAATGTGCTGGGATTACAGGTTTGAGCCACCACACCCAGCCAAGCACTGAACATTTCTTACCCATTCCTACAGAGCAAGAAATAAACATACAAGATCAGACCCAAGTATTTTTCTTGCAGACTGGCTACTATGGATTAGATTTTTGTTTATATGTTGAAGCCCTAACCCAGTGTGAGATTATTTAAAGATGGGGTCTTGGGGAGGTAATTAGGTTTAAATGAGGTTATTAGGGTGGGACCCATGATGGAGTTAGTGTTCTTATAAGAAGGAGCAGAAAGACCAGATATCCCTCTCTTCACTATAGGAACATAGTGAAAGGATGGCCTTCTTTGAGCCAGAAAGAGGAAACAAATTTACTGGTGTCTTGATCTTGGACTTCCCATCTTCCAGAACTCTAAGAAATACATGTATCTTGTTTAAGCCATCCAAACTATGGCATCATATTCTGTGATAGTAGTCAAAGCTCAGGCACTAGCAAAAGTTCATTATTGAAAAATATATTTAATAACCAAACATTTGGTATTTTGTGGCAAATAGACTTTATGAGAATATTTATCTTACAACTACCTAAATGACTTGCATACGTTCACAAATTTTATATATTGAGTAGCAAAGCAGCTTGATTGAAAAAGGCTATATAATCTAGATATTTGGATACAAAGAAGCAAATTGATGGGCTGGGAGGAGGTTCTCAGGATAGAGTTGAAGATGGAGGTTTGAAACACTTACACTGAAACCCTAAGTTTCCAGAGACTAAATGTATAATACAATGGCATCTGTTTTTAAAGCAGTAAAAAAGAGAGACTTTTATTTTTTTTTTCAGTTTCACAAGTCTCCATCTATAATACCCAGGTTAATGCATATTGCCATTTCACAAAGCCTCTAGCCATTGACTGTAAACCTCTGCACATTTTGTTATTGTACCAGATGCCGTCTAGGTTATCAAAACAGCAGAGTTGGTAAATTGTGTTTAGTACCAAGAAAGCATAACTTTCTAAAGTTTATAATGATCCTCCTCTGAAGTGGCTTCACTGGCTCAAATGTCAGGAGATATGGCTGTCCACTGCTTCAGCAGACCAGCAACTGGGAGCCCTTCCCTCGGCTGAGATTTGATGATCAATTCCAGGGGCTGAGCTCAGTACCTCCATGCCACTAAGTTTGGGCTCACAGGGCACAGAGACCATCAGATGGGCTAGTTTGGGATACAGGGGATGTAAAACTTTCTCCCACAATAGCAGGAGCCTGGGCTTTAAGGTTTGCAATGGGGTTCCTTTCTTTCCTAGAAGTTTCCCTCCCCATTCCTCACCCTACTACCAGTCCTTCCCAGACAGCAGCCTCCCTCCTCTCCACTGCGGCCTTCCTCTTCCATTCAGGTGTGGTCTGCCTGCCAGTTCTGTTCTCCTCCTTTGCCTTTCTCTCCTCCCTTCCCAGATGCAAGTTTCCTTGATTTTCACTTTTTCACACCAATAGCAATCTTTCTTCCTCATCTCACCACAACTCTTCATGACTCTTTGGAAAACACCTTCCTGGCACTTTAATCTGGAACTCAAACCTTTAAGCATGAAGAGAAGACACCCTTAGTCCAGCTGTGGAAAGAATGAGCATTCCCACACCCCCTGCTGACCCCACTCCTGGAGTCATTCAGGCCCGGCTCAGAGTCACAGCCCCCCACCCCCTTTGCCTGGCTGGTGCTGGTCCTTCCTCCAGCCTAGCCTTACCTTATGGCCCACCAGAATGCCAGGAGAGGCAATGCAACTGCAATGGTCTGAACATTTGTGTCCCCCCCAAATTTCTATGTTGAAGCCCTACCCCAAATGTCTGTGTCCTCCCAAATTCCTGAATGTCTGAATGTTTGTGTCCCCCCAAATTCCTATGTTGACACCATACCCACAATGTGACAGTTTAGGAGCTAGAGTCTTATGAGGTGATTAGATCAAGAGGCTGGAGCCTAATGGACAGGATTAGTGCCCTTATGAAAGAGACCCCAGGGAGACTCGCCCGCCATGTGAAGTTACAGTGAGAAGTTTGCCCTCCGTGAGGAAAGCAGGTCCTCAACAGACACCAGACCCGCTAGCACCCTAGCTCTGCACTGCCAGCCTCCAGGAGTGTGAGAAATAAATTTCTGTTGTTTACGCCCCCCAGTCTATGGTGTTTTTATAGCAGCCAGAATGAACAAAGACACAGGACATGCCATTTTAGATAACGTGGCATAATAAACTGGTCCAAGTGTTGTGTAGGAAGTCACATCCACTGTGACTGCAGTAGCCACAGTAATGACCCCAAGGCCTTGCTCACCCCACCAGCTGCTCCCATGTCTTCTAAAGAAACTCGTGCTCTTCCTCAATCCCCTTTAATGGGTCTCTCTCTGGTTCTCTGGCAGGACTTTGGCTCAGGCCAGCCTCAGGCTATGGCACCTACTATTGCCTGAAAAGGACAAATTACTCTTATCTCAGGCCTCCCTGATCCACCAAATGGGATTCCTCAATTGCTTCCAAGCCACCCTGCAAGAAGGAGTACTTAGTCCATCAAACATGCAGATGGCATACTGGGAGAAATACTTTACCCAAAGACAGGATCTATGCTAATATGTGTGTAGGCCAATACATTGGTGCAACAAATCCAGGAAAAGAGAATGAAATAAAAAATAAATCAATAGAAATTCCTGCAGTTGAATATAAAAAAAAATTGCTCAGTGTGGGAAGTATTGCTCAATGTGGAAAGACCTGAACATCTTAGCCAGTAAGAAATTATGAGATTGTCAAAGCCAATGGTCACATGGTGCCTACCGGGCCGGTGCTCCTCTCAGCACCTCCCACATGGTGGTATACTAAAAACCCCTGAGAGGCAGGTGCCCTTAATATGTTTGTTTCATGGCTGAGAAGCGGAAGCATGGAGAACTAGAGTAACCAACCAAGGTCACACAGCTAACGAGTGGCAGGGTGGGGATTTGAACCAAGGCAGTCTGGCACTGCAGTGCATGCTCTGAACCACTCTGCCAGACTGCACAGTGTCATAAGGCAGGGATTACAGTGGGTGGATGATACTGTTATGTGGTTCTATGGGCAGAAGCCTACAAATGCATGCATTTCTAGGCCGTGTCCTTCTTTCCTTGTGTATTACTCATGTTTGTTATTTTCTACATTTTATGATGTTTGATGTCTTAGGGGCTCTTCGCCAATCCTGAAGGGCTTGGCCCTCTCAGTGCTAGTTAGTTCCTAGAGATGTTCATCAACCTGCCTAAAATCACATCTTCCCTTTGCAAAACACCCAGTCCAAAGACTGTGCCTCCATTCCCTCCTTTGTCTGACTCACACATCAAAGCAATAGTGTCCCTGCACCATGTGACCGAGGGCCAGCTGCCAGACAGGACAGTTAGAGAGTACCTGCATAGCCCATGACCTGGTAAAATCATTCAAACTACCCAGTCCTAAACTTGCTCTAATCCCCTGTCCTGCCTCGCCTGTCCCTTCCCTTAGAAACCACAGTAAAGTCTCTGGACCACACTGCCCCTAACTTTTTTCACCTCCTCACCCACACTTCTCTTGGAAACTGTCACTGATATCATTGATAAGGCTTCTTTCAATGGCATTAACCTCTCTGGGTCATCACTCAGTTTCCTCTATAAATCAGATCACAGGTACAATTAAAAAAACAGTTCAAAACTAGTTCTAAACCAGAGGGTCCTGAGGGGAGACAGGGATCTGGCTGGCACAGCAGACCTGGTCTCAAGCCCCTTGCCCAGCTCCATGTACAGGGAGAAGAAAAAGCTAGAGTGGAGAGGGGAACAGAGAGGAAGCCGAGTATGGTTGCCTGCTCTGCAGCCCTGGATGACTTTTTGCATGAGGCCAGTAACAGAGGCCCCACTTTGACCCCCGATAATGAATTGCAGCAGCCAGGACCCATGCCTCATGCATGCTTGTGTCCTGCAATCTTCACAAGTCTCTGGGGGTGGGTTCCACCTTCACTCTCCTCTTACAGATGGCCCTAGGTCACATGATTGCCAAGCAGAAGAACTAGGACTCGAACCCAGGAGTCTCCCTCTTTAGAAACACTATTATACTCTGCCTCCCACTCCGTTAAGTCAACTGTTACCTAAGTCCTCCTCCTTAAAAGTGTACCCTTAGGCTTCAGGAACCAACATGGTGCTTAGATCAGAGCACTGTGTTCATCAGGGTATTTTGGACACCATTTCTGAAGGCAGTTAATTATGAAACAGGAGACCAGCTACCCCAAAGGCAACAGGGATGAGGGTTCTAATCCAAGCGGAGAGATGAAGGGTCCAGGGTAAGAGCCTGCCGTTGCATTCTGAAGGGAAGGTTCACCACAAGTACTGGGAAATTCATTGTGTAACAGAGGTTCCCATGGTATAGCTAGTTGAGAAGAGTTCCAGCTGGACACCCAGGTTGGAGGCTGCATGTGAAGATCTTCTCAGGCTAAGGGAGACCTGGATAGGACAGCAAGCTCCAGGCAGAGCAGCCAAAGGTGGAAGCTCAGAGTTGGAGTTTGGAAAATGGAGTTTTGTCTGTTCATTAGATGCCACCACTGGCAAGCAAGGCCTCAGTTTTCCCATCTGATAAATGGAAATTATAACAACACTGACATCAAAGGGTTATTGTGAGGAAGAAATATATGTAGGTATGTAAGGTGCTTGTTCCTTCTAGCTTCTGAGCATGTGAAAGCTTTGGAGTTAGGATGCTCCTTTATTATTCTACTGTGTTGGTGCAAACATAATTGCAGTTTTTGCAATTACTTTTAATGGGAAAAACTGTAATAACTTTTGCATCAAACCAATAGACATCATGAACCGAGTCCAGTACCGTGTCTGGCTCCAAGCAGAAAGGCAGTGATTACTGGTGGATGGAATAAAAGGATGAAATCACAAACTCACATAAGTAACAAGGCACAAGAATCACTTGAACCAGGGAGGTGGAGCTTGCAGTGAGCTGAGATTGCACCACTGCACTCCAGCTTGGGCAACAGAGGGAGACTCCATCTCTAAAAGAAATAAACAAACAAACAAAAAATTTGCTTCCCTAAACAAGCGGTGCTTGACTTTCCAAAGGTACCCTGAAAAGATAAAGAAAAAACAGAAAAAAGCAAAACTCCTTTAGATTAATACTGAATATTTGTATTTCCAGATCCTCAAAACAACTTAAAAAATTGCAATGACCCACCAGAATAAATTAAAATTAAAACCGACTATTTATATAACATTGAGGTTTCTACTGGCTGATGGATGACAAATTTAGAAAAAATCATAGACATTGTGAGTGTGTTGTCCAGAGGACATCAATGAATAATAAAACTGCAACAATGCTAAGTTGCCTTGAGTATTTC
Source organism: Saimiri boliviensis (assembly GCF_048565385.1). NCBI lineage: Eukaryota > Metazoa > Chordata > Mammalia > Primates > Cebidae > Saimiri > Saimiri boliviensis. The sequence goes on from NC_133460.1 coordinate 63,085,457, forward strand.
CATAGGCATGAGGCAGGTCTCTCATGCTCACAATGTGACTAGTCCATGTGAGCAGCTCCAGAATGACACTGTGGTGCCATTAAAATGCATCCATAGACTTCTCTACCAGCGCCCATCTAGAAAGTGAAAAATTCACCTGTGCCACATGTGAAGAAAAGCTTAAAATGGAAATCTGATGAATTGGCTTGAAAATATACATCTTATCCTTCAGTTCTCAAACTATATTCCCTTCAGAAATAGTACCTTCTTTCCTTCCTCCCGAGAAATCTGAAAGAGCATCAATCATGTGCTTATGATTCTTAGTCTTCTTATTATTACAATGAGAAGAGCTTAAATATTTGTCTCCTCCAAACCTCATGTTGAAATGTGATCCTAGTGATGGAAGTGGGGCCGAGTGGGAGGTGTTTGGGCCATGGGGGCGGGTCCCTCATGAGTGGCTTGGTGCCTGCTTTGTGGTAATGATTGAGTTCCAGGAGAACGGATTGCTGTAAAGAGCTTGGCACTTCCCGGGCTGGGCTCGGTGGCTCAGGCCTGTAATCCCAGCATTTTGGGAGGCCAAGGCAGGTGGATCATGAGGTCAAGAGACAGAGACCATCCTGGTCAACATGGTGAAACCCCATCTCTACGAAAAATACAAAAAATTAGCTGGGCATGGTGGTGCGTGCCTGTAATCCCGGCTACTCAGGAGGCTGAGGCAGGAGAATTGTCTGAACCCAGGAGGTGGAGGTTGCAGTTAGCCGAGATGGCACCATTGCACTCCAGTCTGGATAAAAAGAGCAAAACTCCGTCTCAAAAAATAAGAAATATTTTTAGGTCCTTGAGGAATCGCCACACTGTCTTCCACAATGGTTGAATTAATTTACATTCCCACCAACAGTGTAAAAGTGTTCCTATTTCTCCACATCCTCTCCAGCATCTGTTGTTTCCCGATTTTTTAATGATCGCCATTCTAACTGGTGTGAGATGGTATCTTAATGTGGTTTTGATTTGCATTTCTCTGATG